>NC_064838.1:62700000-63950000 GCF_024166365.1 Elephas maximus indicus
CGTTGTTTGAGGAGTACCCATCAGAATTCAGCCATTTCCCGTTTTTTCAGGAAGCCCTCTGTCAATGTGGCAACTCTTGGGATATAAATTCTTAGAGCAGGACAATTCTCTGAAGAACTATTGATTATCTGTTCTATAACTTAGTGCCCCTCATTGTTTCCATGGCAGGTTGAGCTGTCATTCTTGGTGCCTTCATCTGCTGTTACAAACTCCTCGAGAGTGGGGCCTGTCTTGCTCACCTTTCTATGTACGTGGCACTTAGGAAACGCCCAATGTATGTTCGATGCTGAAAGTTGACCTTTATCCCACATACCCTTGAGTGCTGGTGAACCAGGTCTAACATTTGGTTGACACTTAGAGTTTGCAGGTACTCCGTATTTGATGAGTAATTGATGAAACACCCCCTTTGCGCAGCACGTTCCCCAAGTGGCCTTTGGGTGTGCCCTCTGTGTGGCAGCAGCTGCAGGGCTGACATTTACAGACATGGTGCGAACAAGCATGGTTTGTTTTGCAGCCTCCAAGGCAAGTGTCTGTAGCTGAGGCGTCCGTTCTCTTCTGCTGAACTTGTTTCTCCCCAGGTCCCGGAATCGCCTCCACCGTGAAAACCGGTGAGGAAGTGGGCTTCATGGTCGATGCCAAGACCGCTGGGAAAGGGAAAGTGACCTGCACCGTTCTGACCCCAGACGGCACTGAGGCCGAGGCCGATGTCATTGAGAACGAGGATGGCACCTACGACATCTTCTACACGGCCGCCAAGCCGGGCACCTACGTGATCTACGTGCGTTTTGGTGGCGTCGATATTCCCAACAGCCCCTTCACCGTCATGGTAAGACAGATTCCTTCTCCAGGGCAGACTGCTATCAGCAGAAACAATAATAGCCACCATTTACTGAGCCCTGGCTAGGATTTCCACTTCTACTTTTTTTTCTTTAAAAATAATTTTTAAAGCAGTCCTGACTTTGTAGAGTTGTAGAGTAATCTCTAGAGACCCTTTGGCTCTTAGGGCTTTTAGGGAATCTTGTTGGCCATCAAGGCACCTGCCATGCTGAGACACCTAGGCAGTGTCCTAGCCTAAGCCAGTTCTAAAGGGTACGCTTTTATTTAAAAAACGTTCATAAGTAAAACATTGCACTTTCTCATCTTCTTCCACTAGTTCTTTCCCCAACTCCATGGCCATTCTCCATGGCTAGAGAAGAGAGGATGTTGTTTTGTCTGGGGACTTGACTCTTGTATCCCAGGACTCAAAGTACCTCCGGTTTTGTTTTAAAAAGGTCTACATTTTGCTTATGAGGGGGAAATACCTTGTCTTTCGAAACTGGGAACATCTGGAGTAAAGGAAACCATTATGCAAATGTCTGGGCTAGAGAATGCAAAGGGTCTTTAATTTTCAGTTCTGAGTAACCTTGAGATCGTCTTCTGATTATTAAGATTCTTCACTCAGGAAAGAGGTTAGAAACCTCATTGGACCCTCAAAACCAAGGATTGTTGACTGTTTGTTTTTAATAATTTATTTTATTTTGTTGTTGTTATTGAGAATAGACGCAGCAGAACCATACACCAATTCAAGTTTCCGCACGTACAATTCAGTACCATTGATTACATTCTTCAAGTTGTACAGCCATTCTCACCCTCCTTTTCTAAATTGACATAAACTTACAAGTCCATTAACATAAACTCACTGCCCCATAAGTTTCTTATCTACTCTTTCTAGTTGCTGTTGTCAATTTGATCGCATTTGGACAGTTCTTTAACGTTGTTGACTGCTTTACAAATGAGGAAAGCAGCACCCTAGGTAAATTCAAGAGGTTTAGGAACAGACCTAGAACCCAAGTCCACTCTGGACAGCCACCAAGTGCCAAGCCATCTCCCTCCCCGTGTCTTTTGATGCTGAGGGCAGCAGCCACGCCGGACCATGAGATTCCTAGGCCCTTGATGACCTGGCCCCATGCACAGCCTTTGAACTACCTTCTGATTATTCTACTCTGTGCAGCCGTGGGGAAGGACAAGCAGGCTCTACTTTAAACAGAAGCCCAGGGACTCTCTTGCATCCTGTCACCTGTCATGGCTTTTTTGCCTTTCCTAGACGTTTGTTTATCTGTAAACATTTTACTAGAGATCTGGGAGGCCCTTTTATGTCTCAAGTATATAAACACTTCTCAACTTTTGGCATCGTTCACTTGGAAGTGTTTTTTCTTGCAGGGGAGAAATGCAGCTAAAAAGTTTGTGCTCTTCTTGTTTACAGAGAAGGAGTCTCTCTGCAATTTTAAGATTCTGTTTTTAGCCCATGGCGGGTTTTATCTGATTGGTTAGAATCTCGGACCATGGAAGCAGCCACTGGGCAGAGCGCAATGCCACTGGGAATATAAGACCATATTGGGAGGGTTTGAGCATGAAAATCAGTGTCAAAATCCTGAGGACCATCTTAGCAGGCAGGCCAGGGTCCTGAAGTGAGGGCTGCCAAACTCTTCAGGAGTAAATGTTACCTACAGGCAGTGGTGGTTCAGTGTAGAATTCTCATCTTCCATGCGGGAGACCCGGGTTCTGTTCCAGCCAGCGCACCTCATGCTGAGCCACCAGCCGTTTGTCAGTGGAGGCTTACGTGATGCTATGATGCTGAACAAGTTTCAGTGGAGCTTCCAGACTAAGATGGACTAGGAAGAAAGGTCTGGTGATCTGCTTCTGAAAATCAGCCAATGAAAACCCTATGGATAAAAAAAAAAACAAACAAAACCCTATGAATCACAACAGTCCTACACTGTTGTGCATGGGGTGGCCATGAGTCAGGGGCTGACTGGAGGGCAGCTAAGAACAACCACAGGCCCTGGACTGCACATAAAGCAGGGATACTTTGTGTATACACACTGCCCCCTAGCAACTGCTGATGGCAGAAAATGACCAAAAAAAAAAACACCAGCCTTACCCAGCTGGCTGACTTTCTGTTCACTGACTTCAACTGGGTAGACCCCTTACGTCCCTCTACAGGCTTGGGGCCTGGAGGACATGAACCCCCAGTGTTCCTAGCAGGTGTCTCGAGGAGACCCACAGCCTCCAGTCTCAGTTCAACACATCACACAACCTCGCCACGAGAAGTCACGGCCTAGCCCTGTGGTTCAACATTCGAGAAGTCTTGGATCAAAGGCCATCACTTAGCCCCATGGCTGATGCATCCCTGAATAACCTCGATCTGAGAGGGCCCCAGAAGTGGGGGGACAGGGCTGTTCCCAAATGTAGAAGCTTACAAAGCTGCCTTTGTAAGTGAAGCCCCCTTTCTGCCAATGCCAAAATACAGAAAAAGGAGTTAACATGGGTACATGCCCCCACAGAGGAGGCCTTCAGTTCTTGTCATGGCAAAAGTAGGGGGTTGAGAAGGCCACTGGGGTCCTTCCTTATTGGTTCGGTTGGAAGGAGTATGAAGTCTAAGACTTTAAGCTTTATTAATGAATTTATTAAAAAATTTAAAACATTAACCCCTTAGGCATTTATTAAGAAAAGTGTCCCCTTTCCATCTTGCAGAGATGACCCTGTTAGTTTTTCTGTTTACACAACAGACACTTCCGTTTTGTTAATGGGACCACCATGAAAGTATCGTCTTGCAACTTGCTTACTTCCTCAGTGTGCCGGAAATACACTTCTGTGCTAACTCCTAAAATGTAACTGCTCCGATTGGCTTCACTAGCTCCACGGTGCACATATGCCATCATGTATGTAACAGAGCCCCTTACAGAGGGGCGTTTAGGTTGCTTTAGTCATTTACTCTCACAAACGGCGTACCTCACATACCTGTGTCCTGCCAGAATTGCTGTAGGCCCGCTTCCTGGAAGTGGGTTTGTGGCTTCAGAGGGCACATGGGTTTGCCATTTGAGGCGAGGACACCACGTTGCTCTCCAAAGGGTGGTAAGAATGTATGCTCCCGCCAAAGCGAGCGGCTGGCTGTCGTGTGAGATGAAGCAGGCAGGAGGAAGCAGCTCTCAGGTTGTAGAATCTACTAAGCGGCAATGTTCTTCCAATGTGATTCCCAACTAATCTCCATTTGCCACCAACCAGGCCACGGATGGGGAAGCCACAGCTGTGGAGGAGGCACCGGTAAATGCATGTCCCCCTGGATTCAGGCCCTGGGTACACTTTTTTTTTTTTCCTTTTTATGTTTCTGTGTTGACTCAGCCTTCATTTCAGAAAAGCTACAGCCTGCTTCTGGGGACTGCTTAAGCCCTCTTGGTGTGCCGGTCATTCATTCCCCTCCCCCCCATCAGCCCATCACAACAGCCCCCGCTTTCCCTGTGATAAGGCCCCCCCTGGTGTCATCGTACGCACTCCGCGCGTCGCCCTCCGTCCTGTCTGTGATCACGCTCACCGCAGTGTGTCTCCGTGTGTAAAGAAAAAGATGGACAGCTGTCTCAGCCCTCCTGCTGACTCTCAGAACCACCACTTGCACATTCGGGTTCTGTCCAGGGGAAAGCCACTGCTCTGCTCGCTGCCACTTAAAACGCACCTTCTTTTCCAGGCCACAAGCAACTAAAGCTTTCCAGGTGGAGCCTCTTGGGACTCACAGACATTGCTGTCTCTCACTTTTCCTCTTTCCTGGGGGCGCTGCTGGAAATTTTACAAGCAGACTGCCGAATGATCTCTAGCAATTGGTCAGCACAGCTTCTCAAGTCCTTCAGGTTCGGCCCTGCACCCCGGGCCAGTAGACAAAGCCCACACCCCATGGGCAGCCATGGCCACAAATCCCGGCTCAACTGACTTGCAGAATTGCCAGCTGCTCTCCCCGTGTAGCTTTACTAGCCTGCTCTGTTGTCTGCTTTACCCAGTGACCTTTGCTTCCTGTTTTTAGGTAACCGAGGAGGCCTATGTCCCAGTGAGTGACATGAATGGCCTGGGATTTAAGCCTTTCAACTTGGTCATCCCGTTTGCAGTCAGGAAAGGAGAAATTACTGGTAAGCACTCTCTCTCATGAAGGCCACCTTGCCCTCACTCGCTGGCGATAGCTCTCCAGGACGGTGCTGGAATGTGATCCCACCTGTCCACCAGACCGGGGTCCTTAACCCAGAGCCTCTGGTTCTTGATTTAAGGGTTGGCCCATGAGACCTGAGATTTCAGATGTTCTGTGTGTGTATGTGTTTCTCAGAGGTGGCAGTTCATGCATAGCTTGTGTCGCGTTCTCAAGAGGGCCTGGAACTGCTGTGGTTGGACACTTCTCAGCTGTCGGATTTCTGTTACCCCCTTTTTTCTGCCTTCCCTTAGTCTCCAGCTGTTCCAAACCTGACCGTGGCGCGGGGGCCTCCTGTACAGGAGTCGTCACTTGCCCTATGCAGCCTGCTTTTAATGCCTGCTTCTCTCTGAGTTGACTCTGTACTAATCTCCTGGCTTCGTGGTCCTTCGTACATCCTGTCTGAGCTTCTGAGTTGTCAGTAGCAGAAAACCGTTCACTTAGGAGCTGCCTGGCACATCTTGTGGAAGCCAAAGGCAAACAGGTCTCTGTTTCCCCACTCTGAGCCTTGGACGTTTGGGGCAGCAGTGAGTGTTCCTGGGGGTGAAAGCCTTGACTCTGAAGCCATCCCGCCAGCAGTGAGTGTTCCTGGGGGTGAAAGCCTTGACTTTGAAGGCATCCCGCAAGCAGTGAGTGTTCCTGGGGATGAAAGCCTTGACTCTGAAGCCATCCTGCCTTGCACTCAGACTCTCCCGGGCAAGCGGCCGAGGGGCTCATGGTCCTGTCTCCTTGCGCTCCTAGGGGAGGTCCACATGCCTTCTGGGAAGACGGCCACCCCCGAGATTGTGGACAACAAGGACGGCACGGTCACCGTCAGATACGCCCCCTTGGAGGTCGGGCT
The DNA here is from genome assembly GCF_024166365.1 of Elephas maximus indicus. Lineage (NCBI taxonomy): Eukaryota > Metazoa > Chordata > Mammalia > Proboscidea > Elephantidae > Elephas > Elephas maximus. Next base: position 62,705,829 of record NC_064838.1, read on the forward strand.
CCATGAGATGCACATCAAATATATGGGCAGCCACATCCCTGGTGAGTCGCGCTCAGCCGGTGGCCCTGCAGGACCCTGTGATTTAGGCCTGGAAGTCTGGGAGGTTCTGTGCGTGGAATGGTTCTCGGTAGCAGGTTGGGGAAAGCTGTGTCAGCATCCCTGTGAAACAGAGGGGCCCATGCCCCCAGTAGGTCCAGCGATTGCCAGACAGGCTGCTGCCGCTCAGCACCATGGGTCACAACACAGGTCCTCGGGGCTGGGCTTGTTTGTCTTTGTCACCCTGCTAAGTGTGGCCAAAGGGTGAGCTGGGAGGACAATATGAGGAGCAGCGAGGGACTTTCCAGCCCGGCCTGCAGGACCCTACGAGGCGTGGCGGTTTTGAGTAGGACTCCAAGGCAGGGGAAGAGGTCATGAAGCATGACTGGGAGAGAGAAAGACAAACTGCCTGATTGTCAGAGAGCCCTTGACAAGGACGCCAGCTCCGGTTTCATTTCCGTCAGTGAGCACAGCATTCCTGTTCTTTTTAATTGTTTAAATCTCCCTTCATTTTTTACGTTAATATTTTGGGTAGGTTACACATACACGTGGTTTTAAAATAAGAATGACGTGATGAAAGGTTCCCTCCCATCCATATCCCCATCTGCCCTCTCTTTGAACCTAACTGGTGTTCATGTTTTTATGTTCTACAAGTAAACGGGGATATAGATTTTTAATTGCTCTTTTTTTTTTTTACATAAACAGTAGCCTATTTTACACATTGAGCCCCTGGGTGGTGCAAATGGTTAACATGCTCAGCTGCTAACCAAAACGTTGGAGGTTCAGTCCACCCAGAGGTGCTGTGGAAGAAAAGCCTGGTGACCTACTTGTAAAAAACCATCCATTGAAAATCCTGTGGAGCGCAGTTCTGCTCTGACACAGGAGGTTGCCGTGAGTTGGAATTGGCTCCCCGGCAACTATTTATTTATTTTTTAAAATTCTGTACACTATCTTGCCCTTGCTATTTTCATCTAACAATATATCCAGGAGAGCTTTCCATGTTGGGACAAGAGAGCGTCTTTGTAGTCTTCCACCATTTGGATGAACCGGTTCCCCTCCTGGAGGGCAGCGTTCCCACCTTTTCTTATCACCAGCCGGGTTGCAGTGAAGAGCCCCTTACAGACATCATTTCCCCAGAGGAGGAAGTGTGGGGTCAGAGGGCGCAGGCACCCATAGTTGTGCTACATCTAGCCAGATGGCCTTCATAAAGCTTGTTCCAGTGCACACACCCCCCGGCAATGTCCGAGACTACCTGGATCTCCGCGAGTTGGCCAGTGGCGGCGTATACTATCAAGTTTTGGGATCTTTGCCAGTCTGATAGTCGGCAAATGGTATTGTGGTGTCGCTTTATTTGTATTTCTCTTCTGAGTGAGACTGAGCAAGTTTCCCTATGTTTAAGTACCATTTGCATTTCTTTCTCTTAACTGAACGTTTGTATCCTTGGCCTGTTTTTCCGTTTGGTTGTTGGCCTTTTCCATATCAGTTTCTAATTTGCGATAGGAGTTGCAAATATTTCACCCCGGTTGACAGTTCGCTTTAGTTAATGTGTGTATGTGTACATAATATTTGTTTAAAACAAAGTTGTATTATCTGCTCCTATTTAAATATTCTAAAGTTACAGATGTAGAGAGAGTTAAAAAGTGTGTCTTTCGTGATTTCTCTTCAATTTCCCTGGGAGGTGTGAATGTGTTATCTTTTCAGATGTTTTTCTGTGTAGCTACAAACATGCACACAATTCAGTTTTTAAAGAAATGAGATAATGGTATTAATATCATGCAGTGGCTGACTTTTATTTCTTTAATGCAACACATTATGGATAATCTCCCAAGGTAGTACATTCAGAGCGCCATCATTCCTCTCAGTGACTGCATGAATAGGCCAGCGTTTATTTTACCAGGAGTCCCTGTGTGGCACAAATAATTAAGAGCTTGGGTGCTAACAAAGAAGTTGGCAGTTCAGATCTACTCAGAGGTGCCCCAGAAGAAAGGCCTGGCAATCTATTTCTGAAAGATCACAGCCATCAGAAACTGTGGAGTAGAGCTCTGTCCTGAAACACATGAAGCCACCATGAGTTGGAGTCAGCTTGATGACAGCTGGGTTTTGTTGTTGTTTGTTTGTTTTTGGTATTGTTAGACACTGGAATCTCCTATTTTTATCTGAACACTAGAAATGAAAGCCCTTGCATAGGGCTGGAAATGGGGTGGGTGAGAGGAAGCACTCCTGTAGGATGGACTCCTAGTGATGGGATCCCTAGGTCATAGGGCCTTACCTTTTGAAAGGTGCAGGCAGATGGGTTTCTAAAAGGCCTTCCCATCACGCACCCTCTAGTAGTACGAGCCGGTCATTCTCCACATGGTGCAGGTGTTTCCTCCGCATTTGTCAAGCTCAGCTGGATTCCCCTGCCTCTGCCCCACTGCCCTAGTCTGGAGCAGACTCAGGATTGCCTTTCTTATGTAACGATTGAAGGAGCAGCACTGAGCAGACCCCTCGGGTGCCTGGGATGGGGGCTCCACAGCCCTCTAGGTCCTTTGGGTAGGAGGCTCCAAGCCCACCTACCGATAGGTAAATGTTAAGATGCCATTGCCCATGGTCTGTGTTCGCCTCTCACGACTCACGGTTTTGTCTGTGTCCTTTGCAAACCCAAGAGAGCCCGCTCCAGTTCTACGTCAACTACCCCAACAGTGGGAGCGTGTCTGCTTACGGCCCAGGCCTGGTGTATGGTGTGGCCAACAAAACCGCCACCTTCACCATCGTCACCGAGGACGCGGGAGAAGGTACGGCGTGGTGTGTGGGTTTGTATGCTTCCATTTGGAAAGCAAAGTGAACGCAATTCTGGGGCGGCTTTTAAAAGCGAGACTGTTGCATGACAGTGTTTGTTTTACCTTTTCTCACGTGTGACTTTGTCCCTGCTTCTGTCTTCCATCCAAAGCAGAGACCTCTGAAGTCCTTCTTGTCCTGAGTGAAATCACATGCTGTGAAATGTTTTGGGTGACTGGCCTGACACTTAAGTGTTTGGGGCTGATGATGGTCTTGGTTTTGTTCTTTTTACCCATGTACATCTACCCAGATGCCCTCACGAGTTGGTTAGAGGTCTATCCTAGATATAGCTCTGTACCCCTCGTGTTCATGGAGAGTTCTAACTTTATGGTTGTCATTGGATTTCCCTGATGGCACCTGGTGCCTGGCCGATGCTGACCACCTGTCTGAGATCCTCCTGTATATGATCAGCATGCAGAGTTCCATCCGTTTATCTTCTCACATGTCCCTAAGAGTGGAGAGGACTTAAAGGGTTACTTGCAGGGAGGAATTCAGACACTGGGGTGTCTTCCCAATGGGCGTTTTACCTTGCAAGTGGCTTTGTTCTGATGACACAGCCCCTTTCCCACAGCTCACGTGGCATGTCAGTCAGTTGTCCCAGCCTCAGGGGTACCCCAGATAAGTTGCTGTCGCTGTGAAACAAGGATGCTATCTCTCCCTAACCCCTCCCTCCCTGGTCCCACTCCCAGGGGGTCTGGACCTGGCTATTGAGGGGCCCTCAAAGGCCGAAATCAGCTGCATTGACAACAAAGATGGGACGTGCACGGTGACCTACCTGCCCACTCTGCCAGGCGACTACAGCATCCTGGTCAAGTACAACGACAAGCACATCCCGGGCAGCCCCTTCACAGCCAAGATCACAGGTGGGGCCTGGGGGCTTCCAGGGGTGGGTATGGCGGCACCCCAAAGCCTGTCCCTGCCCAACCTGGGTCAGCAGCTGGGCGTCTGACTCAGGTCAGACTGCGTGGGGATTCCTTGAGGAGGAAGCGGGACTCCTCTGTTAGCAAGTGATCAGGAAAAAACAAGAGCTACCCTTTGGAAGGTGCTCATAGTGTGCCGGGTGCCTGGGTGGTACAAACGGTTTGTGCTCGACCACCAACCAAAAGGCTGGCGGTTCAGTCCACCCAGCAGCGACTCTGGAGGAAGTCCTTGAGATTGTAAGTCTGTAAGATTGCAGCCATTGAAAACTCTATGGAGCACAGTTCTACCCTGACACACATGGGGTTGCCATGAGTCAGAGCTGACGGCAGCTGGTAGTGGTGTTGGTACTATTTTGTGCCAGTGTGCCGCCAGCGTTCAAATGGTAGCCCTCAGATAGAGGGGTTCAAGTGCTACGTATTGAATAAGTAAATGAACTCAAGGACGAACAGCACTGCCACATAGACTTCCTGCTGTCCATTTTACAGATGGGGAAAGTGAGGCTTGAAGAAGGCATGGCTTAGCCAAGTTCACGTGTGGGCAATCTGGGATCCAGAGCTGGGTTATCTGATTCTAAAGCCCATCCTCCTAACTTCTGTTCTACTTGCTGTGTTCTGGCTCAGGCCCTCAGTGGAGTCACAAGACAAGGCTCCTGCTCTGAGACCTGTCTGTGAAGCAGCCGACAGTTCCATGTGGAACGTGATGAGCGTTTACCCGAGAACTGCCCAAGAGGGTGGCAGGCAGGTGGGAGGGCCTTGTGCCACTTGAGCACAGGTCCTCAGTCCTCTCAGCTCTGCCTCTCCCCATAACCAGACAGAAGTTGGTTAGGTTTGCTTATTGTCCAAGGCACAGTTTTTCACTTAACGCTGGGTAATTACATCTTACCTGTTAAAGTGGCATGTGGCGTGAGGGTGAGCAACATGTAACGTGAGCTGTGGGGGGCTGTTCCCAGATGACAGCAGGCGCTGCTCCCAGGTGAAGTTGGGCTCTGCAGCCGACTTCCTGCTTGATATTAGTGAGACCGACCTCAGCACCCTGACGGCCAGCATCAAGGCCCCGTCTGGCCGTGACGAGCCCTGTCTCCTCAAGAGGCTGCCCAACAACCATATCGGTGAGCCTTCTGGGCTGGGGCCGGGACAGCTTGGGTGGGAGGATGGGGAGTCCTGCAGTCCTGTCATAGGGAATATAGCTCATCGGGGTGTGTGATGTGATAAACCTGCTGGGTCACACGCATGACAAAAGTCCAAGTGCATTTCTGCTCCATGATGTTGACCAGAGCTCTGGACACTCTGGGTTGCTGGAAAGTCACAAAGGAAGTCATGTTTCCATTTTTGGGAGTGTGTCTCCCTCCCACTCGTCTCTTCCACCCCTTCCACCCTTACAAACCTCCGATCTCTGCTCTGGTCCAGGCATCTCCTTCATCCCTCGGGAGGTAGGCGAACACCTGGTCAGCATCAAGAAGAACGGCAACCATGTGGCCAACAGCCCTGTGTCTATCGTGGTGGTCCAGTCGGAGATTGGTGATGCCCGCAGAGCCAAAGTCTACGGCCGAGGCCTGTCAGAAGGCCGGACTTTCGAGATGTCTGACTTCATTGTGGACACGAGGGATGCAGGTCTGTGGAAGTGGTCCCAGGGGACAGGCCCAGAGCTGGAGGAAACTGCTGCTTTTTGGTCAGGCTGCTTTATCTTCTCATTCTACTGGCACCTTTTCTTTCTGAGCATCTTCCAAGTTGTAGATCCTTACACTTGCATTGTTATTTAAGCCTCCTGACAGCTGGTGAAGTAGATATTACTCTGTTTTATTGATGGATAAACTGAGGCTCACAAGGGTCATCGGTCCCATCTGCGTCTGGTGTTTGAACCCCTGGCCACAGTCACTCTCAGATCCCTGTTTTCTTATCCATACTCCCTCCCACCATTGCTTTCAGTTTCCCAGGGTCTCCTGGACTCATCCCAAAGCAAAGAATGTCAGGCCAGCTGGCCGGCGTTGTGTTCAGTTGAGCAGTGCTTTCGTGGAAATGAGGAATCTGTGTGTGTTCTCGCTCGGAGGTGGTTTGAGTTAGGCTGGGACTCTCCTAAGTGTGCCACCCCCGTGTCTTCATCATCTGTCTTCTGAGTGACTGCTACATTTGTGAATTGTAGACATAGTCATGTTCCCAAGAGAGACGGCTGGAGAGTTCCTGCTCCTAATGGGTAGATGTTCCCTGTTGATTCTTGATGCTGTATACCTTCAGAGCAGCTGACTTAGTGGTTCTCTGGCTGGACATCAGAGGCAGCTGGAGGCTCTTTAAAAATTCAGATGACCAGGCCTGTGGCTAGCAGTAAAGCCCCGAGGCAGTGGATGCTCTTCTTGGAGGCAGGTGGGCAGTGTCTTTTCCATGGGCTCTGCAGGACACTCACTCCGTGGGATAGTAGTATATCTCCTTGAGACGAGGGTTCTGCTAGCGTCAAAGCCACGTTCAGCCGGTTGTTTCACTCTAGGACGTCTCAGAGCCTTCTTCCCCGGGGCTGTGCAGCAGGGGCTGCCATTTCTTTCTGCTGTCTGGAAATAGCAGTTTCACCTCCAGGGGCCAGCTGTGCTTTCTGCATCCATCGAGCTCTCCTTCCCCATGGCTGCTGTGTTGCAGGTTACGGCGGCATATCCTTGGCAGTGGAAGGCCCCAGCAAAGTGGACATCCAAACAGAGGACCTGGAGGACGGCACCTGCAAGGTCTCCTACTTCCCTACTGTGCCCGGGGTCTACATTGTCTCCACCAAATTTGCTGACGAGCATGTGCCCGGTATGTGTAGTCCCCTCTCCTTCCTGTCTGATGCTAGGGTTTTCTGTCACTATCATGCCACAGCCTCTGGCCCGCTCACGAGGGCCTTCTCACTTCTTGCAGGGAGCCCATTTACCGTGAAGATCAGCGGGGAGGGAAGAGTCAAGGAGAGCATCACCCGCACAAGTCGGGCCCCGTCTGTGGCCACTGTCGGGAGCATCTGTGACCTGAACCTGAAAATCCCAGGTGGGCAGGAGGGGCTCACAGGTCAGGGCAGCCTGGGGCACTGGCCCTTGGGAATGGGTCAGGGCAGTGGCCACCATTGGGAAACCAACTCCAGGCATGGGTCCAGACAGAGTATCTAAGTCAGCTGTGTGTGATCTTTTTCTTTTTTTTAGCGTTATTTTTTATTTTATTACCTTTTTTTTTTGGCACAGGTGCCCATTCAAGGCAAATAAATCTGTTTACATGCTAAGTTTTTCTTTTTCCAGATGAAAACAGCTTTGTTTTGTCACATGGGGGGAAAATAGATGGGATTCTCAATTTTAGGTTTACAATCTGTCAAATAGAACGGTATCAGTGAGACAGTTGGCCCTGCTGGTGTCGGTGTCTGGAAGTATGTAGGAAGTAGCAACCCAGAGGCAGCCTTCAGGTATTTCCATTCATCCCCTTCCATCGTAAAATTAGAACAAGCTGTGCTGCCAGGCTGGGTGGACCACAGCTAGCCCTTTGGCTACGAATTGCTCCTCATGGCACTAAATGAGCAGCAGTCACAGGCCATAGTCTGTCTGCAGAGTGGCTCTTTCCATAGAGAATCCTCCAAAAGAGGAAGCACTGTGTCAGCGAAGGCTTTGGGGCTCCTCTGCCCAGAAGTTGGCACATGTTGAGAAATTATGCACATTCTGCGGAGAAGGAGAATCTGTATCATCCTCAGATGAAGCCCACGTCGCGATGTCCTGGAAAGGGGCTGTTTCTCCTACATGGTGTGCAGCAGCTCTATGCACTATGCCTTTCCGTTCCATCTGCCGGGTTTTTCCAGGGTAGGCATGTCAACCTCGGCCACGTGTTGAGTGCGGTAGAAGCCCCATTGCTGTCTTAGGGGAATGGAATCACTTACAAAGGGCCATATTGGTGCTTGTAATCATAGAGTCTGTGTGCTCAAAAATGGAGAAAGTAAGTGCCACCGTGTATCCTGCCATCTAGGGCAATGACTGTTCATGTTTGAGGCATAGATCTGGGCTCCGCAAACCAACACCCGCAGAGACACGAACGCTCAGTTTCCATCGATCAATCACAATCTACACACTGTACCACTTCTCACCCTCTATATTGTAGGCATCGTTCCATGCCAAAAAGTATACAGTTGATTCTCGTTATTCATGGTACTTATGCTCTCTAAGGAGTCAGGGTAGTTCAGTGGTAGAGCTCTTGCCTCCCACGTTGGAGACCCAGGTTTGATTCTTGGCCAGTGGACCTAATGCGTGGCCAACACCCATCCGCCTGTTGTGGAGGTTTGTGTGTTGCTGTGCTGCCGAACAGCTTTCAGCAGCTTCCAGATGAATACAGACTATGATGAAAGGCCTGATAATCTATTTCCAAAACATCAGCCACTGAAAACCCTATGGATTACAACAGTCCAGCCCCTTTGTGTGTGGGTCACCAGGAGTCTGGAACTGACTCCTGGAAGCTAGCAGCAATTATGTGTTCTATAAAGTCCCTGTGGACTCTGAACCAGCCTAGCTTCAGCCTCAGCTGGGAATGCGCGTACCAGCAACTCAAGTTTTTTGCCATTCGTGCACGTCTGCAGACGACCACAGAAGTGCTGTAGGTATTGACCTGGGAGTTGCATATGAGTGTTAGTGAGTAGGCAAGTCTGCGGTAATGAGAATTGCCTGTACTTGCACATCATCTTTTTATACCTATATGATATTCTTCTTCACGTCCAGATGACCGTGCTTCATTGGACCGTCTCCTTCTAGGTACACTCATTTCAGCCCCCAACGCCTGTAATCAGTGCAGCTGGGACAGTGGCCATCGCGTGCTCAGGCTGTCACGGCGGCATGGATACCCAGGAACTGGATTGCTGGGCCAATCCATTTCAGATGCCTTGGCAGACAACCCTCCAGAAAGTGTCAGTGCCCATTTCCGTACATCCCTCACCAGCCCTGGGCACTGGCTTTTGTGCTCACTTTGGCCAGTCTGATGGAAAAATATGGCATCCAGTTCCATTTCTCAGCTTACTAATGACTTGGACCGTATTTTCGTTTGCTTTACTTTTTTATTTTGCGAACTCTCTCTTCTGTTCCCTTCGCCTGTTTGTTTCTTGAGGAACTGGTGAGCATCTTTGTTGGACTATGGTGGTTTGCATGTCGCCGTGATGCTGGAGGCTATGCCACCATATTTCAAATACCAGATAGGTTTCAGTGGAGCTTCCAGACTAAGACAGATTAGGGAAAAAGGGCTGGTTATTCTGAAAATTAGCCAGTGAAAACTCTGTAGATCGAAACAGAATATTGTGCGATACAATGACTGGGCAGGGTTTCATTCTGTTGTACGTGGTGTGGCTGTGAGTCAAGGCCGACTTGGCAGAAACTATCAACAACAGCCCTTCTTTTAAGTCTTTTCCTGCGTCTTGACCAGTTTGTTACTCTTTTCAGTTGTTGGTACCAGCTGACTCTTTGTTTGTTTGTTTTAATTTTATTTATTGTTTTGTTGTTGAGTATGTACACAGCGAAATATACACGAATTCAACAGTTTCTACGTGTACAATTTAGTGATATTAACCACATTCTTTGAGTTGTGCAACCATTCGCACCCTCCTTTTCTGAGTTGTTCTCCCCCATTAACATAAACTCACTGCCCCCTAAGGTTCCTATCTGATCTTTCTAGTTGCTGTTGTCAATTTGATCCCATAGAGATGGTTCTTAAAAGAACATAATGCTCAAGGCAGACCTTTTTTACTAGTTAAGCTAAATTGTTGTTTGGTAGTAAGATGACTTCAGGAGATATTTTTGGTGTAAGGTTTAAAGATTATCACACGGCAATAGTTTCAGGGCTTCACCCAGTCTCCATGACTATCGGAAGTCTGGAACCCATAAAAATTTGAAATCCTGTTCTTAATTTTCTCCGTTTTGATCAGGATTCTTCTATGGAATCTTTGATCAAAACGTTCAGTAATGGTACCATCCAATTCTTTTGGTCTCATGGCAAAGGAGGCAATTGTTCATGGAGGCAGTTAGCCACACATTCCATATCCTTCTCCTATTCCTGACTCTCCTTCATCCTCCATTGCTCCAGGTGAATAGAGACCAGTTGCTGTGCCTTGGATGGTCACTTGCAAGCTTTTAAGACCCCAGGTACTACACAACAAACTAGGAGGGAGAACAGAAGCACTAAACACATTATTAGGCCAATAAACTGGGATGTCCCATGAAACCATGACCCTAGAGCTCCAAACCAAGGATCCAAGTCCCATGAAGTGTTTGGTTGTACATAAGCAGCCTTTGTAGCTACTCTTTTTGTTTGTTGTTGTAAATATATCTATCACACAACTTTTACCAGTTCCACTTTTTACCAGTGTACAAATTATTGACAGCAGTTACCATAATCGGCTATGCAACCCTACCCTTAAACAAAGCAATTTTTCCATCACCGTTAATTCCCCTTTCCCCCTTCCTCTGGCAACCACTAATAAATGTTGGTCTCTATACATTTCTCTTTTCTTGTCTTTTTATATAAGTGAGGTCATACAATATTTGTCCTTCTGTTTCAGCATAATGTCTTCAAGCTCCTTCCACACTGTAGCATGTTTCAAGACTTCATTTTTCGCCTACTAGCTGAGTAGTATTCCACTGTATGTATGTACCACATTTTGTTTATCTATTCATCTGGCGATGGACATTTAGGTTGTCTTCCACCTTTTGGCTATTGTGAACAGTGCTGCAGTGAACATTGGGGTCTCTTTTAGAGTCTCTACTTTCAAGTCTTTTGCATATATTCTTAAGAGTAGAATTGCTGGGTCATACGGTAGTTCCATTTTTACCTTTTTGAGGAATCAACATACTGTTTTCCACAATGGCTGTACCATTTTGCATTCCCATCAGCAATGGATAAGTATTGTAATTTCCTCGCATCCTCGCCAACATTTGTTATTTTCTGTTTTTTTTTTTTATCTTAGCCATCCTAGTGGGAGTGAAATGGTATCTCATTGTAGTTTTGATTTGCATCTTTCTGATTAATGATGCTGAACATCTTTTCATGTGTTTGGTGACCATTTGAATGTCCTCTTTGGTGAAATGTTTATTCAAGTCCTTTGCCCGTTTTATGACTGGGTTGTTTTTTGTTGTTGTCAAAGTTTTCTATATATTTTGGTTATTAGATTTTTGAAAGATATATGGTTTCCAAAGATATTCTCCTAGCCTGTCTTTTCACTTTTTTGGTGAAGTCTTGGTGAACAAAAATTCTTAATTTTTATGAGGTCCCATTTATTTTGTCTTTTGCTGTTTACGCTTTTGTTATTAAGTAATCTATTGTTGAAAGCTAGGCCTGAGACCGTTGCCCCTGCTTGTTCTTCTAAGAATTTTATGGTTTTGGTTTGCACCTTTAGGTTTTTAATCCATTTGGAATTTGTTTTTGTGTATGGTGTGATGCATGGATCCTGTTTCATTTTTCTGCATGTGGAACTCCAGTTTTCCCAGCATCATTTATTGAAGAGACTCTGTTTTCTTCCATTGAATGGACTTTGCACCCTGTCAAAAATCAGTTAACCATAGATGTGTGGGTTTATTTCTGGACTCTCAATTCTGTTCCATTGCTCTGTGTGTCTATTGTTATACCAGTACCAGACTATTTTGATTACTGTAGCTGTATAGTATGTTTTAAAATCAGTAAGTGTTAGTCCTCTTACTTTGTTCTTTTCTTTCAGCACTGTTTTAGCTATCTGGGGCCACTTGCCATTCCATATAAAGTTGAGGATTTGTTTTTCTGTTTCTGTACAGAAGGCTGTTAGTATTTTGATTGAGATTATGTTGAATCTATAGATGGCTTTGGGTAGTATTGACAACTTAACAATATTAAGTCTTCCAGCCCATAAACATGGAACATCTTTCCATTTATTTCAGTCTTCTTTAATCTCTTTCAGCTGTGTTTTATAGTTTTCATTGTATAAGCCCTTCACATCCCTAGTTAGATTTATTCCTAGGTATTTTATTCTCTGAGATGCTACTGTAAATGGAGTTGTTTCCCAAATTTCCCTTTTAGATTTCTCACTGGTGGTGTGTAGAAACCCAGCTGATTTTCATTTGTTGACCTTATACTCTGCAACTTTGCTAAATTCCTCTATTAGCTCTAGGAGTTTTCTTGTGGACTCTTTGGGATTTTCTATATATAAGATTGTATCATATGCGAATAGAGATAATCGTACATCTTCTTTTCCAATCTAGGTACCTTTTATTTATTTATTTATTGTCTTACTGCTCTGGCTAGGACTTCTAATACAATATTGAATAGAAGTGGTGAGAGCGGGTACCTTGTCTTGTTCCCAATTTCAAGGGGAAAGCTCTCAGTCTTTCTCGGTTAAGTGTAACGTTGGCTGATGACTTTTCATATATGCCCTGGATCATATTGAGAAATTTCCCCTCTATTCCAATCTTCTTTAGGGTTTTCATCAAGAAAGGGTATTGATTTTATCAAATGCTTTTTCTATATCCATGGAGGAGACGATCATGTGGTTCTTTTCCTTTGTTCTATTGATGCAGTGTATTATGTTGATTGATTTTCTAATGTTGAACCATCCCTGCATTCCTGGGATAAATCCCACTTGGTCACGGTGTATAACTCTTTTAATATGCTGTTGGATTCTGTTCACTAGTATTTTGTCGAGGATTTTTGCATCTGTTTCATAAGGTACCAGATGACGCTTGATGAGACTCACTTTCCCTCTCATTACCCAGGTGATCCTTCTTCTCTCATCAGCTAGAATAGAGGGGAGCTCACCAGCCATCCTCAGAGCCCCAGGCCCTGTGGGGTGACCCACTCCTTAACCACCTTTCCTTTCTCTGTCCTCAGGGCCCAAAGTTATGAACTGCTCAACCTACTTTCTGTAGGGCTGGAGGGTGCAGTTTCATACTGGCTGTAGGTGACGTCATTGCTTCATTACCCAGCATGCAGTGCGCCTGTCTGCACCTCATCAGTGTAGGCACAGTTGAGAGCATGACACCCACACCTTGAGTGGAGCAGTTGTGGTCTGCTTTCTCGTGTAGTGACTGGAGGCATTGCTTCTCTGAGCGTGTAGCCTCTGATCTTCAGTTTGCTGAAAGCTTTGCTCATGCATGGTTTCCCTTTGCCATTGGAGCTGATGTGTGTTCACCTTTTTCTCTAAGTGCATTTTGTCTTGTTGCTCAAAAGAAACACCAAAGCTTCTTGGCAGTAAGGGATGACAGCTCCTGATGTTCTATCCTTGCCTACCTATGGAACGAGCCTCTATCAGCATGAGAGATGTCCAGGTGTTACCTTTGGGCTAGAAATATCTGAGCTGCTGCATTTTTGTTTTACACTCTGTAGCAGTCAGCTCGGGCTGTAGTTTAAAGCTACCCTGTGGGATTAACTCAGCTCCAGCTGCGAAGCCTGTAAAAATACTTAGTGGGGCAAGGAAGTATCAATGCCCCAGGAATGCTCTCTGCATTGGGTGCCCATAGGGCTCTGCTCGCTCCACGCTGACCACAGCAGCTCAGGGGCTCGAGGGGTCGGGAGGCATCCAGCTTGAACAGGGGAAGCCCAGACAGCCCACACCCACTGGGCAGTGCCCACCTTGCCTTCGGCTGCTTGCCCCACGTGTTCTGCCCTACTCAAGCTGCTGTCCTGACTCTCCTCTCTTTTCCCCCTACCTCCTGCCCCCTTTCAGAAATTGACAGCAGTGACATGTCGGCCCACGTCACCAGCCCCTCAGGCCGCGTGACTGAGGCAGAGATTGTGCCCGTGGGGAAGAACTCACACTGCGTCCGGTTTGTGCCCCAGGAAATGGGCGTTCACACGGTCAGCGTCAAGTACTGCGGTCAGCACGTCACGGGCAGTCCCTTCCAGTTCACTGTGGGGCCGCTCGGCGAGGGGGGTGCCCACAAGGTGCGGGCAGGAGGCCCCGGCCTGGAGAGGGGAGAAGCGGGAGTGCCAGGTGAGCGTTCAAGTGGGGCTCGTACTTGAGAAGAGTAAGGGCTGAGCCTGGGCTGTGTGAGCACCCTGTGTCCTTCACTGTGTTCTAAAGAGGAGACGTCTTGTGTGTGATTCTCATGGGTGGTGTATTAGTCAGGGTTCTCCAGAGAAACAGCCAACTGGATATATGTAGCCGGGGCCGGCAGCGGGGAGAAGAGTGAGAGGTTTATTTTAAGAAATTGGCTCATGCAATTGTGGAGGCTGACAAGTCCAAAATCCATAGGCCAAGTGGGCTGGAAACGCCAGCAGGATATCTATGTTACAGTCTTGAGGCAGAATCCTTTTCTTCTCAGAAGCCTCCGTTATTGCTCTTAAGGCCTTTGACTGATTGGATCAGGCCCACCCAGAGGTGACTTAGAGTCAACTGGGTGCCACGCGGCCTAGCCAAGTTGACACATAAAATTAACCGCCACAGGTGGTGTTAAGGGGCATTCTTTTTGAAAAGTTGGGGGTCGCTAGCTTGCCCAAAGACAAACAGTTTCTTAATCAGGCCTTCTCGGAGCCTGTAGTTTATTAGTGTCGTTGTGAGTCTCTAAGAGGGAGCAGAGTAATAAAGCTGTTTGCAGAGATCTTGCAGGGCGCATATTCTGTGGAACATGCTAGAATTCTACAAAACCAATCATAAGGGTTCCTTCCAGGGTGGTTGCTGGTGGGAAGATCTGTGGAAAATACTGAACATTCTCATCTTCTTCTGGCTTGGTTTGGATGTATCAGAAGGGCACCAGCTGTACCACGGACTCACTGGTGGTACTTAGGAAATCTCAGTGATGGTCCTTGCTTGAGTCCTGCTTGGGTTTAGGGAAAGAGGAAGGGGTTGGCAACAAACTAAACCCAGCACTGCAGGTTTAACAAGAAGGGACAGGAGTCCATACTGGGCTCGGTCACTACCCATGTGTTTGCTTGCTTTCAGCCGAGTTCAGCATCTGGACCCGGGAAGCAGGCGCCGGGGGCCTGTCCATCGCTGTTGAGGGCCCCAGCAAGGCCGAGATTACGTTCGATGACCATAAAAACGGATCATGTGGTGTGTCTTATATTGCCCAAGAGCCTGGTATGTACTCAAGAGCCAACTAAGGACATTTTCCTTGTTGAGGGATAGTTAGGTGTCATGGAACAGAAACCCATGAAGCTAGCTGAGTAAATGAGGAGCTTATTTGCATGGGCATGTGGGAAGCCCCCTAGAAGTCCAGTTGCAGGAAACACAGCCAGGCCTCAAAGGGGCAGGAATTCCTATGCTCGTCTCCTTGTTTGTCCTTCTCTGTTTGTCTCTCTGCTTTGTGCTTTCATTCAACTGCTTCATTCTTTCCACTGACCAGCCTCTCTCTGCCCATCACTGCTCAGGGCTGGTTGGGGCTGCCTAGAACAGAGGTCTCAGCATCTGAGAGTCCTAGAAGGGGGGTTCTTTGCCTTATGCGTACGGACCCTCCTGGCATCTGGGAAGCCTATGGGGGCCACTCTCAGAGTAACATTTTGCAATAAAATACATCAGATTATAAAAGAAATAAATTATATTAAAATATAGTTATCAAACTACTAAAAGAACAAATAAATATATGATATGGCAATACGTATGCCTCTTCATGAACACATTAAATCATAAGATCAGAGTACCATCTGTGAAGTACCCCAATTTCAAAGTGGTGATGAGTATAAATGATGGGTCAAGGTATCTAAGAACTGTGAAGTGATATAAAAATATCTGTGGTTCTATTGGTGATAGAGTCACAGGTACTTCTAATGTGCTGTGGTGTCTTGTCAACATTTCTAATGGAAGGACATGCTAAGTTTCAGTTAGAGGTTAGTGAAAATTAGGATGTCATTTTTCCCCGTTCAAGTCCAGGGAGCCCCTGAGTTCTATACACAGACCCTGTGGGGTCCCTGCAGACCCAGGTTAAGAATCCCTGCCCTTCAATCTATTGGCCATGACCAGGGGGTGTGGCTCCATGCACAGCGGGTGTCCTAGTACAGCCTTAACACAAATAACACAAGCTGGTGACTTGAAAGAACAGATGCTTATTTTCTCCTGGTTCTAGAGGCTAGAAGTTCACATCAAGGTCTCAGCTGTGATCCTCTCCTGTCCACATCCCTGGGTGTTCCCTGGTTCCTTGACATTCCCTGGCTTGGAGACAGTCTTCGTATGGCATCTGTCTTCCTCCGTGTGTCTCTGAGTCTATTCTGGTCTTTCTGTAACTCAAAAGTGATTGGGTTTAGGGTGCACCCTACACAGATGTGCCTCATCGACACAACACAAGAAAAACCCCATTTCCAAGCAGGACTACATCCACAGGACAAGAACCGGGAACTCAACATGTATATGTGGGGGATACCGTTCAGTTTATAGCAGAGGGTGATGGGTGGAGGGCAGGGTCTCTGTGAAGGCATTTTAGCCCTAGGTGAGAAGGAAGGGTCCACTTGAGGTCTACCTTTCTGGGATCTCTGAAATGATAGGACATTCCTGCCCCCACAGGTAACTACGAGGTGTCTATCAAGTTCAACGATGAGCACATTCCTGAGAGCCCCTACCTGGTGCCCGTCATTGCGCCTTCTGATGATGCCCGCCGCCTCACTGTTATGAGCCTTCAGGTGAGACACAAGGAAGCATCCATCTCCGTGGCCACAGGCCGACCAGTGAGACCCCTGGACCCCTGAGGCCACTTCAATTCCTGCTTTAGTGCCCAGGGCCCCCTTCACACTTGAGCACAGATGTTGCCAGTTGTAGGGGAGCTTTCTCCTGGCAGAGCCAACTCCCCAGACACTTAGGGAGGGCAGAGGACTATTAGAGCAAGCCGAAACAGAGCCACAGTCAGCAAAAGAGCATCTCAGTGTTTGGGGACAAGTTTATTTTTAAGTATTTATTTAAGGGACACAAAGGAGGCTTGTTAATAATTGGTTAAGGGATAAGGGGGGCTTTCAAAACCAAACAGACACAAAACTAACAGACCAGTGAGGTTTAGCCTGCTGTTGTTGGCGTCCTTTTCCTCAAGAAAGTGAATTACGGTTTCTTTTACTGTGATGATTTATTTATAGTAAGTGTGCTGAGAGTAACTGGGCTAAGAGCTTCATCAGTGTTACCTCATTAAATCTTCACAACATCTTGGTGAGTAGATTCTCTTGAGCCCATTTTAAAGATGAGCAAACTGAGGTGCAGGGAGGTTGTGGCTATAAGGGAACCAGCAAATATGAGGCAGAGCGCAATCTCTCTGGTTCCAGAACCTGTGCCTTTTACCATGGCCTCCTCGATCCCCAACCTGACATTGTGGCAAATGGTGGGATAATCCAACTTATTGGGGTGCTAGGAAATGTCACTTTTCTCCCTGTCTTAAACAGGCCATTTAATTCAAGTTATTATTAGAGCCTTCAGCCAAACTAAGCAACAGTTGAGGACGCCTTTAGGTCTTTGCTCAGTACACTGAAGAATAATTAGGTGTCTGAATCGAGACTAGCAATTCAGTAGCCGAATAACACCTGAATCCCAGAATGTGATTTCTGGTTGAAGGGATTTCTAAATACCCTACAGCTGCTCCCTGGTTCTTGAAAATAATGGTTTCAAACCCAGTCTTGTCTCAGGATTGGTGCTCCTGGACCTAGTTCCGCACACTTGGTTTACATGTAAAATTCTAGCCTTACTCTGAGGGGAGTGGGGTACCACTTGTTCCTCACATCCGTTGGTAGGTCAGGGATCAAAGTGGAACCCACGGCAGGATCATGGTCCCCAAATTGAAGAGGTCTCATCCTGGGAGCTCCAGGGGTACTAACTGGTCTCCGTGGCACAGATGTTTTTCTTGTGTTTCATTTAAAAGCTTCTTAACAGAAGTTTCTTTTGTTGCCAACGTAACTAAAACCTAGGGAGGGAGATAAACCTAGTGTTCACTGAGGGCAGGGGGCTTCCTTCCTGCATCTCGAAGATTTCTTTGGAATCTTCCGAGGCGGTTATCTCCCTCTTGAGGATTTAGCAGCAAGTGGATTCAGGTAACAGAAACGGTTCTGTCTGAAGGGAGCTGGTGAGGAATCCTCTTGAGAAAATTTCTGAGAGTCAGCCCTCTCATCACAGTTTGGTCATAAATGTTTGAATAAGTACACGGCAGGCTGTATATGGAGCATTGGTAGCCTGCTCCGGCAGGAGGGACATGTGTGTCAGCCTCGTGCCTGTTCTTCCTGGGTCATTTGATGCTCAGTGATACGTAAATTATTCATCAGACATTTATTGGAGGCCTGCATGACAGCACCTGGTGCCAGTTACAAAAGAGCAGCATGAATTGCTTTGCCTTGCTTTTAGGACTTTTTTAAAAGAAAGTTGGAGACTATCAGCACTTTATGGGGGCAGGGAGTGAGATCGGGGTGATCTATCAGTCAAAGACACCTTAATTCTGTGTTCTGACCTCCCTTCCTAGTCTAACCAAAAAAACCAAACCCGTTGCCATCGAGTCAATTCTGACTCATAGCGACCCTATAGGACAGAGTAGAACTGCCCCATAGAGTTTCCAAGGAGTGTCTGGTGGATTCGAACTGCCGACCTTTTGATTAGCAGCTGTAGTTCTTAACCACTACACCACCAGAGTTTCCCTTCCTAGTCTATAACCTCTAAATTAGTGATGTCCAATAGAATGTTTCTAGAATGTTGGAAATGTTCCATAGCTCCACTGTCCATCATGGTAGTTAGTAGCCACCCGTGGCTATTGAGCACTTGAAATGTGGCCACTGTGACTAAGGGACTGAATTTCTCTTTGTGTTTAATTTTAATTTAAAAATACTTAGCCACATATGGCTAAAACCCATAGCTGTCGAGTCGATTCCGACTCATAGTGACCCTGTAGGACAGAGTAGAACTGCCCCATAGGGTTTCCAAGGAGTGGCTTGTGGATCCAAACTGCTGACCTTTTGGTTAGCAGCCGAGCTCTTAACTGCTGTGCCACCAGAAATCTAACATATGGCTAGTTACTACCAAATTAGACAGCACAACTTCAGTGGTGTGTTTTACTTATTAAAATACTTTCCTTGGGCCAGCAGCCTCACCATCACCTGGAAACTTATTAGAAACGTGGAATCCAATCCCAGACCCGCTGAATTAGCACCTGCATTCTACACGAACCCAGCTGATTTGTCTGCACATTGAAGTGGGAGTCCTACTGCTTTAGAACGCTGGTCAGGACTGGCTGTCCAGCCAAATTTAAGTCAAAAGTGCTGGCTTGTAAAGCTTTGCCACTCAGGATTGGCCGTTCGAAATTCTCATCTCCTCCTCGCACCCCAGAAAGGGATGTAGTCTCTAAGACCAAGCGTGGAGAGTGAAGCTGATCCAATAAAGAGCAAAATCTCTCCTTCTCTCGTTCCTTCCTTTGGGGTACAGAGAACTTGTAAATGGTCATTACTGTTTAACGATAAGCTGGAGTTTTGGAGCCTTGCTGTGTAAGGGCCAGGCTCTGTGTGCTGGGTGGTTTACAGGCATAATCTCATGTCACTGTCACAGCAGTGCTGAGGTAGATTCTGCTGTTGTACCCATTTTTACAGATGAGAAAACTGAGACTCAAAAAAGATTAAACAACTTGGTCATATAGCCAGGAACTGATGGTAAATCCAGGTCCAGCTGACTCTTAACTGACTACAGTACTGCCTCCATTGCATTTGGATACTTTCACAGTTTTATTAAAACTTCTCCCCTTTCCGGTCCTGGAGATAAAAAGCAACAATGATATAAAACTTTGTTTATGTGAATGAGTGCAAGGTTTTGTCATCTACCTGGCCCCTTTTAGAGGACCCCTTATTTTGGAGGCCTAGAAGATACGGGTTTTCTGGTCTCTCTTGCTTGGGTTGCTGAGACTACAGCCCTATCAACCGTGATGTCTCAAGTCTCCAACCCCAGGACCCACCTCTTGTACCCACACCGCCTGACTCAAGGTGGTTGGGGGTACCAGACCGTGCTGCATGTCTTGGCTTTTTTGTATCTAATGCTAGAGATGTGCTCATCACCCGCCTGCTCTTCTGTTGCCAGATGTTATGTGGAAAAGCATTCTGGGTCTGTTTGCATGAAAACTGTCACCCCGAGTTTCGGGTCGGGTCTTGGGTGCCACTGAGCAGGAACGCCGAGGGTTGGCCTTAACCTGTCTGATGTATTGAATTCTCAGGAATCGGGATTAAAGGTTAACCAGCCAGCCTCCTTTGCTATCAGGCTGAATGGGGCAAAAGGCAAGATTGATGCCAAGGTCCACAGCCCCTCTGGTGCCGTGGAGGAGTGCCACGTGTCCCAGCTGGAGCCAGGTAAGCCGGGGCTCAGTGTGCGGGCCACAGCTCTGGCCCTTCCCAGCAGGTCTGTGTGTGTGCACCCCAACGGGGACTGGTCAGACTCATCACTGCCAGTCAGCCTCCGAGTTCCCTTACTGCAGCCAGACATTGTTTATAAATTAGGGTATAAACATTTGCAGGGGTGACCCTTTGAGATATAATATATAATGCTTTTTTTTCCTTTAAAAAAATATCGCTTTATTTTCTTAGTTTCCCAGTTCCTTTCACATGACATTCACCTTGGTTTTCTCTCCTAGTTTAAAAAAATCTTGCCGATTTTTCTTGTATTGTTGACCTTATGACCCGAGTAAGTACCGTTTGACCTTACTTTATGCTGAGGGAAAGGATAGGTGTTCATCTATAAAATTTTAGAAAGAGTATCTGGGTGTCTAGGGCTTAATAGCATAAGACTTTTCTTGCCCTGAGCCTTGGTATATGGAATTCTCCAATATCAATCAGCTTTCAAGAAGCCATTTTGCCAGTAAGCATTTATTAAGTGCCAGAAACTTGGCAGGAAGTCAAAGCTGAGGAATACACATTTCCTGCCCTCATAGAGGTGCTCAAAATCTAGTGAGCACCTGGCCCAAAACCTCCAGTACACCGGCGATGACCCCAGGTAATGACCGAGTATGCTGGAGAATTGACAGCCAAATACTGTGGCTACTGAGAAGAGGAGAGAAAAACTGTTCTGCCTCAATGTGGTCAGGAGGGCTTCTAAGAGGAGGTGACATGAATGTGCATGTCATTCGTTGATGCATGAGGAGGAGCCCTGTGATCAGTGCCCTTGTTGAACAGCTGCTGTGTACCCAGGTCTATGTACAGTGAGGGGAGAATCTGGGGCCTGTATTACCATTTAGACGTCTTTCTCCCACTGGGCAGAAAGGGCAGTGGAAAGCCTTAGGAGGAACAAGTATGGAGGGTGGTGCCCTGGTCAGACCTTGGCTTAAGTTGGCCACATCATAGAGGACGTGTTGGAGTATCTGAAGGGCACAGGGGTGAGCTGATGTTCCCAGAGCAGTCCAGAGAAAACAGACTTAATTGGCAGCACTGGAAATGGAGAGGGGGTTGAGGCCAGAGAACTATAGCACTTGGTGAAGGAGGGTGTGAATTCAGAAAGGCTGAGGCTTTGAGATTGAGCAGAAAGACGATGATACAGTTAGCTGAACTAGGGACAGCCAGCCAGAGGGTGGGCAAGGGGTGGTCAGGGCTTTGAAGAGTTGACTATGTTATTTTGTAATTTTGAAGTGCCACCTAGATGTCCAAGCAGGGATATATAATGTATTGCTTTGACATTGAGATCGGCAACCAGTGAGGTTTGGGGTCCTCGGCCCCAAAGCAATATTTGGGAGTCTAGAAGTACTGAGATCACCAGGACACTGTGGTTTGCCAATTACAGGCCCCCCAACTCCAACAGTCTTAGACAATAAAGGGCTCCATTATTCAAATAAGTAGAAAATTCAGGATCCAAGGCAGGCTTCAACAGTGATTTGATTTAGCCCTTCAAGACCCCAAATATCCCTGTTCCTTTGCTTTATGGGCCTCATTCTGAGACTAACCTTCCTCTTGGTGGTAAGATGGCTGCAGCAGCCCCAGACTTCCCATCTCCACACCAATCGGGAGAGACATCCTCTCCTCAGGATGCTTTCTCAGAAGTCTGAGAGGCTCCTTTCCCAGAAGTCTCTAGCAAACCACCCCTCCCCTGTCACTGAGCTGGGACTTGGGAGTCACGTCCTGTTACTAAGGAAATGCCGTGTGCTGATTGACTTAGGGGCAGGGAAGGAGGGATTTTTCTGATGAATTTGATCCAATCAGAGGCCACTCCTGGACTCGGGAGTGAGGTCAGCTTCCCCTAAAGCATAGTGGCTTTAAGAGAGGAATACCCACGGGGTGACTGCTGCGGGGAGGTACAGTGCTGAGGGGTATGGGCTTGGCGACTCCGTATAGAAGTTCACCTCTAGTGGAGAGCCCCAGAGGAGAAAGAGCAGAGGGTCAGAGTGGAGCTTTGGAGAACACAGATTCTGGAGGGGATGAAGGGTACAAGGGGCCAGGGAGAAGTGAGAAAGTGACCAGAGAGGTAGGAGGAGAGAACAGGCTAGCTGTAAGCAGAGGGGAGGGCTTCCAGGAGGGAGGATTGTTCAGAAGGTACGTGATGGATGGGTATTCTAGGTGCTTGTTCTAGTCAATGGGTTATCCTGCCACATGTTGTGACCCAAACGCACGGCAAAACACTAAGCCAGTCGTTGCCCCGTGGAGCAGTTGCTAGCTTTGAGCCTCATTAAGAAGCATTCATGCCAGTTGGAACCATTTTTTTCCCCTTCAGGTAGCCAAGTAGAGAGACTTTGCAAGAAGTGAGCTTTTTATAAAGGAAGGACGCATTCTTATAAGGCAGGGTTACAGGGGTAGGCAGGGTTAGAGGGGTAAGCAGTCCTGGGTAGCCACAAAATGTTAAACATAGAACTGAGATTTGGGTGTGTTTTCCCAAAGGAATGACTAGGGAAACTCAAATAGGCCCATTTAGTTTTGGAATCCAATGTGTTGGGCACTGGGCAGGCTTCCAGTGGGTCTGTTGTCCTGTTCACAGTGTAACGTTTGCCATCTCAGGGTGGCCACCTGCTCTTGGTCCTCGCCTAACTCGGAGCTGTCCATTTGCCCAGTTTTACCCTGTGGCTTTGCTCACTCTCTAGATAAGTACGCTGTTCGCTTCATCCCCCACGAGAATGGAGTCCACATGATTGACGTCAAGTTCAATGGGAGCCACGTGGTTGGAAGTCCCTTCAAAGTGCGCGTCGGGGAGCCTGGACAAGCGGGGAACCCTGCCCTGGTGTCCGCCTACGGTGCAGGGCTTGAAGGGGGCACCACAGGTAACATGTCACCTCTGTCTCTGGTCTTCAGCTTATCTGGCGCCGGGGAAAAAGCCAAATGGAGACCCCCAAGCCCCAAGGGTGCCTTTTAGACACTGTCTCGGTTATCTGGTGCTGCCCTAACAAAAATACCACAAGTGGGGGCTTTAACAATCAAAATTTATTTTCTCAGTCTAGGAGGCTAGAAGTCCAATTTCAGGGTGCCAGCTCCAGGGGAAGGCTTTTTTTCTGTCGGCTCTGGGGGAAGGTCCTTGTCTGTTGGTTCCTTGGTGACCCACGTGTGGGTGTGGCATCTACCGGCCCCATCTCTGCTCCGCTGGCTTGCTTGTTTAATCTCTTTTATATCTCAGAAGAGACTGATTTAAGACATACCCTACACTAATCCTGCCTCATTAACATAACAAAGAAACCCTTATTCCACAAATGGGATTATAACCACAGGCATAGCGATTAGGATTTACAACACGCATTTTTGGGAGCACAGTTGAATCCCTAACAGACGCTGTCCTCAGGGAAATGGGAGTCATGCACACTTTGGAGGCTCTCTCTCCAAGGTCGTCTGGGAGGTGTGGTTTGACCCGTCACTGATCCAGAGTGAAGGCTTGAGGGCCGTGCCATTACACCCTGTCACTGTGTCCTGGCCCAGTTTCTTCCTTCACCGAGCTCTTTGACCTTAGGGACAGACGCTGACAGTCGGGAAGTGTGGCTTCAGGTGTGACGGCTCCTGCCTCCATGGAGCTGACAGGCCTGTAACGGGCCTCGGGAGGGTCTGCTGCCTCTCTTCTGTTTGTGGTCCCTGGGCTCCCTGAAGCATGTAGAAGTAGGAGCAAATCCTGTCGCAGCCCACTCCCCCCTTACACTCTGACCCTAATGGAGGAAGGGGGAAGACAAACGGTCAAACAATGCTGAAGCTTTTGAACCACTTACAATTTGTTTTTAATCTTCGCCAGAGATGGGACACATGTTTAGTTGTGAAAAATACAGGCAACAAAACCTAAAACCAAACCTGTTGCCGTTGAGCCGATTCTGACTCCTAGTGACTCTATAGGACAGAGTAGAACTGCCCCATAGCATTTCCCAATCTGTAAGGAAGCAGACTGCCACATCTTTCTGCACAGAACAGCTGGTGTGTTCGAACCACTAACGTTTCAGTTAGCAGCCGAGCACTTAACCACTGCACCACCAGGGCTCCTTACAGGCAGCAAGGAAGTATATAAAATAAAACTCAGTCTATCTCCTTACTTCCCCCTCTCCCTTCTCCTCCCCCCACCCAGGTCCAACAGTAAACACCGCTAGCAGCTCAGGGGAGCACCTTCCAACTGTCCACCTCGTTGTCTGTCTTCATTCCTGGTTGGTTCAGATAAACAGGCAGACACATAGTTTTGCGTTTCTTTTACAGAAGTAATCTCTTGTTGCACGTATTGTTGTACAACTTGGTTTTTTTCTCTTGTTACCTGGAAGATCCTTCTGGGTCAAAACATACAGACCCGCCCCCCTTTGGTGGCTGCATGTAGCACTCATAGCGTGAACTGTGATGTGAGCCCTGGAGATGGGTGCAGGGCAGGGAGCTGGTCCACACATGCCTCTGTATAGGGGAGTCTGCCCGCATGGGCTCACCGGGACACAATTTACATTTGGGTGTCACTTTGGGCCTCCTTAGGAATGTGACCCTGGCCCTGGTCTCATGATTCCCTTCTGTGTGCAAACCCCACCTTCGTCTCCACCCTGGATGTGCTGAGTGGGGATGGAGAGCTTGCCTCCCCATGGGCGAGGGGCCATGGTCACCTGGCCTCCGGCCTGGGGAGAAAGTGTCCTTCGGTGGCCGAGGGGTCCTTCCCAGGTAGAAGACTGACAGGCTGATGTGCCACTCTGAGACTCCAGCCAAAGCACTGCCCTCAGGAGAGCCACCCATAGGGCTAGCGCGAGTGTTTGCCAAACCCCCAGGTGGATGCAGTCAGCCTGCAAAATGAACTCCGTGCCAGCAACTTGCTCTTTGTAAAAGGCACAGCATCATGTCGCCCTCCCAGAGCTCCCATGAGGCTAAGCGCTGTCCATTTTACAGATGGGTAAACTGAGCAGAGAGGTGGATTCACTCCCCAACCTTTCTCAGCCAGGAATCTGTGGGTCTGTGACCTCAGAGCCTGTGCCTTCACCCCTGTGCTTTGCCAGCTCTCTAAGTGGCTGGCTCACCCAGAGGCAGTAGCTGCACCCCCAGTCTGCTCTGTTGAGTGTCCTAAAACCAGGATCCCTGTCCTCCCAGCCGCCCCGGAGTGGTTCCTAGGCAGCAGTGCAGGCAGTTGGCCCCTGCAAGCCACCCACCATCAAAGGCCCAAGTGGGGTCCTTTGGCACTTGGAGTGCCCAGGAGGCCTTGGTCAGGCTGCAGAGTGGCTACAGGGTCCCCTGTGGCTCCCAGGAGCTTCCCACCCTCTTGCCAGGTCACACGGGCTGTGCCAGGGCCCTCTCCTGCTTCCTCTTGGCAAGTTGCACACCTTCTCGGGAGCTCAGGTTTCAGACAGTGCTTTGTAAGCACTGGACGCCGCCAAGAGAAGGAGCTGGTCTTACAGAGAAACTCCCAACCAGAGAGCAGAGGTACAGAGCGTGCCTGTTTCTAACGCTGTGTAAATATTGCTCTTGTCGAGAGGAGAGCATCTTGTTTTTCTAGCCCTCCCACTCACGAGCCTGTTCCCAAATATCCATCTTGAGATTACATAGCTGCAGTGTGAGTGGAATGAAAAGGTGTCTGTGCTGGGCCACCCCAGGACCCCGCGTGCTGACCTTCGGAACAAAGGAAACCTCCCTGTGTTTTTATGGGTGGGTTTGCCATATCTCCTGCCAGGAGCTCTTGATGATCCATTCCATAGATTTTGGAGCTGGAGAATTGGGGTGGGACTCTCTCTGGAGGGGAGTTGAGAGATCGGGACTTAGCCCAGAAAGTCCCAGACTCTGGAGCAGTGGAGCTTTTTTCTCAATAAAATGGTCCAGAGACCCGAATATGCTCAAGATGTTACAGTACAGCACCCCCCCCATCTTGTCACCTGCCTTAAAGATACAGGGCCGCTGCATCCAACGTGCGTTGAACTCACAGGAACTCAGTTGTACGTGCTAGGTTTTGGTATCAGGTATTGCTTACAGCTGGAAGAACAGTGTGAGAGAGGTGGCCTCCTGCACACAGACTTTCTTTCTCCTGTCTTCTCTCAGTCAAGCGCCTTACCTCCAAGCTGGGCAGACCTCATGTTTAAACCTCACTTCTGCCATTCCCCAGTTATGTGACTCGGGGTGAGCTGGTTCACCTCCCTGAGCCTCCACTTTCTTCTCTGTAAAATGGGAACGAGAAGCAAGCCTACCTGATGGGATTGTTGTGAGCCTTAAAGGAGGAAGTGTGTAAAGCCCTGGCCAGGTGGCTCCACTCCCGTACTTCCTTCTTCGCCTGTTCCCACCTCATTTTTTCTTTCTTTCCAACCGTCACAGTTGGGGTGACTGATTTTTCTCAGGAATGGAACAGTTTGTGCAAAGGGGTGAGGATTCTTTCCACTGAAGCCAGCACTTCTCAATTTCACATTAAAAATATCTTTTCTTATCGGTGCCTTACAGCTATTTCCTGAAAACATGGCCCCCTTGCTGCCCCCCCCTTCTCACATGCAGCAGGTGCCATGACCAGGCTGAGATAGCGGGGAGGGCCCTGAGACAGGCAGAGCCTTGGGACCTTCCAGAAACAGCTGAGTTGTGCTTGGGGGTTGCATGATAGCAGCTCCTTTGTTTTTTTGATAACGAGAACAATAATTCTTTCTCTGGCCTAGGAGCTATAATTACGCCAAAATAGTTCCCAGCTGGGGTGGTGGCCATCTAGGGCTCTGGAAAAAGCACAACCCTGCATGGGGTGCTGAGCCACAGGCGCCCCGTAGAAGGCACCATAGAGGGCAGGCACCTGGCATCTGCACACCCAAGCAGCCTCACTGACCACCTCATTCCTTCCGGACTGGAAAGAGGCCTGCGGGGGCAGGGACTCTTGTGGGGCAGTGGGCTCAGACATGGTCATGGGTTGGCACCCTTCTTTTGTCCTGCTCCCCTCTTATCACAAGGGAGGACGCCTGTGGGAAGAATGGATCTCACTGGACCAGCCAAGAGGTAGGTGTCTCAGGGCTGCAGTTGGGGCATGCAAGGTAACCCCATTGTCCATCTGGTCCTGGTGGTGAAGAGCTCGGCCTGGGCCCCAGAGCCAGGCAGATGTGGTTCAGTTCCCAGCTCTACCATCTTCTAGTTCTGTAGCAGAGATGGATTAACCAGTAAGTAAGGTATGCACGGGTCTGCAGTAAGCAAGGTTCGCTTGGGCATAATTGTGTTTCACACGGGTTTCAAAGAAGTGACAGATGTGAAATTGTGCATTGCGGATAAGTAAGCACAAGTAAGCCCGGTGTACCTTGCCTGTTGGGCAGTCCATCCCTGTGTGTAGCCCTTGACTGGCAAGTGACCCAGTGCCATCACTTGTAGAACAGGACTCACTGTGAAAGGATCCACAGGCAGTGCCTGTAAGAGGCCCAGCACAGGATCCGGGCTTGCGTGGTGCGTGTGGCGCTCAGTTAGCAGGACAGCTGTTGTGTGACTGTTGGTCACGGTAATGTGGTATTCACGGCAGTGTGATTGGGCTGGCAGATACACAGGGGCTGCCCCAGCTTCAGCATGGGTCCAGGGCTAGGAGCCTGAGGAGGAGGGCGGAGGTGAACTGGGGCTCCTTGGCTTCTCCAGTCCACCAGAGGCATCCAGAGGAGAAAGGAAAGGTCAGAGGGGCCCACGCCTGCAGCCTGGAAAAGGTCAGAGGAGCCCACACTTGCCCAGCCCCGTGGAGGCAGAGTTGGATCCCAGCAGCTGAAACAGCACTTGAGCTCACAGTGATGACTCAGGCCTTTCCCCTCAGCCGCGGCTCACGCCCAGAGGAAAGAACAGGGTGTCCACGCCTTGGTGCTTGTGGGCGAAATGTCAGCCTTAGTCCTAACTTGGCATTGGAAAGGAGCTTGGCCGTGTGTTCCCACGCCACCAAGGTGACCCCTCTGTGAGGGAACCTGTGTGTGCCCCCACCACTGCCTCACTGCCCCCCAGAAAGCCCCCTAGACCACACCCCAACCCTCCAAACCATCAACAAGGCATTCCCTCTTCCTTTCTCTCAGGTATCCAGTCCGAATTTTTCATCAACACCACCCGAGCAGGGCCAGGGACATTGTCCGTCACCATCGAAGGCCCATCCAAGGTTAAAATGGATTGCCAGGAAACCCCAGAAGGGTACAAAGTCATGTACACCCCCATGGCTCCTGGTAACTACCTGATCGGCATCAAATATGGCGGGCCGAACCACATCGTGGGCAGTCCTTTCAAGGCCAAGGTGACAGGTATGATGGGCAGAAGTGTATCAACAGTAACGAGCGCCCAGGGGCAATCTCTAAGGTGCACCCTTCCCCCCAGTTTCAAGATGAGTAGACATTGATAGTGGGGACACATCAGCAAGAAATGCCTTTCCCCTTCTTTGACCGGCTGCCTCCGTCAGGGGTCTTTCATATGTGACACCCGGGGACACGTGCTCCCCTCTGCCGCCCCCGCCCACTATCCCTCTGATTGGTGGGCTGCCTCTGGAGTTATTCTCCGCCCTTGTGATGCGGACCTAGCTCTACCAGATTAACAGTAGGGCCCCTTCATGTCAGAACCGTGAGGGTTTTGGATATGTTGAAGCTGCTTTGGATCCGGATGTAAAGATACAGTATCGCGTGTCAGAGGGGAGTATGGGTCCCAAATGTGCAAAATCAGTGGGCAGAGTGGGAGTGGAGAAATTGAGAAAGCACATTAGATGGTTTTCTGTCTCCAGCCGGAAAAAAGAAATATTGACGTAATTGGAATCTCATGTATTTAGATCAGGGTCTGACGATCTCGTTTCTAACCTTCACTTTAAAAATGTTGAAAAGCCTTTATTACTGATTTTATAAAAATTCCCTTCCTACAGAACACTGGCAAAAATACCACATGGTAAAAATCCGCCCCCACCCCCACCAGCCAACTACCCAAGATAACTACCATAGTAAACGTTGTGGTGCATTCCCTTCCCGTGTCTTTCTGTGTAGATTCACTGTTACTTAAGTAGTATAGGTACATTACAGAGAAATTAGAAAGTACAGGTAGAAGACACATCCCCTCATGCAGAGAGAATCAGTTCTGATATTTTGTGAGATGGCCTTCTAAATATCTACACTGCATATACATCGAGTATATTGTAAAAATGGAAAGATGTGAATTCTACAGGGCAGCATGTGTTTATGTGGGAGGAATTTCTAGGGGCCATCTTGTCAGCCAAGGCCAGATTTCTGCATTTGCCCAGAAAGCTAGATCCTAGTGGTATGGAGTCGGAGCCCAGGGCCTTTAGAAGATATTATGGCGGTGAGATGGGGGTATGGTAGGTTTGGGATCCAGTGTTGGGGGTGAGGATTTTCTGTGGCCTCTGTGTGGGGCACTTGCCTGTCCTCTTGGTATGGCCCCTCACACCCGCCTCTCCCCCTTCCGTGTTCTAGGCCAACGTCTTGTCAGCCCTGGCTCAGCCAATGAGACCTCCTCTATCCTGGTGGAATCAGTGACCAGGTCCTCAACAGAAACCTGCTATAGTGCCATCCCCAAGGCATCCTCAGACGCCAGCAAAGTGACCTCCAAGGGGGCAGGGCTCTCAAAGGCCTTTGTGGGCCAGAAGAGCTCCTTCCTGGTGGACTGCAGCAAAGCCGGTAGGCAGTCTGGCCTTCTGAGGTGGGGTGGGGGCAGGCTGAGCACCCTCTGCCCTCCTTGGCCTTCTCTGCTGAGGTCTTCTGCAGTACCCATCCACCCATGAGACCCACCCACCATTTGCACATACCCTCCTTCATTCCCCTAGTCTCCTGCATTCCATATATTTTTTTCATGTGATAATTTTGTTGTTTTTTACTGTAGTAAAATACATAACCAAAACTTTCACCAGTACAACACCTTCCACATTTACAATTCAGTCACATTGATTACGTTTTTCATGTTGTACCATCATCTTTGCTGTCTTTTTCCAAAACATTCCATCACTATTAATATAAACTCAATGCTTCCCACATAAAACTCCCCCTTACCTCCTGCCTCCCACCCTTGGTAACCATTGATGATCTCTGGTTTCTGTATAATTGGTTATTTCACGTAAGTGAGATCATATAGTATCTGTCCATTTGTGACAGACTTCATTCAGCATAATGTTTTCAAGGTTCATTCATGTTGTGGCAGGTACACTCAATATTTTTAAATGATTTCTCTCTTTGCCTTCTGATTCTTTCAAGTGACCTCAAGGTGGACAGGAAAGATGGAGCTCTCCCCATTATAGATGGGCAAACTGAGCCAGTAACCTGGCCCCTTCTCTAATTGATCCAATTGCAGTTTGAACATGGGTGTCAATGGTCAGTTGCCCGGGTTTTGGCATCCAGCACACCTGGGCTGAAACCTGGCTCCACCACTTCGTTCATTCATTCACAAAGTTTATTAGCTATGTGACCTTGGGCAAGTCACTAAACCTCTTTCTAAGAGGCAGTTTCCTCTTCTGTAAAATGGGAATAATAGCGCCTTCCTTAAGGTTCTTGTGAAGATAAAAGAGAAGATTGTTATATGTTATAGCCAACACTTACATAGCCCTCACTATGCACTCAACAGCTACATACCCCTCTATATGTGCTCAACACTTACATAGCCCTCACTATACACGCAACAGCTATATGGCCCTCACTATGTCCTCAGCATTTACATGGCCCTTACTATGTGCTCGACACTTAAATGGCCCTCACTATGCACACGCTCAACACTTACATGGCCCTCACTGTGCACTCAACACTTAGATGTTCCTCACTATGAACTCATCGCTTACATGGCCCTCACCACGCACCCAACGCTTACGTGGCCCTCACCACGCGCCCAACGCTTACGTGGCCCTCACCACGCGCCCAACGCTTACGTGGCCCTCACCACGCGCCCAACGCTTACGTGGCCCTCCTATGCACCCCAGCGCTTACATGGCCTTCACTGTGTGCTCAATGCTTACATGGCCCTCACTGTATGCTAAATGCTTGTATGGCTCTCACTATATGCTCAACACTCAACGTAGCCCTCACAAAGTGCTCAAAACTTACCTGGCCCTCACTATGCACTCAACATCTGTACAGCCCTCTTATGTGCCCAGGGCTCAATACATAACTCTTCTCTTCTCACAAGCCCATGAGGTAGGCGCTATTGTCATTTCCAGTTTACAGGTGGGGAAGTTAAGAGAGAGAGAGAAGGAGTCCCATGTCCAAGGTCACCCAGCCAGGAAGTGACAGGGCAGGGATTTGAACTCACAGAGCTCCATGAGTCTGTGTTCATAACCACCACACTGTCCCACCTCTTAAGGGACACCAGCATTGTGTCATCATCCAAGCCCAGTAGGCATAACTAGCACCTTTCCTTTTGACTCCCTCCTCCTACTCTGCCTGCTGTGATTGCATCCTGATGAAGTCACTGCCTTCCTCTGTCTCCCAGGTTCTAACATGTTGCTGATCGGGGTCCACGGGCCCACCACCCCCTGTGAGGAGGTGTCCATGAAGCACGTGGGCAATCAACAATACAACGTCACATACGTGGTCAAGGAGAAGGGAGACTACATTCTGGCCGTGAAGTGGGGGGAAGAACACATCCCCGGCAGCCCCTTCCACGTCACAGTGCCTTAGAACCGTTCTCGTGAAATCCTCGGGGCAGTTCTGGCAGTTGCTTTTGTTGCTTGTTTGTAACTCATTTTATATGAAGTTCCCTGGCCTATTCGTGGGCCTGAAACCCCACCCCTAACATCTCCGCTCTAAAGTGCCTTCGGAAAGAAGTTCTAGACTTGATTCTTTAGGGACGTGTTGGGGAATCCTGAAAAATGTAAACGCGAATGGTCTAAGAAAATTCCATGTACACTTAATTCAAATCGGACCTCTTGGTGGCACAGATAACCCACTGCAGACAGACCGAGAACACGGACAAGATGGACGTTTTTAAAAAATGAAATTGGTTATCCTAAGCTACTGATTTACTTTTCAGCATTTAGGAAACAAGACCAGGGACCAATGGGGGAAAGAACACCTGTCTAAGTTGTTATGTAGAAACAGAGATGGGCTGGAAACTGTCTTCATCTAGTCCAGTGCCCATGTTACCTAAGGAAAGGCTGTAGGGTAACTACCATTGTTTTAACACTACTCCCCCACCCCACCCTATCCCGCCCCACCCCAAATGCTCTGTGGCTTTTTGCATTTCGAAAAGGGCAGAGCCTCTGTGGTAGCAAACTGGCCTCCATGACTTCCATGTGCCCCTTTCCTTTCTCTGCTGATGGTTTACCTGCAGAGTCATAAGGAGCCAGGATCTTGGCAGCCAGGGTTTTGCTTTTCCTGAGCTCATCCCAGTCGCTCGGTCTGGGGAAATTCTGCAGTGGCAAGCCGCACCCCACGTGCCAAAGATCTTTTTTTAACCAACACTAGCCCTCCTTTTAACACCCGCTCCAGCCTTTGTCAGTCTGGTGGGTGGGTCTCACCAAAGCATTAAAATGATCGCAGGTGGGTCTGAGCATTAGTGACCTCATCGGCGAGGCCTGTCCTGCAAGAAAACACTCCCCACCCAGCCCTGGTCAGCTTCCTGGGTCACTTTTTCTGCAAAATAATTATAGACAGGAAAGAATGACGCTTCTGCAGACCTTTGGCCTGAAGGTCAGGGAATTGATGGGGAGGGAAGGGCAGCAGCTCACTGTGGTGGTGTGTACCCTTTGGCCGAAACAGTGAAAGCTGCACAGCCGAGACAGCGAGTGGCCCAAGTGTTTGGCCTTGACCACCTGTCACTCGAGGCTGTTTGGAAAGCAGCGTGCAGGCGCAAAATTCCACAGTGGGGTGTGGGGCATTTTGCATGCCTACCTGCAGACATGAGCTGGCCTTGGGATAGAGTGAGTGTTTGGGATGTTTCCTGGCTGCAGACCCCGGATTTGTAGTGTGGTCTGTGTAGGTGAACCCTTCTGACTTGCTGCTCAGTCCTGAGGAAGGCGCTGCTGCCCTGGTGGGAGCCTCCACCGTGAGGGGTGAGGTGGGGGCCCCTCACCAATGGGTAGCAGCTGGGGCGAGTGTTGGTAAAAACCCACCTATCTGAAACTGGAGCAGCCCGGAGTCTAATGTGAAATGACCACAGGCGTTGTAAACTGGGACGTGGACGCAAAACTGGAATCAAATGACGGATTGTAAAGTGTATCTTATAACTTATTAAATAAAACCTTTGCTCCATAAAGTGCCTCCTTGTGTTCTTAGGCGGTGCCGTTTCCGAATAAATGGTTTGTGTGTCTAACCAGCTCTCCCAACCCCTAGCCAGAAAGCCACAGGCAAACAGCTTGTTTTGACCATGAGTGAGGCCTCTTTCTGCGAGTGGCAGGGAACTCTTGCTTCTTCCCGAAGCCACAGTGGGAGTTATCATCAGGAGAGGTCAGGTACCAGAGAGGGCCGGGCCTGAGAGGGGAGGCGGTGCTGGGGAGGGTGAGCGTGGGTTCCCCCCACCCCGGCATCAACACTACCTCCTGGTCAGGGCTTACCCTGGGCTTTTAACAGTCCCAGATATTAAGAAACCCACCTAGGTGAGGGTGTGCATGTGTATGTGTTAAGCCCTTTTCCGTATTGCATCAGGAAACACCTGTTTTTGGGAATTTGTTAAAACAAAAAGCTGTCACCAGCCATCCCGCTGCCCTTGGACAAGTGGGGTTAGCATTTGGCATTGGGTACTTCCTCTCTCTGCCCTTCTCCTCCCCTCTTGCCAGGAGGAGCTTCTGACTGCTGAATGCTTAGGGTGTACCAACACCCAACCTCCTCCTACTAACAGCAGTCCTGTGACCCCATTTTACAGATGGCAAAACTGAGGTGCTGCATTGACTTGTTTGCAGTCTCAAAGCTCATTTGGGGGCCGGCCCTGGTCACCAGCCTTTTTGGCCCCAGAATGGGGGCTCTGCCTCCCTAGTCATAGCCCTGTAGGCGGGAGTGCAGAAGGAGGTGACTTGGGAGCCCCCAGACAAGGCCCTGGCGTTGCCATGGTGATGGGAAGTCCCTGCTGGGCCCCTAGACCTCCAGTCTGGGGGTGGGGTAGGGTACTGCATGCCCGGCAGGTACACTCACGTGTTTTCTTGTGTGGTCCCAGAAATACCTTTGGGCTTCATTTTATAGGCTGAAGGCAGTTGAAGCTCAGAGGGCTTAAGTGACTTGCCCAAGACCCCCGATTCTCATGTTTCACCTCAACTAGTGGCAGGAGGGGCCAGGAGGACACTGGGTGTCCAGGGTGGGTATGGCATGGATGACCACAGTGATGAGACAACTCCAGGCTCTGCAGGGGAGCTGGCAGGTACTGTCAGCTCAGCTTCCACTGGCCACCAAACAGTGATGGCCCAGTCAGCTCCTGATAGGAATGGGCAAAGTCAACCAGTGAAAGCTGGAAAGGACTGGCACCTGGCCTGTCCAGGGTCAAATTTCAAAGTTTTAAGGTGTTTGCACAAACAACAGTTTGTTCCCATAGCAGCCAAACCCACGTGCAGATAAGAGTTGCCCTTGCAGTTCTATACACTGGCCAGCAGAGAGGTGCATGGATCTCCACTCTGAGGTGTCTCTGATGTCAGGCTTGTGGTGGCCTTTACGGGAAGGGTGTTCCCCAAGGTAACATCACCGTCGCCTCCATGCAGATGTTCAGCCCTGCAACCAGCCTTGTGGAAGAAGCATCACCTGGGTACGTGCTGGCCAAGATGTGGGCAGGGAACTGTTCCTTACAGCTCTTAGTGGGATTTCATCTGACCCTCACCACCGTAAGGAAGGTGTGCAGCAAGAGGTGAAGTGACTTCCCCAAGGCCACGTAGGGAGCCCTGGGGTAGCTGACGCCAAGTCCACACTGTTAACCTACAAATGCCGTCCCCCTAAACAGAAACTCCCAGGCATCAAGAAGGTCCAGAAATCACTGGCCATGCCCCTGTGTTCCTCTGTGGGTTGGACTCCACAAAGCCCAAGGACCTTCTGGGCTGCAGGAATCAAGAAGACAAGGTGCAGGGCCATATATCAGGGCACTCCTTCCAGGAAGGGCAGGAGAAGCCCACCCTCTCTGCAACCTTCTTCCTCCCCCTTCTCAGAGGAAAATAAATCCCTGCCTGGTCTTCGGCCAGGGGTCTGGGGGCCCAGCAAGGACTTCCCATCACCATGGCAACTTCCAGGGCCTTGTCTGGGGGCTCCTGAGTCACCTCACTTCTGTGCTCCTGCCTACAATGCTATGACTAGGGAGGCAGAGCCCCCATTCTGGGGCCATAAAGGCTGGGGACCGGCCCCCAAGTGAACTTTGAGATTCAAACAAATCAATGCAGCACCTCAATCAGTTTTGGCATCTGTAAAATGGGGTCACAGGACTGCTGTATTAGGAGGAGGTGAGGTGTTGGTACACCCTAAGCATTCAGCAGTCAGAAGCCCTTACCAGCAGTACTTGCCCCTCCAGGCGTGTAGAGGCCAGATGCAGGGGGTGATGGGCAGGTCAGGCTTGGTGGGATGCTGAGCAGTCAGCTCCTTGGGTGGTGTTTCCCAGCTGCACACAGTGCCCCCTCCCCTGCCATTTGATTAGCGGGCCCCACTCTAGAGAATACTGTCTGTGTTGGCTGTGTCTCAGATGGAGCATGGAGCTGAGGGGTTGCCCAAAGCCTTAAGAAGTAGAAGCCGAAGCAAACATTGAGCTCTGGGGTATGCAAGAACTTTGCTTGGTGACCACATAAAACAGCAATGGCCAAGCTGGGAAAGTGATAAAGCACCAGAGGGCCACCCAGTGAAGCCAGTCCCCAAGAGTCCTTGTCACTTATGAGGACTCAGGGCATTGCTGTCACAGCTGAGCTGTCTGCTTTTCTTGAGTCTTTTAATCCCTCCAAATGTGCTGCCAGATAGTCTAGTACTGGAAAGTGCCACAAACACACGGCTGAAAAATGCTGGTTTGAGGGGCCTGTCTGAGAAGCCTGGGGCCCACGCCCCACCCCAGGTCTGCCCGCCTGGGAGATAGGGGGCTGTGAGTGGCCTGGTGCGCACTCGGTGTCCCTGAGCCTGAGGAGCTGTGTCCTGCTCCCTCGGCCTCTCCCGACTGAGGAGCTGGTGTCTGTCCCCTGTTCCTGGTGGCCTCCCAAGCTCCCTCTGTTCTTCCATCTTTTCTGAGTCTCTACCTCAGGCACAGTGGTTTTTAAGTCTCGATAAAATATCCAACCTAAAAAGGCTCCCTCACCCCCAGAGCGGCTGGGGTACAGATGAGCCAGGGAAGGCTGTTGGGCCAAGGGCAGGAGCATTTCCACACACAACTGTGCTGGGCTCTGAGTTCCTAGAGGGCCTGCCCTCTGTCCCAGCTGCTGTCACCTGCAGGAGACTGCCTGAGCCAGGTGGATGACCAGGTGGTGGCTGAACAGCTGTCCTGGGGCAGCATCCTGCAGGTACAAAGGACCTAGAAAGGGTGATTTGGTCTCTGGGGCCCAGGGAGGCCTCGCCCATTTTCTCTCCTGAAAAAGTGGCTCTGCGTCTCTTTGTGTTTGAACCAACAATGCCATTTTCCATGATTGGAGATG
The DNA here is from genome assembly GCF_024166365.1 of Elephas maximus indicus. Classification (NCBI taxonomy): domain Eukaryota; kingdom Metazoa; phylum Chordata; class Mammalia; order Proboscidea; family Elephantidae; genus Elephas; species Elephas maximus. The sequence goes on from NC_064838.1 coordinate 62,742,333, forward strand.
TGAGACTGAATTTTCCTTGCTTGTCCATAATGTTTTTCACCCTTCTTGACATCAGGGTGGCCTGTAGTGACCTTCTAGGGACAGTACCAAATGGAGTAGCTGACTGTCTTCCCTGATAATTCTGTTGATTTTTTTAAGCCTTTGGAGTAAGGACACATCTGGGTTCAAAACCCTGCTTCCCCTCTTTATAGCTGTGTGACCTTGCACTAGTGTCTTAACCTCTCTGAACTTTGGTTTCTTCATTTGTAATGTAGGAACAGAGATATAGAAGTACCTAATAGTGCTTCTGAGTCAAGCACTAAATCCAGTGCCTGGTGAATAATTGGAGCTCAAAAGGGATCAAAACCAAAACCCATTGCCATCAAGTTGATTTCAATTAATGGCAACTCCATGTGTTAGAGTAGAACTGCTCAACAGAGTTTTCTTGGCTGTGATCTTAACAGAGCAGATTTCTTCCATGGTGCCACTGGGTACGTTCGAACAGCCAGCCTTTAGGTTAGTAGACAAGTGCAAACTGTTGGCGCCCCCCAGAGACCCTTCAAAAGGGTGGCTATTTTTTTTATCACTATTATTAACCGTGATAACCCTAACTGCCTCAGGCTAGTCTCTGGGTGGACATCAGACACAGTTCCTACTGTGAAGGTCACATATGCCCTGTGATTCTCTTCCTGTGTAATCTGGTTGGACCTATCCATACACACTCTGGAACTGGGGAACCCATTTTCCCTAAAGGTAGAAACCAAGACTTTAGGGATGTCAAGTAATGTAGAACCCAGTGGGGAATTGATTCACATTTCCCTGGCAGGAGATAGAAGCTTCGGTACCTTCTCAGCTTCCTGTTAACCTGATTGGCTTTTTTTTAATGTGCTAATATATTGTGGTAAAGATATGTACAGCAAAACTTTTGCCAATTCAACATTTCTTACATGTACAGTTCAGCGACATTGGTTACATTCATGATATTGTAGAAGTATCACAACTACCCATTTCCAAATTATTCCATCACCATTAACAGACACTCAGTGCCCCTAAGCTAAGACTCTCCCTGTCTCTCTCACTCCCACGCCTAGTAAGCACTAAGAAACTTTGGTCTCTATACATTTGCATATTTTATGTAAGTGGGATCATAAAATATTTGTCCTTTAGTGACTACTGACTTCTTTCACTCAGCATAATGTTTTCAAGGTCCATCTGTGTTGTATCATGTATCAGGGCTTCGTTTCTCTTTATGGCTGAGTACTCTTCCCTTGTATGTATGTACCACATTTTGTGTATCCATTCATCTCTTGAGGGACATTTAGGTTGTTTCCATCTTTGACTATTGTAAACAGTGTGACAATGAACATTGGTGTATAAGTTATACCGTTGCTTTTATCTTATTTAACAACATTTTCATTGCTCTCATAGCCATTTAAAAGAATACAACAGTACATTAAGTGAAAGTTTTCTCTCACCGTCCATTCTACCAAAGATAACGTTAAGATGTCAATGCATATACCGATAGTTTATTTTCCCAGAATGGAACCACGCTAGGCAGAGTGTTCTACAAAATTAAATTGATCCTCAATTTTTTTCCAACTTGTTTTTAATAGATACACAGTTTTCTTTTGCTTGAGGGTCCCAAAAGGCATTTACCATTTAACCAACCGATAGACAGGTAGATTGTTCCCTATTCTTGCTGTAGAGAACAATGGGCCTCCTTGTCTACCCATCCCTCTCTGTCTTGGCCTCTATTTGTCTGGTGTATTACTGGAGGTGACCCTAACGGAGGATCCTAATACTGAGATTAACACACCAGGGCAAGGACGTGTGCCCCCAGAGGTTAAGTAAGGGAATTGGCTCAGGCCTCCCCGGCCCAAATCTCCCACCTGGGGGTTGTTAAGTTGTTGTTAGGTGACGTTGAGTCGGTTCTACCTCAGCAACCCTACGTACAGCAGAATGAAACTCTGCCCAGTCCTGTGCCATCCTCACAATGATCGCTATGCTTCAGTCCATTGTTGCAGCCACTGTGTCAATTCATCCCATTGAGGGCCTTCCTCTTTTTCACTGACCCTCTACTTTACCAACCATGATGTCCTTCTCCAGGGACTGGTCCCTCCTGATAACAAGTCCAAAGTAGGTGAGACAAAGTTTCACCATCCTCATTTCTAAGAAGCATTCTGGCTGTACTTCTTCCAAGACAGATTTGCTCATTCTTCTGGCAGTCTATAGTTCATTCAATATTCTTTGCCAACACTGTAATTCAAAGACATCAGTTCTTCGTCAGTCTTCCTTATTCATTGTCCACCTTTACATGCATATGAGGTGACTGAAAATACCATAGCTTGGGTCAGGCGCACCTTAGTCCTTAAAGTGACATCTTTGCTTTTTAACACTCGAAAGAGGTCTTTTGTAGCAGATTTGTCCAATGCAACATGTCTGATTTCTTGACTGCTGTTCCCATGGGCGTTGATTGTGGATTCAAGTAAAATGAAATCCTTGACAACTTCAATATTTTCTCCATTTATGATGATGTTGTTTATTTGTCAAGTTGTGAGGATTTTTGTTTTCTTTATTCTGAGGTGTAATCCATACTGAAGGCTGTAGTCTTTGATCTTCATCATTAAGTGCTTCAAGTCTCTTCACTTTTAACAAGGAAGGTTGTGTCATCTGCATATCGCGGGTTGTTAATGAGTCTTCCTCCAATCCTGATGTCATGTTCTTCTTCATATAGTCCAGCTTCTCAGATTATTTGCTTAGCATACAGATTGAATAAGTATGGAGAAAGGATACAACCATGACACACACCTTTCCTGATTTTAAACCACACAGGTGCCTCCTTGCTCTGCTTGAACGGCTGCCACTTGATCTATGTACAGTCTTCGCATGAGCACAATTAAGTGTCCTGAAATTCCCATTCTTCACAACGTTATCCATAATTTGTTACGATCCACACAGTTGAAGGCCTTTGCGTAGTCAATAAAACACAGGTAAACATCCTTCTGGTATTCTCTGCTTTCAGCTGGGATCCATCTGACATCAGCAATGATATCCCTGGTTCCATGGCCTCTTCTGAATCCGGCTTGAATTTCTGGCAATTCCCTGTCCATCTACTGCTGCAACGGTTTTTGAATGATCTTCAGCAAAATATTACTTGCATGTGATATAAATGATACTGTTCAATTATTTCTGCATTCTGCTGGATCACCTTTCTTTAGAATGGGTACAAATTCGGATCTCTTCCAGTCGTCTGGCCAGGTAGCTGTCTTCCAAATTTCTTGGCATAGCCAAGTGGGCACTTTCAGCACAGCATCCATTTGTTGGAACATCTCAATTGATATTCCAGCAATTCCTGGAGACTCGTTTTTTGCCAATGCGTTCAGTGCAGCTTGGGCCTCTTCCTTCAGTACCAGTGGTTCTTGGTCATATGCTACCTCCTGAAACACCCCTGGGGTAGGGGGAATGAAAAAAATCTAATCCACATGGAAGAGACCCTGCCCCCTTCCAAACCCAGATGCCTAGCCTCTTCCCCATCAAATTTCCCATTGCAACTCAGGGAGGCTCAGTAACACTCTCAGGAAGGAAACATTATATTAACATGTCTTCTTGTTCCCAGGGAGCCCTGGTGGCACAGTGGTTAAGTGCTCGGGCGATTGTAAACCCAACGATCAGCAGTTTGAACCCACCAGCCGCCCCGAGGGAGAAAGATGTGGCAGTCTACTTCTGTAAAGATTTACAGCCTTGGAAACCCTGTGGAGCAGTTCCACTCTGTCCTGTGGGGTTGCTATGAGTCGGAATCGACTTGACAGCAATATGTGGGTTTTGTTCCCAGTGCACTTATAAACACGTGGGTCCTTGACTACATGTCTACTTTTAGGACTTCCAAAAGGCCCTTTAAAGCCACATTTTTGATGAGTGTTTATAAAATGGTGGCATAGTGGTTACGTGCTACGGCTGGTAACCAAAAGGTCGGCAGTTCAAATCTGCCAGGCACTCCTTGGAAACTCTATGGGGCAGTTCTACTCTGTCCTATAAGGTCGCTATGAGTCGGAATCGACTCGACGGCAGTGGGTTTGGTTTATAAAATGAGTTGGGAGCATAGGGGTTTAATGTCCCTTGAAAACTGCATGGAATAAAATTAACAGAATAAAGGTTAATGGAGAGATAAGTGCTCAATCTTTGCCAGCCCCCCAAGTTTGTGTTTTAACACGGGGGGACAAGATAGTTATCCTTCGTCTCTTGAAGCAGGGTCTCGGAAATAAATGGAATCTTTCCAAGTCTCCAGTAACCTCGAGGGTGAAAGTGCTTTGCAAATCAGAGCGTTTTGCGAAGGAAAGCTCTCCCAGAAATACGTCTTGTTTAGATAATTTTCTCCTCATAACTCGAAAAGGGATAAAAAATGTCACATCAGAGGGAGGGCGGGCTCGAGGCAAGGCTGGTTGTGATTTTTCTCCTCTGGCTTTGTCTTAAGCGTACAGCCCAAACACATGGTGGGAGGAATCCTTCTAAACAAAGGGACCCTTCTGTGCTTTGTGATAAGGCATTTGTCTGGGTCCTTGAGCCATGGGGGACCAGCTCATGTGCCTGGAATTTAGGGTGGCCCACCCCACAGCCCTCACTCCCCTTCTTCCCTCTCCCTCGAGAGCCCTCAAGTGCAGGCTTCACATTTGATGGGGACTTCACACGCCTGATTTGTGGCTGGAACCCAAGGATGTTTTGAATGTTGGACTTGCTTATCTCCCAAGGACGGAGCTCAAAGATGCCTCCACCAGCCTCTTCCCACGTTTCACCCTCTGCTATGACCACCTACTTTCCCAAGGCACCTCTCTTCCTGTCTCAGCTGCCCTTCCTCCCTAGGCATTCTTGGGGCAAAAACTGAACCCTGGGGGTGATCTCAGAGGAGAAGGAGATCTTGGCAAGGCGCCAAGCCCCGGAAATGCCAAGTTCAGGCCCAGCTACAAGCAGCCACGCTAGTAGCAACAGAATAACGTGTGGTGTGAAAGTTCTCAGGAAGCAGCGGGTCAGACACTGCAAATTTGTCTGGATTCCAAACCCAGCTCTGCCGCCTCCTGGCTGACAGACCTCGGCAGTTAATTTCTCTGTGTCTTGGGGCCCTCTTGTGTACAATGGGAAAATAACAGCAAGCTTCCCATCCTAAGATTAACCTTTGGAACGACCCCCCACCCCCAGTATATTCATTCCCCACCTGGCCTGGGCAAGCCCCTCCACCCCAGAGCTGCTGGGAGCAAGGCTGCCGGAGCGTTGGGGGACGCGGCAGAGCCAGGCAGAGTGGAAACAGTACCCACTGAGGGGGTGGTATACAGGAAATCAAATCCTGGCCGTACCACGAGCTCCGGCAGGTCCTCTCTGTGCCTCCATTTTCTCTCTTGTGAACTGAGGTAGTATAATAGGACCCATGTCAGCATGTCTGAGGATTAACTGACAAAACATAAAATGCAAATCACAGTGTCTGGTATGTGGCAAGGGCTCCAGGAATTGCTAGTGTTGGTGTAAGGTGACAAAGACAGTCCTTCCGCATAGAAAGCTTACAGTCCAGGTGTGGGACACTTTGAGAATAGATAAGTACTAGGAGAGGCCGTGTGGCATTGAGGATAGAGCCAGGGTGCTGGGGTTGGGGCTTCTGTCTTTGGTAGGAGGGGATGGGGCCGGACCACGACAGAACTCTGAGCAAGCTGGGACATAGGTGGCCTGGAGGAGAGGTCAGAGAGGTGGGAGGGAACTGGGTGCAAGTCAGATACACCCCAGAGGGTTCCAGCCTGTTGTCGCCTGGGTTTCAGAGCCTCAGTGCCCCCTCAGCACAGGCCTAGGCCTGAGACAGGCCTGGCGGCTGCCCCTACACCCTCCCAGGGGTTGCTGGGTGGAGCAATGAGTTCATAAATCTGGAGCAAGAAAATAATCCTAAGTAACACTAGCGCTAGGCGCTGAATGTCTTACTATTACCCCCACTGAAAGGGAGGCTGCTAGGGCCCCCAGAGTTTTGCCACAGGTCACACAGGTAGTAATGGTCAAGCCTGTGTTAACACCTGGGCAGCCTAAATGTAGGAACGAGCCATGAAGCTGTGCGCTGCTGGAAGTGTCCTGGTACAGGGTGGGCGGTCACAGACGTCAGGAATGGAATCCAAGGGCGGCTCTCCTTGTGTCCTTGCGCTCGGGGGAAATACTGCGCTCGGGGGAAATACCACTTCAGGGGCACCTCACTACACCCTCTGGTCCCCCTCCCCTCTTGGAGGAGCCTCCAGGACGGGCTGTAGTTGCTGCCGCCGCCGCCAGGGGTCACCTTGAGCACGCGAATTGAGGCGCCAAGGGCGCCCCCTGCCGTCCGGAAGGCGCAGGTTCCATGAGGAGGGGGCACTCACCCCTCACCCCTCCGCGCTCCAGGCTCCTGGGGATTGGGGTAGTTCGGGCGAAGGTGGCTTTGCTGAGTTCTAGGATCAGACCCCATCCCCAACCGTTGGACCCCTTGTCTGCTCGCCCAGCGCCCTGCCCTGCCCCCACAGCCCCTCGGCTCCTGACTTTCCTCCCCTGACCCCCTCCCCTCAGTTTACCCCTGCATGAGAACTAATGTGAAGTGCCCTGATTCATCCTTCCCTTGAGCATCCGCTGTGTGCCCGGCACTACCTAAGACCCTGGGATACGGTGTTGAGCAGGACCGGGCACAGGAAGGACATTTGTCGGCTTTGTTCCCTGCATGAGGGAGGATATTTGTCGGCTTTGTTCCCTGCAGCTAGTGGGCATAGGGGTGGTGGTGGTATTAGCTGCCCTCCGTAGCCACGGCATGTGATAGAGCAGAACTGCTCCATAGGGTTTTCTAGGCTGTAATCTTCATAGGAGCAGATCACCAGGTTTTTCCTGGTGCGTTCCAGCCACTATCCTTTTGCTTAGCAGCAGAGCACTTAACTGTCACCACCAGCCTCCTTCAGCGAACAGCAGGCCCTCAGCAAATTTCTGTGGGAAGAATGAATGGCACCTAGAGCCTGGTCAAGGAGCCTGGATGGAGAAGGTGGCTGCACAGTTAATCAATGACCCAGTGAATGCTCCCCCACTCTTTCTAGCTAACTCATGCTCATAGTTCAGGCCTCAGTGAGAGGATACCTCCTCCAGGGAGTCTTCCCTGATTCTTCTCCCCCCATTAACTCCTCCAACTCCAGACTGGTAATGCTTCTGTCTCCCCTTCTGTATTGCAAAACCCCAAGTCCCTCCTCATCTCCCCTTAGTACCTGGCTTGGTGCCTGGCATGGTGTCAAGAGTGACTGAATGTTTGTTGAATGAATGAATGAGAGCACACTAAGCAGAGTGGAAAGGCAAGTAGCCCCGAGGCATTCTGGGTAGCCTCCTTCTCACTGGCCTCACCCCTGGAGGGCCCTGGTCCAGGAGTCAGAAGGTGTGAGAGTACTGGAGGCAGACATCGTGGTGCCACGAGGGTCCTGCCATGCCTGTACCTCTCTCCTGATGCTTGTCACACTCTGTGGGAGAGTTTTGTGTCTGTAACACACAGACGTGGGCTTTGGATTCAGCCCCATGTCACCATTTCACGTGTTAAACCTGTTTTCTCACCTGGAAAAGTGACATAAGAGAGCTTACTTGCAAGTTCTGTGAGGATTAAGTGAGCCAACACAGTGAAGTCCCAGCACAGGGCCTGGCACCACCACGTACCAGCTGTGTGCCCTGGGCATGCTCACACCATTTCTCCAAGCCTCCTTTCCCACCTGAAAAGGAGGTATGAGGACCCTATGATCAAAGAGCCTGGCACAGTGCCTGGCACCCAGCCGGTGCTTGATAAACAGCACCTGACACTTATGGAGGACTCCCTTCATGCTGGATACTCGTCTCATGTCATTCTCCCAATACTAGTTCCTACTATTGTCCCACTGTACAGATGAGCCAGCTGAGTCTCAGAGAGGCCACTAGCCACACTTCAGAGTTGCCACGGCAAACCCTCTGCCATGTGTTCAGAGCTTCCTGGGAGTAGAGACTGGGCCACTCCTTGGACCCCCCCACCCCATGTGCCTAACCCACAGTAGGTGTGTATAAGGGTTTACTGAACAGAACAGAGGCTGCAGCAATCCATATCCTATCCAGGGCTCTCTGGGCATGAGGGGGAGAGGCCTGGGCCCTAAGCCCCCTGAGGCAGAGCAGGGCCCCTGTCAGACACCCTGGGTGGGACCAGCCTGGTGGGTCCTTCTGCCTGGGAGTGGTCCAGAGCCCCCTGGCAGCCCAGCCCCTCCTCCCCAGCAAGGCCTTGGCAACCTGATCCTGATTGGCTGCACGTATCCTCGGAGACAAAGCACCAGCAACCCAAACAGAGGTGGGCAGAGCAGAGCGCAGACTCTTTCTGCCTCTCCCTTGCCCTTCCCACTGCCATGAGGGAGCTGCTCACCACCCAGAGTCAGGCCTGCTGGAAGGAGCGCATCCAGAGGGAGGCTGCCGCCCGGGTCGCCTGGAAGCTCAACTATGGCCACAAGTACCTGAAGGAGGGCCGTGTGCTCAGGAAGCAGCCCCTGCCCAGCTCAGCCTTGAGGTCTGGTCTGGTGCCTGCTACCTGTTCCCCTGACAGCAAGGAGGTGTGCACTGGATGGCCAGAGACAAAGGGGGTCCAGAATCAGCTGTCCAGGGCAGTGGGTGGCCAGAGCCCCCTACCCAAGGGAGACAGAGCCAGGGAGGTCCAAAGAGCAGCCCAGGGCCCAGCAGGCCAGACAAGGGCAGGCGGCTTGGAAATGCAGCCGGCCCCCCCGAGAACGCTGCAGCTGCTCTTCCAGGGCATCTCCCATGACAGCCAAGGCCGGGCCAGGTACCTTCGGGAGCGGTATCGGCAGAAGCCTCAGGAGAAGTTCCGGTACCCTATACTGTCATCCTGGGATTACGGCTGGCACATGGGTAAGGGCCACTGCCATCTTGCCACCCCAGGCCTTTGGTGGGCAGGACCCAGCCTCTTCCTCCACCACCCCTCACTCACCAGCATGTTGAGTCAGCTCCCCATCCTGAAGCAGGCCAGGACCGTCACCCTTCCAGGCCTTGGCTTATTCTGGTCCCTCCTCCTGGAATGTTCTTTCCTGCCCCTCCCTCTGCCTGGCTAACCTTCAGATGTTGCCACCTCTGGGAAGTCTTCTAAGAGTTCTCTGGGCAGTTAGTTGGGCCTGTCTTTGTGCTTCTATGGCTTTTGAGTCTACAAAAGCACTGGGCCCCCTCTGTTGCTGTTTCCTAAGTGTGTGTCTGGCTGGGTGAGTTCTTTGGGGCCAAGACTTCTTAGTTAACCTTATTAATGTCCTCCCAGCTCCCCCCATGGGGCTGGTACTCAATGATGGTGGAGTGAATGAGTGGATGAACAAATGAATGACCATGGGCTGGGCATTGAGACCTCAATTTGGAATCAGGAAGTCTGAGTTCAAGCCCTGGCTGCACCACTTTTGAGTTGAGTGATCTCAGGCAGGAATCATAGCCTCTCTGACCTCAGTCTCCACATCTGAAAAATGGAGATAAAATGGCACTTGCCTTCCTATGTCACAGGGTTTTGGGGGGAGCCAGGTAGGAAAGGGAAAGGATCTTGGACAGGAATTATCCTCACAAAATTCCCTGGAGCAGGTAGGACATTCATTTGTTCATTCAGCATGTGACCTGGAGTTACCTGAATATAAGTTAGTGAAGGAACAAGCACGGAAGAGCCGCTGAGCACTCTGTGTGAAGTTAGGAGTCTTGGGTCTGGATTCTGGTTCATTCATTCATTCAATCAACAAATGTTCATCGAGCACCTACCATGTATCAGGCACTTCTCAGGTCCCTGGGGATACAAGAGAGAACCCAACGGACACGGTCCCCAGCCTCACGGAGGACAGGCAACCAACAGACAGATGCATAAGGCAGCGTCAGGCTGTGGTCTGTGCTCTGCCGTGCACACCTGGGGCTCTTGTTAACCCGCAGCGGCTGATTCAGGGCAAGATTCTGCATTTCTAATGAGCTCTCAGGTGCTGCTGCTGCTCTGTGGACCGCATTGAGTATGGAGGCTGTGAAAGGAGATAAATCAGGAGGGGGGGTTGTGTTCGTGTCTAAGGCAGCTGTAACCAAGTACCACAAAGTGAGTGGTTTTAAACAACAGGAATTTATTCTGTCACGGTTCTGAAGACTACAGTCCGAATTCAGGGTGTCAGCAGGGCCATGTCCTCTCTGGAGGCTCTAGGGGAAGCCCCTTCCTGTCTCTCAGCTCTGGTGGCCCCAGGTGTTCTCTGGCTTGTAGGTGCACCTCCCACAGCTGTCCTCCCCGTGTCTGCTCTGAGTCTCATCTCCGCTTTCAGGACACCAGTCACATAGGATTAGGACCTGCCTGACTCCAGTGTTAACCTAACTGACAACATCTTCAAAGACCCTGTTTCCAAACAAGGTCATGTTCACAGGTTCCCAGCATACATTTGGGGTGGGACACAATTCAGTCTGTAACAGGGATAAAGTGGAAAGGGCTGCTGTGGTGGACAGGTTACTCAGAGAATCCAGTGGGGAGGGGACATTTGAGCAGAGCCCTGAGTAGTATCTATGACACAGGACTCTTCACAGAAGGACCTGACCCCCTCGTCCACAGAGCAATTCTCAGTTTAGGCACATGCAGAGTCTTCCATGTTCCTCCCCTCCTGCTCCAGGCCCTTGTCCACTGCCTGTGAGGACTCCACCAGGCACAGGGTGGCCAGGTTTAACCAATGAAAATACAGGATGCCCATTTACATTTGAATTCCCAATGAATAACAAGTACATTTTTAGTAGACATAAAAAAAAAAATTTTTTTTTTTTAGACATACATCCCATGAAATATTTGGGGTACATACTAAAAACTTCTTGTTTATGGGCAATTCAAATTCAACTGGGAATCTTGTATTTTAATTATTGGTGCACCCATGCCCATGCTGGGGAGCTGACCATAGGTGTCCTGGGCACTAGGGCAGTGCCAGGTGTGTCAGAGGCCGGGAGGCGCTCCTCCTCCATAGTGGCTCTGCGTAAGCCCACAGTTGCTCATAGACTCTCTGTAACATCCTGTGAGCTTCTGACCTCATATCCCTAATCCAACCCCAGCTCAGGGGTCAGATGGGGAAGAAATGGCAGACCTTCTGCTGACCAGTCCTCCCCTGTCCCCACCACAGTTACACACAAGGGTGCTGTTATCCCAGTGGGTGCAAACAGACACGGAAAAGAGGGGCTGAAGACCTTGTCTGGACCCCAGCTGGGTCAGCCAAAAATGCCCCTTGACGCATATTAAAGCACCAGTCTAGTGCCAGGTGTAAGTACTCAAGACGTGGTAGCTGAAATTGTTACAATTGTGTTTGGTTCCACACACAAGGTTTTCAGCTATGGGCATTTGGGGAGCTAGTTCAGCCTTGGGCAGCCTGGAGGTGCTCACTGAGGAGCCCTGACATGCATGGGGCGTCCCTGGGTAATGAGGACAGAGCGCTGGGGCTAAGTCCACTTGGGGTATGGGGGGGATTTGTTGTTGTCAGGTGCTATCGAGCTGGTGCTGACTCATAGTGACCCTATATACAACAGAACGAAACACTTCCCAGTCATGAGCCATCCTCAAAATTGTTATACTTGAGCCCATTGTTGCAGCCACCGTGTCAATCCCTCTTGTCGAAAGTCTTCCTCTTTTCCGCTGACCCTCTACGTTACCAAGCATGATGTCCTTCTCCAGGGACTGGTCCTTCCTGATAACATGTCCAAAGTATGTGAGACCAAGTCTCGCCATCCTTGATTCTAAGAAGCGTTCTGGCTGCACTTACAAGACAGGTATCTTAGTTCTTCTGACAGTCCATGGTATATTCAATATTCTTCATCGACACCATAATTCAAAGGCATCAATTCTTTGGTCTTCCTTATTCATTGCCCAGCTTTCCCATCCATATGAGGTGATTGACAATACCATGGCTTGGGTCAGGCACATCTTAGTCCTTAAAGTGATATCTTTGCTTTTTAACACTTTACAGAGGTCTTTTGCAGCAGATTTGCCCAGTGTAATGCATCATTAAATTTCTTGACTGCTGCTTCAATGGGTGTTGATTGTGAATCCAAGTAAAATGAAATCCTTGACAGCTCAATCTTTTCTCTGTTTATTATGATATTGCTTATTGGTCCAGTTGTGAGGATTTTTGTTTTCTGTGTGTTGAGGTGTAATCCATACCGAAAGTGTAGTCTTTGATCTTCAACAGTAAGTGCTTCAAGTCCCCTTCACTTTCAGCAAGCAAGCTTGTGTCATCTGCATAACGCAGGTTGTTAATGAGTCTTCCTCCAATCCTGATGCCCTGTTCTTCTTCATACAGTCCAGCTTATTGGATTATTTGCTCAGCATACAGACGAAGTATGGTATAGGTATGTGGGGTAGGAGTAGGGTCAAAATATTTAACAGTTGGAATGACATGCAGGCTACCCATCAGAACAGATCCTGGCCGTGGTGCCAAAGCAGGGTTTCAGGGTTGCTATGAGTCAGAATCAACTTGACGGCAGTGGGTTTGGTTTCTTTGGTTATACTGTGCCAGGCATTACTGCTTTGTCATTGGATCATGGGACAGCCTGGGAGTGCTAAGGTAGGGGTTAGGGGCTCCCGGGGACAGCAGCTATTCCTAACTGTGGGTGGGTCAGAGCTGGCGGGAGGAGTGTGACCCCTCCTTACCCAGGCCTCTGCTGTGTTCCAGAGGATGCCATGAAGGACACCAAGGCTCCAATTTACGCCAAGTCCCAGCCTATCACAAAGATCTTTTACCTCAAAGGTGGCATCTTCCATTTCCCTCGGCGAACAGACCAGCTCATGTGACTGTGGCTGCCCCTTTCCTGTCCCTGCTGTCCATCTGGACCGTCCAGGGTGGAGACACTGCCAGCTGGACCCTGTCTCTGTTCTGCTGAGCTCTGCCTGTGGCTTTGCCTTGGCTGCTACATAAAGCCCTCCATTGCCCCTTGCTGAGGGGGGCGTGTGTGTGACTCGCAGGGGTGTGCCACCGTGATTTACCAGGCCCATGCTGCGGGTTCTAGCATCTCCCAAGGGCCTCAGCTCCTTGCAGATACCCCACCCCTACCCCCACCAGCACAGTGTGGGACACCCAGGCTGCTCGTCTGAGCCACAGCCCCATAAATCACACCCAAGTGCTCCGTCAGCAGACCTGGGGGCGGGGAGGGAACTTGCTAAGTCCTTAAGGTGCTAAGGGTGGGGGAGGATGAGAGACTACATCCCTGCCCTTTATTTCTCTACATTCTCTTGAAGGGATCCATTGCAGAGTTGCTTGGTCCCAATGAACTGTACAGTTTAAGAAAGAAGTAGTTTCCATTTTTTACTTCCAGCTTCTCTCAGTCCAAGAAACTGTGTCAGGGCTGCCTCACTGCTATAACAAACAGCCCCTAAATCTCAGTTGTTTAAACCAATAAAGTTTTATTTCTTATATCACAGTCCAATCTGCTATTCCGTGGGTGATCTTCCACATGCTGATTTGGGGGCCCAGGCTCCTCCCGTCTGGTGGCTCTGCTATCCCTGAGTCCCCAGGGTCCTTTCCTGAGTCCTCTACACCCAACCAGGAGACCAGGGGAGAGACAGAGAGTGTGGCAAGCACACACCCACACTTTTTTCTCTCCTTTTATCATGGTAAATATGTAGGTAACAAAACATTTGCCATCTCAACAATCTTCTCAGGTACAGTTCAGCGACGTTAAATGCGTATGTCGTGTTCAACCATCATCATTCCCGAATTTTTCCATCACTCTTGGCAGAAGCTCAGCGCCTCCTAAGTGTTGGAGAACACACCCATCCTTAACTTCCTGGGCCTGGAGGGAATGTGCATCACTTCCACTCACATTCTATTGGAGAGAACAAGTCACATGACCTCCTGTAGCTTTGAGAAGCCTAGGGAAGGCCCCTCCTTTCTGATAGCTAAGCCTTGGTTACTGGGGCCATCTTGACAGGCCTTCCTCCTTTCCTTGGGGAGAGGCGTCTCCCAGAATCCCAGACATGTCACATGATTGCACATGGAGGCCCATCCGGTGTTGATGCATCCAGCATCTCATTGCTTAGACAGCCTCAGGCACGCAGGGAGCCCAGATAGTCACCCCCACATGGCTCTCTGTGAAACCAAAATGCTCATCACACGTGTTGCTTAGTGAGGGCGCTGTGGTCCTCCTCCACCCCGGCCCAGTCAAAAGAGCAGTTCTTCGGGCTGGCCAGAGAAGGGACAGCGCAGCCTAGTAGCTGGGCAGCCTAGCAGCTCTTTTGAGGGCCATCTCTAGGCTCTCAGCTCTGCCCTCGTAGCACAAAACAGCCGTAGACAATACAAAAACAAATGGGTGTATTCAGCCTGTCTGTCCAGCATTGTCATTAAATTAAAAAATTAAATTTATTTACAAAATAAAATTTTGTAAACTTTATTTACAAAAACAGCCAGTCTGTCGGTTCAGATTTGATTTGACCCACAGGCTGTAGTTTGCTGACCCCTGGTTAAATAAAAGATACTATTTAAAATTTAAAATAATATAGGGTCGCTATGAGTCGGAATTGACTCGACGGCACTGGGTTGCTGAGTATTTAAAATTATTTTCACTCATTTGTTTTTACACTTTACAAATATTACCTCTGGGGGTTGGCCTTGCCACCGCAGTTGGGAGGTGTGTGTAAGGGAAGATGTGTGCACTTCGATGACAGCCCAGGGAAGGACTGGAGCCGGTCGACCAAGGGCAATCTGGCTTCTGGCTGCTTCCTGGGGGCGCCAGGATCTGTGTCCTCTCCAAATTCACTCCCTGACTAAAGGGAAGTTCTCTGAAAAACCACCAGGTGGTGCTGTCGGACCCTGAGGTGCGGTTGCTGGCCCACTAACAACAACAACAAAAAACCCAAACCCCTTGCATCATGTCTATTCTGACCTACAGTGATCCTATGGGACAGAGTAGAACTGCGCCACAGGGTTTCCAAGGCTGTAATCTTTACAGACGCAGACTGCCCATCTTTCTCCCCCGGGAGCGGCTGGTGGGCTGTGCACTTAACCACTGAGCCATCAGGGTTCCATTCTTGGCCTGGCTTTGCCACCCATTTGCTGTGTGGCTTTGAATCTCAATTTCTTCATTTATGAAATGAGGTTAGATTAGAAAGTGGTGAAAATGTGGACTTTGGAGGCAGACCGACTTGGATTTGAATTCCTGACTCTACCAGGGCCACATTATGACTTTTGGGGATCCTAGGCACTTTTGCCTTCATGGATGAGCCCCTTCCTCCATAAAAAATATTAGAATTATGTTTGACAACTGCATTGACGTAAAGACAAGTATATTAATATTGGGGAGCCCTGTGATGCAATGGTTTAAATGCTCGGCTGCTAACAAAAAGGTTGGCTATTTGAACCCACTCAGCAGCTCCTTGGGAGAAAGATTTGGTGATCTGCTCTGTCAACATCACAGCCTAGAAAGCCCTATGGGACAGTACCGCTCAGTCACATGGGATCACTATGAGTCAAAATCGACTTGGTGTACATGACAACAACATGTTAATATTATATAGTACATTTTTTCCTTGAACTTAAAAATTCATTTTTTTCCCTCTGATTTTGAAAGAAATTAAAAAATTCTGTTGGTCCTTAAAAGTACTATGAGCCTAAGTACTGTGCCTACTATACTTAATGCATAAGTTGGCCCTAGGTTCCCATACTTACTAGCTGTGTGACCTTGGGCAAATTGCTTAACTTCTCTGGGCCTTACTTTCCTCGTCTATAAAATGGAGATGACAACAGAACCTGCCTCTTCGTCTGTGGTTGGAATTAAGTGGGATAGTGTCTGCCATGCCTTCTTGGAACACAGCCTGGCACCGAGCACGTCTTGGCAAATGGCAAAAAAAAAAAAAAAACAACTAGTTTTTATTATTATTTTCTTTAAGGATCTTTTCAGCTCTAACCTCTATGAATCTATCTTAGAACAAGCAGGAATCTTGAAGTAAATAAGTCAGAAAAACAAAAGGAAGCTTTTGGGGGGCGGGGTTTGATGACGGAAGGAAGCGTCTCCCCCAGAGAACAGCGAGTCAGAAGAAGGAGTTCTTGAAAATGAATAAGACTTGTTCCTTTCTGCCACCCAAGAGCTCCAGGGAGGCAGGAACATGGGCTTGGCCACCCAGACGGAACCTGAGCAAGCTGGACGATGTGTCAGGCGGGGGCACGAGAGGTGTGTGTGTTTGAGAGACACGGAAACAATTGTCTTAGAGGGGGGAGGTTTGCATGGAGTTTTGAAGGCCCTGCAAGCTTTAGACCTGAGGGGAGAGGTCGTTATGCTCAGAGGGAACTGGGTCAAGGAGGGGAGGGGAGCCCTAGGCAGAGGGAACACCATGTGCAAAGGCCTGAAGGCAGGAATATGGAGGGCAAGTTCAAGGGACCACAATGAGGTTTACCTTCAGCTGTTTTTTTGTTGTTGTGTTGAGAATATACACACCAAAACATAGACCAATTCAACAATTTCCACACGTACAATTCAGTGACATTGATCACTTTCTTCGAGTTGTGCAACCATTCTCACCCACCTTTTTGAGTTGTTTCTCCCCCATTAACATAAACTCACTGGCCCCTAAGCTTCCTGTCTAATCTTTCAAGTTGCTGTGTCAATATGATCCCATATAACCAAAACCAAATCCATTGGATTCCAACTCAAAGCAACCCTATCAAACAAAGTAGAATGGCCCCATGGAGTTTCCGAGGAGCGCCTGGTGGATTCAAACTGCCGACCTTTTGGTTAGCAGCCATAGCTCTTAACCACTACGCCACCAGGCTTTCCTGATCCTGTGTAGGTCATTCTTAAAAGAGCACAAAGCTCAAGGCAGACATTCTTTACTAGTTAAGCTAAACTTTTAAGATGACTTCAGGGGATATTTTTGGTTTAAGGTTCAAAGATTATCTTAGGGCAGTAGTTTCGGAGGTTCATCCAAACTTCATTGTGCCAGGATATCTGGAGTCCGTGAGAATTTGAAATTCTGCTCTGCATTTTCCCCAATGGGTTTAGCTGGGTTTTAAGGTTTTAGTTTTTGTGTCCCCGGTACTTTTCTGTTTTGCATCATTCAAATCTTTGAGAAATTTTAACATGCCAGAGGGCGCCTGTTTATTCTTAATAAAACAATGACATAGGTTGAACTTTGTAAGTTAGGTGTTTCCACATGGAAGGGTTTCTAAAAGAAAAATTACAAGAATTCTACTACCCAACGTTTGCTGCCTTTGGTTCAAATACATTCTTTCTTAAAAAAAGAAAGATTACTCTTGGAGGCTATTGCCTTTACTCCAGATGGCACAGCCAGTGTCCCTGTGTTTAATTAATTTAATGAAAATGTCTGACTAAGAAGATGCAGCTCTGCCTTCTGGAGGCTGGAGGCTGGGAAGTGGGCAGACACTGGGTAGGTAACTGTACTGGTGACGAGGCTGAGGAAGGGGAAGTACAGGACACCAGGGGAAGATGTGACTGAGGGTCCCAAAACAGACTGGGGGCTGATCAGGAGGCCTCCCTCCTTGAGGAAAGTTTCAGCTGAGTTTTGAGGAAGGAGATGTTAGCTAAGTGAATGGAAGAGAAGAGAGATCCAGGAGGAATAGTATGCTCAAAGGCACAGAGGCATGGAGAATGGAGGAACTAAATGGTGTGGTAAGAGTCTACAGAGTGGTGGAAATGGGGTTGGAAATGTAAATGAAAGCCCGGGAACACAGGGGCCTGTAGGCCATGGTAAGGCATTGGGTTTTCATCCAGGGAGAAACGGGGAGCCACTGAGGGTTTTAGGCAGGTGAAGAGGTTTCATGAGGGGGGTGGGATTTGCATTTTAGAATACTCCCTCTAGTTGTTAGGAGATCAGATTGGAATGGACAAGAGTGGGAGCAGTGGACCAGTGAGGCGGCTGCTGATGTCATCATACAAGAAGTGGTGACTGGACCAGGGAGGCCACATTTGCCCTTGGCCCCACGAGGCCTGGTTTTTGTCTGCAGCTTTGTTTTACCCACTTGCAGGCTTAGAAAACCAAGCAACCATTCAGCTGTTGTACCATCATGGGCACTTGCTGCTTCCCAACCTGTTTCACAGAAGAATCGAGTGGGTGTGTACACGTGTATGTGTCTGTGTATATGTGTGCGTGCATACACACACATCCTCACGCACACATCCTTATTCTCTTGAATTCTTTTAGTTTTACTTAATTTCAGTACCTTTTCTGAATCCAAAGCTTGAAGCCATGAGGCCAGGGGTTCCATGGGACCATGGTGACCCACTCTTCTTTGAAGATGTGGCCTGTGGGTAAGTGACACAGGAATGCTGGCTCTCATTGTGGCCTCTGCCTTTGGGACCATTTGGGTGCCTAACTGGGAGACTCTGCAGCTGATGCAAGTATGAGCTTCTCAGCAGCTGTGCTTCCACCCACACACCCTCCTGGGCCTGGTGACTTTTCTCCTTCTAGAAGAAATGAGGGACATGACCTCCGGTTTGTCACATTTTCTTGGTTTCTAGGGTGGCTATACTGGAGAAGCCCCCTCCACTCTTGGCAGGGACAAAGTAAAGAGCACCAGGGGGGTGTTTCTGTGTTTCAGGCAAGAAAGACATGTGGGCATGGAAGAAGAAATAACAATGGCTGGAAGCAGAGGTGTCTTCATTTCCCAAGGCTCACTTGCCAAAATACTTGGCTGTGGTGAATGATGAAGAAATGGAACCTTGGCAAAAATTCATTCTAAATGAGAGCAATATGTACCCAAAGACTTAAGTGGCCTACCTTTTGACCACACAAGTCCTGCTAATAAAAATATAGCTTCCATTTGTTGAGTGCTTACTAGGTGCTCAGAATTTTACTTGCATTAGTTAATTTGAATGTTACCTATAAGTTGATTCATTTATTGTCTCCATTTTACAGATCAGGAAACTGAAGGTAAGTAATCTGCTCGAGGTCCCACAGCTAGCAGGTGGTACAGAATATGGCCCCAAAGCCAGCCTGTATCTTTATACTTACACAGGAACAGGAGCTGTTGTTGTTGTTAGGCGCTGCTGAGTTGCTTCTGACTCATAGTGACCCCATGTACAACAGAATGAAACACTGCCCAGTCCTGAGCCACCCTCACACTCGTCGTGCTTGAGTCCATTGTTGCAGCCACTGTGTCAATCCATCTCATTGAGGGTCTTCCTCTCTTTTGCTGACCCTGCACTGTACCAAGCATGATATCCTTCTCCAGGCACTGGTCCCTCCTGATAACATGCCCAGAATATATGAAATGTAGTCTCGCCATCCTTGCTTCTAACGAGCATTCTGGCTGTACTTCTTCCAAGACAGATTTGTTCGTTCTTCTGGCGGTGCATGGTGTATTCAATATTCTTTGCCAACACCACAATTCAAAGGCATCAATTTTTCTTCTGTTACCCTTATTCATTGTCCAGCTTTCACATGCATATGAGACAATTGAAAATACCATGGCTTGGGTCAGGGGCAGCTTAGTCCCCAAAGTGACATCTTTGCTTTTTAACACTTTAAAGAGGTCTTTTGTAGCAGATTTACCCAATGCAATACATCCTTTGATTTCTTGACTGCTGTTTTCATGGGTGTTGATTATAGATACAGGTAAAATGAAATCCTGGACAACTTCAATCTTTTCTCCGTTTATTGCTCATCATCAACAAGCGCTTCGAGTCCTCTTCACTTTCAACCAGCAGAGTTGTGTCATCTACATATCGCAGGTTGTTAATGAGTCTTCTTCCAATCATGATGCCGCATTCTTCTTCAAGTAGCCCAGCTTCTTGGATTATTTGCTCAGCATCCAGATTGAATAAGTATGGTGAAAGGCTACGGCCCTGACGCACACTTTTCCTGACTTTAAACCACACAGTATCCTCTTGTTTTGTTTGAACGGTTCCTCTTGGTCTAAGTACAGGTTCCTCAGAGCACAATTAAGTGTCCTGGAATTCCCATTCTTCACAATGTTATCCTTAATTATGGATAAGAAGGAACAGGAGAATGTTTTTAAATGTGGGCCTCAAATCACTTGCGTTGGAATCACCTGGGGTGAGGAGGATCTTGTTAAAAAGCAAGTTCTTACATTTCACAACATGGAGGAACCTGGAAGGCATTATGCTGAGTGAAATGAGTCAGTTGCAAAAAGACAAATATTGTGTAAGACCACTATTATAAGAACTTGAGAAATAGTTTAAACTGAGAAGAAAACATTCTTTTGTGGTTATGAGAGGGGGGAGGGAGGGAGGGTGGGAGAGGGGCATTCACTAATTAGATAGTAGATAAGAACTACTTTAGGTGAAGGGAAAGACAGCACATAATACAGGGGAGGTCAGCACAATTGGACTAAACCAAAAGCACAGGAGTTTCCTGAATAAACTGAATGCTTCAAAGGCCAGCGTAGCAGGGGCAGAGGTCTGGGGACCATGGTTTCAGGGGACATCTAAGTCAATTGGCATAATTTATTAAGAAAACATTCTGCATCCCACTTTGAAGAGTGGTGTCTGGGGTCTTAAACGCTAGCAAGCAGCCATCAATTGGTCTCAACCCACCTGGATCAAAGGAGAATGAAGAACACCAAGGACACAAGGTGATTATGAGCCCAAGAGGCAGAAAGGGCCACATGAACCAGCGACTACATCATCCTGAGGCCAGAAGAAATAGATGGTGCCCGGCTACAACCGATGACTGCCCTGACAGGGAACACAACAGAGAACCCCTGAGGGAGCAGGAGAGCAGTGGGATGCAGACCCCAAATTCTCATAAGACCAGACTTAATGGTCTGAGACTAGAGGGACTCTGGTGGTCATGGTCCCCAGACCTTCTGTTGGCCCAGGACAGGAACCATTCCTGAAGCCAACTCTTCAGACATGGATTGGACTGGACAGTGGGTTGGAGAGGGATGCTGGTGAGCAGTGAGCTTCTTGGATCAGGTGGACACTTGAGACTATGTTGGCATCTCCTGCCTGGAGGGCAGATGAGAGAGTGGAGGGGGTTAGAAGCTGGCAAAATGGACATGAAAAGAGAGAGTGGAGGGAGAGAGCGGGCTGTCTCATTAGGGGGAGAGTAATTGGGAGTGTGTAGCAAGGTGTATATGGGTTTTTGTGTGAGAGACTGACTTGATTTGTAAACTTTCACTTAAAGCACAATAAAAATTATTTTAAAAAAAAAAAAAGCAGGTTCTTGGGCTCCACCCCAAATCACCTGAGACAGACTCTGAAGGCCTGGGGATCTGTATGTTAACGGGTTCCCTGGGATTCTGGTGCACACTAAGTTTGAGTCGCTCTGGACAGAGCATCTCTGGGGTGCTTTCCAGGGTGCACACAGCCAAGGGACATATCCCGTCTCCAAAGGTCACAGGAATTCCTTGTGTCGGCCAGGCCAAGTGACCCACAGGGATAAGAGGACTTTTGCGAGTCCATTAAGCTCCGGACAGTGAGAAGACCAGCTCAGTTCTTGCGTGCTGGCAGCCTTTGCACAGGATAGGTGCTGTCGGGTGCCTGTCCCTCGAGTCACCTGACTGTGTGTAGGAACAGTGGAATGAGCCGCTGCCGAGGAAGCTGCAGGGGTGGCAGGAGCAGGTCAGAGCCACAACCAGCTCGTCCAGCGTCTGGTTCAGCTTCCCTGCCTTCCCATCCAACACACAGTCCCAAGCCCAGCAGCCAGGGCTTTCTCCCAGCCGTGTCAGCCACGGAGCTTTGTGCATGGGACAGAAGGATGGTCCTCTCCTTCCAGAATAAGTTCATTTGTAAATTGCATCCTTGGCCATTTTGGACCTTGGGAACTGGAATGTTTCTTGGGACAGCGAGCCTGGCCTCAGAAGAGGGGGCGACAGAAATCTCAGCAGCCTTGACGCCCTCCACCCTGCCCTCAACAAGGCCTCCGAGGTTAGTTGGGTGCCTGGGGAAGATGGTTTCCTCCTGCTTAAGCAGGGCCCTGCTTTTGATCTTATTCCCTCAGTCAGATGCCACATAATCTTAAATACCAAGCTGATGGTCTCTTTTTCTTGTATCGAAAGTCACAGGGTCTGAGAAGTAAGGAGAAATAAGCGAGGATTGGGACCGTGCATATGGTAGACTCTATTTATTAAGGTTGCATATGGTGCTGTTCATGCACAGGCTCTGGGGAAGATTACATAAGCTGGTACGAGGGGTTGCTCACGAAAAAGGAAACTAGGGGGTGGGGCCAGGCTGTGGCGTTCTTTCGCCTGCTTTTTCTTTAGTAAAAAAATCAAAACCCAATCAGTCGCCGTCCAGTCGACCCTGACTCGTGGCGACCCACGTGTTCAGAGTTGAACCGCTCCACAGGGTTTTCAAGGCCGGGACCTTTCCGAAGCAAATCACCAGGCCTTTCTTCAGAGGTGCCTCTGGGTGGGTTTGAACTGCTAACTGCTTGCATATTTTGCCAGCCATGTTCACGTATGGCTCAAACAAAGAAACAATATAAGGGAAAACAAAGCAAAGCAAACAAAATGGGTATCTCGGATACAGGTAAAATGGTGCCCTGTTGCTAGTCTCCTACGAGCCTCTTTTGTTGAAGAAATATAACAAAATTCCTGAGTCCTTGCCAGCCAGCTGGGCTTTTGTCACAGGGGATCCCCCCCCCAAAAAACCCAGTGCCATCAAGTTGATTCCGACTCATGGCAACCCTACAGGACAGAGTAGAACTGCCCTATAGAGTTTCTGAGGAGCGCCTGGCGGATTCAAACTGCCGACTCTTTGGTTAGCAGCCGTAGCACTTAACCACTATGCCACTAGGGTTTCCCACAGGGGACCCCCAGGAGCCCTAATACTGGCCCTGGTGTGGGGAATGACACAATAGAGGAATGGTGTATGCGGAGGCCAAGGGACACCTCATCCAGGCTTCCAGGATGGGGTGGTGTATGTGGGATGGCCAAAGCCTGGAGGGAGGGAGAGATGACATGGGGGTGTGTAAGAGGAAGTCCTGCTGGAGGGGCGGCTGGTGGGAGGGGAGGGGGGCTGAGATGCCAGGTATAGAGACCCTCGTGGGTTTTCAAAGACTCGGGGCTCCATCTGGGCTGGGATGGGAGCCCTGCAGGACTTATAAGCAGAGGATGAGGTGGGGTAGGTTGTGGTCAGAACAGTATTTCAAAGGATGACACTGATGGTTACTGGGCTCGCTGAGGTGGAGGAGGACAATTTAGAGGTGGTGGGAGTGGCCTTTATCTTTCATCCTGTGAGGCACGATGGGATGTGACCTCAGACAGGAGGGGGCAGACCCCTAAAATAGTTAGTGACCCCCAAACCACTGGGTGTCGTTGGGGCCTTGGCGTTTTCTGGTTGTTTCCGGTAGAACAGGATCCTCTTGTGAAGACAGAAGGTATAAGCCCATCTTCCTCCTCCACCTCACAGGGCAGGGCTGAGCGGTGGGCCTGACGGTGGCAGCGACAGCTGACGGGGCTCTACCTCAGGGTGTGCAGACCATCATTTTGGACTGTGAAAGTCCCCATTTGGTTTGCTTTTGGACAATTCAGGGGAGGTATGGGCCCTGGGAGGGCTGGTAGAAGACTCTCCACCCAATTTGGTTCAAGTGGGATTAAATTCAAGTTGAAAAATGAAAGCGGTCAGACTAGTCTTTTTCCTGAGTGTGGGGACCAGTTCACATTTGTTAAAGCTGTTTATTCAGAGGCAGGAAATGGGTAATAAAATGGTGCTCTTGTATCTAGGAGCTTTTGGCCTTTTTTTTCTTCTTTGGAGAGACTGATTTTTTGCTGTTGGTGATGGCCCTTGAAGACTGTAGTTTAAATTCAACCGGAAAGTGGTCGCTGATATTCAGGGCCTGCAAGGAGAAAAAGGAGATAGCTTTGGGAATTAGGAGATGCCTGGGGATTATTTATGGGCCAAATGCTCTCATTTTAGTATTGAACAAATTCAGGCTAAGGGAGGAAATATGTCACCGACATCTTTCAAAGTCACCCAACGGTGCACAGTGGTGAGCATTGTGCCTGTACCAGCTCAATCAGAAATGTAGGCAGGAGCTCAAACCAGAGAATCACAGGCATTGACACTCGAGGTCCAATGGCCCAATGTTGTGTTTTCAGTGGTAACGTCATAGGGTGACACCAATACATCTTCCCAAGATAATAGCACGGAAAGACAAGATGGCAGCCTTACCTCCTCTTCAGACAACTCATACGCTTTCTGGAAGTTGAAGATGCTGTTTGAGTTGGGAACAACAGAGCTGATGATCTGTCCTCTAAGAACGATCCTGGAGCAAGGGGAGAGGAGACAGTCGTGTTAGTCTACCCACCAATTTCTAAGGTAAATCAACGTCTATGTTTGGCAGCTGGAATTGGCTGAGCCTCTGGCCCTGGCCCTTTCAGTATCCCTGGGTGGTGCAAATGGTTTGTTTTTGGCTACTAACTGAAAGGTTGGCCATTCGAATCCACCCAGTAGCACCACAGAAGGAAGGCCCAGTGATCTGCTTCCATAAAGATTACAGCCAAGAAAAGCCTACAGAACGCTTCTACTCTGTCACACATGGGGTTGCCGTGAGTTGGAACTGACTTGACGTCAACAAGTTTGTCTTTTTTCTGCCCGTTTTCATGTGGTGCTGTAGACCTGGGTTAGCTACTAACCTACAGAGCAGAGCCAAAGATTGCTAAATAGGACTAGTCCCTGCCATGCCCCTATGGGCACCAGACCAGTGTTTCCCAGTATGGCCAGATATTCCTGGTGGTATAAGAGAAGATTTTACATGACATGTGAACACCACTTGTTATGAATTTAATTGTGTCCCCCAAATAGATAAGTCATCTATGAACATGACCTTGTTTGGAAATAGCGTCTTTGAAGATGCTAATAGTTTAGTTAACATGCGATCATACTAGGGTAGGGTGGGTCCTAATCCAATGTGAGCGGTATCCCAGTGGCATCACTAGGGAGTTCAGGGGGTGTGGACTGCACCAGGTGACACTGTCAGAGGGGGTGACACCAAAATGACTCTCTTTAAAATTTTTGTGCAGTGTTTCAGCAGAAATTTATTATTTTGTATTAAAATATCCCTGTAGTTAGTTACAACAAGAACATCTTTCATAAGCCCAGCTTACATGTATCAATATACCTACAAGGCTAAAACCCTGCTTATTTACATCTAATACCCTCCCGTCAGAACAGACATTATTACCCAGTTATAATGGCGTTTCAGATCACGTGGTTTTGCCTGCATGGCTACAACTTACGCACTGTTGTTTTCATTACTGCTGGTGTTTAAGATTTACGAGTAACATTAATAGAAAAAACATTACTAAGGATTCTGTTTGGTCTGGTACGGGAGGAAGTCCATGGCGGGGGGTGACATCATGAGTTACTGTACTGGGTGACACCAACCCTAGTGAGGCCACTGTGGTATCCTTATAAAGGAGGAAAAGAGACACAGAGCCAGAAAGAAGGACACAGCCATGTGAAGATACATCTACAAGCCTAGGAATGCCTTGGGGTACCAGAGCTGGGAGAGACAAGAAAGGATATTCTCCTCAAGATTTCAGGAGCATGGCCCAGCCAACATGTTGATTTGGATCTCAACCCTCCAGAACTATAAGACAATAAATTTCAGTTCTTATAAGCTACCTGCTTTGTGGTACGTAGTCATGGCATCTCCAGGAGTCCAAGGTACTACCTCACCCAACCAGGACTTGCATACTGAGAATGTCGTTCCTTTTCTATTTTTCAATTTTCCTGATTAGGTCATGGAGAAGCTCTCAGATAGGAGCTGGCTTGTCTTTATATCTACCTGGGGGAGCCCTGGAGGCGCAGTGGTTAAGAGCATGGCTGTTAACCAAAAGGTTGGCATTTTGAATCTACCAGCTGCTTCTTAGAAACCCTATGGGGCAGTTCTACTCTGTCCTATAGGGTCACTGTGACTCAACGGCTATGGGTTTGGTTTGGTTTTTGGTTAAGCTCCCACCTGACACAGAGAAAGCAGGCCACCACCTCCGAGCATTCTGCAGGCAAGAGAACTAAGGTAGAATTTACCATTGTTCGGTTTTCACCAAGTTTATTTTCACCTTTAATTTATGGTGAGTGATAATGTTTTCTGACTGACTTATTATGAAGTTTCATTTAAAAATTAATTTGTTTCAGTAGGGAATGAATGGATTTAAAGAAAAGCATAAAGAAGAACGACAGTGCAGCTAGTACACGGTGCTGACAACAAGTGGGAGCATGGTACTCAAGTGACTGGGGTTTTGGGAACACAGACTCAAAAGCGTCACAAGGGGGGTGATAGAGTCTGGTCTGTGTGGCCCCAACCAACTGATGGAGAATGACAAGGAGAGCCACACAGCAATGTCATGAGTACCCACCAGGTTTTCCCTGGTTCTGTTTTGGGTCCCAAGGAGCCCTAGTGGAGCAGTGGTTAAAGTGCTCAGCTGCTAACCAAAAGGTTGATTGTTCAAGCCCACCAGTAGCTCTGTAAGAGAAAGATGTGGCAGTCTGCCCCTGTAAAGATTACAGCCTTGGAAACCCTATGGGGCAGTTCTTCTCTGTCCTATAGGGTCACTGTGAGTCAGGATTGACTTGACAGCAATGGGTTTGGTTTTTGGTTTCCCATGTTTGCTATCTACACCACTGTGGTTAACTTTGAACTGAACCAAAAAGCAAGCTCCTCACATCAGGTTGGGAATGTGCTCAAATTGTTCTTTGAGTCCCAGATAGCAAAGAACACCGTCATTGAATACCCCCTCGCCCCAGTGTCTGACTTCCTCGAGTTATGTGTGTGGTGGGTCCAACATCCAGGTTACCTGCTCTTGACCCTCATCCAGCTACGAGTGTACTTTCTGTAAATCTTAAACTGCTCTAAAAAGTAAAAGTGCATTAAAAAAAATCACATGTAATCCCACCATTCTCTGGCATACACCTGTATAGAATCAGGATCCTTTTAGTAAACACTTTTCTTTTTTTAACTATTTCCCCATCTGGCCTGATCTGGTGTGAACTTGTGGTTAACTCTTCTTCTGTGTCACTATTTTTGACCACCCCCGCTTGTTTGTCAGGGGAGGAGAATGGGCCCGAGGAGGGACATGACCTGCCCGAGGTCACACACTGGTGTGTGCAAGTGGACGAGTGGCCATCTCCACCACGGTGTGGGGGTGGGGAGAAGGAGGCAGTCTGGGAGCTGCTGAATCTCCTGTGACCTCCACCTTGATTCTGCAGTCCACACTCGGGGCTGTTTCCACTTTTGAGAGCTAGGGCAATGACTTCTGCAAAGGAAACAGCAGCCCCCGAAAGCTCTGAGGGGAACAAAGGAGGTCATAAACAAAGGGTGGAAATGAAAGCCAGACCTCAAAAGTTGAGAAGTGAAAACAACGTCCTATTGCAGATGGCCATCTCACGCCATCTCTGCAGCAGGGGCGGGTTCTGGGAACCAGGCCACCGTGGGACCGGGGCTCCTAGGGGATTCCCTGTCAGAGGTCTTTGCTGCGGGTGGGTAGGTCACTAGCGTTCCCACACTTCAGGTACAAGCTGTGTAGAAAACTGTTGCCGTTGAATCAATTCTGACTCATAGCAACCCTGTAAGGACAGAGTAGAACTGCCCCAAAGGGTTTCCAAGGAGCGGCTTGTGGATTCAAACTGTAGACCTTTTGGCTAGCAGCCGAACTCTTAACCACTGCGCCACAAAGATAGAAGTTGCTTAAAATCTCCAAAGAGCTCTTGCAAGTACAAGAGAATGTTGTTATTTACCCGTACTTGCATTTAGGATTTCATAAATACCCTTTCGGCCACTGGTCTCATTTTTTGGGGTCTTACCCTGAGGAAATTATAAATGTGTGCATAAAGGGCATAGACAGAATGTTCACTGCAGCAGTGTTTACGATAGCAAATCCCAGTGAATCCCAGCGTAAAGGACTGGGTGAGTAAACTGTGGGGTGTCTTGTGAAGGAATGATAACTGTACCGAGCATACGGAGCACTCATCCTATGTCAGGCCCTGTGCCGGCAGCACAGTTACCACATTTAATGTCTCCTCATTTAATCCTCACGTCCACAGGTGAAGTACTTGAACAGTTTCCATTTACAGGTGAGGAAACTCAAGCCCATAGAGCTTAAGTCTCATGGTCACAGACATAATAAGTGGTAGAGCCAGGATTTGAACCTAGGCGTGTCAGGCTCCAAAGCTTGTGTTCATCACTGCTCAGCCATGGGGCCACCATTGTACTAGATTGACTAGTGCTCCCCCAAGATCATGTCTACCTGGAACCTCAGAATATGACTTTATTTAGAAATAGGGTCTTTGCAGAGGTAATTAGGTAAGATGAGGTCATGCTGGATTAGAGCGGGCCTAGTCCAATAAAACTAGTGTCCTTATAAGAACAGAAACAGAGGGAGACATGACATGATAGTGAAGGTAGATACTAGAGTGATGTGAATGCCAAAGTGAAGGAATGCCAAAGATTGCTGGCAACTACCAGAAGCTAGGAAAAGGCAAGGAAGGATCCCTACCTAGAGCCTTCAGAGAGAACGTGGCCCTGCCAACACCTGTACTTTGGACTTCTAGCCTCCAGACTGTGAGACAATAAATTTCTGTTGTTTTAAGCCACCCAGTCTGTGGTGCTTTGCTTGACAGCTCTAGGAAACTAATAGAGCCATGTGGCTTAAACACTGCACATGTACCCAGTGGAGGGTCTTGAAATCTAATTACTGTTGCTCTCTGAGTGCCGTGGTAATGCTTCATCCACCCAGATGGGGCGCCCTTTCTAACACACACCAAGGCACTGCACAGGCCGGCAGGGGTCTCCCACGATGCCTCGTACCTGTCATATGCACAGTTGGTGCTCTCCTTGACTGTGGTGTCCTCTTGGTCCCCAATCAGCCAAACGAACCCAGGGTCGGTCCTCAGGCGAATGTTCCTCCAGGACTTCTTGGGGACATAGCTGCAGCCGGCATTGAAGTCACCCATGAAAATGAAATTCTGAAAGACACAATTTGGAACTGTCACCTGGTGGGTGTCACTGCAGAATAGTTTAGATTGAGTCTACTAGCAATGACTCCACCTCCCATACCCAGTGAACAAGGGGTCTTTCTTCATTTCTCTTTGCTGTTTAAAAGAAGAGGCCAGGAGGCGGAGCCAAGATGGCGGACTAGGCAGACGCTACCTCGGATCCCTCTTACAACAAAGACACGGAAAAACAAGTGAATCGATCACATACATAACAATCTACGAACCCTGAACAACAAACACAGATTTAGAGACGGAGAACGAACTAATACGGGGAGCAGCGATTGTTTCCAGAGCCTGGAGCCAGCGTACCAGTCAGGTACGGCACAAGCACAGAGACCTGCTCCACCCCCCTGAACTAACCCTGGGAGGGGGACCAGCCAGTTCCACGGGCGATGTGGGACGCAGCCGGTAGGAGAAGTCCCCGGGAGGCAGTGACTGGTCTGGGAGCAGAAAGAGCAGCATCCGAGCCGGGGAACCGTCCCGCAGGGATTTGGACTGGACGCAGGTATGCCATAAACACGGAGAGTTGCTCCACCCCCCTGAACTAACCCCGGGAAGGGGACCAGCTGGGCCGCGTGGGCGGCATGGGACGCAGCCGGTAGGAGAAGTCCCCGGGAGGCAGCGACTGGTATTGGAGCGGGGAGAACAGCGTCCCAGCCGGGACACTCGGTCACGGCACAAGCACGGGGAACTGCTCCATCCATCTGAACTAACCCCGGGAGGAGGCCCACCTGGTTCTCGGAGGCGGCACGGCCACACGGCTGGAGGGACGAGAAGTCCCCGGGAGGCAGCGACTGATTTTGGAGTCAAGAGTGCACTGTCCCAGTAGGGGAGCCTTGACGCTGGGCGTGGGGCTGGAAGCGGAGGATCTGACCGTGACTCCAGCGGGCCAGACCCCCCGGGGGCAATCTCCACACAGCCAGCACACATAGGCGACGCGCCCGCGGGAATCTCAGATATAATAGTCATTCCAAGCAAGACAAGCAACTCTGGCTATATTCTGAGGTGCTACTCTCCTATCTCTCTATTCCCTCCCCCACCCTCCCCAGGCGGCTTCATTAACATCTGAATAGCCTGAGCCAGAGGGAGAACTCTGATAGGGATCTGACTGCATTTTTTTTTTAGCGGATTTTCTGGAAAAACTAGTTTCCCAGTGATGGCTCGGAGACAACAATCCATATCAAACCACTTAAAGAAGCAGACCGTGACAGCTTCTCCAACCCCCCAAACAAAAGAATCAAAACCTTTCCCGAATGAAGATACAATCTTGGAATTATCAGATACAGAATATAAAAAACTAATTTACAGAATGCTTAATGAAATCACAAATGAAATTAGGATAACTGCAGAAAAAGCCAAGGAACACACTGATAAAACTGTTGAAGAACTCAAAAAGATTATTCAAGAACATACTGGAAAAATTAATAAGTTGCAAGAATCCATAGAGAGACAACATGTAGAAATCCAAAAGATTAACAATAAAATAACAGAATTAGACAACGCACTAGGAAGTCAGAGGAGCAGACTCGAGCAATTAGAATGCAGACTGGGACATCTGGAGGACCAGGGAATCAACACCAACATAGCTGAAAAAAAATCAGATAAAAGAATTAAAAAAAATGAAGAAACCCTAAGAATTATGTGGGACTCTATCAAGAAGGATAACCTGCAGGTAATTGGAGTCCCAGAACAGGGAGAGGGGACAGAAAACACAGAGAAAATAGTTGAAGAACTCCTGACAGAAAACTTCCCTGACATCATGAAAGATGAAAGGATATCTATCTAAGATGCTCATCGAACCCCATTTAAGATTGATACAAAAAGAAAAACACCAAGACACATTATCATCAAACTCACCAAAACCAAAGATAAACAGAAAATTTTAAAAGCAGCCAGGGAGAAAAGAAAGGTTTCCTTCAAGGGAGAATCAATAAGAATAAGTTCAGACTACTCAGCAGAAACCATGCAGGCAAGAAGGGAATGGGACGACATATACAGAACACTGAAGGAGAAAAACTGCCAGCCAAGGATCATATATCCAGCAAAACTCTCTCTCAAATAGGAAGGCGAAATTAAGATATTTACAGACAAACACAAGTTTAGAGAATTTGCAAAAACCAAACCAAAGCTACAAGAAATACTAAAGGATATTGTTTGGTCAGAGAACCAATAATATCAGATATCAGCACAACACAAGGTCACAAAACAGAACGTCCTGATATCAACTCAAATAGGGAAATCACAAAAACAAACAAATTAAGATTAATTAAAAAAAAATACACATAACAGGGAATCATGGAAGTCAATAGGTAAAAGATCACAATAATCAAAAAGAGGGACTAAATACAGGAGGCATTGAACTGCCATATGGAGAGTGATACAAGGCGATATAGAACAATACAAGTTAGGTTTTTACTTAGAAAAATAGGGGTAAATAATAAGGTAACCACGAAAAGGCATAACAACTCTATAACTCAAGATAAAAACCAAGAAAAACGTAACGACTCAACTAACATAAAGTCAAACACTATGAAAATGAGGATCTCACAATTTACTAAGAAAAACGCCGCAGCACAAAAAAGTATGTGGAAAAATGAAATTATCAACAACACACATAAAAAGGCATCAAAATGACAGCACTAAAAACTTATTTATCTATAATTACCCTGAATGTAAATGGACTAAATGCACCAATAAAGAGACAGAGAGTCACAGACTGGATAAAGAAACACAATCCATCTATATGCTGCCTACAAGAGACACACCTTAGACTTAGAGACACAAACAAACTAAAACTCAAAGGATGGAAAAAAGTATATCAAGCAAACAATAAGCAAAAAAGAAGAGGAGTAGCAATATTAATTTCTGACAAAATAGACTTTAGACTTAAATCCACCACAAAGGATAAAGAAGGACACTATATAATGATAAAAGGGACAATTGATCAGGAAGACATAACCATATTAAATATTTACGCACCCAATGACAGGGCTGCAAGATACATAAATCAAATTTTAACAGAATTGAAAAGCGAGATAGATACCTCCACAATTATAGTAGGAGACTTCAACACACCACTTTCGGAGAAGGACAGGACATCCAGTAAGAAGCTCAACAGAGACACGGAAGATCTAATTACAACAATCAACCAACTTGACCTCATTGACTTATACAGAACTCTCCACCCAACTGCTGCAAAATATACTTTTTTTTCTAGCGCACATGGAACATTCTCTAGAATAGACCACATATTAGGTCATAAAACAAACCTTTGCAGAGTCCAAAACATCGAAATATTACAAAGCATCTTCTCAGACCACAAGGCAATAAAACTAGAGATCAATAACAGAAAAACTAGGGAAAAGAAATCAAATACTTGGAAAATGAACAATACCCTCCTGAAAAAAGACTGGGTTATAGAAGACATCAAGGAGGGAATAAGGAAATTCTTAGAAAGCAACGAGAATGAAAATACTTCCTATCAAAACCTCTGGGACACAGCAAAAGCAGTGCTCAGAGGCCAATTTATATCAATAAATGCACACATACAAAAAGAAGAAAGAGCCAAAATCAGAGAACAGTCCCTACAACTTGAACAAATAGAAAGTGAGCAACAAAAGAATCCATCAGGCACCAGAAGAAAACAAATAATAAAAATTAGAGCTGAACTAAATGAATTAGAGAACAGAAAAACAATTGAAAGAATTAACAAAGCCAAAAGCTGGTTCTTTGAAAAAATTAACAAAATTGATAAACCATTGGCTAGACTGACTAAAGAAATACAGGAAAGGAAACAAATAACCCGAATAAGAAATGAGAAGGACCACATCACAACAGAACCAAATGAAATTAAAAGAATCATTTCAGATTATTATGAAAAATTGTACTCTAACAAATTTGAAAACCTAGAAGAAACGGATGAATTCCTGGAAAAACACTACCTACCTAAACTAACACATTCAGAAGTAGAACAACTAAATAGACCCATAACAAAAAAAGAGATTGAAACGGTAATCAAAAAACTCCCAACAAAAAAAAGCCCTGGCCCGGACGGCTTCACTGCAGAGTTCTACCAAACTTTCAGAGAAGAGTTAACACCACTACTACTAAAGGTATTCCAAAGCATAGAAAATGACGGAATACTACCCAACTCATTCTATGAAGCCACCATCTCCCTGATACCAAAACCAGGTAAAGACATTACAAAAAAAGAAAATTATAGACCTATATCCCTCATGAACATTGATGCAAAAATCCTCAACAAAATTCTAGCCAATAGAATCCAACAACACATCAAAAAAATAATTCACCCTGATCAAGTGGGATTTATACCAGGTATGCAAGGCTGGTTTAATATCAGAAAAACCATTAATGTAATCCATCACATAAATAAAAGACAAAAACCACACGATCTTATCAATTGATGCAGAAAAGGCATTTGACAAAGTCCAACACCCATTCATGATAAAAACTCTTACCAAAATAGGAATTGAAGGAAAATTCCTCAACATAATAAAGGGCATCTATGCAAAGCCAACAGCCAATATCACTCTAAATGGAGAGAACCTGAAAGCATTTCCCTTGAGAACGGGAACCAGACAAGGATGCCCTTTATCACCGCTCTTATTCAACATCGTGTTGGAAGTCTTAGCCAGGGCAATTAGGCTAGACAAAGAAATAAAAGGTATCCGGATTGGCAAGGAAGAAGTAAAGTTATCACTGTTTGCAGATGACATGATTATATACACAGAAAACCCTAAGGAATCCTCCAGAAAACTACTGAAACTAATAGAAGAGTTTGGCAGAGTCTCAGGTTATAAAATAAACATACAAAAATCACTTGGATTCCTCTACATCAACAAAAAGAACACCGAAGAGGAAATAACCAAATCAATACCATTCACAGTAGCCCCCAAGAAGATAAGATACTTAGGAATAAATCTTACCAAGGATGTAAAAGACCTATGCAAAGAAAACTACAAAGCTCTACTACAAGAAATTCAAAAGGACATACTTAAGTGGAAAAACATACCTTGCTCATGGATAGGAAGACTTAACATAGTAAAAATGTCTATTCTACCAAAAGCCATCTATACATTTAACTCACTTCCGATCCAAATTCCAATTTCATATTTTAAGGGGATAGAGAAACAAATCACCAATTTCATATGGAAGGGAAAGAAGCCCTGGATAAGCAAAGCACTACTGAAAAAGAAGAAGAAAGTGGGAGGCCTCACCTTACCTGACTTCAGAACCTATTATACAGCCACAGTAGTCAAAACAGCCTGGTATTGGTACAACAACAGACACATAGACCAATGGAACAGAATTGAGAACCCAGACATAGATCCATCCACGTATGAGCAGCTGATATTTGACAAAGGACCAGTGTCAATGAACTGGGGAAAAGATAGCCTTTTTAACAAATGGTGCTGGCATAACTGGATATCCATTTGCAAAAAAAGGAAACAGGACCCATACCTCACACCATGCACAAAAACTAACTCCAAGTGGATTAAAGACCTAAACATACAGACTAAAACGATAAAGATCATGGAAGAAAAAATTGGGACAACCCTAGGAGCCCTAGTACAAGGTATAAACAGAATACAAAACATTACCAAAAATGATGACGAGAAACCCGATAACTGGGAGCTCCTAAAAATCAAACACCTATGCTCATCTAAAGACTTCACCAAAAGAGTAAAAAGACCACTTACAGATTGGGAAAGAATTTTCAGCTATGACATCTCCGACCAGCGCCTGATCTCTAAAATCTACATGATTCTGTCAAAACTCAACCACAAAAAGACAAACAACCCAATCAAGAAGTGGGCAAAGGATATGAACACACATTTCACTAAAGAAGATATTCAGGCAGCCAACAGATACATGAGAAAATGCTATCGATCATTAGCCATTAGAGAAATGCAAATTAAAACTACGATGAGATTCCATCTCACACCAGCAAGGCTGGCATTAATCCAAAAAACACAAAATAATAAATGTTGGAGAGGCTGCGGAGAGATTGGAACTCTCATACACTGCTGGTGGGAATGTAAAATGGTACAACCACTTTGGAAATCTATCTGGCGTTATCTTAAACAGTTAGAAATAGAACTACCATACAACCCAGAAATCCCACTCCTCGGAATATACCCTAGAGATACAAGAGCCTTCATACAAACAGATATATGCACACCCATGTTTATTGCAGCTCTGTTTACAATAGCAAAAAGTTGGAAGCAACCAAGGTGTCCGTCAACGGATGAATGGGTAAATAAATTGTGGTATATTCACACAATGGAATACTACGCATCGATAAAGAACAGTGACGAATCTGTGAAACATTTCATAACATGGAGGAACCTGGAAGGCATTATGCTGAGCGAAATTAGTCAGAGGCAAAAGGACAAATATTGTATAAGACCACTTTTATAAGATCTTGAGAAATAGTAAACCTGAGAAGAACACATACTTTTGTGGTTACGAGGGGGGGAGGGAGGGAGGGAGGGAGAGGGTTTTTTATTGATCAATCAGTAGATAAGAACTGCTTTAGGTGAAGGGAAAGACAACACTCAATACATGGAAGGTCAGCTCAATTGGACTGGACCAAAAGCAAAGAAGTTTCTGGGATAAAATGAATGCTTCAAAGGTCAGCGGAGCAAGGGCGGGGGTCTGGGGAACATGGTTTGCGGGGACTTCTAAGTCAATTGGCAAAATAATTCTATTATGAAATCATTCTGCATCCCACTTTGAAATGTGGCATCTGGGGTCTTAAATGCTAACAAGCGGCCATCTAAGATGCAGCAATTGGTCTCAACCCACCTGGAGCAAAGGAAAATGAAGAACACCAAGGCCACACGACAACTAAGAGCCCAAGAGACAGAAAGGGCCACATGAACCAGAGACCTACATCGTCCTGAGACCGGAAGAACTAATTGGTGCCCGGCCACAATCGATGACTGCCCTGACAGGGAGCACAGCAGAGGACCCCTGAGGGAGCAGGAGATCAGCGGGATGCAGACCCCAAATTCTCATAAAAAGACCAAACTTAATGGTCTGACTGAGACTGGAGGAATCCCGGCGGCCATGCTCCCCAGACCTTCTGTTGACACAGGACAGGAACCATCCCCGAAGACAACTCATCAGAAATGAAAGGGACTGGTCAGCGGGTGGGAGAGAGACGCTGATGAAGAGTGAGCTAATTATATCAGGTGGACACTTGAGATTGTGTTGGCAACTCTTGTCTGGAGAGGGGATGGGAGGATAGAGAGAGAGGGAAGCCGGCAAAATTGTCACGAAAGGAGAGACTGAAAGGGCTGACTCAAGAGGGGGAGAGTAAGTGGGAGTAGGGAGTGAGATGTATGTAAAGTTATATGTGACAGACTGATTGGATTTGTAAACGTTCACTTGAAGCTTAATAAAAGTTATTAAAAAAAATAAAATAAAAAAAAAAAAGAAGAGGCCACAGTTTAAAACTGAGTCACCATTTTGATGAGCAGGTAAGTGTGCACAAGGGACGGTGTGCGAGTGGAAGGAGGATGTTTGTTGTAGCTGTTTGCCCCTGTTCTTAGCCACCACGCTTCCCTGTAAGTCAGCGTGCAGCCTTAGGTGGAGAGAGAAGAAGCCAGCTAATATGTCCTGCACATCTCTTGTCTCTGGCTCCAACTACCACAGGGTACAAACGTAAGAATGAACCAACGCCTTTTGCTCCGAGCAGGACAAATGAACTTGGGTGGTGTCCACGACAGCTTTGGATCTGCTTTTTCTCTCCTGCTGTCTTGAAGCTGGGCCCTTTTTCCTGCAGAAATTCTGTTGAGGAAGTGGGAAGGGGTCTGAAGGTGAGGGGTCAAACGACGATCTGTCCACCCCCATTCTGAAACCATCAACAGAAATTTTCTATCTTGGATGGATTTTTCCCTCTAGGGCTCTTGGAATAGAATTTTGACATTTCAACCTGGAGGAAGTGTCAAATTTCCTTGTTTGCGCTATTGTTTGGGGCTGCTGACTTTAACGTTTTCTTCAGAAACATTTTATTTTGACCTTGGTAATTATGGCTTTCCCGGAGATTGATGGGAGCGGTTGAGGTCTGCGTGTCTTCCTTAACTGCTGTGATTGCAGCTTTTACTCACACTGGGCAGGATTTACTGAGTCTTCTCTGTGTGCCAGGCCCTGTGTTAACTGTTTTACAAAGGTTAATTTAAATCTCACAACAATAACACTGAGGAGGTAGAAAGGACCATTAACCCTGATTCACAGTAAACTGTGCATCACAGGGATTAAATAAAGGACTTGCTCAACTGGGAGGAACAACACTGGGAGGTCAGGGGGTGAAGGCAAAAATTGAGACCTGACATGTCTTACTGTCACCATAGTGACAGGCTTTCCCCTCTGGTTCACTTTTGTGCCAACAACGCTCCTCCAGTGCCTGGCACTTAATAGACGCTCAATAAATTCTTGTTGAATGGATGGGTGAATTAATAGTTTAAGGATGGAATGAATGAATGAGTCTTTCTCTTGCCCTGTTATCTACAAATAAACAATGAAATACATCCCTTGTTTTCTCCATGCCCCAACTCTGACCCACTCTCTGTGTCCACATTCTGTTATGTTGTTAGGTGCCATCGAGTCAATTCTGACCCACGGCGACCTTGTGTACAACAGAACGAAACACTGCCCAGTCCTGCGCCACCCCACAATCGTCGTTGTGCTTGAGCCCATTGTTGCAGCCACTGTGTCGGTCAATCCCGTTGAGGGTCTTCCTCTTTCTTGCTGACCCTCTACATTACCAACCGTGATGTCCTTCTCCAGGGTCTGGTCCATCCTGATGACATGTCCAAAGTATGTGAGAGGAAGCCTCACCATCCCTCTTGCTGCTAAGGAGCATTCCGGCTGTGCTTCTTCCAAGAGAGATCTGTTCGTTCTTCTGGCAGTCCGTGGTATATTCAATAATCTTTGACAACACCAAAATTCAAAGGCATCAATTCTTCTTTGGTTCGCACTTGACTTAACTCATTTTACACTTTAAGGAGAGAACTGAGGAGGAGGAAGGGGGATTCCCGGAATCACATCCCTAAAGGAAGAAAGAGCACAAGGAAGAAGAGCCCTCTGGAACACTTCCACATTTGCCAAGAACTTCCACAGATGCTCGCAGCCACAGGTAGTGGCATCTCTGATTTTCAGATGGGGACATTAAGGCCTAGAGGGTGTAGGATGCTTCCAGCTTCTGCTGAGGGCAGCTCTCCAAGTTTCCTCCGGAAACCACGCTTCCTCCACCTCACTCCCTGAGGCTTGGGTGGAGCTGACACAGATTTAGCCAATCAAAGCATCTCAGCCCCCTGATCACAGTGATTGGTTCAGGGATGGGCATGTGACCCAATCAGAGCTGAAGTGACTCAATCCCAAGACAGGGATGTGCTGGTGGCCATCTTGCCACCTCGGGGGTGAAGCCTGCCTGAGAAGGAAACCCACCCATAGGAAAGGAGAATCAAGAGATGGAAAAAAAGAGAAAAACCAAGTCCTGATTCCCTTGTTTCAGCCCTGGATTCAGCTGTGCCTGAGCTAGTCCTGGACATTTCAGTTACATGAGCCAATAAATCTCTCTTTTTATGAACTAGTTTGAGTTTCTGCCACTTGTAACCAAAAGACTCCTAACGTCTCTGCCTCGCTCCTCTCACTTGCAAAGCGGGAATGATAAAAGCACCTGCCTCGTGGGGTTTTTGGGAGGATTAAACAAATTTGTACATGTCAAGCCTCAGAACAGTGCCTTGGCATGAGCGAGTCACCCAGTAAGTGCCGGCAGCTGTTACTGGTGGTGCAGTGTATGGATTCCCAAGATTCTCTTGGACAGGTTTAGCAAGAAGTACATCCAAGGCTGAGGAGAGGAATTAGAGGCTGTAAAGTGGGGGTGGACCACACAACAATCTGGGAGTTACTCATCCCACCTGAGGACGAGATTCTGGTCTTGTTAAACGAGAATTTGACAAATGAGAGGGCCATCACCTGAGCATTCCAACGTTTTTTCACATCTATGTAGACATCAACCAGCTCATCAATCTCCTTAACGGACGTCTCGGGAGTGGTATGCAAGGGGACAATCACGAAGTCCTTGACAGCTGAGGATCAGGAGAGAGCGCGAGGTCACACACTGCCCTGTCCAGGTCACATGAACGCTGCTCCAGGGCAAAGGGCCTCTCACAGAGGCACAAGCTGTGTATGGTGTCTGGGTCCTCCCATTTCCAGAGGGTCCAGCAAGTGGCTGAGACTGGTGCAGTGGTTAAGAGCTCAGCTGCTAACCAAAAAGGTCGGCAGTTTGAATCCACCAGGCGCTGCTTAGAAACCCTATGGGGCAGTTCTACTCTGTCCCATAGGGTCGTTATGAGTCGGAATCGACTCGACATCAACGAGTTTTGGTTTTTAGAGTCATTCGGCTGGTTACTTTTAATACACAAAAACCTCTTTTCTCCCACTTGCCCTTCATCACTACAGAGAAAGCTATGAGGCACTGTTCTTTGCCAATATTGTGTGTGTGTTTGTTTTCTCATTTTCTGCAAATCTGTATTCTTTCTTTTTTTTTTTTTTAAATAATGGGCCCATTTGGCTTTTGGACTAAGGAAAAAGAATATTTTTCTAATTAAAAAAAATTGATGTTTGTCAGTTTATACTCCTTTTGTAAGCGGGGGGATAAAAAACATAAAATTATTTTTAAAAATGCAGTGGTTTTGTTGGAGTGTTTAAAAACCTTGCCCCAGCTGGAGAGGGCGGAGGGAGCCTGGGTGTGGGGATGTGGGTCAGCCATGGAGAGTGCCTCGTCCACCTGCTAAGGCCAGCTGCTGTCTTCTGGCGTGCCACCGCCTGGGGCTTTAACCTCATCTGCCCCTGGATTCCCACACCTGCCTCAGGAGCTGGGGGCTGCTGGGTGGTCACTGCTGCAGACATGTAGCTGCTCAGTGCAGAGCCAGGACTTGGATCTGGGCAGCCTGTCTCCAGACCCACACTCCACTCCCCCATCATCTTGGCCACCATTTCTTCTGTCTGGTCACCCCATCTAAGGTGGAGCCCCCTGCTATTCCATGCAACCTGCTTCCTTCCTCCATGCTCTGAAGTTATTTTCTTTACTCTTTGTTTGGCCCACTATAATGTAAGCTCTCTGAGGGCAGCCTTATCTGTCTGGTTCACCCTTTTGGCCCCAGCACATTGGAGGTGCTCAAAAATGTTTGTTGTCTGGACGCATGCATGAATGAATGAGTGAATGAAATGACAGATCCATAGCTAACTTCTTCATCTTTGGTCCCAGATAGAGAGGACATAGGAGGTTTTCTTGCACAACAGAGAAAACTCCAAACAGGACATGGGCAGTGGTGTCCCAAGGAAGAGAGGGAGGGGCATGGGCTGGGGAGAGAAGTGGAGGCTGGTGGGGGAGGGAAACGGGTTTGTTTAGCAGTTCAGGAAGGCCCAGAGCCCTCTTTGAGAAGAAATAATCATTTAGGGAAGCCGTCTCCAAACACTGCTCTAGTCAGCCGAGTGTGAATGGGGTGCCAGACAAAGGTGATAATGGCAAGTGCTCTCTGAAGATTATTTCTTGCCCTCAGCAGTCCCCACCTCCTAGCCTAATTTCCCCCAGTT
Organism: Elephas maximus indicus; assembly: GCF_024166365.1. Classification (NCBI taxonomy): domain Eukaryota; kingdom Metazoa; phylum Chordata; class Mammalia; order Proboscidea; family Elephantidae; genus Elephas; species Elephas maximus. The sequence continues at coordinate 62,782,860 of NC_064838.1, forward strand.
TATTTTCCTGAATAAGTACTCTGCCCGTGAGCTAATTAACTCTGGCCCAAAATAGCTGACTGCACGGGTCAGGATGTTTGTCTCTGTGTTGCGTAAGCATAGGTGTGCATACTTACAGCTGTGCATACATTTATTAAGTCATCAGCTGTCCCTCTACTACACCTGAACTTCACGGGGGTAGGGACCTTGCCTGTCTTGTCTGGTGCCCAGAACAAGGCCTGGCGTGTAGTAGGTGCTGAATAAGTGTTTGATTCTATGTAGTTCCAATCTGCGAAGGGAGCTTAATGCTTGAGTTTCCCCTGCATGCAGCATAATGGCTAAGAGCACGGGTCCCTGCCTGAGATGGCGGCTTGCGTAAAAACCCTGGTGCGTCCACTTCGGTAGCTGGGCAACCTGGGACAATTGACTTCATCTTTTTAAACCTCAGTTTCCTTAACTGTAAAGTGGAAATAATCCTCGTTCCTACCTTGTAGGACTGTTGGGAGAATTACAGGAGGCCATGCCTGTATGATGGCTGGCACTTAATCAGGGATCAATAATTGTTAGTGGCTAGGAGCCCTGGTGGTGCAATGGTTAAGCGCTCAGTTGCTAACTGAAAGGTCGGCAATTCAAACCCACCTAAACACTCCGTAGGAGAAAGGCCTGGCAATCTGTCCCTGTAAAGATTATAGCCTAGAAAACCCTATGGGGCAGTTCTACTCTGTCACATAGAGTCACTATGAGTTGAAAATCGACTTGATGGCACCTAACAACAACCAACAAAAACAACAACGGTATAAGTACTAGAAGTCCCTGGGTGGTACAAAAGGTTAATGCTTTTGGCTGCTAACTGATAGCTTGGAGGTTCAAGTTCACCCAGAGTTGCCTTGGAAGAAATGCCTGGTGATCTACTTCCAGAAAAAAAGTCAGCCGTTGAAAACCCTATGGAGCACAGTCCTACTCTGCTACACGTGGGGTCACCATGAGTCGGGTCCACTAGGCAGCAACTGGCAGTACAAACACCACTGTCATTAAGTTCAGAATGTGATCCATCTGGATTTCTTCTCTACCCCCAGTCTGTGGAGGAGACTGTGCTGTAGTGACTGGAGGGAGAGTGAGACTCTAGGCTGGGTCCCATCTTTGCTGGCCAACACTTGGGATGAAGGGATAGTTGTACATGATGGGGACTGAGGAACTGCAGTCAATGATTTCCACAAGCCCAAGTGCTCCAGAGAATGGAGATACCACTGATTCCAGAGAGGGGTTCCAGGCTGGGGAGGTCTTGAGTTGCGGCATTCTGAGAAGTGAGCCCGGTGCCATTAAACTAAACTGCATCCTCTACATTGAGGTATTAAAAGATGTCTTTGGTTGTTGTCCCAAGCCTGATGCCACCCCAAAGATGCTGCATACACCCTGGAATGGCAGTCACACTCAGGGCTGCTGCCCATTCGGGGATGGATTGCCCAGTCACCAAGGTGTGCAAGGGCTTACTGGTGCTTACTAATCTGTAGTGCACAATTTGAAAGTGTGCACTAAAGATTAGTAAATAAAGACAATTAAGCCCATGTGTACCTTGCTTTCTGGGTAATCCGTCCATGTGTCAATTCATGGGGTCTCTGGGTAGGTCTAGCTTCTCTCATCATGCATGAGAGGCCTGTGGGTCTTACCAGTGTGGGGCGACTGAAACCAGGTCACAAAGGGCTCCCTGGAAAACACATCTGCATCACCATTCTGATTGTCACCATAGACGTAGCTTTTCTTCACAGACAGTAGCTTTTCCCTAGAAGAGAAAGAAGGAAGTCCTCCAAGCTGAGTTTGTTCTGTTTTCTTGTTTCAAGAAGCAGAGCCTTCTGCTCCCAAGGCTTCATTAGCCTCTGGAACAGGCTCAAGCCCTGAAGGGATCTTTTTTTTTTTTTTTTTTAAATATTTTATTTTCGTAGTTGAGAATATGCACAGCAGAACATACAGCACTTCAACAATTTCTACATGTACAATTTGGTGACATTGATAGCATTCTTCAAATTGTGCAACCATTCTCACCCTCCTTTTCTGAATTGTTCTTGCCCCATTAACATACACTCATTACTTCCTAAGTTTTCTATCTTCTCTTTCAAGTTGCTGCTTTCAATTTGATCCCATAGATCTTTAAAACAGCACAATGCTCAAGGCAGATATGTATTTTTTTTTACTGAAAAGGTTTTTTTTTAACTTGTACTTTCGATGAAGGTTTACAGAGCAAACTAGTTTCTTATTAAACAAATAATGTACATACTGTTCTGTAATATTGGTTGCCAACCCCACAACACGTCAACCCTCTCCCCTTCTCCACCTTGGGCTCCTCATTACCAGCTTTCCTGTCCCCTCCTGCCTTCTGTCCTTGCCCCTGGGCTGGTGTGCCCATTTAGTCTCAATTTGTTTTACGGGCCTGTCTAAGCTTTGGCTGAAGGGTGATCCTAAGGAGTGACTTTATTGCTGAGTTATAAGGGCATCTGAGGCCATACTCTTGGAGTTTCTCCAGTCTCTGTCAGACCGGTAAGTCTGGTCTTTTTTTGTGCGTGTGTGAGTTAGAATTTTTTCTGCATTTTTCTCCAGCTCTGTCCAGGACCCTCTACTGTGATCCCTGTCAGAGCAGTCAGTGGTGGTAGCCAGGCACCATCTAGCTGTACTAGACTCAGTCTGGTGGAGGCTGTGGTAGATGTGGTCCATTAGTCCTTTGGACTAATCTTTCCCTTGTGTTTTTGGTTTTCTTCATTCTCTCTTGCTCCAGACAGGGTGAGACCAGTGGAGTATCTTAGATGGCTGCTCACAAGTTTTTAAGACCCCAGACCACTACTCAACAAAGTAAAATGTAGATCAATTTCTTTAACTATGTTGTGCCAATTGAACTAGATGTTCCCTGAGACCATTGTCCCATAGCCCTCAGCCCAGTAATTTGGTCCCTCAGGGAGTTGGGATGTATCTCGGGAGCTTCCATGACCTTGCAAGGTAGATGCTCCTTACTAATTAAGCTTAACAGTTGTTTGGTTTAAAGAAGACTTCAGGGGATATTTTTGGTTTAAGGTTTAAAGATTCTCTCAGGGCAACAGCTTCAGGAGTTCATTCAGCCTCAGTGGCTTCAAAATCTGGATTCTGTGAGAATTTGAAATTCTCCTGGAAGGGATCTTTTGGGAGAGCAAGGCTAAAGACAACTCTTCTCAGTAATGGTCAGAGCCCTTTGGGAGTTGAGAGTCTGAGCTGTACCCCTTATCTGGGGCACCCACAAGTTAATGTTCAGATTTAACACAAATCACTAGCAGGAAGAAGACAAGAATATGACATTCAGAAGTCAGCCATCCTAGGCAGGTTGTATTTCCAGGCCGGGATCAGAACTTGACTACAAAAAATAAAGAACTACTTGGTCTAGGCAACCATTGATCTAGCCAACAAGTAAGTTGTTAGGAAGCTGTTTGGGTTTTCTAGTTTGAAGCATTAATGCTTTGCATTAGCCCCAATTTTGACAGCAATTATTTTGATGAAAATTGAGAACTGGTTAGAGATCAAAATCAGGTTTTGAGGGAAAGGTAGGCATGCTGATTCAATTCACAGACTTAATTCATAAGTGGACCATGTTCCAGGTGGCATAGATTGTACTTACATATAGAGAAAGGCATATTGTTCCTTGTATGTGTTTCTTCCCAGCCGAGGGCTGATCACATAGTTGTATTTTATGCCTCTTCGTGAATTTCTAGAAAACATAAGGATTTCTCATTGCATCTTAAAGAGTAGATATTTCCTCACTGCATACATTCTCCTTTCTCCACTCTGCCTCCCTCTTCCCAATGGGACTTCTCTTCACCATAAGCTTTGCTTAATGGGCATTTGAATCTAATAAAAAGGGTCACCGTTGACTGGGAATGTAATGCCTGCCAAGATCTTTACAGCCATTATTTCTTGTTCTTACAAGGTGGGTAGTACTGTTACTCATTTTTGTAGCTTGCAAGTGTAGAGCTGGGATTTGAACCCAGGTCTGACTCGCTCCAAAGCTCACTTGCTTTGTCCTGTGCCTCTGACCTTCAAGATCATAGAAAATTTGGGCCAGACTCAGTCCCAAACCTCACTGTGGTCCATGCCTAGGGCTGTAGTTCGTACTTCTTGGTGGAGTAAGGCCCATGGGGTCACCACCACTCCTGTATTGATTACACGCAGGATTCCCAGTAAAGCTTTAGTTGGACAGTCTCTCCAACTCTGAAAACCACCAGGCATCTTCTCAAAAGTCCTGTGACTATGACTTCAAATCAGCTGTTCTTCATATACCAGGGGCTGGGGATACAGCCGTGGAGTCCTGTTGAGCCTACCCCTCGCCTACACTGGGGAAACGCAACTCTTTCTGTGTGTTTGCCAAACCTACTGATAACCCCACCCTGGGCAGCGCCTGACTACAAGAAGATCTGGAGCATGTCTAAAGCTGTGGCATATTCGCAAGTTCAGTTGGATAAAAACAGAGGTGGTATTTAGGGGCAAACAGACCCTATAGAAATTCCTGGGGCTTCAGACACATGTTTTTGGGTAGACTCGGCCATTGGGACCCAGGGGTGTTGACAGCGGATTCAGCTGGGCTTTCAGTTTGGGAAGGCTGGCGCTGTTTTGAATCTAGCCTGCCAAGGCCTGGGTCGGCAGACTTCTTGCAGTGATTCAGCTAAGGGTGACTAAGGCCCCTCCTGGCTTATGGGGGACCAGTGGATGAATAAACAGGCTTGGGTTGTCCTTACAAGGTGGGTAGTATTGGTATCTCCTTTTTATAGCTCTCAAGTGCAAAGCTGGGGTTTGAACCCAGGTCTGACTCACTCCCAAGCCCGTGTGCTTTGTTCTGTACCTCTGACCCTCGAGACAGTAGAGGATTTGGGTCAGAATCAGTCCCGACCCCACTGTGGTCCATGGCTGGGGCTGTAGCTCATACTTCTGCCCCCTGCCCCCCGCACCATGGCCCACTCGAGGTGGGTTGGGGAGTACCCAGGGCACACTGCTGATGGAAAAACTTGCTCCAGGGGGGAGATGCCTGGAGCTCATCTGGCCCCTCAGTCCTCTATGCTCCTGGAAACTGACTGAAGCCACTCCAAGGAAAGCTGGGAGGGGGGACTCAAAAGAGAGCCCTGGCTTGGACTCAGACGTGACCAGGTTCAAAGTAGCCTCTGCCTCAGTTCCCTGGGCTATAAGAAAAGCTGTAATGGTACCTACCCCATAGGGTTCTTGTAGGGAGTACAGGAGATGGAACATGTAAACTGATTAACAAGTTGCCTGGCACATAGTTAGGGTATCAGCGGTTGCTCTTACACGTGCTAAACCTAGACCACTACCTGTTCTTATAATGTGTCCCTTCCTCTTACTAAGGATCCCTGGTGGCGCAGTGGTTAAAGCGGTCCACTGCTAACCAAAAGTCAGTAGTTCGAACCGACCAGGTGCTCTTCATGAGAAAGATGTGGCAGTCTGCTTCCATTAAGATTTGCAGCCTTGGAAACCCTATAGGGTCACTGCAAGTCTGGATTGACTTGATGGCAGTGGGTCTGTTTTTTTTATTTTTTGTTTGGTTTGGCATGCAGCAGTGCTCAATAAGTGCTAGTGGTTTCTATTACTAATAAGAGGAACCAACCAAACTAAATCTGACTCAGCTAGGCACTGTTAAACCACTTGTATGCATGGTTTAATTTAATTGTCGCTAAGTTCCAGGAAGGTGTTTCTACCATTAGTCCAGCTTTACAGATGGAGACAGCGAGGCATAAAGAGGCTCAGAAACTTGCCCGAGATCATGGCAGAGCCAGGACCCAAATCCAGGTGGTATGAGCCAGGCTGGGCTCCTAATCACCAGGCTACACTCCCTCTTTCAAAGGCAAAGATCAGATCCAGAAACAGAAGACAGGCTGAGGCTGAAACAGAGAAGCTCTGCTCTGACCCATTATTTTCAGATGAGGAAACTGAGGGCCAGAGTGGGGTGGGGTAAGCTCAAGAGGCCCTCTGTGTGAAGTTCAGTGTCCATAGCTGTTCCTCCCCAGGACTAATGGGTCAGGATTGCCCCTTTATTTTTGAAAAACAGTGTGAGTTTTCCTATTTATCAAAGTATACTAATTGCCAGATGTTAAGATCGCTATGAGCCGCGGTCACCTCAGTGGCAGCGAGTTACAGAGTCCTGTTTGTTAAATCCGGGTGGTGGCACCGTGGCTGTTTGTTACATGGTTCTCTGTGCTTTTACGATTTATTTCATAAGAAAAAGGGAGTTGTAATATTCTCATTTTGGAGAACTTGGAAAATACAGAAAGTATGTAGAAGAAACTACATTTAGATCCCTTGTAAATTTGTACCTAAGATAGCCACTGTTAACATTTTGTTGTGTTTTCTTTGAATTTTTTACATGTATTTTTAACATAATTCAGCTACCTGGTACTATTGTCGTGTCCCCTGGTTTGGTGCTTAATCCTATAACGTAGCTACAAAAGAAACTTTATATTCAAGGTTTTAAAAAATTCAGGTGCCTCAGAGACACCCTGGAAGCTTGTGAAAATACAATTCCCCTCTCACAGATGTTTTCAGTCACTAGATCTGGGGTCTATGAATATATATATATATTTTTTAATTTTTATTTGAATATGTATTTTGAACTCACTCTCCTGCGTGATTCCAGGTTGGGGGGGGGAGTCTGCTGATCATTGAGAAAGAATATAAATCTTAAGTATCACCCAATGAGGGCACTGGTTTTTTAAATTAATTTTTAAAGTATGAAATTAATTTGGACTTGTTATAGATATTAAAATCATATGGAAGTAAATAAAATAAAGAGAAAATGCGCCCCATTCCCTCAGTGGTTCCCCCTTGCCCCTCACTGTTCTCCGGTCACACTCCCAGAAAGAATCACTATTAACAGTTTGGAGTACATCCTTCCAGTCTTTCTTCTATGCACGTGCAGACGTTACCCTTTGCTGCGGAGCTGACTCTGCCTGATAGTGACCCCGCAGAGCAGAGTAGAACTGCCTCACAGGGTTTCCACAGTTGTAATCTTGATGGAAGCAGACTGCCACGTCTTCCTCCCACAGAGCAGCTGGTGGGTTCCAAGCGCTGACCTTTTGTTAGCAGCTGAGCCTTCAACCGTTGCACCCCCAGGGCTCCTTATGCAAACACTAGCCCAGCCTTGTTCATGGCTAGGATGATGTGATCACTGAAATGGACTTCTCAAGCTACAATTCTGAACTTGCTTCTTTCACTATATGGTGGCCACCTTTCCATGCTGAAATACGTTCTAACTTATAGCTCTAACTTATTTTGTAGTAAGCATGATTTTTTTTTTAATTGTGGTAAAATACATATATAACAAAATATTTGCCATTTCAATGGAGTATTTTTTTTGACAGCTGCATAAATATTCCAGCTACATAATTTAATTGAATCTTTTTTTTTTTTAATCAGCATTTGATCTTTTCTTTATCATAGTGCTCAGAGCCCAGGCTCTTGTCACCTTCTTTCATTTCTCTTTCTATCTTTACTCTGCACGTCTTCCCCTATTTTGCTCTATCGTGTGCAAACCAGAAGGCTGAAAGTTCTCAAGACCATGCTAATGGAGTTAGAAGCCTGGGCAGCTCTGGCCGCATAACCTGGCGGTCAGTCAGGGTAAGCACCAGCTCCTACACTAAGCTGCAGTTCCCCGGGGCTTTTCAGGTGCCCTTGCATCTGACCTGGAGCCTGTAGAGGGCCTGGACACCCACTCCCCCTACCCACCCCTACTTTCCAACTCCCCATCTTTACCCGTTCAGCCTCTTCAGCAGCATGGGACAAATCCTGTTGTTACTGTCCTTGATTTCCATCAGAAGCATGATGTCACAGCGTTTGATGATCTGCAGGGAGAATTCCCAGCTGTTTGAGGCCATTTATTAACAACAGTAGAACCTTTACTGGGCACTTACTATATTTTACATGTCACATTGGGTGCTTTATTAAATGAATCATTTCTTCCCTGGAAAAAATGCAGGACTCCCTGAGAAAGGTGCTACATATGTCTATTTTTAAGATGGGGAGACTGAGGCTCAAGGAAAGCTATGTAAATGACCCAAAGTCACCCAGCTAGAAAGTGGCCAAGGTGGAATTTGAACCCAGGCAACCCAATTCCAGAGACCACGATCATAACCCCCCAAATCCTACCTCTTATCTTTGCTTGAATAATTACAACAATAATAATAAATATAAATATTTTATAAGAACTTAGTAAGTGAAAGGGCCCAGGCTGGATACTGCAGAAATAAAGAGATATGATAATTATTAATATTATTAAAATAAAATATTATTAAGGACTAATAAATAGACATGCTTCCAGAGAAGGTATACAAATGGCCAACCAGCACATGAAAAGATGCTCAACATCATTAGTCATTAGGGAAATGCAAATCAAACTGCAATGAGATACCACTTCACACCCACTAGGATGGCTAGTATGAGAAAAACTGAAAACAACAAATGTTGGAGAGGATGTGGGGCAATTGCAGCCCTCATCCACTGCTGGTGGGAATGTAAAATGGTGGAGCCATTATGGAAAACACTTTAGCAGTCCTCAAAAGATTAAACATAGAATTACCACGTGACCCAGCAATTCGACTCCTAGATACATACCCAAGAGACTTTAAAGCAAGCACTCAAACAGATATTTGTACACCAATGCTCATAGCAGCGTGATTCACAATAAACAAAAGATGGAACAACCCAAGCGTCCATCAACAGATGACCGGATAAACAAAATGTGGTATATCCACACAATGGACCATTGCTCAGCCATAAAGAGAAATAAGGTTTTGGTACATGCTATGATATAGATGAACTTTGAAAAGATCATATTGAGTGAAATAAGTCAGACTCAAAAGGACAGATACCATATGATTCCACTTACATGAAATATCTAGAACAGGAAATGCTTAGAGACAAAATTTATCAGGGGTTACCAGTGGATTGGTGGGTGGTGAGGGGGGAATGAAGGATTATTACTCAAGGGATACTGGATTTCCGTTTGGGGTAATTTTTTTCTTTTTTAAGTAGATGGTGGTGACAGTTGCACAGCATGGAGACTGTGATTAATGTCACTGAATTGTAGACTGGTTGAAATGGCAAATTTTTTGTGTGTTATATATTTTACCACAATAAAAAAGCACTACAATTGTTGTGAGCCCACTTTGAGCCTCACAATAACACTCTGAGGTGACTCTGAGTATTAGCGTGTTAAACAAAGGAGAAAACCAAGCTCAATTTAAGGTCACACAGCCAGTAGGTGGCAGAGCCAGGTTTGAACCTAGGTCTGTGTGACTCCAAAGTCCACCACGACAAACTGTTAAAACACAGCCCCTGCCCTCAAAGACTCACAGTGGTGAGAGGGAGACAAATAGAAACTACTAGCTACTATGTGAGGCAAATAAAATCTGTGCTAAGTAAAAACCACACGCTTTGGGAGTGTCAAGGAATAATTAATTACTTCTGCCCGGAGGCTCAGGGAAGCCTCCAAGAAGGAGGTGGCATTTGAACAGAGCCAGGAAGGTGAGATCTTTGGGCAAAGAGCACAGGAGAGGTGCCTTCAGGGTAACAACAGCCTGGAAACCAGGGTGTAGACCCAGCCCAGGCCCCTTGCCAACCACTGGGCTTGTTCTGTGTCTGGGAGCCTGGTGGGCTCAACACCACTGGATATGCTGGTCAAGGGCAGGGCATCCCCAAGGTCAATTTGCCACCAAAGACGTGGAGCAGAAGGACTATTCCACTGACCCTCTGTTTGCAGAGCATGTGATCTATTCTGTCTCCAGAAGTGTGGGGTGGGGAGCAGAGGCAACAGCACCGGCTCAGCCTGTAAGAGACTGTCCTGGGCTGGGGATGCATCGTACAATGAGTGGCGTCTGGATCCTTCTATCAAAGTCATGGCAGCAGCCACACAGGGTTCACCAGGGAAAGCCAGGGACTGCTCGCTAAGCCAGCTTGCTGATTTAGTCACTTGTGACTTCCAGGCCTTTCTGGAAGACACTTCAGGGTATGTATCAAAAGTCTTAAATAATGTATATACCCTTTGATACAGTCTTCCCTCCATGAAGAATGCCTTCCATTGAAAGGATATGTCACTTGACCATAACAATTGTTAACTCTGAGCCTCAGTTTCCTTATTTATAAATTGGGGATAATGGTGGTCGTTCCCTTATGGGGTTGCTAGAGGATAAAGTGGGTATTCAGAGTAGTGCCAGCCATATAGGAGGCACCCAATAAATTATTATTATTTCTACAGATCAAATAAGAAGATTCACACTAGCAAAAAATTGGAAACAACCTAAATACTCCCAGATAGGAAAGTATTAACAAAGTATGTTTCAAACGCAGGATAGGGCATTATATGGCATTAAAAGTCATGGCTTTTTTAAAAAAACAATATGGGAAATACTTTTAACAGAAAAGCAGGATGCAAAACTGATGATACAGGGCAATTTCCATGCTACAAAATAGACACAGATTTTTGTGTTTATTTCTGCATAGAAAAATTCCTGTAGAAAATTCACCCAAATGCCAACAATTGTTATCTTCAAGGGACAGGATAATGGGTGATTTTTTTCTTCTTTATTCGTTTCTGTATTTTCAAAATAATTCAAAATGGGTACAATTACTTTTATAATTTTAAAAAGTTAAAGTGTTACTTAAAAAAAGAACACTGTTTGATAAGAAAGGAATTTGGAGGGGGAGGGGATGATGGCAAGTCTTTATTAAGACATGCCAGGCATGATTCCAATGCTTGACGTAAGTTAAATGAGTTGTCTTATATAAAGTGACTAATACAGTGTTTGGCACATCCTAGTACCTAGTGCCGTAGGGAGGGCTTTATACTTGTTAGCTCACATTCTCAACTCATTGAATCCTCACAATAACCCTGCAATGTGGGTCCTCTTATTATCCCATTGTATAATTGGGGACTCTGGGACTCAGTGGGGTTAAGTAATTTGAACATCAAGTGAAGGTTGAGGTTGGGATTCAAATTCAAGTGGTCTAGAATAGCTGTCTAAAATATGACTATTGGTCTCTACTCATCAAGAGCAAAAGAAAAAGAAGGAAAACAAGCCTTCTGAGAAGAAACTAGTCTACAGAGCTAATAACCTATACCAGCCATGACCTCACCTACCCTGAGACCAGAGAACGAGATGGTTCCCGGCTACCACTACTGAATGTTCTGATCAGGCTCACAACAGATTGACCCTGACAGATGAGGAGAAAAATGCAGAACAGACCTCAAATTCTCAAAAAGTTCAGACTTAGTGGGCCAGTTGAGACTAGAGAACTCCCTGAGACTACACCCTAAGATACTCTCTAAACTTTGACCCCTGAGGTTACCTTTTAGCAAATGAATAGATTGGCATGCAAAGTAAAGGATGTTACCCATGAGTATGGTGCTCAAAGTAAAGGCCCATCAACAATGACTCCAAAGCAAAGATGAGACGCTGAGGGGGTAGGGCAACTAGAGTACTGGAAGTGGAACAACCAGAAGACAAAGAGAATGTTGACACATTGTGGAAAATGTCACTAATGGCACTGAAAAATTTGTGTGGAAACTGTCCAATGGCAGCCTACTTTGCTGTGCAAACTTTCACACAAAAAAAATATAAAATATTATTATGTTTTTAAATTCAGGTCATCTAACTACAGAGCTCCTTCTTGACCACCACACTAAACAATCAAGGAAATCAGTACATCCCCGTGACCGCCCCTCCTCAAAGACCAAGGTCCCTTTTTGAAGTGTGACTGATCAGTACAGGGCAAATATGGACTGTGGGTCAAGACTTCCTTTCCTGAGTAGAGAGGTTGAGGCTCCAGATTTCCTGTTTATAACCGAACAACCCCTTTCCTTGCCTAGCAACTGTACCTGAGCCCCACATCCCCAGCAGTTACTGATTTCCACCTCCTTTGGGAAGTCTGCAGCCCTGGTGGTGGTTAAGAACTTGGCTGCTAACTAAAAGGTTGGCAGTTTGAATCCACCAGCCCTTCTTTGCAAACCCTATGGGGAGTTCTAACATGTCCTTTAGGGTTGCTATGAGTCAGAATCAACATGAGAGCAAGGGTTTTTTTTTTTTTTTTTTGCAGCAGGGCGGGGGGAAGTTTGGGGATATTTCCTATTGACTAGAATGAACACTGCAGTAAGCCATGGCTCAAGATCCCACTATCAGTGGACCCTGTAAAGATTATTATTATTCTGAATGCTTGGGACTTTGGTTTAGCTGTAAGCCTTGTCAGTAGCTCTAGCAGTATTTTGGGATGGTCTCTGTTTACAGGTGGTTTTATTGCCTTGACAAAAAACTTAGACATACTTGGTACTGGGTGTGACTGGCTGGTGTTCATTGCCCAGCCCTGTAGGACACAGAAGCTCAGGGGAGGTGCCAAGTGTAGGCTTCCCACCATGGAATTGCCAATGAGCAAAGAGACAGCTTTTAAGACTGTGGTGTCATCTCCCAGGCTGAGCAAGTGAGGGAGTGATGGGAAATCAATAGATATCCAGGCTCCCTAGGGCCATGTGTGAGGAAGTTGGGAAACTCGTTTCTTTGCCTATCAGAGTTCCCTGTTGAGCCACAGAGCTTCGGTTCCTGCAGGCTTGGCATGGCTGTCACAGCTACAGGACCACATCTAGAAGGCCTTGGGCACCATCCAAAGGGCAGGGTAGACCTAGTCTGAAAGGATCCTCTAAGTAAGCACAGTGCATGCCAGCCCTCACTCTAATCTACTTTGCCTAATTATAATAACAATACTGGCTCTCATTTATGAAGACCTGCCTTGTTGGGCTCTGCCAGGGGGCCTTACACACCTTGAATTCTCCCAGCTACAATATGCTACAAGCAGTGTGAGCCCCGTTCTACTGAAAGGAATTGGAGGCTCAGAGAGGTGAGGTAACTTCCTGAGCTCACACAGCTGGCAAGTGGGATGTGAACCCAGGGCTGCCACCAAAACCCAGCCTCTTTCCACTATACCATGATGCTTCTGCTGCTTTCTAAGGTGATAAGCACCCCCATCAGAGTCCTGGGAAAATATTTAGTTCCCAGCATCAAAAATAAATAAGCCTGCAGGATAAAGAGAGTCAACTGACTCCTGAGTGAGAAGAGTCCCCAAACATTGCCCATATTATCCCCAAGGAAAGCATTAGTGAAGTGGAAAGAGAGATTAGAGTTGGGAGTTGGGAGGAGCGAAAGAGAGAGAGAGAGAAAGAGGAAAAGGAGGAGGAGGAAGAGAAGGAGAAGAAAAAGAAACGAAAAAAGAAGGAAGGAAGATAGGCAGAAAGGAAAGAAGGAAAACGGAAGACACAAACAGGAAGGAAGGAAGAGAGAGAGGCTGGGCAGCACCTTAACAAAGTAAGACCAGGCCGGACTGCCATCCTGCCTCCACCACCCACTGGCTGTACAATGTTACTTAATCTTTCCTCATTCATCATCCTGTACAAGAGGGATAATAACCCTCCTTCATGAGGGCGATGACATGAAATCACGTATTTAAAGTACCTGACATATACATTCAATAAATGGTAACAAGAGTTATAATAGCCAACTCTTACAAGGAAGAAGAACTGATGCCTTTGAATTATGGTATTAGTGAAGAATATTGAATATACCGTGCAGTCGGAAGAACGAACAAATCTGTCTTGGAAGAAGTAAAGCCAGAATTTTCCGTAGAATGGAGGATGGCAAGACTTTTACATACTTAGATACCTCGAACGTGTTATCAGGGGAGACCAGTCCCTGGAGAAGGACATCATACTTGGTAGAGGGTCAGCAAAAAAGAGGAAGACTCTCAACAAGACGGATTGACACCATGGTTGCAACAATGGGCTCAAACACAGCAACGATTGTAAGGATGGCAGAACTGGGCAGTGTTTTGTTCTGCTGTACACAGGGTCGCTATGAGTTGGAACCAACTTGGCAGCACTTGACAACCTGGGATTTACTGCGAGCCAGACACTGTTTTAAAAGCTTTGCATTTACCAACTCCTGTTTCCTCACAAAGCTCTTGTGGAGGAGATACTGTTATTATCACCAGTTTACAGACGGTGACACCTAAGCCCAGAGAGCTGAAGTGGCTATTGTAATCGTTGCCATGTTATTGTTACAAAATTCCACACCAGCTGCTACCTACCCCTCTCAGAGCTGACTTTAGCTGAGTGCCTCCTGAGTCTCTTAAAGTCTGAAAGCAGTAGAGAGGGTGTGAGGGGGTGCCTAGAGAACATTCTGACAGGAAAGGGGCTCACCTTCACAATGATGTCCATGACTTTCTGGTTTTCCCTCTTGGTTTCCCCGAAGGACCTCACGTTGAAGGAGCAGACCCTCAGGGCCAGTGTGCCATGGACAGAGAGGAGGAGAAGCAGCAGCAAGGCGGGCAGCGACTGAGACATCCTGGCACTTCTCCGATTCAGGACTTGGTGAGAAGACAGCAGCGTTTGGAGTGCCAGAGTGCCGGCCATCTGGCTCGGCTGACTTATAAAGCCTGCAGATAACAGGAATTACTGGATTCCTGGCTGCTAATTTCACTTCTCTGGGGAACTAAAGATCACGGGTTACATTTCCAAGGAAATGGGCTAGTCTTTGAAAAGCCCATTTTTATCACCCTGTTGAGGAAATTGCCTTGCCTACTTCAGGCACCTCCTCTCCAGTCTCTCGACTCTCAGCTCGGATACATGGCCATCTCTCCCATGCCCTTCCTGTTCCTGACAGTCGAGGAACTTGGAAGGGGTCTGGGATGCCCTCCGGGAGTGACTGAACCTTCTGCTGGGGGTCAGTGAGGCAGGGTGCACTGGGGTCCTGCTGCTTGAGGAAATTCTGCTGGATTTTCTGCCATCACTGGAATTTGGAGGCCAGCTGTCCCTGAACACGCCTAGGCACCAACACTCTAACTGACCTGATGGGTGTAAATTAAGGTCAAGTCTGGTTTGAATTACATAATTTTTAAGGCAATTTTAGTGTACATGATTTAATACTAGCAGCGTGTTGCCAGGGAGAGCAACTGCTGGTTCGCTAGAGTAAGTCAGTAAAATGTCCTTGGGCTTTGAGGATCGCTTAAGCCCCCACGATTCAACCTGATATTATTTTATTATTTGTAACAGTTGTGTGGCTCTGAGAAAGGAAGTGTTTGCAAGAATTATAAAATTTCAGCCTAAGTAAAATGACTTTTAGAGATCTGGGCAGGAAGATGTGAAAATCTGAAAAGCATAAGAAATGCAAAGCACAATGGAGGTATAAATCCAAGTGAGATATACGGACTTCTGGAAGGAAAATTCGCCTGTGAAAAGATTAGGTAATGAGAACGAGTTGAAGCCAGTGTTTGGATCTATGTGACCACCTTCTCTTGGGGTGCTAGAGTTTTTGACATAGCTGTTATAAGCAGGGAAAATTGCAACATTAATGTACCCGTAAAAAAAAAAATTTTTTTTTTATGTTCAGTTAGCATCCGGGCCAAAATCTCTGGCCAAGCATCCCTAGGTATTTTAAGGAGAGTGCCCCCAAATATCACATCCTGAGTTGATGGTGAGGCTGAATTACCCTGAGTGTCTGCTAACTGATTTAACCTCATGCCTGGTTAAATCTCTTGTAAAAAGTAGATCTGGTTAACTTGGTGGTAATTGTCTTCCTCGGTAAACGGGCATCTTCCAACCACAGGAAGGTTTAGAATTAAGTAGAGAAATGTTGGATAGAGGTGTCGAAGAGACTCAGAGCCATGGTGCAAGCTTTCCGTGTGTTTCGAGGAGTCTGTGCTTACTCAGTATTTTATGAACTTGTAACATTTATTCAGTTTATGTACAGTTCTGGAATATTTACAAGAACCTTGGGTTGGTAGTGTTTTATAAGATTAATTTATTAGACTTAGAAGAGTTATTTCTACCCCAAAAGGTTGTTGTTATTGCTGTTGTTGTTGTTGTTAGTTCAGACAATTGAGGAACTTTAAGAAGAAATAGAGGGTATTAAATTTATATTTTAAAAAGTTGAAAATGTTTGTAAATGGGACCAAATCCTCTGAAAAGAAATTGCATAAGTTTGCTGGATTTAAGGTTGGTTTAGAACTGTTCCATAGGGTTTCCGAGGAGTGGCTGGTGGATTTGAACTGCTGACCTTTTGGTTAGCAATCGAGCTCTTAACCTCTATGCCACCAGGGCTCCAGTTAAATCTGAATTTCAGATCATTCAAATTTAGTTGAGCATCCTATATTTTATCTGGCAATGTTAGCTGGACTTATAAATAGAGTGAGAACTTCTGTCAGCTGTGCTTAAAAGCATGACATTTCAAAGGTAATAATCAGTTTGGGAAAGGTTTCTCGTTTCCAGTATCAAAAATAAACTACCATGTAGGATAAAGAGCATCAACTGTGAATTTTTAACTTTGATAACTTGAATATTAATTTGAAAAATAAAGTGAACCTCTGAATAGTGATTTCTGCATCTAGAAACTGCCCTTGAGAACTTCAAAACAGTTTCACATCAACTGACTAAAGAGGTTGAACCCATTCTGTAACTAACATACGCATTGCATGAAACACGACATTTAAAAAAAACGTAAATCACAAAAGGACAAATACTGTACGACCTCACTTCTGTAAAGAGACAAGAACAAGCAAATACATAGAGACCAAATTTTATTAGTGGTTACTAGGAGTGGGAGGGAGAGGGAAGAAAGTTTCTGTTTATGGTCATGGAAAATTCTCGTTGATCAAGCATAAGAGTTGCACAGCCGATTAATGTCATTGATCTCAATACGTTGTACACCTGTAAAGAGTTGAATTGCTGACTGCTGTGTGATGTATATTTTTACAAAAAATGAATAAAGAGCGGCTGCTGAGGCTGCTTATGTATAACCGAACACCTCATAAGATTTGGTTTCTTGGTTTGGAGGTTTAGGATCATGGTTTCATGGAACATCACAGTTAATTGGCCTAATATTATTTTTAGTGCTTCTGTTCTACCTCCTAGTTCATTTTGTAGTGTCTGGGGTCTTAAAGCTTTCGAGTAGCTATCCAAGGCACAATAATTGGTCTCTTCATCGGCCTGGAGCAACAGAGAAAGGAGAGTCTGGAATAGGAGGATGAAATGGAATGAGTAGCTAATTGCCTCCATGAACAACTGCCTCCCTGACAATGAGACCAAAAGAACTGGACGGTGCACAGCTACCATTACTGAACATTTTGATCAAAGAACCAGCAGAAGAATCTTGATCAAAAGGGGATAAAATGTAGAACAGAATTTCAAATTTTCGTGGAATCCAGATTTTCTGGAGCCATGAAGGCTGGATAAGCTCCCTGAAACTATTGCCCTGAAATTATCTTTAAACCTTAATCCTTAAATCAAAAATATCCCCTGAAGTCTTCTTTAAATTGGTAGAGAATGTTTGCCTTGAATGGAGCCCTGGTGATGCAGTGGTAAAGAGCTCGACTGCTAACCAAAAATCCAGCCTTTCAAATCCACCAGCTGCTCCTTGGAAGCTCTATGGGACAGTTGTACTCTGTCCTATAGGATCGATATGAGTCAAAATTGACTCGACAGCAATGGGTTATTGGTTTGCCTTGAGCTTTGTGCTCTTCTAAAGAACTATCTATATGGGAGCAAAATGACATGGACTCGAAAGGTCAGAGAGTCAGTTTAGGGGACTGTGAGTTTATGTTAACAGGGGAGGGTGAGAATGGTTGCATAACTTGAAGAATGTAATCAATGTCACCGAATCGTACATGGAGATACTGTTGAATTGGCATCTGTTTTGCTGTGTATATCCCCAATAACAATAAAGAGAAAGAAAAATGCCTGGCGTTTGGAAGGAAAACCCTAAGAGTTTCCTCTAACTGAACTCAGCTAGGCGCAGCCACTGTGCTGAGTGCTTTACGTCTATCATCTCACTCAACACTCTCCCCTCCTCCCCTTTTACTGTGGCTCCTCCATTTTACAACTCAAGTTTGTGCCCAAGGCCACAGAGTTAGTCCAAGGCAGAGCTGGGTGTGAACCCGGTCACTCTGACTCCAGGCCAGCCTTCTCACCCACTAAAACCATCAGTGTCTGAACCTTAGTAAAGAACGCAGCAGTATAGGGGTGGGAAAACACTCAGAGGGGGGAAGATGAAAGGACTTTTATTTTTTATCGTACACTTTTGTGTATTTTTGGATTTTTTAAAAATAAAAACATATAATCCCCATTGTCATCAAGTAGATTTCATCTCATAGGAACTCAATAGGACAGAGTAGAACTGCTGCATAGGATTTCCAAGGCTGGTGATGTTTTCGGAAGCAGACAGCCACATCTTTCTCCTGCAAAGTAGCTGGTGGGTTCGAACTGCTGACTTTCTGGTTAGTGCTTAACTACTGCACTACCAGGGCTCCTTCATAAAAACATACACTTCTTACTAACTGAAAAGAAAACAAAAAGTGCTAAAAGCTTTTTATTCTTTTAAGCAAGGTGAACAATGCTTGTTCAGGCATGTTTTCTGTCTTTGTGTGCAGCTGAGCCAAAAGCAGCTTTGGCCCCTTACCCCAGGCGCCAGTGGGAACATGGAGGAGTTAGAGAGAAAAGGGCTATACTGAACTCCAGGAAAGGGGAAACGCACCAGCTCGTCCTTCAGTTGTAGTCTGAGTTTTTATTTATTTATTTATTTATTTATGTTTTATTTTTTGCCTTCTCTTGTCTTTTTTTTTTTTTTTTTGGTTGTTGTGCTTTAAGTGAAAATTTACAATTTGAGTCAGTTTCTAATACAAAAACTTCTACACACATTGTTATGTGACCCTAGTTGCTCTCTTTACAAGGTGACAGCACGCTCCTTCACCCTATATTCCCCGTGTCCATTTGACCAGCTCCTGTTCCCCTCAGCCTTCTCATCTTGCCTCCAGAAAGGAGCTGCCCACATAGTCTCTTGTGTCTACTTGAGCTAATAGGCACACTTCTCACCAGTGTCATTTTATGTCTTATAGTCCAGTCTAATCTTTGCCTGAAGAGTTGCCTTCTGGAAAGGTATAGTTTTGGGCTAACAGAGAGTCCGGGAGCCATGAACTCTGGGGTGCCTCCAGCCTTAGACCATTAAGTCTGGTTTTTTTACTAGAATTTGAGGTCTGCATCCCACTTTTCTCCTGCTCCATCAGGGATTCTCTGTTGTGTTCCCTGTCAGGGCAGTCATAGGTGGTAGCCGGGCACCATCTAGTTCTTCCAGTCTCAGACTGATGGAGTCTCTGGTTTATGTGGCCCTTTCTGTTTCTTGGAAACCCTGGTGGCATAATGGTTAAGTGCTGTTGTTGTTGTTGTTAGGTGCTATCGAGTCGGTTCCGACTCATAGCGACCCTATGCACAACAGAACGAAACACTGCCCGGTCCTGCACCATCCTTACAATTGTTGTTATGTTTGAGCTCATTGTTGCAGCCACTGTGTCAATCCACCTCATTGAGAGTCTTCCTCTTTTCTGCTGACCCTGTACTCTGCCAAGCATCATGTCCTTCTCCAGGGACTGATCCCTCCTGACAACATGTCCAAAGTATGTAAGACGCAGTCTCGCCCTCCTTGCCTCTAAGGAGCATTTTGGCCGCACTTCTTCCAAGATAGATTTGTTCGTTCTTTTGGCAGTCCACAGTATATTCAATATTCTTCGCCAACACCACAATTCAAAGACATATTGATTTGGTGATTTCCTCTTCGATGTTCTCTTTGTTGGTGTAGAGGAATCCAACTGAAATTTGTATGTTTATCTGGTATCCTGATATTCTACTGAACTCTTCTATTAGTTTCAGCAGTTTTCTTGAGAATTCTTTAGGGTTTTCTGTGTATAAGATCATGTCATCTGCAAATAGAGGTACTTTTACTTCATCCTTACCAATTTGGATGCCCTTTGTTTCTTTTTCTAGCCTAATTGCTCTGGCTAGGACCTCCAGCACAATGTTGAATTAGAGTGATGATAAAGGTTATCCTCGTCAGGTTCCGGTTCTCAGGAGGAATGCTTTCAGACCCTCTCCATTTAGAATGATGTTTTCTGTTGGCTTTGCATAAATGCCGATTACGTTGAGGAATTTTCCTTCTATTCCTATTTTGTTGAGAGTTTTTATCATGAATGGGTGTTGGACTATGTCAAAGGCCTTTTCTGCATCAATTGATAAGATCATGTGATTCTTGTCTTTTGTTTTATTTATGTGATGGATTATATTGATAGTTTTTCTAATATTAAACCACCCCTGCATACCTGGTATGAATCCCACTTGGTCATGGTGAATTATTTTTTTTGAGATGTTGTTGAATTCAGTGGCTAGAATTTTGTTGAGGATTTGCATCTAAGTCCATGAGGGATATTTGTCTGTAATTTTCTTTTCTTTTTTTTTTTTTTTGTGGTGTCTTTACCTGGTTTTGGTATCAGGGTTTAGCAGAAGTGGTGTTACTTCTTCTCTGAAAGTTTGGTAGAGTTCTCAGTGAAACCACCAGGGCCAGGGCTTTTTTTGGTTGGGAATTTTTTAATTACCTTTTCAATCTTGTCTTTTGTTATAGGTTTATTTAGTTGTTCTATCTCTGTTTGTGTTAGTTTCGGTAGGTAGTGTGTTCCTAGAAATTTGTCCATTTCCTCTAGGTTTTCAAATTTGTTAGAGTACAATTTTTTGCAGTATTTTTGTTATGATTCTTTTAATTTCCTTTGAGTCTGTTGTGATATTGCCCATCTCATTTTTTATTCCGGTTATTTGCTTCCTCTCTTGCTTT
The DNA here is from genome assembly GCF_024166365.1 of Elephas maximus indicus. Classification (NCBI taxonomy): domain Eukaryota; kingdom Metazoa; phylum Chordata; class Mammalia; order Proboscidea; family Elephantidae; genus Elephas; species Elephas maximus. The sequence goes on from NC_064838.1 coordinate 62,803,538, forward strand.
TCTTTAGTCAGTTTGGCCAACGGTTTATCAATTTTGTCGATCTTTTCAAAGAACGAGATTTTGGTCTTGTTCACTCTTTCAATTGTTTTTCTGTTCTCTATTTCATTTAATTCTCCCCTAATTTTTATTATTTGCTTTCTTCTGGTGCCCGAGGGCTTCTTTTGCTGCTCTCTTTCTATTTGTTCAAGTTGTAGGAATAATTCTTTGATTTTGGCCGTTTCTTCTTTTTGAATGTGTGCCTTTATTGCTATAAAGTGACCTCTGAGCACTGCTTTAGCTGTGTCCCAAAGGCGCTGGTAGGAAGTGTTTTCATTCTCACTTGATTCTATGAATTTCTTTATTCTGTTCTTAATTTCTTCTATAAACCAGTAGTTTTTGAGCAAGGTATTGTTCAGTTTCCATGTGTTTGACTTTTTTTTCTTGCTTTCTCTGTTATTGATTTCTACTTTATGGTAGTGTGGTTAGAAAAGATGCTTTGTAATATTTTCATGTTTTAGATTCTGTTAAGGCTTGCTTTATGACCTAATATGTGGTCTATTGTGGAGAATGTTCCACATGCTTTGGAAATGAAAGTATATTTGGCTGCTGTTGGGTGGAGTGTTCCGTATATGTCTATGAGGTCAAGTTGGTTGATTCTGGCATTTAGATCTTCCATGTCTTTATTGAACTTCTTTCTGGATGTTCCGTCCTTCACTGAAAGTGCTGTGTTGAAGTCTCCTACTATTATTGTGGTGCTGTTTATTTCCCTTTTCAATGCTGTTAGAGTTTGTTTTATGTGTATGGAGCCCTGTCATTGCATGCATAAATATTTATTATGGTTATATCCTTCTGGTATATTGACTCTTAATCATTATGTAGTATCCTTCGTTATCCTCTGTGGTCAATTTAACTTTAAAGCCTATTTTGTCAGAAATTAACATTGCCACTCCTGCTCCTTTTTGGTTGTTGTTTGCTTGATATATATATATTTTTCATCCTTTGAATTTTAGTTTGTCTGTGTGTTTAAGTCTAAGGTGTTTCTCTCGAAGGCACCATATAGATGGATCATGTTTTTTTAATCCATCCTGCCACTTTCTGTCTCTCTATTGGTGCATTTAGTCCATTTACATTCAGCGTAATTGTTAATAGGTATGAGTTTAGTGCTGTCATTTTGATGTCTTTTTTTTTTTTTTTAGTGTGTGTGGTTAACAGTTTCTTTTTTCCACTTAATTTTCTGTGCTGAATAGTTTTCTTTACATATTGTGTTTTCCTCTTTTTCATTGTTGTTGCTTAGGTATTTGCTGAGTCTTTCTGTTTTTCTTGTTTTTTATTTTGATGTGTAGGATTATTAGTTTCCTTTGTGGTTACCTTAATATTTATCCCTATTTTTCTAAGTTTAAACCAAACTTTTATTTCTTTATATCGCTGTGAAAGATCTATGAATACATTTTTTAGTTCCTCTTTTTTTGATTTATTGTTGTCATCTTTTACATAATGATGTCTCTGTTTCCCTGTTCTGAGCATTTTAGCTTTGATTTATTTTCTTCATTCCCTGTCTGGGTTGATATCTGGTTTCTCTGTCCTGTATTCTAGTCTTGGGCTGTTATCTGATGTTATTGATTTTCTAACTGGAGGATTCTCTTTAGTATTTCTTGTAATTTTGGTTTGGTTTTTGCCAATTTCCTAAACTTCTGCTTATCTGGAAATGTCCTAATTTCTCCTTCATATTCGAGAGACAGTTTACTGGATTTATGATCCTTGGCTGGCAATTTTTTTCCTTCAAGGCTTTATACATGTCATCCCATTGCCTTCTTGCCTGTATGGTTTCTGCTGAGTAGTCCAAGCTTAGTCTTACAGATTCTTCTTTGTAGGTGACTTTTCATTTATCCCTAGCTGCTCTTAAAATTCTCTCTTTTATCTTTGGTTTTGGCAAGTGTAATTATAGTATGTCTTGGTGACTTTCTTTGGGATCTACCTTGTGTGGGGTTCGATAAGCATCTTGGATAGATATCTTCTCATCTTTCATGATATCAGGGAAGTTTCCTGCCAACAGATCTTCAACAATTCTCTCTGTATTTTCTGTTATTCCCCCCTGTTCTGGTATGCCAATATCCTGTAGGTTATTTCTCTTGATAGAGTTCCACATAGTTCTTTGGGTTTCTTCATTTAAAAAAAAATTCTTTTATCTGATTTTTCCTCAGATATGTTGGCATCAAGTGCTTTGTCTTCAGTCTCAGTAATCCTGACTTCCATTTCCTCAATTCTATTCCTATGACTTTCTACTGAGTTGTCTAATTCTGAAATTTTATTGTTAATCTTCTGAATTTCTGTTTGCTGTGTCTCTATGGATTCTTGCAGCTTTTTAAATTTGTCATTATGCTCTTCCCTAATCTTCTTAAGTTCCCCTAATGCTATGTCTGTAGGTTCCTTGGCTTGTTCTGCATTTTGCCTGATCTTCCTGATCTCTTGAAGAGTTCTGTACATTAATCTTTTGTATTCTACCTCTGTTAGTTCCAGGAAGTTATCTTTATCCAGAAGATTTCTTGAGTCTTTGTTTTGAGAGCTTGCTGAAGCCATCATGATCTACCTCTTTATGTGATTTGTTATTGACTGCTGTCTCCGAGTCATCAATAAGTCATTGTATTTATTTATTTTATGTTTGCTCACCGTGTCCTAGCTTCTTGTTTTATTTTGTTTTAATATGCCCAAATTGACTGCTCAAGTGAACTAGATCAATTATTGGCGCCTTTGAAGCTCTACTATCTTGTGACCAGATAGTTAGAGCTGTTACTAAGTATATGAGCCCAGGAGTCCATTTACTTTTCTTGTATGGATTCAGCTCAGATGTCCAGGTAGTTGGTCACCAAGTGTGTGGTATAGGCTCTCACCTACAGTCTTAGGCGAGCAGGGGTGATCATTTTAGGCACAGGTATCTGGCTGCAGTAGGGGATCATGCACTGAGCAAGACAGGGGACTGACAACCACCCCTGAGTGTCTGTGAGGAAAGCACATCTCTGTTTCCTAGGGCACCTAGGCAGGGGTTTTTGCAGCCAGACTATGGACACCCAGTGCTGTTGGCTATAAGGACTGGGAGGTACCACTTATCCTTGGATACTTGTTGAGGGTGGCTAGGTGGCGTTCATGAAGCCAGCAGTCCTCAGGCCCCTGAAGTGGGTAAGTGAGGATCCTGTTTAATAGGTAGAGTGGTGTCAAATATCACGAACCTGCCTCTCTACTATATAGCTTAAACAGTTAAAGTTAGGCAGTCTGAGTTTTGAGGTATCCCAGAGTCCCTTGGTGGTATAAATGGTTAAAACACTTGGCTGCTAATCCAAAGGTTGGAGGTTCAAATCCACCCAGAGGTGACCTGGAAGAAAGACCTGGTAATCTACTTCCGAAAAGCCAGCCATCAAAAACTCTATGGAGCACACTTCTACTCTGCCATAGCTGGGGTCACCCTGAGTTGGAGTCACCTGGAAGGAAAGGCAGACCCAGGATGAACACTCTATCTCTACCTGAGGCTTCTTTCCTTCTGCCCTTCAGTGTCTATGAGCTACTTTAGATGATGTTTCCTTGTGCTTGTACCTCCAAAGGCTGGTCTGAAGGATGCTTCTGCAAAAAAGGATAACTTTGTATGTCTCCTCATTGGAGAGTTACAATGCACATTAGCATATTAAATAGTCTGAAAGGTTCTAAATAAGGAAAGCTGCTTAACTGTGTTGAATTGGAGTGTCCTGAATTATTGCCCATGGAATCATTTTCTATATATAATTCCTTTCAATATCTTAACACGCCCACTGTGGGAAATACTGTCCCTGATTGTGCAGGGACAATCAGATCCCCCCAAAGCTTCAAGCGCTTGTCCGTGTCAATAAATCTCTGCCCAAGAGCTCTGCGTGTATCATACAAATGGATAGAAATGAGATTCAGGGGGATCAGACACCAAACCAGTTATTGTCAAGTTGACTCCGACCTGTGGTGATATCATACGTATCAGAGTAGAACTGTGCTCCAGAGGGTTTTCAATGGTTGATTTTTCAGAAGTAAATTGTCAGGCCTTTCTTCTGAGACACCTCTGGGTAGACTTGAACCTACGACCTTTCAGTCAGCAGCCTAGTGAGTTAACCATTTGCACCACCCAAAACAGCAGCAGTCACAGCCAATCACCATGGGCCCTGGTGGATAGGCATCTACAGGGGCCAATACATGGGGCAAAAGATACCTTGGAAATTGAGGCAGGCAAGACGAGATTCCAGGGGGAGTGCAAGTGTCATGGGCTGAGTCGTCCAAAAGCAGCAACAACAAACAAGGAGGCTGTGGAAACTCCCCACTACCGTCAGGAGCGAGCTGCAGGACCCAAACAGGTGTTTCCAGTGCTGATTCCGCCCTCTGCCTAATCTGAGCCCAGCAGTGATCTTGTGAAGTATGCAAATCACTCAGTCATCACGTTTCACAACCAGCTTGGGGCTGGGGCAAGGGAAGGTGCATTATTTGAGGTTTCGTAATGGTGACATACTAGCTGATGAAGGATGCTCAACCACATACAGCATCTCCCGTACAGGGCTGTGCCTGGACCCCAAGCAAGTTACTTTCTGATTGCCCTTTGCTGTCGAGTTGATTTTGACTCATAGCGACCCTATAGGACAGAGTAGAACCACCCCATAGTGTTTCCAAGGAGCGCCTGGTGGATTTGAACTGCCCACCTTTTGGTTAGAAGCCATAGCTCTTAACCACTACGCCACTAGGGCTTCCAAGCTTCAAAGAATCCTTTTTTGATGTAAAGAGCACACTCCCTACTGTGGTCTCTAGGCCTGGTGACCTGGCCACTACCTACCCACTTCTACAGGGTCCTGTGGCTCCGCTCACCTCTCTCCCAGCCCCTACATTCCCACACACTGCCTGGCTTTCAGTTCCCAGCTCAGGGCCTTCGTACAGCTGTTTCCTCCACCTGCAGCGCTCTTCCTCCTTCCACCTCCAGGCCTCAGTTTCAGTGTTGCTCAGAGAAGCCTTCCTGCCCCTCCCCCGCATTGGGGTCTTCCCTCTTGTTCTCTACCACAGCCCCATTCATCTGCTTCATGGCCTGTGTCATAGTGACACGTGAACTTGGTTCCTGCTCTGACGTCTGTCTCCTCTCTGGACAGACTTTGGTGTGTGTCCTCACTGCCTGAGTCAGGGCTGGCACCTAGCAGGTGTTCAGTAAATAATCACTGAGTGCATGACAGGATCCCCTGACTAACCAGAGGCCAAGGTTCAATAATGCTGCATGAAGGTTTGGAGCCTGAGAACTTGGCTTCCCTGGATAACCAAGCAAACCTCAGCCATAGAGACGAAAAAAAAGACAGTAATAATAACAGCCACCACAACACCTTCTACTATTCGTGGGACACTAAGCGCTAAGTCCTCCAAGTGACTCTCTGGCCTCGGAAGCACAGGATACAGCAGGGCTTCTCAACCTTGCCACTATTGATATCTGGGGCTGGATAATTCTTTGTGGTAGGGGTCTGTCCTGTGCATTATAGGATATTTAGCAGCATCCCTGACCTCCACCTGCTAGATGCCGGTACCACCCCTTAGTCATGACAACCAAAAATGTCTCCATGTGCTGCCCAGTGTCCCCTACTGAGAATGCTGATTTAGAGTTTAAAGCTCATGCTCACCTGCTTATTGGCTGTTCGATCTTGAACAAATAACTAAATCCCTCTGCGCCTGTTTCTTCACCTTTAAAAGAGGGGTGATAATAGCTCTTACATGTAGAGCTGTAAAGATTTAATGGGTTTATAACTACGGTGCAATGGATTGCTTTTATATGGCCTTTCTTGCCATGGTCTTGTAACTCCCACCAAATGACTGGGTGGGACTATGCAAATGAGGTTCTTGTGGCCCACCAAGGGGATTGGATAACTGGCTAATAATGGAAATAAGGTGCATGGTCAGTTTTGCCATCCTACTAGACTAAAAATGAGCCAACCCAGAGGCAGAAAGGGGGAACCTCCCTACCATCGAGAAGAAGAGGTGGGAGTAGAGTGTGTCCTTTGGACCCAGGGTCCTTGTGCTGAGAACCACCTAAACCCAGGAGACAGAAAGAGAGAGTTGTGACACAGAGAGGGTAAGCATGGCAGATAGCCAGCAGCCACAGAACCAGGAGACCAGCAGGAGACACAATGGTGGAATCTTGGCACATAGAGCAAGAAAACTAAGCACCTCTGAGCAGGAGTCTTGCTGGTGTAGTGAGGAGTCCCAGGACACTAATTGGCAGAGTAAAAGAGCTTTTGTAACACTTGCCTGAGCAGGGCAGAGGCCAGAGAGAGGCCTGCCTGTGGGCACAGCTGAGGACCTGTCCTGATGGAAGAAGTATATCCTGAGTCGTTTCTGATCCTGAATTGTAATTCTGAATTATTTCCCTATTAAACCCCATAATCGTATGGTCTGTGAATTCTGTGTGGCCATTGCAAAGAATTATTGAACCCAGCAGGGAAGTAGAGAGTGCCACGGGAGGGACAGCTGGTGTCAGAATTGGTAAAAAAGTATAAGAGGGGAGCTATGTTTGACCTCCACCACATAGCGATCAGCCTGGGGCTGTCGAAGCTGATCATGGTTCTCCTCCCCCTTGGGAAGTTAGATAAGGTCTGACAACGCCACCACACCATTTTTGCAATAACTAAAGGACAGACTGAGCACAGCAGCTGGCCTTTGAGGTACTCGATCAGCACCACATTCAGTCTTCAGAATAAACTGGGCGAGAAGGGATTGCTACCCTGTTTTACAGATGTGGAAATTCAGACTTGGAGATCAAGAAGTCAGACCCGAGTTGCTGGCTGTGGAAGTGACATCAAAGGCAGGGATTTGGGTTCTCAGGGCTAATTCCCTTTACCAGCCCTCTCTTTACAGGTACGAGACGGGGCTGGTGGAACTGCAGACCTTGCCTGACCAACCGCAAACCCTGAGTTAGTGGTGTTGCAATTAATGGGTTAGACCTGCCAGGGCTGGATTAGGATGAGGGGAGTAAGCACTTGCCTTGGGAGTAAAATGTAAGGGGGTGTCAAACATACTCTGTAATCAAGATAAAAAACACTTTAATGCACTATTTTGAAAAATCAAAATTAATGCAAAAAAACCCATGACGAAATAAACGTCAAAATTCTAAGTAAAGACGGATCTGACCCTGCACTTGCCTGGCTCACCATTCTTGCCTCACCCTAATCCCGGCCCTGGGATCTGCAGGTCTGTGGAACCACTCAGTGAGCTCAGCAGGCTGGCTGCGGCTCTGGGTGACAGGCCGAAAACAGCGCCCTCTCCTAGCCAGTGGTGAGCACCACCCCTCTCTGGGGGAACCAAGTCTCTGCTGGGACCACAGCACCCTTTGTCCTGATACTCCCATGTGACATCTAGGTTAACGGTTGCAGGCAGTTCAAAGGATGCCGGTGGAGGCCCTCCACACACCCCCCTTCCAACCGGCCATTGCCTTTCTCTCATCACCACCTGTGTAAACATGCCCGGGGACAAGCTGCCTGTTAATACAAAGTTAGCCTTTCCAGGCGACCACGAGGGAGTGCTGTGAGGGGCCAGGACCAGGAGATGGAGGGCACCTCAGGCTGCTGACTCAGGGCCCTGAGCAATTGTACAAAGTTCCTTCTAAGGGTTTAGTAGTTCTTACCCTCATTTTGTTTCTTTTTACTTTGAAATCGTTTCAAGCTCACATAAAAGTTGCGAGAATAGCGCAAAGAACTCATATACCCTTCACCCAGATTCGCCGTCGGACATTTTGCCACAGTTGCTTTTTCATTCGTTTTCCGTATGTACGTTTTAATATTTTCTGAACCGTGTGAGCCTAAATTGGAGACCTCATGCCCCTTTATCTCTAAAAACTTGAGTCCATTTCCCAAGGACAAGGACAGTCTCTCCGATAACTACAGGACAATCATCAAAACCAGAAGGCTTAGCAACGATACCATATTAGTAACTTACATCGCTGGGGCAGGTGGTGCTGGGGGTATGGACCGAACTGGGTGACACTGTCAGAGGGGGTGGCACCAACATTTTTGTGTAGCGTTTCAATGGAAAATTATTTTTTATAAAAATATCCCTGTAAGCACAACAGAGAACCCCTGAGGGAGCAGGAGATCAGTGGGACGCAGACCCCAAATTCTCACAAAAAGACCAGACTTAATGGTCTGACTGAGACTAGAGGAATCCCGGAGGTCATGGTCCCCAAACCTTCTGTTGGCCCAGGACAGGAACCATCCCCGAAGACAACTCATCAGACATGAAAGGGACTGGACAGTGGGTAGGAGAGAGATGCTGATGAAGAGTGAGCTAATGATATCAGGTGGACACTTGAGACTGTGTTGGCATCTCCTGTCTGGAGGGGGGATGGGAGGATAGAGAGAGTTGGAAGCTGACAAAATTGTCATGAAATGAGAGACTGGAAGGGCTGACTCATTAGGGGGAGAGCAAGTGGGAGTACGGAGTAAGATGTATATAAACTTATATGTGACAGTCTGACTTGATTTGTAAACGTTCACTTGAAGCTCAATAAAAGTTAAAAAAAAAAAATCCCTGTAGTTGGTTGTAAGAACAAAAAATTTTCCTAAGCTCAGCTTAAAACCCCCCCAAAATAAAAATCAAACCCACTGCCATCAAGTAGATTCCTACTCCTAGGTAGCCAGCGGGACCAAGTAGAACTGCCCCATACGGTTTCCAAGGCTGTAATCTTTATGGACGCAGACTGCCGCATCTTTCTCCTGCAGAGCAGCTGTTGTTGTCATTGTTAGGTGCCGTCGAGTCTGTTCTGACTCACAGCGACCCTATGCACAACAGAACGGAACACTGCCCGGTCCTGACCCATCCTTACAATCGTTGTTATGCTCGACCTCATTGTTGCAGCCACTGTGTCAACGCACCTCGTTGAGGGTCTTCCTCTTTTCTGCTGACCCTGTCCTCTGCCAAGCATGATGTCCTTCTCCAGGGACTGATCCCTTCTGACAACATGTCCAAAGCATGGAAGACGCGGAGCAGCTGGTGGGTTCCAATGGCTGATGTTTCAGTTAGCAGCCGGGTGCTTTACCCATGTATCAATATACTTACCGGCTAAAACTCTATGCTGATTTACTTATAGCATCTTCTAGTGAGCTCCAGTCAGAGCTGTCATAACTACTCGATTCCAACGGTTCTTCGAATCCTGTGGTTTCCTCTGCAGATGCTACAAGCACACAGTTACTTTCGTTGCTGCCGTTGTGTTTATAGTCACTTTTGATTTTGTCAGATTTTCTAGTGTTTCGGATATGATATTGTGGTAATTAGCATGGGAATGACACCATGAGTGACCTCACTGGGTGACACCAACCCTAGTGACGCCACTTCTTATCTGCAGACCTGATTCGAATTTTACTAGATGTTCTAATAATGTTACTTACAGCAGTTTTTTTTTTTTTTTTTTTTTCTTTCTGGTCCAGGATCCAATCAGAGATTATTCGCTACACTTAGTAGTCATGTCTCCTTGGTCTTCTTTTTTTTTTTTTTTCAATTTCTTTTATTGTACTTTAGGTGAAGGTTTACAGAACAAACTAGTTTCTCGTTAAACAGTCAGTACACATATTGTTTTATGACATTGGTTAACAACCCCACTCTCCCTTCTTAGCCTTGGGCTCCCTATTACCAGCTTTCCTGTCCCTTCCTGCCTTCTAGTCTTTGCCCCAGGGCTGGTGTGCCCCTTTAGTCTCATTTTGCTTTATGGGCCTGTCCAATCTTTGGCTGAAGGGTGAACCTCAGGAGTGACTTCATTATTGAGCTGAAAGGGTATCCCGGGGCCATACTCTCAGGGTTTCTCCAGGCTCTGTCAGGACAGTAAATCTGGTCTTTCTTTCTGAGTTAGAATTTTATTCTACGTTTTTCTCCACCTCTGTCCAGGACCCTCTATTGTGATCCCTGTCAGAGCAGTCAGTGGTGGTAGCCAGGTACCATCTAGTTGTACTGGTCTCAGTCTGGGGGAGGCTGTGGTAGTTGTGGTCCATTAGTCCTTTGGACTAATCTTTCCCTTGTATCTTTAGTTTTCTCCATTCTCCCTTGCTGCCAAAGGGGTGAGACCATTGGACTATCCTAGATGGCCACTCATAGACCTTTAAGACCCCAGACGCTACTCACCAAAGTAGAATGTATAACATTTTCTTTATCAACTATGTCATGCCAGTTGAGGTAGATGTTTCCAGAGACCATGATCCCCATAGCCCTCAGCCCAGCAATTCGGTCCCTCAGGGAGTTTGGATGTCTCTATGGAGCTTCCATGACCTTGCATTGGTCAAGTTGTGCTGGCTTCCCTAGCACTGTGTACTGTCTTACCCTTCACCAGAGTTACCACTTATCTATTGCCTACTTAGTGTTTTTCCCTCCCCACCCCTCCGCTCCCTCATAACCATCAAAGATTGTTTCTTTTTGTGTGTAAACCTTTTCATGAATTTTTACAGTAGTGGTTTCATACAATATTTGTCGTTTTGTGATTGACTTATTTCACTCAGCATAATGCCCTCCAGATTCATCCATGTTATGAGGTGCTTCACAGTTTCATCATTGTTCTTCATATTTGCATAATACTCCATCGTGTGTCTCTACCACAGTTTGCTTTTCTATTCATCTGTTGATGGGCATCTAGGTTGTTTCCATCTTTTTGCTATTATGAACAGTGCTGCAATGAACATGGGTGTGCATATGCCTATTCATGTGATGACTCTTATTTCTGTAAGATATATTCCTAGAAGTGGGGTAGCTAGATCATATGGTATTTCTATTTCTAGCTTTCTAAGGAAGCACCATATCGCTTTCCGAAATGGTTGTATCATTTTCCACTCCCACCAGCAGTGCGTAAGAGTTCCAATCTCCCCGCGGCTTCTCCAACATTTGTTATTTCCTGTTCTTTTTTTTTTTTATTCCTGCCAGTAAATCTGGGGTGAGATGTTATCCCATTGTGGTTTTGATTTGCATTTCTCTAATGGCTAGTGATCATGAGCATTTCCTCGTGTGTCAGTTGGCAGCTTGAACATCTTCTTTGGTGAAGTGTTTGTTCATTGCCTTTGCCCATTTTTTAATTAGATTGTCTTTTTGTTGTAGAAGTGTTGGATTTTCTTGTAGATTTTAGAGATTAGACCTTTGTCTGATTTGTAATAGCCAAATTTTTTTTCCCAGGCTGTAGGTTCTCTTTTTACTCTTTTGGTGAAGTCTTTTGATGAGCATAAGTGTTTAATTTTTAGAAGATCCCAGTTATCTAGCGCATCCTCTAGACCTTGTATGTTGTTGGTTGTGGTTTGTATCCTGCTAATGCCATGTTTTAAGGCCTCTAGTGTTGATCTTATTTTTTCTTCTATGAACTTCATAGTTTTTTGGCTTTATATTTAGGTCTTTGATCCATTTTGAATTAGTTTTTGTATATGGTGTGAGGTGTGGGTCCTGTTTCATTTTTTTTGCAGACATAAAACTTTTTAACAAATGGTGCTGGCAAAACGGACATAAAGTTTTGCCAGCACCATTTGTTAAAAAGACTGTCTTTTCCCCATTTGATGGACTTTGGGCCCTTATTGAAGATCAGGTGACCATATGTGGATGGATTTACATTTGGGTTCTCAATTCTGTTCCATTGGTCAACGTATCTATTGTTGTACCAGTACCAGGCTGTACCTTTTTTTTAAATAATTTTTATTGTGCTTTAAGTGAAAGTTTACAAATCAAGTCAGACTCTCACACAAAAACCGATATACACCTTGCTATACACTCCCAATTATTCTCCCTCTAATGAGACAGCCCACTCTCTCCCTCCACTCTCTCTTTTCGTGTCCATTTCGCCAGCTCCTAACCCCCTCCACCCTCTCATCTGCCCTCCAGGCAGGAGATGCCAACATAGTCTCAAGTGTCCACCTGATCCAAGAAGCTCACTCCTCACCAGCATCCCTCTCCAACCCATTGTCCAGTCCAATCCATGTCTGAAGAGTTGGCTTTGGGAATGGTCCCTGTCCTGGGCCAACAGAAGGTCTGGGGGCCATGACCACCGGGGTCCCTCTAGTCTCAGTCAGACCATTAAGTTTGGTCTTATGAGAATTTGGGGTCTGCATCCCACTGCTCTCCTGCTCCCTCAGGGGTTCTCTGTTGTGTTCCCCGTCAGGGCAATCATCAGTTGTAGCCAGGCACCATCTAGTTCTTCTGGTGTCAGGATGATGTAGTCGCTGGTTCATGTGGCCCTTTCTGTCTCTTGGGCTCGTAATCGCCTTGTGTCCTTGGTGTTCTTCATTCTCCTTTGATCCAGGTGGGTTGAGACCAATTGATGAAACTTCGATGGCTGCTTGCTAGTGTTTAAGACCCCAGATGCCACTCTTCAAAGTGGAATGCAGAATGTTTTCTTAGTAGATTTTATTATGCCAGTTGACTTAGATGTCCCCTGAAACCATGGTCCCCAGACCCCTGCCCCTGCTACACTGGCCTTCGAAGCATTCAGTTTATTCAGTAAACTGCTTTGCTTTTGATTCAGTCCAGTTGTGCTGACCTCCCCTGTATTGTGTGCTGTCTTCTTTCCCTTCACCTAAAGTAGTTCTTATCTACTATCTGATTAGTGAATGCCTCCTCCTACCCTCCCTCCCCCACCTCGTAACCACAAAAGAATGTTTTCTTCTCAGTTTAAACTATTTCCCTTGTTCTTATAAAATGATCTTATACAATATTTGTCCTTTTGCAACTGACTAATTTCACTCAGCATAATGCCTTCCAGGTTCCTCCATGTTATGAAACGTTTCACAGATTCCTCACTGTTCTTTATCCATGTGCAGTATTCCATTGTGTGAATACACCATAATTCATTTATCCATTCATCCTTTGATGGGCACCTTGGTTGCTTCCATCTTTTTGCTATTGTAAACACTGCTGCAATAAACATGGGCACGCATGTATCTAAAAAAAAAAAAAATTTTTTTTTTTTTTTTTTTATGCATGTATCTGTTCGTGTAAAGGCTCTTATTTCTCTAGGATATATTCCAAGGAGTGGGATTGCTAGATCGTATGGTAGTTCTATTTCTAGCTTTTTTTTTTGGAAAGAATAATTTTTAATAGGTGTACCACATTTTTACACAAATAACACTGCTTGTATACTTGTTTGCCAACCTTGTAGGGGGGCATGGTTGGCAAATAAACATATGAGGTGGATTTTTTTTTACAATTACACTGGAGAATTATGCAATGCTGCCAGCATTGGATGCAATCCTGGGCCACAAGTCTGCACGCTCCTTTGCAGCTGGTCCAGTGATAGCAGAACCTTTCATCTTACCCCTGCCTTATCTTCAGAATAAAGGAACACACCGTCTGTTCTCCAGTATGACTTTCATTGTCGTATTACCACTGCTGGGTGTACCTTCTTTCTGAGTTCTGGTTTCCGTTTCTTGACGGTAGCCATCACCATGTCACCCACACCAGCAGCAGGAAGCCTGTTCAGTCGCCCCTTGATCCCCTTCACAGAGATGATATACAGATTTTTGGCTCCTGTGTTATCAGCACAATTGATCACAGCTCCTACCGGAAGACCCAAGGAAATCAGGAATTTTGCACCGGAGGACCCACCACGTCCTCGCTTCGACATCTTGGACGCCAGAAGAGGACAGAAAAGCTATTTCTAGCTTTTTAAGGAAGCGCCAAATTGATTTCCACAGTGGTTATACCATTTGACATTCCCACCAGCAGTGTAGAAGTGTTCCAATCTCTCCACAGCCTCTCCAACATTTATTCTTTTGTGTTTTTTGGATTAATGCCAGCTTTGTTGGAGTGAGATGATATCTCATTGTAGTTTTGATCTGCATTTCTCTAATGGCTAATGATCGTGAACATTTCCTCATATATCTGTTAGCTACCTGAATGTCTTCTTTAGTGAAGTGTCTATTCATATCTTTTGCCCATTTTTTAATTGGGTTATTTGTCTTTTTGCAGTTGAGTTTTTGCCGTATCATGTAGATTCTAGAGATCAGGCACTGATCAGAAATGTCATAGCTAAAAACTTTTTCCCAGTCTGTAGGTAATCTTTTTACTCTTTTGGTGAAGTCTTTGGGTGAGCATAGCTGTTTGATTTTTAGGAGCTCCCAGTGGCACTAGTTTTTTTTTTTTTCCCAGTTATCTAGTTTTTCTTCTACATTCTTTATAACGTTTTGTATACTGTTTTGCCATGTATTAGGGCTCCTAACGTGGTCCCTATTTTTTCTGCCATGATCTTTACCGTTTTAGATTTTATATTTAGGTCTCTGATCCATTTTGAGTTAGTTTTTGTGCATGGAGTGAGGTATGGGTCTTGTTTCATTTTTTTGCAGATGGTTATCCAGTTATGCCAGCACCATTTGTTAAAAAAGACTGTCTTTTCCTCATTTAGCTGTTTTGGGGCCTATGTCAAATATCAACTGCTTATATGTGGATGGATTTACGTCTGGATTCTCAATTCTGTTCCATTGGTCCACGTATCTGTTGTTGTACCAGTACAAGGCTGTTTTGACTACTGTGGAGGTATAATAGGTTCTTAAAATCAGGTAAAGTAAGGCCTCCCACGTTGTTCTCCTTTTTGAGTAATGCCTTATTTATCCGGGGCCTCTTTCCCTTCCATATGAAATTGGTGATTTGCTTCTCCATCTCGTTAAAGAATGTCCTTGGGATTTTGATCGGAACTGCATTAAATGTATAGATTGCTTTTGGTAGAATAGACATTTTTATAATGTTAAGTCTTCCTAGCCACGAGCAAGGTATGTTCTTCCACTTATATAAGTCTCTTTTGGTTTCTTGCTGAAGCGTACTGTAGTTTTCTTTGTATAAGTTTTTACATCTCTGGTAGGATTTATTCCTAAGTATTTTATCTTCTTGGGGGCTACTGTAAATGGCATTGATATGGTGATTTCGTCTTCGATGTTCTTTTTGTCGGTGTAGAGGAATCCAACTGATTTTTGTAAGTTTATCTTGTATCCTGATACTCTGCTGAACTCTTCTATTAGTTTCAGTAGTTTTCTGGAGGATTCCTTAGGGTTTTCTGTGTATGAGATCATGTCATCTGCAAATAGAGATACTTTGACATCTTCCTTGCCAATCTGGATGCCCTTTATTTCTTTTTCTAGCCTAATTGCTGTGGCTAGGACTTCCAGCACAATGTTGAATAAGAGTGGTGATAAAGGGCATCCTTGCCTGGTTCCCGATCTCAATGGGAATGTTTTCAGGCTCTCTCCATTTAGGGTGATGTTGGCTGTTGGCTTTGTATAAATGCCCTTTATTATTTTGAGAAATTTTCCTTCTATTCCTATTTTGCTGAAAGTTTTTATCATGAATGGGTGTTGAACTTTGTCAAATGCCTTTTCTGCATCAACTGATAAAAGCATGTGATTCTTGTCTTTTGTTTTATTTATGTGGTGGATTACATTAATTGTTTTTCTAATGTTGAACCATCCCTGCATACCTGGTATGAAACCCACTTGATCAGGGTGAATTATTTTTTTGATATGTTGTTGAATTCTATTGGCTAGAATTTTGCTGAGGACTTTTGCATCTACATTCATGAGGGATATAGGTTTATAATTTTCTTTTCTTGGGGTGTCTCTACCTGGTTTTGGTATCAGGTATATGCAGGCTTTATAGAATGAGTTTGGTAGTATTCCGTCCTTTTGTATGCTCTGAAATACCTTTAGTAGTAGTGGTGTTAACTCTTCTCTGCATGTTTGGTAGAACTCTGCAGTGAAGCCGTCCGGACCAGGGCTTTTTTTTGTTGGGAGTTTTTTGATTACCTTTTCAATCTCTTCTTTTGTTATGGGTCTATTTAGTTGTTCTACCTCTGTTTGTGTTAGTTTAGGTAGGTAGTGTGCTTCTAGGAATTCATCCCTTTCTTCTAGGTTTTCAAATTTGTTTGAGTATAGTTTTTCATAGTAATCTGATATGATTCTTTTAATTTCAGTTGGGTCTGTTGTAATATTGCCCATCTCATTTCTTATTCGGGTTATTTGATTCCTCCCTTGTTTTTCTTTTGTCAGTTTGCCGGTGGTTTATCAGTTTCTTTATTTTTCAGAGAACCACGTTTTGGTCTTGTTAACTCTTTTAATTATTTTTCCGTTCTCTATTTTATTTAATTCTGCTCTAATTTTTATTATTTGTTTTCTTCTGGTGCCTGAGGGTTTGTCTGGCTTTGGTGTCAGGGTTATGCTGACCCTGTAGAATGAATTCAGAAGTATCCCTTCCTTTTCTATATTCTGAAATAGTTTGAGTAGTACTGCAGTAAGCTCTTCTCTAAATGTTTGGTAGAATTCTCCAGTGAAGCCAGCTGGGCCAGAGCTTTTATTTGTCGGGAGTTTTTTTTAAATCACTTTTTCAATCTCTTCTCTTGTTACAGGTTTGTTCAGATTTTCAGCATAGTTTTGTGTTAGTTTAGGTAGGTAGTGTGTTTCTAGAAATTTGTCCATTTCCTCTAGGTTTTCAAATTGGTTCAAGTGTGGTTTTTCATAATACTCTATTATGATCCTTTTTATTTCAGTTGGGTCTGTTGTGATGTCCCCCACTTCATGTCTTATTTGGGTTATTTGTGTCCTCTCGTGTTTTTCCTTTGTCAGTTTGGCCAGTGGTTTGTCGCTTTTGTTGATCCTTTCAAAGAATCAGCTTTTGGTTTTGTTGATTTTTCTATTCTCTCTTTCATTTATTTCTGCTCTGATCTTTATTATTTCCTTTCTTCTGGTGGCCGTAGGCTTCTTCTGCTGCTCCCTTTCTATTTGTTCAGGTTGTGTAACTAATGTTTTGATTTTGTCCCTTCTTTTTTGATGTGTGCAGCTATTGCTATAAATTGACCTCTGAGGACTGCCTTTGATGTGTCCCAAAGGTTTTGGTTTGATATGTTTTCATTCTCTTTTGATTCTAGGAATTTTTTTTAATAATTTTTTTTGTGTTTTAAGTGAAAGTTTACAAATCAAGTCAGTCTGTCACATATAAGCTTATATACACCTTACTCCATACTCCCACTTACTCTCCCCCTAATGAGTCAGCCCGTTCCCTCCTTCCAGTCTTTCCTTTCCTGACTGTTTTGCCAGTTTCTAACCCTCTCTACCCTCCCATCTCCCCTCCAGACAGGAGATGCCAACACAATCTCAAGTGTCCACCTGATACAAGTAGCTCACTCTTCATCAGCATCTCTCTCCAATGCATTGTCCAGTCCCTTCCATGTCTGTTGAGTTGTCTCTGGGAATGGTTCCTGTCCTGGGCCAACAGAAGGTTTGGGGACCATGACCGCTGGGATTCTTCTAGTCTCAGTCAGACCATTAAGTCTGGTCTTTTTATGAGAATTTGGGGTCTGCATCCCACTGATCTCCTGCTCCCTCAGAGGTTCTCTGTTGTGCTCCCTGTCAGGGCAGTCATCGGCTGTGGCCGGGCACCATCTAGTTCTTCTGGTCTCAGGATGATGTAAGTCTCTAGTTCATGTGGCCCTTTCTGTCTTTTGGGCTCATAGTTATTGATTCTAGGAATTTTTCGATGCCATCTCTGATTTCTTCTGTTGCCCAGTGGTTTTTAAGCAGGGTGTTATTGAGTTTCCATGTATTGATTTTCTTTCCCTTGCTCTTCCTGTTGTTAATTTCTACTTTGGTGGGGCTGTGGTCAGAGAAGATACTTTGTATTATCTCAGTGTTTGGTGGTCTATTCTGGCGAACATTCCATGAGCCTTGGAAAAGAAAGTGTACTTTGCAGCTGTTGGGTAAAGTGTTCTATGTATGTCTATGAGGTCAAGTTGGCTGATTGTGCCCTTTAGCTCTTCTGTATCTATGCTGAGTTTCTTTCTAGATGTTCTGTCCTTTACCGAGAGTGGTGTGTTGAAGCCTCCTACTATTACTGTGGAACTGTCAATTTCTCTTTTCAGTGCTGTTAGAGTTTGTTTTATGTATTTTGGAGCCCTGTCATTGGGTGTGGAGATGTTTATTATGGTTAAGTCTTCATGATGGAGTGTCCCTTTAATCGTTGTATAGTGGTCCTTCTTTGTCTTTTATGGTGGATTTTGTTTTAAAGTCTATTTTATCTGAGATTAGTATTGCCACTCCTGTTCTTTTTGGTAGTTATTTGCTTGTTATATTTTTTTCCATCCTTTGATTTTTAGTGAGTTTACATCTTTATTCCTGAGGTGTGTCTCTTGTAGACAGTGTATTGATGTATCTGTTTTTTCTTTATCCATCCTGTCATTCTCTATCTCTTTATGGGTACATTTAGGCCATTTACACTCAGTGTAATTTTTGATAGGTGTGAGTTTATTGCTGTCATTTTGTAGTGCTTTTTCTTTGTGGTGCTGACTTTTGTGTGTGTGTGTGTGTGTGTGTGCTTTAAGTGAAAGTTTGCAAATCGAGTCTGTCTTTTTACAAAAATTTACGTACCCTTGCTATTTACTTCTAGCTGCTCTCCCCCTAATGAGACAGCACACTCCTTCTCTCCACCCTGTATTTCTGTGTCCATTCAGCCAGCTTCTGTCTCCCTCTGCCTTCTTATCTCCCCTCCAGACAGGAGCTGCCCACATAGCCTCATAAGTCTACCTGATCCAAGAAGCTCCCTCTTCACCAGTATTATTTTCTATCCCATAGTTCAATCTAATTCCTGTCTGAAGAGTTGGCTTTGGGAACAGTTCCTGTCTTGGGCTAACGGAAGGTCTGGGGACCACGACCTCTGGGGTCTTTCTAGTCTCAGTCAGACCATTATGTCTGGACTTTTTATGGGAATTTGAGGTCTGCATCTTACTGCTCTCCTGCTCCTTCAGGGATTCTCTGCTGTGTTCCCTGTCAAGCAGTCATCAGTTGTGAGTGCTGACATTTTCTTTGTTCCTCTTACTCCTGTGCTGAGTTCCTTTTGTTTGTGGATTTCTCTTTCATTTCTTTTGTTTTTGTAGATTTCATTTTTACTAAGACTTTGTTTTTCTTCTTTAATGAATGAGTAGGATTGTTAACTTTCTTTGTGGTTACCTTGAAATTTACCCTTATTTTCCTGGGTTTGAACCAGCCTATTATTGCTTGGTATCACCTTGCCTTCCTCTCCATTAGAAAGTTCTATACTTACACCGCTTATTCCCTCTTTTATTGTTCTGATGTTGTTGTCATTTACAGATTAACCTCTCTGGTTCCCTGTTGTAATTCTTTTGGTTTTGGGTAGTCCTCAAGCGTTCATTTCCTAGGTTGGGGTCTGGCTGGTACAATCTTGCATCCTAGATTCAGGCTGTGGTCTGATGTTGTTTGTTCTCAGACTGAAGGACTCCCTTTAATAATTCTTGTATTTTGGTTTGGTTTTTACACATTCCCTTCATTTCTGTTTATCTGGAAATATCCTAATTTCACCATCATATTTGCAGGACATATTATTCTTGGTTGGCAATTTTTTTCTTTCAAGTTTTTATATATGTCATCCCCTTGCCTTCTTGCCTGCGTGGTTTCTGCTAAATAATTAGAGCATAGTCTTATTACTTCTCCTCTGTATGTCTTTTTACTTTTCTTGAGCTGTTCTCAGGATTTTTTCTTGGTCTTTGATTTCAGCGAGTGTGATTATGATATGCCTTGGTGACTTTCTTTTGGGGGCTATCCTATATGGGGTTCGTTGAGCTTCTTGGGTGGTCAGCTTTTCATCTTTCATGATATTAGGGAAGTTTTCTGTCAGCAATTCTCCAATGATCCTCTCTATGTTTTTCATTTTCTCTCCCTGTTCTGGAGCTCCAATCACTTGCAAATTTTTTACTTTTGATTATATCCCATATCATTCTTGGGGTTTCTTCATTTTTCTTTGTTCTTTTTTCTGATCTTTCCTCAGAGTTGTATTCAAGTGTTTGTCTTCATTTTCGCTGCTTCTGTCTTCCATCATTTCAAACTTCCTCCTCAGCGCTTCTGTGACACTGTCCATTTCTGAAATCTTGTTGTTTATCTTTTGGATTTCTAATTGTTGTTTTTGTATGATTTTTAGTTGTGAACTTATTTTGGCATTTTGTTCCTGTATTATTTTCCTGAATTCTTCCAGTTTTTGGTCTGTATTTTCCATGAATTTTTCTGCCTTTTCCATGAATTTGTCTATTTTGTCCTCATTTTTGTCTGACTTTTGTTCAACTCTTGGATAGCTCTGAATATTAGAGATTTGAATTTTCTGTCAGGTAGTTCTAGTGCCTTTTCTTCTACTGGAAAGTCATTTGGTGTTTGTTTTGGATGCCTACTGGAACCACCCTGTCCTGGTTGTTTTTTTTTTTTTAATATGTTTTGATATCATCTGCTGTCTTCAGGACATTCAGTAGTTATTTTCTTTGTTTATTGATTGTAGATCTGTTTGTTTCATCCTGCTCTTTGTTGTATTTGTTTATGTCTGAGCACATAGGCTGTGCTCTTTGTTTACTCATCCGTGGTCATGATACTTTTCACCTCCTTGTCCAGTGGGCAGGGGCAGTCACTCAGCTGTGGTGCAGCAGGGCAGCTCTAGCGGGTGCTCTGTCTCCTGCTGGGAACTTCATGAAGCTGCTTTCCCATACTCCCTGTCCACTGATCTCTGATGTGGGCAGGGCGAATCCAAGCAGCATGGACGCTGCACTTCTCAGCCAGCCGAGCCACCACTGCCAGCCAGGAAGCACAGAGGTAAAGCAGCAGGGAGAGGATGCGGGGGGGCGCAAGAAAGCGTGTATCGCTGGTTACCAGGTGCTCTGTCTCCTGCTGTGAGCTCCGTGAAGCTGCTTTCCCATCCTCCCTGTTCGCTGGTCTCCAACAGGAGTCCAGGATGGCAAATCCATTCTGCGTTAGCTGATAGGGGACCTCTGCATGCATCTCTTTTCACTCTCTGTTCTCTGTCAGCTTCTTATTCCATTTGGTGCTTGGCTGAGTTCTTTATCTCTTCATTTAACACTTTGGGTTCCAGGACTGATGTTTGTCTCTGTTTTACTTAGTTTTTCAGGTCTTTGCTGTGGAGGGGCAGTGTGGTGCTTCTGTCTATGATGCCATGTTGGCCATAAGTCCCTCCTTGGTCTTCTTTAATCTGAAGAGTTCCTTGCTTTTTGTCGTCTTTCATACCATCCACATTTTTGAAGCATACAGGGCAGTTGTTTTGTAGAATCTCCCTCAGTTTGGGTTTGTCTGAGGCTTCTTCATGTTTAGATTTAAGTGACTAATGCATGCTGGGCAGGAATCCTACCTAAGAGACATTGTGCCTCACAGAATTTCTTAAAGGAGTGCCTTCTGGTAGTCACAGGGCTGCTGAGTGACTCTGAGATGCAGGAAGCAGGTCACAATCTAAAAGCTGTTAATCACTGCAGCTAACAGGATTGTGAAGCCCTTGTGGCACAGTGCTAAGAGTGTGGCTGCTAACCAAAAATTCAGCAGTTCAATCCACCAGGCACTCCTTGGAAACTCTATGGGGTAGTTCTTCTCTGTGCTATAGGGTCACAATGAGTTGGAATCAACTTGATGGCAACAGGTTTGTGTTTTGGTTAACATGATTTAGTGAGTGCTTGCTATTTGCCACTCCTCTCTGTATTTGTTGGCTTGGGGGGTACTCTTTCTACTTGGAAGACTATTGTGTGGGCTGCTTATGTCAGATCACAACAACGATAATAAAACAATAGCAGTAGGCTACACATATTGAGCAGTACTAGGTGCCGTATTACACGTTTTCCTTACATTCAATAGGTTCTTTAATCCTAACAACCACCCCACTATTATTATCCTCATTTTACAGATGATAAAAGTGAGGCTCAGAAAGGGTAAGTCACTTGCCCCAGGTCTCACAGATAGTAAGAGGCACGGCCAGGTCTGTTTCACACCAGAGTGGGAGTACCTGGCCAATATCCGATACCATTTCTTCTCTGGCACATAACAGTGCCAAGGCCCCGCTGGCGTTCTAGCTTGGAACACAAAGAACAGTCCACATTTCCTACCATCCCCACCAGTCTCTCCCAGGCTCACAGCATACGAGATGTTTTCTCCCCATATTCTGAAACTATGTCCCCTCTCTTGCCCCATACATAAGGAACATGAAAGCTTCAGGGACTCCCAGGCAGTGCGTAGAGTACCCCAGTAGGTGGGTGGTGTTCTCTAGGGATGGACACCCCTCCTGGGCCATGCATGCATTAAGGATTTATTTATAAATCCACTGAAAACCACTTCAGCCCCAAATGCAAGGTGAGAGAGCAGGTATGAGCAGGAGGTGTCAATGCTTCACCAAACCGTGACTCATGAATGATTCTCAAGGCAAGACTCCCACTCCCAGGATGGGGCTTCCCCTCCAAAGGCAGGTCTACTCCTAAACTACCCCAGAACCTGATTTAAATCAGGCCAGTGTCATTCTTAATATATGACCTTAAGAAATCAGCTGATTTGTTTCTTTGCTGCAGAGATTTGCTGGAACAATCAGCTCAAGGCTTGGGATTTGGGATCATTTTGTAATGTAGGTGTTCCCGTAGATTTGTCATTCACTCATTTAACAAGTCACTCTTCTAAGTGTGGGGGAGAACACAAAGACGAATAAGACAGTTGCTGCCCTTGAGAACTCCAAGTCAATAGTTATGTAATTGGATTTACCTTTGGTCTCAGTGAGTTTTCTGTGCCTCTGAGCTATCATTATGCATCCACTGACCACAAAACTGTCACAATTTTGAGTTACAGTGTCAATCTGACACTCAAACCAACTGAGGCCCATTGGACACCATTTTTTCTGGACTATTACGACATCTCTGACTGCAGAGTTGGGGAGGGTGACCAGCCATCTGCGTTTGCCTGGGACTATAGGGGCTCCTGGGACGTGGGACTTTCAGTGCTAACACAGGGAACATCCCAGGGAAACTGGGATGAGTTTGTCACCCCAGTGTTGGGGACAAGGGCAGCAGGAGTGGGTTGGGAAGATGAGAAACCCTTTGCCATTGAGTTGATTCCCATAAGACAGAGTAGAACTAACCCATAGAGTTTCCAAGGCTGTGATCTTTACGGAAGCAGACTGCCACATATTTCTCCCACGGAGCAGCTGATGGGTTCAAACCGCCAACCTTTCAGTTTTCAAATGAGCACTTAACCACTGCTTCACAAGGACATCTTGGGGAGATGAGAGAGGAATAATATTCATAATTGCTAATGTTTACAGTGTGTTGAAGGATTTACTACTTAGAACCAACTTACAAGGTAAGAACTATTATTCCTCCTATTTTGTAGATGTGAAAACTGTGGCCCAGAAAGTAAGCAAAAGTGTGCATTTAGAAGATGGCAGAAGCAGGCCTGCCAGACAGCAAACCCTGTGTTCCCAATCATTACTCTACACTGCCTTAGAAGTCTCCTGTGTAAATGTGGTGCAGATAAAGTCCTGAAACTATACTAGAAATTAATTCTCAGAGACTAAAAACAGGCTCCTCTGGGAGCAGAAGCCAGTGGAAGCTGTGTTTCCATGGCGACCCAATCATCTCCAACCAGGCTTTATTCAAATGTAGCTACAACTGTATAGAGCTGCTATCACTAAAATGAAATGCATTTCTTAAGGAAGGGACTCTCAGAAATTTTCTGAGCTTCCCCAACCCACATTCTATCAGTCAAAACTTCAGCAGAGGCTCCACAACAGCCTGCAAAATGTAAGTCTTGCATAAAGTCCTAGCACGTGCTTGAGGAGTTGATACAGTGGTTAAGGGCATGAACTTCAGAGACAATTCCTTACTCAAACCAATAACTGGCTATCTGACCTTGGGCAAGTAACCTATGTTAACCCAGGTTAGCTAGCTATTAATGGCCATCTGTCTATCCTGTCTTTAAGTGAAAGAAATCTACTTGAGAACACTTAGGAGCAGACAATATGCCTGTTTTCCACAGCTACCTTGACCTCCGAACCTATACCTGCCTCATCTCTCTCTACTCTGTACCAATGTCCATCCTACTTCTGACCCTTTAGCCTGTTCCCAGCCAACTGTGTGCCACCAGAAGGAGATGGCCAAGTTTGGTTCCTCCTGCTCCTTATGCCTTTGAGTACGTAGTATTCCTAGTCCCCAGAGCCCTAACCCAGGTGCCAGGACCACTGTCTAAAGGGTGGCCAGACTATGATCCATCCATACATATTTGTGACCCAGCTCCCCACCCAACTCAGCAGCTCAGAGAAGAGCCAAGATGGGAACAAGTGGAGATGTATTATCCTTCAGGAAACATCACGATTTAAATGGTATATGATGTGACACAGATCTTTGAAAGTTTCATTAAGATGTTCGTGTTTAGCAGCCATCTAAGATGCATCAATTGGTCTCAACCCACCTGGATCAAAGGAGAATGAAGAACACCAAGGTCACACGATAACTAAGAGCTCAAGACACAGAAAGGGCCACATGAACTAGAGACTTACATCATCCTGAGACCAGAAGAACTAGATGGTGCCCTGGCAGGGAGCACAACAGAGAACCCCTGAGGGAACAGGAGATCAGTGGGATGCAGACCCCAAATTCTCACAAAAAGACCATACTTAATGGTCTGACTGAGACTAGAGGAATCCCGGAGGTCATGGTCCCCAAACCTTCTGTTGGCCCAGGACAGGAACCATTCCAGAAGACAACTCATCAGACATGAAAGGGACTGGACAGTGGGTAGGAGAGAGATGCTGATGAAGAGTGAGCTAATTATATCAGGTGGACACTTGAGACTGTGTTGGCATCTCCTGTCTGGAGGGGGGATGGGAGAATAGAGAGAGTTGGAAGCTGAAAAAATTGTCATGAAATGAGAGACTGGAAGGGCTGACTCATTAGGGGGACAGCAAGTGGGAGAATGGAGCAAGGTGTATATAAACTTATATGTGACAGTCTGACTTGATTTGTAAACGTTCACTTGAAGCTCAATAGAAGTTAATAAAAAAAAAAAAAAAAGATGTTCGTGTTTAAGAGACTATGATGGGATCCTTAAAGGCCCAGGAGAGAAACGAGGTACACTGAGAGGGAGAGGTATCCATAAAATGAGCTGGGTGTTGTGGTTGCTAAAATGAAGTCTGGAAGGCATCCAGTAAGAAGCTTTGGAGAAATATGTGTTTTCTTACCAAAAAGAACTCTGCCCTACACACATACACACACACACACTCACACACATGCACACACCCGTGGGTAATCTTCATCCGTTGATTCCCAATTTACATTAATGTCTTCACGGGCTCTTTTCCATGGCTGACCTTCAACTATTCAAAGACAGTTTACAGGCCCCTCTAAGGCCTGGGTGAGCCCGGTAAGTGCTTGGTGCACGAACAATGATGCTGATAGCTAATATTATGCACACTTACTCTGTGCTAGGTATGGTGCTAACCTTTAAGCACATTATTCAGGTCAATCTCAATAGCCTTATGAGGTTGGTGCTGTCGTCAATACTTCATCATCATCCCTATCTATAGATGAAGAAACTGAGGTTTAGATAGATAGCTAATAAGTGGTAGAGCAGGACTTTATGAAGCTGGAACCAACTGTCTTCACCTGAGATGTGTTCAAGTGACTTAAACCCTTTGAGTTTTTGTTTCCTCATTGCCATCTGCTGTCTCTTACCAGCTTAGCAGCCGCAACTTCCAATCCAGCACCAGCGTTCTTATTTTCCTTAAAGTTGGTCAACCCCTAATTTTAATCCATGTGGTTCAGGTGAGGTAGGAAAGAATTCCTTAAACAAACATAACAATCACTAAACATACAGGGTAATGTGACTAAATTAAAACAAATATGTGTTTATCCGAAAACACTAAAGTAAAAAAAAAAAAAAAAAAAGCCATAAATTGGGAGAAGATATTGCAACACATACCTCTACAAGTCGTTAAGACAAGGACAACTAAAAAAACAGGGAAATGACACAAGCAGGTACTTCACGGACACGGAAACGTGAATGGCAAATAAAGATAAGAAAAATTGCTCAACCTCAATAGTAGTCACAGACATGAAGATTAAGATCACATTTTACACCCATTAGATGAGTCTGATGGTGCCCGGTGTTGCAAGAATGATTCCAAGATCCTAAAGCTATCCTCCTACATTGTTTTCTAAAAATTTAAAATCTGCCTTTTACATTGAAGTTTTTAATCCATCTTGAATTGATTTTTTTTTGCCTTTTGGGGGGATTAGATAGTGGTTAAATTTCCTTTTTTTTTTTTTTTTAACATGGATGGTCAATTGTCCTAGTACTTTCTATTGAATTGTCCCTCCTTTCCTCATGATCTGAAATGCCACCTCTGTCATAAATCAAGTTTTCCTATATGCCTGGGTCTGTTTCTGTGGTTTCTATTTTATTTCATTGCTGGTTTTATCTACCCCTGCATGGATACCATTCACTCTGCTTTTATAATAAGTCTTGATATCTTTTTTTCTTCTTCTTTGTGGGTCTTTTGGCTTTTCTTGGACCTTTGCTCTTCCATGCAGATCTTACAATGGGCTGTCAATTTCCTTGAAAAGCCCTGTTGAGATTTTGATTGAAGTTGTCTTGTTTCTGATTTTGAAGGAAACATTTCTAACTTTTCGTTATTGAGAACGATATTTGCTATAGGTTTTTGGTAGAAATCTATACCTTTAACTGGCTAAGGAAGTTCTCTTCCATTTTTAGTTTGTTATAAGTAATTACCATGAAAGATTGTTGAATTTTATTTAAAAAATTTTTTTGCAACTATTGAAATGATCTGATAGTTCTTCATTAATATAGTTAATTACAGGAATATATTTTCTAACATTAACCTATCCATGTGTTCCTGGAGTAAACCCAGCTTAGTTAGGATACAGTATCCTTTTTATATAATTTTTTTTAGATTTGATTTACTAATATTTATTGAGGATTTCTACTTGTATTTTTATGACTGATTTATGTGTCATATTGGCCTGGTCTTATTTTCTTTTTTTTATTGTGCTTTAGGTGAAAGTTTGTAGCTCAAGTTAATTTCTCATACAAAAATTTATACACATATTGTTATGTGACATTAGTTGCAATCCCCACAATGTGA
Source organism: Elephas maximus indicus (assembly GCF_024166365.1). Lineage (NCBI taxonomy): Eukaryota > Metazoa > Chordata > Mammalia > Proboscidea > Elephantidae > Elephas > Elephas maximus. The sequence goes on from NC_064838.1 coordinate 62,830,451, forward strand.
CAGCACCCTCCCCATTTCCACCATTCAACTAGTTTCTGTCCCTTCCTGCTTCATCCTGCCTCTGCGCAGGAGCCACCAATTTGCTCTCCTGTATCTGATTGAACTAGGAAGCACACTCCTCATGAGTATTATTTTCTGTTTTATAGTCCAGTCTAATCTTTGTCTGAAGAGTGGGCTTTGGGAATGGTTTGAGTTCTGGGTTAACAGAGCATCCGGGGCCATAATTTTTGGGGATTCATCCACTCCCTGTCAGAGCATTAAGTCTGGTCTTTTTACATGAATTTGAGTTCTGCTCCACTCTTTTCTCCTGCTCCATCTGGGACTCTCTGTTTTGTTCCCTGTCAGGGTGGTCATTGATGGTAGCCAGGCATCACCTGGCTCCTCTGATCTCAGGCTGGTGAAGTTCCTGGTTCTTGTGGACCTTTTGTCTCTTGGGCTAATATTTTCCTTGTGTCTTTGGTGTTCTTCATTCTCTTTTGCTCCATGTGGGTTGGAACCAATTGATGCATCTTAGGTGGCTGCTCACAGGCTTTTAACACCCCAGATGCCACTCAAGTCTGGTCTTATTTTGATGTCAAGTTATTTGATGTCATCATAAAGTGAATTGGGAAGTAGTTCCTCTTTTTCTATTCTCTGGAAGAACTTAGAGTGAAATGATCTATTCCTTAAAAGTTTAATAGACCTTGCTTGTAGGACCATCTGGGCTTGATGTTTTCCCTTGCTGAAAATTTTCATCAATTTCTTTAATAATTATAGGACTCATGTTTTCTAGGTCTTCTTGAGTCAATTTTATAAATTACTGTTTTCTAGGAATGTGTCTATTTGGTCTACATTCTCAAATATATTTGCAAAAAAATATTCTTTGATTATCATTTTAATTTTATCTAGTTACGGGCCAAAGGGTGGGTTTTGTTTTTTTTTTTAATATTGTTTATGTGTGCTTTCTTTCTAATTTTTTTGATCTCACCAGAGCTTTGTCTATTTTATTAGTCTTTTCAAAAGATAAATTTTGGCTTTGTTGAGCTTCTATTATGGCTTTGTTTTTATTTTATTATTTTTGCTTTTATCTTTATTATTTTCTTTCACATACTTCAATTTTATTCCACTGTGCTTTTCTAACTTCCAAAATTGGGTTAGTTAATCACTTTCCATCATTTTTTCATTTACTCATTTAAGGCTATGTAAATTTCTTTCTTACTAAGAACTGTTTTACTACATTTAACAAGTTTTATATCCTATGTCCATTATTGTTCAGTTCTAAATATTTTAAATTTTCCACTATAATTTCTTCTTTGACTCGTGAGTTATATAGAAATTGCTAAATGAATGTGGATTTATAATTTATCAGTTTGTTAATTATATAGCGTCAAAGGACATGTTCTGTATGATACTGATTCTGGAAGTTGTTACAACTTGCTTTATGGCCTTGGATGTGGTCAATGTTCCACGTGTAATTGTTGAATACAAGGCTCTGTCTCTGTCCACTAAATCAAACTTGATCATTATATCGTTCAGCTCTTCAGTATATTTTTTGTCTGTTCGTCCTATAAATAATAGACAGTTTAGAAGTGATACATTTTGCTGGCAAATTGAAATTTTATTATCATGTAGCGATCCTCGTCAACACTAATACTTTTTTTGTTAGTCTATTTTATCTAATATTAAAATAGCTACACTAACTTTCTTTTGGAAAGTATTTGCCAGGTACATCGCTTTTCACACTTACTTATGAACTTTCCAAATTCCTATGTTTTAGGAGTGCCGCTTGAAACAGTGGCTCTTCGGTGGTTTAAAAATCTAGTTTGACAATTTCTAACTTTTAACTGATGAGCTTAGCTCATTTACGTTTGCTGTGATTACTGGTATATCTGGACATGCTTTTAACCTTATTTTTGGCTTTTTTCTCTTTGTCTCACTTATTTCTGCACTTCTTTTAGGTTGATTTTTTTCCCCCTTATTGGCTTATGCCATTTCCCCATCCTACTAGTTTGTAAGTTATATATCTTATTTTGTACTATTTTAGTGAGACATTTTGACATTTTACCATGTGTACTTAACAAAGGCTAAATTTCCTATCTTTATTCCCTTCCCACACAAATACAAAGGCATTAAAACATTTAACTTCAGTAGCCTCTTTCCCAATTTATTGTTGCCCAGTGTTTTAGTTCTGTCCTTGTTTTAACCCCACAAATTAGATATTTTCATTGTTGTCATTATTGTTGTTTTGTACTGACAATTTTATTTTAGATTTACGTATCTACCGATTTGTACACTCGGCATTCCTCCTTTCATTTCAATTATTTTTAATGGGATCATTTTTCTTCTTCCTGAAGTACATCCTAGAAGTTCATTTAGTTGAGGTGTTCTAGTGGTAAATTCCCTTAGTTTTTGTTTCTCTGAAGATGTCTGAATTTCATCCTCTTTCTTGAAAGGTATCTTTGCTGGGTGCCCAGTTCTCAGGTCTTTAAAAACACGATTTCACTATCATTTGGCTTCCATTGTTGCTGTGAAGAAATCTGCTGTAAACCTAATTCCTTCTTTTGTGAGTAATTTTTCTCTTTTTATCTCTAGCTGCTTTTAAGGTCTTTGTTTTTTGATGTTCTGCAGTTTCACTACAACCTTTCTTGGTGTGGGTTTTCCATTATTGATCCTGCTTGGGATAGGTTATGCTTCCTATGTATGTGGATTCAAGTCTTTTTTATGTCCTAGAATTTCTCAGTCATTACTTTTTCAAATGTGGCTTGTCCTTCTCTCTCCTTCTTTGATGCTGATTAAATGGATATTAGATCCTCTTGTTCTGTAGTGCTTATTTCATAATATCTCTTTCATATTTTTTCTGTCTTGTCACGCTGTGCAGTTCTAATTTAGTGAGACCATACGGCATCTGTTCTTTTGGGTGGCGCGGTGGTTAAGCCTTCAGCTGCTAACCAAAAGGTCAGCAGTTCAAACCCATCAGCCACTCCTTGGAAACCCTATGGGGCAGCTCTACTCTTTCCCATATGGTAGCTATGAGTCAGAATTGACTCTATGGCAAAGTTTGGTTTGGTTGGTTAATCATGGTCTGTGGGGGTCCTGAATGCTTTCTTACAGAAAGAATCTTTGTTTATGCCTGGAGTGAAGGAGTGCTACCCATCTGAGAACACTCTAGCCCATTTGAGTGTCCTGGATAAATATGGGACTTTCAGGTTCAGCAGCTCCAAATTATAGTTGGTGAAGGTTTAGTCTCCCAACGTTGTTTGCGGGTCTGTATAGGCATTTTGTCTGAAGACAACCCTGCCTTTCACGTGTATTGCTCCTCACTGTCCCCCACACTTATTTGGACACAGTTTCAGCCCTGCAACACATGACAGTTCATTTTATCTAGGGTAGAGTTTCTTTGAGAAGATGGATGCTTCAGAATATCTGGTCCACCATATGCTGAGGTGCAATTGAATTTTTAAAAGCCTAAAGGCAACATGAAAACCCTGGTGGCACACTGGTTAAGAGTTCAGCTACTAACCAAAAGGTCGGCAGTTTGAATCCACCAGGCACTCATTGGAAACCCTATGGGGCAATTCTACCCTGCCCTATAAAGCAATGAGTTGGAACCGACTTGACAGCAAAGAGTTTGGTTTTTGGTTTTTAAAGGCAACATGGAGCCCTGATGGCTCAGTGGTTAAGGGTTCGGCTGCTAACCAAAAGGGCAGCAGTTCAAATCCACCAGCTGCTCCTTGGAAAGCCTATGGGGCAGTTCTACCTTGTCCTATAGGTTCGCTATGAGTCAGAACTGATGGCAACAGGTTTAGTTTGGGGATTTTTAAAAGGCAACATTGTGACATTTCATAATAATGCTTTTGTCACATTCCAAATTATTGAAACAATTTTGAATCTTGGTTTTCTTCCCAGCTTTGTTTGACTTCAATTCTTCTGATGAGCTGGATTTGTGTTGACGTAAATTATTTTTTTAAATGTCAAGGGCAGAGAATTGAAGCATTCCATTAGAGAATTCCTTCCAGCCTGATATTTTTAGATTAAACAAACCTGGGCCACTGTTGTTTGAGTGTTTATGAATCCATTGAACTGTGATGTTATGCATTCTAGGTTTCTCCATCTTGCCCATAAACAGATCATAAAATGCTTTGTTCAAAGCCTACTATAGTCAAGGTTCTCTATAGGATTTCTACAACAGTCTCCATAGCTACTTACATCAGTGAACCATAAAAAATGATTCCTTTGGACTGATTATTCATGGACAATCCATATCAGCTTTTAGTAATAACCCCATATGAGCTCTTAGTGCTCACCTCTTTTTTTTTTTAAAGTACTAACTTTGCTAGAAATCAACACCATACCTATCAGTCTCTAGGTTTGTGTGTCAATCTTTCTCCCCTACTTGAAATGGACACTCACTCATTGAAGCCTTTTGCATGATTTCTTGAAGATCACTAAATATATTTCTGAGATCATATCTAAACATCCTTTTGGTACCCTGGGGATTCATTTCTTTTGATTTGGTGACTTGAGCTAGTTTAAATTGACGGGTGCTGTTTCCCTATCTTTTCTTCCTATCCTGGGCTCCATTTCCTTCTTGGTGATGATGTTTTAACCCAATCAGATGGACATTCCTTCTCCCCAGTGAAGGTGGAGTAGAATAGAAAGCTGGTAGTTCAGCTTTCTCACCACCATCTGTTAACATTACATATGCTTGATTTCTTTTTTTAATTCAACTGCTTGATTCAAATCCAAATTTAAATTAATCTTTTTCTGTCTTTAGTATTTGAGTCTCAGTCACTCTGGGTTTTAGCTTCGCTTGCCTCTCCTTGGAAACTCTGTGGGGCAGTTCTACGAAGGCAATGGGCAAATGGGAATGGGCTGCCTCTCCTTAAAGGTCCAGATGAATCTTCTGGAAAATTTCCATCATCTTCCAACTTCTATACAGGTTCTTGGAAAATCTGAACTCACCCACAGTATCTCTCAGAGTTCTGCCTGTCCTTCCCGTTCAGGGTCTTCTCTTGCCTAGCACTGCCTAATTAGCATTTGCAACAAACGAATCAATAGACTGTAATTCTAAAAATTACATTTTTATAACTTCCTTATTATTGAGTACATCTTTTTATAACCATATACTTCATTTTGAAATACATCAGCTTGTTGCCTCATGATATATCTTATTACTTAACTCTTGCATCAATATACTTTTTTTCAGGTGTGTATAACTCATCCTGAAGTTTAGACTGTACTCCCAGAAGGAAGGAGTCTAAGTGCATGTTCCATACTAGGGTCCCATGCGTACGTAGACGTTCAATGAATATTTAATTCACAAATAAATGAATAAGCAATATTTTGAGTCATTTGGCAACAAAATGTGTTTGGCCTAAAAATGTTAATATTTCATATTGGATTTCTGGCTACAAGCTCTCTTAAGGTGAGACTTTGTCATATCTTTTGTATTTAACCTCATTACTGGTTATGGCAGCCATAGTGTAGTAGTTAGGACATAGATTTTATGTTCAGACATACGCAACTTGGTTTGTATTCTGGCAGTGTCAATTAATAGCTATGTGACCTTAGACAGGTTATTTAATCTCTCTGAACCTCAATTTCCTCATCTGTAAAATGGATGTAATAATAGTACCTGTCTCATAGAGTTATTGGGAGGATTCAATGAGATAATGCATGTAAAGCACTGAGCACAAGGCAAGGCACATAGGAAAAGCTCAATACATGTAGCAAGTTAATATTTGCCTGCTCTGTGCCACTCATCATGCTGGTTCCTGGAGGAGATGGAGGTGAAAACTGAGTTAGCAACTCAGTGGGGTTGAGAGTCACCTAAGTGAATGAATACATTGGGTACAATGTGCTATGAGGATGTGGATGATGGAGCAATGAATTTTGCCTGGGAAGGCTGATGGGAAGTGTGACATCTCAGTTGCATATTGGGCAGGGGGCTCAGTGGTTGGTTCCAAGTTGCCACACAGAAATGCCTGGGGAATGGATCATGCAAATGGCTGGGAAGCCCAGGGTTGCTGCCCACCTGGCATCTCTGTGCACACGGAGTGTCTTGTGTTTTTAATTTTTTTCCTACGCACATTTCCACATGCTGACAAGGCCTTTGTCCTTCATGTTATTCATGATTCCATCATAGTTTGCATACCATTCCCTGATTAAATAGTTGCTTAATATATTTTTTTTTCAGTCTCTCACACAAAAATTTATACACACGTTGCTATACACTCCTAGTTGCTCTCTCCCCAATGAGACAGCACACTCCTTCCCTCCACTCTCTATTCTTGTGTCCATTTGGCCAGCTTCTGACACCCTCTATCCTCTCATCTCCCCTCCAGACAGGAGCTGCCCACATAGTCTCATGCGTCTACTTAATCCGAGATTATTTTCTATCCCGTAGTCCAGTCCAATCCCTGTCTGAAGAGTTGGCTTTGGGAATGGTTCCTGTCTTGGGCTAACAGAAGGTATGGGGACCATGACCTTTGGGATCCTTCTAGTCTCAGTCAGACCATTAAGTCTGGTCTTTTTATGAGAATTCGAGGTCTGCATCCCAATGTTTTCCTGCTCCCTCGGGAGTTCTCTGTTGTGTTCCCTCTCAGGGCAGTCATTGGTTGTAGCCAGGCACCATCTAGTTCTTCTGGTCTCCAGATGATGTAGACTCTGATTCATGTGTCCCTTTCTGTCTCTTGGGCTCGTAATCGCCTTGTGTCCTTGGTGTTCTTCATTCTCCTTTGATCCAGGTGGGTTGAGACCAATTGATGCATCTTAGAGGGCTGCTTGCTAGAGTTTAAGACCCCAGATGCCACTTCCCAAAGTGGGGTGCAGAATGTTTTCTTAATAGATTTTATTATGACAATTGACTTAGGTGTCCGCTGAAACCATGGTCCCCAAACCCTGCCCCTGCTACGCTGGCCTTTGAAATGTTCAGTTTATTCAGGAAATGTCTTTGCTTTTGGTTTAGTCCAGTTGTTGCTGACCTCACCTGCATTGTGTGTTGTCTTTCCCTTCACCTAAAATAGTTCTTATCTACTAATTAGTGGATACCCCTTTCCTTCCCTCCCTTCCCCCTCTTGTAACCATCAAAGATTATTTTCCTCTGTTTATTTCTTGCGTTCTCATAATAGTGGTCTCATACAATATTTGTCCTTTTGCAACTGACTAATTTCACTCAGCATAATGCCTTCCAGGTTCCTCCCTGTTATGAAATGTTTCACGGATTCGTCATTGTTCTTTATGGATACATAGTATTCCATTGTGTGAATATACTATAATTTATTTATCCATTCATCCATTGATGGGCACCTTGGTTGCTTCCGTCTTTTGGCTATTGTAAACAGTACTGCAATGAACATGGGTGTGCATATATCTGTTCATGTAAAGGTTCTTATTTCTCTAGGATATATTCCAAGGAGTGGGATTGCTGGATCATATGGTAGTTCTATTTCTAGTTTTTTTTTTATTAACTTTTATTAAGCTTCAACTGAATGTTTACAAATCCAATCAGTCTGTCACATATAAGTTTACATACATCTTACTCCGTACTCCCACTTGCTCTCCCCTTCTTGAGTCAGCCCTTTCAGTCTCTCCTTTCGTGACAATTTTGCCAGCTTCCCTCTCTCTCTATCCTCCCATCCCCCCTCCAGACAAGAGTTGCCAACACAATCTCAAGTGTCCACCTGATATAATTAGCTCACTCTTCATCAGCATCTCTCTCCCACCCGCTGACCAGTCCCTTTCATGTCTGATGAGTTGTCTTCAGGGATGGTTCCTGTCCTGTGCCAACAGAAGGTCTGGGGACCATGGCCGCCGGGATTCCTCTAGTCTCAGTCAGACCATTAAGTATGGTCTTTTTATGAGAATTTGGGGTCTGCATCCCGCTGATCTCCTGTTCCCTCAGGGGTTCTCTGTTGTGCTCCCTGTCAGGGCAGTCATCGATTGTGGCCGGGCACCAACTAGTTCTTCTGGTCTCAGGATGATGTAGGTCTCTGGTTCATGTGGCCCTTTCTGTCTCTTGGGCTCTTAATTGTCGTGTGACCTTGGTGTTCTTCATTTTCCTTTGCTCCAGGTGGGTTGAGACCAATTGATGCATCTTAGATGGCCGCTTGTTAGCATTTAAGACCCCAGATGCCACATTTCAAAGTGGGATGCAGAATGTTTTCATAATAGAATTATTTTGCCAATTGACTTAGAAGTCCCCTCAAACCATGTTCCCCAGACCCCCACCCTTGCTCCACTGGCCTTTGAAGCATTCTTTTTATCCCGGAAACTTCTTTGCTTTTGATCCAGTCCAATTGAGCTGACCTTCCATGTATTAAGTGTTGTCTTTCCCTTCACCTAAAGCAGTTCTTATCTACTGATTAATCAATAAAAAACCCTCTCCCTCCCTCCCTCCCCCCTTCGTAACCACAAAAGTATGTGTTCTTCTCAGTTTTTACTATTTCTCAAGATCTTATAATAGTGGTCTTATACAATATTTGTCCTTTTGCCTCTGACTAATTTTGCTCAGCATAATGCCTTCCAGGTTCCTCCATGTTATGAAATGTTTCACAGATTCGTCACTGTTCTTTATCGATGCGTAGTATTCCATTGTGTGAACATACCACAATTTATTTACCCATTCATCCGTTGATGGACACCTTGGTTGCTTCCAGCTTTTTGCTATTGTAAACAGAGCTGCAATAAACATGGGTGTGCATATATCTGTTTGTATGAAGGCTCTTGTATCTCTAGGGTATATTCCGAGGAGTGGGATTTCTGGGTTGTATGGTAGTTCCATTTCTAACTGTTTAAGATAATGCCAGATAGATTTCCAAAGTGGTTGTACCATTTTACATTCCCACCAGCAGTGTATAAGAGTTCCAATCTCTCCGCAGCCTCTCCAACATTTATTATTTTGTGTTTTTTGGATTAATGCCAGCCTTGTTGGTGTGAGATGGAATCTCATTGTAGTTTTAATTTGCATTTCTCTAATGGCTAATGATCGATAGCATTTTCTCATGTATCTGTTGGCTGCCTGAATATCTTCTTTAGTGAAATGTGTGTTCATATCCTTTGCCCACTTCTTGATTGGGTTGTTTGTCTTTTTGTGGTTGAGTTTTGACAGAATCATGTAGATTTTAGAGATCAGGCGCTGGTCGGAGATGTCATAGCTGAAAATTCTTTCCCAGTCTGTAGGTGGTCTTTTTACTCTTTTGGTGAAGTCTTTAGATGAGCATAGGTGTTTGATTTTTAGGAGCTCCCAGTTATCGGGTTTCTCTTCATCATTTTTGGTAATGTTTTCTATTCTGTTTATGCCTTGTATTAGGGTTCCTAGGGTTGTCCCTATTTTTTCTTCCATGATCTTTATCGTTTTAGTCTTTATGTTTAGGTCTTTGATCCACTTGGAGTTAGTTTTTGTGCGTGGTGTGAGGTATGGGTCCTGTTTCATTTTTTTGCAAAGGGATATCCAGTTATGCCAGCACCATTTGTTAAAAAGACTATCTTTTCCCCAATTAACTGACATTGGTCCTTTGTCAAATATCAGCTGCTCATATGTGGATGGATTTATATCTGGGTTCTCAATTCTGTTCCATTGGTCTATGTGCCTGTTGTTGTACCAGTACCAGGCTGTTTTGACTACTGTGGCTGTATAATAGCTTCTGAATATTTCTAGTTTTTTTAAGGAAGCGCCAAATCGATTTCCAAAGTGGTTGTACCATTTTACATTCCCACCAGCAGTGTAGAAGTGTTCCAGTCTCTCCATAACCTCTCTAATTTTTATTATTTTGTGTTTTTTGAATTAATGCCAGCCTCGTTGGAATGAGATGGAATCTCATTGTAGTTTTGATTTGCATTTCTCTAATGGCTAATGATCCTGAGCATTTCCTCATGTATCTGTTAGCTACCAGTGACATTCTTTTGCCCATTTTTTAATTGGGTTGTTTGTCTTTTTGCATTTGAGTTTTTACAGTATCATGTAGATTTTAGAGATCAGGCGCTGATCGGAAATGTCGTAGCTAAAAACTTTTTCCCAGCCTGTAGGTAATCTTTTTACTCTTTTGGTGAAGTCTTTGGATGAGCATAGCTGTTTGATTTTTAGGAGCTCCCAGTTATCTAGTTTTTCTTCTGCATTGTTAGTAATGTTTTGTATACTGTTTATGCCATGTATTAGGGCTCCTAACATTGTCCCTACTTTTTCTTCCATGATCTTTATCGTTTTAGATTTTATATTTAGGTCTTTGATCCATTTCGAGTTAGTTTTTGTGCACGGAGTGAGGTATGGGTCTTGTTTCTTTTTTTTGCAGATGGATATCCAGTTATGCCAGCACCGTTTGTTTAAAAAGGCTGTCTTTTCCCCCATTTAAGTGTTTTGGGGCCTTTGTCAAATATCAACTGCTCATATGTGGATGGATTTCTGTCTGGGTTCTCAATTTTGTTCCATTGATCTATGTATCTGTTGTTGTACCAGTACCAGGCTGTTTTGACTACTGTGGTGGTATAATAGGTTCTAAAACCAGGTAGCGTGAGGCCTCCCACTTTGTTCTTCTTTTTCGGTAATGGTTTACTTATCCAGGGTGATTTGTTTCTCCATCTCATTAAAAAATGTCATTGGAATTTGGATTGGAATTGCACCATATCTATAGATCGCTTTTGGTAGAATAGACATTTTTACAATGTTAAGTTTTTCTATCCATGAGCAAGGTATATTTTTCCACTTATGTACATCTCTTTTGGTTTCTTGCAGTAGTGTCTTGTAGTTTTCTTTGTGTAGGTTTTTATAACTCTGGTAAGATTTATTCCTGGGTATTTTATCTTAGTGGCCACTGTAAATGGTATTGATTTGGTGATTTCCTCTTCAATGTTCTTTTTGTTGGTGTAGAGGAATCCAACTGATTTTTGTATGTTTATCTTGTATCCTGATACTCTGCCAAAATCTTGTATTAGTTTCAGTAGTTTTCTTGAGGATTCTTTAGGGTTTTCTGTGTATAAGATCATGTCATCTGCAAATAGAGATACTTTTACTTCTTCCTTACCATTCTGGATGCCTTTTATTTCTTCATCTAGCCTAATTGCCCTGGCTAGGACCTCCAGCACAATGTTGAATAAGAGTGGTGATAAAGGGCATCCTTGTCTGGTTCCCAGTCTCAAGGGGAATGCTTTCAGACTCTCTCCTTTTAGGATGATGTTGGCTGTGGCTGTGTATAAATGCCCTTTATTATGTTGAGGAATTCTATTCCTATTGTGCTAAGAGTTTTTATTATGAAAGGGTGTTCATCTTTGTCAGATGCCTTTTCTGCATCGGTTGATAAGATCACATAGTTCTTTACTTTTGTTTTATTTAGGGTTACATTAATTGTTTTGCTAATATTGAACCATCCCTGCATACCTGGTATGAAACCCACTTGGTCATAGTGAATTATTTTTTTGATATGTTGTTGAATTCTATTAGTTAGAATTTTATTGAGGATTTTTGCATCTAAGTTCACGAGGGATATAGACTTGTAATTTTCTTTTTTTTTATGGTGTCTTTACCTGGTTTTGGTATCAGGGATATGGTGGCTTCATAGAATGAGTTTGGAAGTATTCTATACTTTTCTATGCTCTGAAAAACCTTTAATAGTAGTGGTGTTAGTTTTTCTCTGAAAGTTTGGTGGAATTCTGCAGTGAAGCCGTCTGGGCCAGGGATTTTTTTTGTTGTTGTTGGGATTTTTTTGGTTACCTTTTCAATCTCTTTTTTTGTTATGGGTCTATTTAGTTGTTCTACCTCTGTTTGTGTTAGTTTAGGCAGGTGGTGTGTTTCTAGGAATTCATCCATTTCTTCTGGGTTTTCAAATTTGTTAGAGAATAACTTTTCATAGTAATCTGATATGATTCTTTTAATTTCAGTTGGGTCTGTTGTAATATCGCCCCTCTCATTTCTTAATCGGGTTATTTGATTCCTCCCCTGTTTTTCTTTTGTCAGTTTGGCCAGTGGTTTATCAGTTTCGTTAATTTTTTCAAAGAACCACCTTTTGGTCTTGTTAACCCTTTTAATCATTTTTCTGTTCTCTATTTCATTTAATTCTGCTCTAATTTTTATTATTTGTTTTCTCCTGGTGCCTGAGGGCTTCTTTTGTTGCTCTCTTTCTATTTCTTCAAGTTGTAGGGATAGTTCTTTGATTTTGTCCCTTTCTTCTTTTTTTTAATGTATGCATTTATTGATATAAATTGACCTCTGAGAACTGCTTAACTGTGTCCCAAATGTTCTGATAGGAAGTGTTTTCATTCTCATTGGATTCTCTGAATTTCTTTATTCCATCCTTAATGTCTTCTATAACCCAGTCGTTTTTGAGCAGGGTATTGTTCAGGTTCCAAGTGTTTGATTTCTTTTCCCTGCTTTTTCTGTTATTGATTTCTACTTTTATGGCCTTATGGTCAGAGAAGATGCTTTGTAATATTTTAATGTTTTGGATTCTGCTAAGGCTTGCTTTATGACCTAATATGTGATCTATTCTAGAGAATGTTCCATGTGCACTAGAAAAGAAAGTATATTTGGCTGCTGTTGGGTGGAGTGTTCTGTATATGTCTGTGAGGTCCAGTTGGTTGATTGTGGCATTTAGGTCTTCTGTGTCTTTATGGAGCTTCTTTCTGGATGCTCTGTCCTTCACCAAAAGTGCTGTGTTGAAGTCTTCTACTATAATTGTGGAGCTGTCTATCCTACTTTTCAATGATGTTAGAGTTTTTTTTTATGTGTCTTGCAGCCCTGTCATTGGGTGCATAAATATTTAATAAGGTTATATCCTCCTGGTCTATTGTCTCTTTAATCATTATATAGTGTCCTTCCTTATCCTTTGTGGTGGATTTAACTTTAAAGTCTATTTTGTCAGAAATTAATATTGCCACTCCTCTTTTTTGACTGTTGTTTGCTTGATATGTTTTTTTCCATGCTTTTAGTTTTAGTTTGTTTGTGTCTCTAAGGTTTGTCTCTTGTAGGTAGCATATAGATGGATCATGGTTTTTTTTTTTTTTTAAATCTATTCTGCCACTCTGTCTCTTTATTGGTGCATTTAGTCCATTTACATTCAGCATAATTATGGATAGGGATAAGTTTAGTATTATCATTTTGATGTCTTTTTTTGTGTGTTGTTGACAGTTTCTTTTTCCCACTTAATTTTTTGTGCCGAGTAGTTTATATATTGTGTTTTCCTCTATTCTTTGTAGTTGATTTTGTTTCTGCTGAGTCTCTATTTTTTTCTTGTATTTTATTTTGATGAGTAGGATTGTTAGTCTCCTTTGTGGTTACCTTAATATTTACCCCTATTTTTCTAAGTTTAAACCTAAATTTTATTTCTTTATATTGCCTTGTATTCCTCTCCATATAAAAGATCTATGACTACATTTCTTAGTCCCTGTTTATTGTTTCAGTGTTGTCTTCTTTTACATAATGATGTCGCTGTTTCCCTGTTTTGGGCATTTTTTTATCTTGATTTATTTTTGTGATTTCCCTATCTGGGTTGATGTCTGATTGCTTGGTCCAGTGTTCTAGACTTGGGTTATTATCTGATATTATTGATTTTCTAACCAGAGAACTCCCTTTAGTATTTCTTGTAGTTTTGGTTAGGTTTTTACAAATTCCCTAAACTGTTTATCTGGAAACGTCCTAACTTTGCCTTCATATTTGAGAGACAGTTTTGCTGGATATATTATTCTTGGCTAGCAATTTTTTTCCTTCAGTTTTTTTGTGTAAGTCATCCCACTGCCTTCCTGTCTGCATGGTTTCTGCCGAGGAGTCAGAGCTTATTCTTATTTACTCTCCTTTGTAGGTGACTTTTCATTTATCCCTAGCTGCTCTTAAAATTCTCTCTTTATTTTTGGTTTTGGCAAGTTTGATTATAATATGTCTTGGTGACTTTCTTTTAAGCTCTACTTTATGTGGAGTTCGATGAGCATCTTGGATAGATATCTTCTCATCTTTCATGATATGAGGGAAGTTTTCTGCCAACAAATCTTCAACGATTCTCTCTGTATTTTCTGTTATCCCTCCCTGTTCTGGCACTCCAATCACTCATAGGTTATTTCTCTTGATAGAGTCCCACGTGATTCTTAGGGTTTCTTCATTTTTTTTTTTTAATTCTTTTATCTGATTTTTCTTCAAATACGTTGGTGCCAAGTGCTTTATCTACAGTCTCACCAATTCTGCCTTCCACCTGCTCAATTCTGCTCTTCTGACTTTCTATTGAGTTGTCTAATTCTGTAATTTTATTGTGAGTCTTCTGAGTTTCTTATTGCTGTCTCTGTGGATTCTTGCAGCTTATTAAATTTTTCATTATGTTCTTGAATAACCTTTTTCATTTGTTCAATTGCTTTATCTGTGTTCTTTGGCTTGTTCTGTGTATTGCCTGATCGCCTTCCTGGTCTCTTTCCTGATGTCTTCAAGAGTTCTGTATATTAATCTTTTGTATTCTGCATCTTGTAATTCCAGGAAGGCACCTTCATCCAGAAGATCTCTTGATTATTTGTTTTGAGAGCTTGTTAAGGTGATCATGCTCTGCTTCTTTATGTAATTTTACATTGAGTGTTGTCTTAGTTTATCTTATGTTTCCTTCCTGTATCCTAGCTTCTTTGTTTTGTTTTGATACGCCCAAATAGGTTGCTTGAGTGAACTAGCTTGATTATTTTTGCCTTTGAAGCTCTAACATCCTGTAACCAGGTGACTAGGGCTGTTATCAGGTATATAAGCCTAGGAGGCTATTCACTTTTCTTGTATGGATTTAGCTCAGGTGTCCGGGTTGTTGGTCATAAAGTGTGTGGTACGGGCTGTGTCCTACAGTCTTAAAGGGGCAGGGTTGTTTGGTGTAGGTACTGGTAACTAGTTGCAGCAGGGGTTCACACTCTGAATAAGGCAGGGGGCTTCCAATCGTCCCCTGAGTGTCTGTGAGGAAATCAAGTCCCTGTTATCTGGAGTGCACAGGTGGGTGGGTTCTGCAGATGGACCGTGGGCACCCAATGCTTTTGGCTGTAAGGCCTGGGAGGTACCAGCTATCCTTGGACCCCTGTCATGGGTGGCTGGGTCACCTGAGTAAAGCCACCAGTCCTTAGGCCCCTGATGTGGGTAGGTGAGGACCCTGTTTAGTAGGCAAAGTGGTGTCAAACATCAAACACCCAACTCTCCACTGCACAGCTGAAACAGTTGCAGCCTGCCAACAAGGGTCTATTCTCCTGAGATAGGCCCACACAGGTCCATGCAGGGGGAAAAGTATTCAAAGTCCACAGACCATTTATACCTGGACAGGAGCCGCTTCCGTCCTGAGCTCCCCAGGTTAGTGGAGCTGGCAGATTACCTTTCCCCCAGCTGTGAATTTATTTCTTCTCCAAGGCCAGGAGGATGGCTCAGGATGCTCAGCAGAACCTACCTCAGGCCCAGGGAAATCAATAGCCACTGAAGCTGGCTTGGGGGCTGGGGGCATGGTAAAATATAAACAAATACTTAGCTTTTGCCGAGAGCACCATTCTTCTCTGGTTCCGGAGGTGTGAGTAGGCTATGCAACTGGCTGTTTCTCCCTGAGGAAACTGCGGCTGAACACTACCACCAACCTGCTGCAGTCGCTCCTAGCAATGGTTTCTGAGGGTTCCTGGCGATTCAGGTCTGGCAACTCCTCTCTGCTTCTGAACTGCCTCTCCCACCCCCTTCCGCTTAGTCCATTTGCTAACTTTGCCTTTGATGTTCAGGGCTCCTAGCTTGTCATAAATATAACTGTTTCACTTTTTTTGGGGGGTCTTTGTTGCAAGAGGGATCACCAGAAGCGTTTGACTACTCTGCCATCTTGGCCTGGCGTCCCTCTACTTTTTTTTTTTTAATAAATAGACTCTATAAGTCCTTGAGGGCAAGAAATATGTCTTTATTCACCTAGAGAGTACCCGGCAGGTAGAAGGTGCTCCATAATGTTTCATGAATGAATGCATGTAGTGAACTCCTTTGGCCGCTGGCCCCACCATGTGCTGGCTCTGAGATCTTTAGCAAGTCAATTAAGCCCTCTGTGCCTCACTGCTCCTGTTTGTAACATGGGTTGGTGTCTCTGACAAGGTGGTTGTGAGGGCTAAGTGAGGTGATGCCCAGTGCCCAGCAGGTAACTAGTGTTTATTAAATGGTGGTGGCCATCAGTACCACTCAGTTCTGACTGGCATGCCACTGGGTCCAGGAGATGTCCACAGACTGCATGGCATGGTGAAGCCTGGGGTATTCTGCTGCTGGCAGAGGAGAGGTTTTGGAACTCTTTGCTAATGCTGGGGTAAGACTGTCAGTTGAGAAGGCATTTCTTTTTGGCTTAACTGAAGGTGGTATCAGGAACTTGGGTGGCCCCTAGAGCTGCTCCCTGGCCTCCCAATGATTCCTCAGTGACAGGGCTCAGAGCACTGCTGACTTAAGGTGGGATGGAAGGTGAATCCCCTCACCTCCTCCTACCTTCTTGACAAAACAAAAGCTGGGGCTAATTCAGTCTTCTGTCAGTCACCAGTGCAGGGAAAGAGTCATCGAAAACATGACTCCCACCTGGTGTGTCTAAATATAAAACTCTCTGGAAAAAAAAAAATTCTCCCTGAAAATACAAAGTCCAGACGCTTGGAGACCCTTCAAGCATGAATTACCCACTGTTAAGGTTTTGGAAGCTGAAATTTAAAAATTTTTTTAAAGTAGTGTTTTAAAAGACAGTTACTTGCAGCCACACCAAGCAACATTTGATGGTTTCCAGGTTGAGGCTTTCCTGGAAGTCATTCATTGATTTCATTCATTTATTAACTCCTCAACACCAGTGTGGTGAATGCTCCCCGAGTCTAAGACTGCACGGCTGCTATGGCTGTTACTACGTCTATTACGTGACAGATGGAGATTACTCTGCACTGACCCACTGGACCTGCTCTGGGCGTGGTGGACGACAGCTGCCATAGAAATGTTCAAGTTTGGCAGCGAAACAAGATGAGGCCAGAGAGGAAGGACCGGGCAACACATCCTTTAATGAGTAAACTGCCCCCCAAAACTCTGGGAACAGTTCCCTTAAACAAGCGAAATGTAGCCCTTGAAGTCTGGGTGAGGAGGTGACCAACATCACAGAGGAAGGTGCTCCAGGCCAAGCCAGGGTGATTGTCCTGAACTCCAGCTGAATTCCAGAAGCATCCTTGATAAGACAGGCTTTACAGGGATGGGCGGTCACCAGTGGTCTCAGACGTGCCTCTTTGCCACTTCACTGGGGCTTGTCCATATCCCATTCCTAAACCTAAGACCTACCCTATTCATCCAGGCTTGGCCAGCCTAGCAGGCTTGGCCAGCCTAGCAGGCTTGGTGGATAAAGGAGGTTGCCTTTGTGATGGGTTTAAATGGCCAAGAGGGTCCTTCTGGGCACTGGAACCACCAGCTTGGCAGACAAGCAAGCCAAGTTCTCAGTAGGAAGACCTGAGTGCCCTGAGGGCAGGACCCTGGCCTCTCCTTGCTAATTGCTACACAGTGCCTGGCACATAGTAGGTGCTCAGTAAATACTCGTTAAATGAACAAATGAATGAGCACTTTGACAGAAAAAGCCCCACAGTGCAGTGTGAGCCCAGCAGCAGCTGGGGAAAGACTTCTGAGAGCAAGTGATTTCTAAACGGAGACAAACAAAACCAAAAGGAATAGCCAAGCCAAGCAGGTGAGGAAGAGAGTTTTGCTGGAAAGAGCGGAGAGGCAGAGTGGTGTAGTTCTCCCCGGGCATCTTGGAGTGTGAAGGGGAGTGTGAAGGGGAGTGCTGCTGGGTGATGTGGCTGTCATGGAAAACTGAGGTCAGATGCTGAAGACCTTAGCTGGTGGGCGGGGGGGGGGTAGTCAGAAAACTTCATTTGAATTTAATGGGTGATAACTTTTATCCCCCCATTTTTTCTAAACATTTTTTTGTGTATGTATGTGTGTATGGCAAAATATATGTAACATAGAATTTACCAGTTTAACTCTTTCTAACTGTATAACTCAGTGGCATTAATTATATTTACAATACTATGCAACCATCGCCACTATCTGTGTCCAACACTTTTTCATCACCAGAGACAGGAACTCTGCAGCCAGTAAGCATTGCTCTAACTCGCCTTCCTCCACTCCGGCAGCCCCTGGGAACCACTACTTTTTCTGTCTCTATTCTATTCTAGATATTTCACGTAAGTGGGATCATACAATATGTGATCTTTTGTGTCTGGCTTATTTCACTCACCATAATGTTTTCAAGGTTCATCTGTGTCATAGCATGTATGAGAACTTCATTTCTCTTTATGGCTGAGTGATAGTCTATTGTGCGTATATACCACGTTTTGTTTATCCATTCATCTGTTGATGGACACGAGTTGTTTCCACCTTTTGGTTATTGTGAATCATGCGCAGTGACCACTGGTATGCACGTGTCTGTTAGCGCCGCTACTTTTAATTCTTCTGGGTATGTACCTAGGAGTGGAATTGCTGGGTCATGTGGTAATTCCATGTTTAACATTTTTAGGAACCATCAAACTATTTTTCACAGCAGCTGCATCGTTTTACCTTCTCACCCAAACCAAACCAAACAAACCCACTGCCCTCCAGTCCATTCCGACTCATAGCAAACCTATAGGACAGAGCAGAACTGCCTCATAGGGTTTCCAAGTCTGTAAATCTTTAGGAAGTAGGCTGCCACATCTTTCTCCCTCTGAGAGGCTGGTAGGTTCAAACCACCGACCTTTAGTTAGCAGCCAAGAGCTTAACCACTGCGCCACCAGGGGTCCTTCCTTCTCACCCACCTCCCTGTTTTTTCGCCTAGTGAGGTTTAAGGTTTAAGTAGCCCTTTTTAAAAGGAAGACATGACTGTAGTGGGGATATAGCCAATGGTTGCACAGGCCTTTCAAGAAGCCCATTTTCTCCTCCTAGCACTGGTGTGGGGCAATCCTGGGTTGGAGGGCCAGCTCTGACCCTACAGGCTGAGTATCTAGGCAAGCCCCTCACCTCCCTCAGCCTCGGTTTCTTCTTCTGAGTTAAGGGAGCCTACATAGGATTAAATGAGGCGGCGATGTACGCGAGGTCCTTAGCTCTTAGTGCTTAGTCTGCTCGTAGTATCGCTTGGCTTGCCTGGGAACCCACGCGCTCTCTCCCAGTCCTTTGGGGGCAGAGATCCTGTCTGAGTACCTCGGTGGCAATGCCAGGCACATCTCAGCAAAGGAAACAACAGCCCGACGACTAGGGCCTGGCGCTGTGGAACCGGACTCTGGGTACCACTCCCCCGCCGGGCCGCCCCACTGAGAGCTCTTCGGGGCGGGGCCACTCCAGGCGGCATTGCCCTCCTCCCGCCGCACCCGCAACACAGCAGGTGGCCACGCTCGGGAACCTGGGGAGGACAGGCTGCTGTGCAGATACTAACTTCACCTGGGGTTGAATGCTGTGAGCCGACGCGCGGAGGAGTTGGGGGCTCCCTTCTGGGGCTCCCCCGGCGGCGCAGGGAGCCGGGTGCGGGCGGGGGAGCGGCGGGGGCGGGGCCAGCTTTTCCTGTCGGAGGACTCAGACCTGCGAGCCGCGCCTTTAAGGCACCGAGCCGAGCCCGAGCCGAGATCCGCGCGGGCACGGGCGCTGCGGCCGGAGCTGGTGCGGGCTGGGGGCCGGGTCCGGGGCCGCGACGAGACGGCTGAGCCGGTTCAGGTGAGCGCGGGCGGGCAGGGCTGTGCGCTTAGGGAGGGAGGATCCGGGCGCCCCCACGGCCCCGTGACCTATCCTCCACTTCCCGGGTCCCGGCTGCCGGGCCCTCCCCGCGAGCGGCGGACGGGGTGAAGAGACTTGCACCCCTTTCTGCTCCGTCCCCCAGCTCGGCACCAGAACCTGAGCGCACCCTTTCCGTGTCTGGATGGATTTGGGGTTTGTGTACCCCCGTCCTCCGCACTTCCCGGGTCCGGGCTGCCTAACACCCCAAACCCGGGACAGGGTGAGGATAGGTCGGGGACCTGCACCCTCTTTTACTCCGCTCCGCCACTAGCCCCTATGCACCCCTCCCAGTGCCTGGATGATTTTAGGGCTCCTGCACCTCCGTTCCCCCTACTTTCTGGGGAATGGCGACAGCTTGCTTTCCCAGCCGACATCACTCCCCTTGTCGCCTCCCCCCGTCCAACTCCAGACAGCTGCACGCCCTAAGACCCCTCCAACACTCGCCCCCAGCAGGCTTTCAGCTTCCCTTCCCACAGTCTGCTCCAGTTGCCTCGACCTGTGCCCTCTCCACCCTGCCACCCGCGAATCGGGATTCTGGTCCAACCACCCTGACAGCCGGGTGCCCGCCAGCCCGCCACCCCGGCATCCCCGCCTACGCCTGCACGGGTTTTCAGGCTGCAGCCGTGCAAATGCGGATTGTGTAACGCGGGCTGTAGGGAGGGCACGTGGAGACCTGCTCCCCTGAACTGAACCCGCAGACCAGTGGGGGAGGCCAAGTTGAGAGAGGGAGGCAGGGAGGAAGGAAAAAGATGCCCGGGGTCTAGAGGCTGGGCATCCAGGAGTATGTATTCTTAGGGTCCTTTTCGTGCCCCAGGATGATTAAGAAGAGGAAACGGGCACAGGGTCCTACCCCCGCTGGGACCAGGAGGCCCGCAATTTGCCTCACCCTTCTCCAGCTCCAGCTCAGAGATCCCTGATGGTGGGCTCCGCTGGGCTTGGGCTTAAAAATAGTCTAATAACAATAGTAACTGAGATACAATAAGCAAGTGTGTGGGTAGTGGTTGAGTGCTACAGCTGTTGACCGAAAGGTCAGCAGTTCAAATCCGCCAGCTGCTCCTTGGAAACTCTATGGGGCAGTTCTGCTTTGTCCTGTAGGGTCGCTATGAGTCAAAATCTACTCGACCACAACGAGTTTTTTGGGTGTGGGTGCCAGGCCCTGTGCTAAGCACTTTAGGAAGATTATCTGCCATAACCCTTATAACATACCCATGTGGTAGGTGCCAAGGAAGAGTGAGGCTTCCAGAGGCGGCCCCAGATACAGTGAGCCTGACTTCACAGCTCCCGTTCTGAACCACTAGACTTTGTTACCCAATTGTAACTAATTAAGTCTTCTTAACACCATTTTTATAATGTAAGAAGTTAGAAAGGAGAGAAATAACCTGTGTTCCCAGCATCCATTATTTTTTTTTAATTAGGTTCCTAGACCAGCAAGGGCTCCTTGGTGCCCTCTTCAAAGAGACTGAGGCCCGGAGAGAAGGGACTGGCTGAAGGCCACACAGCTAGAAAGTACCAGGTCTGGGATGCAAAACAGGGCCTCACGTGTTCTTCCTGGGCTACCGCCTGGTATCCCAGGCCCCTAAGCAGAGGCCCCTAGAGACTCGGCCGCACCACCTCCTGTTGCCTTGGCTGAGCACCAGAGCGTGGCTTCTTCCCACTGCTGCTTTAGCTTAGCTGTTGTCCTCGGGAATGCCTTCCTGGAACCTCATATACCCCTTAGGGCAGCTCAGCTGTCCCCTCCGGGAATATGCCCCTGATTCCCCCTGCTCATGAAAGCTGTTCCTTTCTCTCCTGGAATCCATAGCTGGAATCTTACTACTTCCCACCCCCCAGATGGCATTTGGAAAATGCTCCTGTGGGCATCACCCTGTTAGGTGCAGTTGTCCTGCAGAACCAGAAACACTCCCCAAGGCCCCTCTTGCGACCTGCCTGCCTGGTCAGCCTCTAGAACGCAGAGAGAGGGGTCCATGGGAGGAAGGGTCGACTTCTGAAGTAAGAACAGGCTCAGGATTTCTGAACCCTGCAATGCCAACCTCCCTCAGTTGAGCTTCGGCCTGACTACAGGGAAAATGGTTGAACCTTGTACCTTACATTAATATCATACATTTATTTTTGTTCTTAACCAAAAGGATTTTCACCGGGAAATCAGACAAACTTGGGTTCAAATCTTACCTCTACTACTTGCTAGCTGTGTGGCCATGGGCAAGTTACCTAACCTTTCTGAGCCTGTTTCTGATAATAGTTTCTGGAGACAGTGGTGAGACTTAGATAAAATACTGCACACCGCCCAGGACATGGTAAGCACTCAATAAGCACTAGCTGTTTTACAGGCGGAACCCTGATGGCACAATGGTTAAGAGCTTGGCTGCAAACCAAAAGGTCAGCAGTTCCAACCTACCGGCCGCTCCTTGGAAACCCTGTGGGGCAGCTTTACTCTGTCCTGTAGGGTCGCTATGAGTCGGAATCAACTTGACAGTAACAGATTACTATGAAAGAGGAGCCTGGTTGCACAGTGGTTAAGTGCCAGACTGCTAACCAAAGGATCAAATCCACAAGCTGCTCTGCGAGAGAAAGATGTGGCAGTCTGCTTCTGTAAAGACTCATAGACTTGGAAACCCTGTGGGGCACTTCTACTCTGTCCTGTAGGGTCGCTATGAGTCGGAACCAACTCGCTGGCAATGGGTTTAGTTCGTTTTGTTGTTATGAAACGTGAGTGACAGTTTACCGTCATTTTGAGTTACTACAGAAAAATTATTACTAAAGCACTGACATTGACTGTGCTTAGGGTGGGCCAAAGGAGTTCTGGCCAAGAAGAGGTAAGCATTTTTTTGTGCTCAGAAAGGCCTATGAGGGTTTCTTCAGCCTAACCCATCCTTTGCTTTGCAGGAAGAGACAGAATTCCTTTTCTATTTCCCTAGTTTTAGAAATTAGCAAGCATTGGACTCTGAGAATCTGCACACCTGGAGTGAATGTGGAAATTTAGTGTGTGCAGCTGGAAGTAATTATGAAACTTAATGATAAGAGAAAAAAACTTGCTCTTAGAGGTGACCTCGATTTGCACTCTATGTTGGTTCAGGCGTGTCTTGCGGGCTGGAGGTTAGAATCAAAGCTTCTCTCTGGATTTGCATGGAAGGAAAGCAGGAGTGAGTATTTTATCCTAGTAGGCTAGTAAGGAGCTAAGAGCAGAAATCAATTTCCCTATGCCATATTCTGTAGGAGCCCTGGTGGTGCAGTGGTTAAGCGCTTGGCTGCTAACCGAAAGGTTGGTGATTCACACCCAGTAGCTGCTCTGTGGAAGAAAGATGTGGCAGTCTGCTTCTGTAAAGATTTACAGCCTTGGAAACCTTACGGGGCAGTTCCACTCTGTCCTGTAGGGTTGCTGTGAGTCAAAATCAACTCTATGGCAGTGAGTTATGCCATTTTCTTTACTAAACTCCTGGTTATTTTGGTGACTGGGTCAGTTATGGCAGTGATGAGTGTTCAAAAGAAGAGGGGAACTATGGACTTTAATTAATAATAATGGAACAATATTCATTTGTCAGTTGTAACAAATGTACCACACTAAGGCAAGGTGTTAATAATAGGGGCAACTGCAGGGATGGGGAGGGGCGTATGGGAACTCTGTACCTTCTGCTCAATTTTTCTGTAAACCTGAAAACAAAAAAACCAAACCCACTGCCATCGAGTCGATTCTGACTCACAGCAACCCTATAGGACAGAGTAGAACTGCCCCATAGAGTTTCCAAGGAGCACCTGGCAGATTCGAACTGCTGACATTTTGGTTAGCAGCCGTAGCACTTAACCACTAAGCCACCAGGGTTTCCTGAAGCTGCTTTAAAAAATAAAGGCTATTAATTAATTTAAAAGAGGGGGACAGGAATGTCCCCTCAAAGCTAAGTGTTTGGAATATGCCAGGAAGCTAGTTCTGCAAGTAGAAAAAGTTTTACTTTAAAATTTCTCTTCATTCTTTATTGGGATAATTGAAAACCTTTGAGTTTAGATTGCTTTTGAAGACGTCACTTTTTGTAAATTTCCCAGTTCTGTGGAATTTAGCAGTCTACCGGACTTCTGGGATCCTGAGGGACTTCCACATTTTTCATGCTGTCTAATGTGATGGTCACTAGTCACATGTGGCTATTTAAATTAAAATTACATCGAATTCAAAATCCAGTTTTTCAGTCACACTATAGCAGATAGAGAACATTTCCGTCTTCGTAGTAAGTTCTATGGCACAGTGTTGTTTTAGATTAATAAGACCATGGCAAAGCTGCTTGATGATGGGGTTAAGTTCCATTCCTCCTGTCAAGTCATCTGCAGGCCAAGAAAAAGAGTGAGCAGAGAAAGGGAAGGTTAATAAACCCCCCTAACCTCGTTCTGGCTGGCTGACTTACTGGCTTTTAACAAAGCAGGTTAAAAGGATGAGAGAGAGGGTGGGATCAAATGAAGCATCTCAGGGCGATGCAGCTCTGCCCTGGCTGCACATTAGAACCACCTAGAGAACTTTTTTAAAAAACACCCATGCCTGGGCCAGGTCCAACTGAATCTCAATCTCCAGGGCTGAGGCCCAGGAATCATAATTTTTAAAAGCTCCCCAGGGGATTCTAATAATGCAGCCAGGATTGAGAATGACTGACTGCCTTCAAGACTGTGAACTTAAAAAAAAATACTTCTAGCAAAGTTGCAGGGTACACGGTCAACAAACAAAAATCCACAGGTTTCTGTACACCGGTAGTGAGAAACCTGAAAGGGAAATGAGAGAAACAATTCCATTTACAATGACATCAAAGAGAATAAAATACCTAGGAATCAGTCTAACCAGAGATGTGAAGAATTTATACAATGAAAACTGTAAAACGCTGATGAAAGAGATTAAAGAAGACTTAAATAAATGGAAAGGTGTTCCATATTGATGGGTTGGAAAACTTAATATTGTTAAGATGTCAGTAATACCCAAAGCCATGTATAGATTCAACACAATCCGGATCAGATGCTAGCAGCCATCTTTACAGAGATAGAAAAACAAATCCTCGGCTTTTATGGAACGGCAAGAGGCCTCAGATAGCTTTAAAAAAAAAAAAAAAGTTGAAGGAGAAGAACAAAGTAGGCCTCACTGTTCCTGATTAAAACACACTGTACAGCTTTGGTAATCCACACATCCTGGTACTGGTGTGACAATAGACACATAGACAATAGAATTGAAAGTCCAGAAATAAACCCACACTTCTGGGGTCAACTGATTTTTTTTTTTTTTTAATTGTGTTGTGCTTTAGGTGAAAGTGCACAGTGCAAATTAGTTTCTCATTCAAAAACTTATACACAAATTGTTTTGTAACATTGGTTGCAATCCCTGCAATTTGTCAGCATTCTTCCCCTTTCCCTCTACACCCCAGGATTTCCCATGTCCATTCATCCAGTTTTCCTGTCCCTTCCTGCTTTCTCGGCTTTGCTTTTAGGCAGGTGTGGCGCATTTGGTTTTGTGCACTCTGTTGAACTAAGAAGCACGTTCCTCACATGTGTTGTGTTACTGTTTGCTTTGTAGGGTTCCTCCAGTCTCTGTCAAACTAGTAAGTTTAGTCTTTTTTGTGACTTTGAATTTTGTTCTGTATTTTTCTCCTGCTCTGTCTGGGACCCTCTACTGTGATCTCTGTCAGAGTGGTCAGTAGTAGTAGCTGGGCACTATCTAGTTCTTCTGGGCTCAGGCTGGTGGAGGCTGTGGTCCATGTGGTCCTTTAGTCCTTTCGACTAATATTTTCCTTGCCCCTTTGGTTTTTATCATTCTCCTTCGTTTCAGACTGGATGGGATTAATAGATGTATCTTAGATGGCCACACACAAGCTTTTAAGACCCCAGATGCTACTCACTTAAGACGTGGAACTCTTTTTTTATGAACTATGTTATGGGTATTTTTTTTTTATGTTATGCCCTTTGACCTAGATGTCCCCTGGGATTATGGTCCCCAGCCCTCAGCACCAGCAACTCGGTCCCTCAAGGTGTTTGGATGTGTCCAGGGAGCTTCTGTGACTTTGCCTTGGTCAAATTGTGCTGATTTCCCCTATATTGCATGTTGTCTTTCCCGTCACCAAAGTTGACAGTTGTCTACTATCTAGTTAGTGATTTCCCCTCTCCACCCCTCCCTTGCCTCATAACCATCAAAGATTTTTTTTTTCCTCTGTGTGAACCTTTTTCTGTGTTTTTATAATAGTGGTCTCATACAGTATTTGTCATTTTGTGATTGACTTATTTCACTCAGGATAACCCCTCCAGATTCATCCATGTTGTGAGATGTTTCGTGGATTCATCATTGTTCTTTATTGTTGCGTAGTATTCCGTTGTGTGACAGACACATAGACCAATGGAACAGAATCAAGACCCCAGATGCAAATCTACCCACCTATGGTTAGCTGATCTTTGACGAACGCCCAAGGTCCATTAAATGAAGAAAAGATGATCTTTTTAACAAATGCTGCTGGCAAAACTGGATGTACATCTATAAAAGAATGAAACAGGAGCCATACCTCACATCATACACAAAAACTAACTCAAAATGAATCAAAGACCTAAATATAAAACCAAAGATTATGGAAGAAAAAAATGTCCTTAATACATGGCCTAAATACAATACAAACCACAACTGACAATGTACAAGCTTTTTTTTTTTGCTGGGAGTTTTTAAATTACCTCTTCAGTCTCTTGTTATGGGTCTGTTCAGATTTTGTGTCTGGGATTGTGTCAGTTTAGGTAGGTGCTGTGTTTCTAGAAATTTGTCTGTTTCCTGTAGGTTCTCAAATTTGTTGGAGTACATTTTCTCATAGTATTCTGTTATGACCCTTTTTATTTCAGTTGAGTCTATTGTAACGTCCCCATCTCATTTCTTATTTGTGTTATTTGCTTCCTGTCCTGTTTTTCTTTTGTCAGTTTAGTCAATGGTTTGTTGATTTCATTGATTTTTTTCAAAGAACCGACATTTTGTCTTGTTGATTCTATTGTTTTTCTATTTCATTCATTTCTGCTCTTATCCTTATTTTTCCTTTCCTCTGGAGGGTGTGGGCTTCTTTTGCTGTTCTCTTTCTGTGTGTTCGAGTTGTAGGCCTAACATTTTGAATTTGGCCTGTTCTTCTTTTTTGAAGTGTACATTTATTGCTATAAATTGACCCCTGAGCACTGCCTTTGCTGTGTCCCAAAAAGTTTTGGTATATGTTTTCATTCTTATCTAATTCTAGGATTTTTTTTTTTTTTTATTCCATCTTTGATTTCTCAAGCTGCTTTCAGGGTTCTTTCTTTGGTTTTAGCAAGTGTTATTATGATACATCTTGCTGACTTTCTTTTGGGGTCTATCCTGTATGGTGTTTTTTGAGCTTCTTGGATGGTCACCTTTTTGTCTTTCATGATATTTGGGATGTTTTCTGCCAGCAAATCTTCAACAATCTTATCTGTGTTTTCCATTTTCTCCCCTTTTCTGGAAGTCCAATCACATGCAGATTTTTGTGCTTGATTGTGTCCCACATAATTCTTAGATTTTCTTCATTTATTCCTCTGATTTTTCCTAAAACAAAGTGGCATCCATGTATTTATCTTCAGTCTCATCAATTGTATATTCCACTGTTTGAGATTTTCTCCTAAAACCTTCTATTGAGTTGTCCATTTCTGAAATTTTGTTTATCTTTTAGATTTCTAGTTGCTGTTTTTGTGTGATTTCTAATTATTTATTTATTTTGATTTTTTTGGTCTTGTATTATTTTCCTGAGTTCTTCTATTGCTTTGTCTGTTTTCTTTGATTTTGGCTATGTTTTCATTGGTTTTGTCTGTGTTTTCTTTGATCTCTTTGCTAATCTCTTGAAGAGTCCTAAATATTAGACTTTTGAATTCCCTATCGGGTAGTTCTGATGCCTTTTCTTCTGCCATAAGGTTATCTGATTCTTTATTTTGGTCACTTGCTGGAGCCATCTTGCCCTCCTTTTTTTTATGTTTTTTGGTATTGTCTGCTATCTCCGAGACATTAAGGTGTTATTTTCTTTATTTATTGATTGTATGTCTGTCTGCTTCTGCTTTTTTGTTTTGATATGTCAGGGCAGGTGGGCTGGGCCTGCTTTGCTGCTTGCTCGTCTGTGGGCATGATAGCTTCCACCACCTTGCCCAGGTGGGCAGGGCAGCAGCAGGAAGGGGGAGCCCACTTCACTGTACACTGTATGCTGTACGAGGTGCTTGAGGGCAGACTAGGCGGTGCTGTCTGCATCCTGATGTTGGTCCAGCAGTATGGGATCATTCACAGCCCCTACCTAGATGGGTAGGGGTATCAGACAACTCATTTCCCATCATTTAGCAGCTGGTCGAGTGGCAGGAGTGGAGGAGCAGTGTGGGCCTGGTGTGGTGGTGGGCTTAGCACTGGAGACATGCTAGCTGCAGCAGCACAGTGCGGGCTGGTGGGAGGTAGGGGGAAGTGACTTACAAGGCTAGGTGGGAGAGAGAAAGAAAAGTGAAAGATAAAAAAAATCCACAAGATGAGAAGGAACGGGGCATGCCCAGGGGTGGGGTGTTTCATATTGTGGACTCTGCAGTTGCAGCTCCTGGGATGGGGGGGTGGGATTCTTGCTTATATTCACTAGAAGGGTGGGGGGTCAGAAAGTGTGTTTCTCTTGTTACTGGGTGCTCTGTCTCCTGTTGGGAGCCTTCCTGTAATCCCTGTCTGGGATTGTTGCTGGGTGTGTTTTAAGATGGCAACGCTGTGCAGTGTTAGTTTGCAGGGGATCTCCACTCCATATCGCTCCTCATTCTCCGTGTTCTGCCAGTTTTTTTGTTCCATTTTGTGTTTGATCTAGTCCTTTTTCCCTTCATTTGATGCTTAGGTTTCCAGGATTGACGATTGTGTCTGTTTTACTTAGTTTTTTGGGTCTTTGCTGCAGGCGGATGGTATGGTGCATCTGTCTAGGGCCCATGTGGCTTCATGTTCTTAGCTATATTTGGCAAGAATGCTAAGGCCATTCAATGGAAAAAGAAGAGTCTCTTTAATAAATGCTCCTGGGAAAATTGGATTTCAACATGCAGAAAAATGAAACAGGATCCATGCCTCACACCACACACAAAAACAAATAAAAAAAAATAAGGACCAAAATATTCAAACTAAAACCATAAAATGCTTAGAAGAACAAGCAGGGGCAATGCTGTCAGGCCTAGATTTCAGCAATGGACTGTCTGTTAATGAAAGCATTAACAGCAAAAGACAAAATAAATAAATGGGACCGTATAAAAATTAAAAACTTTTGTTCATCAAAAGACTTTACCAAAAAAAGTGAGAAGACAAACTACTGACTGGAAGAATATCTTCAGAAACCATATATCCAACAAGAATATAGTAAACAGTATATATATGTAAAACTTCAACAACTTAAAAACAAAAAGCCAAATAACCCAATCATAAATAAGCAACTGACTTGCATAGACATTTCACCAAAGAGGACGTTCAGATAGGCACCGAACACATGAAAAGATGCTCAACATCTTTAGCCATCAGAGAGATCCAAATCAAAACCACAATGAGATACTATTTCATTCCCACTAGGATCAATGGTTAAGAGCTTGTCTACTAACCAAAAGGTCCTCAGTTCAAATCTACCAGCTGCTCCTTAGAAACCCTATGGAACAGTTCAACTCTATCCCATAGGGTTGCTATGAGTCAGAATTGACTCAACAGCAACAGGGTTGATTTTCGGGTTTTAGGATGGCTAAGATTAAAAAAAAAAAAAATGCAAAGATATGGGGAAATTGGAACCCTTATCTTTCGCTGGTGGGAATGCAAAACGGCATAGCCGTTGTGGAAAACAGCATGGTGGTTCCTCAAAAACCAAAAATAGAACTATCATATGACCCAGCAATCCCACTACTAGGTATATACCCCAAAAACTTGAAAGTAGAGACTCAAAAAGAGACCAGTGTTCACTGCATCACTATTCACAATAGCTAAAAGGTGGAAACAACCTAAGTGCTCATCATCAGATGAATGGATAACCAAAATGTGGTACATACATGCAGTGGGATACTACTTAGCCACTAGGAGAAGTCATGATACATGCTACAGTATGGATGGAGCATGAAGACATTATGCTGAGCAAAATAAGCCAATCACAAAAGGATAAATATTGTATGACCTCACTTATGTAAGGAGCCCTGGAGGTGGAGTGGTTAAGAGCTCAGCTGCTAACCAAGAGGTTAGCAGTTTGAATCCACCAGCCACTCTTTAGAAGCCCTATGGGGCAGTTCTACTCTGTCCTATAGGGTTGCTATGAGTCAGAATTGACTCTATGGTAACGGATTTTTTTTGGTAACAGAAGTGAAGTGGTATCGTTTTCGTTTTAATTTGCGTTTCCCTAGGTTTTTAATGATATTGGGAAACCCTGGTGGCATAGTGGTTAAGTGCTACGGCTGCTAACCAAAAGGTCGGCAGTTCGAATCCACCAGGCGCTCCTTGGAAACTCTGTGGGGCAGGTCTACTCTGTCCTCTAGGGTCGCTGTGAGTCGGAATTGACTCGACAGCAGTGAGTTTGGGTTTGGAATGATGTTGAGCATTTTTTCATGTGCTTATTGGCCATTTGAATATCTTCTTTGGAGAAATGTCTATTCAAGTCTGTCTTAGTCATCTAGTGCTGCTGTAACAGAAATACCACAAGTGGATGGGTTTAATAAAGAGAAATTTATTTTCTCACAGTCTAGTGGGCTACAAGTCCAAATTTAGGGCAAGTCTCCAGGGGGAGTCTTTCTTTCTCCGTCTGCTCTGGAGGACGGTCCTTGTCATCAGTCTTCCCTTGGTCTGGGAGCTTCTCAGCACATGAACCTCTGGTCCAAAGGAGGTGCTCTTCTCCTGGCTGCTTTCTTGGTGATATGACATCCCCCCACTCTCTGCTGTCTTCCCTTTCCTTTTATCTCTTATAAGATAAAAGGTGGTGCAGGCATCCCAGGGAAACTCCCTTTATATTGGATCAGGGATGTGACCTTAGTAAGGGTGTTACAATCCCACACTAATCCTCTTTAACATAATCTAGTCTTGCCTCATTAACCGTAGGCAGAGATTAGGATTTACAACACATAGGAAAATTACAATCACAAAATGGAGGACAACCACACAATGCTGGGAATCATGGCCTAACCAAGTTGACATATTTTGGGGGGACACAATTCAATCTATGACAAAGTCTTTTGCCCATTTTTTTTTTTTTTGAATTGTTTGTATTTTGGTTGCTGCATTTTGTTTCACTCTTAACTATGAATTTCTGCATGCGCTTTCACCTTATATTCCCTTTCCTGGTGCCAGTTTTCCTGGGTTACTGAGATCTCCTCTGGGGAGAAGGTTCTGGCTAGAAAGAAAGTGGGTACCACTATCTCACAAAGGTTCTTGACTTTGTGTTGGGAGCCAGAAATCTATCCTGTTATAAACCTATCACATGTTTATAAAAGGGCTTCCATTTGTTTAACACTGCTTTGTTCCCGCAGTTAGAAAATCTGTAGACCAAGTTCACCCTCTTTAGAAATGGCAACCCCCCCCTTTAATCTCCTGGCTTTTCCTTTTAGGCATGCAGCTTCGGCAACAGGAGAATGTTTTTGGGTGCTGAGGTTCTATTTTAGGCCCTCTGCTTTTGCATACCCATATGGAGGGCTATTTTAATTCCTTTCAGTCATGTGGAAAATAGTGGCTTATGAGATGCCCTTTCTAGTCCTTTACCTCTGAGGGGTGACCTCGGTTGGTTACAGTGAATGTGTTCACACATTCATGGCAAACTGTTTGCATAAAAGCTTGTTCTGGGCATCCCAGAGCCTAAAGCCTTGAAAACCCTATGGAGTGTTCTGCTCTGCGTGCATGGGGTCGCCGTGAGTCAGAAGCGACTCAATTTAACAGCAACAATAAAGAGCCTTAAGGCTTGGAGAAGCTTGGAGTCAAAGGGTCAGGGTGTGGCTGGAGAGTTTCTGGCACGGGTTTCTGTCTTTTTTAATCACGCTTTAGGTGAAAGTTTACGGAGCAAATTCGTTTCTTATACACAGATTGTTTTGTGACATTGGTTGCTAACCCCACAATGTGTCAACACTGTCCCCTTCTCTGCGCCGGGTTCCCTGTTTCCATTCGTCCAGTTTTCCTGTCCCTTCCTGCCTTCTCATCTTTGCTTTTGGCTGGTGTGGCCATTAGTCTCCCAGGTGTGAACTGAGCTATGAAGCCTGACCCTCACGTGTGTTATTGTTGGCCCAATAGACCTGTCTAATCTTTGGCTGAAGGGTGAACCTCAGGAGAAGTGACTTCAGTACGGAGTTAAAAGGGTGACCGGAGACCGTGCTCTCGGGGTTGCTCCAGTCTCTGTTAGACCACCAGGTCTGGTCATTTTGTGTGTGTGCGTGTGTGTGCACGTGAACTTGAATTTTGTTCTGCATTTTTCTCCTACTCTGTCTGGGGCCCTGAACCGTGATCCTTGCTGGGATCTAGTTCTGGTTC
Source organism: Elephas maximus indicus (assembly GCF_024166365.1). Taxonomy (NCBI): domain Eukaryota; kingdom Metazoa; phylum Chordata; class Mammalia; order Proboscidea; family Elephantidae; genus Elephas; species Elephas maximus. The sequence continues at coordinate 62,862,595 of NC_064838.1, forward strand.
TGGGCTCAGTCTGATAGAGGTTGTGGTAGTTGTGGTCCATTAATCCTTTGGACTCATGTTTCCCTTGTGTCTTTGGTTTTCTTCATTCTCCTTTGTTCCGGCTGGGGTAGGACAAGTGGATGTATCTTAGGTGGACTGTAAGCTTTTCTTGTTTAAAACATGATTTCAAGCAGGAAGTTGTTTTATACTGTCACCACAGACCACATTTGACCTAAAAGACTGATGATGTTTTGAAGGTGCTGGCCTGGGTCAGGGCATGTGTGTGATATGTCTCATTGCCTTGATTTTCAACCAAAGTAATTTTAGAAAGATACATCGCAGCATCTGCAAGTTCCCTGCCTTCCAGTCGAGCCCCAGATTGGTCTGTCTGCCAGTCACTTCTCTGGCTGTGTCTCTCCTCTGGAGAATTGGGTCGCAGGGTTTTTTGGTCTGTGATTTCCCACCCACGGGACAAGCCTGGTTTGGTCAAGTGTCCTTGCCCACAGCATTGCCTCAGGAGACAGAAGCCGACCAGGAAGCTGTGGGCTGGGCTGGTTCTCCAACAAGAACCCCTGGAGGAACCTGTTGCCAGTGCCTTGGTGCAAGGTAGGATAGAGTGACTCCTGTTATCAGTACCTAGCCCAGAGCACAGAGGAGATAGTGCTGAAGGGACACTCTTGTGGTTACAGCATGGAGAATCCTTATCCTCTTCTTAGAGTGCTGGACTTCAACCGTTAAGGATTGCAGTTCCTGCCACTCCAACTTAACCTTTGGGCAGTGACATCACATAGGGTAGGAATCCCCTCAGTCTTTGAGTGTTACCTTAGTAGGCAGCCAGGCCACCTGGCTGATGTGTAGAGATGGAGGGATTTTCACCCCGACGGCGTGAAAATTATGCCAGTTGAGCTAGGTGTTCCCTGAGACCATGATCCCCAGCCCTCAGTCCAGTCATTTGGTCCCTTAGGGAGTTTGGATGTGTCTGTGAAGCTTCCATGACCTTGCCTTGGTCAAGTTGTGCGGGCTTCCCCAGTATTGTGTACTGTCTTACCCTTCACAAAGTTACTACTTATCTATTGTCTAGTTAGTGTTTTTCCCTTCCCACGCCTCCCCTCCCTTGTAACCATCAAATATTGTTTCTGTGTGTAAACCTTTTCTAGGATATATTTGTAGGAGTGGGATTGCTGGATTGTATGGTATTTCTACTTCTAGCATTTTAAGGAAGTGCCATATCATTTTCCAAAATGGTTGTATCATTTTACGTTCCCACCAGCAGTGTATAAGAGTTCCAAGCTCCTCACGGTCTCTCCGACATTTGTTATTTTCTGTTTTTTGATTCCTGCCGGTAATGCCAGGGTTAGATGATATCACATTGTATTTCGATTTGCATTTCTCTAATGGCTAGTGATCTTGAGCATTTCCTCATATGTCTTTTAGTTGCCTGAATGTCTTCTTTGATGAAGTGTCTGTTCATATCCTTTGCCCATTTTTAAATTGGATTATTTGTGTTTTTGTTGTAGAGACACTGGATTTTCCTATAAATTTTAGAGATTAGACCTTTGTTGGATTTGTCATAGCCAAAATTTTTCTCCCAGTCTGTAGGTTCTCTTTTTATTCTTTCGGTGAAGGCTTTTGATGAGGATAAGTGTTTAATTTTTAGAAGATCCCAGTTATCTAGCTTATCTTCTGGTGTTTGTGTATTGCTAGTTATGGTTTGTATCCTATTTATGCTGTATATTAGGGCCTCTAGTGTTCACTGGGTAGTGTTGACCCTATTTTTTTTTTCTATGATCTTTACAGTTTTTGGTTTTGTATTTAGGTCTTTGACCCATTTTGAACTAGTTTTTGTATATGGTGTGAGGTTGGGGTCCTGTTTCATTTTTTCACAGATGTATATCCAGTTTTGCCAGCACCATTTGTTAAACTGTCTTTTCCCTATTTAATGGACTTTGGTCCTTTGTCAAAGATCAGGTAACCATAGGTGGGTGGATTTACATCTGGGTTCTCGATTCTGTTCCATTAATCAATGTGTCTGTCATTGTATCAATAACAGGTTGTTTCGACTACCATAGCTGTATAGTAAGTTCTGAGGTCAGGTAGTGTGAGTCCTCCTACTTTATTCTTTTTCTTCAGTAGTGCTTTACTAATCTGGGGCCTCTTTCCTTTCCATATAAAGTTAATGATTAGTTTTTCCATCTTTTTAAAGAATGCTGTTGGTATTTGGATTGGAATTGCATTGTATTTTTAGATTGCTTTGGGTGAAATTGACATTTTTACAATGTTGAGTCTACCTATCCATGAGCATGGTATGTTTCTCCATTCATGTTGGTCTTGTTTGGTTTCTTGCAGTAGTGTTTTTAGTTTTCTTTGTACACGTGTTTTACATCCCTGGTTAGATTTATTCTTAAGTTGTTTTTTTTTTTAAGAGCTATTATAAATGATATTGCTTTCCTGATTTCCTTTTCATACCCAGTGCCGTTGAGTCGATTCCGACCTATAGTGACCCTGTAGGACAGAGTAGAACTGCCCCATAGAGTTTCCAAGGAGCGCCTGGCAGATTCGAACTGCCAACCCTTTGGTTAGCAGCCATAGCACCTAACCACTACACCACCAGGGTTTCCTTCCTTTTCATAGTTCTCTTTATTGGTGCATAGTAAACCAACTGATTTTTGTATGCTTATCTTGTATCTTGCTACTCTGCTGAATCTTCCTATTAGTTCCAGTAGTTTCCTTGTGGAGTCCTTTGGGCTATGTATGTATAGTATCACATCATCCACAAATAGGGATAGTTTTACTTCTTCTTTACCAATTTGGATGCCCTTTATTTCTTTTTCTTGCCTTATTGCTCTAGCTGGGACTTCCAGCATGGTGTTAAATAGGAGTAGTGGTAAAGGGCAACGTTGTCTTGTTCCTGTTCTCGGGGGAATGTTTTCAGCCTCCCTCCGTTAAGAATGTTGTTGACTGTTGGTTTTGTATAGACGTCCTTTATTATGTTGAGGAGTTTCCATTCTGTACCTATTTTATTGAGAATTTTATAAAGAATGGGTGTTGGATTTTGTCCAGTGCCTTTTCTTCATCAATTGAAATGATAATACGATTCTTTTCTTTTGATTTATTTATGTGGTGGATAACATTGTTTGATTTTCTAATGTTGAACCATCCTTGCATACCTGGTATGAATCCCACTTGGTCAGGATTTTGATATGATGCTGAATTCTATTGGCTAGAATTTTTGCATCTATATTCATGAGGGAAACCCTGGTGGCGTAGTTGTTAAGTGCTACGGTTGCTAACCAAAGGGTTGGCAGTTCAAATCTGCCAGGCGCTCCTTGGAAACTCTGTGGGGCAGTTCTACTCTGTCCTATAGGGTCGCTATGAGTCAGAATCGACTCGATGGCACTGGGTTTGGTTTTTTGGTTTTATATTCATGAGAGATATTGGCCTGTAATTTTCTTTTTTTGTGATGTCTTTGCCTGGCTTTGGGATCAGAGTTATGCTAGCTTCATAGAATGAATTCAGAAGCATCCCTTCCTTTTTAATGTTCTGAAATGGTTTGAGTAGTACTGGTGTAAGCTCTTCTCTGAATGTTTGGTAGAATTCACCAGTGAAGCCACCTGGGTCAAGGATTTTTTTGGTTGGGAGTTTTTTAAATTACCTTTTCAATTTCTTCTCTTGTCATGAGTCTGTTCATATTTTTGACCTCAGTTTGTGTTAGTTTAGGTAGGTAGTGTGTTTCTAGAAATTTATCTATTTCCTGTAGGTTTTTTAATTTGTCGGGGTATAGTTTTTCATAGTGCTCTGTTACGGTTCTTTTTATTTCAATTGGGTCTGTTGTAATGTCCCCCATTTCATTTCTTATTAGAGTTATTTGCATCCTCTCTTTCTTTTGTCATTTTGGCCAGTGGTTTATGGATTTTGTTGATCCTTTCAAAGAACCAGTTTTTTATTTTGTTGATTCTATTGTTTTCCTATTCTTGATTTCATTTTTTTCTGCTCTGATCTTTATTATTTTCTTTCTTCTGGTGGCTGTGGGCTGCTTTTGCTATTCTATTTGTTTGAGTTGTATAGCTAAGGTTTTGATTTTGTCCCTTTCTTCTTTTTTGATGTGTGCCTCTATTACTATAAATTGACCTCTGAGCACTGCCTTTGCTGTGTCACAGGGACTTTGGTATGAGGTGTTTTCATTCTTATTTGATTCTAGGAATTATTTTTATTCCATCTTTGATTTCTTCAATTACCCAGTGGTTTTTAACCAGGGTGTTATTCAGTTTCCATGTATTGGAGTTTTTTTCCTTGCTCGTCCTGTTATTAATTTCTACTTTTATTGCATTGTGATCAGAAAATGTGCTTTGTATTATCACGGTGTTTGGGATTTTGTTGAGCATTGCTTTGTGGCCTAAGATGTGGTCTATTCTGGGGAATGTTCCACGTGTGTTAGAAAAGAATCCCTACTTTGCTGCTGTTGGGTGGAGTGTTCTGTATATGTCAGTGAGGTCAAGTTGGTCGATTGTGGCCTTTAGATCTTCTGTATCTTTGTTGAGTTTCTCTCTAGATGTTCTGTCCTTTACCAAGAGTGGTGTATTGAAGTCTCCAGCTATTACTGTGAAAACTGTCAGTTTCTCTTTTTAGTGCTGTTAGAGTTTGTTTTATGTATTTTGGAGCCCTGTCATTGGGTGCATAGATATTTATTATGATTATATCCTCGTGGTTGATTGTCCCTTTAGTCGTTATATAATGTCCTTCCTTATCTTTTATGGGGAGCCCTGGTGGCACAGTGGTTAAGAACTGCAGCTTCTAATCAAAAGCTCAGTAGTTCGAATCCAACAGCCACTCCTTGGAAACCATATGGGGCAGTTCCATTCTGTCCTGTAGGGTCACTATGAGTTGGAATTGACTTGATGGAAATGAGTTTTTGTCTTTTATGGTGGATTTTGTTTTAAAGTCTATTTTATCTGAGATCAGTATTGCCATTTGTACTCTTTTTTGGTTGCTGTTTACATGATAATATATTTTTCTATCCTTTCATTTTTAATATTTTTATTTCTAAGGTGTGTCTCTCATAGACAGCATATTGACGGTCCTGTTTTTTAATCCATTCTGTCGTTCTCTGTCTCTGCATGGGTGCACTTCAGCCGTTTACATTCAGTGTCATTATTGATAGGTGTGAGTTTATTGCTGTCCTTTTGTAGTGATTTTTCTTGTGGTGCTGATGTTTTCTCTGTTCCTCTTCCTCTTCTGTGGTGAATTCCTTTTGTTTGTGTATTTTTTGTTGTTGTAGATTTTTGTGTCTACTGAGACTTTATGTTTTTCTTCTGTATTTTGATGAGCAGCTTTGTTAACTTTCTTTGTGGTTACCTTGAAATTTACCCCGTCTTCCTAAGTTTAAACCAGTCTTTTATTACTTGATATTGCCTTGACTTCCTCTCCATTTGAAAGTTCTATACTTACTCTGTTTATTCTCTCTTTTATTGTTCTGGCGTTGTTGTCATTTATAGATTGACCTTACTGGTTCCCTGTTGTAAATTTTTTAGTTTTGTTTTATCCTTGAGAGTTCATTATCTAGGTTTGTATCTGGCTGATGCTGTCTTCTGTCCTAGATTCAGGTTGTTGTCTGATATTGTTTGGTTCTCTAACCAAAGGACTCCATTTAATAATTCATTTGATGCTTAGGTTCCAGGATTGATTGATATTTGTATCTGTTTTACTTAGTTTTTTGGGTCTTTGCTGCACAGAGACGGCATGGTGCTTCTGTCTATAGCACCATGTTGGCTTCGCCTCCTGCCCCATAGGGTTTTCTTGGCTGTAATCTTTACAGGAGCAGATCGCTAGGTCTTTTTCCCACAGAGCCTCTGGGTGGGTTCATACCACCAACTTTTTGGTTAGAAGCCCAGTGTTTACCTGTTGTGTACCAGGCCCCATTGAGCACTTAAAATGTGGCTAGTGCAGCTGAGGAACTTAGTTTTATTTAATTTAAACAGCCACATGTGGCTAGTGGCTGCAGTATTGGACACCATAGGATAGGCTATTTTATTTGAGAGTTTATATGGTATTTTTTAGTTAGAAAAAACTTTGTACATGGACGTGGTAGCAATTCAAAAGGTACAGAAGGGTATCAGTGAAAAGGCTCCTTCTCACCTCTGCCCCAGTTTCACTTTCCAGTGCCAGCTTCTTGTGAATCTATCCAGAAACATTTCATACATGTATAAGCGTGATGTATTCTACCCCCCTGGCTCTCTCTCTTCATGAGAGGTTTTATTCTGTCCACTCTTGTTCCTTGCTTTTTTTGAGTGAACACTATACTTTACAGGTCATTCCCCCATAGGGACAAATAGAACTTCTTCATTATTTCAATGGCTTATATTTACTTGTATTTACACTTAATGGCAGCATACAATATTCCTTTGTAAAGCTCTCCCATCATATACTTACAAGATTCCCTATAAATGGCCATGGATGGTTGCACAACAACAACAAAATGAGCATGAGTGTTCTTTCCAATCTTTTGGCATAAAAATGTTGTAATGAACAGTCTTGCACAAACATTTTCATACAGCCATTCAGATATAAACACAGGGAATTTCCAGAGATGAGATTGGTAGATCGAGAGTATGTGCTTTTTACATTGACACCAATTCTGCCAAATTGTTATCCACAGTGTTTGTTGAGGGCAATTTAAGGTGGCCCATCATGTGAGAGTATCTATTTCCCCATGTCCTCACCAGCACCCTGGCGGTGCAGTTGTTAAGACCTACGGCTGCTAACCAGAAGGTTAGCAGTTCGAATCCACCAGGCACTCCTTGGAAACTCTATGGGGCAGTTTTACTCTGTCTTGTAGGGTCACTATGAGTCGGAATCGACTCGACGGCAATGGGTTTGGTTTGGCAATGGGTCACCCACACAGTCTGTTAAACTTTTTGTTCTTTGCCAGTATGATAAAGATTGGTATCACCTTGTAGTTTTAATTTGCATTTCCCTTTTAAATGGGATTGAGCATCTTCTTATAGATTTAAGAGTCATTCGTTTTACTTTTCTGGTAAATTGTTCATTCATGTCTTTTTCCCATTTTTCTATTGGATTGTGGTTTTTTGTGTTTGTACTTGTTCTTACTGAGTTTGTAGGTATTCTTTATACATAAAGAAAATTTATCTGTCGCCTCTGATATGTATTGACAAATTTTAATCTTATGTATGGTGTCTCTGTACTAATGATCATTTAAAACATTTTTATGCAATCAACTTATTCATCTTTTCTTTTTGGCCTCTGGGTTTTATAGCATACTTAGAAAAGCCTTCCCCGTGGAGATAAAACAGAGTTCTTAGGTTTTCTTCTCAAACTTTTATAGTTTTATTTTTCTGTTTACATTTTTGACCCATCTGAAATAATGCAGGGTTTTGCCGATTCTTCTTTGCCTGTCTCCTTTTTCTGCTGTTGGGCCTTGGCTAGCATCTCTCTGCTTCTTCCCAGCCCTGATTTTTTATTTTAATAGCTATTTTTAAGGGTACAACTCAGTGACATTAATTACATTCACCATCTTGTGCCAACACCCATTTCCAAAAGTTTTACGTCACCCCAAACAAAAACTCAGTCCCCGTTCAGCAATAACTCCCATTCCCTTCCACCCATCCCCCTGCCCCTGGTCCAAAAAAAACCAAACCCATTGCTGTTGAGTCCATTCCACTCATAGCCACTCTATAGGACGGAGTATAACTGCCCCATAGGGTTTCCAAGGAGTGGGTGATAGAGTCAAACTACCAACCTTTTGATTAGCAGCCAAGCTCTTAACCACTGTCCCAACAGGGCTCCCCACCCCTGGTAACCGCTCATCAACTTTGGTCTCTAGGCGTTTGTCTGTTCTAGATATTTCATTTGAGTGTCATCATACAATATTTGTCCTTTTGTGTCTGGCTGATTTCACTCAGCATAATGCTGTTTAGGCTTTTCAAGGCTCATCCCTGTCGTAGCATATATCAGGACTTCATTTCTCTTTATGGCTGGCCAGCCCTATTCCTGAGCAGCGTGATCCCCGGTCACCAAACACTGTGTTAACAATATTATCCTCATTTGCCCATTGGTTGCTGCCTTCTCCCGTTCACTTCCGAATACAACTTTTAGATCAGCTCTAATCCTAAATGGGGAAGGAGAGTTTGTATCTTTTTTTGAGGCTCTTTGTTAAGTTCGTAGTCTCCAGAACCACTGTTCTCCTGAGAATGCCAGTTCCTGCATTATTGCCCTTCTCACCCATGAAGCATGGGCATCTCAAAGCACGTCCCCTGCTTTGCCCTCTCACCACTTATTTCATTCTTTGACCTCCTTTAAGCATTCCTCTGTCTGGGTCCTTATCTGAGATGTCTTGCCCTTTGTGCACACTGGAATGACCAGTACAGGTTGTTTCACTGGGGGAGGTGTCCTGAGCAAGAAGCAGACCATAAAGCCCCAGGATTTTTGTACTTTGACTTCGCTTGGAGGAGAGAGCTCCACTTCCATTGAAGCCAGCAGTTTGGCCTGCTGTTAAGAGTTCATTCATATTCCCTAGTATAATTTAATGCTTTGTCATTTTATTTCTTGTTATTCCAGAATCTCATTTTCAGCTTCTGCCGGAGCCAGTAGCAGCTAGAAAAGAAGGCTGTGCTCTTTGAACGGTGAGTATAGATTTTTAACACCGTAGATTACCCAAAAAGCAGCACTTCATGGGATTGGGGCCGCCTCTGCATGTTTCCGCGCAGCCTCTCTGCAGGCCAACGGGGAGGGGTGATTTCTCTGATTTAGTATATCTGCTGGGTGGGGACTGGGCACCTGAAGCTTTCAGGGGCCCCTTTACATCCCCCTACAAACAGTCCTCAAAAGCTGTCCAAGAGCAGGGCTCTGAGCTTGAAAGGAGTCTAGGAGACATGGGCCTGTGGGCCCAGGACAGTTTCCTGCAGAGTGTGGCATTTGAAACAGGCTGTGAAGCCCAGAGAGGAGCTCATCAGACAGCCAGAGCATGAGAGTGCAGCACACGGAAGGAGCTGAGCAAAGACAGAGCAATGAGGCTGTATGGAGCTGGCATGGGGAACACGGAGTTGGTTATTTGGGATGCAGGTGGAGACATGGGAGTCGAGACTGGAAAGTTGAGTTGAGACTATGTGTGGCGTGATTGGAGTCCATGTTTTATTTGGTGGGTGTTAGGCCTAATCCCTGGTATGAATGGAGAGGATTCTTCTGGCAGCTGGGGTGGGAAAGCACAGCCTTTACAGAAACGGGGCAAGAAGAAATGAGGACAAGGACCCAGTGTAGTGGCCGAGAGAGCTGTGGTCTGACTCATACAAGGTCCCACACCTAGTGGGAATTTTTATTCCCACCCAACATTCCTAGTAAATGTTGAACCAGACAGGCTTTAGGAAATGGTTGCAAGAACCTTTTTGAATTTTATTTAGTTTTAAATAATTTAAATTTAATAGCCACTTGGGGCTAGTGGCTACCATCTTGGACAGAGCAGCTTGTCTGGACTCAGACAAATTGACTCCAGTGCTGGCACCTCTTCACCATTGCACTATCAGGAGTAGTGAGCAAGTGGGAAGCGTGAAAGTAGTCTGGGAGGCTAGACTGATGGGGAGACTGTTGGCAGAAATTGGTGAGTTGGGGAAAGTGAGAAGGTGTGTCTGGGGCTCTGGTAAGAGTTTTGGGTCAAACAGACATCTGGAAAAGTCTGGAAGGAAGTCTTGGCCAGGAATGTTGATTTTTAAGTTCCTTGCAGGAGGGGATGGTGGAGGACGTGGGAAAGGAGAGAGTGAGGAAAGCATCATGGGAATATCCAGGGAGAGAGTGAAGAGAGCATCATGGGAATATCCAGGGGGAGAGTGAGGAGAGCATCTTGGGAATATCTGAGGGGAGAGTGAGGAGAGCATCATGGGAGTATCTAGAGAGAAGTGTGAGGAAAGCATCATGGGAATATCCAGGAGGAGACTGAGGAAGGCATCATGGGAATATCCAGGGGAAGACTGAGGAGGGCTTCATGGGAATATCCAGGGAGAGACTGAGGAGGACATGATGGGAATATCCAGGGGAAGACTGAGGAGGACATCATGGGAATATCCAGGGGGAGACTGAGGAGGGCATCATGGGAATATCCAGGGGGAGACTGAGGAGAGCATCATGGAACCCTGACCAGATTTATACACAGCCACGGCTTGCTTTAACAGCCAAGCTGCCGGAGCTGCAGCGTGCAGAGGAGGAACGGGCTCCGGCAGAGTGAGTGGGAGACAGTAAGGCCAGGAAGGCAGTAATCCTAGGGGTGGTGCTACACTTTCAGTGATGACTGGGCAAGCTTAGCTGCTTGCTTGAAAAGTTTCAGTGTGTTCTTGCTCTGTGATGGAGAAGATACGTGTGACAAGGGGTTAGAACTGCCCACTTCTTGAGTTACTCTGTCTCCTCAATCCCGGGGCTTACAGAGAAAAGAATCTTTTCTTTGTCTTTTTCAGCTGTTAATCATTAATGATAGTTTTGAGGAACCCACTCATATTTACGGAGCGTGGTTTCAGAATCAGTGTTGGATAGATGCGACAGCTGGGGTACTGCACTCAGATCTCAAGCACTTAGTGTTTTCCTAGTGGAGAACATTGTGGAAATCATTTTCACGTCGCAGAATTAAAGGAAAAAATCATAAGCAGCTCTGAATGGTTTTAAAAACACATCATCCCAGATAAGGTGATTTGTAAAGTTGTTGGCATGTTACTTGCTCTTAAAACAATCCTAAAGGAGTGCAAAGGACGTTGGTGGGGACGCTGAGCTCTGTGCCTTATGCATAACTGATTGCACTGTTGTGTAATAAACACCAGTTTACCAAAAGCATTGTGAGAAGGCAGAGATGGCATGAACTGGGAGACCGACACGATTGGACTGAAATTCAGGTCATGCCACTTACCTGCCAGGTGACCTTGGAGGTGTTTCTTAACCTCTTTAGACCTCAGTTCCTGCATCTTTAAAATGGGGCAAATACTTAATTCCTTATGATGTGGTAAGGGATGAAATGAGAGGATATCTATCAGTCACCTACATGAGGCCTGGCATGTAGTAGTTACTCAGTAAATGGAGGCCGTCACTCTTATGTCTTTGGCCCTGGTGGGGGCGTACATGGTTATCATTGCTGTTATGATTATTATTATTTTGGCGGGCACAGGACTTTGGATTTGTTAAATTTTGTGGTTTGTGTGTCGACATCCGGGGAAAGGCATGATTCTCTGAAGCTGTAATTTACACACTTCATTTACTCTTGGATTTTTACTTTATACCCTGAAGATTAAGCTCAGGTTCCTCAGTGAGAATATTGGAACAGAGTAGATCTGTCAAATATTATGTTGTTGGGTGCTGTCGAGTTGATTTTTACTTAAAGTGACCGCATCTGACATACTACAGCTGCCCTGTAGGATTTTCTTGGGTGTAATCTTCACGGGAGCAGATGACCAGATCTTTCTCCTGCAGACCCACTGGGTGGATTCGAACCACCAACATTTCTATTAGCTGCCGAGCACTTAACCATTGTGCCACCAGGGCTCCTTGCCTAATTTTATGCCCTCCCAATAAACTTGGGAGGCTGAGGTTTCTCTGAGACAATGTCTATCTGGACCCACTGACTATTCTCTATTCAGTTGATCTTTCCCCCTGCATTCAGAGAGAAAGGCTTGAGTGTTAAAAGGTGGCGGGGGGAGGCCAGGGGCAGGCTGGAGTCTGAGATCTGAGAGTGTTGCTGTCCTTGGTATCCTAATGGCCGGCTCTCCTTTCTGACATCACCTCTTTTTCCACCATGCTCCAGGGCCACCTTGAATCATCTTTAACCCTGGGGTGCCTCACTTTACATAATAACCAAACCAAACCCATTGCCGTTAAGTTGATTCTGACTCATAGCGACCCTATAGGACAGAGTAGAACTGCCCCATAGAGTTTCCAAGGAGTGCCTGGTGGATTCGTACTGCCAACCTTTTGGTTAGCAGCTACAGCACTTAACCACTATGCCACCAGGGTTCCCCACTTTACAATAATAGATAGGTAGAATGAGTGAGTTTTTACTTTCTAATTTATTCAGGCAATAAACATTATCAAGGACCATGTATTTGCCAAGCACTGTTTTAGCTTCTGGGGAAACATAACAGGGAGCAAGATACTCATGGAGCAAGCCAGATCCTACTCTTAAACTGATGGGAATAATTTCAGAAATGTTTTAAGTCCACAGGGTGGGAAAGGACAGGAGAGATGACTTGGTTGATTGTTCTGATGGCATAGAGGAGGAAACCAAGGTCTCACAGCTGTGTGGCCGAGCCAGGACCGAGCACCAGCTGGAGTACCCTAGCCCTAGCCCAATGCACATCTTTTGCCCTGGCATGACCCCATCAGCAGCCGCTCACGTACCACCATCACGGTTTTCACCAGCTCCGTGTATCACCTACTTAATATTTTTCTTTACCTTAATTCATTTTTTTAAAATTAATTTGCATCCCTATCATAAACTGAAAAGATCCATAAAAATACATAGAAACAATGTTATTAAATAGCTGATGCTGTTTGCCTAAGCAGAAGGCTCAGGGTTAGAGAGCTGTTTAACAGCACCCTGCTGAGAGTTTCTCTTTGACTTAAGCAGGACTGAAAAAGAACAGGACTGAAAGTTCCCTGAAAAGAGACTAACTTTCAATGTCAATGTTATATAATGTAGGTACCCTTATGCATGATTTAATATTCTCATGCTCCCTAACGTCAAACAGCCTTGCAAACTGTCTTAGTTATCTAGTGTTGCTGCAACAGAAATACCATAAGTGGGTGGCTTTAAAGAAGAGAAATTTATTTTGTCGCAGTTCAGGAGTCTAGAAGTCTGAATTCAGGGCACTACTTCTCTCCGTTGCCTGGGGGAAGGTCCTCGTGTCAGCTCCTGTAGCCCCGGCATTTCTCAGTTCCTCAGTGAGCGCCACGTGGTGTCTGTCTTTCCCCCGTTTGTGCTTGCTTGTCTCTGTGCCTAATCTGCTCTCTTTCTAAGTCAAGTGATTAAGGGTATGATTAGCACATACCCTACACTGATATGTTCTTACTAACCTAACAAGAACCCTATTCCCAAACGATCCACAGGTATACCAAAATGACCCCAAACCTGTTGACAACAAGTCGATTCCCACTCATAGTAACCCTGTAGCACAGAGCAGAACTGCCCTATAGGATTTCTGAGGAGCGATGGTGGATTCGAACTACTGACCTTTTGGTTAGCAGCTAAGCTCTGAACCACTGAGCCACCAGGGCTCCGATCCACTGGTGTAGGGGTAAGGATTCCAACACACATTTTGGGGAGGCACAAACATCAGTTGTATGGGCCCCATGCTTTGGGATACTCTACATTATGCCCCTTAGTTGGTTTTTGGTCATTGGTGGTTCCTGGCTCACAAGGCTTGAGTTCCCAGGTGCCTGAAGTATTCTATAAACCAGCACCAGCGGGGACAGGGGAGCCACCTTTTCAAAGGAAAGCTGGGGCAAGTCCTTTGGAAAATGAAGGATGTTGCAGACATAGGAGTGATTGTCCACTCTTTATCTGTGTAGAAAATTCAGAAAGCATTGCTGTTTCTTCAACCAGAGCCTGGCTTTATTTGACCTTGTCAGGGGAAGTGTGCAGGGTTCACTCTAGTAAGTACAAGGCTTGCTGTAAATTGATCGTACTCTACAAAGGCTCCTTACTGAAGACTTTATTCTGTTATTAAATGGAAGATGGAGCCAGATGAAGCTGACCTTGACCTTCATGGCAGGTACCGACAGAGGACCCTCAGTTCAAGATCAACACCTCCAGTGCCAGTCTGTGATGTATGTGGCTCTGGGCATAAAATGTCCTGTTTCCTAGTCCAAAGGAACAGCATGTAATTAACTTCCTGCAGTTCAGGAAGCAGAATTCACAGTGGCCCTTGGCAGTCTTGAAGGTCTTGGTATTTTGTGGAAAAGTTCTCTTGACGCTGGCAGTTCCCATTTTCAAGTTGTTCATGACCCACGATGTTCAAACGGATTTACACAAATTCCCTTCACTCCAGGATTAATTTGCTTACCCCTTGATGGTGAAGCCTTTTAGCAGTGTAAATTGTACTCTTCATTAAATAGGTGACTCCTCCAGGGAGTTTTGTAATTACTGAAAAAGAGGGAAATGTCATGTCTCCTACAGTGTTAGGGGCCATGGTTGTCCCTAAAACAAATTAAACAGGATTAGGTCCCTTTTGTAACTTTGCTTTTCATTAATTCACTTGCCCCACCTTTGTGTTCTGTGCTGTTCTAGGCACTGACAAAGAAGAACATGTATGATTGTCCCAGCCTTAAGGTAAGGAGCTCTGGTTCTAGAAAGAAAAACAGGCCAGTGATTTATGTGTGTTAGGAAAAGTGCTGACAGTGACCAAGAACCCAAGAGGGCAGTGAGTCTGAAACTGACAATGTTTATGCCCTGGGAAGGCAGCAGCTTTCATCCCTGTAGACCCAGGACTGTTGCCAGATCGTGTGCGTGTAACTGAAAGGGACCATCTACAGGCAGAGTGTGCGTGCAACTGAGAGGGACCATCTACAGACAGAGTGTGCGTGTAACTGAGAGGGACCATCTACAGACAGAGTGTGTGTGTAACTGAGAGGGACCATCTACAGACAGAGTGTGCGTGTAACTGAGAGGGACCATCTACAGACAGAGTGTGCGTGTAACTGAGAGGGACCATCTACAGACAGAGTGTGCACATAACTGAAAGGAACCAGCCAACCCACCTGTACTCACCTGCTGTCTCCCTCAAGACTGTGAGGAGCTTGTCTGGGCAAAGCTCTTGCAAGAGGCCAGACATCTAAGTGGAGATGTCACATCTTCAGCACCTTCTTCTGTGAAGTTACGGAGGATAAGTGTAAGTGCTTAACAGCAAAGAGGCTATAGAGACCAAGAAAAGGCAACTAAAAAAATTAGACAAAGTGGAGCTTGGTGGAAAGGACAAGGGGTCTGAGCCAGAAAACTGTTTTGTAGTCATGACTCCTTCCGCTGGGCAGCCTTGGGCAAGTTACTTAACCTCTCTGAACCTCAGTTTTCCCAGCCTGTAAAGCCTGGGGATAAAATATCTGCCTTACCTATCTGACAGGGTTTAGGGTTGGCACATTATGGCCTGTGGGCCAAATTTGGCCTGCAGCCTGTTTTGTAAATAAACTATTATTGGAATACAGTCAAGTCACACCCATTTATTACATATTGCATATGGCTGCTGTCTCGCAAATTGAGTATTTGCGACAGATACCCTATGGCTCACAAAGCCTGACATATTTATTGTCTGGCTCTTTACAGAAAAACTCTCCAACTCCTCTGCTCTCTAGTGGTGAGGTCATGCTGTGCCCTCATGAATCCGTTATGAAATTCAAATGCGTATCCCTGACAGAGGTATATGGGGAAGATCTCTCCATTTTACAGGAAATGCAAGAAAAGCTCTCATTTGTTAGAGGCTAATGCTTTTCCTTGAAGAAGTCTCATTTTTTGTGATTAGTGAATCCCTCACACTGAACACAGGTGTCTGGAAATCGAGGCAGAGGGATACCTGGATTTGAGGTCACTGGGGGAGTTGGTTTCTAGATTCGGGAGCATGATGGGACTTGAAATATTTTTCCATCCATGCTAGAATGAACTTTGTTTGAGCTCATGACACAGGTCTAAATGGGGGTTCTGGCCTTACATTCACCTGTGATTTGTAGAGTGCCTACGATGTGCTGGGCCCTAGCATGGGTGCTGGGGACACAGTCCCTGCCCTCATGGAACCCACATTCTAGCCTTCAGATGTGTCCATTAGGAAGACATCAGAAAGTACATGGAAAGCTCTACTTTTCAGGTTTTTTCCCTCCTAACTTACCGCAAGGGTCCCTGGGTGGTACAAATGGCTTGCGCTTGACCACTAACCTAAAGGTGGGTGGTTCAAACTCACCCAGCAGCACCAAGAAAGAAAGGCCTGGTGATCTGCTTCCATAAAAATTACAGCCAAGGAAACCCTATGGAGTGGTTCTAACTCTGTAACACGTGGGATTACCGTGAGCTGGAATCAACTCGACAGCAACATTTTTGGTTTAGCTTTTTATTGTATATTATGCATTTCAAATAGGCTGTACATGTAACATGATATGTAATTCAAAAAATTTAAAGGGGTATACAGTGAAAAACAAGTTTCCCTTCTGTCCCTGACACCGTGAATGCAACCACTGATACTGGTTTCTTATGCATAGTTCCAGAGTTACTCTGTGTGTATACAAGCATTCATGTATAAGTACTTTTTTTTTTTCATTTGTTTCTTTAGGGTCCTATGTCCTCCCTAATTTTTATTTTTAAAAACTGCAAACTATAGAAAAGTTGAAAGAATGGTACAATAAGCACCCATTTATTCTTCACCTGGATTCACCAGTGGTTATCATTTCACTGTATTTGTATTTTATGTCTCTCTCCTTTCCCTCCCCCTTCACACACACGCACACACATGCATGCACGTGGACGCACACTCACACGCAATGTTTTTTCTCTCCTGAAACTTTGAAAAGTGAGTAGCAGGTATCACTATACTTCACTCCTAAATACTTCATCAGACATTGCCTAAGAACAAGGACGTTCTCCTGCGTAGCTACGATTTCATCATCACACTCAAGAAATGCATCACTGATACAATATTATCTGATACCCAGTCCTTACTTGGAGTTCCCTAATTGTCCCGCTCATGTCCTTTAGAGCGTTTTTTAAACTCTGGGATCCACCCAAGGATCCCTCGCTCCATTTAGCTGCCCCGTCTAGCATGTTTAAGCCCTGGCTTGCTTCTCTTTCCTCCTCGTCTTTATCCCCCTTCTGGGTTCTGCACTTTTCTTTTCCCCTTTGCTTCTTCCCCTTTCCTCTTGAGACAGGGTTTCAATACAATCACTCTCTTCAGCCCCTGCAGGCATCCGCCAGCCCTGGAGAGTAGGATGGACCTCGACGTGGTTAACATGTTTATGATCGCGGGCGGCACCCTGGCCATCCCAATCCTGGCCTTTGTAGCCTCGTTTCTTCTGTGGCCTTCGGCGCTGATAAAAATCTATTATTGGTAAGTTAATTCATGTTATGATTGACGTTTTCAAGAGTAGCATAATACCATCTGCATGTCCTTTTTATCATGGTTTAACATTTTATCGCGAAAAATTTAGTCATACAGAAAAATTGAAAGATGCTGGTCCTTTTTTTTTTTTTTTAATTTTGGAAGTGTTCTTGAAGAATTGGAGGTAGTTTCTTACCAGATAGATTTTTTTCAGGCTTTTGATAGTGTCTTTGTCTGGGAGGCCACCCATGCCCCCAGTCACTGATTCTGTCTTTGAGCAAGGATTGTGCCTCTATCAGTCCTTTGATATTTTCTTTGTCACTAGATGCTGATCCAGTGAGGTCCTTAAACGTACAGTATGTGCAGTAAAAAATGAGTTAGATTCCCCGCATGGGTTAGAATTTCTGGGTTTGAAGGATTAGGACCGTAGTCTCTTGGGACACTTGGTCAATTGGCATAAAGTTATGTTCTACATCCTAGACTGGTGAGTAATGTCTGGGGTCTTAAAAGCTTGTGAGTGGCCATCTAAGATACAACTATTGGCCTCTACTCATGGCAGAGCAAAAGAAAAAGAAGGAAACCAAAAACTCAAAGAAGAAACTAGTCTACAGAACAAATAGTCTATACAAACCACAGCCTCATCTACCCTGAGACCAGAAGAACTAGATGGTATCCAGCTACCACCACCAGCAGTTCTGATCAGGGGCACAATAGATGGACCCTGATAGAATGGGAGAAAAATATAGAACAGAACATCAGATTTCTCAAAAAAAAAAAAAAAAAATTAATTAGTTAAACAAACCAGACCTACTGGACGGGTTGAGATTGGAGAAGGACTTCCTGAGACTACTGCCAAGATACTCTTAAAACTTTGAACCAAAACTAACCCCTGAAATCACCTTGTAGCTAAATAACAAATTGGCTCCCAAAATATCACCCGTTAAGTACTGTGTTCCTTTAAAAAAACACCTATATTAGACGAAAAAGTTAACAATTACTTTAAAACAAAGATGAGAATGTAAGGAGGAAGGGAAACTAGATTAATGGAAACAGAACAACCAGAATGGAAATAATGTGGATGTTCACACATTGTAAAGAATGTAACCTGTATCACTGAACAGCTTGTGTAGAAATTGTTGAATGGGAACCTAAACTGCTGTGTAAATCTTAACCAAAAACACAATGAAATATTATTTAGAAAAAGGAATTAGAAGCCAGGACCATCGAGACAGCATGTTCAAGGACAGACCAGTGGTTTTAGATGGGTTAGAAAAGAATTTACTAGTGAAGCGACAAAAAGAAAAAGAAGTTTCCAAAATTTCTGTCATTCTCGTACCATCTTCATGATTCTTGTCCCATCTGCATACCACCTATACTTTTCTTTTCTTTTATATATTTTTTAAGAGTGACTCACTTTTTTTTTTTTTAACCTTAAGTCTCTTTTAAAAGGAAGCTTTCTCTCTCTACCTTTCTAGGAAAACTTGCCATACTTGCCATAAATAGTACATTAATATAAAAAAAGTAAAACACAATGACATTAAACATGTTACTCAGTTTGGCCTAGATACTGTTGCCTGTAAAAGGCTGAGCCTCCTTTCTCTTTGTTACAAAACGTAAAAGAGGTGTTACAGGTGCAGCAGCCCCGAAAGGCTAGTACCTTTCTCCTTGATACAAATCAGAAGGTTAATAGTTGAAAAGGGTGACTTTCTCATAACGTGCTTCAGTGACTGTTACGGATTAAGTTGCGTCCCCCCAGAAATATGTGTTGTAAATCCTAACTTCTATGCCTGTGGTTATAATCTCATTTGGGAGTGGGTTGTCTTTGTTATATTAATGAGACGGGATTAGTGTAGGGTGTATCTTGGGTCAGTCTCTTTTGAGATAGTACAGAGATTAATTGCAAGCTAGAACCAGAGCTGAGGGAAGAGAGATCTGAGCTTGTGAAGATCACCCAGGAGTAAAAGCTCAAAGAGACAAGGACCATCTACCCACTCGTGATATTTCTGTTACAGCAGCGCTAGATGACTAAGTGACTTTTCGTGACACATCCATTTGCCAAGTAAAATCACTTCTCAGACCCGTAAGGTATGTGTCCCACCACAGGAAACACTGAAATAGGTGTGGTTCTTCACTCGGCCATAAGTAAGTACGCTGAGATTCAACCAGGGCTCCTAGAGGTTAAGGAGCCCTGGTGATGCAGTGGTTAGGAGCTCAGGCTGCTAACGAGAAGGTTGGGAGTTCAAATCCACCTCAGAAACCCTATGGAGTAGCTCTGCCCTGTCCTATGAGTCGAAACTGACTCGATGGCAACGTTTTTTGTTTTTTAATTTGGTAGCGCAGTGGTTAAAGCGATCGACTGCCAAACAAAAGATTGGCAGTTTGAAACCACGAATGGCTCCACGGGAGACAGATGTGGCGCTTTCTTCTGTAGAGATTTACAGCTTTGGAAACCCTTTGGGGTTTCTATGACTCGGAATCGACTTGATTTTTTGAAGTTAGCCCTCAGTTTTGAAGTTAGCACACACTTCTGTGTACAGAAAGAAGAATGTCTTATGCTTGTGCCCTTTATCTGCCCTCCTTTCTGGCTCCCTTTTGTTTCATTAGAGCATGGAATTTTCCACCTGCCAGCCAGGCTCTGATCCTTGAAAAGAAGCTAATTGAACAGAGGGGAACCTTTCATCTCTCTCTCTCGCGGTGGTGGCCCCTTCAGAGGTCACCCAGGACCCACCTCGGTGTTGACAAAGCTGAGACTCTGGCCACTTGACCGCCATTGCCCAAGTTCTGTGCTTCGGGCCAAGGCTCCTGTGCGGCCACTAGCATGGAGAGGACAGGGTCTTCCCCCCCATCCTGCAGAGGCACTGTAGACCTCCCCACACAAGCGCCATCTTTATTAAACAAATCAAGCCGAAGCAGAGAATGCTGTTCACCGGTGTGACTATGGATATGGCTGCCGACAGAGGTGCGATTATATCAATCAAGGCTAATTCCACCCCCCACAGGCGGAAACCAGCCCCAGTGCTGTACTGGCTCCCAGCCCCCATACTTCTTGTGTTGTCAAGGAGAAGGGTTTCAGAGTCAGAGTTTTAGAATAATTTTGATATCTGACTTTTAAAGAGAAAAATAGCTTCATAGCAAATAATTTACTTTTTAAAAATTGAGTAAGATTCACATACCGTAAAATTGACCCTTTCAAAGATACAGTTCAGTGGTTTTTGGTATACTCATAGTTGTGCAACCATTCCCACTGTCTAATTCCAGAACATTCCATCTCCTCCACCCCAAAAAAGCCTGTACCTTTTGGCATCCACTCGCACTTTTCACCATCCTTCATCCCGTGGCAACCATTACTTTAGTTTCTGTTTCTTTGGATTTGCCTGTTCTGAACGTTTCATATAAGTAAAAATCATATAATATGTGGCCTTTTGTAGACCAGACTTAATGGTCTGACTGAGACTAGAGGGACCCCGGAGGTCATGGTCCCTGGACCCTTTGTTAGCCCAAGACTGGAACCATTCCCAAAGCCAATTCTTCAGACAGGGATTAGACTGGACTGTAAGACAGAAAATGATATAGCTGAGGAATGAGCTTCTTGGCTCAAGTAGACACATGAGACAATGTGAGCAGCTCCTGTCTGGAGGCAAGATGAGAAGGCACAGGGGACAGGAGCTGGTTGAATGGACACGGGGAATACAGGGTGGAGAGGTAGAGTGTGCTGTCTCATTAGGGGCAGAGCGGCTAGGAGTACATAGCAAGGTATGTATAAGTTTTTGTATGAGAGACTGACTTGATTTGTAAACTTTCACTTAAAGCCCAATAAAAAAAGAAAGAAAGAATACAGTGTGTGGCCTTCTGTGACGGACTTCGTTCACTTAGATCCCTGGGTGGCGCAAACAGTTTGCTCTTGACCACTGACTGAAAGGATGATGGTTTGAATCCACCCAGTGGCATTGAGGAAGAAAGGCCTGGACATCTGCTTCAATAAGATCACAGCCAAGAAAACCCTGTAGAGCGTGGTTCTACTCTGAAGCACATGAGGTCACCATGAGTAGGAATTGACTCAACAGCAACAGGCTGTTTTTTTTGTTTTTTTCCTTAGCATGATGTTTTCAAGGTTCATCCATATTATAGCATATATTAGTACTTCATTCATATTCATGGGTGAATAACATTCCATTGTATGAATGTACTTTGTTGTTGTTCTGTGCCTTCCAGTTGGTTGAGGCTCATGGCAATCCTATGTGACAGAGTAGAATTGTCCCATAGGGTTTTCTAGGCTGTAATTTTTTTTTTTTTTTTTTAATCTTTATGGCGAAACCCTGGTGGCGTAGTGGTTAAGTGCTACGGCTGCTAACCAAGAGGTCGGCAGTTCAAATCCGCCAGGTGCTCCTTGGAAACTCTATGGGGCAGTTCTACTCTGTTCTATGGGGTCTCTATGAGTCGGAACCGATTCAATGGCAGTGGGTTTGGTTTGGTTTTGGTTAATCTTTATGGAGGAACCCTGGTGGTGCAGTGGTTAGAGCACTTGGCTGCTGACCAGAAAGGTCAGCAGTTGTAACCCACCAGAGGCTCTGCAGCAGAAAGATGTGGCAGTCTGCTTCTGTAAAGATGTACAGCCTTGGAAACAGTATAGGGCAGTTCTACTCTGTCTGTAGGGTCGCTGTGAGTCAGAGTTGACTCAGTGGCAGTGGGGCTCAGCAGTGGGAATCTTCATGGGATCAGATGGCCAGGTATTTCTCACGCAGCCGACCTTTCAGTTAGCAGCTGAGTGCTTAGCCATTGAACCACCAGGGCTCCTTCTGTGTTTATCCATTCATCTGTTGGTGGACATGTGGGTGGTTTCTACTTTTTGTCTTTTATTAATAGTGCCACATAGCAAATAGCTCCCTTCTATTAACAAATAATACCATCCAAACCCAGAGAGACCCATGAATCAGAGCCTTCAGTTGCTCATTAATTGACAGGACAGACACATGTGATCTTACCGCCCACCCTTAAGAAACTCTTAGTCATGGCTCCACAGGACAATGCAGTGGGGCCAGCTTACAGACCTGGGTGGGTCAGGGTGTTTCAGGACTGCTGTGCAAACAGGATACTGTAAGTGGTAGAGGAAGCACCTCCCTGTCCGCACCACCCTGCTGAAGGAGCGTGCTCAGAGTGAGGCGCAAATGTTTGGTGATATGTCCTCCTCAACTTCCCTCTGGGAGCTTTCTTGTCAGGCCAACATCTTCTCAGCTCCTCAGGAACAGGTGTCCCCAGTAGGCTGTAGCCGGCCTTCAGAGCAGCTTTCTCTGGTACTGAGTATCCCTGGAGTCTGTCCAGCCCAATTCCACAGCAACGTGGACGACTGCTGTATCTGCAGGAGATGCCATGGGCTTCACTGCGTGTCAGAGCAGAGCCACAGTGGGGGTGCTGTGGCCACTGTGGGTGACATCAGGGGCAGCTCTGATTTTCATTGTATCTTGAAAATATTAAGACTTCACATGATGAAAAAACTGAGATTTTTCTAAGATTTTTGTTTGCCCAGAGAAACTCAGTAGTGAAATCAGGATAAGAAGTCTTGAAATAAGAGGAAAAAGGGTATACGGATTGGAAAAAAAGGAAATAAAAAACAAAAACAAAAAACTGACATTGTTTGCAGGTGGCACAATTGTGTACTTATAAAGTTCAAAAGAATCTATAGCTAATTTATTAATACTCGTAACTAAATTTGGAAAAGTTGCTGAATACAAGATCAAGAAACAAAAGCCAGTTGTCTTTCTATATGCCAGCAGCAAACAACAATGAAAAATTTTCGATGATGGCATTTGTAGAGTACCATCAACAAATATAAAATACCTGAGAATGACTCTAAAGAACAATGTGAAAGACCTACACAGAAAACCACAAAGTAATGATGAGAGAAATTTAAGAAAACCTAAATAAATGGAAGGATTACTACATTCACGAGTTGGAAGACTTAACATTGTAGAGATATCACATTTCCCCACAAGGATCTACGGATTCAGGGTACACCCAATTAAAATCCCACAGGGTTTTTTTTTGGGGGGGGGGGTGGGATAGCTGATTCTTAAATTTATAAGGAAGGGCAAAGAGCCAATTAAGCCAGACAGTCTTAAAGGAAAATAAAGCTAGGTGATTTACGTATCAGCTGTGAAGACTAATTATAAAAAAAAAAAAAAAAATTATAAAGCTACAGTGAATTAAGACAGTGTGCAGTGGGCACAGGGCGGGACAGACAGACCAGTGGAGCAGGAGAGTCCACTGCAGAGGCACATAGATACAGTCACTTGATTTATGACAGAGATGGCTCTGCACTGCAGCTGGAGAGGGGCCTGGGATAGTAGAAATCCATCTGGAAAAAAACAGAATCTTAACTCCCGTGTTAGGCAGAATGTCTAAAAAGGACTCCCAAAGATAACTCAACTTAGTTCCTGGAACTCATGAATATGATGAATTATGTTATTTACGCGGTGTAGTTGACCTGAAGATAGGGAGTTTATCCAGGGGGCCTTATCTGATCACATTTGCCCTTAAAAGTGGAGAGATTGGAGCATGTGAAGGATGCATCCTGTTGCTGGTTTAAAGTTAGACATGTGAGGAGGAATGCAGGAGGGCCCTAGGACCAAGGAGGAGCCCCCAACCCACAGCCAGCAAAGAAACAGGAAGCTCAGCGCTACAACCCCAAGGAACTGAATTCTGCCCACAACATGAATGAGCTTGGAGGTGGACTCTTTCCCAGAGCCTGCAGACAACAGTCCAGTTCAGCTGACCCCTTGATTTCGGCCTTGTATACCCGAGGAGAGAACCCAGCCGAACCCACTTCTGACCTACAGAACTGAGATGATCAGTGGTGGTAATTTGTTATGGCAGCCAGAGGAAACTAATACAGCCCCATCCCAACCTCATATCTTAGACAAAAATCAAATCAAGGTGGATTGTAGATTGAAATGTGAAAGGTAAAACAAATCTTTTAGAAGAAAGCATAGAAACATATTCTTATGACTTCAGGGCAGGCCAAGATTTCACAAATATGACACATAATCTGAGAAACTGAACTGTATGAAAAAGAATGGGGCATCAGGATTGGAGGAAGACTCATTTAACATCCTGAAATATGCAATTGATATCACTTTACTTGCTGAAAGCGAAGAGGACTTGAAGAAGCACTTACTGATGAAGATCAGACTACAGCCTTCAGTATGCATTACACCTTAACATAAAGAAAAAAAAATTCTTACAACTGGACCAATAAGCAACATCATGATAAACGGAGAACAGATTAAAGTTGTCAAGGATTTCATTTTATTTGGATCTACAATCAATGCCCGCGGAAGGAGCAGTCAAGAAATCAAATGACATATTGCATTGGGCAAATCTGCTGCAAAAGACCTCTTTAAAGTGTTGAAAAGCAAAGATGTCACTTTGAGGACTAAGGTGTGCCCGACCCAAGCCATAATGTTTCCAATTGCCTCATGCATGTGAAAGCTGGACAGTAAATAAGAAAGACCAAAGAAGAATTGACGCCTTTGAGTTGCGGTGTTGGAGAAGAATATTGAATATACCATGGACTGCCAAAAGAAAGAACAAGTCTGTCTTGGAAGAAATACAGCCAGAGTGCTCCTTGGAAGCGAGGTTGGTGAGACTTCATCTCACATATTTAGCACATGTTATTAGGATGGACCAGTCCAAGGACGTCATGCTTGGTAAGTCAGTGAAAAAGAGGAAAACCATCTATGAGATTGATTGACACAGTGGCGGCAATAGTGGGCTGAAACATAGCAACGATTATTAGGATGGTGCAGGACCAGGCAGTGTTTTGTTTTGTTGTACATAGGGTCATTATGAGTCAGAACTCGGTGGCACCTAACAATAACAAAATAAAAACATTTTATTCATAAAAAACACGGTTTTGAGAGTGAGAAGCCAGATCAAACAAAGGGAGAATATATTTGCAATCAATACATCCAAAAAAAGACTTGCATCTAGAATACATAAAGAACTCCTACAAATCGATAAGGAAGAGCATATAACCAAATTAATCGATGGACAAAATATATGGCTACATCATAACAGAGGGTATTCAAATGGCCAGTAAACGTGTGAAATGGTGCTCAACTTCATTGGTCATCAGGGATATTCAGATTAAAACCACAATGAGATACCATTATACATCCACCAGAATGGCTAAAATGAAAAAGTCTGACTGACAATTCCAAGTATATATATTGCTGATGGGAGTTTAAATTGGTTCGTTCACTATGGAAAACTGTTTGGCAACATGACCCAATAATTCTATTCCTAGGTTTGTACTCAACAAAAATGTGAATAAAATGTGTTACATACATACAGTGGAACACTACTCATCCAGTAGGAGAAATGAAGTCTTGATACATGCTACAATATCGTTGGAGCTGGAAGACATTATGCTGAATGAAATAAGTCAATTGCAAAAGGACAAATATTGTATGACCTCTCTTATATAAAAAGACAAGAAAAAACAAATGTGTAGAGAACAAAGTTTATTACTGGTTATCATGCAGGGGAGCGAGGGGGTTAACAGTGATGGAAACATTGTGTTGATCAAGGGTAGGGTTGTGCAGCCAATTATTGTAATTGCTGCCAATAAATTGTATGCCTCTAAAAAGTTGTGTGATAGATGTATTTATAACAACAGCAAAACAGAAAGAAAGAGTAGTTGCTGAGGCTGATCATGTACAGCCAAAAACCTCATGGGATTTGGTTTCTTGGTTTGGAGATTTAGGGTTATGGTTTCATGGGACATCCCAGTTAATTGTCCTAATAACATGTTTAGTGCCCCTGTTCTACCTCCTAGTTCAATGCATAGTGGCTGGGTTCTTGAAAGCTTGCAAGTGGCCATCTAAGGCACAATTGGTCTCTATTCACCTGGAACAACAGAGGAAGAGGGAGAGTCCGGAACAGGAGGAGGATATGGCATGTGTGGCTAACTGCCTCCATGAACAACTGCCTCCTTTGCTGTGAGAACAAAAGAACAGGATGGTGCCTGGCTATCATTACTGAACATTTTGACCAAAGATTCTGAAAAAGAATACTATTCTAAAAAGGAAAATGCAGAACAGAATTTCAGATTCTTATGGACACCAGACTTCCTGGAGGAATGAAAGTTGAATGAACCCCTGAAACTATTGCCCTGAGATAATCTTTAAACCTTAAACCAAAAATATCCCCTAAAATCTTCTTAAAACCAAACGATAGGTTAGCTTAACTAGTAAAAAATATCTACCTTGAGCATTATTCTCTTTAAGAACTATCTATGTGGGATCAAATTGAGAACAGCAACTTAGGGGGCAGTGAGTTGATGTTAAGAGGGGGAGGAACAACTCAGAAAAGGAGAATGAGAATGGTTATACAACTTGAAGAATATAATCAGTGTCACTAAATGGTACGTGTATAAACTGTTGAATTTGGTGTATATTTTGGTGTGTATATTCTCAACAACAAGATAAAATTGTTTTTAAAAAATTTGAATGAAGACATGCATGAGAATGTTCATAGCAGCTTCATTCATAATACCTTCAAACTGGAGACACCCGAAATGCCCATGAATGTTGCAGGAGTTAAATAAATTGAGGTTCAGTCATGCAGTTATTTATACAATGGGATGCTATAACTAGGAAAAGGGAAGAAATAGTGATACGCTCTACAACATGAATGATTCCCACAAACAATATTGAGCAAAAGGAGCCAGACACAATAGCCTATTGTATGTATGGTAAAGGGACAAAACAGGAAAGGCTGTGTTAGGGAGATGGAAGTGAGGTTGTAGTAACCTTTACGGGGTAGCGATTGGGAGAGGCAGGAGGGTGGGTGTCTGAGATGCTTTCATATTCTAGATCTTGATCTGGGTTGGCAGGTCCATGGATTCGTTCACTTTGTGCAGATTCGTTGGGCTGTACACTTGAATTTGTGCACTTTTCTATGTAACAGTTATACTTTGATTAACAGTTTCTTCATGAAAGGATAAGTAAAAGTGTGGAGACACTGGACTCCTGGTACATTGCTGCCAGGAGTGTAAAATGGTGCAGCTACTTTGAAAACTGTCTGGCAGTTTCTCCAAAGGTTAAAAATAGAGTTACCATATGACTTAGCAATTCCATTCCTAGATGTACACCCAAGGGAATTGAAGACATATTTCTACACACACACATTAAAAAGGTTCACATATATTCATAGCATCATTATTCATAATTGCCAAAGTAGAAACCACCCAAACGTCCATCAACAGATGAATGGATGAACAAAATATATACCCATACAATGGGCTGTTATTCAGCCTTCAAAAGGAATGAGGTACAACATGGACGGACCCTGAAAACGTTACATTAAGTGAAGGGAGTCAGACGCAAAAGACCACATATCGTGTGATCCTATTTATGTGAAATGTCCAGACTAGGCAGATCCACAGACAGAAGCTAGATGAGTGGTTGCCGGAGGACGGAGGAAAAGAGGAGTGGCGAGTGACTGCTTAATGGGTCCGGGGTTTCCTTTTGAGGTGATGAAAATGTTACAAAATTAGATAGTGGTGATGGCTGCACAACTTTGTTGATAATATGCTAAAAACCACCGGGTTGTCACGTTAGAGGGGTGAGTCTTATGTGAACTATATCTCAATAAAAAGAAATGATGAAGTACTTTTCTTCAGAGGGTCCTGTCCACTGGAGAAGGCGAGACTTGTAGCACAAGGGGCCAGGACTTGGGAAGCCTTCTCTAAGAGGCACCCCACAGAGTTTCCATTTTGGGTTTCTCTGTTTAGGTCAGTAGAGTCTTCAGTGACTTCTGTCCCTGAAATCAGAGGAATTTGGCTCCTGTACTGAGAATGTCTGTCTGTAAAAGATCTGGTTGCTGAGACATTGGTTGGTCCCAGCATCGTTCTTGTCTTTGCTTCTGTTCTGAACCAGTGCAGCTATTTTCTAACCTCTCCGCCTTTATAACGTTTATGAATTAGAGGTAACTTACTCGCTCTTACCCTTCAACCAAACAAGGCAGTTTTTTTTTTCCATCTGGGCCATGGGTCTTCCATAATTTTTTTAGCTGGCCTGGTAAGCTTTAAGAGTCTTCTTCCTACTTTTTCACTGATCGGATCATTTGATGCTGTTGAAAATATTAGTTCTCCAGCTCCTTGTTTCCAGAGCCTTGGTAAAGTTCTCCAGTGGCTGTACCAATTATAACATAAAAGCATTCCTGGTTTTCTTGTTTCTTTGTTTTTTCAGAGTGAATAGTGTCAGCTCTAATCCAGCGCCATAGCACCACCCCTCACAAGAATTCAAGGCCCTGAAAAAATAGGTTAATTTTTTAAATGAAAAATAAGAAGTAGTGAGTAGTCCCAAGAGCTCCACCTGGTCGTGGAGAAGTCTTCGGTTCCTGAGCCTGGCACTTCATGCTGCCTTGCCAGCCCCATCTCCCATCCCTCCGGGTTCAAGCTACATGTGGTGATTCCTATGCCCTTGCCCCCACCATGCCTACTTCATGGCACACCTGCACCATTGTCTCCAGCTAAAAGATCCTGACTGTCTGGGTACCTACTCAAATCTCGTCTTTTCTACAAAGCCCATCCAGCTCCTCCTTGGGTACTTTCTGCTAGGGCTGTAGAGAATTTGAAGATTATAAAAAGGTACCACAAAGAAAATATACATTACCCATAGCCATCTAATCATTTTCTTCAATGCATCTTTCTTTTTTGCCACTTCTTATCTTCCACTCCATGTGTGCATTTCATTTACTTGGATCCACAGTCAATGTCCAAGGAAGAAGCAGTCCAGAAATCAAACAACATATTGAATTGGCAAATCTGCTGCAAAAGACCTCTTTGAAATGTTAAGAAGCAAATGATGTTACTTTGAGGACTAAGGTGTACCTATCCCAAGCCATGGTATTTTCAATTGCCTCAATGAATAGGGAAGACCAAAGAAGAATTGATGCCATGAATTATGGTGTTGGCAAAGAATACTGAGTATACTATGGACTGCCAGATGAATGAACAAATCCATCTTGGAAGAAGTACAGCCAGAATGCTCCTTAGAAGGAAGGATGGCGAGACTTCATCTCAAGTACTTTGAACATATTATCAGAAAGGATCAGTCCCTGGAGAAGGACATCATGCTTGGTAAAGAAGAGGATCAATGAAAGAGGAGAAGACCCTTGATGAGATGGATTGACACAGTGGCTACGATGATGGGCTCAAGCATAGCAACAATTGTGAGAATGGCGTAGGACCAAGCAGTGTTTTGTTCTGTTGTACATAGAGTCGCTTTGTGTCAGAACTGACTCAACAGCACCTAAAAACAATAACAATGTGTGTATAATTAAAAATGTTTTAACAGAATTGGAATCAATAGTATAAGAAAAATTGGGGTACTTTTTTTTTCCACTTGATATGTCATAAACATTTTTCCATATTATTGAATGTGCTTTGAAAACACCAATTTTAATAACAGCAAAGTAGTCCAACTGTTACATAGTTTGTAATACATCCAGACAATGGACTGTCTTATATATGCTTCCATACTTCTGTGTGCAGATACAAGTACATATGACTATCTGTCCTTATCTCCCTCCCTCCCTCCCCTTATTTTATACAAAGGGTTAAAATCAGTCCATTTAGACTATTCACTTTTGCATGGGCAAGACTTGGCTATCTCTTTGGTGCAAAGCATACCATAAAGTGGATCTCTCATTGAATTAATTTTATCTTCCATCTTGGAGGGATTCTTCATGCAGGTAGTTCAATTTGTTTAGATGGTAATTTTGAATTGAAATTGATTTGACGCCAAACTCTAGCACTGCCAAGTCTTATATAACCAACAGGAGCCGAGCTTTCAAACAGCTGCCATATGTTGTCAGGAATAAGGCCAAAGGACCAACGCAGATAGTTCTCGAGAAACAAGTTGTCACTCTGCAAGTCTTTGGGAATATGTATTAACACAAGGTTATTACGTGAGAAATACTTCTTACGAAAACACCCCCTTTCCCCTTCCTAGTACAAGCGGTTAGTAGAACAGCTTTCTGGAATGGTTTTTGTCATGAATTGACATTGTCCCCCCCCAAAATGTGTGTATTAACTTGGTTAGACCATAATTCCCAGTATTCTGTGGCTGTCCTCCATTTTGCGATTATAATTTTATGTTGAGAGGATTAGGGTGGGATTGTAACACCACCCTTAACTCAGATCCAGTGTAAAGGGAGTTTCCCTGGGGTGTAGCCTGCACCACCTTTTATCTCTCAAGAGATAAAAGGGAAGCAAGCAGAGAGTTGAGGACCTCATACCACCAAGAAAGCAGCACAAGGAGCAGAGTGTGTCCTTTGGACCTGGGGTCCCTGGGCCTAAGAAGCTCCTAGATCAGGGGAAGATTGAGGACAGCAACCTTCCTCCAGAGCCGACAAAGAGAGAAAGACTTGCCCTGGAGCTGACACCCTGAATGTGGACTTGTAACCTACTGGACTGTGAGAGAATAAATTTCTCTTTGTTAAAGCCATCCACTTGTGGTGTTTCTGTTATAGCTGTCTAGATGGCTAAGACAGTTTTGTTTACTGCTTCTTGTGGTTGAAGCTCTGGGTGACTCCGGAGACCTACATGGAGGGCAAGGCTGGAAGAAGCGTTTGCCTTTCCACGGAATAAGACGTACAGAGAAGACCTGTGTCCCATCTTGAAGCCACTTCCCTGGAGCTTGCTGATTTTGTTTTGCCATTATTTTTCCTCCCCAGGTACTGGCGTAGGACTTTGGGCATGCAGGTCCGCTACGTCTACCATGAAGACTATCAGTTCTGTTACTCCTTCCGTGGCAGACCAGGGCACAAACCCACCATCCTCATGCTCCACGGATTCTCTGCACACAAGGATATGTGGCTTAGCGTGGTCAAGGTGAGGTTCTAGATTCTTCTCTTGCAAAAGGGCGTCTGTCACTCAGTGCTGAGGGTTTCCACTTGGACCTGATGTCATCAGAAGTGATAGAAAACAAAGGGAGCCCTGAACTGTGGGTCAAGTCATCTTACTTACAAACTAACCCAATGTATTATTCACATTCATTTGTCAGGCAAAAGTTTATTGGGTTGAATATTATTCATAAAATCTGTGCCTTAGAAATCATTTTACCTTGTGAGTATTTGTTAGGGTTTCTGACGCTCGGCTTCATCTTGGAGTTGCCATGGATATTAAGATCAGGCTTTAAAAAACTAATTTCTTCTTTTATACTCCAAGTTCCTCCTCTTCCTTCCCCTCCTTTTTCTCCTTCCCTCTTCCTTCTTTCTTCTACTTTTGCTTCTTTTTCACTTTTTTTTTTTTTAAGCCATGTAGAGAAATGGCCTTGATCTAGCAGCTTTCTGGAATAGTTTCCCAAATCAGTCATTTTTTGTCCA
This sequence comes from Elephas maximus indicus, assembly GCF_024166365.1. Lineage (NCBI taxonomy): Eukaryota > Metazoa > Chordata > Mammalia > Proboscidea > Elephantidae > Elephas > Elephas maximus. The sequence continues at coordinate 62,894,016 of NC_064838.1, forward strand.
GGTTTACTTGGCTGTGGCTACTTGTTTGACTTGGTAAGGGTAACTGGCTCGTGAGGCCAGGGCTGGGAGAGGTCTTGGGAGGGCTACCCCCGAGGCTCCCCACTCAAGCAGAACTACCAGAATGATCCCAAGTAATTATGTATACCTGGAGGAAAGGGCTCACACATCCTCTGCTTACCTGTGTTCTTATTTCGAAATTTCACCATGAGGACAGTCATCCCATGTGTTCATGAGCCTCTTGCTTCCTGACCCCACCTCAGATAAGCATCCTTCATGTAACTGGATGTTTGTTTGTTGATAACTGTTTTTTCTCAGTTTCCTGGTTGAAAGTGGTACATATATAAACGGAAGAAGGTGAAAGTTGTTTTAGGATGATCATCACCCCTGGCATTAGACCTTAATGCAGGAAAATGTAAAGTTACTGAAACCAGAATTGGGGTGATCAGACATGGTTCTTAGGGAAAGCATGGCTCCTATTGGAGCTGGTCAGTGTTCTGGGGAACTGAACCCCTTCTAGTTCCAAGTCAGCAGCTACCTGACTGGAGTAAGTACAGACAGGGTGTGAGAAAGGAGAAGGAGGGCCTCTGCTCCCTGTGAGGCTTTTGGCCATGCTTATTCATGTCAGGTGTTACTGGGGTAAAACACCAAGTGGCCCAGGCTCAAACACATCCCCAGGGATGGCTGTTCAGGTCACCTAGGAAAAAGGACAGACATGTCCTACACACCACATGTTGACTCTCTGGGGCTGTGTGTCTTCAGTTCCTTCCCAAGAACCTGCACTTGGTCTGCGTGGACATGCCAGGACACGAGGGAACCACCCGCTCTTCCATGGATGACCTGTCCATAGATGGGCAAGTCAAGAGGATACACCAGGTAAGCAGGAGATGCCACCAAAACTTCCCAGACTGGGTCCTACCTGCCATTGCATGGCCAAGTCTGGAGAGCAGGCAAGAGGGTTCCACGCTGATTCATGGCCCATTCCCAATGCATTCTGTCTGCAAGTAATTGTGAACAACATGGCAAGCAGATAGTAGTCCTGGTCAGCTACGGTGGGCCAAGGCTTATTGCAGGTGTCCTCCACTAAGCCTCCTGTGGTTGTTTCTGAAGAAATAACAATCTGGTCGTTTTCTCAGCTCTTTGAAAAAGGAGTTTGGAATTTCTCAAGACCATTTCCTTCTCTGGGGGTTCTATTTTTCTGCTTATTAGCTGCATGATGACAGCAATAGCCTCTGTGCCTGATTGGGGAGGTTGGGGGTGGTATTCCCTGCATTTCATCCCACTTTAGCATCTATCGCCAGCCTCTCTGGCTAGGCACTCCAGGCCACAGGGGCTCATGAGCCGTTTCAGAATTTGTTAGCCTATAAGTTTCAGATTGACGTTAATTTGTTTTTTTCCCCAGATGAGGATATTTATTTAATGTCTGCCTCCCCCTTAAACTGAGTATTCTAATAAGGTCAGGAACCCTGTTTCTCTCGCTCTTTGCTGTGTACTCAGCACATGTCGCTGGTACATAATAGATATCTGATAAATATGTGTTAGATGGTTAGATGTTTGGATGAATGGATGGATGGACGGATGGACAGATGGAAAGGGCTTTGAATTACGGCAGGAGTCAGCAAAATATTGCCTCTGGGCCAAATTTGGCCTGCCACTTGTTTTTGTAAACCAACTTCTGTTGGAACAAGGCCATGTTCTTCCATTGATGTATTGTCTTTGGCTGCTTTTGTGCTACCACAGCAGAGTCAAGCAGTTACAACAGAGATTAGATGGTATACAAAGAGAAAGTACTTACTCTCTGGACCTTTATTAAAAAGTTTGCTGACTCATGAATTAGGAGAGCCCTTGTTTACTTATAAATGACTTGTCAATAACTTGTGCCAGGTAAAGAGAAATACTCGTCTTAAAACGGATCCAGTAGAGTCTGAGACCCTGTTTCATCAGTAGCCCTTTTTAATTGTCCCCAAAGGAAGTACAGGAGTTTGCTGCTCTGTAATTTTCATTGTCCACAGCTGTATAACCAAGCCTCCCCTCATTTCCCTTCCTAGTTTGTAGAATGCCTCAAGCTGAACAAAAAGCCGTTCCATCTGGTAGGCACCTCCATGGGCGGCCATGTGGCTGGGGTGTACGCTGCTTATTACCCATCGGATATCTGCAGCCTGTCCCTTGTGTGCCCTGCTGGTAAGTTACAAGCTAAAATATCCCGGGGAGGGACTTGAGCACAGCAGGATCTGCCACTCTGAAGAAACAAGTGGCCAGTGTCTGCTGTGACCCTTTCCTCAGCAGCATCGTTTCAATGAGTGCTGTTATGGATTAAATTGTGTCTTCCAAAAATGTGTGTCAACTTGGCTAGGCCATGATTCCCAGTATTGTGTGATTGTCTACCATTTTGTCATCTGATATGAGTCTCCGATGTGTTGTAAATCCTACCTCTATGATGTTAATGAGGCAGGATTAGAGGCAGTTATGTTAATGAAGCAGGACTCTTTCTGCAAGAATAGGTTGTGTCTTGAGTCAATCTCTTTTGAGAGACAAAAGACAGAAGTGAGCAGAAAGACAGGGGGACCTCATATCACCAGGAAAGCTGCACTGGGAGCTGAGCACATCCTTTGGACCTGGGGTTCCTGTGCTGAGACGCTCTTAGACCAGGGCAAGATTGATGACAAGGACCTTTCCCTAGAGCCGACAGAGAGAGAAAGTCTTCCCCTGGAGCTGACACCCTGAATTTGGACTTCTAGCCTCCTAAACTGTGAGAGAATAAATCTCTGTTTGTTCAAACCATCCACTTGTGGTATTTCTGTTATAGCAGCACTAGATGACTAAGACAAGTGCTCTGGAAATAGGCAGTGTTTTAGTGATAACTAAACAAACAATAGCTATAGAACAATTATCATATCAGACCGACTGTCTTATTTATCTAGTACTGCTATAACAGAAGTACAAGTGGAAAGACCGTGTCATCTCCTCAACGGCATTGTGAAAGCCACACTCCATACCCCACATTAGATCAAAAGGGTTGCTGCAGAGAGGAGGTCCATAAGGTATGGATTTCTGCAGCATAGCCAGTATCATTGATACCACTGTCCTTCTTTCTAAAATCTAGCTTTGGGGCTAAGCTCGACACCTAGAAATTTGCTCAGTCATGGAAGTGAGACTAGCTTTGCACTCCTGTGGAGCATCAGCCTCCATAGACCACCTTGGGTCATGCTCCAGGGTGGTGGGAAGTAATGGTCAGCTTCAAGAGACTGGTTCTCAGCAGAAGCCTGATGCTCTTCTAGAGAAAAGGGCCTGTGTAGACGGCAGCGGTGCTGCTGCCCTGACACGGGGACAGCTCAGGAGAAGACTCCCACTCTCCCCACGCTTTGTGTCTTGTTCCTAGAGGAAGAGTTTACAGGGAAGGGGTCCAGGCCAAAGGAAAGAGTAGTAAATCACTCCAGTGATATTTTTTTTTCTTTTTCTTCACGTATTTTATCCAATCTCTCAAAGACACAGATGTGAAATGGGCTCAACAAGTTGTCTTCTAGACTGTTGTCGTTGTGTGCTGTGGAGTCAATTTTAACCCATACCGACCCCATGTGGCAGAGTAGAACTGCCCCATAGAGTTTTCTAGGCTGTAATCTTTATGGAGAAACCCTGTTGGCATAGTGGTTAAGTGCCACGGCTGCTAACCAAAGGGTCAGCTGTTCGAATCCGCCAGGCGCTCCGTGGAAACTCTGTGGGGTAGTTCTACTGTGTCCTATAGGGTCGCTATGAGTCGGAATCAACTTGATGGCACTGGGTTTGGTTTTGGGTAATCTTTACGGGAGCAGATCTCCAGGTCTTTCTCCCATGGAGCCACTTGGGGGGAGGGGGGTTGTTTCGACTGCCATCCTTTTGGTTAGCAGCCAAGTGTGTAACTGTTGTACCACCAGGGTTCCTTGTCTTCTGACTAGTGCTGCTTAAAACTCTAGTATGCATAGGAATCCTCTGGCAACTTATTAAAATGCAGATTCTGATTCAAGAGGCTCAGGGCAGAGCTGAGATACTGAGTTTCTTGGGAGCTCCCATGTGATGCCAATGCTGCTGGTCCAGGGACCACAGTTTGAGGAGCTAGGCTCTAAGACATCCGTAAGGATGCTTCTCAGAGTGTGGTTTTGATACTGAGCTAAGGATGCAGTATCAATTTTTTTAAAAATCTAGTGCTGAGGAAAAAAAATCTACTGGTGAAAGAAACCTGAAATATATTAGCTCTGGGCGGATCTTGGAGTTTACTGCAGAAATGGGAATGTACATAAATGGCAGATGTATGCCAAGCTGTTTTGGTTTGAATCCCATAGGTCTGCAGTACTCAACGGATAACCAGTTTGTACAACGGCTCAAAGAACTGCAGGACTCGGCCTCCGTCAAGAAGATTCCCTTGATCCCGTCCACCCCAGAAGAGATGAGCGAAATGCTCCAGCTCTGCTCCTATGTCCGCTTCAAGGTGCCCCAGCAGGTAACGTGGTCTCGGCAGCAAGGAGCCTGCCCTCGCCACAAGCTGGGCAGCCTGGCTCAGGCAGTGAGGACCAGCTCCATTCATTCCTTCGTCTACTCATTGGCCCTTTCATGTTCTCATTCATTCATTTGCTCAACAAGTATCATCCATTCATTCACTCAGTGAGTATCTGTATAGTGTCTATGACATGTCAGACACTGAGTGGGCACCCCTAAAAAAACCCATTGCCATCGAGTTGATTCCAACCCATAGCAACCCTGTAAGACAGAGTAGAACTGCCCCATAGGGTTTCCAAGGAGCGGCTGGTTGATTCAAACTGCTGACCTTTTGGTTAGCAGCTGTATCACTTAACCACTGTGCCACCAGGCCTGAGTGGGCACCAGGGTGAATAAATGAGACAGAAGGTCCTTGGAAAGACAGTTCACACAGTCCAGTGAGGGTAGCAGACAGTTAACTAGTAAACAAATCATTACAAATTGTAATAAGCTTTATGGAGGAAATGAAGAGGGTGCAGCGATTGAAAATGGGGGGTGCGGAAAGCTTCGATAAGCCTCTTTGAGGGAACAGCATGTGTAGAGGTGGAAAAAACACAGGCAAGCTCAAAATGCTGGAAGGAGGCTCAGGCAGCTAGAGCCTGGAGGGCAAGGGGGAGAGTGGCTAAGGTGGGGCTGGAAAGGGAGGCAGGGACTAGATCAGAGGTCCTCATTTTTTCTATGTCAGGATTTTTTTACATTCTTAAAAATGGTTGAGGAACCCAAAGAACTTTTGTTTATATCAATAGATGTAGTTGATATTTACCATATTAGACATTAAAACTGAGAAAAATTTAAAACGCAAGAATATACACACTCATTCCGTTAGCTATAGAGTGATACATTAATCCATATCATGTAAGCTTGAGAGAGAATGAAATTGAAAAAGGCAGGTAACACTTAATCTTACCATGAAAGTTTTTGACCTTACAGGCTCCCTGGTAGGGCCTCAGGGAGAAGAAAGAACCACTTTGAGAAGCACTGGCCTGGATCCTATAGGGCCTTATAGGTTATGGGAAAGTGTCTGGGTTTTTCCGAAATGCAATAGGAAAACCACTGAAGGGCTGTAGGGAGCAAAAGTAGAAGCAGAGAAATCCATGAAGAGTCTGTTGTGAACCGGAAGTGATGGTGGCTTAGACCAGGGTGGTGGCAATGAAGATGAGAAAGAGACAGATCTGAGATGCTTTTGGGATGAGGGAACATGAGGAGTCTCTGGTGATTTCTTGTACTCAAGTAACTGGGGGATGGGGATGAAGGTTACGGGGAAGGCAGGAGAGGGCAGATTTGGGAGACAAGCTAAGACCTCCATTTTGGGTGTGTTAGATTAAAGTTGGAAACCCTGGTGGCGTAGTGGTTAAGTGCTATGGCTGCTAACCAAGAGGTCGGCAGTTCAAATCTGCCAGGCGCTCCTCGGAAACTCTATCGGGCAGCTCTACTCTGTCCTATAGAGTTGCTATGAGTCGGAATTGATTTGACGGCAGTGGGTGTGTGTGTGGGTGAGATTCAAGTTGTCTGTGAGGCTTCCAAGTGGAGATGTCAAGTAGGTAGTTGTGTATACAAGCATTGCTGAGAAAAGTCTGGCCTGGGGGTATACAGTTAGCACCAGGAAGTTGTGTATACTAGTGGAGCTGAGAGAAATCTGGCCTAGAGGTATACAGTTAGCACTATCAGCAGACAGATCCTGACAGTCATGGGTCTGAATGAGCTCATATAGAGCCAAGAGGAGAGTGTCCATGGCAAGAGGCCTGATTACACCAAATCGTCTCTCTCCAAGAATAAAGAGCCCTGGTGGTGCAATGGTTTAACACTCGGCTTCTAACCATGAGCCTCTCTGTGGGAGAAAAGAACTGGCAATCTTTTCCTGCAAACATTGGAGCCTAGGAAACTCTATGGGGCAGCTCTACTTTGTCCCATCGGGTTACTATGAGTCGACATTGACTTGACACGCAACAACATTACGGATTAGGAGTCCCAGGGTAGTGCGGACAGTTAAGAGCTTGGCAACTAACCTAAGAGTCATCTGTTTGAATCCATCCGGAGGTGCCTTGGAGGAAAGGTCTGGTGATCTGCTTCCAAAAGGTCATAGCCATGAAAATCTGATGGAGCACAGTTCTACTTTGACACACATGGGATCACCATGAATTGGAATGATTCAGTGGTCAACTGTTTTTTGTTTTGTTTTTTAATTGTAGGAATTGGGCTCTGCCTCAGGGTATAGGGTGGGTCCTCCCAGGAGTGAAGAGAATGGGCTCTATTCAGAAGCTGGGAACACTACCCAGTTCATGGGTACGACTGTCTCTGAGGAGGCCCAGGGGAAGAAGCACCCAAAATCTGATTCTTTGGTGTCAAAAAAAAAAAAAAGAACAATTCCAGACTTTGATAGAGAGAAGCTTTATCCAGAAAGAAAAGGGACTGTTATAGCCGTCGGGGAGGGGAGAACACTCAGACCATAAGGTCTCAAAGAGTTAGGGAGAAAGCATTTTCTTAATAGAGACTGAGAGCAAACACAGCTATAAGAAACCCAGGTGTGGAGGAGTAGCCTGAAAGGCTGATGTCATCAGACAGTGAATCAGAACGTAAAGCAGTCCCCGGATTACGAACGGGTTCTGTTCCTAAGTCTGTCTTTAAATTGAATTTGTACCTAAGCTGGGTTCCGCAACAGTTAGGTACGGTTCCTATCTAATATCAGTCAAATGTCTGTCTAATAATAATAATGTTTTGATGGGTATTGCAGAGTAGTGCCCGTTTGTTATTATGAACCACTGTATGTACCTCAAATTTTTAAAAGGCTTTATGATGTTTAGTTTGTAACTATAGGCTGTATGTAATTCGGATGTTCATTACCCAAGGACTGCCTTACAATAAAACCTTAGAAAGCCGGAACCTGTGTAAGGTGGAAACCTGTCAGAGAAGGCAGAAAAATTTTCAAGAACTGGAAAAACAAGGCAGTCCTGCTGAGTTCCAGCTCTCACAGGTTTCAGTATGTGCTGAAGTCAGCCTGTTCTCTGGAAGGGCCCCTTAAAGACGGGTGGTATGCTAGCTCAGGCTGAAGGTGAGTCAAAGAGCGGGGACATGGGGGAAAGAGAGCTTAAGCCAATTTTGGCTAACAGGCACTTTGTTTCTGATTAATCAGTGGGGACAAGCAATTCAGTTACTCATTTACGAGGCAATGAAGGGAATTTGGATGGTCTGTGTCTGGTGGCCTTGTCCTAAGTAAGCAAGGGGGCATCTGTGAGTCTTATTTTCTAAGTGTTAGGGAAAGGGTGGCTATTTGCAGCAGGCCGTTTTCCTGAACGCAAAGGATGTGGGGATTTCTCTAACCATCACTGTTTTCTGATATCACAAGGTCAAGGTATACTTCAGCATCAACAGTGGTATTATCTAGCTCTGAAATCCCCTGCCTGCCTTTGTGGTGGTGAAGTTGAAAAATTGCCTCCTAGCTATGGTCCCTTCCCAAAATACAGAAACCAAGCTAATGTTTTGAGTTTTCAGGGATATGCAATCAGTGAAAGAAAATATATGGCAGCTCCAGAAGCCTTTCCCTCCTAGGAGAGAAGATGCCTTTGAGCACTTAGCCTGCAGTGTCATGTTGTGTTGTGATTGTCTGCACATCTGTGTCCTCCACTCTACGCTCTGGAAGTTCAGGGTCTTTGTCTTAATTCACTGTTCTATCCCCAGGCTCTAGTACAGTGCTTGCATGAAGTAGATCCTAGGTATAGACTGGATGGATGGACAGATGGAGAGACGGATGGATGGAGGATGGGTGGGAGGATGCCTGGATTATGCAGGGATGGAGAATGCATGGATGGGCACATGCGGGATAGATGGATGCATCACCTGACCCATGTGTGTGGACATATGATTCAGGGATGTAGGATGGATGAGAGGCTGAATGGCTGGCCGTGTGGCTGGGTGAATGTCTAGATAATGCAGGGATGAGAATGGATACATGGGTGCATACATAGATGATTTAGGAATGCAAGATGGATGGATGGATAGGTGAATACGTAGGTGATACAGGGATGGAGCGTGGATGGGTAGGTGGGTGGGTGGATGGATGGATTGGATGGATGGATTGGATGGACGGACGGACGGACAGACGGATATATGCTGAGCAGAATCAAGGTCAACAACCTGCCGCTGGTCTCACCTCTAGGCTTCCACTTCCAGACTAGTCAGATTCTCATCCTACTCCAAGGGGTTAGTTTAACCCAAAGCATCCCTGGCTGGCCCTTCCCCACTTCGGTCAGTGGGCAGGAGTCCTGGTGGAGTGCATTTAAGGGGTCATCTTCCCAGGTAGCTGAGAGGACTGGTGGTTGCTCATGTAAACCCTGCAGTCTACCTCAAGAATCTTCAGGTAGACCATGTTCCTTCAGGCCACAGCCGCCTCTTAGGGTCAGTAGCCCCAGGTCCAGGAGATCTGGCCTGTCTTCGTCACCAGCCTCAGCAAGGAAGGCAGAGACCATGTCAGATGATAAACAAAGGACTGAAGAGCCCTTTCCAGAATCTTCTCAGTAGTTTATTTCTTCATTGTTTAAGAGGCCCTTCATCCCCAGTGGTTTCATTTGTACGTTTAATAGACCTTGTTCAGCATTTCGATATTATTGAATAATAACTTGATATTATTTCCATCCAAATTGTGTCTTCTGCTAAGCAGAGAATTTCTCAAGATAAAGGTACTGTTAGGCCATCTCAGGTGTTTTCTGCATGCTGCAGGGAGACCTTTGGCTTCACAATACTACCCAAGTTCCTTCCCAATTAAAAAAAAAAAAAAGGAAAAAAGGCATCTTAGGAACCCAACTCCCAATTACATTGTATAATTAAAAAAAAAAAAAGTAATTGCCATTGATTCGACTCTGACTCATGGCAAACCCACGTGTGTCAGAGTAGAAACTGTACTCAAAGGGTCTTCAATGGCTGGTTTTTTGGGAAATAGATTGCCAGGCCTTTCTTCTGAGGTGCCTCTGGGTGAAGTGGAACTTCTAGCCTTTCAGTTAGCAGCCAAGCGCGTTAACTGTTTGCACCACCCAGGGACTCTACTTTGTATAATAAAAACCCTAGGAATTCAGAGGGCCAGGTCCTAAAAACCTTGGCAGTGTAATGAATTGCTGGATTTTATTTCCCTTCCTTGTCCCAGAGCTGTGTGAGGCCTGGGGAAAGGAGTCTTCTCTTGCTCTCTAACTCTGGTTTATTTATCCTTAGATCCTGCAGGGCCTTGTCGACGTCCGCATCCCTCATAATGACTTCTACCGAAAGCGTAAGTAGCCCTGCTTTAAGTTTTGAGCTGGTTAAGAGCGTTGCTTTGTAGATTGTTGTTGTTCAGTGCTGTCAAGTTGGTTGCGACTCATGTACAACAGAATAGAACACTGCCCGGTCCTGCGCCATCCTCATGATCATTGCTATGTTTGAGCCCATTGTTGCAGCCACTGTGTCAATCCATCTCCTTGAGGGTCTTCATCTTTTTTGCTGACCCTCTACTTTACCAAACGTGATGTCCTTCTCCAGGGACTGGTCCCTCCTGAAGCTTTGTGGATAGATGGCTTTTGTTTCTTAAATTTCTGAGACTTGGAATGTTTTCCTGGGCCCCTGGAGAGAGAACACAGTGGCCTGAACTTGGGGATCATCCCGGGTCCGGTGTTGCCCATGGGCACAGCCCAGGGTGCGCTGACTTGGTTTTCCTTTTCTGAGAAGTGTTTTTGGAAATCGTCAGTGAGAGGTCGAGACACTCCCTTCATCAGAACATGGACAAGATCAAGGTGCCGACGCAGATCATCTGGGGGAAGCAGGATCAGGTACGTGACATGAGCCTCTGAGGATAAACATCCTTGGGGAAGGCAAGCTTTCCTTTATAAATAGACTCGCTGACTCGTTTCTGCTGTCAGGAAGAGGTGGAGTAAACCAGGGTCGGGTACCAGAGTTTACAGGGAGCGTTGACAGTGGTAACATTTGTCTTTGAAAATGAAAGGCAATTTCAGCTTGTTTTTGAAAATTATTTTTAGCAATGCTATGTAGTCACTTAAGACAAAAAAAAAAAAAAAAAAATTAAAGAATACAAAAGAACTTAACAATGAAAATTTGGTCTCTTTCACATCCCAGGTCCCAGTTCCCACTTCCTCAAGCCAACTCTTTATTGCCTTGTGTATTATATGTCTTACATTTTCTAAGCCAGGGGTTGGCGCACTTTTTCTGTCAAGGGTCAGATAGAAAATATTTTAAGTTTTGTGGGTCATAGGGTCTCTGTCGCAACTGCTCAGCTCTGCTGTCGTCGTACAAAAGCAACCGGAGACAGGACATGGGCAAACGGGCACGGCTGTGTTCTGATGAGTCTTTACTTGTACACCCTGTTTGCTGACCCTCTTCTTAGCATGCGCATATGTGCATCGATTAGATATGTAAGTTTTTTGGACACGCTGTGTACACTATCCTGCACCTTACTTTATTTACTTAAATATATACCTGGGAAATCATTTTAGAGCAGCCCATACACATCGACTCATTTTGTTTTTTAAAAATATTATATTCTGAAATGCTTTCAAACCTAAAGTTCTAAGAATAGAAGAGAGTACTCCTGTGTATTCTTTTCCCCAATCCATCGTTTTTTAAAGCTTTACTGAGGTATGACTTACATACTGTACGCAACACCCTCCCAGTCTGCCACCATCGGCACAGCCAGGTGTAGAACTTCCATCACCCCAAAAAGTGCCCTTGTGCCATTTGCAGCCCATCTCACCTCCCACCCCAGCCCCACGCAACTACTGATCCATTTTCTCTTTCTATAGTTTTGCCTTTTTTTAGAAATCTCACATAAATGGGATCATAGGATGTGTGGTCTTTTGTATCTGGACTTTTTTCCACTCAGCAGGATGTTTTCAGGGCCATGTACGTTGCTGCGTGTATCAATAATTTGTTCCTTTTTATTGCTGAGTGTTAGTTCATGGTGTGGGTGTACCACATTTGATTTATTAACCATGTTTAACATTCTGCCCCATTGGCTTTATCATTCTCATCTATTTATCTAGAAAAAAGATACTTTTGGACCGTTTGGAGCAGGCTGGTTACATTATGCCTTTTTACCCCTAATATTTCCGGTGCGTTTACTGTGAACAAGATTGTTCTATCACATACGTACATTATCACATTCAAGAGATTTGACATTGATACAATGCTTGAATCTACAATCTACATTATTCCAATTTGGTCATTTGTTTCAATAATGTTCTACATTGTATCTTCTTCCCTTCCTCTCCCTACCCTGGTCCAGTATCCAGTCCAGGATCCCATATTAGCTGTCTGTTTGTTGTTGTTAAGTTTCCATCACAAGTTGACTCTGACTGTGGTGGCCCCGTGTGTGCAGAATAGAACTGCTCCATGGACCCCGTGTGTGAAGAGTAGAACTGCTCCATGGACCCTGCGTGTGCAGAGTAGAACTGCTCCGTAGACCCCGTGTGTGCAGAGTAGAACTGCTCCATAGGGTTTCCAAGGTTGTGATCTTTAGAAAGCAGATCACCGACCTATCTTCTGAGGTTCCTCTGGGTGGGTTCAAACTGCCAATCTTTTGGCTGGTAATCAAGCACTTAACCATTTGACCACCGAGGCACCCCATGTCTCTTTAGTCTTCTTTAATACGAAGTGACTCCTAGGATTAACTTTGTCTCCTATGACTTTGACATGTTTGAAGAGTGTTGTTAGGTGCCATCGAGTCGATTCCGACTCATAGCTACCCTGTGTACAACAGAACGAAACACTGCCCGGTTCCATGCCATCCTTATGATCATTGTTACGCTTGAGCCCTTTGTTGCAGCCACTGTGTCAGTCCAGCTTGTGGAGGGTCTTCCTCTTTTTTGCTGACCCTCTCCTTTACCAAGAGTACACAGCAGTTATTTCATAAAATGTTCCTCAGTTTGAGTTTCCCTATGATTCCTAACCAGAGTATCTCATAAGCAATAAGGTATCATGTCTGCAGACACACAGTGTTCTTCTGCCAGTTGTTGGTGATACTATTTTGATTGCCTGGTCAAGGCATTGTCTTCTTTTTTTCATTGTAGAGTTGCTATTTCTTCCCTTGCAACCAATAGCAGTCAAAGGAGACACTTTGAGACCAGATATCCTGCTCCTTATCAAACTTTTTGCCCTAGATTTAGCCTTTGTGGATGATTCTTGTCCAAAACAATCTTTTACTCCATTCTTTTTAAGAGTTGCATCCAGACCAGTTGCATCGAGCTGACTCTGACTCATAGCAACCATGTGTGTCAGAGTAGAACTGCCCTCAGTAGGGTTTTCAGTGGCTGATTTTTTGGAAGTAGATTGCCAGGCCTTTCTTCTGAGGTTCCTCTGGGTGGCATTAAAGCTCCAACCTTTTGGTAAGCAGCTAAGCATGGTAACTATTTTTACCACCCAGGGACTCCAAAGAGCTGCATAGTATTCCATTATATGACTCAGCATAATTAACATCTTACTGATGGTCATTTAGGTTGTTTCCCGTTTTTTGCTATAAACAGAACTTCAGTGAGCATCATTATACCTGTGTGTTTACGGAGCATATGAGCATATCTGAAGGGTCAACTGCTAGAAATGGAATCACTGGGTCAGAGGACATGTACATTTTAAAATTTCGTAGGTTTTGCCAACTGGCCCTCCAGAGAGAGACTGATTCAGGCCCAGCAGCTCCTTCATTTGCAGCTCTTCTCTAGAATCCACGCGAACTCAGAGTTCTTCCTGAAGCTTAAAAGCCAGAGGGGGCGATGAGACGTGAAGCCCTTGTAAGGCCCACAGGCAAACAATTACAGTGGCTGCTAAAGGCTGTCCAGGAGTCTGTGCTACTGAACATTGTGAGAAAAGGAAATTAGAGAAAAGCTCTCCCCACTGAGAGAATTCCCCGAAGGATTCCAGGGTAAAAGCCACCTCTGTGAGCCCTGCCTGGGCAGGCTGCTGATCACCACTGCATCTGCTGATTAAGGTATAGGCAGGAGGTCGGGCTGGGGCCACAAACAGCCCACCGCTGTGCGGGGCAGCCCGGGCAGACAGAGCCTGGGCCCTGGGCGTGTAGGGAGGGTGGGGTAAACAGCCCACCATTGTGTGGGGCAACCCCAGCAGGCAGAGACACCAGGCCTGGGCCCTGGGCGTGTAGGGAGGGTGGGGTAAATAGCCCACCATTGTGTGGGGCAGCCCTAGCAGGCAGAGACAGCAGGCCTGGGCCCTGGGCGTGTGGGGAGGTCGGGGTAAACAGCCACCGCTTGCAGATATCTCGGATTTGGCTGAGCATGCACAGAGCAGAGATGTGGACGTGGAGAGGAATGTGGTCTCGGGTCTCATCGGCCCCTTCTGCAGTAGCCAAGGGCCTGAAAGGAGCTTTGTTTGTGTTTAAATCAGAGAAGCCTGACCCAGGCTATGCCGGCAGGGACTTATTCAATCAGGGTGAAAACAATGAAGGCCCTTCTTCACTATCAAAATCCCAAAGGTGATTTGGGGCTCTCGGGGACCAACAGGGACAGGCGAGAACCTGTCGTCCTGCGGAGATGGTGCAGTGGTGAGAGCAACAATAGCCGCAGCGTCCCCACGTCTGGGTTTCCAGCCCGGCCTTTGCCCTTTGTCAACCTCATGACCTTGAACTGTCACCCAGCCCCTTCAAAAATCATAGTTATTGTGGGGCTCAAATGAAGTAATATTCATGAAAATAACCTTTCTCTGGTTCTAAAAAAAAAAAAAAATTACACATGTCCACACCTCTGATAACTGGCCTCAGCCCATGGTCCAAATTTCCTCAAAGATTCTGAAGTCCATTTTATTCCAGAGAAAGGGCCTCCCGTTCTGCGGGCCTGCTGTAAATGTGATCAGATCCTTATGTATTCTATGGAGCGTCCCCAAGGTAGAGGCCAGACAGCATAGGCTTCTGGGGGCCTTCATTTCATGGCCTTTTGCTTCCCAAGCTGCTGGCTCTTTTCCTGCTCTGTCAGTCATCAATGTGTGGTAACACAGAAGCCACCCCTGACAGGCTGCAGTCAACCTCCCTCTTCTCTGGCCTCCTGAAGGCCAGCCACTGTAGCACCACACAATCACAGAGGGACAACGAGAAATGTCATCTATGCAAATGACACCCCTGGAGTTGTGCTGTTGAGAGTACCGCTCAGAAATAGAAAGGCCTGGAGTTTGTTGGGGACTTTGCCATTAGGAAAATTGAGGGGAGGTGCCCTCTTGTCTGGGATGAACTGAAGGTGAGGTAATTAAAGCGGGGGTGGGGGGAGAGGAATAAATGGGAATCCAGCTCCAAGGAAAGGCAGTTTGGGAGAAAAATTGATTGGAGGACCAGCAGGGCAGCCCAAATGAAAATAATGACATTTGAATGAGTTGTTTCAAAAGTGTCAGCCCTGGAAAAGCGGTGAGTTTCATGTTGGAAAAGCATTCTGTTACTTAAACTTTAGGGCTGGGGGTTACACAGCTCTGGGACCCCCAAAGGATCTTCAGGGAGGTACCCCCTACTCCTGTGATGATCAGCTTCACCTCTTGCGTCTTCCCTAGGGACCTGTCCCACAGCTTGGACTCCTGGCCCCTCCTGCTCCACCCAGAGGGTCTATTGTCTTGGCTAAACCGGATCCAGTCACTTTCCTTAACATAGCCTCCTAGCGCCCCACTGCCCTCAGGTCGAGGCCTGACCCTGCTGTGGCTGGAGTAGCTGGTCCCCTCCTCTCTCCACCATGTCTCATCCACCCAGGCTCCTTGCTGCCCTCTGCACTAGCCATGACCACCACCACCCCCCATCCCCCCACCCCCCCCCCACCCCACTGGTGCCGTTCTCTTTCCTATGAGTCCTCCTTCCTTCTTGGCTTCCTCAGGACTCAGGAATGATGCCTTCCCTCCTCCCTGCTCCTCGATGCGTGCTCTCAGCTCTCAATGCTGCATTTGTCTACTGTCTTGTCTGGCTTCCCTGCCCGACCACAGCCTCCCCAGTTGGGGACTGTGTGCTTTTCACTTCAGTATTGCTGGCAGCAGCACAATTCCTGGTAACTAGCTGCTGAATAAACCATGAGGTATGCCAGTCCCTTCCATCAGGAAGCCCCAAGTCCCAGCCTCAACATGGCCTGGTCTAGAATTCACCCAGGCATACCTCCGTGGACGTTCTGTCCTCAGAGCCCACTTAGGTATCTGAATCTCTATGTGCCATCTAGTTTCCCTTCTTGCCTCACAGGTGCTCGATGTGGCTGGGGCAGGCATGTTGGCCAAGTCAATCGCCAACTGCCAGGTAGAACTTCTGGAAAACTGTGGGCACTCAGTGGTGATGGAGAGACCCCGGAAGACAGCCAAGCTCATCGTTGACTTTTTAACATCTGTGCACAACACAGACAACAAGAAGAAGCTAGACTGAGCCCCTGACTGCAGCCTGCATTCCGCACACACACCCGCTCCCATCTGCAAAATCTGATGTGGCCACCACTTCTCAGGGTTCCTGCCCCAAATGCAGTCGGAGCACCAGCATCCCTGAAGAAGCTAGACTCCTCTCCCTGGTCCCTACAGTTCCGCAGATCTTCAGGGGCCTGAGGAAATCTCCAAGATGTTCTTCACAAATGGAAAATCATATGGAACAAAAAAAGAAAACTTAGCCATAAAAATCTACCAAGAAGTCTTCAAGTTCTTGTCATGGGAAAGCTTACACAAAGCAGCCACCTTGGGCCACAATCCCTGAGGATACTTTCTTTCCAACATCCTTTACGGACTGATAACCTGATGTATTTGTTGCTTCAGTGCTCCCCTGCCTGTCAGTGACTGTTCTAGAAGCATTAGTGCGTGTTCATTGAGCCCCTACTGTTTATGTCTGATTTCAGCTTTACACAGAGACTCATAATGAACGCAGCCCGTCAGCTGCAGGACCAGGGGGAAATGGCCATGCTCAGAGCTGCTGGAGCAGTGGAGACCACAGGTGGTTGATGTGTTCGACACCCACGCATCCAGTGTGTCACCAGTGCAGCTGGAGCAGTCACGCAGTATGAAGCACACTGGATGGGGGAGTTTCCTGGAATAATTTATCATTTTTCAAAATAGGACTAATAAAGCAATAAGGTTCTAGACATCTATCTAAAAATCAAATTGGGGTTCTACACACAAGTAGCTCATGGGCCTCTTTTCTATTTTGTTGTGCTACTGAAAGCCCTTGGATATAAAATACTAGCTTGTTTATGAATTCTGTGAATTCTGTGAACAGTAACGTGATTGAAAATAAGTCCCAACAGCTGTAGAAGTGACCACAATGACATGGAATAAATTTGCTCAGTCTAGATCAGCTACAAGCAGATGGTTTCTATATGGAAGCTCCTCATTGAGTGCAGCGGTGGCAGATTTGCTCTTAATGTTAAAATGTGTTTTTTAAAGTAAGGCTAGATCTCCAGGCAGTGGAAGTCTTGGCTTGGATGATTTATGAGTTTCCTTTTAAGAAATCACATTTGCAGTTTTTATTCAGTTGAAAATGCATACAAAAGCAAAGGTCAGCCACTCCTCAAGTCCACCTTGCAGCCAAAGATTAGACAGGTCTCTGAAACAGAGTAACACGTCAGGAACATGCTTCAGAGAACGATCAGGTGTACGAGGTCAAATGGGCAACTCCTGGCCAAAGGCAAAGATGAGAAAACAGGAAGGGGCAGGAAAATCAGAAAAATGGAAATGGGGACTTCAGGGTGGAGAGGGGAAGAGTGCTGACACATTGTGGGGATTGCAGCCAAGGTCGAAACAACTTGTGTATAAATTACTGAATGGGAAACTAATTTGCTCTGTAAACTTTCACCTAAAAGCACAATAAAATGTTAAAAAAAAAAAAAACACAAAACAAAGGGCAAGAGTCACCCAACTGTTCCTTATGACCATCTTCTGCTGCATTTAGTTACCGTTTCTGCCCTAACAGCCCCAGGAGCTTAATTCCTTCAAATCCTGTTACAGAGAGGCTACAGCCAAGTAGTTCTGGAAACAGAGCGAGAAGAACTTTATCATTTAAAAAGGAATTCTGGGCTTAATCTGAATATTTTAATTTATAAGAGTGGAACACAGATCTTAAAAAACAAAAAGATGAAAACATATCAGAGTTGCAAGATACAGCTAAAGCAGTGCTCAGAGGGAAATTTATAGCCTAAATACATAGACTAGAAAAGAAGAAAGGCTCAAAGTCGATCTTTTAAGTTTCCATCTCAAGAAGTAGGAAATCAAACCTAAAGGAAATAGAAGGATATAATATAGGTAAGTGCAGAAATCAATGAAAGAGAAAAGAAAGTCAATACCAGGCTTGTTTCACCCTTCTATATTCACAGGAAGTCTGAGGTGAGTGAGGTTCTGGTAGAGGTGGTCCATCTTGGTGGGTATGAGTGGTGAGAGATGGTCTCCTCAGGACCACTGAAAGAGCTGCAGACTAGTATAAGTACTGCAAACCAGAAACCCTGCTATGGGGAAAGTTATTATGTTCTGGGTTGGATAACAGCCAAGGAGCACATCAGGAGGCCTTCCCTTGCCCCCACAGAGGGACCATTCAGGCAGGGTGTGTGCTGTCCACCCAGCTGTGGAAGTCAGTGGGCAGATCTGCAGCAGGATATAGCTCCCATCTCCTCTGCTATTACCAGAAAACACTGACTGGAGTTATGAGCAGAGAATATGGAAGAGTCATCTTGGGGTAAGCCTTAAAGTGGGTTTTCAAGGTTCTCCCTTGGCTCTGCAGTTCCAGCTCCACTGTGAGAGGAAGACTGGAAAGCAGAAAAGGACAGCTCCCCCTTGCTCCCCATTTCCTGCCTTTGTGATTATGACCAGCTTGCTGGTTACTGCCAGCTAGCTGCCCCCTGCCAACACACACACCCCACTGGGCCCTATGGTGTGTGCCTTTAATGATAGTCTTAGGCTTCATCCCTCCCTGAAAGACTTCCAGGAGATTCCCAAATAACAATGCAAAGCCCCAGGAATCACGACTGGGTTCTTGATCTCATTGCCTGGAGTTGGGCCTCCTAGGAGGGTGGACTCACCTGGACAGGTATTGAAGAGGCCAAGGGACAAGCAGTGGTCAGAACTCAATTTGCCATCAGTCTGGACTTGTTGTCCAAGACAGAGGTGACACCAGGAATGACAGCTGCCCTGTTCAGCAGTGCTGCCTGGGCTGTAAGTCTATGCTTTCCACTTGAGCCCCGGTGAGTATTTCCCATCCCAGGGAACCTTACATGTTGGTTGCCTGGTGCAAGTTCCCAGAAAATTCTGGGATTGGAATGCATGTCAGGCCAGGATGGAGAACTGAATCACACAACTGTGTGCCAGGTGCTATTCTGTGTTTTCCATGCATCACCTCACCAAGCTGTCTCCCAGCCCTAGGAGGTAAGGCCAACCCTGTGCCCATTTTACAGCCATGGAAACCAAGGCATGGAGAGGTGAAGTATCTTGCCCAAGATCACACAGCTGACAAGTAGAGGGAAGCTTCTCTCTTTATAATTGACATACAAAAACAGTACTTTCACCAGTTCAGGTAGGCACCCTCCTGCCCATCTTACCCGTTGAGCCTGAAGCACTGTCAGCAGGACAGACAGCCCTCCAGGATCACCTGGCTCAGGCTGGTGTGCAGCAGCTTTAGCCTAACATCACCAAGGCCATGCCTCTTGGCTTGGGCTCCTGCTGGGGAAGGCAATCCAGTCATTCATTCTGCAAATAATTAAGGACATCCCATGCCCAGGCAGGAAACAGCTCACCTGGATTCCAGCATCATCCTAAGGGTGCACCAGGGGACAGCCTGCCTTCCTCTTTCCAGCCTCTCATCAATCAGGACTGGTGTGGCTTGTTCCCCTCACTGATACCCCTACACACACACACCCACACCCACACCCACACCCCCCCCCCCCCGCACACACACACCCCATGCTCTGGAAATTACAATCCGCACTGTTTGTCCAAAGCAGTTTCCCTGGGGAGAAGTCTCAGCTGGGTCTCATTGCCCGTCAGGAGGCCAAGTGTGAAAAGCACGCTTGGAGACACGTGGCCTTTGAAGAGAAAGGTCAACAGCCTGGACTCTTACCAGCCAAGTGCATACCCACTGCCTTTAGGCAAATTTGGGGGTTTAATTAAACATAAATGCCAGACTTAGGCCCCCTTATATACTTCCCAAGCCCTAAATACCGATCTCAAGATAATCATGGACTGGTTAGTTAATAACATCTTTCTAAAATGATGAATGCAGATTTTAACATCCACAGTGAAGTGTGTTCTGCTTTGGGGGACCTCCTTGTATTAGGCTGAGAAGCCTTTTATTAAAAGTGGCAACTCAGTGGGTCTGTTTCAGAAATGGGCTTGCTGAAAGACGCTTTGGTCAGATTTGGGAGTTTTGTTTTTTCTTCCATTCTCTTGGTCTCTTTCCATTTTTGTTTGTCTCTGTTTTGTCTGTCTCTCATGCCACACTCAGGCACCCTACCCCCTAACAACGGGAACGCTGGCTCTACCAACGCATCATCTTTTATCTCTTCCAGTGCCACTCCTGTGACCACACAGCCTGGATTTTCCCATCAGCCTCCCCTCCAACCCAGATTGGATGCTGCTCTCAAAACCTCTCAATTCCCTTCAGTGAGGCAGATACAAAAGTTTGGTTTTTTTCGGGGTGGGGGGTGAGAATATAGCCACAAATGGGGCAGTGGAGATGTCATAAACTACCTGCCAGAGTCAAACCCAAAGGGGAGAGTTCTGGGGCTCCTGTTTTGGTATACCTAGCTGCCCCAGAGGTCTGGGGCCTGGAGTCGCCATTCTCCAGACTGGAAACACCCAGAATGTGGATCTGGGGTGTCCGTGCCAGCAATAGGACAAGGTTTTTGCCTAGTCAGGGAAAAGAGCATGGCTGACTGACTGCTCAGCTCTCCTTTCAGGAACAGGACGGTTCTCTTCCCTTGGCTCCTAAAGGGAAATTTCCTTAATTGGTTTCTGAATCTTTGGCCTCTAAACCCTGCAAGCAATGAATGGGAACCATAGTCCACACCTAGGAGGCCTCTGAGCTCCCGCAGGGAGTGGGATGAGAAGGAAGTATTCTTAGGGGCAGAAAGTGGCACCTAGGTGATAGTCTCAATGACCCCGAGGTCAAGGCTGGCTGGGGGGTGGGTAACTGTCGCTGAGAACAACTGGAGAGACAACTGCCAAATGTTAACTTTGAATAGAGGTCCCAAAACCCTCAGGACCAGATGTGACTCAGAATTCAGAAATCTTCCAGTTTTAGGAAGGTATTATGGTATGTGTACCATATATTATGTAACACCCCCAGTGGGGTCTGGGGCAGCCTTACATGATCAAATGCATTCATTTTTCTGCTGTGCAATGTATGACTATCCACAGTAAGTAGGACAAACACTATAAAAAGTCTCCCTCAGTTCAGGTTGAGTACTGACGTCAAATGAAGACAGCTTTGGCTTCCAGGCTTTTTTGGATTTCAGACTTGCAGATAAGAGGTGATAAGCCTGTGTTCACAGTTGCCTCCCTCATTCTGCGTCCTGATGAAGAGTGCTTCTTGCCAGTGGAAGGAAGGGCATGCAGAGGGGTGGCCCAGAGTGCCCTCTTGTGACAGTAAGGGGCAGGTCCTTATTTTTATTTCACATTATTTTATTAAAATGATGCCCTCAGACAGAGTAGCAGGGGCGGGGGTCTGGGGACCATGGTTTCGGGGGACTTCTAGGTCAACTGGCATAACAAAGTTCATTAAGAAAATATTCTGCATCCCACTTGGCGTCCGGGGTCTTAAAAGTTAGCTAGCAGCCATCTAAGATGCATCAACTGGTCCCAATCCACCTGGAGCAAAGGAAAATGAAGAACACCAAAGACATAAGGAAAATATGAGCCCAAGAAAGAGAAGGGCCACATAAACCAGAGACTCCATCAACCTGAGACCAAAAGAACTAGATGGTGCCTGGCTACCACCAATGACCGCCCTGACAGGGTACACAACAGAGAGTCCCTGACAGAGCAGGAGAAAAGTGGGGTGCAGAACTCAAATTCACGTAAAAAGACCGAACTTAATGGTCTGATTGAGACTGGAGGGACCCTGGAAGACATGGTCCCCAGACTCTGTTAGCCCAGAACTGAAACCATTCCTGAAGCCAACTCTTCTGACAAAGATTATACTGCACTATAAGACATAAAATGATACTCATGAGGAGAGTGCTTCTTAGCTCAAGTAGATACAGGAGACTAAATGGGCAGCTCCTGTCCAGAGATGAGATAAGAAGGCAGAGGGGGTTGAATGGACATGGGAAATGCGGGGTGGAAAGGAAGAGTGTGCTGTCACATTATAGGGAGAGCAACTAGGCTCACGTAAGAATGTCTGTATAAATCTTTGTAATAGAAACTAACTTGAAACCTGTAAACTTTCACTGAAAGGACAGTGAAAAAAAAAAGATGGCTTTACCTTAAATCAGTGCCTGGTGGCGCAGTGGCTACGAATTTGGCTACTAATCCAACCCCCGGTCCTTGGAAACTCTATTGGACTAGTTCTACTTTGTCATATAGGGTCGCTATAACTCGGAATCGACTCGATGGATACGGGTTTTCTAGGGACTCTAACTCAAAGGACAGCCTGCTTTTCAGAGTTTCATATTTGGAGATGCAGCTCAGGGTTGCCTCAAACGAGCAGCTCCCAGCTAGAGGGATGGAATAGAGCGTTTGCGCTCACTGCTTTCCCCGCGATGGGCACCAGGGGGCGCTGAGCTCGGCCGTCCCAACGCCTCATGAGAACTTATGCCGGGGTCCTTAGGGTGACGTCACGATGACGTCACATCCGTGCCGGGACGTCTCGCATCCGGGGGAAGGGACAGAGGAAAGCAAATGTAAACACGCCCGGAGTTTCCTCGGCCCCGGCTCTGTGTTCTGCGTGGGCACCCCGAGCTGTGGCAGATTTTCGCAGCGAACAGGAAGCGTCCGGGGAGGCGCCAGGCGAGGCCAGGCAGACGGAGAGCGGGTGGGCGGAAGCCCCGAGGGCCAGCGGCCAAACCACGGGAGCGGCTCAGTCGGCCGCGCTGCTGACGCCTGGTCGCGCGCGCCAGGTGCGCACGCGCTGGGCGGGAGCCACGGGCCGGGCTGGTGGGCGGTGCGGGGCCGCCGCAGGTCCCGACTTGTCCCCTTCGGCGGACACCGCGGGGAGGTGGCCGGGAGGATCGAGCAGGAGCGCGTGTGCAGAGCACGCTGCCTGCACCTGGCACGAGGTCGGCGCTAAATCAGTGCGTTAGTCGAAAAAAGTACGGGATCGGGTGGTTAGTTTTTTTTTTCTTAATAGCTGGTTTATCCAAAAACTGTGTGTTGAACGCTTTTTGTTGTGTACGACGCACGGTTTTAGGTTCTTGGGAGACAGGAGTGAACAAGACAGGAAGCTCTTTATCTTTTCTGGAGCGTAGTTTTTGGGGCAGGGAAGGGGAGTACAAATAAAGAGGAGGTGAATTACACGATTGTGTTAGATGGCGGTAAGTACCGTGAGGAAAGAAGAATAGAGCAAGGACAGGGACAGGGGGTGCTCGCGGTATTAGGATGGCCACTCGGTCAAATTGAGGAGTGAGGTTTGAGCAAACCTGTGAAGGAGACGAGGGCATGAGCCATGTGACACCTGGAAGGAGAGCATTTCCGGCCCAGGGAAGAGCTAGAGCCGAAACCTAGAGGAGCTGGAGACCGGTGTGGCGGGAGGGAGCGAGCAAGGGGGAGAACGACAGAAAGTGAGGTCCGAGCCGGGGGAGCAGCGTGCAGTTCAGGTGGGGCCTTGTTGGTCTCTGTAAGGAGTGTGGCCTTATTTATTCAGAGTGAAGCGGCAACCAGTGCAAGGTTTTGAGCAGAGGAATGAGTGGTGTGAGTAAGTTTTGTTAGAATCGTTTCTGGCTGCTGTAGGGAATAGATTGGGGAGAACAGGAGTGAGGCGAGGCCACGTATTAGGAATAGATAAGTTCAAGAGCATCCCTGCGGTCATTAAAAAGGCTGACTTCTAAAGATGGGGATGGCAGTCACTATAGGAGCGCTTACTTTTCCTGGTTAGTGTGGTGGATATGCCAGGCTCTATGGCGCACTTCCCAGGCATTGTCTCATTTAATCTCAGGACAGTCCTCAGAGGGCCGTGCTGTCACTGAGCCTGAGGACCAAGGCTTATGGAGAAGTGACTGCTCAGTGAACGTTTACTCTTTAAGTTCTACCTATGCTTATCCCTGCCACCGGCATCCATCTCCATCAGCACAGTCATTAACGCTTTAACAATACAAGAAAAAAAAATTTTTTTTTTTCTGTTATGTGCCAAGCAATGAATGAGACAGGTGAGGTTCTTTTTTCCCTGCTCATCTAGTCAGGGGAGGCTGTAGTGACTGGGAAAGCAAAGCACTAGGCAACTATTGCTGTTGTCCTGAAACCAAAGACTTAACCTGAACGCATAGGCCTACCACTACCACCATTCACTGGTTTAGTCAGTTGACAGGTGTTTGTTAAATACTGCTTCTGTGCTAGGCATCGTGAATATTAGTGTTTGTGGAATAGATGGGTGGATGTAGCGCTTTGATCCTGACTTTTCATTTTTCTCTGGAGCTCATTATCAGGGCGCGGTTGCACCTGGGCCTGACCTGGAGGGGTTTTTGTGCCTGCTACTCCATAGTGGGGAAACCTTGGTGGCGTATCGGTTAAGTGCTACTGCTGCTAACCAAAGGGTCGGCAGTTCAAATCTGCCAGGCGCTCCTTGGAGACTCTGTGGGGCAGTTCTACTCTGTCCTATAGGGTCGCTGTAAATCGGAATTGACTCGACGGCACTGGGTTTGGTTTGGTTTTGGTTTAGTCCATAGTGGTGTGACCAAGGAGAAGGCACTTGGTTGACCTCAGTTTCCTGGTCTACAAAGTAGCAGTGTCAGGCTGGATGATCACTAAGGGTGCTTCTAGTCTTTGCTGTTTGATATGGTCCGGTTTTATTAATTTGGAGTAAAGGCCTAGAACAGGTCTTGGGAAGAACCAGGGTACTGTCCATTTCTTTCACTCAAACCAAAAAAAAAAAAAAAAATCTGTTCTCATAGCGACTCTATAGGACAGAGTAGAACTGCCACATATGGCTTCCAAGGAGCGCCTGGTGGGTTCGAACTGCCCGCCTTTTGGTTAGCAGCTGTAGCTGTTAACCACTACACCACCAGGGGTTCCTTGCATCGCTCAGCAAACGTTTACTGAGGATCTGGTGGTGCTGGTGAAACATCAGTGAAGAAGAGAAGGCCTCCCTGAAGAGGTGACACGTAAGTCAAAACCAAAAGGATTAGTAAGAGCTGTCCAGGTGGAGAGTGAGGTGGGAGTAGAGCCAAGAAGAGGAATTCTCTCCAGGTGAACCAGCATGTCTAAGTCCTTGAAGATTCCAGATTCATTAGAAATGGCATTGAGTTCCCATTCCAGGAATCCCTTCTCAAACCCCTTTCACTGGCCTGCCAAATAGTCCTGCACAGACTGGCCTGGGACAAGCAGACTAAAAAAACAGGCAGACCGAGGATGGGCAGGGACAGCAGAACTGCCACCCCTCATTCTCCTCTTCATGTTCTGTGTTGGCTGGGAGTAACAAGAGGGCCTTAAGAGCCCTGGTTTTACTTGCTTGGGCTTTTTACTTTGATTAAGAGACATCATATCAGAGTGATCCTGAGGGGACTCAGGAATGGTTGGAACCTCGGCGCCCTTGGGCAAGTGTTACCTAAGCCTTAGTTTTCTTTTCTCGAAATGAGGGTTATAATAGCATTTACCTTGTAGGATCATTTTGAAGAGAAATGAGGTAAGCATTTAGCACAGAGCTGAGTGCTCAGTAAAAAAAAAAAAAAAAAACAGGAAGGGTGTTATTAGGGTTTAAGAGTATGGTGGTCTGGCTTGTGTGAAATATGGAGACTTCGTTAATGTCTGTATGTATAACCTTAATTTGACCAGAATTAGAAGAGCTACTGTACTAGGAGGTGTTTTAAAAACATAGGTCAAGTTCTTGTTAAAATCAAAAACCCATTGCCATCAAGTTGATTCTAACTCATTGTGACCCTATAGGACAGAGTAGAACTGTCCCGTAGGGTTTCCAAGGAGCGGCTGGTGAATTCAAACAGCAGACCTTTTGGTTAGCTGCTGAGCTCTTAACCATTGCACCACCAGTGCTCCAAATTCTCATTAAAAATGTGAAAATAGCTCATACCTTGATAATTTCTAGTCCTTTTGACTCTTACTGTAGGTGTGATCAGCAATGGAAAGGATACCAGCATCACCTGCCACATATGAAAGAATAGTTTACAAAAATCCCTCTGAGCACCACTACATGAAAGTCCGCCTGTAAGTTCAGTCCCCCAAGTTCTGTTTTAGATTGCTTTGTTGAGTCTGAAGATCGTGAAATCTAATCGTATGTATTTTTTTCTTTTTTTTTTTCCACAGAGAATTTCAGGAACATGGGATTGGACTGAATGCTGCACAGTTCAAACAGTTGCTTATTTTGGCTTTGAAGGACCTGTTCGGGGAGGTATGGAATGACTTTGTAGATTGACCATTCCTAAGGTCTTTGTGCGTAGTGGCTAAGTGCTACGGCTGCTAACCAAAAGGTCAGCAGTTTGAATCCACCAGGCGCTCCTTGGGAACTCTATGGGGTAGTTCTACTCTGTTCTCTAGGGTCGCTGAGTCGGAATCGACTCAATGGCAGTGGGTTTTAAGGTCTTTGTAAGAAATACAGAAAGAACTCTTCAAAACTTTATTTAAAAACAGTATTTGGAATACAGAAGCCGACTTTCAGAAAGGGTGCGTTTTTGGTAGACTTGTTCTAATATGCTTTCTATTTAGACAGGAGCTTGTTAGGCAAGTGCTCATTCCAGCACAGTGCTACTCAAAGTGTCATCCAGACTAGCAAGGCACAAACCGTTCTCTTCCCCTCATGAGGGGCTTGCACCGCTTCCTTTTGAAAGAAAGTCATCTTAGGAAAAGGCTGGACTAAGCAGGGTGCTTGCTTCGTGATGTTGTTGGTTGACATTCTGGTACAAGATCCTTGTCATAGACAAGCACTTTGAGGAGTATCGTTCTAGCATTCCCTTGAAAACAGAAGTGGAGTTTTAGAAGTCTAGACAGAGAACGATGAAGAATTCTCTGGAAATTCACACATTTCGTCAGATATGCTGAGCACCTCATCAAAATTTTTACTCTGCGAAAGATTGTTAAACAGATGAAAAGTTGAATTACAGACTGGGAGAAAATATTTGCAGGTCACACATTTGACAGATGACTAATATGTAGAATATAGGAGGAACCCTTAAAACCCAACAATGAAAAACCAAACAGTCAATTAGAAAATGGGCAAAAGACACGAACAGACGTTTCACCAAAGAGGATATATAGACGGCAAGTAAATACATGAGGTGTTCACCATCACCAGCCACTAGAGAAGTGCAGACTGCAGCAGTGAGCTGTCACTGTGCATTTGCCAGAATGGCTGAGCTGAAAGTAGTGAGAGCAGCATGTCTTGGGAGCCTGTGGAGGCACGGGGTCCTCACATGTTGCTGCTGGCCCAGTCGCCCTGGGACACAGTTTGGCAGTTTCTGTTATTAAAAAAAAGCTAAACATGCGACTACCTTACAACCCAGCAATTATACTCTTGGGTATTTAACCCAGAGAAGTGAAAACTTAGGTTCACAAAAAACCTGTATACAAACGTTCGTAGCAGCTTTACTTATAGTAGCCAAAACCTGGAATCACCCCACATGTCCTTCAGTGGGTAATGGTTGAGCAAACTGGTACATCCATACCTTGGAATATTCACTTACCAGTGAAAGGAGTGAACTGTTGATACACACAACAGCCTGCGCGAATCTCCAGGGAATTATGCTGAGTGAGAAAAGCCAGTGCCAAAAGATGAAACACTGCACGATGCTGTTTATGTAACAGTCTTGAAATAGCATGATTTTTAGAATCTGCAGAATAGGTCAGTGGTAGCCAGGGCTGAGGGATGGGAGAAGGGGTGGGCGTGACTATAAAGGGGTAGGATGAGGGAGCCGTGTGACGGTACTGCGCTTTATCTTGATTGTGGTAGTAGTTAACATGAAACTGCGTATGTGATAAAACTGCAGCAAACTACACAGACACACCTAAACATTAGTACATGTATAACTGATAGGATCTGAGTGAACTCTAGATTGTACCAGTATCAGTTTTCCTGGTTTTGATATTCTACGAAGTTATGCAAGATGTTACCATTGAGGAAGGTTGGGTGAAGGGGCACGGGGACTCCCTGTACATTCTTTTGCAAACTCCTATTTCAAAGAAAAAGGTAAAGAAAAAAAAACTGTGTATCTTGTATGTGCCAAGAATAGAAACTGGTTCCCGGAGATATAGCTGTAAATAGACATACAGCCTCTGCCTCATGGGGTGAATGGTCTTGGTTCATTAGTAGGAAAACATATTAGAGGAAGAACAGGGTCCTACTGGAATTGAGCCTCATCTTGGGGGTCAGGGAAAACAATTTAAATAAAGACTTGAAAGGTGTGAGGAGACATTAGCAATGTAAAGAAGTACCGGAAGGATTTTCCAGGCAGGGGAGCTGTAAGTAAGCGGGCACCTCAGAGCTGAAGACTGCAGCACCATTAAATAGCATATTGCTTTTTGTGGAGGAAAAAACTCAAAGTTGCCAGGATTTGTTCAAGAGTAGTGATGATACTAGTCTGACAATAGCGTTCTTTCGTGTGTAGGTTGGTGCTGCCTTGCCCTTGGACGTCCTGACATATGAAGAGAAGACCTTGTCAGCCATCTTGAGAATATGTAGCAGGTACATCTGGGACAATTCTCGTACAACAGGGCAGAGAGAGATGGGGACGGAGAGTAGAAATGCTCATATTTTGAGAGTGAAAGTTTTGTTGTTGTGAACTCTGAGCAGCTTGCGGGCGTTTAAACTGGAGAGAATGTGAATTTCACCCTCCAGCAGCTTATACTCTAAAAAGGGCAAAAGTTGTGATTTGGTGACGTGTAGTTTTCCAGGGGGCCCTGGTGACGCAGTGGTTAAGTGCTCAGCTGCTAACCAAAAGTTTGGGGTTCCAACCTACCCAGTGGCTCTGGGAAAAAGACTTTGGTGGTCTGTTTCCATAAAGGTTATGTGCACGAAAACCCTGTGGGGCATGGGGTTTCTGGGAGTCGAACATAACTCAGCGCCCCCAGACAGCAGCACGGAGTTTTCTAGTTGGCGGTTATGGGTGCAGACTCAGATGTCTTTTTTAGAAGCATTCCTCATGGAGGTTCATCTTATTGTCTGCCTTTGACACACCGTGCTTTGGCTTTTAAGCTCTTCTTATTTAAATTGGGGTTTCTGGTAAGCAGTCACTCTCTGGACCATTGCAAACAAAATATTAGGGAGAGGTTGCAGAGATAAATATTTGACTTTATGCTTTCCTGATCTTTCCCCAGTGGTCTTGTCAAGTTGTGGAGCTCTCTGACCCTGTTAGGATCCTATCAAGGCAGAAAATGTGCTTTCAGAGTGATGCAGGTAAAGACTGTCCCTTCATATATCCCAGCCTGTGGTGGATCAGCTGCTTTTTAATATATGTGTCCCGTTTTTATTTGTTGGTGTAAATCTAGTGTGTTTAACATCATCCAGCTGGCGGGGGGTGGGGATCCAGGACTTCACATTGCTTCCAAGAATGTAAGACAATGCGTTTAGATTTTTAATTGTACGGGAGGAGATTTGGGATAAAACGTGGCTGGCGTAGTGCCTTAGGCGTTGACTGCGTTTTCTGAGCTTAACGTATTGTGTATTTGTGGCTTCCTCTCAGGATGCTCTTTAAAGTGCCACTGTGTCAGCTTGGTTTACCCTGCAGAACTGGGCATGTTGCCACTCCACATCTCGCACTGCCCTGTTTCAGTATGGTTTCCCCCGGTGTTGGGTTAACTTTTTTCTTTCCTTTGCAGGTGTCTCCATTTCTTCTTGCATTATCTGGCAATAGTAGGGAACTAGTATTGGGCTAGTAGTCTTCTATTTCCGAGATACTCATCCACTCCCCAAAGGATTTTTGGTGCCCGTGCAATGTTGGAAGACTGAAGCAGACGAAAAGCTTTGGAATTGTGGGTACGAAGATGTTCTCGGTAATTTCTAGCCATCGCCTCTGGTGGGGTGGCCTTCAGAAGGGAACCCACTTGAACCAGCCAGTGTTGAGGGGGCACCGCTTTCAGCATATGCACGTCAGAGTCGGGGACCGGGCTGAACTCAGCAGGGCCTTCACACAGAGGGACGTGGCAGTCTTCGCAGAATTAACGGGAGATGTCAATCCTTTGCATTTAAATGAAGATTTTGCAAAACAAACCAAGTTTGGGAAGACAATTGTACATGGAGTTTTGATCAATGGACTTATTTCCGCTCTCTTGGGCACTAAAATGCCGGGACCAGGCTGTGTATTTCTTTCCCAGGAAATTACCTTCCCAGCCCCTTTGTATGTTGGGGAGGTTGTTACAGCTGCTGCAGAAGTGAAAAAGCTGAAGCGCTTCATCGCTGTCATTGCAGTGTCATGTTCCGTGATAGAAAGTAGAAAGACTGTTATGGAAGGCTGGGTTAGAGTTACGGTCCCAGAAGCTCCCAGTCCCTGAAAGAGGTCAAAGATGCAGGTTCAGCCATCAATGCTCTCGTTACTAAAGAGCCTGTAGGGAAAACGAGGATTGCTGCTCTTTACCAAGAAATGGCTGGTGGACCCAGAAGCCCGTAATGGGGGGAGAGGGGAGTCAGTAGAAGAATGTTCAAATGTCCACTTTTCAGTTTGGCCTTATGCTTCATACAGACTTGCGTATGCTCATGATTTCATCACCTTTCTGGGTTTTTCAAAAATTCAAAAAATACGGAGAAGGTCATCGTTTAGCCAAAGGTTCTACTTTTAGGATTTGAAACCTAGGTAGATTTGCATTTGGGTAGCAAATGTACCTCTGTCTACGTAGAATCAGTTTCTGCTGAATTAATAGCCGTCTAACAGTTATTGAAGGTATCAGCAGACGTGGGGGCATCTTTGAACACTTACCCTTTACCTGTAAATATTTTTAGGCCAGTTCTTCCGCAGTTTCTGGTCAGAGCTTATTGTCACTTGTTACTCCTCACACCACGATAGTGTCCTGCTCAACCTTCAGTGGGACTTGCCTTCCAGATGGTTTTCCTGTAATTGGAGAAGGATTTATGTGCAGACTTGGACTTAGTTATGTAAACTCAGCTCATCTAAAACGGGATAGCAGCACCTACCACAGAGGATTGTTGGAGGTGGTGGGTAAAGGAGCTAAGTGCAGGCCTGGCCTGTAAAGGCTGGCTTTGGATACTGCCGTCCTCTCCCTGTGACTAAGACAGTTCTAAGACTGGCCCACAGTTAAACATAATCAGTCTGTAAGGGTGGTGATGCAGATCTGAAGTAGATCCTGAACGCTGAGGTTCTGTTGTAATGCTCTGGGTTCTTATTTCCCTCCTTAAAATACCATGAGTTTTTCTCCCCTGTTACCTAAATAATATGCTTATTATAAAAGATTATAAGAAGTAAAAGTATAAGGAAGACTGTGGAGGCTGGTTCTTAAGAGTTGGGGGACACTGAAGGAGAAATGTGCCTACTGTGTTAGTAACAAAAATAGCCAACACCTTTAAGACAAGAATCTAAAAATACCATGTGGTCCATCTGTGCTCCGTGACACTAGATGGTGGCCCTGATCACAGACAGCTGTATGCTTTGAGCAGAAAGATCAGATCAGGTGTAACTGGTTGGCTCAACCCACATTTTCTGGAAAAAAAAGTTTCATCTTGATGGTGGATCCATAACTTGATTTATATTTTGTGTTTTTTTTTGCATGAAGAGGAGCAGTTGATGACTACAAAGGATTATTTTAGTCGCTAGAGGGCAGTGATGTGCATAAAGCACTTTAGAACTGTCTGATGTACCATCCTGTAGTTTGTGAAGGTGGGAAAAAAATACCCAAATCAGCGTGAGGAGCAAGGGTGTCCTTCTCATGAGTCTGAAGTTGGGCAGGCTGCGTGCAGGGTTGTAGCTACGTCAGGGAGGCTGACTTTTAAGTGAAACGCTAGATGTGCTGAAAATCTGACGTAATGTTAACATTGAAAAATAAAATGTATAGACTTGGAAGCCAAGACTGCTTGTTCCTGTGGAACCTGTCACCTGGGACTTAGCGGTAGTCTTGAAGTAAGTCCATAGATGGAATGTGGTGTGAACGTTGATATGAATAGCTACCATTTTTTGAAAACCTAATGAGCCAGACACATTTTCTACCTTAACTCTCTCTAACGCTTGAAACAACTTCAAAAGTCAAGTAGTACTGTCCTGTTTTATAGGCGAGGGCACAGATCCATGCTGTTTGACTTAGCCAGCATTGTACAACAAGTACACAGTAGAGCTGGGATTGGAACTTGGGCCTGCCTGGCTTCAAAACACTTCATTTTCGATCACCCTGTGGGTCTTTTGGGGCCCTGGTGGTGCAGTGGTTCAGAACTTGGCTGCTAACCAAAAGTTGGCAGTTCAAATCTACCAGGCGCTCCTTAGAAACCCTATGTGGCAGTTCTACTCTGTTCTGTAGGGTCACTATGAGTCAATCAACAGAAATGGGTTTATGGGTCTTATAGGACCTTGGTGATGCAAAAGGTTAAGCGCTTGACTACTAACCAAAAGTTCGGTGGTTTCAACCCACTCGGTGCCTAGGAAGAAAGGCCTGGTGATTGCTTCTGAAAGTTCACAGCCTTGAAAACCCTATGGAGCAAAGTTCTACTCTAACACGTGGGGTTGCCGTAAGTCAGAGTCTCCGTGACAGCGGCTGGTTTTGGTTTCATGGGTCTTATTCCTATTACTGGAGCCCTTTATAAGTGTCTTGGTATATGGCTTTAAAGTAAGTGGAACCATCATTCCATAGAATAATTCTTACATTCAGAATTTTCTAGATCTTGTTCTTTGCTACATTTGTAGCATGTTCATATATACTGTTACTTGGTGGCTCCCAACCATGCCTATCACGTAACGTTTTTCTAAGGTGACATTCAATGATTATTTGTCTTCAGAGCAGAATTGCTGAAAGGGTTATTCTAAAGGTGAGAAGTTACGTGCAGGCCGAGTTTGGGAGGAAGTGTCAGATCTATCTGATAGCTGATTTGTTCTGCCTAACTTCCAAAAGTAGCTTCTCAACATGAGCGTTTCCACTTTAAGGTCCTAAGTGTCCTGGTCTTTGATCTCGGTAAATCAATAAAAAGTTGGAACAGAGAAGTAGGCTAGAAGTTAGTGACACTTCTCTGTAAATGAGAACTTGTCATTTTCACCAAGAGCCAATATTCTCAAACCTCTCATGCTTTGTTAACTAAAGCCGCTACTGGAAATACTGGCTAGCGGTTCTCATTTCGAGCCCTGTACAAGCTGCAGAAAAGAATGGCTCTCTTCTAATGAAAGCATGGGTGACCCTCAGATTAGGAAATCCTCTCTCAACTGAGAGGTGGCCTTGACTGTTCCAGGTCACACAAAAATAATGACTAAAAAGCAGACCAAATTGTGCTAGCACTTTCCACAGCGGGGCATTGTAAGACTGCAATTTACGTGAGGTTGGGTCACCGCAAAGGAAATAACCCTCTTAAGCAACTTCCGCCTAATGTACTGGAAAATCGCTTAACAGCTTTTTATGTTCTGTTAGAAATATTTCCATATTGGTGAAACGCCACTCATTTTCTGAGCAGCAAATCTTCAAGTAGCAAGGAGAGAGAGCCTCACCACAGCCGCCATCTGACTTGTATATTAATCTAGGAAAAGAAATGGCTAAATGCACACGAGTGCCTCTTAGGTAACCACAGGTTTTCATTTCGTGCTGAATTATTAGTCATTTTTCTTTTATGTTCTTTGAGTATGATTCAGAGACCAATTTACTCGCAAAGAAAATTGCTACTAAATTTATATCTATTAAGTTTTTCTATTAAAACATACCCCGCGAGGGCTGAGTGTCACTCTGAGCTGCTGTGCCACTCTGAACGCCTCACGTATGGACAGAATTTATCAACCAGCTCTATCTGA
Organism: Elephas maximus indicus; assembly: GCF_024166365.1. Classification (NCBI taxonomy): domain Eukaryota; kingdom Metazoa; phylum Chordata; class Mammalia; order Proboscidea; family Elephantidae; genus Elephas; species Elephas maximus. The sequence continues at coordinate 62,927,501 of NC_064838.1, forward strand.
AGAGAATGGGCAGGCTCTCTGAATTACTCTTGGGCTGTGCTTGATTATCTCCACGGTCCCAGATGGTCACTTCCTTTGTTCTTGTCTTTGCCTTCATTTGGGTTGCAAACACACAGATGAGAATTACCAGCATCTTAGATTTTGGGTCAGAGCAAAGTTACCAGCTAGAAGAAACCATTTAAGTTCAAAATTATAAGAAAACCAAGACTAATATTAATACTATGTAAATAGAACAGGGCTAATAGGCCTCACAAACAGTCCATTTCCAGGGTGACTTAGCTATAAAAGCAGTTCAATGACCACCTTATAAATCAGGCAAAATTTCACTGTGATGTGATGAAAAATACCAACATGTAGGGAAATAAGCATGATTATGTGTGAGTTGAATTTTGTTATGTCTACGTCATGAATATTTAAAGAAATAAAATTTTGCATTGGAAGGCCGTGCTGCTTAGGAAACACCATTTTTCACAAGCTTCTGTGATTTGATTTGTAGAACAATTGCCAGGTCTAAAAGCGAAACTCGCTGTGTTTGTTCAATCTGGCCAAAAGTCAAGTTGTTAGATAAAAAACCTGTAAGCCATGGAAACGTTTGGCAACATAGGAGAATTTTTTTTTTTTTTAATTTGCTGCTAGCCCTGAGTTTGTATATGTGGCAAAAGCTGAGGTGTCTGCATTCCTTAGCTTTTCCTGGCCTGAGACTGGAAGCAAAGCTGATTTGATTCCGGCCAGCTCTGGTCTGGGGAGGGTTTCCCCACGTCCTGTCTGAGCCACTTCAAAAGCCAGATGGAATACCACCTCACCCCTACAAAAATGGCAATGATCAAAAAAAAGGAAAACAACAGGTGTTGGCAGGGGTGTGGAGAAACTGGAACCCTCATCCATTGCTGGGGGGAATGTAAAGTGGTTCGGCCACAGTGGAAAACATTTTGGCGGTTCTTCAAAAAAGTCGAACATAGAACTATCATGTGACTTAGGTATATACACAAAAGAATTGAAAACAGGAACACAAACAGAAGCCTGTACACCAATGTTCATTGCAGCACTACTCACAATAGGCAAAAGAGGGAAACAACTGAAATGTCCATTAACAGTTGAATGTATAAACAAAATACAGAATAACAATGGAATACCACTCAGCTATAAAGAGAAATGAAGTCCTGATGCCACAACATGGATGAACCTTGAAAACATCATGCTAAGCAAATAAGCCAGTCATAAAAGGAAAACGTATGATCTCACTTATATGAAATAAGCAAATACATAGAAACCAAGATTATTGTGGTTACCAGGGGTGGGAGGAAAGGGAAAGGATTTTGCTTGGGACCACTGAGTTCATGTTAATGGTGGTGGAGTGATTTGGAAAAGGAAGGTGAGAATGGTTGCACACCTTAAAGAATACCCGTGTCACTGAACTGTGCGTGTAGAAATTGAGATAACATATATTTTGTTATGTATACTGTCATTAAAAAAAAAACCAAATGGATATTGAAGCTGTTCTGGGGCTTGGAGCCTGGTCTCCAGTAGATCTAGGGATCTAGTTAAGTCCAAGATCCTCAGAGGATTTGGGGAGATGAAGATAAAATTATGAGGCTCATCATAGTAGTTACTTTGAGGGGCTTATTTCAGGGAACAATTTCCAGGAAAAGGCTAGCTTGAAAGACGTCTCTGGTTTCATTGCATCATGTACCCGATTTACCACTTTCAGTTTCCTTTTCCTAGTAAAGAAAACTAGAGAAGACTTGTTATTTTATGATCTTTGCAACTCTTATCTTTAATTCTGATCCATTTTCGTTTCTCTGCCCTACTAGAGAGAAAAGTATTTGAATTCCTTTCAGTTTAACAACTTTTCTCTTCCTATATGTTTTCTCTGCTGATTTGTCTTTATACTGTAAGAGCTAACACCTAAACCCGATTCCCGACTCCTAGTGACCCTATAGGAAACCCTGGTGGCATAGTGGTTAAGTGCTACGGCAGCCAACCAAAGGGTCAGCAGTTCAAAGCCACCAGGTGCTCCTTGGAAACTCTATGGGGGCAGTTCTACTCTGTCCTATAGGGTCACTATGAGTCGGAACCAACTCGACGGCACTGGGTAGTGACCCTATAGAACAGAGTAGATAGAGCTGCCCCATGTGGTTTCCAAGGCTGTAACCTACACAGAAGACGGTCATATCTTTCTCCTGTGTAGTGACTGGTGGGTTCTAACAGGCAACCTTTGCAGTTAGCGGCCAAGCCCTTAACCACTACACCACTAGAGCTACAAGCTGACACCTACTGTGTGTTATCTGCAGGCTAGGCCCTCTTCCAGATGTGTTAGCGGCGGCGTGAACTATTCAGCCCTCCCAAGAATCCCTGGGGAGGATATACATGAGGAAGCCGAGGCTAAGAAAGGTCAGGCTGCTGGTAAATTGTGGAGTCGGGATATGAATCCAAGAAGTCTGCCTCCAGAGCTTGGACCCTTAACCATAACCAGCACTCTTTATCTTCCTCCTTGGATTTAGGAGTCCCCCCGCCCGCCCCCAGCAAACCTACTTTTCCTACCACCTTCCCCCAGTCCCCACCAGTTGCTATGGACTCAACTCTGAGTCATGGCAACACCATGTGTGTCAGAGAACTGTGCTCCATAGGGTTTCCAGTGGCTGGTTTTTCAGAAGTAGATCCCCAGGCATTTCTTACGAGGCACCTCTGGGTAACCTTTGGGTTAGCAGCCAAGAACATTAATGATTTGCACCACAGGGACTCTCCTTCCCCACCCCCGCCCTACTTTATTTGCTTGTTGTTCATGTTTCTGTCCTTGAAGCTGAAGCAGAGCTGGGGCCAGAAGTACCTGTTAGTGGCCACCGTAATCTCAGAGTGGTTTCCCAAAGTTGTCCAGTCTCAGAGATATCCATCCCTAACCAACTACCAGAAGAAGACATAACAGAGCTTGAGGAGTAGAAGGGTATGAAAGGGCTCCCTTTTTCAACTTTTCTTCTAAGCATTTCCTCCTCAGCCCACCTACCATAACCAGTCTACACGGTTCTGTCATGCCCAGAGCTCCCCTAATCCCCTGGGCTAGTGTGTCACTGTTCATCAGTACTGTTCTTAGTTGTTTATGTGCCTGAGCAGCTTGATGGCAAATAGTATCTGCCTTGTTTATCTTTGACCCTCCAGTGCCTACACAGCTGTGTCTCGTATCTCGTACAGGTTCAGTACAGGCGTTGCTAAAGAGTGAGTAAAATGCTCTTTCCACCCGTCCACAGTCCACTCCAGCCTGCGTTGTTACTCTTTCCTCCCTTATCCTCCCATAATGCCTGGTGCCTTGATTCTGTGCTCATTACAGGCTGCCTTGGAGCCTCTGTTTCTATGACAACCTTCCCTGCTCTCCTGAAGCATTGTTGGAGGTAACCCAACCAAAAGCCAAACCCACTGCCGTGGAGTCGATTCCGACTCATAGCGACCCTATAGGACAGAGTAGAACTGCCCCGTAGAGTTTCCAAGGAGCGCCTGGCGGATTCGAACTGCTGACCTTTTGGTTAGCAGTCGTAGCATTTTAACCACTACGCCACCAGTGTTTCCGCTGGAGGTAAAGGGCTCTGCTTATTCCCCATTTTGTCCTCCACAGACCCACTGCATAGAAAGCCCTCAGGTAACATTTATGGACCTTGAAAAAAGCGCTACTGTCATAGTTTGAGTAAAACACAAACGTGGAAAAGTGTCCTCCTCCATCACAGAATCGTAAAAGCGAAAAAAAAAAAAAAGCTAATTTAGCAACACAAGATATTATAGAAATGTCTTCCTCAGAGCACTGTTGTAATCCAGGGAGATAAGGCATGTGAAAGTGCTTGTAAACTGTGAACCTTTAGACAAGTTGGCTTTTATTACTAAACCGTTGGATTTTGCATTCGCATAGAGTACAGTGGAAACGGGGCTAAGCCCCAGCTGGTTAGGTTCAGAGAAGACTTTCTCTTACGCTCTGGAATTTACCTCAAGGAACCCTTGGCTTATCAGAGCACTGGATCCTGGTTGCATGGTGCTTTGTTACTATACTTTTTTTTTTTCTAATCATACAAGTAAATATTATAGACCTTTTGAAAAATACAGAAAAGCGTAAAAATAGAAATCATCATGACCCTGCTTCCTAGACAGCCACAACTAACATTTTGGTGCGTCTCCTCCTGGTGTTTTCCCTATAAATGTATTATTGTTTTTTTAATTTGGAGTCATTCAAATACAGCTATCACTTTTTTAACCTATTATATCAAGAGCATTTCCCAACATCATTAGATATTCTTCAATAATCTGATTTTCAATCATTGCAAGATATTCGATTTATGATTGTGCCATGAGCGGTCCAGCCCCTATTGTTAGTTATCCTTGGGTGCTGTATCTTTGCACTGACCTCTGATTATTTACTTAGGATACCTTCCTAGAGGTAGAATCACTGAGTTACAAAGCCCTTGACATGTATTGTCCAATCCCGGCTTCTGCATAAGGCCTTATTACACGGTTGGTGCTCAGTAAACAACTATTCAATGAATAAATGCTTGATTACCTAGTGCTGCTGTTAACAGAAACACCACAAGCGGGTGGCTTTAACAAATTTAATTTCTCACAGGTTAGGAGGCCAGAAGTCTGAATTCGGGTTGCCAACTGTAGGGGAAGGCTTTCTCCGTCGTCTCTGGAGGAAGGTCCTTGTCTCTTCTGAGCTTCTGCCCCTGGGCAACCTTCATGTGGCTTGGTATCCCTTGTCCCCCATCTCTGCTTGCTCACTTGCTTGTTTAACCTCTTTTGTATTGAAAAAAAAAAAAAAATGAAAATGTTGAATCCTCCCTCAATAACATACGGTTTTAGTAGATTCTGATGCTTTAAAACACTTGAATGTAAAAAAAAAAAAAAAAAAAGGGATGTAGAAAAAGTTCTGATGATTTGGAGGGCCGAATGGGGAAGTTCTGTTTCCTTTTTTATGGTTCCTTCTAATGGGTCTTGGGCACTTGTGGTTGCTTACAATTCCATTAGCTTAAGCTTGAGACCTGGAGAAGCTACCTTTTAAATACAATCCGGGCCTTTGCTGTGATGTGAAATTTTGGTGGCCATGGTGGGGCAACCAATAAATTTTGTTCCTCAGTTGTCCGAAATGTAGAAATTTAGAGGGAACAAATTTAAGGGCTGGGAACCCTCCATTCTGTGAATTGTAAACGAAGGAGAAAACTATTATCGTCTGAGTTTTTACTATGTGCTAAGCCCCTTCCCATCCCACTGCATTCTTTATATCAACCTTTCCAGACAGGTATTATTTTCTCCGTTTTTGATGCGGGAGCTTGGAGAGGTTGGGTAACTTATTCAGTCATGCAGCTGGTGAATGCCAGAGCCCTGTAAATCCTGGCTGCCAGATTCCAAGTCCAACTGTCTCCATAGTTCTAGGATGCTGCCCTGAGAGAGGCAGCGAAGGTGGAATTTCTGTGTGGTGGGGTGGGGGCAAAGGACCAGGATTATGGCCTTGGGGGTCTGGCCGAATGTGGGGCAGATTTGAGTGTGAGGAGCTGATTCCAAGGTTCTCTGGTGCTGTTGTTGAGGTTCCTGGAGCTGTTACAGTGGAATTGAGGAACCCTAGTCTGAGGGGTCTTGGCTGGGGGTTCTGGGAGTTAAAGGCCTTGTGGGGTGGGCTGAGAGCTGGGCCAAGAGCAGAGGCCAAGTCTCTGGACCAAGGACCGTGTTTAGGGTTCTCAATTCTGAGAGCTTGGGTCTGAGGGTTCTGGGGTCCAAGGGCTCCAAGGGTTCTAAGCGCCAAGCTCTTAAGTTCTTAAGTCCAAGGAGCTGGGTCCAAGGGTCTCTGTAAAGCTTGGGTCTGAGAGGCTTTAACAGAAAATCTCTGGGTCTCCAAGGCTCAGACTGAGGAGTCCCATCCTGAAGGCCATTCTTCTGGGGCCCCGGGTCCTTGGGCCTGGGGGGACTGGGTGGGAGAGGTCCAGTTTTAAGGGTCTCAGGTCTAACAGTCTCAGCTTTTGAAGCTTTGTTTGGGAGCCTCTGATCCTGGGGGTTCCTGGATCCCAGGGCTAACGGCATCTTCGGATCTGAGGCTAGAGATTATGGCCCAGGGTGGAGTGTTCCCGGATCCGAGGGCTGGTGCGAGGACAACTGGGTCTGCAGTGTGACTGCGAGGAACTGGGAGGCTAGGGCCCAAGGCCTAGACTAGGCGGAAGTTGTCGCTAGGAGCCAGCGAGCGGTCCGTATTTGCTGCGTCGGTGCTAGGACCCGGCGGGAGGCGACGGAGGGTAGAGCTGCCAGTGTTGACTGCGACGGCTCCGAGCCTGTCGGCGCTAGGACCCTGCGGGCCTGGCGGGCGGCGGTGGGTAGAGCCGCCAATGTTGATGGGTCGGCGGGAGCGTCGGTGCTAGGACCCCGCGGGCCCGGCGGGCGGCGGCAGCGCGTGGGGCGGCGCGTGTTGACAGCGGCGGCGGCGGCGGAGCCGGGCGGGCGGTGGGAGTAGGCGCCTCCGGTTCCTACCTCTGGTCCCGGGGCGGCGGCGGCCCGGCGTCCCGGGATGGCCTTCATGGAGAAGCCGCCGGCCGGCAAGGTGCTGCTGGACGACACGGTGCCGCTGACAGCAGCCATCGAGGCGAGCCAGAGCCTGCAGTCCCACACGGTGCGCGGCCCGCCGGGTGACGCGGGGCGGTACGGGCCGCGAGGGGGCGGCGGCGGCGGGGCGCGGGTCGGGCGGCTGGGCCGGGCGGAGGCTGGGCCGGGGGTAGGCGGCCCAGGCCTGGAGGGCGCTGGGGCCGCCGTGGGTCTGGGTCAGGGCCCCGGGAGCCCAGCATCGCGCTGAGGTCCGGAGGGGCCGAGGAGGGGGCCGCAGCTCTCAGGGCTGGAAGTGGGGTCCGTGGCCCCCGGGCCGAGGGTGGAGCGCAGTTCCTGGGCCGAGGTTAGGGGCTGCTGCCGTCAGGGCTGGAAGTGGGGTTCTTGGCCCCTCGGGCCGAGGGTGGAGCGCAGTTCCTGGGCCGAGGTTAGAGGCTGCTGCCCTCAGGGCTGGGAGTGGGGTCCGCAGCCCCAGGGCCGGAGGTGAGAGGGGCTAAGGGGTGCCTCCCACCGAGGGCCAGGCCTGGAACCTCCCGCCCAGGAAAGGGGCTCCGAGTCGGGAGAGGTGTTGGATTCTCGGGCCCACCTTTGGCCGGGGGAGTAGTTAAGACAGCACCCAGGAGCTTCTCGTCCACTTCTGCCCGCCGCCAGCCTTCTCTCTGGGGCTCTTGAGCCTCGCTCCTTGCAGCGGGGGTCTGAGAGATGGGCTGAGGGTGTGCCTGGCCAAATGGAAGTATGAATTTTGTTGGGGCAGCAGAGCGAAAGTGACCGGGGTCTGCAGTCCCGTTTCCAGGTCAGCTGCTTGGCCGAGGCAAGTGAATTGGTAAGGGGGGGCCGACTGGGGTCCTGCTGAAGCAAGTATCTGAACGTGCTCCTTCCTTCTCTCGTCTCACCTGCACTTGTAGTGGGGCAGTGGTAGCCTTCGCTTGAGTTTTTAATCCACTGGAGTAGCATAAAAGAGTAATAGGTCCTCGTGGGAAACACAGGCAGAGCTCTTTTCTGTTGCACGTACTGTCTTTTATGGGACTTTAAAACCATAGTTGTTTTCATTCGCCTGTACCTTTTTTTGAAAGGCACGTTATGCATTATAATTTACAAGCTATAAACCCACGAACCAGCAAAACAAAACAAAACAAACAAACAAAAAAACCCTGGAGCTGCCAGCCAGTGGGACTTTGGGAAATAATGAACGGGGAAGGAGCCATTCCTTAGGTTGTAATGTGTTGTCAGGTCACCAGACCAGGCCAGGCTCAGAGGCTTGTTTACTGTTGCAGTGGGCTTGGTCTTCATCATCTGGAGGCTAAAGGCCACAATAGCCTTCTGTTTCTCTTTTTGTTCAAATTGTTCTGGTGACTTCAAAAGAGACCTTTCATTCTGTTGCATTAAAGTGGTTTTTTTTGTTGGTTTGTTTTTGTTTTTAACCTTAGTTTCCTTTTCCTATGGCCATGCTTTGTAAGGCTTGGGTTGTTCAAAGTGTTCATTTTCAGTTAGGAGAATGATTTATGTTTTTAGAAAGTGCGTTTATTTCATTTAATCCTATTCTACGGACATACGAGAAGGCACCATAGAGGGCAGAGTTTGTTAAACTCCCTGAACGTTGTACCTAAGGGAGCATGTGTTAAGGGTTGAAATTTAGGACTGGGAGTCAAGACAGTTCTGCTATGAAGTTAGACTTTTGACTCAACTGCTGGCAAGTAAAGCTAATAACCTTTCAGAGTGGGGTTGAGTCTTTTAGGTTTATTTTGTACTGATAGTGAAGAGATAAAACCAAACCCACTACCCGTCAAGTTGATTCTGACTCATAGTGATCCCTATAGGACAGAGTAGAACTGCCCCCTGGAGTTTCCAAGAAGCACCTGGTACATTCGAACTGCTGACCTTTTGGTTAGCAGCCATAGCTCTTAACCACTACACCACCAGGGTTCCTGTTTATAAATACTTACAGATCACTTCTTCCAGGAAGCATTCCATGATGGCCATGATGGCTACTGCCCCAGGCCATGTGCTCGCCTCCACCTTACCCTTGATGAGTTTGCTCTGTAATTACTTCTTTACCTGCCCTCTCCACCAGGCTATGAGAGAGGGGTAGCTTCTTGTTCACATTTGGGTCCCAATCCCTGGCGTCTGGTGGAATTTCGTATATGTTTGTTGATGAATACATACATGAACTGCAATTTTACCATGCCTCTTTTTCTTCTTGTGTTTTGGAGCAACACAGCATCTGAGGTGCTAAATTAGAGCTGAGTGCCTCATCTGCTTGGGTGCAGCGATGAAAGCCGTAAGAGGACTTCATTTTGTTGCAGAGTTTTTCTTCAAAAAATAAAATTATTTAGGATGGGACGTGGCAGGTCCTGTAATGATGACTGAACACAAAAGAGAATGACTCACAGGAGACCCATAGAGGCAGATGTGATGGAGTAAAAATGTAGTGTTGTCTTGCGTAATTTTTCAGCTGTTCTGTGTTCTTGTTATTTTAGCTGTAAAGTTTGAGACAGAAATGTTGCGTCAGCCCTGAACTTGATTGAGAAAATTAGATGCTGATGCAAACTCTGGATTATTAGTGTTTTATGAGTAAGTCCCTCTCAAACAGGAACTCTTGGAAAGGCGCGGTTGTTAAGGGGAGTGTATAGAAGAGAAAGGCTTTGTTTCCCATCGGGAAGGGAGAAGATAGCTTTCCAGTTTATTAGCTGAAGGGATGCACCCTTGGCAGGCGGAGATGGTGCCCCAGAGGTCAGAGGTCTGCTCTCCCTTTGAAATACTGAATCTCTAGGAAGTTTTTTCTGGCTGCAGGGTGGAAAGTGTGTATAGTAGGCAGCTTTTGGGTTGGGAGCAGCAAGACCTTAGTATAGGTCTGAGCTGACACTTTCTAGCCATGTGACATTGGTCATTTCACCTTTTTGATGCACAGGTTCATCATATGTAAGTGGGGTAATAAATACCTGTCCTGCCTGCCTCTTAAGATCAGATGAGATAACCTTTATGAGGTATTGAAAATGTATTCCTGTGCTGTCTCACTAAGGGATGAGCAGCTGGGAATGTACGGTGGGGTGTGTATGGGTTTTTGTCTGAGGGATGCACTTGAGTTGTAAACTTTCACCTAAAGCACAATAAATAAATTTAAAAAATAAATAAATGAAATGTATTCCTTCCTTTTTCTGTCTACTCCCTGAAAACATATCGGCAAAAGACTAAACACACTGCAAGTAGTATTATGCCAAGAAAGCTCATTTCTGTTCATAGTTGCTTTCATGTATTGAGGTTGTGTAGCCTCGGGAAGCAGAAAGTTTCAGGTTAAATCTGATTTCGGAATTCGGGGTTTGGGAGGGAAAAACTCTGTGGATGGTAAATCCATCTTGGAAAATACAGGTGCCAGAAGGCTGACAGAAGCACAAGCTCCTGAAAGGGCCTGGCAGAAAGGGCAGAGGGAGGTAGTTGGTCTTGTGGTGTGAATGATTTTATTTTCATTTTTATGGAGCATGATGAATTTAGCTTCAGGAAATACACCAGGCCTCTGCTGCATGGAAATGAACCTTCCATAGAATCAGAGAGGAAGGGGGAGGGTTTTCCAAACAAAAGGAATTTTGGTAAAAAGCCACACAGGTGAGTAGGAAAAAGGTTGGGAGGATTAAGAGAGAAGACCAGGGAAATATAGGTTCTTGGCCACATGAAAGAGAAAACTTTTAAAGTCAGTAGACTAAAAACAGGCTTACCTAGCTGAAATAGAAACCAGGGGAACCTCAAGAGGGTTGTTATCAAACATGCATATCCAATTTTTGCTGGCTGGTCCACGGTAGTGTGATAGCTTTTTAATCTCAGTTTTTTCTTTTTAAAATATTCCTCTGTGGGGTTAATCTGGATCGGGCCCATTTACCCTGCAGCTGGTACGTTTTGTTCTAGAGAAGGAAAAGATAATTTTAGTGATATTTGAGGCATAACTGAAAAGCATTTTTGAAAAATCTGTGGAAAAGATAATATTACATGTTAAAATCCTTCCTAAAAATGGGTCTGTCCTTAAACTTTTGATTTTTGGAAACTGCATTCCTGCATGGTTTATTATTTCAGCAATACTCGTTCATGCAACAAAAATGTATTGAGTGCCTATATGTGCCAGGCATGTGCTGCAGATGCGGGTGGACTCCACAGCTCCTGCTTCCCTGGAACTTCTGTTCTAACGGAGTCCCTGAGTGGTGCAAATGGTTAACACGCTTGGCTGCTAAACGAAAGGCTGGAGATTCAAGTCCTCCACTGCCTCAGAAGAAAGGCCTGGCGATCTGCTTCTGCAAAATCGAAAACGCCATGAAGCACAGCTCTACTCTGACACACATGAGGTCTCCATGAGTCAGAGTCAACGCAGCAGCAACTGGTGCTGGTTTGTTCCGTGGCCTCGGGTTTTCCAGGGTGTGTACCGGCAACCAGAGTCTTTACCTGCCGCAGTGTGAATGTTTTTGGAGCTCTTTCTGTGGTTTGGCACTGCACTTCAGCTTCTTGGTCAGATGGGACGCCAAATTAGAGAAATCATTGCTTTCAGATCCTGAAATTTTAAGGAAATCCAGTGCTCCGTATCAGAATCTGCCTGATTTTTAGGTATGCTTTAGAAATTTTCTTTAGAATTCCAAGTTTTGATGAATATTTAAAACATTTCTTTGAAGGTGTTCTCCCAGACTAATTAATCCAGACTCCACGAGAGCTTGCAGCACTTTCCCACGTGACAGTAATAACAGCAGTTGTTTTGATAGACTACTTCCTTACCTACTTTTCTCCACTTGTCTCTGAAAACTGATAGGATGTCGTCAGAAAGCCCCAGTTGGAAGCTTTCAGAGACCAGTAGTTAGTTAACTTAAAGATTGTCAATAATTTCTTCCTACTGGAGAAGTCAATTTTTTTGCAGCTGCTTTTGGGGGCTGGTGTCACCCTGCATGCCACCTCTTTGAGAACTACCCCACTGGAAAGGTTTCCTGTGGAATGTAAGAACCTGGCTGTAGTTACTAGGAGAAAAGAGGATTCTGGGGCTGAAGTTGACCTTACATGAGAAGGTAGTTATGTACTTTGCTCCCCAGGGAAACAGCAGGGATCCGCCACCCAAGTTTAGACAGCTTCCACATGGATTGCGATTTTGCGATTGTTCAAAATATATGTTACTCGGGCAGAGCAAGATGGCCGAGTGGAGGCTCCAATATACTCCCCCAGCAACTAACCCACTGAACCACGAATAAAAACAAGCACAGACAGATCAGAATATAAGTTAGTGATTAAATGGGCTGGTTTGAGGGAAATCAGTCTATGCTGCAGGGCAAGTAGTGGTTCCTTTTCAAGCTGCTAGAGATCTAAGGTGGGCTTCTTTGTGACAAGAAGTGAAGCCCTCCTTTATGGTACAGTTTCTTTTGATGTCCTGAGAAGGGGGGAGCTGAACCCAAATACTGTTGTAGGACTCTAAGTGCCAAGTGCTCTGTGTAGGAAAAAAAAAAGAGGGGGAATAATAGGCGATTTTCCATTGTTCTTTTTGATTAAACTGAAGCCATTCTTGTCATTGTGCACCAGGCACAGCAGTAAAAAGAAACAAACCGGTTTCCATGAAGTTGATTCTGACTCATAGTGACCCCATGTGTTACAGAGTAGAACTGTGTTCCATCGGGTTTTCTTGGCGGTAATCTTTGTGGAAACAGATCATCTGGCCTTTCTTCCATGGCGCCACTGTTGTTGTTAGGTGGCATGGAGTCAGTTCTAACTCACAGCAACTCTGTGTACAATAGAACGAAATGCTGCCCTGTCCTGCACCATCCTCACGGTCGTTGCTGTGTTTGAGCCCATTGTTGCAGCCACTGTATCAATCCATATTGAGGGACTTCTTCTTTTTTGCTAACGCTCTACTTTACCAAGCATGATGAACTTCTCCAGGGACTGGCCCCTCCAGATAACATGTCCAAAGCACCTGAGAACGTTCTGGCTCTACTTCCTCCAAGACAGATTTGTTTGTTCTCCTGGCAGTCCATGGTACATTCAGTATTCTTCACCAACACCATAATTCAGATGCATCGGTTCTTCTTTGGTCTTCCTTATTCATTGCCCAGCTTTCACATGCATATGAGGGGATTGAAAACACCATCGCTTGGGTCAGACACATCTTAGTCCTCAAAGTGACGTCTTCGCTTTTTAACACTTGAAAGTGGTCTTTTGCAGCAGATTTACCCAAAGCAGTGCGTCTTTTGATCTCTTGACTGCTACTTCCGTGGGCGTTGATTGTGGATCCAAGTAAAATGAAATCGTTGACAACTTCAGTCTTTTATCCATTTGTTATGATGTTGCTTATTGGTCCAGTTGGGAGGACTTTTGTTTTCTTTATGTTGAGGTATAATCCATAGGGAAGGCTTTATTCTTTGATCTTCATCAGTAAGTGCTTCCAGTCCTTTTAGCTTTCAGCAAACAAGGTCGTGTTATTTGCATATCACAGGTTGTTAATGAGTCTTCCTCCAGTCTTGATACTGCATTCTTCTTCATATAGTCCAGCCACTAGGATTATTTGTTCAGCATACAGATTGAATAAATATGGTGAAAGGATACAGCCCTGACACACACTTTTGCTGATTTTAAAATACGCAACATCCCCTTGTTCTGTTTGAACCATTTCTCTTGATCTATGTACAGGTTCCTCATGAGCACAATTATGTTTTCTGGAATTCCCAGCCTTCCCATTGTTACCCATAATTTATTATGACCCACACAGTCACGTGCTTTTCCATAGTCCGTAAAACAAAGGTGGACATCTTTCTGGTATTCTCTGCTTTCAGTCAAGATCCATCTGACATCAGTGATGATATCCCTGGTTTTACATCCTCTTCTGAATCCTGCTTGAATTTCTGGCAGTTTCTTGTCAATGTACTACTGCAATCGCTTTTGAATGATCTTTAGCAAAATTTTACTTGTGTGTGATATTAACGACATTGTTCGATAATTTCTGTGTTATGTTGGATCATCTTCTTTGGAATAGGCATAAATGTAGATCTCATCCAGTTGGTTGGCCAGATAGCTCTCTTCCAGATTTCTTGGCACAGATGAATGAGTGCTTCCAGTGCCGCATCAGTTTGTTGAAACATCTCAGTCAGTATCTGTCGATTCCTAGAGTCTTGTTTTTCTCCATGCCTTCAGTGCAGCTTGGACTTCTTCCTTCAGTACCATCGGTTCTTGATTGTATGCTACCTCCTGAAATGGTTGAATGTCGACCAGTTATTTTTGGTACGGTGACTCTGTATATTCCTTCCATCTTCATTTGATGTTTCCTGCCTGGTTCAGTGTTTTGCCCATGGGAACGTTCAGTATTGCAACTCAGGGCTTGAACTCTTCAGTTCTTTCAGCTTGAGAAATGCTGAATGTGTTATTTTCTTTTGGTTTTCTAACTCCAGATCTTTGCACATTTCATCATAATAACTTTACTTTGTCTTCTTGAGCTGCCCTTTGAAATCTTCTGTTCATCTCTTACTTCATCGTTTCTTCCGTTCACTTTAGCTACTCTACATTCAAGAGCAAGTTTCAAAATCTCTTTTGACATCCATTTTGGTTTTTTCTTTCTTTTCTGTCTTTTTAATGACTTTTTCTTCCTTCACAGGAAAGGCTTAACAGAGGGGCCAACATTTCAGAGAAAATGTTCTAAATTAGCATTTTCCAGCCTTTTTTGTTTGACCTGCAGGCTCCTTTCATCATAATGTTGAATCATAAAATCTTTCTCTGGAAGTGAGTTTAAATATAAAAAAGTATTTTGTTCAGATCAAAGTAGTATTAAAACTATATGAATGTTTGTGGTGTGAATTATACTGGTTTTTGAAGTATTAGCGATTGTAAGAATTGTGATAAGGTGAATGTGATATGGGTAATACTGAAAAGGTGGAGGTACTTGTCACATTAAAAGCTACCGTTTATGGAGCACTTAGTGTGTGCCAGGTCCTGTGCTAAGTACTTTATATTCAATTTCTAATTATTTCTGTCATTCTCTTTGGTCAACTTTGTTGAAGTATAGTTGTTAAAGCTCACCAGTTAAAAAGTAATTGAGGTGAAATTTATATAACATAAAATTATCCATTTTAAAGTAAACAATTTGGTGGTATTTTGTACATCCACAGTGTTGTGCACCACCACTTCTGTCTGCTTCCAGGCGTTTCCATCACTCTGGAGTAAAATGCATTAAGCAGCTTCTCCCTAGTCTCCCATCCACCTAGCCACTGCTTTCTATCTCTCTAGATGTATCTGTTCTGGGTATTTCATATAAACAGAATCATACAATAAGTGATCTTTTGTATATGACTTCTTTCACTTTGTATAATGTTTTGGAGATTCTTCCACTATTGTAGTTTGTATCAAGTACTTTATTCCTTTTTATAACTGAGCAGTATCTCAATAATATACCACAGTTTCTTTATCCATTCATTCCTTGATGGACATTTGGGCTGTTCCACCTTTTGGCTGTTCACCAATTTTAAGTCTATAATTTGATAAGTTTTAACAAATGTATATGCCCGTGTCACCACTGGCTGACATTTTTATCACTCCAAGTATTTCCCTGCTGCTCCGCTGCAGTCAGTACCCTCCTTCTGATCCCTGGAAGCTATCTGTCTGCCCTGTCACTATAGTTGCACCTTTTCTAGAATGTCACATATAAATGGAGTCTTATAGTACGTAGTCTTTTGTGTCTGGCTTCTTTCACCTAGCATAAACTTTTGAGATTCTTCCGTGTGGTTGCGTGTTTCTTTTTATTACTGAGCAAGTATTCCACTGCATGAATGTACGACAATTTGTTATCCATTCACCAGCCAGTGGCATTGGGTTGTTTCCAGTTTGGGCTATTATGAATAGAGCTACTGTCAACATTTGGGTACAAGTCTTTGTGTAGATATATAGTCATTTCTCCTGGCTCAATGCCTAGGAATGGAATCGCTGAGCAGATAGTATGTGCATGTTTAACTTTGTAAGAAATTGTCACACTGTTTTCTAGATTCTCATTTGATGTCACAATTCTCTGCACTTTTCAGTTGAAGAAAATGAGGCACAGAGAGGTTAAGTAACTTGCTCTCAGCCGTAGGGCTATGGGTGGCAGAGTGAGGGTTTGGATGATGCCAGTGGGCTTTGAACAGGAGAGAGAGATATGAGATGGGAGCCGTCCCACACCGGATCTGTCTTCAGGACCTGGAGAGCAATGGACCTGCTTAATGGCTGCACTAACCCAGGTCTAGAAGACAGCGAGTTAGGGGTCCCCCTCTGCCCCAGAGAACCAGACAGCGGTTCACGAGACCATTTTCCCAGTTCTCCCATCCTAAGCACGTAGATTGTTGCTGTTAGTCGCTGTTGAGGAAATTGCTGAGTGCCCCGTAAACCTGGTATCCACTTTGTTTGTTGTTGTTGTTAGGTGCTGTTGAATTGATTCTGACTCACAGCGACCCCATGGGACAGAGCAGAACTGCCCCACAGGATTTTCTAGGCTGCAGTCTTTTATGAGAGCAGATCTCCAGGCCTTTCTCCAGCAGAGCCTCTGCGTGGGTTTGAACCACCAACCTTTTGGTTAGCTGCGCTCAACCATTTTGCCACCAGGCTCCTTTGATATCCACTTTAGGTATGTTTGTGTAAATATGCTCCTGTTTGCTCCTCCAGAGCACTCGTGGAGAGAAGATCTGTTACTTGCATGCAGACCCTTGATTACATCTGGCCCCAGCAGCGTGTACCCGTAGGAGGAGGTGGTTTGAAAAGTGCAGAGGTGTTAAAGTCTGGAGACTCTGGGCCAGGCTGTGTTCTCATAGCTCTCTGTGTGAACTCCCATTACCCAGACCTGAGTTCTCCTTACTCTGCCCCTGGCCTCTGAGAGGGTCAGCCTCCTCCTGACTGGATGGACTGGTTCTACCTGCCCTGCTGACCTCTCTTCATCAGAACAAGAGGGTTTACAATAGGAAAGCTTTCTGCCTGAAGCCAGAGGGCAAGAATGCTGTACCCTTGTGTCAGACAGGCCTGGGCAAGGTCCCCATCCACCACTTAGAAACTGTATCCCCTTGTTTAAGCATTTGCCCTCTGTGGACCTTGAGGCCCTTGCTGTATAAGGGAGATAGTGACACCTACCTCAAAGCATTGTTGGGGGTGGAATGACTGAGGGACAGAACTCACAGAGTAAGGGCACCTTAAACACAGCAGTTATTACGTTCAACTTTGAGGAGACGTATAGCAGAAACCAAACCAAATATTTGTCATCGAGTCAGTTCCGACTCATGGCGACCCCATGTGTTGCACAGTAGAACTGCGCTCCACAGGATTTTCATGGCTGTGACCCTTCAAAGGCAGATCACCAGGCCTTTCCTCCTAGGCACTGTCACTTGCATGGTTGGTTATGAAATTGGAACTAGTCTCTGAGGAGAACGGAGTGACGTTTTGTATGTAGTCGGCTCTCCGTTATCCCTAGTGATGGTGGCCAATTCTACCGTAAATGATTAAAACCAGTAGGTACTCACCTAACTTGACCTCACCCCAAAGTTTTCAAGCTTCTCTCCTACCAGTGTTTTACCAATGCTGACACAAGTAGAAGAATTAATTTCTTTGCCTTTCATCTTGTGTTTCCCCAGCCTCCCCAGCACAGTAAACGTGCTGATGAGTAGTACAGTGGTCGAAAGGTCCTTTGCCAAAGAAAAACGGTGATAGCCTGCAGTTACTGTTGGTAACATGCTCCTGATACCTGGTCCCTATGAGCCAGAATCAACTCAAAGGCAATGTTTTTTTTTTTTTTGGAATACCAGCCCTTATTCAAATTCAGATAATCAGATAATCTCCGTCCTTATCACTCAGGATTCCTACTTTTAAATTACATATGTAGAAAACCTAGAAACTTTTAAAAATGTTTTTCCTGCTCATTGAGGATAGCCTGAAAAATGTAGAAAAACATCCAAGAGAATTAAACCACCCAAAATTTTACCTCCAGAGATAACCACTCTTAACCTTTGGTGTAGTTCCCTCTTCTATCAATGTTGTTATCATAGGATTTTTTATCCTCTTTTTTTTATAGTTAACATTATAGCTCACACCTTTTCCTCACGTAATAAAAATTCTTTTTTATGCATCCTTTTAAGGGCTTGCACATTCTTCCACTATATGGATAAACCACAATTAACTGATCTATTCTCTTATTTTTATATCCCAATTGTTTTAGGGGGAAGCTTTTTAATTAACCCCATGGAAACTGGGACAGTGGAGGCTGGAGTGATGGTACTGCCTCTCAGAGATCAGAGACTAATAACATGTTTCTCACGTTCAAAGAGAATGGCTTTTTATTTCTCCTTTGGTGCTGCAGTGGTGTGGCTGCCGTCTCCTGTGCTTGCTGATTAAAGCCATGGTGTGTTCACCTCCAGACACCTTGTGTTTGCTGCTCCCTTAGTGAGGAAGAAAACAGTTACACAGCTGGCCACTGGGCCAGATGCTCTAAATATGCTCTCTCATTTAATATTCACCACAACCCTATTGGAAAGTTCTGATTTCCATTTTGCAGAAGAATAAACTGAGGCTCAGCGAAGGTAGGGGCACAAAACTAGTAAGTGGCAGCTGGGCTTTGAAGCCTGGTGTCAGTGACTTGAAGGTCAGTGCCCTTTCCCCTGGGGACTTGTGGTTACAGTATGTGGGGAAGGGGTTGCACATTGTGGCTGATCTCACCCAGTGACTAGCTCCTTCTCAGGCTCCAGAAGGACTCCCAAGTGGCCTGTCCTCTGGGGCAGTGGAAAGGGGGGCAGGTAGACCAGAAGTGGCCCCAGAAGGGAGTACACTTAGTTGTCAGCCGGTCCTCACATAGGTACCATCCAAGGTGGTGAGGGATGAGGATACCAAGTTAGATGCCAGAGTTGACATAAAAATCATTATTTCCAAACAGATCAGAGTTTGTGTGTTCAATTCTCTTTTCTGGTCAGTAACTATTGCAGTGGGAGTCCTGTGAGATTCTGTTCAGTCCATGAATTTCTCTTTTAGGACATTGACCCTATGAAACATGAGGATTATTGAATGAGGGAAGGGTATGTTTCATTGGTTACTATTCAACTGAGCCCCAGGTTTTTGAGTTTGTTTATTTGCACTGATATAAGGTGGAATTCCTGGGTTCCCACTTTAGCAGCCTGGGGCATTTGCGTTGGCATCATTTAAGGGCCAGTGTACTGTGGAATGCCACGGGACTGGGTGTTTAAAATGCAGCAGGCTTGTCCTGTCGTCATGTCTGAGGTCAAAGGATTTTTGAGTGCAGCTTTGCAGCATTTCTGCTAGTTGGAATATCGGCTATCTTAGAAGTCGGCCTGGAGACCAGCTGTCCTGGCAGAAGAGGAGACACTGTCTCTGAGGAGGGCCAGGACTTCAGAGGCTGGGAGTCGGGGAGAAGCAGGTGCATCTCACGGCAGACATCAAAGGATGTTTGCCACCTGTTCCTGGTCTCTGAGGTGAATACAGAGTAGAAAATGCAGAGTTCGTTTTGCATAAGGCCGATGTACACAGTTCTGT
Source organism: Elephas maximus indicus (assembly GCF_024166365.1). NCBI lineage: Eukaryota > Metazoa > Chordata > Mammalia > Proboscidea > Elephantidae > Elephas > Elephas maximus. The sequence goes on from NC_064838.1 coordinate 62,946,551, forward strand.
GGTTCAGTCAGTTAGATTTTAAAATAAATTTCATTTCAGAAGGAGATACACTTGGCTTCACTCACCTGTCACAATTCAAGTTGAGATACTGAGATTCTTCAGATGGCTTTTAAAATGAAAAAACAAAACAAAACACAGGGCTTTCTGCATTGAAAAATCTGCTGGTGAAATAACGGAAATACTGAAAAATTATCAGAGCAACAATTAGTCGTTAATTCTGAGCGAGCCGAGCAGGAAGCCTGCAGTGACTTGCTGTCCTCCAGGGAGCTGCGGCCGCTGTGCTCTGTGACCACGTGGTGTGAATATAGATTCTTCCAAAGGAACGCTAAGTCTAAGGGCTTGGGAGAGCTCATGGAGATTTTCTTTTTTTTTTAATTGTGCTTTAGGTGAAAGTTCACAGAGCAAATTCGTTTCTCATTAAATAGTTAATACACAATTGTTTGGTGACATTGGTTGCCAACCCCGTGGTGTGTCAACACTCCCCTTCTACCCCGCCCCACTGGGTTTCCAGTTTCTCTTCGTCCAGTTTTCCTGTCTCTTCCTGACCTCTCTTCTTTGCTTTTGGGCTGGTGTGTCCATTAGTCTTGTATACGTGACAGAAGTACGGAGCGCGTGACTTATGTGTGTTGTTGTTGGCCCTATAGACCTGCCTAACCTTTGGCTGAATGGTGAACCTCAGGAGTGTCTTCAGTACTGAGTTAAAAGGGTGTTGGGGGCCATACTCCCGTGGAGATTTTCTTGAGAGTGGTATTTGACTTTACCTGGGTTTCGGCGCATATGAAAAAGAGCAACATTGCTCCCCAAAGGAGCAAGCAGTGAGTCGACAAATATCTGTCAGCCAGTGTTTGCTGTGCTTCCGCCCTCAGCCTGATACTGTGCTGGGTGCTATTTGGATACCAAGAAATGTATGAAGAACTTCATCCAATTGGAGAATTGAAGAACTCAATCCAATTGGAGAAACTTCACTCCCTAAACATAGACAGGGGACAAAAATAGCAGTAACCTGATTAGAAAGCTTAGCTTCCCAAATTTTAAAAAGGTCGAACAGCAAAGTTAGGGGAGGGAGTAAGGGGTGTTCCTAGGATACAAAGAGCCCTACTGGAGTAGAAAACCAGTTGTTGTAGTGTCACTTCCGACTCACGGTGATCCCATGGGTTCAGAGTAGAACCACCCTGTAGGGCTTTCAGTGGCTGATTTTTCATAAGTAGATTGTCAGACCTTTCGTCTGAGGCACCTCTGGGTGGACTTGAACCTCTAGCCTTTCCGTTAGCAGCCAAGCATGTTAACCATTTGCACAACACAGGGCCTCCGACTGGAGGAGAGGAGAGTTTGAGTAGAAAGTGTTGGATCAAGTGGTGGATGAATGGTAAGAAGTTTGGATTTCATCCTCTGGCCAGTGGAGAGCCCTGGAAGGTTCCTGAGCGGGGAGGTAGCGTGGTATTGGATGTCCCGCAAGTCAATTTTGATCATGCTCTGAGGACATTCTCATGAAGGGAAAGTACCAGGAGAGAAGTGGGCTTGAGAATGAACCCAGAGGGTAACATGGCTCATGGGTACTGGACAATCAAGCCTGCCCTCCTGTCCCAGGCCCACCACTTTCTATCCTTTCAAGGACTCATTTTCCCCAGCTGTCCTGTGGGGTAATGGTTCTTCCCTGCTTGCCCCAAATGTCCACTGGAAGATGGTGTGAGTGGTGCCTGAGGAAGCTGACAGGGCCCAGGTAGGGACCCTAGAGGGCTGAGGTGAGTACATACTGTGCTCAGGAAGACAGTGGAGCCGAGGCCTTACTGAGGCTGGGGGTGGCACGGTGGAGGGGGCCGTGAGGTTTGCTGGGTGCTTGGTGCATTTGACTCCTTCCTCTTATGTGGGTTTATTTTTTTATTTTTGTGGTGTGGAACTGTTTCCTGTCTGTTTGAGAGGTAACCGTGGTTTGATTTATACCTTTAGAATTGCGGTTCTCAGCCCTGGCTGCACATTAGAACTACCCGGAGACTTTTAAAAAATACTAATGCCTGTCTGTGCCGCAGCCCAAACAAATTAAATCTGAACCACTGGGAGGTAGAGACCAAGCATATATGTATATTTTTTAAGTTCCCTAGAGATTCTAGAATGCAGCAGGGTTCCCTCGGCTTTAGAGATACCAAACCTGTTGCCATTAAGTTTACTCCAACTCATAGCGACCCTATAGGACAGAGTAGAGCTGCCTCGTAGGGTTTCCAAGGAGTGACTGGATTCAAACTGCGAACGTTTTAGTTAGCAGCCGAGCTCTTGAGCTCTTAACCACTACGCTACTCAGGCTCCACTTTAGAGGTAGAGAAGTGGAAACATGGACGTGTATCTGCAAAATGCCCTCAGGACAGGCTCACTGGTCTTTCTGTACTTTGAGTCTCAGAGTAAATCTGACAGCTGTGCCCAAAGGGAGGAGAGAATTAGTGGGTTAGACTGGTTTGAATGTTTAGGTTTTGGCTTTAGCTTCTTTAACACATTTCTTTGAAGTGGTCTGCGTTTGTAATCTCACTAAAATAATTTGGGGCCAGATGGATTCAAAATACGTTTTCTTCCTTATTTTTTCTAAAACCTCATCAAATCAAGGCATCTTTGAGCACCAGCTACTGGGCAGTGAAATCCTAAATATTTTGGAAACTCGGAAAATACAAAATGCCAGTGGGATGCTTACTTGGAAAATGGTGTATGTTGGCAGCGTTAGTTGGCAGCCATGGAAGTGATAGTCTGTCCACCCCTGCATCCCTGCCAAGACAGGAGTCGATAGGTCTCTACTCCTTGGAGATAAACTAGAGTTCCATGCACTAGGGAGGACTCCCAACTTTCAGGACTGCAGAAAGACTTGGGCCTCAGAGTTTCCCAGGCCACTGAGGGCCACCAGCCATCCCTGGCAGGTTGGAAGGTCTTGGAAGTCAACAGGGACCTGGGTTCCAAGTCCCTTTTCAGCCCACCTCTTCCTCCCTATGTGGCCTTGGGCCTTGCTGAGCCAAGATCACCTACCTCCGAGAGCAGCTGTGAGGACTGAACGAGAAGTGCTGGGTATGGGGCTTAGCATGGTTCCTGGCCCTTGGTCAGTGCTCATTTTACGTCATGTCTCTCTCCTCTTCCTTCATTTAAGTCAGAAATCATATGGTCCTGAGATGTTTCCGATTTGAAGAACTCCATCAACAGAGCATACTGAGTTGCTAAAAGACCCACATGCTAGAGCTTGGCCCAGCAGCCATCCTGGGCTGCCAAAATAAGGGGTGTAGTGTCGAGAGGAGGAGCAGAAAGGAAGAAGGCCCTTTGGGGAAGTGGCAGCAGATGGTAGGGTTTGATGGCGTGCATAGATGACTCAGGGCTGCCCTGCAGGGCTCTTAGCTTTCCCTTCCGTGCCTGATGGGCCTTGGTGGTTTATTGGTGCCTTTATACCCACTGCGGGCTCTCTTCCACATCAGAGGGTGGTAAAGATGGGATTGATTCTCCAAACAGTCCCAGGCTGCTGACTGCAGCTCAGGAGGTGGGAGGCCTGACTTCAAATGTGGGTTTCTACTAGTCTCCAGGGCACCATTCTCTTTGCTTTAATAAAGGCTACAGCCTGGTGGCAATAGTAGGCAGCCATGCTATGTTTTTTAGCTTACAGCATTGGAACTCCTCTGTCAGAAGTGATTTGAGGTGACAGTATTTCCTTTTGGTCAGGCTGGATGGTGGTATCTGGGAAACTTAAAAAAATTCTGTTTTTTATAGCCCCATTGAAGTGAAATAAAAATATTTCTGAGCAAAATCACCTTACCTGTCTCCCATTCTTTTCCTGTATCTGTGACCACATGACATGGGATATTGAGGTTACACTGGAGGCTTATTCTTGAACACTCCCTCATGTGCCTGGCCTGTACAGGGTCCTTTCCCAGGGGAAACACAAAGAGTGGTGCTTTGAAGCCACTAGTAACTAAGGGCACCCATCAGGTGGACACACTCCCACGTTGTGAATGGTGTTGCCTGTGGGTTAAGTGGACCAAGGCCAAGGGCAGATGACAACAGAAATAATTACCACCACCACCCAACATCCCTAAGCCTCCATGGACTGGGGTGACCTGCTATGCTTGATGTACGTAAGCCAGGGTTTCTCAACTGTGGCACTGTTGGCAGTTTGGGCCAGATAATTCTTTGTGATGGGGGGCTAGCCTGTTGAGCAACATCTTTGGCCTCTACCCACTAGATACCGGTAGAATCCCCCAGCTGTGACTACCAGAAATGTCTCCAGACCTTGCCCAGTGTTTCCAAGAGGGCAAAAACGCCCGTGGAGAACATTGACCTAAATATAAAAAGTACCTTGGCAGAAACATCCATTAGGATATCATTTTGGGACATCACAGCTTGACATCAGGCCCCAGGTACTATTTTGTAGCTACTGCTTTCCTCCTGCCAAATGCCGTTGCCAAACATTTATCGTGTGCCCTTTCATAGCTGAGTGAAGACATTCTAAACTGTTATGTCTGCATAGGGTAGGGTGGAGTAGTGTGCCTTTTTTGGTCAGACTATGTACCTTTCTTGTTCAAGGTTCTATCCCCAGCGTGAATGAAGCACAGAGATCTCGGGACATCATAGGTGCTTAATAGATGTTTACAATTGCCAGCAGCATTTTTGCAAAAAAACACGTCCACACTTTAAATTCCAAGTATGTAAAGTAGGCCAGCAAATATCTACTTGGCACCTACAGTGTGTCTAACATTGAGCTGCAACTTTTAAAGAATAATACTATTCCCCTGACAAATCAAGGTGAAGCAATGGATGCTCAAAGTGATTTTTGAGAATTAACATTTTCCGCTACCTTAGATATAAAAAAAAATTGCCCGTGGGTAGTTGTTTGTAATTACTCAACCGTATGTGCAGTTTTCACCTCTACTGTAAGAATGTAAGGAGCCCTGGCAGTGCAGTGGTTAAGAGCTCAGCTGGCAACCAGAGGTTGGCAGTTCAAATCCACCAGTTGCTTCTTGGAAACCCCATGGGGCAGTTCTACTCTATCCTGTAGGGTTGCTGAGTCAGAGTTGATTCTAGGGCAGTGGGTATGGTTTGGGTTTATAAGAATGTAAAAACCCAGAAAATTTGTCAGTGTTATCACAGTCCCGAGAGGAGGAGATTTCAAAGCTAAAGGGTTGATCCTCACATAGAAGAATTTCAGATATTATTAGTGTTTTATTTTTGTGTGTTCAGAAATAATTGCATTAGCATACTGCTTAGGAAATTTGCCACATTACCCAAATCAGTTTTGAAATATTACTTTATAACCCCATACGAAACCAGCTAAGCATGGTACCAGGCACATAGTTGATGTCAGTTCATAATAATTAAGTAAATGGTGTTGAATGAACATCCTTAAAATGTTCCAGAAGGAGGCGAAAGTTCTTGCTTTTGTGGACTTTATCTGTCTTTGCTAAATGAAGAGAATGGTATGGATGGAAATGAGTGATAGTTTAATAAGGTCTATTTTAAAACCCAGTTACCAGGTTAACAATGCTTATTTGTCTTTATTTACTAAATAACCTATTTAATTCAGTGGAATTGATTCAGTAGAAAGGATTTGTTGAGTACCATGTTTAAAAAAAAAAAAATTTTGTTTTTTTTTGTTGTTGATAAGCATTTGTTGAGTAGTAACTATGGGTAATGCCTGAATCATACCATACAACCATGTTAAAACAATTCTGAGTATTCGAGGAAGAAGCGTTAATAGTCTTTATGTGATCTAATCCATACCTTCACTCCTAACTCCCTGTGTGTATAAGCAGAGGGTTGGAGTAGGTCTGTGTTTCTTGCTTACTTATTCTTAAGAATTAGCTGGGGAGGCAGTTAAAACTTCTCATTCCTAAGCCTCTGTCCTAGAGATTCTCTTTCAGCAAGTCTGGTTCAAGGCCTGGGAATGTGTATTTTCAACACTTCCTGGATGATTTTTATGATCGGGCAGGTTTGGGGGTTGCTGGACTCAGTTTCTTTGGGAAATGCCATCAATGTACATCTCTTCCATCTTTTCACTTGTTTTCTTAACCATAGCCCTTTATAGCTGGCTGTGTGGCTAAAATGCAAACTTGGAACACTTAGAAGTCATGAATCTCAGTCTTTTGACTGCTGTCTCACTTAATTTTGAATGTCTGCCTTTTGCTTATTTTTTTTTTAAACTAAACTTTTTATTTTGAGATAATTGTATAGTCCCATGCAGTTAGAGGAAATAATACAGAGGGATCCCATGTACCCTTTACCCAGTTTCCTCCAGTGGTAACACCTTGCAAAACTATAGTACAATATCACAACCAGGATATTGACTTTGATACAGTGAAGACAACATTTTCATCAACACAAGGATCCCTCATGCTTCTCTTTTCTAGCCATACCTACTTCCCTCCTGCCCCCACCCCACCACCCCAGCCTTAACTCCTGGCAACCACTAATCTGCTCTCCATCGCTCTAGTTTTGTCATTTTAAGGATGTTAGATCAATACAATCATGCATTGACTCTGGGGTTTTGGGGATTGGGTTTTTCACCCAGTATAATTTTCTGGAGATTCATCCAAGTTGTTGTGTGTATCCATAGTTTATTTGGACATCCTTGCTTTGTTCTTTATCTTAGGTGAAAATACTAAGTCTTTCACCATTAAGTATGTTAACTGTAGGACCTTTTTAAGGTGGTTTTGTCAAGTTGAGGAAATTTCCCTTTATTATCATTTTTCTGAGAGTTCTTATGACTGGGTATTTGTAAAAATGGCATGGGGGTGTCATCAGACCTCTTTGTCTAACTTCACGAGTGGGAGGAGAGTCATGATCATCAACAGCATCAGCCCAAAGCTGATTCCTATGAAGTGGAGGTCAGACATACCTCCTCTCTCCAACCATTTTACCAGTCCGACACCAGCTGTCCCTCCTATGGCACTCTCTACTCCTCTGCTGGATTTGAAAATTTGTTGCAATGGCAACACAGAACTACAACAGACCATACTCACAGTTGTGGGGTTTATTAGGGAAGTAACATTTTACAATTCAGGATCATGCACAACTCAGGATACAGTGAGGTTCTTCCCAGTTCAATCATGGCCGAGGAAACAACACTGGAAAAGACTCGAATTTTTGACTGGAACCATAACCAGAATGGGAAAAATTATGGCCCAAAGCCCTGCAAGAAACTGAATTTCCTTCTTAGAAAGCAAGGACAGCTTATGTGTTATGCAGCAACCAAATCTCTTGCCCGTCGGATTTTGTGGAGAGTTGGAAACAGTGGTGCCCCACTCAAAGATGGCGGCCAGCCATCCTGCTTTGAATGCGTGCTGCTCTCAGCCCTGGAATTGCAGCCTCACACATCAGGCGCCTGAAAGGGCTCACTGCTCCTCTTCCACGTCTCCCATTCCAGGGCTTTGACCTGTAATTTTTTTATGGTCCCGAATCTCCCAGATTTTAAAAGTTCTAGCCTGTTCTGGTTTCACTCCGTTGGCCATGATCGTATTTGTTTAAAGCTGTTCAAAGTGCTGGATACAGTTCTTTGGTCAGGACAGTTTCTTCTTGGCTGTGCCTGCATGCAAGCCTTTCCCTGGCCCTTGACCTCTTGGCCCTTGGCTTCTCAACTCTTGGCTTCTTGGCCCTTGGCCTGGCCTCTGCCCTGCTCAGGCAAGTGTTGCAAAGCTCTTTAGCTCTGCCAATAAGTGCCTGGAGACACCCTGCTCCACCAATAAGCCTCGGCCCAAAGGCAGTCAGCTCTCTTGTTCCTTGGGTTGGTGAGCCTAGCTTGGGGTTCAGCAGGCCTTGCTCCACCAAGTGCCCGGAGGTACCCCACTCTGCCAGCAAATCTCCTGCCTAACGGTGCTTGGCTCTCTCGTTTCATGGGTCGGCATGCCCACTGTAGCTGCCTTACTCTGTGGGCCAGAAAGCCCACTGTGCCATCTAGTGCCAGTCTCCTGGTTCTGCTGCTGCTGTTTTTGTGCTGCAGTTGTCACCACTTCTCACAGTCTTGCACTTTCCAAAGAATGTGCTCCACTTCTGGCTCTTCTTTCTTGATGGTATTGGGGTCCCCTCTTCCCACCTCTGGGATGGCTCATTTTAAGCCTAGCAGGATGGCAAAACTGACTGATCTCCTTGGGGTTCCATGCACATTATTTACATCATTAGCAATGCTGTCCAATCCCCTTGGTGGGCCACAAGCACCTTATTTGCATAGTCCCACCCAGTCATTTCGTGGGAGTCTTAAGACCATGCATGACTAGAAGGGCGGTATTAAGTAATTCAGTGCACTGCAGTGTTGAGTTTTGTCAGATGATTTTTCTGCATCAATTGATATGATCATGTGACTTTTCTTCTTTAGCCTGTTAACATAGTGAATTACATTAATTGATTTTAGGATCATTAACCAGTCTTACATCCCTTAAATAAACCCTACTTGATCATGGTATATAATTCTTTTTATATGTTGCTAAATTTTGTTTGCTAATGTTTTGGTAAGAATTTTTAAGCCTATATTCATGAGGAACATTAGTCTGTTTTCTTTTTTGTCTGATTGTGGTCAGGGTAGTAGTGGCTTCATCAGGTGAATTAGAAAATGTTTCTTCCTCTTGTATTTTCTGGAAGAGTTTGTATAGAATTGGTATTAATTCTTTAAACACTTGGTAGAATTCCCCAGTAAAATCATCTCGCCTAGAGATTTCCTTCTGGGGAGATTTTAAATTTAAATTTAATTTCCTTAGTAGTTGTAGAGATATTAAAATTATCTATTTCATATTGACTGAGTTGTGCTACTTTGTGTTTTTGAGGAATTGGCCCATTTCATGTAAGTTGTCAAATTTATGTGTGGAGCTGTTTATAGCATTCTCTTATTATCCTTTTGGTATCTGCAGGGTTGGTACTGATATCTGTTTCATTCTGAAATTAGTAGTTCATCCCTTTTCTTTTTCTTGGTCAGTTTGGCTAGAGGTTTATCGATTTTACTGATCTTCTTTCAGCTTTTTGTTTCGTTGATTTTCTCTTTCACTTTTTATTTTATTGATTCTAGCTCTTTATTATTTCCTTCCTTTAGCTTCCTTCGCTTTATTATGCTCTGTAAGACTTTTCTAGGTTCTTGGACACTTAGACTTTTGATTTGAAACTTTTCCTCTTTTCCGATGTAAGCATTCAGTGCTATAAATTTCCCTCTCAGCACGGCTTTAGCTGTGTTCCACAAATTGTGTTATATTAAATATATACATTTTTAAATTGCAGTAAGTGTATGTGTATAACAAAACATTTGCCCTTTCAATTATTTTCTGTTTTTATTTTCATGCAGTTCAGTGTATTTTTTTCTTTCCCTCGAAACTTCCTCTTTTATCTATGGATTATTTAAAAATGTGTTGTTTAGTTTCCAACTCTTTTGGGGATTTTCCTATTATCTTTCCGTTACTGATTTCTAGTTTAATCCACTATGTTCAGAGAACATACTCTTTATGATTTCAATTCTTTTAAATTTGTTGATGTTTATCTTAATGGCCTAGTACATGGTCTTTATTGGTATATGTTGCATGGGTGTTTTAAAAGAATATGTATTGTGCTGTTGTTGGTTACAGTGTTCTATAAATATCATTTAGATCCTCTTGGTTGATGATATTGTTGAATTCTTCTATATCCTTTCTAAGCTTCTGTCTAATTATCCTGTCAATGGTTGAGAAAGGTGTTGAAGTCATGAACTATAATTGCAGATTTGTGTATTTCTTCTTTCAGTTCTATCAGTTTTTTTTAAATATTTTATTGTGCTTTATGTGAAAGTTTCCAGAGCAAATTAGTTTCCCTTTCAATAATTTATACACAAATTGTTTCATTACATTGATTGCAATCCCCTCAACCTATAGTTCTATCACTTTTTGCTTCACATGTTGCAACTCTCTTGTTTGGAATACTATACATGTTTAGTATTGCTATATCTTTTTGGTACAGTTATCCTTTTATTTTTATGTAATGTCTCTCTGTCTCTGGTAATTTTCTTACTCTGAAGTCTGCTGTATCTGATATTTTTGATTTTCTGATTCAGGGATTTTGCAACTGAGGCTGTTTCTCTTCTCTTTTTCCAGGAATACATCATTCGGGTACAGAGAGGAATTTCTGTAGAAAACAGCTGGCAGGTAAGCTTCTTCTTCTTCTTCTTCTTTTTTTTGTCTCTAGAAAAATGTTTAAACTTCTGGCCAAAAACCTGACTTAAGGCACCTAAAAATCTGGAAACATCAAAACATATGTAAATATAAATCCTGCTTCTCTTAGGTATAATCCATGTATTATAAAAGGCTTCTCTGTTCCCAGTTGTTTGGTCAAATTCGTATATGATGTTGCCACCAAGAGTATCTACAAACCAAAACCAAACCAAACCCAGTGCTGTCGAGTTGATTACGACTCATAGCGACCCTATAGGACAGAGTAGAACTTGCCCATAGAGTTTCCAAGGAGCGCCTGGTGGATGCAAACTGCCAACCCTTTGGTTAGCAGCCGTAGCACTTAACCACTACGCCACCAGGGTTTCTGAGAGTATCTACAGAATGTACAAATTCCTTGTTTTACTCCTAGAAGTTCAAACCTCCTCTCCCGCAGCCAAGGTTCAGGTAGAAGAGGTTAGAGTTCAGTTCACCAGGTAGAAGGATGAGACAAGTGCCCTGAATATTGTCTAGTTGGGCCACTGTGTTTTGTGGGCTCCCAAGTCCACTCGTGGGTAATTTCTAGTGCTAGTTGCCTTGCTAACCCTCAGGAAAGGTCTTCTTGGGGCCCCAGGCTCGGCTTTCCTCAGTAGTGGCCTCAGAGAGAAAAGACCTCCCACCCAGGCCTAGTGGTCCATCCCATCCCGGTTGCTTTGCAGAGGGTGGGTGAATTTTGTACAGGGGCCATTTCTTTCCCCCCACCTCTACCCCAGTCTTACAAAAATCTTACGTTGTCCTTTGCAGCCCAGCTTGAGCCTTTCCTCTCACCCTAAGTGTCTCTGACCACGGTGGTCCCACAGTTGGTCTTTTCTTTGCCTGAAATTTCAACTGCTTTCAGTTTGAATGATTATAAATATTTAACATGTTTTGAGCATTTATTAAGTGTTAAGTTCTGCGTCGAGGTCATTAAATTATTTAACCCTTTAAAAACAATCCTGTGTGGTAGCATTATCCTGATTTTACACTTGAGTGGTAAGTAACTTGCCCAAGGTCATGCTCAGATTGGTGACAGCAGGGCTGGAATCTGTGTCTTCTGGTGAGCCTGTGTGGCCGACCACTGCACTACCTCTCAATTCTTTGCACTTAGGAGGGACGGCCATATATATATTTTTAATTAATTTAATTTATTGTTTATTGTTGTTGCGAATATACACAGCAGAACATACATCAATTTAACAATTTCTACATGTATAATTCAGTGACGTTGATTACATTGTTTGAGTTGTACAACCATTCTCACCCTCCTTTTCCAAGTTGTCCCTCCCCCATTAACAGAAACTCACTGTTCGCCAAGTTTTCTATCTTTCGAGTTGCTGTTTCAATTTGATCCCATGTAGATAGATCTTAAAAGGGTATAATGTTCAAGGCAGACATTCTTTACTACTTAAGTTAAACTACTGCTTGGTTTTAAGAAGACTTCAGGGGATATTTTTGGTTTAAGGTTTAAAGTTTATCTCAGAGTGATAGTTTCAGGAGTTCATATACTGTCCATGTCTCTGAAAAGCCTGAATTTCATGAGATTTTGAAATTCTGTTTTGTAATTTCCCCGTTTTATAAAGATTCTTCTGTAGTGGTAGCCAGGCACCATCAGTCCTTCTCGTCTCGTGGCAAAGGAAGCAGTTGTTCATGGAGACAATTAGCCACACATGCCATACCCTCCTCCTCTTCCTGACTCTCCTTCTGTTGCTCTGTTTAACTTTTTGATGTGTACTTGGCAAGCAGAGCCGACAGCAAGGTGCGGTGTCCTTGTCCTCCAGAAAAATCAACCCTTGGTGCAGCTTTCTAGATCAGCTGCATTAGAATTCCCGGGGATACTTAATGAAAATGTAGGTTCCTGGGCCCTATCCTTGATGGATGGTGTTAGATTTTCTGTGGATTGGGCCCTAGGGAATTACCAGGTAATTGTTCTGCGCACTAACATTTGAGAATCACCTATAAAGACTAAGGTCAAGCTATTCAGAAGCAAAATACTTTCCTTGCCCAGTCTGGGAAGCTAGTAGAATTTGGCTGTGGCATAACTGATGGCATCAACATAACTAAGAAAGAATGTATGCACAATCAAAGGTAGGCTCCCTGCCAGGAATTAAGAAGGAGAAGGGGAAATATCCGGTGCAGTGGACTGGACTGGGGCTCAGGGAGAACATGGCAGCTCTGCTGGTGGTGTAGTCTAGTCTCTAGAGTGGGGGGATTTCAATTGGGGGAAGTTTTATTCAAGGCAAGGATGAATGGCCTCAAAACTGTCCACCTCTTTCTGCTTTGATACCATGCTCAGGAAACCTTTTTTCTTTAATTTTTATTTTAATCATTAATTCATCTTTCCAGGTACCTGGATAGTAAGAAAGACATTTAAAGGGCTATTTGCTCTGAAAACGAATTGCACCATCATTCTCACTTACCTGTTGGTGTCTTGTGAGGTTGGCTGGCATTAACCAGTTTCCTATGGCCTAGCCAAGTCTGGGGCACTGGTAGATCTGTTTCCTGGACATGTCACATTCGGTATCCTACTACCTTTAGTGCAAGCGCCTCAGCTCTAGAATGCCAGTAAGTATTAAATAAGGAAATGTTATGTATCTGAAAAGCAATGGTCTTTGGTGAGTCATAACACCACTGTCTTGTCTCTTACAGATTGTTAGAAGATATAGTGACTTTGATTTGCTGAACAACAGCTTGCAGGTAAATGTTTTGAAACTCCAAGGACACACATGATTGCTTAGGGTGACTTAAAAACTGGTTGAATGGGCAATATCAGGAACAAGAAATTAGCAAATTTCTCAGACAAAGGAGAAAGGCTCATTCTTTAAGCAGATGGAAACGTGTAGCTGTAAAAATAAACTTTTGGGAACAAACATGTGATTTATGGTTAATAGGTACCTTGCAACTGAGTACCTGTGTGCCAGACTGCATCCCAACCACAGTCAGCGGATGCTGTTGTATTATCTTCTTTTCACAGATTAGGAATGGTTGCTAGAGTTGTTTACTTAGATGGAGCTAGGACTTGGACCCATCTTGCTTTCAAACTCCCGCTCTCTCCACTAAACTAGGCTCTGCTGTCAGCATTCAGATCAACATTCAGCAGTAACAATAGAGACTTAGCCTTTTCTGGTGTAAGTTTTTCTCTTAAATACACATTTCTAAATTCCTTTGATTTAAATGTTGCTAACTAGGTGGTCAAAGAGCACTGGTGGTGCAGTGGTTAAGCACTTGGCACTTAACCGAAAGGTCGGTGGTTCAAGCCCACCAGCCGCTCCATGGTGTGACAGTCTGTTTATGTAAGATTACAGCCTTGGAAACCCTATGGGGCAGTTCTACTCTGTCCTATAGGGTCACTGTGTGTTGGAATTGACTATAGAGCCAACGGGTTTGATTTTTGGTTTTAACTTGGTGGCTATAATGGAAAGAGGGTTGAGCTACAAAGGCTTTCTCTGCAAACACAGCCAGTGCTGGTAACGATTGAAGGGTCCTAGAGGGGCATCGGCACTACAGGAAGTACTGGTGATATCACCTGTGTCTTCACTTGGCAGACTGGTCTTCAAGTGCCGTGAATTGCTGAAGATCACTGGGCTTGTGTCATACCTCAGATTTGATTGACAACATAAAAAACCAATTGCTGTCAAGTTGACTCCAACTCATGGCAATCCCATGTGTGTCAGAGTACAACAGGGTTTTCAGTGGCTAATTTTTTGGAAGTAGAACATCAGGCCTTTCTTTCAAGTTGCCTCTGGGTGGACTCATACTTCCAACCTTTTGGTTAGGAGCTGCCGTTAACCATTTGTACCACCCAGGGACAACTGGTAAAATAAAACCCTTTACACCTGAGCCACAGAAGTGTTTGGCTTATGACCAGCTCAGCTGGGAGGTAAAGTACTGGTCTTTCCGTGGTGAGCTAGCCATCATCGCTTTTTCTGAGTGACCTCTGATCCTGTGCACAAAGGTCAGGAGGACTGCTGGCCATGGAAGCTTCCTTCAAAAAACCAAATTTTATTGGTCAGACTTCAGAAAATAGCATTTGTAGAGTCCGAACCTTAACATTTATTTACAACGCTGCTGAAAGCACACATGCCTTATTTTTTTCCTAGTAGAATTGTCCTGAGTATCAGTAAACCTTTATGTAATTACCATATTTGTCATGCATTTGAGACATGTTGTCTTTTTATTTTAATTGTACGACCAATTTAAATTTCCAGATAGAATATTGGGCAAGATTGAATGTTCCATGTTGACTGGTTTAATTGGTTTCACTTAAAGATTTTAGTAGCTTATTCTTTAAATTTAGACAAAAGCTGGGAATGTGATGGCATGCTAGCTAAGGCACTATCTTAGACTGGGTTCTCTAAAGAAGTAACAGCAGTAAGCATATAAATATATATATATAGAGAGAGATTTATATCTAGGAAATGGCTCATGAGGTTGTAGAGGCTGAAATGGGTCAGGATGGAGGCTTCCCCTGATTCACATAGCTGGTGAACCCAAGACCGGCAGGTCGGAGAGCAGGGCTCTTGCTCACAGGCTGTGAAGATCAGTGAATCCCAAGACTGGCAGATAAGCTGCTAGCTCAAGTCCCAAGAACCAGAGGTCAGACGAGAAAGAGCCAGCTACAGGATCCAGAGCAGACAGAAGCCGGAATATCCGCTTATATTTGGATGCAGGCCACATGCCCGAGGAAACTCCCTTTCAACTGATTGGCTACTCACAGCAGATCCTGTCATGGGGGTGATCACATGTAAACACTAAGAATCATGGCCTAGCCAAGTTGACACACAATCTTAACCATCACAGTCCACCCCTTATCAACTTGGCGTCTGTACACATCTCCTTAAACCATACATAATCTCTGAATAAAGACAATTATAGAGTCATGCTTGCACCTAACATGATAAAACAAACACACATACAACCAAAAATGCGCTAGACCGGTTTACATCTTATATTTTATAAGTGAAGAACACGAAAATATTTGATGCACACATACAGAAAAGAAATACTCATAACAATTACAGTCCTTGTTTCTGCAACTGGTCACGTGGCCATAAGTGGTATTTAGAACTACCTTCTTCCACCACCCATTCCATATTCCCTTTGCCCTCGGCAAGCATCTCAGCAGGTCATGGCTCTTTGCCTGGTGGGGTGACCCAAGCCTTCATTTCTGAAGGGTATGGGCCATTAGTAGTCATGTCAGAATTGGGTTGCTGTAGGTTTCCATTGACTTTAATCTCAGGGCATGGTAGTACTAAGAGATGCCCTAAAGGATCTCCTGCATCCCAGACATGCATTTATCTCCATTATGTAATATCAGTCCGACAACTTCTTGGTCATCAGGATCAGTCACACCAGCCAGTATGGTAACTCCCTTTGTTGCATGTTGATCCAGAGGCATAAGCAGCCCAGAGTGACCAGGTGGCATTCTTAGCTTCTAATTCAATGGAATAAGTGACGTGTTTCCAGGTGGGAGCATTCCTCCCTTTGGAACTAAGACCTCTAGAACTGCAGAGCATAAGGTCTTAGGGACAGGAAGCAAAAAACTTGCCAGTGGGTCACTAGGGGTAATAGTGAGTGATGCCACCCCATTTCCACTCCCTGATTCCTGGACCCATGAATCCTGGCTATGGGAGATACAAGGCCTTATAGTGGATGCTGGTTTAGAGCATATAAAGCCTCCTGGAGAACATCGCCCCAACCCTGCAAGGTATTACCATCTAGCTGGTGCTGTAATTATGTCTTTAGGAGGCCATTCCATCATTCTGTCAAGCCAGCTGCTTCAGAATGATGGGGAACATGGTAAAGCCAGTGAATTCCATGAGCATGGGCCTGCTGCCACACTTCATTTGCTGTGAAGTGAGTTTCTTGATCTGCAGCAATGCTGTGTGGGATACCAAGATGGTGGGTAAAGCATTCTGTAAGTCCGCAGATGGTAGTTTCGGCAGAAGCATTGCCTGCAGGAAAGGCCAAACCATATCCAGAGTAATTGTCTATTCCAGTAAGGACAAAACGCTGCTCTTTCCATGGTGGAAGTGGTCCAGTGTAATCAACTTGCCACCAGGTTGCTGGCTGATCACCTGGAGGAATGGTGCCATATCAGGGACTCAGTGTTGGTCTCTGCTGCTGGCAAACTGGGCACTTAGCAGTGGCTGTACCCAAGTCAGCCTTAGTGAGTGGAAGTCCATGTTGCTGAGCCCATGCATAACCTCCATCCTGGCCACCATGGCCACTTCAGGCATAAGCCCATTGAGCAATGACGGGAGTAGCTGGGGAAAGAGGATGACTGGTTTCCACAGAATGTGTTATCCTACCCGCTTGATTGCTAAACTTCTTCTCTGCTGAGGTCACCCTTTGGTGAGCAAACACATAAAACACAAATATCTTCTTTTCTTTGACCCATTCAGAGAGGTCTGTCCACATACCTCTTCCCCATAAATCCTTGTCTCCAGTTTTCCAGTCACGTTCCTTCCAAGTCCCTGATGATCCAGCCAAACCATTGGCCACAGCCTGTGAATCATATACATTTGTACATCTGGCCATTTCTCCTTTCAAGCAAAGTGAACAACCAGGTGCACTACTTGAAGTTCTGCCCATTGGGAGGATTTCCCTTCGTCACAGTCCTTCAGGGAGGTCCCAGAAACAGGCTGTAGTGCTGCTGCTGTCCACTTACAAGTGGTGCCTGCATATAGTGCAGAACCATCTGTAAACCAGGCACGAGTTTTCTCTTCTTCAGTCAGCTGATCATAAGGAGCTCCCCATGAGACCACAGGTGCAGACTGGGAGATGGAAGGTAATATGACAGGAGTGGAAACCATTTGGGCATTTGGGCCACTTCCTCACGCAGCTTACTTTTGCCTTCAGGTCCTGCTCGGGCCAGATCTTGTATATACCACTTCCATTTAATGATGGAGTGCTGCTGTGCACATCCAACTTTGTGACTCTATGGGTCAGACAACACTCTGTTAATGATGGACAGCTCAGGCCGCATGGTGACTTGGTGTCCTAAGATTAAGCATTCAGTCTCTACTAAGGCCCAGTAACAAGCCAAAAGCCGTGTCTCAAAAGGAGAGTAGTTATCTACAGAGGATGGCAGGGCTTTGCTCCAAAATCCTAAGGGTCTGCACTGTGATTCACTAGTAGGGCACTGAAAGACTCCAAACAGCATCTCTATCTGCCTCTGATACTTCAAGCACCATTGGATCAGTTGTATCATATGGCCCAAGTGGCAGAACGACTTGCAACACAGCCTGAACCTGTTGCAGAGCCTACTTTTGTTCTGGACCCCACTCAAGACTAGCAGCTTTTCTAGTCACTTGATAATTAGGTGAGAGTAGCACACCCAAATGAGGAATATGTTGCCTCCAAAATCCAAAGAGGCCCACTAGGCCTTATGCCTCCTTTTTAGTTGTGGGAGCAGCCAGATGTAATAACTTACCTTTCACTTTAGAAGGAATATCTCAAGAGACCCCATGCCATGCCACTGGATCCCTAGAAATTTCACTGAGGTGGAAGGTGCCTAAATTTTTGTGAAATTAATTTCCCACCCTGTAGCATGCAGATGTTTTACCAATAAGTCCAGAGTCGTTGACACATCTTCCTTATTAGGTCCAGTCAGCATAATGTCATCAGTGTAATGGACCAGTGTGAGGTCTTGTGGAAGGGAAAGGTGATCAAGGTCCCTGCAGACTAAATTATGACATAGGGCTGGAGAGTTGATGTAGCCCTACCAGTTGAGGTAGGCAACTAAAGGTGTATTGCTGGACTTGCCAGCTGAAGGCAAACTACTTTTGATGGTCCTTTGAAACAGGTATGGAGAAAAAGGCATTAGCCAGATCAGTAGCTACATACCAGGTACGAGGAGATGTATTATTAATTTGCTCAAGCAATGAAAGCACGTCTAGAACAGCAGCTGTAGTTGAAGTTACCACCTGGTTAAGTTTTCAGTAACCCACTGTCATTCTCCAAAATCTGTTTTTTGCCCAGGCCAAATAGGTGAGTTGAATGGGGATGTGGTAGAAATCACCACCCCTGCATCCTTCAAGTCTTTGATGATGGCAGTAATCTCTGTAATTTCTCCAGGAATTGCTTTTGGTTTACTATTTTCCTAGGTAGAGGCAATTCCAATGGCTTCCACTTGGCTTTTCCTACCATAATAGCCCTTACTCCATTTGTCAGGGATCCAGTGGGGGGGTTCTGCCAGTTGCTGAGTGTATCTATTACAATTATGCATCCCGAAACGGGAAATCACTACAGGATGGGTTCAGGGACCTACCGGGCCTACTGTAAGATGGACATGAGCCAAAACTCCATTAATAACTGACCTCCATATGCCCCCACTCTGACAGGCGGGCCACAGTGATGTTTTGGGTCTCCTGGAATTAGTGTCAGTTCAGAGCCAGTATCCAGTAATCCCCGAAAAGTCTGATTATTTCTTTTCCCCAGTGAACAGGCACTCTCGTAAATGGCTGTAGATCCCTTTGGGGAAGGCTGGGAGAGAGATTAACAATATAAATTTTTGGCAGTGTACTGGAATCCTTCCTCAAGGGTACCCAGCCTCCCCTTCCTTCAAGGGGTCGTGGATCTTTAAACTTGCTCAAGTCTGGGAATTGATTGAGAGACCATGACTCTCTTTCCTGGCTGTTCGAGTTAGATTGCTGTTCACCTGACCTAGAATTCATCCATTTGTACAGATCAAGTAAATATTTAGTAGATTTCCTATCTATTTCACTCCTAGGGACACCATGACTAAGTGGCCAATGCCATAAGTCCGTATGAATCAGACTATTTTGATTATTGCTTTGACTCTGGCTGTCCATTACTGTAACCACGCCCACCTTGTCTCTGTTGATTGAGTACAGCTACTTGGTCCCTACTACGTGGGATCCAGTTAGTCCCATTGTAGTTAGGTGTCTTAATTCCATTAATTGTAGTTCCTCCCATCAAATTTACATAAAATAGCAATCACAGCAGTCTTCAAAGATGCTGGAGATTCCTTCACAAATTCATTCTTCATAGTTGTGGTAAAAGGTATGTCCTCTGGGCACTCCATGTGTGGGTCAGTGAATCTAACCTGATAAATCCACTCTAGCATGCCAGTTTCACTAAGCTTTTGGATACCTTCTTCTACAGTATACCAAGGCAGATCTGGTACTTCAACTTGATTTAGTATAGGCTACCGCATTTTTTTTTTTTTTTTACCGCATAATCAATGCTTCAGCAACCTAACCAAATAAACCACTAGATCCTTTCCTAACTTCTTGAGCTGACACATTGAATGAGGAATCTGTGCTTAGTGGACCCATATCAATAAACTCAGACTGATTCATCTTTATGTTCCTTGCACCATTATCCTACACCCTTAATAGCCATTCCCATACATATTCTCCAGGTTTCTGTTTGTACATATTAGAAAATTCAAGCAGTTCTTCTAGAATGTAGTGTACCTCCTCCTGGGTCACACTTTGTACGTCACCTTTTTGGGCTCACTGGAACTTAAGTCTAGTTATAGGTCTAGAAGCCAGAATCCAGTAGTGTGGAATTGTTTTTAGAACACTGAGCATTGTCTTATAAAGCATCAGCCTCAGGTAATGTCCCAGGCAATGACTCAGGCAAGGCCTCTTTAGAGGTAGCTGGGCTAGGGCTAATCTCATTAGATGGGGGTGGAGGGGCTGACGGTTTTTCCGGGCAGGTAGGTTTAGCAGAGAAACATGGAGTAATCTCTTCAGATGGGAGTGGTTCTATTGGCAGGAGTGATTCAACTGAGTTTAGGGGCTCAGTGTCTATAGCTTCCTGATTATCTGCCCAAATGTCCCTATCCCAAGTTTCAGGATTCCATTTCCTCCTAATCAATGCCCTCACTTTAACTTCAGACACCCCTAGAGGTTGGCAATTGAGCTGGCATTGTAATTCAGTCACTCTTACAATAAGACTCTGGGTTTGGTTTTCGGCAATATCAGCTCTGTTACTACAAGAAATAAGGCTTTCTTTCAAAACACAAGCGAAAACTTTGAGGTCGTTTATGTGGCACTTGAGCTTTAACTCTGAAGCCCTGAGCTCATCTCTTTCTTTCACCAGTTTGTCTAGCGAAAGTAGGACCAGCCAACCAGCTTCCTTATACTTCTCATTCTGACAGAACTATAGAAAGGTATCACGTGTTCACGCAGAGCCTTGCCTTTCACCAATGCCTGATCTTCTGGTGGTGATATTATGCTTATTTGTATCGCCACCACATGCCATGGATTAGCAGTGCCCTCTTTACTCCTGGAAGGAGAGTAATCAACATCTTTAGACTTGAGAACCAATTTAGAAAACGCATCCATACCGTTTTGTGTCTCTAGAACCACTCTTGTAACCAAATGTCTTAGGCTGGGTTCTCCAGAGAAGCAAAAGCAGTAAGTGTATAAATACATATACAGAGAGAGATTTATATCAAGGAAATGGCTCACAAGGTTGTAGAGGCTGGAATGTCCCAAGTCTGTGGATCAAGATAGAGGCTTCTTCTGATTCACGTAGCCACAGGGTCTAGCGAACCCAAGATTGGTAGGTTGGAGAGCAGGGCTCTTACTCACAGGCTGTGAAGATCGATGAATCCCAAAATCAGCAGGCAAGACCACGAGGCTTCTCTTGATTCATGTAGCTGCAGGATTTGGTGAACCCAAGATTAGCAGATTGGAGAGCAGGGCTCTTGCTCATAGGCCCTAAGATCAACGAACCACAAGATTGGCAGAGATCCTCCTAGCCCAAGTCCCAAGATCTGGAGGTCACACAAGCAGGAGCCACTGCAGGATCCAGAGCAAGCAGAAGTCAGAACGTCCACTTATATTCAGATACAGGCCACACCACCAAGGAAACTCCCTTCCAACTGGTTGGCTACTGACAGCAGATCCCATCATGGGGGTGACCACAGATAAACACTGAGAAGCATGGCCCAGCCAAGTTGACACACAATCTTTACCATCACAGGCACCGAGGGGTGGCTTATTCCAGCAGTGAATTTCCCCTATAACCCATCCAGATGCAGTGGTCCACGTGGCAGTTTTATATTTGGAAGTTACCGCTGGGCTTACGGTGTATTTCTGCTTTTACGTGCAAATGAACCTTTTCCTAGTCTTAAGCAAGGGAAATGAGTGGGCCTTTGTACAATTATGTTCTGCCAGGGCTGAGTAAGAATTGTGGAAAAAATATTTTTGAAATTGAAATTACATATAGACAAAGGCCAGCCCTGGAGAATGGTGATGGCAGGGGTATGGGTGGGGGGACGTACCTCCCATTTGGGCTTACTTTGTGGATATAAGGTTGAATGTCGATGACTATTCAATTATGGTCTTTTAAACATAATGTGTATGTAATTTTGCTCCAGCGCAACTTTCCCTCTAAAAACAGGCACTTTAAACGTGCATCTTATTTCATATGCAAATATACACATGTATTGATGTTGGCGTGTGTTGGACAGGATGCGGCCAGACATCATTTCAGTGGGAGGCTTTTCTGGATCCAAGTAAACACACAGAAGAAAGTACATACAGCTTTTTTGGCAACAAAATAACTTCAAAACAACCTCCATAAAGCAGGCCAAAAAGACTCCAAAACCACAGAGCAAAGCTGTGACCATGATTTTCAGTCTTTGTTTACCCTTTTGACAGATAAATGAGTTCCTGCTGAAGACAGAGAAATATAATACACATATGCAGAGTTGTCTGAGTCCAATAAGAAAATGCTTAAGTGAAAAGCAGTATGTAAAATGCGGTATAATATAATTACATGAAATGTTTAGAAATATTGGAAGGGATTATGCCAAATGTTAACTGGTGACCCCCCTCCCCCCGCCCAGGTGGTGGGATTATGGATTCTGTGTTTTTCTGGTTCTGTACACTGTTCTGTACTCAGGGGCAGTTAGTTTTAAATTGCCGAATGATCTCTCACGGCTGGCGATGGAAACTGCGATGACAAAGAGAAACTACTTGTTAGCGCACCTCCTGAAGTGGTGCCCAGGGCACACACCCTACCTGCCACGCCTTAGTTACACCTCTGTCTGTACTTTCCAAGTTCTCTACAAACAAGCATGCTTTAAATTAGTGCTATAAGTTAGTACTATAGTTGCGCTGTAAGTAGAAAAACAGAAAAAAAGCTAATTTTCCAAAAATTTTATAGCAAGCATCCATTGTGTTAACAACAAAGGAAAATCACCACCTTATTTTAAGGCAAAAAGGAGCCTTGGTGGTGCAGTGGTTAAATGCCCAGCTGGTAACTAAAAAGTTGGTGATTCGAACCCACCCGGTGCTCTGCGGGAGAAAGATGTGGTAGCCTGCTCCTGGAAACCCTATGGGGCAGCTCCACTGTGTCCTATAGGGTCACTATAAGTCGAAATCAACTGGACAGCAATGAATTTTTGGTTTATTTTAAGGCAAAAACAAAATTAGTGACCATCTACGGAAGACAGCATACAATGAAGAAAAGGAAAGAGGGAGGAGGTTGAAATGATGGAAAGGCTCTCAGACTTGGGAAGGAATCCTGTCCTGGCTCTGCCCCTTAACCAGCAACAAGACTCTGAGCCAGTCATTTTCTTTCTCAAGCCTCACTTTCCCCACCTGAAACAAAGAGGTCGAACCAGATGATCTCCGAGGTCTTTTATAGCACAAATATTTTGTGATTTGAGTTTTACTGCCTCTCGTTGACCTAGGATAGACTTCACTGTCTACCAGGGGAATTTGGAACAAAGCAGGCTCTGTTGAGAGCTTAGAGCTTCCGGGAATACTGACTGAAATGTGGTTGAAAGCAATTTGCAGATCATTAAGATCTGAGGATGGAAGTGAGTGAGGAGAGATTGATCAATTCAGAGTTTGAAGCTTTTCCCTCCAGACGAAAGCTAGTTATCTCATGACTGTGATGTAATTAATGGTATAATGTGGAGACTTTTCCTAGATTACCAAGAGGCCAGATTATAGGCTCCACTTTGGGGATTATCCCCCCTTTACATTGTCACGCTGCAGGTGTTGTGAATGAAACTCTGGGGACTCCGCTGGTGGCCTTCTTGTTCTCTTTTTCCTTTTTCCAGGGACTCAAGAAGGGAATCCAGAGGGCACATTAAAAGGAAAGGTATCAGAAGCAGGGCAATGACAGCGTGGCTCGAAGCCGTCGTCCTTAGTGTGGAGGCGTTTAGGAAGTCGGTGGCTGAGTAACTTCATCACTGTCAGTGCTGATGTTCCTACCCTTCCTTTTTAATTAGTCTTTGGAGTTCTAAATTTTATATTCTGTGATCGGTAAGCAGTTTCGAAATTCCAGGAGAAAGCTGAGAGGGAAAATAAGTGTCTCTTAAATGCTAATCTTTAAAAAAAAAAAAAAAACACAGCACATATAGACATGGTTTTAGCACTTTTAGGAACATTCATTGTGAGATCTTAAGCTAGGTCAGGAGAAACACCCCCAGTCTGCCTGAGATTGCAGGGACACTAATCAGCTGTTGGCGGCTGTGGGCAAGAGAACTCTTTATTCCACTTGATGATTGGGAAGAACCGATGGGATGTCTGGACAGATCAATACATTTTCCTAAAGTGAAATGAAGCTGGAAAAAATAGATTGGTTGAATCTTGGAGGCCACAAAGTTCCCAACAGATCCTTTATCAAATACATTCTTATCTCCCCACTGTGAATGAAAAATACTCAGAATATTGGGGCTTGAATTTGGCGATGTCAGACGTGACTCTCCATTCTCAAGTAGGTAGGATTCGGCTGGTTGTTTTGTAGTGCAGGCAAATTGGTTTTTGTCAATGGTAATTCTCTTTTTCTTCTTGCTACGTATACAATCAGTTTGATGACCAAAAACGTTTTTCTTTAGTTGAAGAAAGTAGTACATGAATACTGTAAACATTTCATAATATAAAAAATTTTTAAAAGTTACACGAAAAGAGAGTAGAGGGAGAAAGCGGGCTGTCTCATTAGGGGGAGAGTAATTGGGAGTATGTAGCAAGGTGTATATAAGTTTTTGTGTGAGAGACTGACTTGATTTGTAAACTTTCACTTAAAGGACAATAAATATTATATATATAAAAAAAATTAACAACCAGCTCCCAGAGTTAATGATTGTTAACCAGTTGGCATGAGTTCTTTTAGACATTTTTTGTGCATATATTACCCTCTCCCTGGGCTTACACACACATTTACAAATAAGTGACGTTATATACTCCAACTTAATAAAAGAATTCTAAAAAGGAGTAAGTTAGTTGTATGTGATTGAACAGTCCATATCCCCAGACACAAATAATAATGGAGCTACTGGCTTGGGTGTATTCTGGCCGAGTGTGGTGCTTTCTTCATAAATACACATTTTATTTAGCTAATCAAGAGATGGCTATTCAGGAAAGCCTGATTTTATGGATGAGGAAAACGACCTAAAATTTAGGTCTCTCATCTGGCCCTCAATTATGCTGTGGTAGAGGATTCACTCTGAGTATGCTGTGACATGTTTTCATAATTACATTGGAGAAATAGGCAGGCTAGAGTTGTCAGCCAGCCTTTCATCTTGTCTAATATCAACTTCAAGGTCTTTTTTTGGCTGCGTCATTGTCGTTTGAAAATTACAGCGTGGAACAGGCTAAGCCAGGTTTGTGCACGTGGGTGGTTTAGATTACACCCTTGTCTGAATTCAGCATGCCCTTCTCTTTAGACTTCGCCCTAGATCGATACACCTGCCACTAGAATGGCTCTGATCTAAGCGCAAGTGTTGAATAGCGCTACTCTTTGAAAGTGACTTTGCTCATTGAATTGATGCCAATCTGATGCCTTTTTTTTTAATTAAAAAAAATAAACTCAAAGTTTTAAACGATCTAGGAAATGATAGATTGAGCACCTGTGTTTACTTTTCCTCCCCAGACCACTCTAAAACAACAGTGAACTGATTTAAAAATACGCATGTACACACACACACACACACACACACACACCCTCAAGGGCAAATAGAACAGGAGAGGAGAAAACTGCAACAAAACACATGAAGCTAAAAAGTCATTAGTTGAGAGATAACTGATTAAGCAAGTATAGGGAAGCAGGGGTCAGGAGAAGATAACCCCATTGGGTACCAGTCTACACCGACTCAGTGTGTACCACCAAAAAAAAAACCAGTGCTGTCGAGTCGATTCTGACTCATAGTGACCCTATAGGACAGAGTAGGACTGCCCCATAGAGTTTCCAAGGAGTGCCTGGTGGTTTCAAACTGCCGACCCTTTGGTTAGCAGGTATAGCACTTAACCGCTATGCCACGACGGTTTCCGTGTATACCACGGGACCCCCCAAAAGTTCAACAATTGGCAGCCTCCAGAGTGGGTTAAGAAGCAGTCAGATCCCCAAATCTCCCCTATTTGAGCCACCAGGGACTGCCCTTCTCCCCCAGCAGAAAACAGAAAGCGTATTCTCTGTAGAGGTAGAACAGTTTTTAGACTGGGGGATGCAGGCACAATTGAACACATTCACGTATAAATGTGGTGCCCAGCCCCAGACTTCTTCCTCCACTCAGTTCCCAGAATACTGGCAACCAGGCTCCATCCTCCAGGCAGGAGATTAGAAGATTCTTTTCTGACGAATCTGTCTAGCCTATGAGGAAAAAAAAAGAAGAAGAGCTAAAATCACTGAGGTCAGAGGTTCCCCAGTAAAAGAGCTGAGTGAGCTTATCTGCTGCAGTAAAGCCCACAGTCCATAAGCCCTAGCCACTTACTCAGACCTTCTAGTCAGCGTTTTGGTATTCCTCTCTTGAATGTGAGCAGAAAACCAAGAATCACCAGACTCTCGAGGAATACTTTTAACAGGAAAGATACTGAACAGAACAAACAGGAAAAAAAAAAAGCAGAAAATACGTAATAAGAACAGCTATCCTTTATCATCACAGAGAGATAAGAAGTTGTATTACATTCAGGATGCTATTAAAAAAAATTAGCACTTAGAAATAAAAAAGATAGTAGCAGACATGAAAATTCATTTAAAAGGCTGAAATATCCCAGAAAGTATAGTAAAAAGTTTTTTTATTTTTTTAAGGGTAAAAATAAGAGAGGAAGGATAAGAAAATTAGAGGACCAGTCCAGGAGGACCAACACTGAAAAATAGGAGTTCCAGAAAAAGAAAGCAGAGGATATGGAGAGGAAAAAGTAATTAATAACCTAATATAAGAAAATACCTAAGAACTTAAGAATATGAATTTCTCAGTTGGAAGGGCCACCTACTACTCAGCACAGACAATGAAAATAGATCCACATAAAGGCACATGAAATTCACACACTGAGGTCAAGGAAGATTCTACAAGCTTCCAGGGACAAAACAACAGGTCACACAAAGGATCAAGAATCAGTACTGCTTCAAATATTTAAGAGCTGCCCTGAAACTAGAAGACAATATAGGAGTTCTTTCAAATTCTGAAGAAAAATTATTTCCAACTTAGAATTCCACATCAAGACTAACTATGAACGCCCAAGAGGAACATGCTCCTGAGAAAAACCAATTATATGAGATCAAAAGGACAGCATTTGCCCAAAAGCAAAGATGAGAAGGCAGGAAGGGATAGAAAATCAGGACAAAAGAAAATGGGGAAACTAGGATGGTAATGGGGACAGTGCTAACAAGTTGTGAGAAGTGAAACCAAATGTCAGGGAGCGCTTTATGTACAAACTATGAAACGGGAAAGTAACTTGCCCTGTAAACTTTCACCTAATGCACAATTAAAAAAAAAGACTGGCTGTGAATCAAGTGTCAGGGTAGAAGAGACATTTTTACACATGCAAGGTTTCAAAAAACGATCTCCCTTGCTCCCTTCTTTGGGAAGCTGACAGAGGATATGCACCTCCAAAAACAAGGGAGTTACCTAAAAAAGGAAAGGTATGGGATAAGAAGCCAGAGAGAGGCAAAGGCATCTCCAGGATGGTGAGGAAGGGGTGTCCTGGGGTGCCAACTTTGCAGCAGGTATAGGGGTAGCATCCTGTGGGAGCAGATTAGAGGGCTCTGGGACATCTGACAATGGAACTGAAGCATCTGTATATCTGAGTGAGTTGAGAGAAGGCTTAGAGAAGGCTTGGAGTTTAATAGAAAAACGAAACAAAAATATAGACTGCAAGCTGTCAGAAAGGAAAAGTAAGCATGTCTATTTGGCTCAGTTGTGAATATCATTTACTTAGTGAAAACATGAATATTGCACTAAATAAAATGATAATATACCTACTGGAAGGAATGGGGACAAGATATGTGTGGGGTAAGGTCAGGTTTGTGAAGGAGAACTTAATCCTCATCTTCACAGTGGGGAATTTGTGAGATAAAGCCTAAAAATGAAGAATCAAAATATAACAGCATAAGCTCTCCCCAGTGCCAAAAGAACTGCTGAAACACTTGGATGTGGATGCCTTTGAGGAGGGGTGTCATGGGACTGCCAATAATAATGAAAGAAAGAACTATTTGACTCTTAAAATTATGTTTGTGTATTAAAAAACAAAACAAAAACCATTGCTGTTGAGTCAATTCTGACTCATAGCGACCCTATAGGACAGAGTAAAACTGCCCCATAGGGTTTCCAAGGAGCAGCTGGTGCATTTGAACTGCCAACCTTTTGGTTAGCAGCCGTAGCTCTCAACCACTACGCCACCCGCGTTTCCGGATGTATAACTTTGATAAAAATAAAAACACTTTAAAAAAAACAAAAAACTTTAAAGTTACTGTGCTTAATACAGTACTTCATCAATTCTAAGATTCACAGTGTTATCTTTAACATCTTTAGTATCACTGAAGTCAGGTTGTCTTAAATTTAATGAAATATTGTGGTTCAGGATTCTGATATTGTATCTTATTTGAGGATGACAAAAGTATAATCCTTTCTTTTCTTCTTTTTTTAAGATTTCAGGCCTAAGTCTACCTCTTCCTCCCAAAAAATTGATTGGTAACATGGATCGTGAGTTCATAGCTGAGAGGCAGAAAGGTCTTCAGAACTATCTCAACGTTATCACCACCAATCACATCTTGTCTAACTGTGAGCTGGTTAAGAAGTTTTTAGATCCCAACAACTATGCTGCCAACTACACTGGTAAGCAGAGGAGGCTGTGAGCTACAGTCACGAAGGCAAAGGGGCACTGTTCTTTGCTGCAGATACCTACCATATGTGGGGAGAAACTCCATTTCCAATGGAGAGGTGTCCACATTTGTGATAGGATATTGTTCATTTACTAGTTGATACTTGATTGCAGTTTACTGTAGATGTATAGAAAATAATTTAGTTCCAAAATGTTCGTAATTCTGCATAGAAAAATGTGGAAGAAAAATTCTGGCTGTATAGTGGCCTTTTTTTTTTTAACATAAATTTTTTTTAATGTATTTTAACAAGTATTAACATTTTACCATCTACAGCTCCCTTTTTTTAAGACATACGATAGTACAATCACTGAATCTCTCGTCTCTCCCTTTCACCAGAGTAACTACTCTCCTGAAGTTGTTCTCTATCCTTCGTTTCTATTTTAGATATTTTTATCACACATGTAAATATCCCTAAACATATGTATATTTTATATAATATTGTTTTTTGTTTTCACTATTTATGTAAGTGGTATGCTGGTACATATGCTTCTGCAACTTCCATTGGTTGTTTGTTTTTAAAGTTGATTTTGTTGTTGTTGTTGAGAATATACACAATCGAACATAGGCCAATTCAGCTGTTTCTACATCTAAAATTCAGTGACACGGATTCCATTCTTCAGGCTGTGCAGCCATCCTCACCCTCCTTTTCTGAGCTGATCCTCCAACATTAACATAGACTCACTGCCCCTAAGGTTCCTTTCTAATCTTTTGAGTTGCTGTTGTCACTTTGATCCCAAATAGATAGTTTTTAAAGAGCATAATGCTTAAGACAGACATTTTTTATTAGTTAAGCTAAACTATTGTTTGGTTTTAAGAAGACTTTAGGGGCTGTTGGTTTAAAGTTTAAAGACTATCTCAGGGCAATAGTTTCAGGGATTCATCTAGCCCACTTGGCTCCAGAAAGTCTAGAGTCCATGAGAATTTGAAATTCCGTTCTACATTTGCCCCCTTTTGATCAGGAGTGTTCTATAGAATCTTCGATCAAAATATTCAGTAATGGTAGCCAGTCGCCATCCATTTCTTCTCATCTCATGGCAAAGGAGGCA
This sequence comes from Elephas maximus indicus, assembly GCF_024166365.1. Taxonomy (NCBI): domain Eukaryota; kingdom Metazoa; phylum Chordata; class Mammalia; order Proboscidea; family Elephantidae; genus Elephas; species Elephas maximus. The sequence goes on from NC_064838.1 coordinate 62,975,838, forward strand.
GGTTGTTGATGTGTCTTCTTCCAATCCTGATGCTATATAGTCCAGCTTCTTGGATTACTTGCTCAGCATACAGATTGAATAAGTACAGAGAAAGGAAACAACCCTGATCCATACCTATTCTAACTTTAAACCACACAGTATTCCCTTGTTCTGTTCAAATGACTGCCTCTTGGGCTATGTACAGGTTCCACATGAGCACTATTAAGTGTTCTAGAATTCCCATTCTTCACAAAGTTGTCCATAACTTGTACGACCCACACAGTTGAATGCCTTTGCATAGTCAGTACAACACAGGTAAACATCTTTCTGGCATTCTGTGCTTTCAGCCAAGATCCGTCTGACATCAGCAATGAGTTCCAAGTCCTCTTCTGAATCTGGCCTGAATTTTTGGCAGTTCCCTGTTGATGATGTACTGCTACAACTGTTTTTGAATTATCCTCAGGAAAATTTTACTTGTGTGTGATATTAATGATACTGTCACCTAACAACACAACAACAGAGTCACCTGCAGTGCTTTAAAAAATCCTCATGACAATTAAATCAGAATCTCTCAGGTTGGGTATGGACATCAGTAGTTTGTAAATTCCCCAGGTGATTCCATTGTACAGCCAAGTTTGAAAGCCACAGCCTTTGGCCTTGCTACTTACATTGTGGTCCTGTGACCAGCAACATTGGCATCATCTGGGAGCTTGTTAACCAGCTGCTATTGAGTCAGCTCTGCCTTATAGCCACGCTGTGTGTATGAGAGTAGAACTGCGCTCTGTAGGTTTTCAATGGCTTGTTTTTTGGAAGTAGAACGCCAGGCCTTTTTTCTGAGGTACCTCTGTGTGGACTCAAACCTCCAGCTTTTAGTTTAGCAGCTGAGTATGTTAACCTTTGCACCACCCAGGAATCCTGGGAGCTTGTTAAACATGCAGAATACAGGCTCCACCCCAGACCTTCTGAATTGGTATCTGCGTTTCAGCAAGGCCTCCTGATAATTTGTATGCAAAGTGTGAGAAGCCTTACTCTAGAATGCACCTCCATTTTTTTTTTTTATTATTGTGTATTAGGTGAAAGTTTACAGAGAAAATTAGTTTTCTATTCAATACTTTGTACATAAAGTGTTCCGTAACTTTGGTTTTGTTCCCCATAATGTGTCGGTGCTCTCCCTATTTCTGTCCTAGGTCCCCCATTTCCTTTCATCCTGATTTTCTGTCCCTTCCTGCTTTCTCATCTCTTGGGCAAATGTTGCCCTTTTGATGTCATATAATTGATTGTTCTAAAGGAGCACGTTCCTCTTGGGTGGTGGTTATTTTATGGGCCTGGCTATGGTTTGGCTGGAAGACGGCCTCTGGGAATGGCTTCCATTCCAGTTCAGAAAGGTGTCTTAGGGCCACAGTGTCGGGGGTTCCTCCAGTCTCTGTCAGACCAGTAAGTCTGGTCTTTTTTGTGAATTTGATTTTTTGTTCTATGATTTTTCTCCTGCTTGTCTGGCACCCTCTGCTGTGATCCCAGTCAGAGCAGCCGGTAGTGGTAGTTGGGCATCATGTAGTTCTTCCGGTCTCAGGGTCGTGTAGGCTGTGGTTCATGTGGCCCATTAGCCCTGTGAACTAATTGCTCCCTTGAGTATTTGGTTTCTTCATTCTCCTTTGCTCCGGACGGTAAAAGACCAACAGATGTATCTTAGATGGCCACCGGCAAGCTTTTAAGACCCCAAGATGTAGGATACAGAACGTTTATGAACTGTGTTGTGCCAGGTGATGTAGATGACCACTGAGTCTGTGGCCCTTTGCCTTCAAGCCTAGGAACTTCATCCTGCGAGTTGTTTATGTCTAAGAAGTTGCCCCGACTGTGGCCATTGTGTGCTCATTGTCTATATTAATATATAAGCAACATCTACAGTTAGGTATGTAGACATATCCACCACCAAACCTATATCTGCAAGTGGGTGTGTTCCCTTACATCCTCCCCCACCTCTTGGTACACCTGTCTGCCTGTGTCCCCATTCATAAATTAGTGTTTATTAATACCATTTTACAGGGTTGTCTATGCTGTAGTAATTGCCGTGGTTGCCCATTGTTCTTGGTTCCTGTCCAGTCCTCCCATGCCTTGGTCCTGCATTGCCCGTTGTTCTTGGTTCCTCTCCTGTCCTCCCATGCCTTGGTCCTGTTTCGCTGACTTCCCCCATATAGTGTATTGCCTTAGCTTTTGGGCAAATGTCGCCCTTTTGATCTCGTATAACTGGTTGTTCTAAGGAGCACCTTCCTCTTGGGTGTTATTATTTATTTTATGGGCTTGTCTATGCTTTGGCTCAAAGGCAGTCGGAGTCCACAGGGTTTCCAAGGAGCAGCTGGTGGATTTGAACTCCGAAGCTTTTGGTTAGCAGCCTGAGCTCTTCTTAACCAGTGTGACACCAGGACTCTGAGTCTCTTTCATTATGCTGAGTGAAATAAATTGATCACAACAGGACACATATTGTATGGGACTACTATTATAAAGAAATAAGAAAAGGTTTACACACAGGAAAAAAAAAATTCTTTGCGGGTTACCAGGGATGAGAGGTGGAGGGAGGGAAATTACCAAATAGATAGAAGGCACATGTTAATATTGGTGAAGGGAAAGGCACTTTAATAGAAGTGCCATGCAGGGGCTAAGGAAAATATTTCTCCAGAATGTAACCGAGAGAAGAAAAGTTTTATTTCAATGTTGCATTTACTCTAAGTTACAAAATCTAACATTAAGTTGGTATATGGATTCCCTTCTCCCCCTACTTGTTTTTTGGTTCACATAGGAGAAAAGACATCACAGATAGGACCGGGACCCTGGGACAGCTGGCATCCTGGCAGGGTACCATCTCCCGGGGCTTCCGTTTCTCTGTGCTTCCCCGCAGTTCTCTAAATTGCCACACAGCAGGTCCTCTGGATTGACTGTTGATGACAGTCCACGTTGGTTCTCCACATCATTTCCCGGGAGTGCCTGCTAACGTTGTGAATGCAGCATCAAAGTGCCGCGTGCACGTACTGATGCTGTTCACTCAGGGCACATCGCTGTCTGCTAGTGCCATGTGTTGGTGCAGGGCTGGGTTTTGGGGGTGCAGCTCGCAGCTCTCAGAGAGCTTGTACCAGAAGTGCATTGAATCGCATGGGGTAAGAGCTAGATGGGATCTTGGAGCAGTCTTATCAAGACTCTCTGTTTCCAGGTCTTGGCTATTTCAGATAAAGCTGCAGCTGTTGTTAGGTGTCTTTTGAGTTGATTTTTGACTCATAGCGACCCTGTGTGACAGAGTAGAACTGCCCCATAGATTCTTCTAGGATGTAATCTTTATGGGAGCAGATTACCAGGTCTTTCTCCAATGGAGCTGCTGGATGAATTTGAACTGCCAACCTTTCTGTTCACAGCCGAGTGCTTAACCGATGTTAAGGGCTTAAAAAAAAAAAAGACTAAAATAGACTAACTCTCATTTTATGGGTGAGGAATCTGAGACCCCCAGTGATTCCTTAGTCTTACCAAGGGTTATACATTTGTGGGACTGCAGTCCAGCCTAATTGTTTTCAAGATAAAACGCTACTTGAAGAAGCTCTGGTGGCAAGTGGTTAAGAGCTCGGCTGCTAACCAAAAAGGTCAGCAGTTAAATCCACCAGCCACCCCTTGGCAGCCCTATAGGGCAGTTCTACTCTGTCCTTTAGGGTCGCTATGAGTCAAAATCGACTTGATGGCAATGGGTACCTCCCTCATATGCCACTGTTGTCCTCAGTCTTCCCCACTTCTCCCAGCATGGCCAACAGTCAGGAGCCCAAAGCAAAAGTTGTGGGCAGAGGTAGAAGGCCACCAGGAACTCCTTCCAGAGCCCAACTGCTCAAGAGGCCACCATTTAGAAGGTACAGTCCTATAGTGAAACCATAGCTGATGGATGCTATTTTTCAGAGATGCTGATTGTTTTCCCCTTTGAATGAAATGTCAGACTTGTCTTGCCTCTAGGTTGACTCACCAGCAGCTTCAGGAAAAGGAAGTACAGGCCACTGCCTCCGCCAGCTTGACCGAACCATTCCCCCGGCCAAGTGCTCTTGAGCATCATCAACATGCAGGCCATTGCCCTCCTTCTCCAGGCTTCCTGAAATTCACAGCATGGCCCATGGTTCCTCAAGGGCACTCTGCATGCCTGCCAACTTCTGGGTCTTCTCTAAGTAGGGCCACTTTTTTCTTTTGACATGGATAGTGTGTCTACCTTGTATCATTTCCAAGTGGTCTGTGGTCACCACCCAGTTTCACTTCAGCAGAAATTGAGTTCTGCATTCAAGTGGTGGCTGAAATCAACATGGTCACTTTTCCTGCTTATTGCTGTGACTGAGATTGAGGGTGCCTGGTTGGAGCCGGGACTGTGATACCACACTAGTCCCCTGCAGATGGTTAACCAGGAGCTCTCCAGACATCAGCAGCTGTCTTCTGCCCTCCCTGAGTCCCCAACCTGGGATTGCTGGGCCTTTCTTTCTTTTCCTTGTTTTCTCTAAATTATCAAATTCACGGAAAGAAAATTAGCCCTGGGCCCTCAGTGGAGAAGTTGTGAGGTGTTCATTGGGATCGCTGTTGTTAGTTGCCGTCCAGTCATCTTCAACTCATAGCAACCTTATATACCAGAACAAAACCCTCCCCAGTCCTGTGTCATCTTCACGATTGTTGCTATGTTTGAGTCCACTGTTTGGCTACTGTGTCAGTCCCATTTCACTGAGGGCCTCCCTTGCCTTTGCCAACCCTCTACTTTACCAACCATGATGTCCTTTTTTAGCAATTGATCTTTTCTTTCTTTCTTTTGAACATTTTATTGAGTTTTAGGTGAAAGTTTACACAGCAAATTAGCTTCCTATTCAACAATTCATATAGAAATTTTTCTGGGACCTTGGTTGCTATCCCCACAATGTGTCATTGTGCACTCTCCCTATTTCCACCCTGACTTCCCCATTTCCATCCCTCCATCTTCCTTAACCCTCCTTGCCTTCTCCTCTTTGCTTTTGGGAAAATGTTGCCCATTTGGTCTCAACTATACCTACATAACCACTCACAAATTTTTGGCTGTATTACTGTTGTTGTAGAACTGTATATGTTATTGCATTTACCGTAGTTGTCCTTTATTCTTGCATACTCTTCAGTATCTTCATTTACCTTGGTCACGTGCTTCCCCCATATTGTGTACTGCCTTTCCCTTTACCAGAATTAACATGTGTCTACTATCTAGTAAGTGATTCTCCCTCCCTTCCCCTCCCACCACTGGTAACCATCAAAAAACATTGCTTTCTAAGTGAAAACTTTGGTGAAGGGTAAGACAGTACACAATATTGTGGAAGCCTGCACAATCTGTACAAGGCAAGGTCATGGTAGCTCCACAGACACATCCAAACTCCCTGAAGGACCGAATTGCTAGGCCGAGGGCTGTGGGGACCATGATCTCGGGGAACATCTAGCTCAACTGGCATAACATAGTTTATAAAGAAAATGTTCTACATTCTACTTTGGTGAGTAGTGCCTGGGGTCTTAAAAGCCTGTGAGCAGCCATCTAGGATACTCCACTGGTCTCACCCCTTTGGAAGCAAGGAAGATCACCCTATACTAATCCTTTCTTATTAACATAACAAAGGCAGCCCATTCCCAAATGGGATTATAACCACAGGCATAGTGGTTAGGATTTACGATACATATTTTAAGCCCCATGGCACAGTGATTAAGAGCTCAGCTGTGCTAATCAAATGATCAACAGTTCGAATCCACCAGGTGCTTCTTGGAAATCCTGTGGGGCAGCTCTACTCTGTCCTATAGGATTGCTATGAGTTGAAATTGACTTCATAGGAAAGAGTTTGGTTTTTTTGGTTTTATCCTGTATGGGGTTCCTTGAGCTTCTAGGATGGTAACTTCTTGTCTTTCATAATATTTGGTAAGCTTTCAGCCAATATATCTTCAAAAATTCTCCCTGTGCTTTTTCCATCTCCTTTTCTGGAATTACCTAGTACACATAAATTATTCCTCTTGATGGTGTCCCTCATAACTCTTAGGCTTTCTTCAGTCTTTTTTTCTGATTGTTCTTCAAACAAATTGGTATCAAGGGATTTGTCTTCTATTTTGCTGATTCTTTCTTCTGTTGATTCTTCTCCTGTGTCCTTCCATTAAGTTGTCTGTTTCTAATATTTTATTTTTAATCTTCTGAATTTCTAGTTGTTTTTGTATGGTTTCTGTCAATTGAGTCTGTCATTTTGTTCTTGTATTGTTTTCCTGAATCATTCTAGGGTTTTTTTTCTGGGTTTTCCTTGATCTCTATGAGGATCCTAAATATAAGTCTTTTTTTGTTCATTTATTTGTTTCTATTGTGCTTTAAGTGAAAATTTACAGAGCAAATTAGTTTCTCATTCAAAAATTTATACACAAATTGTTTCATGACATTGATTGTGATCCATGCAATGTGTCAGCAGTCTCCCCATTTCCACCCCGGGTTCCGTGTTGCCATTTGCCCAGTTTTCCTGTCCCTTCCTGCCTTCTCATCTTTGCTTTTTGGAAGATGTTGCTCATTAGTCTCATTGAGACTTTAGCTCTTGGTTGAGCTAAGAAGCATGTTCCTTCACCTGTGTTGTTGTTTGTTTTATCAGCCTATTTAATCTTTGGCTGAAAGGTGGACTTCAGGAGTGGCTTCAGTTCTGAGTTAGAAAAGTGCCTGGGGGCCATAGTCTCAGGGGTTTCTCCAGCTCTGTCAGGCCAGTTAGTCTGGTCTTTTTGTGAATTTGAATTTTGTTGTACATTTTTCATATAAGTCTTTTGAATTTCTTCTCAGGTAGTTCTATTATTGTTTATTCCTTTGGAAGGTTTTCTTTCCCTTTATTTTTCTCACTTGTTTGAGCCATCTTTTTCTCGTTTTTTCATACAATTTGCTATTGTCTGGTGTCTCTGATGCATTAAGGTGATTTATTTATGTATTCATTGGTTGATTGTGTGTTTGTTTTGTCCTGATTTTTTGTTTTGTTCTGCTATATCAGGGTGGGCAGAGCAGGTGTGTTCTGCTGAGCCCTGGTCTGGCAGCACATGTGTCACTGGGGGGAGAGGCAGTGACGGGCAGGGTGATTGTGCGTGGCTGGGGTGAGCTGGGTGGGTATGGGCCACCACCTGTTGTCAGTCCAGTGGTGCAGGAGTGCGTGATGGTGCTCAGCAGGTAGGCAGGGTGGTGGGCAGGATGGATGTGGTGGGCAACCAGTGGCACAAGGGTGTTCACTGCTGTTTGCCCTGTGAGTGGGGCGGTAGGTGGGAGTGTGTGGCAGGTGACCAGCAGGGTGGGTATATTCACTGCTGTTTGCTGGGTGCGCAGAGTGGCAGGGAGGTGGTGGACGGGGCTGGTTGGGGGGAAAGGGGTGGCTTGTACTGTGGTCCCTGGACATGCGGAGCAGCAGGGGTGAGGGGGGTATGCACTGCTAATTATAGCAGGGAGAGGGGGCACATGCTCCTCTGGTCACCTGGACACTTCCCATTGGCTGCAGCCAGCAATCGGGACCTGGCCCGACCGAGTGTGAGGAGGGGGAGTCCTGCCTGGAGTCCTGGTGGGGGACCTCCTGCTGATACTCTATGGACCTGTTACTCTATGTTCGCCACTTACCCTAATGGTCAGGGACTGCCACTAGTGAGTAGTCCTGTCGTCTTGTCTTTGGATCCTGGCTCCCTCCCTGCTCTGCGTAAGCCAGGATCCCTGGAGCTCTCACTTGCCTTCCTGTACTTCCCTTCTTAGATCTGGTTCATGCCCTGCATACCTTGCTTCACTCCAGACATGTCTACACAGTTTCTCTGTCTCCTATTGGGAATTAAAGTTGGCTTCCTGAGCTCCTTACCCAGGATCACTGCTGGCTTTGTCTCAAGATGAGCATGCCGTGCTGGGCTGACTAGGAAGATACCTCCACTCTGTATCTCTCTTCTTTCGCTAGTTTTGCTCAGTTTCTTCTTCCAGTCGGTGTTTGATCTAATTCCTTATCCTTCCAGTTGATGCTCAGGGTTCCAGGATTGTCATCTGTATCTGTTTCTCGAGTCTTTGCTATAGAGGGACAGCTGGTACATCTGACCAAGCCACCATCTTGGGCCATCTTACTCGTGATTGGTCTTTTCTAATGATGTGTCCAAAATAAAGGAGCCAAGGCCTCACCATTCTTACTTCTGAGGATCATTCTCGTTGTAATTCTTAGACTGATTCATTTGAATTAGAAAGTCTGGTTGAGGGCCAGCTGTTCCACAGGGAAGATAGGCATCTCCCAGTTTAGAGGTTTTTGTATTGTGAAACACACACACACATACACATACACACACCACTACCTTATTAGTCCTTATTAACAAAGCACTCAGAGTGAAGGGTTTTTTAATGTCCACGCAGAAGTCATTTGGACAAGACATCAGGAGGCCTGGGTCCTGGTCCCAGCTTTGTCATTAGCAGCACTTCCTCTCTCAGGGCCTCAGGGTGCTGACCTATAAAATGAGGTGGGGGTGGAGGAATGGACCCAGGAGTGTTGAAGCTCCCTTCTCATCCTAAAGCCCTGGGAATCCTATACCTAGGTAGGACCTCGAGTAACGGGTTCCAGGATCAAACAAGAGGAGTTTGGCGGTAAGGGGAGGAGTCATATTCAAAGAACAGCAAGGTGTTTTGGAGGGGTTGGAGGCCCAACTGGCCTCTGGGCTGGGTTGGATTGGGGTCTGCCTTGGAGGAGCCTAGCTGCAGGGCTGGAACTAGCTGCAGGGCTGGAAGAGGCAGTGTTTGGGTTGGGATCTAGGAGTTCACAGGCTGCAGACAGTGAGGGGCTTGAGCTCAGTGGGAGGCATAGGTTGCACTGGACAGCTTTTCTGCGTTTCCTGCCTTGGGCTTGTTTATCAATGTTTACTTAGTGTGCAGGTTTCCTGCATGTGTCAGTGCTAAAGAAGTAGAGGATGGGGTGCCTTCCTTCTCTGGGATTTCATCTTCTGATAGGAGAGAGATTCAGCATCCATTGACCATGTATTGAGCCCTTCCTTCTTGCTTCATCAAACATATTTATTGAGCACGAACTATGTGCCAGGTGCTATTGATGCAGCAGTCAGGGAGGTATAGCCTCCCCACCCAAAGCACTTATGATGGGAGACTGACAGGCAAAGGCCCAGGCAGTGAACATGGGACAGTACCTTGGGTGTAGGGATGGACGGGTGGATGGTCCAGATCTGAAGATGGAAGATGGCTTACCAGAAGAGGTGCCGTCTACACTGAGGGCTGAGGGTGAGTAGAGTTAACCAGGCCAAGAGGCAGAGGCCAGTGCACCAGGTAGAACAGCCTAAGGAGGTCATCCCATGTGGCTGTGGCCTTTACAGGTTGAGATGTGTCCTCCCAGCCAGAGCTCACAGTCCAGTGGAAGAGAGAAAATCAAAAACGAGTAACCCTAATACATGACAGACCATGGGTGGGTCTCCTAAGAGAGGGGCAGATACAGCACTGGGAGTGTACTGAGGAGGGAGGGAGGATGAGGGTGGCTAGGGAAGCAGCAACAGCTTCCTGGAGAAGGTGTCATTGGGCTGGGTCTGGAAGGATAGCTATGCAGGAATAGGACATGTCTTCTGGGCCGTGGGAGGCAAATCTCAGAGCCAAGGGGACTGTGAGACCACACACTGTGGGAAGTAAAGCCAGAAAGGTAGGTTACAGTTAGAGGTAGGTTGAAAACTAGGTTTAGAAGCTTGGTCTCGATTTGGTAAGGCAATGGGGAGCCCGGGCAGGCTGCTGAGCAGAGGAATTGATGATTAAGGTTGAAATGTATTGCTTGAATCTGGGGAGAGAGGGGATTAATATTGGGAGCGTGGTAGTCGTGAGATTTATTATGTCCAAAAAAATCATAATTCAGTGGAAAGAAAATGTCCTTTCTTCAATTCCGTAACCTCTAAGGTTAAAAAAAAAAAAAGCTATTTCCCAATCCTTAATTTATCAGTAACATATTCTGTTTGTTCACAGCTATTTCCCCATGCCTAGAGCATTTCCCCTATGCCTAAAGCAATGTAGGGTACATAGTAGCACACAATAAATATTGTTGAATAATAATTTTGTGGGGAATTATGAGTCACTGTTTTGAACCAACGGTGTATTACAGCCTCTCGGAACGCCATCGTACCACAATTATAAAATTATTTTTCATGATCTTTCTCAAAGGCAATAGGAATGATTTTTACATAAGGTAATTACCCTTTAAGTTTGCTTATGTTCAGGTTATTTTAAGACTGTTTATGCTCAAGTTATTTTGGAAATACTAAAAACACCTTATATGAACATGAGTTATAGAGGAGGTGCCGTTCCCCGTGTTCATGATGAAAACTGACATGTTTTCGTCACAGTTGACCCTTCCAACTGCTTTGTCCCGTTGGGGCACTTAGAACAAAGGGAAGGGAGTCAGTTGTGTATTTGGCTGCCACATATTCTTCTGAGGAGATGGCAGTGGTGCTTTACGAGTTGAGTCAGTGAACAAACAGCTAGTCAGTTGTTTTCTTCCCAGGATCTCTCAACTCATAATGTTCTATAAAGTGTTATCAAATGAGATTGTTTGCCAGGCTGTCAGTGGGATTGTCCCAGACGAGGCCATTCTGACATGTGGCGAGCATTTCTGCCCCGTCCCTCCCATGTGCCTCACCAGCCTGCCTGGAATGGAATTACTGCCAGGCAGAGGCGAAAATCCACGCTGAATCTGGGAGTCTGCCGTTCACATTCAGGAACCTGGAGCGGTTTCCTTTACTTACTGTGTGGAGGGGAAATGGCAGATTACAGATGTTGCTTTTTGCAGGAAATGTAAAACACAGTTATTCTGATAATTTCTTAATACAGTGAACTTTAACAAGCTTCCTCTTCTCATTGTCTTAAAAGGAGGAAACATTCTCATGATAAAAGAACACAAAAGAAGCATGGATGTTTTTCCCAGCTAACAGACACTGGGTGACTTCCCACGATAGAAGCATGTTGTTGCCGCATATGGATTTTTTTCTAGGACACTGGATTTTATTTCCAATATATATTTAAGGCTAATGGCTTCTTTGTTGGTGAAAGCTGTAATTCCATGAGGAATGAAGATGGGTTAAATATCACTTGGAGCAACATTAAATGCTGTTCAAGCTGACATTAGAGCACATTTGAAGTCTTGTGCTTAGGCTGTGGTTGGGTGCATATATTGAATTCTTGGCTTAGGCCAGCTAGTTTCCATGTTTCAGATCTTTCAGTAAAGCATTTTTTTTCACATTAGCCTGCGTTTACATGTTTTAGATCTTCCAATCAAACATTTTTTCCACATCAGTAGTAACTAAGTGTTTTACGAAGAAGGTCATAGACTATAAGGATTTCATTTGCAAGAATAACGTCTTGACCTTACGGTACCTTCCTGATACGTTTGACTAATGAGTTTCTACAATGTCTTTGCAGAGATCGCCTTACAACAGGTTTCCATGTTCTTCCGATCAGAACCAAAGTGGGAGGTGGTAGAACCATTGAAAGACATAGGTGAGAAGCTGGCATGTCTATCCTGTTAAAAAAAGACAAATCACAGAACTGGATTCTGCGGCACGCTCTCTTATGTGTGTCCCAAGAAAACTCTTAAGTGAAGATGAATTCCTTTTTTCTTGGCCTCCCTACCACTTGAAGATGCAGTTCTTAACTTTGGATTTCTGCTGTCATCAAAAAAGGACATCCCAGTGTGCATTGTTGTTATTTAATGATGGTGGTGCAGGGGTTAAGCATTCAGCTGCTAACTAAAATGTCAGCAGTTTGAATCCACCAGCTGCTTTTTAGAAACCCTATGGGGTGGTTCTACTCTGTCCTGTAGGGTTGCTATGAGTCGGAATCAGCTCAACAGCAATGGGTTTGGTTTGGTTTGGTTTTAGGCACTAGTAGAGTTTAGCTACACTCTGAAATACTTAATGAATCTTGGTTAAAGCCCCATCAGAGGTTTGGGATGGTAGCAACTTGTACTTTCAAAACCATCATTAATTCCTCATCTGCCTCTTTTACTAAATCTAAACTGAAGATACATTAAAGTACCGTTTTCCTACTATTTTCATAATAATTTCTTTCTTATACTGTTTTTAGTGCAGCCTGTATGGTGCCAGCCTTATCAGTGGTTGTTCCACTGGTGCCTATGTAACTGTGGATAACACTGCCAAATTTATTTTTTTATTAATTACTTAGTCAATGAAATTTATATCAATTGGTGCGAAAATTATGTAGCTATAAACATGTCTCTGCTTTTATGGCAGGTTGGAGGATAAGAAAGAAATATTTCTTGATGAAGATTAAAAATCAGCCAAAGGAACGGCTGGTGTTAAGCTGGGTAAGCTAGTTTTTTTGTTGTTGTTGTTGTTCAGCCCCATTTCAGGGACTTTAGATGGGTTTCTGAGAGCAGATCTGACAAGACGGTTACAATATTGCATTGTGCTCCCAAGTCTCCAGTGATTTATAAGGGCCACCTCAATTCTGTCTCAGCGAAGAATCATTTTAAGTCACTTTGCTTAAGTGTGGAGCCCCGGTGGCACAATGCTTAAGAGCGGCTGCTGGCCGCTAATCAAAAGGTTGGCAGTTCGAATTCAGCTGCTCCTTAGAAACCCTATGGGACAGTTCTGCTCTGTCCTATGGGCTCGCTATGAGTTGGAATCAACTTGATGGCAATGGGTGATCGATGGTTTTGCTTAAGCATAAAAAATAATTAAATTTGATCAGCTAGTAAACGTTCGGGAAAAACAATGGAAACAGCTTAAAGTAGTCCTCTGGAACGTCTTTAATGTTGACACTTTTGGAGTTTGTCTCTGAAGAAAATACTTGAGCGTTACTTTGTGCCTTTCACATGGGAAGTTGTAGTGATACATTTCGTTAATGGAATTAGGAACAATTACAGTTGAATCCTGGTATTTATATGTTTATATGGGAACAATTACAGTTGAATCCTGGTATTTATATGTTTATATACTACCTTTCCAGAGAGGTCTTATGGCAGCAAGATTTAGGTGTGATTTTCATCTTTGGCTTACAGTCATAAAAACAGTCATATATTTCAACAAATAAAGGGAAAGACTTATAGGGACGTTTTCTTTTGATGGCCAAGGCAGAACTCTGATATTTTCTCCCATGTTTTCAGGCTGACCTTGGCCCTGACAAATACGTGTCAGATAAAGATTTTCAGTGTCTAATCAGACTACTTCCTTCCTGCTTGGTGAGTACAAGTCCTTCTGTTAACCTCGATGCTGATATGATTGTCTTCACAGATTCAGTCTTTTCTTGAGGGTGAACATGGATAGAAGAACTGAAAATACTCTTAGACCCCAGAGAATGGAGCAGGAGAGTGGATGGATTTTAGCTTAGACTGAAACCGCGAAGGGCTGTTCCCATAGATGAGAGGCCGTAGCGTTTATGATGCCTGAACAACCCATGAAATATGTGATAAGTTTAAACATAGCCTTTGCGTTTTAAGCAAACATCAGGGTAGGAAAGCAGCCATTTCCCCAAGCTTTTTGTTCTCGGGGAGAGTGTTTATATCAATGGACTCAAAAGATCTATTTCTAGCCCAACAAAACAGAACAAATAAGGGTTTACATAACCTGGGTGTGGGAAAGGCAAAATAACAATTTTGTTGCCTGAGTTACCACTCTCATAGACAAGCCGGTTGACTTTTAGGAGTGTTTAGCATTACTTACGCTAATTCTCAATTCTAATCCAAGCCCTTCAATGGAAAAAACCACATGAATATGTTTCAAAATGTCTGCAGAATGTCTTGAGGAAAAAACGAATCTGACTAGGAAGTTGAGTTAACGTTGATGTTCTTTATGAGAACGTGAGACCCTAGAATGAGTCACTGAGGGACCAAGCACAATTATGCTGACATGTCCAGTTGAGTTGGCAAGTTCCGTTTTGAAGATAGAGTATGTTGTCAAGCTAGCAAAACCAAGTTTTTAATGAGGTTTGATATGTGGCCAAGAAAAATGGTGTGGTCTTTGAGTTTGAGTGGTTGTGTGAAGCAGTCTGTCAGTACTCAATTAAAAATTTTTTTTAATGGATGTGCTTTACAAAAAAAAAAAAAAGTGGTACGTACAAGTAGTGCACGTTAATTGCAGAAAAGTCAGAAACATAAATAAGCAAATATAAGAAAATAAAACTCATCTGTAATCCCACCAGTCAGAGTATGAACCAAAATGTTCAGTTGTTACTCTTCTGGAATTTGTATGATATATATATTTTTTGAAAAATTGTATTATGTACATTTTTTGTGTCTTTTCTTGTCTCTTTGTATAACAGAGGTCATACAATATTTGTCCTTTGTGATTGGCTTATTTTGCTCAGCATAATGTCTTCAAGCTCCATCCATACTGTAGCATGTATCAAGACTTCATTTCTTCTACTGACTGAGTAGTATTCCATTGTATGTATGTACCACATTTTGTTAATGTGTTCTGATGGGTGATTTAGGTTGTTTCCATCTTTTGGCTGTTGTGAATAGTGCTTCAATGAACATTGGTGTACAAGTCTCTTTTTGAGCTCTGCTTTCAAGTCTTTTAGGTGTATATTTAGGAGTGGAATTGCTGGATCATATGGGAGTTCTGTTTTTAGTTTTTTTTTGAGAAACTGCTGCACTGTTTTCCACAATGGATATATCATTTTGCATTCCCACCAGCAATGGATAAGAGTTCCAATTTCCCTACATTTTCACCAATATTTGTTATTTTCTCTTTCTTTTTTTTATCTTAGCCATCCTAGTGGGAGTGAAATGGTATGTCGTTGTGGTTTTAATTGCATCTCTCTGATGGCTAATGATGCCAAGCATCTTTTCATGTGTTTGGTGGCCATTTGAATGTCCTCTTTGGTGAAATGCCTATTCAAGTCCTTTGCTTATTTTATGACTGGGTTATTTGTCTTTTTGTTGTTAAGTTGTCAAAGTTTTATATATATTTTGAGTATTAGATTCTTGTCAGATACATGGTTTCTGAAGATATTCTCCTAGCTGATAGCTTGTCTTTTCACTTTTTTGGTGAAGTCTTTTGATGAACAAAAGTTTGTACTTTGTGTAAGGTCCCATATATTTATTTTGACTTTGTTGTTTGTGCTTTTGTTATTATAGTAGATAATCTGTTATTGAAAGCTAGGCCTGACAGTGTTGCCCCTGCTTGTTCTTCTAAGAATTTTATGGCTTTAGTTTGCACGTTTAGGTCCTTAATCCATTCTGAATTTGTTTTTGTGTATGGTGTGAGGCATAGATCCTGTGTCATTTTTCTGTTTGTGGAAACCAGTTTTCCCAGCACCACTTATTGAAGAGACTCTTCTTTCCCCATTGAAAGTACTTAGTACCCTTGTCAAAAACCAGTTGACTGTAGATGTATGAGTTTATTCTGGACTCTCAGTTCTATTCCATTGGTGTATGTGTCTATTGTTATACTAGTACCAGGCTGTTTTGATTACTGTAGCTGTATAGTATGTTTTAAAATCAGGAAGGGTGAGCCCTCCTGTTTTGTTCTTCTCTTTCAACATTGTTTTAGCTATTCTGTGCTTATTTTCTTAAACCAGATTTTTTCATTAAGGACATACCTTGAGCATATTGTCTGTAAATATACTACAATGTCATTTTTTATTGACTATGTAAAATTATCATTTGGGTGTAATTCTGTTTACTCAACTGATCTTCTACTAGGCATTTGGATCACTTTCAGTTTTTTGCTCTTATTTTTTTAAAAAAAGTCATAGTGAACAATCTTAGGTAAACATCTGTACCTAAACATCTGTGTTGTTGTTGTATGCCATTGAGTCGGTTCTGACTCATAGCCACCCTGTAGGACAGAATAGAACTGCCCCATTTGGTTTCCAAGGAGCAGCTGGTAGATTCAAACTGCTGACCTTTTGATTAGCAGCCCAGCTTTTAATCACTGCACTACCAGGGCCCCATCCTTCATTATTTTCTTAAGATAAATACCCAGAATTAATTAATAACTAATTTTTGAAGAGGTATTTTGAGACCATATAAATATACAGTTTCTCATCAAACCCACTAAGTTTTAGCTTTCGTTGAGATTTTGTATCTCCATCATTCCTTGTGTATTTATTAGTTGTCATTCTGCTGTAAGGAAGAGCTTCTTCTTCCCTTTTCATTATTAATGAATTAATGTCAGTATAGACTCAATGATTTTTATTTTATTCGCTGGGTTTATTTTTGGGGTGATGAAAATGTTCTAAAATTAGATTGCATGATGGTTGTACAACCCTGTGAAGATACTGAAAACCATTGAATTTTATACTTTAAATAGGTGAATTGTAGTGGCATGTGAATTTTATCTCAGTAAAGCTGTTAAAAAAATCAACAGCAGCCATTTCAATGTGATGATCAAGAGCAACTTCATGATCAGTGACTACCATTTCTGGGCACAGCCTCCCACCCCCTCTCCCAAGACCAGGACTTCAAATCGATTCTTCCTGGTTCAGTCATCACTGAGGAAATGACACCGGAACAGACCTGAATTTTTAAAATTTGGGTGAACTGAAACCATACTGGAATGGGAAAAAATTATGGATGGAAGTCCTGCTGGAAACTTGATCTCCCTCTTAGAGTACAAGGGCAGCATATGCGTTGCATAGCAACCAAATCTCTGGCTTGTCAGATTTTGCACAGAGTTGGAAACAGCATTGCTCCGTTCACAAGTGGCGGCCAACCGAGCCACTTTGAATGTGTGTCACTTGCCCCAGTCCTGGCAATAATCCAGTCTTACGCATCAGGCTCCTGAAGGGGCTCGCTACGCCTCTTCCAAGTATCCCATTCCAGGGTCTATGACCCGTAATTTTTCCCATTCCGGTTATGGTTCCAGATCACCCAAATTTTAAAAATTCAAGTCTGCTCTGGTTTCGCTTTGTCGGCCACAACTGAACTGGTTGAAAGCCCTGCCCAAAACCTCGGCACACCTCAGCTCCCGTGAATTTAAGCTTTCTTGATACTCCTTTGAGTGAATGGACATTATAATACCTGTCTAAAGCCAGTTCATGTAACCAGAATTCCAGGTCATATGAAGACTTTCAGTCTTTAAGTAATTTGACCTTTCCACCACCTTTACTTGGTTGACGTCAATGTCCTCCTCTCAGGAGGACACCATGAATCATTATATTGCAGACTTGTGTAGAAGGGTACGAAGATTCACGCTCGCTGCTTTGGAAAGGGCTGAGATGCCAAAAGATGCTGCTTTTGCTCTTTTCTGGCTGTTATGCTCCCTGACCTGGCACCCACCAGCAATGTGGAATGTTAGGCAAAGCCGTGAATAAAGACACGCTTATCCTCATCCCCACTTGGCTGTCTGAGATTTGGCTGTATTATTTACCAGCTTACAGAGGCAGAATATTGAAACCATTATTCCAAAAACTCAACTTTCCCTCTTTTCTACCATACTTTTGCCTGAACTATGAGAATACATACACCAAAGCAGATACCATCTCATGTAGAGTTTACCACGTCGATTATCCACTTCCTTTTGTAGTTCCTTGCCTCATCTAAAAAGCAAGGTACTAGTTGATCATCTAGTAACTTGAAAATATATGTTCAGGGAATATCACCATAGTTGTGAGTAACTAAAGTACCGAGATGGTGTTTGACTCTGCATAATCAGACCTGGAGCTACAGGGACCTTGATGATGTATACAGCCGATTTTTCTGTACGTAAAAACAAACCTTCCCCTGAGACTATGGCCCCCAGACACTCTGCCAACTCAGAACTGAAGCCATTCCCGAAGCCTACTTTTTAGACAGAGATTATACAGGCCTGTAAGACAAATATTAACACGTGTGAGAAATGCGCTTCTTAGTTCAGTCAAATACACAAGACCAGATAGGGTAACACCTACCCAAAAACAAGACGAGAAGGCAAGAAGGGACAGGAAAACTGGATGAATGGCTACGGGGAACCTGGGGTAAAAAGGGGGAGAGTGCTGTCACATTGTGGGGATTGCAACAATGTCACAATAATTTGTGTATAAATTTTTGAATGAGAAACTTGTGCTGTAAACTTTCACCTAAAGCACAATAAAATTATTAAAAAAAAAAAATCCTCCTTGAAAAAAAAAAAAGGATCTAGATGCTGATACAAGTGAATGTGAATTTCCTTTCTGTTTTGGCAGCACCCTTATGTCTATCGGGTCACGTTTGCCACGGCTAATGAATCCTCAGCGTTGCTAATTAGGACATTTAATGAAAAAGGAACTTTGAAGGACCTGATCTACAAGGTACTTGTGGTGCAAGTTCATGGACATGATGAAGTTCTCAAATCTCTTTAGAACCCATTATTGATGTTTGATCTCTAGGGTTCCAGAAGCTAGGCTGTGAGGAGTCTGGACTTTATTTTGATTTTAGCAATAAAGACTACCCATTTTGGCTAAAGAACATTGTTTTTTCCCACATGAAGGAAGGTTGAACATTTAATGACCAAGTCCATTACATCGTAGGCTGCTCTTTTAGGTCAGTTTTATGTTTGTGTCCTTCACTTAGCAACAGTGAAGAATTCTAATAGTAAGCAAGACCTTGGGGTCTACTAAAGCCTAGACCAGGCACCTCTTCTCTGGCTAGGGAAGGGACGGAACTCAGGCCAACGTCTTTCTCTCAGCTACACAGACTGTTGTAGTTGACACGTCCTGTGGGCTGGCCATCTCTTACACACACACACCCCCCTCCCCCAGCCTCTCTAGAGTCCTGCCTGTCCAGGCAGCCCTTGTGCAGGGTTCAGCCCTCCTGCTGCTTTTGAAGGTACTATTTGTTCTTTTCCAAAGGCAAAACCAAAAGACCCATTCCTAAAGAAGTACTGCAACCCTAAGAAGATTCAGGGCCTTGAACTCCAGCAAATAAAAACATACGGGCGGCAAATATTAGAGGTAAGAGATGCTCAGTTGTTTTTTTTTTAAGTTGCATCAGAATTTCACCCAGCATTACAGTATTCTTTTGGGACAGTTCACAAGCAATATCCAAAATAGCTTAAGTTGTCTGATTTCTTATAGACTGATGGTATTGCCCAATTACATCCCCAAAAAGCAGTACTTGAAACTATGGCAGGCATTTGGATCTACAAAATTCCAAAGCTTTTAGCTCTTGGAATTTAGTGTCTGACTTTTAAGAGCTTTACTGTGTGAGTAGCAATTTTTGTGTTATCCTTGGTTGATCTTTATCTTTTGTGCCAAGACTCTTGATTTTGTTATGTCATATACATAACCATATGGCTCCCTTACAGACGCGTAACTAGCAGTGAGAAGTCTACAGCCTTTCTTTCCCACATCATCCCAGCTCAGGATTCTCCAGGCTTCTTGGATTGTGCAACCCTATCCCTAAAATCAATTTAAGCATACACCTCTGATGTTATGTATATTTAACTGTTCATAAATTATCTGCATGTACTATCACTGGTACGTTTTGTACAGTATAAACTGAAGCTAAGAAAGAATGAGATCAAAAAAAAAAAAAACTGGAAAGAGAAGTTGTGATATTTTCTTCCAGTCCTCAGAGAATTGTCCCGGGCACCCCCTTTGGCTGTCATGTGCTGACTCACCAGGTCTTTGTGGGGCTGTAAATAGACACCTCTGTGACTGGGTGAAGGAGCCCTGGTGGCACAGTGATTAAGTGCTTGGCAGCTAACCAAAAGGCTGGTGGTTCGAACCCACCAAAAGATGTGGCAGTCTGCTTCCATAAAGATTATAAACCCTATGGGGCAGTTCTACTCTGTCCTGTAGGATCGTTATGAGTTGGAATCGACTCAACAGCCATGGGTTTAATGGGTATGGCTGGGTGAGCCATTGTTTATTTAAATGGCAGCTGAGAAGTTTGCTTCTTTTTTTGTGGGATCCTGTTGTGTATTTCTGCTAATAAACAGGCCTGAGGAGAGATTGGATTAGAGATAGTTTCAACTGACTCCCTTTCCTTTAATGACTGGTTGAAGCAGTGACACTATAGCTTTACTCATCTGTTTAGGAGTATCAAGACTTTGCCCTGAAGAGACTTGGCCTATTGGGATCAGAAAGTGCTTAAGGCAGAGCCTTTTGATGTCAAAACTATTAACCCCAAGCTGACCCATGGCTGTTTCTCTGTTTTTAGGGAATGAGGGAGCTTGGTGTTGCATCTCATGGCTAGAAAGCATTCAGTGTCACCCCCTATTCCAAAGATATGGATGGAGGTGGCATTTTTCTTCAGGAATCTCCCCAGTGACCTGTTTGATTTTGTTTCAAAATATACTGACTTAAAAAACGAAGTTTAACTTGTGTTGTATCAGAATGGTTTGGGGGTGGGGAGTGTAGCCTATATACATTTTTTAACTGACTGGCTTATATTCTCTGTTTGTCTCTGGTTGTTTAGGTATTAAAGTTTCTACATGACAAGGGATTCCCTTATGGGCATCTTCATGCCGCCAATGTGATGCTAGATGGGGACACTTGCCAGCTGCTAGACCTGGAGAATTCCTTATTGGGCCTGCCTTCCTTTTACCGATCCTACTTCTCACAGTTCAGGAAAATCAACGTAAGTTGCTGAAAGGAATGAGGCAGTAAGTTTATTGTTAGTTGTAAGTTATCCCCATGGCAGGACCTGTGATCTGCCATGTAGGAAATATGCTAAGCAGGGAAAACTATAGTGGGAGGGGGGTTCTCCTACAGAGCGTTGCTTCATCTCCAAGAGGCTGAGTTGAAATGGCAGGCGGGAGGGAAGGGAAGGGAGTAGGGTCACTGACTGGAAAACCATGGAGAGTAGGACCAAGTCATTTGGTCAGAGCGATGCCTCGTGAGCTTTTACAGAAGGCTTTGTGTCCATTGGGAGTGTGGTTGCCCTTGGGCCTTGTTTCTCAGTGGGACCCTGGGGCGGAGCATTGGGGCTCATAAACCCAAGCTGAAGGATGCCCATGCCACTACTGTGTTTTCTTCCACAGACATTGGAAAGTGTGGATGTTCACTGCTTTGGCCACTTACTGTATGAAATGACCTATGGACGACCGCCAGACTCCGTACCTGTGGACTCCTTCCCTCCTGCACCGTCCATGGCTGTGGGTCAGTATAGGCTTTGGAGCCGCCATCTGGGCCTCGCTTGTCTGCAGAGCTACCCACTCTCTTTCCAGAGACTGGAAAAGACCAGAAGGTGCTGCCATCCCCCACCATCAGAAATTCTTACCCAATTTCAAATTAGGCCAGATTTGAGTAATTTACTTAAAATACACTAAAGTGAAAATTCAGATAGCTTTTCCATTTGTCAGGCTAGCCTCAGGGAAGTTTTTGTAAAAGTTTGGAAGTGGAGGATGTAAGAAGAATGGCCAGTGTGAGTCTTAATGACAGGTTTTGGGTGCAGAAGTGAAAGCCAGGAGCAGGCAACCTGAAGCCCTCCTTGAGGACTCAGGCAGGAATCAGGAGTCACACCAGAGCTGGAGTGGGCCTTGCAAGAAACGAGCGCAACATGGGCCAGAAACCAGGTAGATAAGAGCCTAGCAGACCCAGTGCTAGGAAGACAGACAGGAATGCAGATACCCAGGCAAACTGATCCAAGAGCTCTGTCAGCATTACCCGAGAGCGCTGAGACAGCCGGAGGACAAGTGGGAGACACCTTGAGAAAGGAGGGACATAGGAACTCGGGTAGACTCGTCCAGGGATCCTTCCATCACCTCCACAGCTGGCCCAGTTAGAACTTACAGCTGGAGCAGAGAGAGGGGAGGGCAATGTGGCTCTTGGACCATGGTGCCCTTGAGTATGGGAGTCAGCCCTTCATCAAATGTTAGTTTTGTGTCAGATGAGATGGTTCAAGAGAATAGGCCCTGAGACTGCTCCGTGTTGAGTTTGAACAGCTGAGACTGAACATGACCTGTGGGTAAAAAGATTGGGCTGCTTTTGTTTATGGCATGCAAGGTGTTGGGCGATGAGATACCGACAACTGGCATCTTGTGTGCTGGTTGTAATTACAAGCAGGCAAGCATCAAAATGTCTTTCAAGTTCAGGATTTTCCTTCTGTGTAGTGTTTACTTCTCTTTTAAGACAGCAAACACTTTTATGAATGGTATCTTGAATCCACCCTCTAATTATTCGTGAAATGTATTTAGCTTTCCATCAGCATGTGGTTTCTGAACCATCTATTTTGAATCATCGGGTAACATCAATGTTGCCAATGTTCCCTCTCCCCATGTGTGCCATCTGTCTGTGTGTAGAGAGTTGTGACACTGTCCCCATCAGCCTGTAGACAGTTGTTGCAAAGCGATGTCAAACTTTTCATCACCAAGTGGATCTGCCAGCTTGTTCTGTGGAACTAAAATGTGTATCTGTTCATTTCAAGTGACCGTGTTGGAGTCCACGCTGTCTTGTGAAGCCTGTAAAAATGGCATGCCTACCGTCTCCAAGCTCTTACAGATGCCGTAAGTCAATCACGTGCCTTGCTTGTCATCTTGATAACCGTATCAGGACCGGGTCACCGTGGCCGCGTGCATGGTACCCTAGTAAAGATAGGATTGCAATCCTCCCAGTGTCCAGGCGAATTGCATGCTGGCCATCACTTGCAGCATGGCTTCATGACCCTTTTCTGTGACTCCTCTGTGCCTTAGTCTGATTATTCACCTTCAACATGACTGTAGCTTCACATATGTCTCTCCTCCGTGGATGTTGGTGTTTTGTGTGTGTGTGTGCACATGCACAGCCAACAGTTGAGGACAGTCCGAAGGAGGGCCCTCCCAAGCGGCTCTCCTTTGTGACCCTGCTTCAGCACAGCAGTGGTCGCAGCTGTGGGTAGTTCACCAGTCACAGGCCCTTGGAGGCTCTGCCCTCAGGAAAAGGGCAGTGTGTTTCTGGGCTCCGGTGCTTTCGTTTGTTTATTTATTCCCTGGGTAACATTTATTAAACATCTGACAAGTACCCAGCATGGTGCTAGGGCCTTAATGCTCAGAAGACATTCTCCCCTAAAACAGGGTTATGAATAGTTAATCACAGCAGCTGAAATAGTCCTTTGGGCCTTTCCTTTCGGTACATTTTCTATTCCTTCTGCAGCAGAGTGGTTAAGAGGGAGTTGGGGTGGGCACTTCCGCCTGGGTGGCCTTGGGCGAGTTACTTGACTTCTGGAGGCTGAGTTTCCTCAACTGTAAAATGGAGATAATAATACTCCCCACCACAAAGGTTGCTGGAAGGATTTAATGAGATGATTCCTGGTATAGTGCCAGACACTTAATAAGTGTTTATTAAATATTAAAAAAAAAAATACTAGCTGTGATTAATACTGGTTCAGCTTATATTCATTGAGCACCTGCTGTGTGGCCCATTGACATTGTGTTCAGGGGCCTGAACCTTGCCTTCACAGAGCGGGAGATAGAAAAGGAGATAGAGAGGAATGGAGTGAACATTTGTTGAGAACCTGCCCTGTGCCATGCAGTGTCCCAGGTGCTTTGTCTGTGCCAGCTTGTTGGATAACAGATGGACTCAGCAAACAGTAATGGGGGAAACGAGGCAGGGGTCAGTGTAAGTGCACGCAGCCACAGTTCAGAACAGGTAGAGATAGCTCTAGGTTCCTGTTCATTCTTTGAACAAGTGTTTACAGAGGGCCTACTATGGTATGGTTAAGCGCTCTGCTGCTAACCTAAAGGTTGGCGATTTGAACCCACCAGCTGCTCTGCAGGAGAAAGACTTGGCAGTCTGCTCCTGTAAAGTTTGCAGCCTTGGAAACCCTATGGGGCAGTTCTCTTCTGTCGTGTAGGGTAACTATGAGTTGGAATTGACTTGACCTCACAAAACAACAATGATGATAGTATAGGCTGTTCTAGGTCCTGGGGGTGCTGTGATGAGCAGGGCCAACCAAGCCCCTGCCCCATGGATGTGACCTTCTGATGTTCAGTATACTGAAGCATTGGCCTCTGAGCCAACCACCATTAATAGCAACATAAATATGGAAAAATACATCCAAGTAGGAAAAAAATGTATACAAACTTTTAGAACAAAATTAGTTTGTAGTTAGGGAGCAGCCTGTATACATGTTGATGTATTTGAGTTTGCATTGCACCCCATACTCCAAGCTCTGACATTTTCCTCCTTCAATTGTTTTTTTCTTCACATTATTCTTTCTACTCTGTGGGCTCGCAGCCTTGAGAGGAGCGTTGGAAGAGATGTGAACTACATTCAGTTAACATTTGCTTTCTGGAAGTAAATGGATGAGTGGCCTAGGAAAGGGGGAGGTCCCCACCTCCAAAGCCACTCAGGAGAGCCCTGTGGGAAAAAGTTAGCCCTGCCATTTCCACATGTGACACATTTCCTGTCTGTTTTGAAAAGTGAACTGTTCCAGGAAGGACTCATTTATAGCCATTTGGGCACCACCCCTCAACCATTTAAATTCCTTCCCTGTTTTACCTAGAGCATTTCAGAATTACTCATGCTGTTGTTTTTAATAACATACATTTGAAGAGAGAAATCATACGACCTAAAAGCTGCTTTTTTTTTTTTTTTAAGAAAGCATGAGACACTTTTCTTAGAAGAAAATCATTTACTTGTTAGATTAAAATCAAGGCAGTTTCTACTTACTTGAAGATTTTATTCTAGTGAGCTCTAGAATAAATCTTATCCTTCTCTGGGGAAAAAAAAAAAGGAAAGAAAACCAGTTATTCTGTTTAGAAATGTCTACTGCATAGATTATTTACAAAAGTAATTTTTTTCCTACTTCTTAATTGAACTACCACAGAGCATGAGAGGACTGTTGCCCATGGCGGGGAAGTCACCTCCAGTACAGAGATGGTCCGGTCCCCGGGTAACACCTCTGAGGTAGTGGGGAGTGAGGTTTCCCTGAGGTCACGGTGAATGGCCTATAAACTCCTTTGAGTTTGTTGATAAACATAAATGGTGGGTTGAGCCAGAGGTAGGGACATGGTAGAGAAGGAAGGACCTCATGGACCAAAGTTTTCTTAATCTGCTTTGATTCTGTTCTGAGAGTATCCCCAGGTTAAGAAAGATTTTTTTCTTTGTTTCATTCCTTTACAGATTATTCAGTGATGTTTTACTAACCACTTCTGAAAAGCCACAGTTCAAGGTAAAGCAAATCATATCATTTTTTTGGTTTGTGAAGTAAATAAGTTGACTTTGAAACTTAGCTTTTTTTTTTAACCAAAAAAGAGATGATATAGTATTTGTAATAGGAAAAGTTGGAAACAATCTCATCTACAATTAGAGAATAGTTTCATAATCTGTGGTACATCTACTTGATAAAATATTTTTATTTAATAAAAATAAAATGTGTAAAGACATTGTAATAGCATGGAAAGTTGTTATGATAAGGGACAAAAAAGAATATAAAATACGGCATATAAAAAACATCTGTGTCTAGAAAAAAGACTGAAAGGAAGTGTCCTGGGAAGCAGTGGTGGCATGTGGTGCCATGAGAAGAGCATGACCTTTGGAACCCAGAACACCAGGATGATGCCCAGCTCTGCCATTATAATACTGGCCATTTATCTATGGCAAGGTTTCTCAACCTCAGCGTTTGACATTTTGGGCCCCATAATTCTTTGTAGTGAGAGGTTGCCTTGTATACTGTAGGATATTTAGCAGCATCCTCGGCCTCTACCCACTAGATGCCAGTACGAGTCTCCACCCCCTCCAATTGTGACAACCAAAAATGCTTCTCCCGGGACAGTGCCAGGTGGTACCTAGGGGGCAAAATCACCTCCAGTTGGGAACCTAATCTCTGAGCTTATGTTTCTTGGTGTGTAAAATTGGGAAGTAATACCTGTTCTAAAGCCCACCGTTGTTATTGAACAACCGAGTGAGAGAATCTGTGGGAACTCCTGATTGAGGGCCTGGCTCTCATCCGTGCTTACTGTCAGTGTTGTTTTGGGGGTGGGGTGAAGGTTAATTCTCTTTCTCCTCTCCATATTCCAAGAAACTATTATGATGAAAGTAACTGTAGAAATCAAAAATAAGGTGAGGTTAGAAGATGGTGCGAGAGAGAAGCTTTCCTCTCTCCTGTTTGCCAGTTAGAGGATCTCTCACAGCAAGAGCTTCTTTGGATCTGAACTAGGAAGAAAAACATTTAAATTTATCCCTTATTCTGCAACACCTCAGGAAACACACTCAGCCTCGTGAATATAAATGTTCTCTCCAACCCCAGTGTCCCAGCCCCAGATTTAGGGATTATGAGAAGATCTAGCTTTTCCCCTAGCCAGAGACAATATGATTTTAAAAACAAACGTTAGTTTCTTATGCATGCATCGACCTGCTGGGA
Source organism: Elephas maximus indicus (assembly GCF_024166365.1). NCBI lineage: Eukaryota > Metazoa > Chordata > Mammalia > Proboscidea > Elephantidae > Elephas > Elephas maximus. Next base: position 63,002,036 of record NC_064838.1, read on the forward strand.
AGACACACCACGGACTGGTGACTCCCATGGATGGCAGCCAGGTGAGAGACTTCTCATTGTGTGCTCTTTATACCTTTCGACTTTTGAACCAGGTTTTATCTATTCAAAACATTTTTAAATTTAAATATTGTAGAGAATAATAAGCCCCAAAAGTTCAACGTACTCTGAGTGTTTTTTTCCCAGGCCTGGGCACCTCGTGTTTTACAAGCTCAGGAGCAAACCAGGCCACTATTAGGAGCTCTCTCAACAGAAGCAGCTTCATCTTGTGAAATTCAGGAAGTAAATTTTTCACAGAGAAAATCCCTGTGAATATCTGAAGTTATAAAACATTGTAATTACTTGAATTTTTAGAAATCATGTGTATTTATGTTTTAATGTTATGTATTCATTGTTAAAAACGCGAAGAGATGAGTGTGTTGGGGATACTGAGAGCATCGGGCAGGATTTGTGGGGGCAGCTCGCACCTGCTTGTATCCCAGATGACCTCTTGCTTTGAAACCAGGGCCCCAGAGATTCTGGCCATTTTACTCAGTGGATTACGTACTTCCTGTTTCTTTCAGATCCCCACAAAGTTAAAAGAGGCATTGAGAATTGCCAAAGAATGCATAGAAAAGAGACTAATGGAAGAACAGAAACAGGTAAATTGTAGTTCTGTTCCTTAGTGCCCTTTGATCTTTTAGTGTCCCCATCCTGGGCAGATTCTGTCGTGGTGTTCACAGTGGTTGGCTTTTGACTGATTGTTCATCCCATAAGTGTTTCCTGCACACTTATTCTGAGTCAGGTCCATGCTAGATGCTGGGACACAGAGCTGAATACTTCAACGGCCCTGCCTTCCAGGAGCTCTGTCCGGTAGGGGCAACAAGCATGTCTGTAAAGGGCGATGATCCTGTGTGGTAAGGGCCACACCGGGTGGTGGTAGAGGAGGCCTCACATGAACCATTCTCTGAGGTGCCCAGGCCCACACTTGTCTTCTGTAAAAGAGAGAAAGGAAGCAAGAAAGATCTACATCCTCCAACATACTCTTCTCGCAGACATCCAGACTCCAGCCAGAGGGCCGAGAGGCTGGCCAAGGAAAGAGTTTTTATCCAAATAATCTGATCTGACAAAACATGTTGGAGATGATTTTCATTAGCAAACTGCCTCGTGTAGCATATGTTTACCTTTATGGGGCTTGTGGTTTCTTCAAGATTCATCAGCACCGAAGACTGACGAGGGCGCAGTCACACCATGGCTCTGAGGAAGAAAGAAAAAAGAGGAAGATTTTAGCTCGAAAGGTAAGCCCCGCGTCTCTCTGAATTCTGTCTATAAATTCTTGACTACACGTGAAGAAAGTTCTAGGTTAATGGTACACATTTCGTTAATGGCAGATTTTACGCTGTATCTCCTTGAAAGCTAAAATTATTTCCAGATGACTGGTTTGCAGCTTTAAAAAAGAGCCACATGATATCAGCAGAGAAATGGACCATATAGTTTCCTGGCTCACTGGGCTGACTGTGGCATGCTGTAATTGGGGAAATGATTGGCCTGAGATAGTAAATTCAGCATTCTTGGTTTTATTTCCCCCTTTAGTTTTGGCTTGTGGCTTCTTTGCTGTATTAAGTTATGAGGCCAGATAGGACCTTGTCTGTAACTAGTTTAATTGTGTGCCTGGAAAATATTTTTGTACTAACTTCCAGCCTCACCATGTTTATTCATTGCTTTTCCTCCCCACTTCTTCTATTTTTAAAGAAGTCAAAACGGTCTGCTGTTGAGAACAGTGAAGAACATTCAGCAAAATACAGCAATTCCAATAATTCAGGTAACTAGCTATGGATTGTGTTGGGGCCCAGGAACCAGAGGTCAGGATCAGGAGCCTTAGTCAAGAGGTTGGAATGTAGTAGTGAATGGCCAATGTAGTAGTGACTGCAGAGAACAAGAGAGCCCTTACCCTAATGAACAACTGGGACAGCATTCATAGGCTCAGAGAACTCAAGGGCTGGAATGGGCCTTAGAGACTATTGGGTAGTCCAGCCTCTTTACCGATGTCAGGACTTGATCAACCAAAGATGCAGGAGCATTAGCTATGAAAGATGAAATGGACTGGACTTAAAATGCAAGGCCTCCTGGTTTTCAGTAGAGCATACATGAACAGAAATGACCTTAAATCCTACCCTTTGCTCTGGTCCCCATGTGGTGGAGGGACATGTGTGAGATGGCAAGAAACATCATTTTAGAAGGCCCAAGATGGTGCAGAGAGCACTGTCCTGCAGTCGGCAGTCCTTGCTGTCACTCCTGGCTGCCTGTTGCCCAGCCCTGCTGGCCTTAGGTCTCAACGTCTCCATTTTTGGAAATCAGGACTAGATAACCTTGGAGCCTTTCAGTTCTTCTGGCTTATGAATCTGAGGGGAAGTTCCACACAGAACAGGGGAGGTCTCCTCCCTACTCAGACTACTTTGGATCAGCCTTGGAGGGCCAAGGGAAGGAAGATTTTTTTTTAGGTTGAGGGATATAGCTGAGTATTCTTTTCGGCAGTGGAATGACCTAGCAGAGAGGAGGAAGCTGAAGATGCAAAAAAAGAGTGACTTGGGGGCTAGGCCCCCAGGAAGGGTTAGCATCAAGAGCCAGCTCAGTCTCAGCCTTGGCAGAAGCCTATCCATCTCCTCCTGGAGGACAGGGTGATGAGGCAGAGGCATTGAAAGCGGGAGGGAGGAGATTGGGGGTGTCCATAGCTCATACCATAGTCTTGTCAGTGAGTGAGGAATCTTCCAGGCATGTGAGGAGACGAGGGGTACACAAAAGAATTGGGCTACAGCCCCGAGGGCTGGACTACCTGCGGCAGGTACTGGTGTACAGAGCTGGAAGTTGGGAGAGTTGGGATGGAGGAAGACCATAGACTCCAGAAGGAAATCACGTTAACATCACTGCCTGTAGAGCCCAGGGCAGAGAGGGGTCAGAAGGAGATAGAAGGGAAGAGAAGGAGGGGAGACCCCAGGCCCTGGAGGTCCCAGTGAGGGCAAAGGCAGGCTCCTTGAGGATGGAAGTGGGGAGAGGAGAGGGGGCAGGAGACTGTTGTGGCCAGTAGTTATTTTAGAGTTTTAAGTCTCTCTTCCTCATGGTCCATAGGATGGGTGTGGCCCAGTCATTGTCTTCCTTAGGCTGAGGCTGTGTCTCCCACCAGAGTGTCTAACTAGGAGTCGTTCTGTTTATGAAGCTGAGAAAGCTGACTCTGTGCTGTACCTTCCTGAGGGCCCGCCCCCAGGCAGAGCTCTGTGCTAATGCTGCCATATGGGACCCCGAGGTCCCTCAGGAGGCTTGGGAAACGAGGCAGTAGTTGGGGGTTGAATTTACAGAGCACCCTCAAGCCCTATTTGAATCACATTTCGGCCTTCTCCTCCTGAAAACCTGTATTGTGGCACAAAGCAGCATGAAAACAGTCTGGGCTGAATTTTATTTCCTTTTTCAGTCAAACGCCCCTCGTATTTGATAGGGAGCTGAGGGAATATTGCAAGTACTAGAAAGGTATTAAATTCGGGGGAAGTGTGACTCATTAGGGCATTTCTTGTCATGCCCAGTGTCCCTGAGCCACCAACACGTTGTGTGAGTAGTGAGTGAAGTGGTGGTTGAAGGCTTGACTTAACCAGAACCTCTAGTCTGACTTCTCAGGGGTGTGGACAGTAGTCCGCCCTTAGGTGTATGCATCCATCAACCAGCAAGCATCAGACTCTGAAGCTTTGGTTGAGCCTTTCATAGGACCTCTGTGTGAGAGGGGCCCTATGTAGGGAACCTCCATCTGCCCACTGAAGCTACTTCTAAGTCAGGCCAGGAGGATATTTTCTAGGGATTTTCAAGCAATGGGGAGATGCTGAGAACTTGGGAATATTTGAAATACAGCAAATTCACTAAGTTTGGAGAAGTACATAACATGTGGGAATATGCCCATTGCATTGATGTAAAAAAGGTACTTAGTGAATTTCAGGTAAGAAAGGGTCTGGGAAATCTGCAAACTGAACAGACTGACCCTGTCTCATTGAATGTCAATCCAAGCCAAATCCTCCTGCTGTCCAGTCGATTCAATTCCAACTTGTAACGACCCTTTAGGACAGAGTAGAACTGCCCCATAGGGTTCCCAAGGCTGTAATCTCTACAGGAGCAGACTGCTACATCTTTCTCCCGTGGAGCAGCTGGCAGGTTCGAACTGCCGACATTTTGGCTAGCAGCCAAGTGCTTAACCACTGTGCCACCAAGGCTCCTTATCTCATTGAGTGTACCACTGAGAGAATGGGAATTCTCCAGCATACCCTGCTGGGTGGTTGCTATGGGAAACCCCGTTTTCTCTGGAGAGGTCATGGTTGGGCTGCTCTGTACCTCTCTGTGTCTGTGGCCACTGATATTCATTTGTCTTCACCAGGGAGGGCCTTGGGGTCAAAAAAAGACACTGCAGCAAGTTGCATAAGCTGTCGGTTAAGCAAAATTGGTTTCAAAACAGGGCAGGCTGTGGGTGCAGCGGAGGCAGTGAGCCGTTAGTGGCCTGGGAAGGAAGTGTCCTTTGCACTGCATTGGAAGCCTGTGGTCATCTGGCTCAGTCTCTGAGGTTTCTCTCCCCTGTCACCTTTTGCCATTTGCTGCAGAGTCAATACTGACTCACGGCCACCCCATAGAGTCCCTGGGTGGTGCAAATGGTTGACACATGCGGTTGCTCACTGAAAGGTTGGAGGTTTGAGTCCACCCAGAGGTGCCTGGCAGTCTACTTTCGGGAGATCAGCCACTGAAAAACCCTATGGAGCACAGTTCTACTCTGACTCATGGCGGCATCAGGAGTTGGAGTCAACTCGTCAACAACTGTTTTGTTTTTTTTAATCACCTTTTACCACAAGGCCACACTCTAAGCCAAGTGCAGATTCTCAGCTGACGGTGGGTCCCAGCTCAGACCCAATTTCAAATGTCTTTCTTTAGCCCCCGTAAGTGTTTCTCTGTGTTTTTTCTTAGCAGGATCTGGGGCCAGCTCACCTCTCACGTCCCCGTCCTCACCGACTCCACCCTCTACAGCAGGTTAGTAATGGAGGTGAAGTCATGTGGCTCCCTCCTCCTTCCCACCAACAAGGAGGATTGGGGCCACTTCTCTTCCTGCCTTGACCCAGGCATCTCAGGGCTAGGTAGTACCAGCCTTCTCCAGGGAAACCAGTGAGAGTGTGAAGAAGCAGTGTCATTTGGGAGGGTTAAGGGCCTAGATTTTCAAACATAGATTTCACAGGGGATGGAACAGTTTCAAAGCTACTAGCTGCCCTCTGGCTTGAGCTCACTCTCTTTGCTGAAAAGCCTCCCACGGGGTGCATCAGATCACAGCTTGCCCTTGTAGCACTCAACTAAACAAAACCAGCGCTATGGCCCCTGGGGCCCTGTCCTGCCAGTCCTTCCAGAGCCATCTCTTTATGGAGCCCAGCAGCCATAATGCCAGTGTCCCCATGGAGCAAGTCTGATGAAATACTAGGTGCGAGAATGAGACACGTCATTGAGTTTCCGATTTCCCGAGAACTGTTTGTGCTTTGTTTTGCTCTGCAATGCATTTTCAATTACCTGAATATTTTTCTGTGGCTGGCCTTTGCTTTACCCTTGTGAATTAAATCAGATACTATCAGTTTTGTTTGAAAAATGTAAAAAGAATTTATCTTGGGGAGTACTTATAAAAAATAGTAATTCTGTGGAGTAGACTCGTAAGATTATCTTTCTTCTTTCCTTTTTGGACTAAGATCTCTCTCCTGACCGTTTTGCAAGCCCAGCAGAAACACATTGGGGTACCAGTATCTCCTTTCACTTAAATGAACCGGATGTTCTGCATGTCGGAGCTGGTTCTGCCACCCAGAGCTTGTCTACTGTGTTTGGAAGGGCCTCCACAGCCATTTGAAGGGACGGTCATTGGCTGAGGTTGATTTATGAGTCGATGACACCATATTCATTAAGGCAGCACCCAGGAACCACGAAGCACATTACCCAACTGCCCCTAGATGCTTCTAACCGACCCTCCTAAAAATGACAGCAAGCCAGTGCAAGGTGACTAGTTTGAACGACTTACTTCTGGCCAAGGATGGCTACAGCTGGCTTAGTGCAGAATGTTCTGGGGCCAGAGCTTGTTTTGAGTAGCAAAGTACCTGGCTTACGGGAATGGTATTTTCTTCCCTGTCTGAGTTTGTCAGCAAATTTTACAAGAAAACTCCCAGGCATTGGTCAAGATCGGAAATAGGCTTCTTTGTCTTTTGTAGAGGTGACCTCTATAGGCTGATCAGAAATTTCTGGAGATCCACTACCTAGACTATGTTGAGCCATTTTCTAGAAGATAGAAGTCTTTAGAATATTAAGTTCACACCACTTAGACGTATTAAGGAGATTGGGGAGAATTAACAATGGGATCTGTGTTGTTGTGTGCCGTGGAGTCATTCCAACTCATAGCAACCCCATAGGACAGGGTCGAACTAGTCAATTAGGGTTTCCTAGGCTGTAATCCTTCACTATGTTGCAACAGTGAAGGATTCTATAGGGAAAATATTAAATGACACAGGAAGCATCAAAAGAAGATGGAAAGAATACACAGAGTCATTATACCAAAAAGAATTAGTCGATGTTCAACCATTTCAAGAGGTGGCATATGAGCAGGAACCGATGGTACTGAAGGAGGAAGTCCAGGCTGCTCTGAAGGCATTGGCGGGAAACAAGGCTCCAGGAATTGATGGAATATCAATTGAGATGTTTCAAGAAACAGATGCAGCGCTGGAGGTGCTCACTCGTCTATGCCAAGAAATATGGAAGACAGCTTCCTGGCCAACTGACTGGAAGAGATACATATTTATGCCTATCCCCAAGAAAGATGATCCAACCGAATGTGGAAACGAGAGAACAATATCATTAATATCACACACAAGCAAAATTTTGCCGAAGATCATTCAAAAATGGCTGCAGCAGTATATTGACAGGGAACTGCCAGAAATTCAGGCCAGTTTCAGAAGAGGACGTGGAACCAGGGATATCATTGCTGATGTCAGATGGATCCTGGCTGAAAGCAGAGAATACCAGAAGGATGTTTACCTGTGTGTTATTGACTATGCAAAGGCATTCGACTGTGTGGATCATAACAAATTATGGATAACACTGCAAAGAATGGGAATTCCAGAACACTTAATTGTGCTCATGAGGAACCTTTACATAGATCAAGAGGCAGTTGTTTGGACCGAACAAGGGAATACTGATTGGTTTAAAGTCAGGAAAGGTGTTCATCAGGGTTGTATTCTTTCACCATACCTATTCAACCTGTAAACTGAGCAAATAATCCGAGAAGCTGGACTATATGAAGAAGAACGGGGCATCAGGATTGGAGGAAGACTCATAACAACCTGCGTTATGCAGATGACACAACCTTGGTTGCTGAAAGTGAAGACTTGAAGCACTTACTGATGAAGATCAAAGACCACAGCCTTCAGTATGGATTACACCTCAACATAAAGAAAACAAAAATCCTCACAACTGGACCAATGAGCAACATCATGATAAATGGAGAAAAGATTGAAGTTGTCAAGGATTTCATTTTACTTGGATCCACAGTCAACACCCATGGAAGCAGCAGTCAAGAAATCAAAAGACGCATTGCATTGGGTAAATCTGCTGCAAAGGACCTCTTCAAAGTGTTGAAGAGCAAAGATGTCACCTTGAAGACTAAAGTGCACCTGACCCAAGCCATGGTATTTCAATCGCATCATGTGCATGTGAAAGCTGGACAAGGAATAAGGAAGACCGAGGAAGAATTGATGCCTTTGAATTGTGTTGGCGAAGAATATTGAATATACCTTGGACTGCCAAAAGAACGAACAAATCTGTCTTGGAAGAAGTACAACCAGAATGCTCCTTAGAAGCAAGGATGGTGAGACTGCATCTTACATACTTTGGACATGTTGTCAGGAGGGATCAGTCCCTGGAGAAGGACATCGTGCTTGGCAGAGTACAGGGTCATTAGAAGAGAGGAAGACCCTCAATGAGGTGGATTGACACTTTGGCTGCAACAGTGAGCTCGAGCATAACAATGATTGTAAGGATGGCGCAGGACCGGGCAGTGTTTTGTTCTGTTGTGCACAGAGTGGCTATGAGTCGGAACCGACTCGACGGCACCTAACAACAACAGGCTGTAATCTTTATGGGAGCAGATCGCCAGGTCTTTGTCCCCCACGGACAGCTGGTAGGCTCAAACTGTTGACCATTTGGTTAGCAGCTGAGTGCTTTAGCTGTTGCGCCACCAGGGTCTTTTAACAAAGTGGTGCATAGCACCTCACTGTGCATTAGATGTAGTTCTGGGAAGTTAACTGCCTAGGTCTCATCTTTACATACCGTGGGGAATCCACAGTCGATTCTGGAGTTCTTTTGTGAGTCCTCCAGTTTGCCTGGTTTTTCAGTGAAAGCTTTCTCATAGAGTAGCAGGTTTGCATGAGACAAGGTAACTTTTAGAATAAGAGGAAGGAAAAAGAGAAGTCTTTTGTCATTAGAGTTATGTTGGAAAAACTTTGTCTGAGGTGAGGGAGCAGGGGGCATTACTGTGAGTGTGATAACACCCACCTGAAGGGGACATGGGAGGGTTCAAGGGAAAACATGCGAGGCTCCAGGCACAGTGCCTGGCAGAGATAAGAGACCCCCAGCAAGTACTGGCTCCTTCTTTTCTTTGTCATCTGAAATGTGTTGTTGATGGAATTACCGGCTCAGCCCCAAAGGCTGCGCCCTGACCTCTGCTGGGCGTCTGCTGTAACACTTAAAAATGGTAACTCATGTTAAGTGAAGGACCCCTGATGGTGCAGTGGTTAAGTAAATGGCTGCTAGCCACAAGGTTGTCAGTTCAAACCACCAGCCACTCTGTGGGAGTAAGATGTGGCAGTCTGCTTCCGTAAAGATTTACAGCTTTGGAAGCCCTATGGGGCAGTTCTGCTCTGTTCTGTAGTGTCACTATGAGTCGGAATTGACTCTGCAGCAGTGGGTTTGGTTTTTTTAATATTAAATATTAAAAATAGCAACTCACTTCTAACCAAAAGGTCAGTGGCTCAAACTACCAGCCAGTCCGTGGGAGAAAGATGAGGCAGTCTGCTTCCGTAAAGATTACAGCCCTGTGGGGCAGTTCTCTGGCCTAAGGGGTCACTATGAGTTGCCTGGCACCCAACACCAGCAACAGTATTAAGCATTTGCCTGTCAGTCTACCATTTGGGGCCCTAAATGAGGCGCCCACAGTGAGTTTATTCGTTGTTATTCAGGATGCATTAATTGAGCACCTACTGTGTACACACAGGTGAGCCTTGGCCCTCATGGAGTTCCATTTCCAGTTTCTCTCAGGAGCTCCAGAATGACAGACATAATTCAGGCAAATGCTTTCCTCAGGGTCCAGCGGTGGTAGTTTTTCTCTCAGTGGTTCCTCTTCTTAAACAGAGAACCTCCACCTGGAAAACTACCAACGAGCACCATCTCAAGTTTCCGTTCTGTGCAAGGCATTGGGAGTTGCTCAGTGCATCCTTGTTGATGGATTTGCAAGGGCTTGCCCTGCCTTCAAGGCCTCGTGTAGTGTGGGCAGAACTCAGACTCGGGGTGGCAGCTGCTGGCTAGTCAACTCCAGGACAGGACGCAGGGCCTCCTGCTAGGCTCATCCTTCTCACTGCCTCTCTGCGCACTGCCCACTTTGCTGCGTGGAATCACCTTAACTCTTATTTATGTCTTTATTTCCAGACTAACTTTCTGGTTTTTGAAAAAACATGCTTATCTGGGAACCATGTCAAGGATAGTAGTGTCTTCTAGCTTCATGGTGAAAAGCAGTGCTCTCAAGAAATAAGGGAAAATTTATTTTCCAGTGCCAGTATTAAAAAAGTATCCTGCTCAAGGCAGCACCTCAGATACAACCAAACCTGGGGACTGGTGAGAACTGGTTGGGGAATCTAAGTTTGAGGCCACCACTTGCTAGTTCTGGGGCCTTGGGCAAGTTACTTGACCTCCCTGAACTCAGGTTTCCCATCTGTAAAGGAGGGTGGCAGCAGTGCGGGCCTCATAGGCTATTCAGAGGACTCAGGAGCTACACATGTAAAGGTATAGAACAGCACCTGGCGCACAGTAAGCCCTCAGCACGCTCACTTACCGCGAGACCTTGAGTGAGTCACTTTCCGCCTGTGGGTTTTAGTTACCTCCACTGTAAAAGGCACAGAAGTTGGAGCCATCTCACAAGTTCCTTCTAATTAAGCATATTGGAATTCCACCGTGAATCCTACCCGTTGGCAATTTGCTCTGTGGTAGAGCCACAGCAATAGATCAATGTAGGCAAGTTGAGTTTGGGAGCAGTGCCTTTCTTCCTGAAGACGTCCCTTGTAAGCACATATATGGTAGCTAAGGGTCGTTCTGGAGCCCTAGTGGTGCAGTGATTAAGAGCTTGGCTGCTAACTAAAAGGTCAGCAGTTCTAACCCACCAGCCACTCCTTGGAAACCCTATGAGACAGCTCTACTCTGTCCTATAGGGTCGCTATGAGTCAGAATCGACTCAACAGCAACGGGTCTGTTTGGTTTAAGGGTGGTATTAAGCTCCGTTACTTTTAGGATGCAGCAAAAATGACAGCTGTTTCTAAGTGAGGGCGTCTTATACTCAGGAGCCCTTTCCAGCAATTGCCAATGGCTCAAGCCCCTCCTTTTTCTTACTGCAACTCCCTCCCAGGGGCCTCCTCTGGAGGTCCTTACCAAATTGATGGGAGAACTATCATCTCCCAAAGTCTAGTGGTGATTTCATTGGGTGAAGCCGGATTTTCTAAAACTTTTTCTGAGACCCCTATTTTTCCAGCGAGACATCCCTAGCACTTTCTTTCCTGCTAAAGGTTATGTTTTCTAATTCTGGAAGGTCATGCTTTCATGAACTTTAAAATTCCTTGTTCTTACTTATTTCATGGTAAATGTCACCAACTAATATTTACACTCTGTATTTAGGGAGCCGAGTGGTTTAGCAAGTCCCAGTTTACACCCACACACAAATCCTTCCGAAACCCTTTGAGAGCAGCCAGGCCTTGCCTTTTTTTTTTTAAAAAAAAAGGTTTGCAAAAGAGCATTTTAAGGAACCTTAGCAAGCAGGAGACTCTAAGCTGTTTGTTTTTATTGCTAGTATCTAATGTCTATTTTGGGGATTGTTCTTTTTTACTGCTAGTATCTTAACATCTATTTTGAGGACTGTTTTGTGCCAGGCACCTAAGTGATTTATACTTACTGCTTATCCAATCCTCATGACTACCTGCTTGTCAGAGATGGTGTATTATACTGTATGTCCATTTTACAGATGAGGAAACTGAGGCTCTAGCGGGACTGAGGGGCTTGACCAAGGTCACACAGCTGGGGAGCAGTAGAAACTCAAACATTTAGCCCACAGATTTGTGCTGAGTGTCTGCTCTGGTCCGCTCTTTCCAGGGTGCTCTCTGGGACCCCTGCTGCTAAACACTGCTTGCAGGAATGGAGACAGCTCTGAACGCAGAGCTAGAAAGCCCAGGCTTCTGTCCTAGCTCAGCCACTTTCCCGCTGAGACTTGGACAAGTAATTTCCCTTCTTTGAGGCTGTTTTTTGTTTGTCGTATTTTGTTTTTTTAGGATTTCCTACTCTTTAGTACGTAGATAATGCACACGACAAGGCTTTGTAAAGAGTAAAGTGCTACCGGGCAGGCGATGCCATGAATGTAGACATCAGGGATTCCCAGCCCCTCTTGCTACAGTGGATGAAAGTTTAAGCAGTGATTTTGAAAAGAGAGAACTGCCATTTTGTAGGAACCCCAGGCTGTAAGAATGAATGATGAGAAAGGGGAGTTTAGAATCTGGGGACTGAAGGAGGGAAAACATACATATGGGCACAGAGAGTGACTGTAACCTTAAGTAATAGGAAGGAAGGGTAAGACTTAATAAGACACAAAAGAGCTTCTAGAATTTGCCTGCCTAAGTCACCTACCTAGGCTCAAAATTGATGCGTGGCCATAAGAATTACCTCTTTTTCTCAAAAGCTATACATGCACACCTCAGGCACCATCTTTCTGCCCTTTCGGGTTCTCTCTGAAGAGCATGTTGGCTTGTGCTCTCTCTGTGTGCTGCTGCAGCCTGCCAGCCCACTCCCAAGCCCAAGGGTGCGAGCTCCTCCCTGGTGTGGTCGGGGCAGGCAGGACAGTGTTGCCAGCATCCTTGGTGTCTTCCAGAGCTGCTCCCCATGTGAGTGGTCTGCCCCCCCCACCCCCCCAGCTCCCCCACCCAGGAGAGTTATCCTCTGGACAATGGGGCAGAGTTGGTTCGTTGGGAACCCTGTGATTTACTGTCAGGGAAAGCTTTTATCCTTCACATTTAACCTGGAACCTAGTCAGTTAGAAAGAAAGACAAGACAGATGTTTGCCTTGCCTTTTCTTTTTTTAATGGTTTATAGTTGCCAGTAAGCTAATGCTGGATCCCCCAGATCACCCACTGCCTGACTCAGCTTCCAGATGGCAGGCTCTGGGGGGCGCTGCTCCTTCCCAGGGCTGGCCTGCCTGCCTGCCCAGGAGCCCTCCTCAGACCTGCCCTATGCTTACACTCTTCCCAGCCTTAAAAAAGACGAGTCTCCGTCTTAGACAACGGAGAGATTGTTTGGAAGGAAGTGAGTTTTCATTTTTCTGCCCTCTTGATAAGCCGTCCTTGCTTAGTAAGAGAACTAAGCATACTCACTGTACCCATTACGCTTTTCAGGGGAGGTAGAACCTTCAGGATGCTTCTGGAATAAGTGTTATGCTTGTAAATAAATAGAAATAGCACCTAACTGGCTCAGAAAATGGAAGGGGAAGAGGAAAGCAATTTGTTGGTTACTTTGTTAGCGCTTTTGCCGTGTCGTAAAAGGGTCAGTGTTGTGCTTACAAACCACTGCACTGATTTAAGGATCTCCTAGCTTTGCGGTGAGAATTATCAGCGTGTGACTCAGACGAGTATTTTACTGTCTCTTGTTGTTTGATAAATGATACTAAGATCTGAATAATGACTGTGTCCCCCTCTCTCTCTCTCTCTCTTTGCTGTCTTCAGTAGAGCATGCACCATTTTGAACGTGAATTTTCGGTAAAGTAAGCTATGCTGATTTCTCTAACTTTAAAGATGCTCTGTTTCTCTATGTGAAATGGGACCCTGTGCGTCTAGATCACTGAAGTGATGAGCAAGTGGGAAAGCTGATTTGAGACTATTGCCTTATCAGAACATTTAAATGAAATACAGCATCTTTAAAAAGCACCCCCAGTGACTTCATTTATATTCATTTCATTTTCATTGTGACCTTCAAAATCTTCATTTTCCACTCTTATTTTAACTTGAAAATACAGCTTTAAAAGGAGTCTGAACCCTGCGCATCTGCTGCATGGCATTTGGGCATGTTTTGGTTTTGGACACCATGCCTCTCAGAGTCCTGTTGCTGCTAAAATCTTGCCTCCTAGTTATTCCAGTGAAGGGGAAAAAGGAGCTAGGCAGTGAGTTCCTGGTTACGAGGAGACAGTTTACTGGCTTTTATAACTGACAGTAGGGAAAAATGGGTCTTCTCTTTAAGCATACTTAACAATTCTCCCAAGAGCTGGTGCTGCCTGCTTCCGGGGTCATGCTCTGCCTTCTCTCCTGAGGGTGGCTGGTACGTCTGTGTTGTTTGGTGGCCATTTGGCCTCCCCACCTATGTGTGTGGACCACAAAGGAACTCAGACCTACACAGACCGCTAGACTGCCCCCTGCTAACGCTGGCCCCGAGGTAAGTGGACCCTCAGGCGTCCTTTCTAAGAGGCTGTCAAGGATGTTTCTGGCAAGGCATTCTCCCTTGCTGCAGCTATCTGTGCTCTCCTGCCAGGGCCTCAGCTAGACTGCCACGTTCCCCTCTGGGCTGGTGGAAGAGTCCCATTGAGGGCGGAGTAGTTGGGTCTTAGGGTTTTTGCTCAAGAGAAGGGGAGACTGGAAAGGTCAACTGGGACGAGGGCACAGTGGTGAGTCTCAGGTGCTCAGCGGAAGCGTTGCTGGCGGCCCCTGCAGCCCACTGCCTGGTTTGTATTCAGGCATCACACTTTTTGCCACCTGAAAGGTCGGCATGGGATTGACCACACGGAGAGCTGACTCCCTAGATCAGCCCCTGGCGTGGCAGGGCATCTGGCACGGTCACGTTGGTCGTCCTGGCAGGAGCTGTACACCACACGTTCACATCCTTTTATTTCCTCCGTGCCAGTTCAGTGCCCTGAACTGCTGTTTGTAATTACAGATAAGCTCTCTTGGAACATCCCCCATTGTATTATTGCAGGCCGATATTTTTAAAAGCTGTGTGAGCTCATTAATTGATCTAATGTGGAATCTGTCAGGTCTTATCTGTGGCCTGGGGATAAGGGATCCAGAGGTTTCTTGGGGCTGGAGGAGGGTGGGGAGAATACTCAGTCACATTTGAGGCAGTGTGCACTCAGGTTTTAGGCACTTGTTCCCAGGTTGGTCACAGGACCAGTAGCTCACTCTGAATTTGGTCCTCGTTAGCCCTCCCTACCCCCGTACCCCCAGTGTTACCTGTGTGTTGTAACTTATACCCCAGTGGACCTTTAGAGGGAACTGCAGACCATGGACTAGGCCCAAAGAAAATTGATGGGATGGGGCCTGTGGACAGGGACTGTGAGTGCCCAGGTCTCTGTCTCTGCTTCGTCCAGTTTTGATGTTCTGACCCCTGGACGGGCTCTCCCTTTCTAGGGCGTTCTGAGCTGTTGAGTTAAGCTCTGGCCTTCTTTGCCCTGATTGTACGGTACACGTCAAGATCCACATTGGTTGTCCCAGGCCAGGAAAAAATCCTAACAGGACGACAGGCCCTTTGGGAGCAGCCTGGCCCTCTGTGAGCGGACATCTGGGCGATCATGCTCCTCACCTTTGAACGAGCAGCCTCTCCTTTCGTGAGCAACTCTTAGGAAAAGAGACCCTCAGGCTTCCATTTGCTTTACAGGCACAAGTTACCCCGTAGTACTTTGGACATTGCAGTTATTTACAGCATGTATATTTTCAAAGAGACTCGTGTAAAGTGGCAACAACTTCAGCCTTCACCTGGAAAATGGAGATCCATTTAGTGAACACTACCCCAAAGCCCCCAAACTCTGTGATAGTGAATTTGTGCTTTTAATTTCCAGTGCCTGCTGATGAGGCCAAAGTTAAGGGCTGGTTCCCCCGAGAGCTAAGCAGCTGTGTTTTGTGTCAAGGCCCTGAAGGCCCATCTCTAAATTCCTGGAATCCTGGGCTGGAGGGGTGGCCGGTCTCCTGACGGTCAGTTTCCCGCCTTCAGTAGAACCTCTAAGTGCTGTCGCTGCCCAGAGCCTGTCTTCTGTCCCTCACCCTGCAGTTACTCTGCTACCCAAGATCAAAGCTCAGAGCTGGGGGGCAGCAACCGTGGAGCCCCCCCAAGTACACACACTTGGTCCTGAGTCTCCAGGCTCCGCTGCCCCCTCTGGCCCCGGGGTGGGAGGGCCCGGAAGGAGGGCGGCATGGTGCCCACTCACCCCTGTGGGCAGTGCTTACTCTTGGTGCCCAGTCAAGATCTGAGTTTCAAGAGCCTTCAGCGGCAGTCTCCCCTCCTCCTGGTATTCACTGGTCACTAGAGGAGCGCCCTTCAGAGGAGTGCTCACAGCACACACTCATTCTCCCTGGTTTTCTTACCTGAACAGTCATTTCAGATTTAAAGTCCTTTTTTCTTTTTTGTAACCTCGTGACATAAAGCCGGGAACCCTAGAATAGAACATAATAGGACTTCATTCATTGGTTTTTTGATATCGTATAGAGCTAGTGAGAATGACGTGTCGTTCATGTGTTCGTTGTCTGTACTTGATCTTTCTTTGTATGCCACATCGTCCATCACCGAGAGTCCCGAGACTGCAGAGCATGCCAGTCTGTATCTGTGTGGTTTCTAGATCTCAGCTGCCTTGGGTTTGGGTAAAAGGTGTAGAAGAAGGTAAGTGGTCTTCTGGGAATTGTTAAGACTTTAACTGCCTCCTGTCACACTTGGTGGAATATGCACTTGAGTAGTTTCCTGGTGATCCTGAACTCCTCATCCATGTGAACTCAAGCACTGATTGGGATCGGTACTTGTTACCACCACAGCTTGGTAGCAGTTGTGGGGAAGGCCACCTAGCAGAAGTATCCTAGGCGTGGCCCTCAGGTGGGTGGAAGAGGGAGACAGTAACAGATGGCAGGGTCATGGAGAGCTGCGGGGTCACAGCAGGTGGGCACTAACACTGTGGCATAGGACAGTTCTTTAGGACAGGGCCTTTTCTGTACTTGGTGACTGTTGTCCCGAGAGAACACTTCATTCATTGATTCAGAAGTACAAAAGTGGAGTTCCAGGTGTTGGTGTGCCTGGAAGCTGAGGGAAGTTTTAGATACCTGTCCTGTTTCCCTCTTCTACCCCGCTGGGGTAGTAGAGCTCAGCTTCCCAGTCTCTCCCGATGCTTCAGCAATGAGACACATTGAGTGCACTTCTGTCCTGTTCCCAGGTTGGACCACAGTGGAAAAGCACACTGCTTGAAGAAGACTCATCCCTGAGAATTCTGTTACAATGCTTTGCATTGCTGACAATTATTAGCATTTGGTTTCTTTACTGCAACCTAATAGGAAATAATTATTGGAGACAGACTCTTCTCGGGAACATGTAACCCAGCAGGCGCTGGCTCCTTGCCGGGAACCCTGAGTGGTTTGTCACTTTATGTTAAATCACATCCTTCAGATACTGTGCATGTTGGAACAGCTGAAAAACTGTTCATTACTTATTAGAAATTGGTATTCAGGTAGCCCAGCCTTGTGTGTACAAATGTCCGTCTTTCATTGCTAGTTAGGGGCAGGGGTTGCTGCCCCAGGCCTGGATAAGCAGCTGATGAACTCCTTTTGAGACCCTAACTAATATTGGAAATGGAGTCGAGACTCATCTGTGCAGAGAGTATCGTTGGGTTGAGTTTCGGGTAGTCTGTACTGTATGTTAAGATGGTCTTTTTTCACATAGCTGTTATTTGGGAGAGATGGACACATTTGATTAATTCTCCTTTGATGCTTCTAGCTCAGTGTTTTTTAAAAAGCATAGTGGGTATCTTTGTCCCCCTGAAGGAAAACATTTACAGTCCCACCAGAGTCTGCTCTGCCCAGGCCTGAGCACGTGTGTGTGTAGGACGGGTGGAGAGGTGGACACTGACTGCCCCCTTCGCCTCCGCAGGGACGTCAGCATTGCCTCCGCCTCCACCGCCACCTCCGCCTGCACCACCAGCAGCTCCCTTGGCTCCAGCGAGCACAGAGGCCCCGGCACAGCTCCCGTCCCAGGCTATGAATGGTGTGAGCAGAGGGGCCTTGCTCAGCTCCATCCAGAATTTCCAAAAAGGAACTTTGAGGAAAGCCGAAACCTGTGATCACAGCGCTCCTAAAATCGGCTGAAGCTTTCTGTTTACACGCAGAGGGAAAAGCTCTTTTTTTCCCTCCCACCCCCAAACCCTAAAGTACCTTCTTCCTGGATAATTACTGAGCCAGTACAGCCACATACTGTTTTGCAGATACTCGTGTAAGAGGCTTTTCAAGAGAGAAATATTCAAGTAGAAAAGTCGGGCTGGCGTTGCTGCCTTGAGATAAGTATTTTGCTCCTTTGTTCTTTTTACCATTTTAAGGGAGTCTGGTTCATTCTCTAATGGGCATCTTTTGAGGCAGCAGCATATTGGAATCAATATTTCCAGCAACTGAAGGAAATGGACAAAAACACAGTGACAATATTCAGTTACAGCAGTGAATGGCCTTTGTGTTGCAATTCTTCCGACCCCATCAGACAGGTCCTAAGAAACGTTCCTCTCATAGTTCTTTATCCTAAAGCATCTTCTGGTTATTTCTTAGCTAACTCCCATTTTTGCTATTTGATTTCATCTTAAAGACGTTAACACTCTAGCCCATAACATGGTGATGTCACTGAGGCCATTTCCCCCAATGCAGACTGGGGAAAGCTGGTGGCATTCTAGCAGGAAGGCCGTGTGGTTGTAGACTCAGGGCTGCTGGAGCAACTACTTTAGACCCGTAGTTTAGTTACAATGTATCAAAACAGACAAAATAGGTTGACATCAGAAAAAGCTCTTGGCAATTAGAGGATCTTCTTTATCCTCAGCAATTAAGTTTGGGGTTTGTGGGGGGATCATTATTACAAGTCAATTTGGCATTTGTAGAAATAAGTCCTGATTTTTGAAAGACTATACAAATATATCATCTTTTTATTGTCACTCATATATTGGAAAGATTCTTTATCCTATGATTTGCTTAAACTCCTAAATGAATTGCACTTTAAGGGTTATAAATAATCCATTTTAAAATTGAAGTGCACACATCAGTGTTGGTTACTGTGCAGAGAACGTCACTGTGTATAGTTTCATGTAATCTGTGATATACGTTCAGCTGTATTTTTTATTAAAATAAACCACGTCAAGAAAATGGGTTGTCTGTAATGAGAACTTCTTGTAGCACCTTTTATAAACATAAAGACTAGATCCACAGTCTTAAGTTTCTTTCCCACTTATCCTATTTTGTGCTGTATTTTCCCTTTTAATGAGTAAGAGCTAACAATCTTGTCTTGCTATTTACATTAGGCACCACCTCAGTGATTATAAAACTCATTTAAACCAGCTTTTCCATCTCAGCTTCTGAAGAGAGCAGCATGACAGGATGGCTGGCTTTTGGCAATGCGAAAAATACCTGACGTGAATTTTGCTGTAATTTTAAAGGTAACCTTACTAGAAGTAGGCATTCGAAGAGTCTGTGGACAGGGTCCCGTTCCCAGTGATTGGGTCTAGGTGATTAGTTCCTGATGAGGGCTGTGAGGCCTGAGTCCTTCCAAAGTTAGCTCTGCTATTTTGGATGAAGCTTTAGACAGCTGAGTAAAAAGAAGCAATAATTTTGTACAGTATCAACTTATTTTCCATTTGGTACTAATTTAATAGAACCCTAAGTTTTCCACCTAATTTGAAGAATAGAGAAATGCAATTAGTCATAGTCAGGAATTCCTTTATTCCATATCAAAACAATGTAAGAGTAAATGTAGATGATACACTTTTATACACATAAGTTACCTTTTAGGCTGTATCTTTCATCAGGCCACATTCATACCTTGTACGTCTAGTGAAACAGTAACATTTTACATCAGTCTTGTTCAAAGAACCTGGCAATGTAACAGACCCCCCCCCAAAAAAAAAAAAATCCCGGGGAGTTCCTCCATACACAAGCACATTTAGACTTCATCCCAGCACAAAAACATGGTGCTGCTTTAGAGATTGCTTTCTGAGTAAGGTCTTCAGTACAATCCAGGTGAAATATCAGCAAGTATTTTCAATAGGAAATTCCAACGATTTAATAGTTAATACCAAACTAGATGTTTAACGTCTTCTTTATTGCAAATATGATGTCTTTGACCTGAGGTATAGAGTTGTCTTCTAGAATCTTTGCATAAGGCATAGGGACATCAGCACCAGTGACACGAACTGCAGGAGCATCCAGGTAGTTGAATGCAGGACCTAGGAGCGAATAAAGGCTAGGCTAAGAGGGAGGCAAGGGAAGACTCGCTGAGCAACAGCACCTTGGCACCAGAGGAGTGGCTGACTGAAGAGGAAACACCAGGTAAAAGAACTCTGGTTACGAGGAACTAACTGCCTTTTGTTTTGCTTTTTAACAGTCAAAGGAGAAAGGCCAAACTGACAAGTTGAAAGTTCAGGTCATTTGGCCACTGCTAGCTTTTAATCATTTTATTCAATATTCAGGTGCACATGTTTATTATACCTTGACTATACCCAAGAACCAGTTTCTTTCAAGTACCTTCCATGATCTTGGCACAAATTTCAGCTCCTACTCCAAACTGTGGCCAGCCTCCTTCCACGGTCACAAGATGATTTGTCTTGACGACACTGGCTTCTATGGTTTCAATGTCCATTGGTCTAATGGTACGCATATTTATCACCTAAACAGGTAATGTAATAAATAAGATTTATAGAGCCACCGCATCACAAATAGAGCCCTGTCCCCATCATACCATTTCCTTTTTTGTTTCTTGCCCATCTTTGGGCTAGGAAAATCTCATCTGCCTATTCACCTACAAATGTAAAAGGGGAAACTTAATTTTCAAAAAAAATCTTTAATCTCATGTACAAGCAGCTCTGTTAACTTGCAGAATCCACTTAGCCTTCCTTGGCCTTAACTGCCCTCTCGTCAAAATAAATATAACACCATGGCACTTAAACATATGGGCAAGGAGAGAACTGGAAGGAGAGATCCTGACTTTTGTCTGATTCCCTTAAGTAAGCTATTTCCTTTTTCAGACCTAAATGTCCTTGCGTTTCCACATCAAGCACCTTGTAAAAATATTTTTAACACGGTATTCATCATTAGTAAAAAATAAAAAACAACAAATAAATAAATAAATATAACTAACATCTGAGTCCATACCATGTCCAGGCACTAGGCTGAGTGTTAATTCTCACAATCACCCTATGATGGAACAGTATTTCTGTTACCTCTATTTTATAGCTGATGGAGCTGAGACTTAGAGCACGTAACACACCCAAGCCTAACTAGTAAGTGGTAGGTCCTGGATATGACAGAGTTAGGCTTCCTGACTTCTCAGTTTCCCCTCTCTCCTAACTGCCAGATCTGAGGTTGATCTTAAGAAAGCAGGTACTATTCTAAAAGGTCCAGCGCTCAGGTGGTTAAAAAGCTAAGAATAAATATTAGAAAAACAAGCAGGCTCCCCACTTCAAATGGCGGCAAAACTTAGAGACAAGGCAAGACTGGTTACACCTAGTTAATCTCTTACAGAACTCAAACTCCTAATTCTGAGTCTGAAATTTAAAAGGAGCCGTTCTGATTCTCTAAGCATGTCCACCCACCTCACATTCAATTCCCTCCTTAGACAGCACTGTCGCAGCTTCTAAGCAGTGGCCAACAGGTCTTGAATGGGAAACCACGGTCACATGCGTCCCTGAAACAAAGTGGTCAGAGGTCAGGTTAAAACTAAAGATGCTGTACCACCCTTCAGCCAGCTGTGGCTCTGCTCATTTGTCAAGTCTTCAGCTCAGCTTCATCCTGTTGACATGAGGGATGTGGCAGCCTTCCTGGAAACAAAATGCAGACCTATGGGACTGAAACTTAGACAAGGACAACTGCAGGAGAAATCAGGGCACCACACATTTTTGACTTGAGCTCATCTACAATTGCTTTTATTCAAAGTAAAAGGCAATAACTTCTAAATTGGATTTGAGCAATATAAATAGAGGGGCTGGCTTAAAGACAGTGTTTAAATGTATACTAAGTTCTCTTACCTTGCCTTTCTATTTTGGCTTTTCCAATAGGAATCAGAAAATCTTTTGATTGAGCTGCATCAGGGAATTCGAAAGGAACTCCATACATCAATTCATTCTCCAGCACCACCACTACAAAATAAACATTTAAACAAAAGTAAATACTTATATCAGACTAAAAAAGTATATACAACATCATTCATTTTGTAAAATGTTCCACTGTGCTAATTAACCAAAAATAAAAAACCAGTGCCGTTGAGTTGATTACAGTCAAAGATAAGAAAAAAAATCACATTCTTTACTATCTTTACTGTGTCTATAAATCATTAACATTTTGTATGAGCTGGCTAAGCCCCACTAAAACAAAACCAAACCTGTTACCATCAAGTTGATTCCGACTCATAGTGACCCTACAGGACAGAGTAGAACTGCCCCGTAGTGTTTCCAAGGCTGTAAATCTTTGCGGAAGCAGACTACCACATCTTTCTCCAACGTGCGGCTGGTGGGTTCAAGCTGCCGACCTTCCAGTTAGGAGCCAAGCACTTTAACCACTGTGCCACCAGGAAGCCTTTACTTGTCCCTTTTATGAAGGATTTCATTTTAGTTCTTTAATGTTCAAAAGAGACCCAAGGGTCATTCTGCTGACCTGGATTGTTATCCCGAATGGCTGATTTAATAAGTCCTTTTGCATCCTCTGAATTCCAGGGGCTGACCACCTTTAAGCCTGGGCAGTGCCCATACCAGGCAGCAAAGCACTGTGAATGCTGAGCAGCCACGCCCGCTGAAGCACCATTGGGCCCCCTGAAGACTATGGGCACAGACTGACGGCCCCCAGACATGTAGTAAGTCTTGGCAGCCGAGTTTATAACCTGATCAATGGCTTGCATAGAGAAATTGAAGGTCATAAATTCACAAATGGGCCGCAAACCAGCCTGTCAAGTCAAAAACATAGATATTAAAAACAGAAACTCACAGCACTGAAGTGTGGCAAACAACCACTCCGTTCCTCCAACATTCAAACAAGGTTTTTAAAAGGGAAAAAATCTCTTTGAATGAGTTTCACAGATAATACTACATACCATAGCTGCACCTACTGCAATTCCAGCAAAGCCCATCTATAAAGCAAAGCACAAAATGAGTGAAAATCCATAAAGATAATAGTATGCACTTCATTCAATATGCCCCTCAAACGTATTTCTTGCTGGAAGGCTTACCTCAGATATGGGAGTGTCTATGATCCTCTTGTCTCCGTATTTCTTCCACAGGCCTCGACTAACCTATTATTGAGAGTTGACCCCGTTACTTTTAAGCATACCTGGGAGCAAATGACCACTTCAATTTTGTATAACTTTCATGTATTCTGATTACCTTGTATGCCCCATCATACTGGGCAACTTCCTCCCCCAGCAGAAAAACCTTCTCATCTCTTTCCAGCTCCTCGTCCATCCCTTGATTTATAGCATCACGAACTGTCACCTGTCACAGGTATGGGCAGTTGATAAGCTACAGAGTTATTTAGGATACTACGGAGATTCTCTCCTGTTATACTTACCTAGACTGCCCACAGAATACAATAAAAAAACTAACACTAGAACAGGCTTCTCTTAAAAAGTTCACTGAATTCTGGAAGTATTTTCTAGCATACATAGCTGGTCTCGGGTGTGTTACTGCTTTCCTTGATGCGCACCCAAGCTTAAGAAAAATGCTTCCCTTGGTCAGACCTGCTTGCACGTGGTTTCCTGAGCAGAAAGAATACTGGGTTTTTTATTTATACACTTGGTGTAATATGGGGCAGAGAAATGTCAAGGTAGCATAAATGATACTAGGCATCAGCATTCACTAGGTGCTAAAAAAAAAACAAAACCAAACCCAGTGCCGTCGAGTTGATTCCGACTCACCGCGACCCTACAGAACAAGAGTAGAACTGCCCCACGGAGTTTCCAAGGAGCGCCTGGCGGATTCGAACCGCCGACCCTTTGATTAGCAGCCGTAGCACTTAACCACTACGCCACCAGGGTTTCCTAGGCACTGCCAAACTGCGTTCAGGATCTTTTTAATCCTTACAGCCACCCTCCAAACCAAAAAAAAAAAAAAAAAAGTGGAGTCAATTCTGACTCCCAGCGACCCTATAGGACAGGGTAGATCTGCCTCAGGGGGTTTCCAGAGTTGTAATCTTTAGGCTTTCTTCCGCGGAGTGGGGTGGTGGGTTCCAACCGCGGACCTTTCGGTTAGCAGCCGAGTGCTTAACCACTGCGCCACCAGGGCGCCTTACAACTACAATAAGTGTTATTTTACCACACAGATTGGTAGACGCCCCTAATTTAAAAAAAAAGGGGTGAGGGGTGTTGGGTGGGTAATGGAACGTCAAGTCCCGTTTTCACAGACCGCCCATCTGAGCCCAACCAGCCTCGCAGGTGTGACATTTCGGGGTGACAGGCGACAAGGCGGCACGAGATCCACCAGGCTCCAGCGCGGTGAGCGGACTGGGGTCCTAAACCCACTTGGGGACCAAGAGGGTTTCCTAGAGGAGGTGACGCCTGCACAGTTCCGAGAGACAAGGAGGAATCTGCAGGACGAGAAAAGGCTGTCCAGGCAGAGGGCAGGCCGGTAAAAAGGCCGGGGGGCGCGCAGCACGCAGGACGCGGACTCCCCAGACCCCAGGAGCCGTGAACACCTCCCAGGCACGGCGCAGGCGCGACCCCGACCTCGGCCCCGGGGCTCCCTCCGGTGGCCAGCGTCCGGGCCGCTCACCTGCAGCGCCGCCGGCGCCGTCCGGTGGAAGCGCCTCCTCAGCAGCCCAGACACCTGGCAGGGAGAGACAGGAGGCGTTCAGAGGGCACGCAGAGTAGGCAGGGGTCGCGGGAGTCGCCGGGCCCCCTCGCTGCCGCTTACCTGCCGAACGGGCCTCCGCACCAGCCCAGACGCCGCCGCCATCTTGCCGGTGTCCTCTAGCCGCCGCCTCAAGACAACACAGCGGGCTCGGCCAGTGTGGGCAGGTCCCGCCTCCCCCGCCGCCGCGGCCCAATGACAGAGCGCGGCGCCCGCGTGTCCCGCCCACCGGAGGAGGAGCTGGGGGCGGGGCCGAGGTGGTGCCGTCCCTCTGCCTGGAGCCGATTCAAATCAACTTTATTGACAGCAGGCGGCGCCTGACACGCGGGGTGCACGCCGCGGCCACGTCCCAGGCTGGTGTTGCTCGAAGCGCTGGGACAAAAGTCAGACTCTGAGGAGCATGATTGCTCTAGGCTGAGAGGGACCTTAGGAGGTCAGGGGTCTGTGGCAGCAGAATCCTTTCGGCACCAAGTAGCTCTTGCACACACTCCTGTGACGGGGAACTTACCACCTTGTTAGTGAACCTGGGCAGCGCTATCTCTTCGCTCCTTACAATGCGAGCAATAGCCTTTATTCACGCATTAAGCGCCTACTGTGTGCTAAGCATTGTGACGAGAGCTTTATACCAAAAACCAAGCCCCGTTGCCGGCCAGTCAGTTCTGACTCGTGGACACCTTGCATGTCACAGGGCACAACTGCTCCATAGGTTTTTCTTGGCTGTAATCTTAATGGAAGCAGATCGCCTGGTCTTTATTTCTTGACACCACTGGGTGAGTTTGAACCGCCAACCTTTCAGTTAGTAGTGTCATTTACTTATCACAGCAACCCTATCAGGTACCGTGTTAGTTAATATTATCTCCATTTTGCAGACGGGTAAACTGAAGCACAGATTGGTTAAATGAGGTGGGATTTGAATTTAGGACTGTCTGACTCAAAGCAGACTTTTCCTACTGCTTCCTAAAGCAGAAAGTGGGGTCCTGGGAGGAGGTTACAGCAACCTGCATTTAGAGAGGGCCTTTTAGGGAGGTGCCAAACACCTGACCATAGGGGCAGCCTCTGGGAGCTTCCTCTCCTTGCCATTATGGGTAAGGTAGGACCACTGAGGATTCCTTTAGTCCTCTCCTGACCTCAAAACATTCCAAACAAAGCCCTTCTGTGGCCCAGAGCTGCAGACCACAAATCTGCAACCTTGGAGTCATGATTTTGTTGGCAGTGATAAGTGCAGGTTTAATGTAAGGGTTCTGGGAAGCCAGTATGGCAAGGGAATAAAAAGATCACAGGAATCAGTCTGCTTGCTGAGAAGTGGAAGTGTGTGCAAGGGCAGAAGCTGGGAGATCTGGAAGCTGGAAGGGCAGAAGGCTGCTGAACAGAGAGAGCTAGACAAGGAGGCAGCTTCGGGATGGAGAGGAGGGACAGGTTTGAGATGTATTTGGGACTGGAATCAATAGGATTGCTGTGAGGGAAGGTGAGGAATTGAGGAGGACCCTGGGTTTTTTTTTTTTTTGTCAATGGTTAAGAGCTCGGCTGCTAACCAAAAGGTCAATAGTTTGAATCCACCAGCCCCTCCTTGGAAACCCTATGGGGCAGTTCTACTCAACTTGGCTTGCAATGGGTTTGGATGGATGGGAGAGGAGAGGAGGCTGGGGCAGTGTAGGCGTGAGGAGTTGGGAAAGTAAGAGCCCATTCTGAACAAGTGAGTTTAGATGACTGGGAGATACCCAGGTGGGATATAAGAGCCTGGAGCTTAGAGGCTAGACAGGCCTAGAGTTATAAATTTGGGGACAGCTGCATAGAGTAGGTCTTTAATCTCTGGGCTTCGGCTTACTCCTCTGTAAAATGGAGAGATGGCCTCTAAGGGATGGAGTCCAGACCTTCTAGGTCTCCCTCGCCTGTTGCCATCATTCATTCCATTCAGACCCTGCCTTTGCCCAGCAAGAGGTCTGGCTGGAAGCCCCAGGAGCCTCAGTACTTCCTAGACAGCCTGAGAAATCCTTGCATTTGAGATGTCAGCCCCCAGGGATTCCAGAGTCCTGCTCAGAAGCAAAATGTGAGTTAAGTCCACACCCCACCCCAGCACTGAAAGATTTCAGGATAAGAATTGCAAAGCAATTCATCAGGGTAAAGGAACAGTGACCTAAAGGGAAGCAGTCTGTGGACTGCGGTCTGGACAAAGGATAGTATTCTTGGGCTGTATACACTCAGAGGTCCGAGAAAGCCAGGAATGCCAAGCCTGTGCAGCCGGTCTGGGCAGCTTAGTCAGAAAGGCATTGCAACTCCACAGACCTCAGCTGGCCCCAGCTGAGAATTTCCTTTTGAAATAAGGGCTTTGGACATTTTCAGACACATTAGGTATATTCATCTGTCCATGTACTTCCCTTTCAAACTCTATAAATGGCCAGTTTGGAAAGCCTGGTCACAATTTTCAGTTTAAGAGTTAAAGACACAAAAGATTAAAGTATTGAATTTTAAATCCATAACCTTTTCAAAACCAGTCTACATGCTCACTAGATTCTCCTGAGAAGAACTGGGAAATATAAACTGGCCCGCTAGACCTCTTCAGAATCCAGTCTTTCCGGAGTCACTGAGCATTTGCCCACAAGTCCCTTTCGGTTCTTTGTCAGTTGTCAGAAAGTCCTTTATCCAAGGTTTTCAGTCTCCGGGCTTGACCAACTTCTTCTTCTTTTTTTTACTGAGAACAAGGTTTATTAAAGAGAGCTTTTTACTCCACGACACTTCTTTTAGGTATAAGTAAGACACAGTAAAACATGTATTTCAACCACGCATGGAAGTTGCCTCATTTCTCCTGCCAGTCATTCCCTACACAACACCCCATAGGCAGACACAGTTCTGATCTCCATCACCGTATTTTAGTTTGTCTGTTTTAGAACTTGAAATAAATGCAATCATACAGTGTGTATTTGTGTGTGTGTGGTAAAATATACATATAACAGCATTTGGCATTTTGACGTTTCTTACATGTACAATTCAGTGACTTCAATTTCATTCATCATGTTCCACCAGCATTAACAGACACTCAGTGCCTCCTAAGCAGTGACTTCCCCTTTCCCCTCCTTCCCACCTCCTGGTAACCACTAGTAAACTCTGGGCTCTATACATTTGAGTGTTCTAGATATATAAGCGGGATCATACAATATTTTCCCTTTTGCAACTGATTTATTTCACTCAGCATGTTTTCAAGGTTCATCCATGTTGTAGCATGTATCAGAACTTAATTCTTAATAAAGATTACTGAGTAATATTCCATTGTGTTGATAATACCACATTTTTTTAAATCCATTCATCTGTTGATGAACATTTAGGTTGTTTCCACCTTTGGCTATTGTGAATAGTGGGCAGTGAACATTAGTGTGCAACTATCAATTCCTTTAGGTATATAGCTAGGGAAGGAATTGTTGGGTCGTATGGTAATTCTGTACTGATTATTAATGGATGTTTGCAGCTGTTTCTTCCCATTTTGAGTCGTGCCACATCAGCAAATGAAGGTCCTGAAAGCTTAACTCCATCCACATGATTAGGGCCAACTCTATTTTGAGGAGGCACCTCTTCCCCAGTAGCCTTTTGAGTGCCTTCCAACCTGAGGAACTCATCTTCCGGCACTGTATCAGGCAGTGTTCCACTGCCATTCATGAGGTTTTCACTGACTAATTTCTTTCAGAAGTAGACTGCCAGGTCCTTCTTCCTACACCATGGGTGACCCTGCTGATATTTCAATACCAGTGGCATAGTGTCCAGCATCACAGCAACACACAAACCCCCACAGTACGACAGACTAACACATGTATCCATTAATAACCGGAACAAGGAATGTATGAACTATGAACCTAGGAAAACTAGAAATCATAAAAAATGAAATGGAATGCATAACATCGATACCCTAGGCATTAGTGAGCTGAAAGGGACTGGTATTGGCCATTTTGAATCTGACAATAATATGGTCTGCTATGCTGGGAATGACAAATTGAAGAGGAATTACGTTGCATTCAGCGTCAAAAAGAACATTTCAAGATCTATCCTGAAATACAACACTGCCAGTGATAGGATAATATCTATATGCCTACAAGGAAGACCAGTTAACATGACTATTCAAATTTACACACCAACCACAAAGGCCAAAGATGAAGAGATTGAAGATTTTTACCAACTTATGCAATCTGAAATTCACCGAACATGCAATCAGGATGCATTGATAATTACTGGTGATTGGAATGTGAAAGTTGGAAACAAAGAAGAAGCATCATTAGTTGGAAAATATGGCCATGGTGATAGCAATGATGCCAGTTTTTCACATGATAGAATTTTGTAAGACTTCTTCGTTGCAAATACTTTTTTCAACATCATCAATAGCTACTATACCCGAGGACCTCGCCGAATGGAATACACAGGAATCAAATCGACTACATCTGCGGAAAGACATGATGGAAAAGCTCAATATCATCAGTCAGAACAAGGCCAGGGGACGACTGCAGAGCACACCATCAATTGCTCCTATGCAAGTTCAAGTTGAAACTGAAGAAAATTAGAACAAGTCCAGTAGAGCCAAAGTACGGCCTCGAGTATATCCCACTTGAATTTAGAGACCATCTCAAGAATAGATTTGAACGTTGAACACTAATGATTGAAGACCAGACAAGTTGTGGAATGACATCAAGGGCATCATACATGAGGAAAGCAAGAGGTCATTAAAAAGACAGGAAAGAAAGAAAAGACCAAAATGGATGTCAGAAGAGACTCTGAAACTTGCTCTTGAATGTCGAGTAGCTAAGGCAAAAAGAAGAAATGATGAAGTAAAAGAGTTGAACAGAAGATTGCAAAGGGTGTATCGAGAAGACAAAGTAAACTATTATGATGACATGTGCAAAGACCTGGAGTTAGAAAACCAAAAAGGAAGAACACGCTCGGCATAGAATCCTTCAGAGTTGCGATACTGAAGGATTCTATGCGCAAAATACTGAGCGATGCAGGAAGCATCAAAAGAAAATGGAAGGAATACACAGAGTCACTATACCAAAAAGAATTGGTTGACGTTCAACCATTTCAGGAGGTAGTACATGATCAAGAACAATGTTACTGAAGGGAAAAGTCCAAGCTGCACTGAAGGTATTGGTGAAAAACACGGTTCCAGGAATTGACGGAATACCAACTGAGATGTTTCAACAAATGGATGCAGCATTGGAAGCTCTCCCTCATCTATGCCAAGAAATTTGGAAAACAGCTACCTGGCCAACTAACTGGAAGAGATGGATATTTATGCCTATTCCAAAGAAAGGTGATCCCACTGAATGTGGAAATTATTGAACAATATCTTTGATTTCACATGCAGGTAAAATTTTACTGAAAATCATTCAAAAGCGGCTGCAGCAATATATTGACAGGGAACTGCCAGAAATTCAAGACAGACTTAGAAGAGGACATGGAACCAGGGATATCATTGCTGATGTCACATGGATCCTGGCTGAAAGCAGAGAATACCAGAAAGATGTTTACTTGTGTTTTATTGACTATGCAAAGGGATTCGATTGTGTGGATCATAACAAATTATGGATAACATTGCGAAGAATGGGAATTCCTGAATACTTAATTGTGCTCATGAGGAACCTTTACATAGACCAAGAGGCAGTCGTCTGAACAGAACAAGGGGATACTGCATGGTTTAAAGTCAGGAAAGGTGTGCGTCAGGGTTATATCCTTTCATCATATCTATTCAATCTGTATGTTGAGCAAATAATCCGAGAAGCTGGACTATATGAAGAAGAATGAGGCATCAGGATTGGAGAAAGACTCATTAACAACCTGCATTATGCAGATGACACAACCTTCCTTGCTGAAAGTGAAGAGGACTTGAAGCACTTACTAATGAAGATCAGAGACCTCAGCCTTCAGTATGGATTGCACCTCAACATAAAGAAAACAAAAATCCTCACAACTGGACCAGTGAGCAACATCATGATAAACGGAGAAAAGATCGAAGTTGTCAAGGGTTTCATTTTACTTGGATCCATAATCAACAGCCATGGAAGCAGCACTCAAGAAATCAAATGATGCATGGCATTGTGCAAATATACTGCAAAAGACTTCTTTAAAAAGTGAAGATGTCACTTTAAAGATCCATCTTTGCTTTTGAACACTTTAAAGAAGTCTGACCCTAGCCATGGTGTTTTCAATAGCCTCCTATGCATGTGAAAGCTGGACAATGAATAAGGAAGATTGAAGAAGAATTGACGCCTTTGAGTTGTGGTATTGGCGAAGAATACCGAATATACCATGGAGTGCCAGAAGAATGAACAAATCTGTCTTGAAAGAAGTACAGCCAGAATACTCCTTAGAAGTGAGGATGGGGTGACTTCCTGTTACATACTTAGGACATGTTATCAGGAGGGATCAGTTCCAGCAGAAGGACATCATGCTTGGTTAAAGACGAAGACCCTCAATGAGATGGATTGACACAGTGGCTGCAGCAGTGGGCTCAAGCATACCAATTGTAAGGATCAGGCAGTGTTTTGTTCTGTTGTACATAGGTTTGTTATGAGTCAGAAGCGACTCAACAGCACCTAACAACAACACCATGGTAATTCTATGTTTAAATTTTTGAGGAGCTATTAAACTCTTTCCTACAGTGGCTGCACCATTTTACACCCCCACCAGCAATGGATGAGGGTTCCAATTTCTCCACGTCCTCACCAACACTTGCTACTTTCCATTTTTCTGATCATAGCCTTCCTAATGGGGATGAAGTGGTATGTCATTATAGTTTTGATTTGCAGTGCCAATACATAGGATCACCATGAATTGGAATAGACTCAACAGCAGCTAAAGACAATGCAACGACTAATGTTTTTGTGTTTTCATGTGCTTGTGACGGCTTCAAACTGATTCAGAACTGTTCAGTAATTAATTGCTAGTGTAAACAAGGGCAGCATATGCATTGCATAGCAGCCAAATCTGTTGCCTATTGAATTTTGACACTAGTAGGAAACAAACAGTGGTGCCCCACTCAAAGATGGCGGCCAACCATACCACTTTGAATGTGTGTCTTCTCCAGAGTCCTGCCGATAATCCAGTCTCCTGGGATGCCCAATCCAATCGCCCAGCTTTTGAATGCATATGAGGCGACTGAAAACACCATGGCTTGGATCAGGCGCACCTTAGTCCTTAAAGTGACATCTTTGCTTTTTAACACTTTAAAGAGGTCTTTTGAAACAAATTTGCGCAATGCAATGCATCATTTGATTCCTTGACTACTGCTTCCATGGGCATTGATTGTGGATCTAAGTAAAACGAACTCCTTACCAACTTCAATCTTTTCTGCATTTACCAGGAAGTTGCTTATTGATCCAGTTTGAGGATTTTTGTTTTCTTTATGTTGAAGTGTAATCCATACTGTAGTCTTTGATCTTCATCAGTAAGTGCTACTCGGGTCAAAATTCGATGGACAACAGATTTGCTTGCTATGCAATGTGTACGCTGCCATTGTTTACAATGGCAATTACTGAATCAGCTCGAAGCCCTGGTTTGTAGCCATTTGCTTATCTTCTCTGGCAAAATGTTTATTCAAGTCCTTTGTCCATTTTTTTTCATTGTGTTGTTCGTCTTTTTATTCCTAAGTTGTAAGAATTCCTTATATAGTCTAGATAAAAACCCTTAAGTGATATATGGTTTCCAAATATTTTCTTCCACTGTGTAGGTTGTCTCTTCACTTTCTTGATAGAGTCCTTTAGTGCACAAAATTATTTAATTTTGATGAAGTCTATTATATATATATTTTCTTTTGTTGCTTGTGCTGTTGGTGTTACATATAAGAATTCATTATCAAAAACAAAATCTTGAAGCTTTATCCCTATGTTTTGTTCTAAGAGGTTTACAGTTTTAGTTTTTATATTTAGGCCATTATTCCATTTTGAGTTAATTATTGTATATGGTATGAGGTAGGGATACAACTTTATTCTTTTGCATGTGGAGATCCAGTTGTCCCAGCACTATTTGTTGAAAAGACTATTCTTTCCCTATTGAATGGACTTGGCACCCTTGTTGAAAATCAATTGTATAGGTTTATTTTTGGACTCACAATTCTCTTCCATTGGTCTATATGTTTCTCCTTGTATCAGTACCACACTATTTTAATTACTGTGGCTTTATAGTATTGTCATGGATTAAATTGTGTCTCCCAAAATGTGTGTCAACTTGGCTAGGCCATGATTCCCAGTATTGTGTGATTGTCCACCGTTTTGTCATCTGATGTTGTTTTCCTGTGTATTATAAATCCTACCTCTATGACGTTAATGAGGCAGGATTAGAGGCAGTTATGTTAATGAGGCAGGACTCAACTACAGGATTAGGTTGTGTCTTAAACCAATCACTTTTGAGATATAAAAGAAAGAAGTGAACAGAGTGATAAGGGGACCTCATACCACCAAGAAAGAAGCACAAGATGTCCTTCTGACCTGGGGTCCCTGTGCAGAGAATCTCCTAGGCCAGGGGAAGATTAATGACAAGGACCTTCCTCTAGAGGTGACAGACAGAGAAAGCCTTCCCCTGGAGGTGATGCCCTGAATTTGGATTTCTAGCCTACTAAACTGTGACAGAATAAAATTTCTCTCTGTTAAAGCCATCCACTTGTGGTATTTCTGTTATAGCAGCACTAGGTAACTAAGACAGAATTTGATACCAGGAATGGGCTGCTGCTCTAACAGATACCTAAAATGTGGAAGCAGTTTTAAAACTGTGAATGGATAGAAGCTGGAAGAGTTTTAAAGTGCCTAATAGTTAAAAGCCTAGATTGCCCTGAAGAGACTGTTGGTGGGATTATGGACATCAAAGTCAATTCCGGTGAGGACTCAGGAGGAAGTGAGGAGAGCTGTTACACTAGAGATAGCACAGATAGTGAGAAGTGGCAGCAGCAGAACCAGGAGACCAGTGCAAGACAGCGCTGGAGCCAACCTACGAAGACAGAAAGCTGAGTACCTTTGGCAGAAGGCTTCCTGGTGGAGTGGAATGCCTTCGAGCACTTATCAGTGGAGCCAGGCTTGCTGACCCATGGAGCAAGAGAGCTGAGTGCCTTCTGGCAGAAGTTTACTGGTGGAGTGTTGTGCCTCCAGGTGCTTATCGGTGGAGCTTCAGAGCTTTAGAACACTTGTCCCAGCAGGGCAGATGCAGGCGGAGAGGCCTAAGGGGCCAAGAGACCAAGGAACCAGGAAGCAGAAGTTGAAGAGACAAGGAACACAGGAATCAGAGCTGCCTTGGTCTCAAAGGGTAGAGTCACCACTCAGATGGACTAGGAGAATTTTACGGCCAAAGCTGAGGGAGCAGAGTTGCTGTTCCAGTGGGCCTGGAAGGTGCAGCTGAAGCCCAGGGCCAAGGGGCCTCCACACAGAATCCTTAGAGTGTGGCCAATACCTAGATTCTGGAAGCCATTGTGTAAGTGGTCTCAGAAAACAGGATTATTTTCAAGCCTTGAGAGCTAATGTAGTGTGTTCTGCTGACTTGCTTGGTGCCTGTTATGTCTTTTTTCCGTCCAATTTCTCCCATTTGTAATGGAAATGTCTAGCTTGTACCTGTTCCACCATTGTACTTTGGAAGCAGATATCTTGGACTCACCCCCGCGTGTCTGTCAGTTTGTCATACTGTGGGGGCTTGTGTTAACAATCTGGGTTATGCAGATGACACAATCTTGCTTGCTGAAAGTGAAAAGGACTTGATGCACTTACTAGTGAAGATCAAAGACCAGAGCCTTCAGTATGGATTGCACCC
The DNA here is from genome assembly GCF_024166365.1 of Elephas maximus indicus. Lineage (NCBI taxonomy): Eukaryota > Metazoa > Chordata > Mammalia > Proboscidea > Elephantidae > Elephas > Elephas maximus. Next base: position 63,035,937 of record NC_064838.1, read on the forward strand.
CAACATAAAGAAAACAAAAATCCTCACAACTGGACCAATGAGCAACATCATGATAAACAGAGAAAAGGTTGACGTTGTCAAGGATTTCATTTTACTTGGATCCACAATCAACACCCATGGAAGCAGCAGTCAAGAAATCAAGAGATGCATTGCATTGGGTAAATCTGCTGCAAGGGACCTCTTTAAAGTGCTGAAGAGCAAAGATGTCACCTTAAAGACTAAGGTGTGCCTGACCCAAGCCATGGTATTTTCAATCACATCATATGCACGTGAAAGCTGGGCAATGAACAAGGAAGACTGAAGAAGAATTGACACCTTTAAATTATGGTGTTGGTGAAGAATATTAAATGTACCTTGGACTGCCAAAAGAATGAACAAATCTGTCTTGGAGGAAGTACAACCAGAATGCTCCTTAGAAGCAAGGATGGTGAGACTGTATCTTACATACATTGGACATGTTGTCAGGAGGGATCAGTCCCTGGAGAAGGGCATCATGCTTGGCAAAGTACGGGGTCAGCGGAAAAGAGGAAGACCCTCAGCAAGGTGGATTGACACAGTGGCTGCAACAATGAGCTCAAGCATAACGATTGTAAGGATGGTGCAGGACCGGGCAGTGTTTCATTCTGTTGTGCATAGGGTCGCTATGAGTCAGAACCGACTCGACGGCACCTAACAACAACACCACCACCTTGTACTAGATTGCACAGATGAAGAAGAATTTTTGGATTTTGGACTTGGAGTTGAATTAAGACTTTTGCTATGATGTGATGGGGTAAATATGTTTTACATGTAGCAAGGACACGGATTTTGGGGAGCCAAAGGGTAGAATGTCATGGATTGAATTGTATCCCCCCAAAATATGTGTCAATTTAGCTAGGCCGTGATTCCCAGTGTTGTGTGATTGTCCACCATTTTGTCATCTGATGTGATTTTTCTATGTGTTGTAAATCCTACCTCTATGATATTAATGAGGCAGGATTAGAGGCAGTTATGTTAATGAAGCAGGACTCAATCTACAGGATTAGGTTGTGTCTTAAACCAATCTCTTTTGAGATATAAAAGAAAGAAGTGAGCAGAGAGAGAGGGGGCCTCATACCACCAAGAAAGAAGCACTGGGAACAAAGTGCATCCTTTTGTCCCTGAGTTCCTGTGCAGAGAAGCTCCTATTCCAGGAAAAGATTGATGACAAGGACTTTTCTCTGGAGCCGAGAGAGAGAAAGCCTTCCCCTGGAGCTGGTGACCTGAATTTGGTCTTCTAGCCTACTAAACTGTGACAGGATAAAATTTCTCTCCATTAAAGCCATCCACCTGTGGTATGTCTGTTCCAGCAGCACTAGGGAACTAAGACAAGTACGTTTTGAAATTGTAAAGTATAAGTCCTTCTACTTTGTTCTTATTTTTCAAGACTATTTGGGGCCCCTTGCCATTCCATATGCATTTGAGGATTGTCTTTTCCATTTCTAGAAAACAGGCTGTTGGGATATTGATAGATATTCCATTGAATCTGCAGATCACTTTGGCTAGTATTGACCACTTAACAGTTTCAAGCTTTTAATTCATGAACACAGATTTCTTTCCATTTATTTAGGTCTTCTTTAATTTTTTTCAACAGTGTTTTATAGTTTTCAGTGTACAAGTCTTTCACCTCCCTGATTAAATTTATTCCTGGGTGTCTTAGTTATCTAGTGCTGCTCTAACAGAAATACCACAAGTGGATGGCTTTAACAAACAGAAGTTTATTCTTTCACATTTTAGGAGGCTAGAAGTCCGAATTCAGGACGCCAGCTCTAGGGGAAGGCATTTTCTCTCTGTCGGCTCTGGGGGAAGGCCCTTGTCTCCTTTCAACATCTGTGGGCCTGGTGTTCCTTGGCATCTCCACGTTTCTTGGCATCAGTCTTCCTCTGGGTCTAGGAGGTTCTCAGTGCAGGGACCTCAGATCCAAAGGATGTGCTCCACTCCCAGGTTTTTCTTGATGGTAGTGAAGTTCCTCTTCTCTGTGCTTGCTTCTTTCTCCTTTTATCTCTTGTAAGACGAAAAGTGTGATTCAAGCAAGGGCGTGTCTTGCATAAGGTGGTGAGTCAGTATACACCCCACACAAATTCTGCCTCGATAACATATAGAGGTTTAGGATTTACCACAATATCACAAAATGGAGGACAGTTACATCAGATCACAGAATGAAGGACAATTACACAATACTGGGAATCATGGCCTATTCAAATTCACATATATTTTTGGGGGACACAGTTCAATCCATGACATTCCACTCTTTGTCGTTGTCGTTAGGTATCATCGAGTAGGTTCCAATTCATAATGACCGTATGTACAACAGAATGAAACACTACCCAGTCCTGCACCATCCTCACAATCATTGTTATGCTTAAGCCCATTGTTGCAGCCACTGTGTCGATCCATCTCATTGAGGTTCTTCCTCTTTTTTGCTGACCCTCTCCTTTACCATGCATGATGTCCTTCTCCAGGGACTAATCCCTCCTGACAACATGTCCAAAGTATGTGACACATAGTCTTGCCATCCTTGCTTCTAAGGAGCGTTCTGGTTGCACTTCTTTCAAGACAGATTTGTTCATTCTTTTGGCAGTCCATGGTACATTCAATATTCTTCTACAACACAATTCAAAGGCGTTTATTCTTCTTCAGTCTTCCTTATTCATCGTCCAGCTTTCACATGCATAGGAGGTGATTGAAAACACCATGGCTTGGGTCAGGTGCACCTTAGTCTTCAAGGTGACATCTTTGCTTTTCAACAGTTTAAAGAGGTCCTTTGCAGCAGATTTGCCCAATGCTATGTGTCTCTTGATTTCTTGACTGCTGCTTCCATGGGTCTTGATTGTGGATCCTAATAAAATGAAATCCTTGACAACTTCAATCTTTTCTCCATTTATCATGATGTTGCTTATTGGTCCAGTGGTGAGGATTTTTGTTTTCTTTAAGTTGAGGCGTATTCCATACTGAAGGCTGTGATCTTTGATCTTCATCACTAAGTGCTTCAAGTCCTCTCTACTTTCAGCAACCAAGGTTGTGTCATCTGCATAATGCAGGTTGTTAATGAGTCTTTCTCCAATCCTGATGCCTCATTCTTCTTCATATAGTCCAGCTTCTCGGATTATTTGCTCAACATACAGATTGAATAGATATGATGAAAGGATATAACCCTGACGCACACCTTTCCTGACTTTAAACCATGCAGTATCCCCTTGTTCTGTTCAAACGACTGCCTCTTGGTCTATGTAAAGGTTCCTCATGAGCACAATTAAGTATTCAGGAATTCCCATTCTTCGCAACGTTATCCATAATTTGTTAGGATCCACACAATCGAATCCCTTTGCATAGTCAATAAAACACAGGTAAACATCTTTCTGGTATTCTCTGCTTTCAGCCAGGATCCATGTGACATCAGCAATGATAATCTGGTTCCATGTCCTCTTCTAAATCTGTCTTGAATTTCTGGCAGTTCCCTGTCGATACATTGCTGCAGCCGCTTTTGAATGATCTTCAGCAAAATTTTACCTGCATGTGAGATCGATATGGTTCAATAATTTCCACATTCAGTGGGATCACCTTTCTTTGGAATAGGCATAAATGTGGATCTCCTCCAGTTAGTTGGCCAGGTAGCTGTTTTCCAAATTTCTTGGCATCAATGAGTGAGAACTTCCAGCGCTGTATGCATTTGTTGAAACATTTCAATTGCTATTCTGTCAATTCCTGGAGCCTTGTTTTTTGACAATGCCTTCAGTGCAGCTTGGACTTCTTTCAGTAGCATTGGTTCCTGCTCATATGGTACCTCCTGAAATGGTTGAACATAGACCAATTCTTTTTGGTATAGTGACCCCGCTTATTTCTTCCATCTTCTTCTGATGCATCCTGCATCATTTAATATTTTCCGCATAGAAACCTTCAATATTGCAACTTGAGGCTTGAATTTTTTTCTTCAGGTCTTTCAGTTTGAGTAATGCCAAGCGTGTTCTTTCCCTTTGGTTTTCCATCTCCAGGTCTTTGCACATGTCACTATAATAGCTTACTTTGTCTTCTCGAGCCACCCTTTGAAATCTTCTGTTCAGCTCTTTTATTTCATCATTTCTTCTTTTTGCTCTAGCTACTTGATGTTCAAGAGCAAATATCACAGTCTCTTCTGACATCCATTTTGGTCTTTTCTTTCTTTCCTGTCTTTTTAATGACCTCTTGCTTTCTTCATGTATGATGTCCTTGATGTCATTCCACAACTCCTCTGGTCTTCAGTCATTAGTGTTCAACCTGTCAAATCTATTCTTGTGATGTTCTCTAAATTCATGTGGGATATACTCAAGGTCGTACATTGACGTTCATGAACTTGTTCTAATTTTCTTCAGTTTCAACTTGAGCTTGCATAGGAGCAATTGATGGTCTGTTCTGCAGTCGGCCCTCGGCCTTGTTCTGACTGATGATATTGAGCTTTTCCATTGTCTCTTCCCGCAGATGTAGTCAATTTGATTCCTGTGTATTTCTTCTGGTGAGGTCCATGTGTACAGTCACCTTTTATGTTGGTGAAAAAAGGTATTTTTAATGAAGATGTCACTGGTCTTGCAAAATTCTATCATGTGATCTCTGGCATCATTTCTATCACCAAGGGCATATTTTCCAACAACTGATCCTTCTTCTTAGTTTCCAACTTTTGCTTTCCAGTCTCCAGTAATTATCAATGCATCCTAATTGCATGTCTGGTCAATTTCAGACTGCAGAAGTTGGTAAAAATCTTCAATCTCATCATCTTTGGCCTTAGTGGTTGGTGCATAAATTTGAATAATAGTCGTACTAACTGGTCTTGTATGCATGTCGATATTATCCTATCACTGACAGCCTTGTACTTCAGGATAGATCTTGAAATATTTTTGATGATGAATTCAATGGCATTCCTCTTCAAGTTGTCATTCCTGGCATAGTAGACCATAGGATTGTCCAATGCGAAATGGCCAATACCAGTCCATTTCAGCTCACTAATGGCTAGGATATCAATGTTTATGCATTCCATTTCATTTTTGATGACTTCCAATTCTCCTAGATTCATACTTTGTACATTCCAGGTTCCGATCATTAATGGATGTTTGCAGCTGTTTCTTCTCATTTTGAGTCATGCCACTCTTTGGCACCCAAAATTCATGTCCTTGCAACATGTATAACATTCATAGCATCATATCATCTCAAAAGCCTTAAATCGACTCCAAGTCTAATATCTTACCTTCTGAATCATCTAAATCAAATATGGGTGAGACTTTAGGCATTGTTTCATTCTGGTGTAAAGTTCCTCTTCATCTGTGAACCTGTGAAATCTAGAATACAAGTTATCTGCTTCTAAAGTACAATAGTAGAACAAGCACAAGGTAGACATTTCCATTACAAATGGGAGAAACTGGAGAAAAAGAAGGGATAACAGGCATTAAGCAAGTCAAAAATGCAGCAGAACAATTATATTAGCTCTCAAGGCTTGAAAATAATCCTGTGTTCTTTGAGACCATTTGGGCAACAATACTGCCCTCCAGAGTCTGGATGTTGGCCACGCTCTGGATTCTGGGTGGAGACCCCTCAGCCATGGGCTTCAGCTCCACCTTCCAGGCGCACTGGGATGGCAACTGTTCTCCTTTGGCTTTGGGTGGACCCATTCTTCTAGTCCATCAGAGTCGCAACCCCACCCCCTTGGCCCCAGCAGGCCCCATTATTCTGCCCCATCCCCCTCAGCTTTGGGAGACAGCTGCATCCCCTTGGCGCACCTTAATGGCAGCCCCACATTCTGGAACCAGGTTGGCAAAGATCTGACTCTTTGAAACCTAGGAGGCTGTGGCCCCACCCTTTGAAACCCCGGAGGCCACGGTCCCACCCTTTGAGACCAAGGCAGTACTGCTGCTTCTGCTCCTTCCAACAGTTCTGCTGATCTCTGAGTTGCTCCGGGGATTGTTCTTTTCTTTTCATATAGAAAAAAAGATGTAGCTCTTTTTGCCTGATTACTGCATGTAGAATTCCAAGAGGTGGACTGTTCTCTGCTTTCCTTCTTTCTCTGTCCCCTTCAGTCTAAGCTGATGGGTTTTCTGATGTGGTATTTAGACACATCAGTCACCAGCTTAATCTCTTTAACAAAATTTGTGCAGCCATGTCCTTGGTAAATACTCTTGGACGTGTGTCCTTAGTTTGTACAACAGGATTTTCCAAATCTGTAGGTTTTGTTTCCATTTTGGACAGTTTGTCTATCTCTTCCCTCTTGCATTTTACTATAAGCAGCAAGGAGAAACCACATGGCCCTTTTAAGACCTTGCTTAGAAATCCCCTCAGCCAGATATCCAATTCATCATTTACAAGTTCTACCTTCCACCAAACATTTGAACATAATTCAGACAAGTTCTTTGCCACTGCATAAAAAGCATCACCCTTCCTCCACTATCCAGTCACATGTTCATCATTTTCTTTTAAAGCCTCACCAGAAACACATTTAGTGCCCACATTTCTGGCAATATTCTGTTGCTGGTGCCATAGTGTTCTCTGAGATGATGGAGATTTTCTCTGTAGCTCTCCTCACTTCCTTCTGAGCCCTCAACAGAATGGCTTTTGATGTCCATAATTCTAGGCTTTCATTATACCTTAAAATTCTTCCAAGTTCTATCCATTACCCAATTCCCAAACTGCTTCCACATGTTAGGTGTCTGTTAGAGCAGCACCCCCCTCTCAGTACCAAATTCTACCTTAGTTATCTAGTGCCGCTCTAACGGGAATACAAGTGGGTGGCTCTAACAAACAGAAGTTTATTCTGTCGCAGTTTAGGAGGCTAGATGTCCGAATTCAGGATGCCAGTTCTAGGGGAAGGCTTTCTCTCTCTGTTGACTCTGGGGGAAAGTCCTTGTCTTTTTTTCATTTTATTAAAGTGGGGTATTACGTTAATTAGTTTTCTTATGTCAAACCATGCTTGTATTCCTGAGATAAATCTCACTTGGTCATGATGTATATCCTTTTAACATGTTGTTGGATTTGGTTGCTAGTACTTTGTTGAGCATTTTTACATCCATATTTACAAGGGATATTGGTCTGTAGTTTTCTTGTGGTGTCTTTGTCTTTGATATCAGGTAATGCTAGCCTCATAGAATGAGTTAGGAAGTGTTTCCCCCTTTTCTAGTTTTAGGAAGAGTATGAGAGAGATTGGTGTTAATCTTTAAATATTTTGTAGAATTCCACAGTGATGCCATCTGGCCCAATTTTCTTTGTTAGGAGGTTTTTGATTACTGATTCAATATCTTCACTTCATGTAGGTTTGTTGAGATTTTCTGTTTCTTCTTGAGTCAATTTAGGTAGTTTGCATGTTTCTAAAATTTGTCCATTTCACTAAGTTATCTAATTTTTGGTGTACAATTGTTCATTCTTGTGCTTTTTTTCTAAAAGTTTTATAATTTTATATTTAGATTTATGATACATTTTGAATTAATTTCTTTTATAGGGTGTTAGGTTTAGGTTGAGGGTTTTTTCTTTTTTTTTTTTTTTGGCCTAAGGATGTCCAATTAGTCTGATGCCATTTATTGAAAAGACTATACTTCCTTAATTGAATTGCTTTTGCATCTTTGTCAAAAATCAGTTGGCCAAACTTGTGTGGATCTATTTCTGAATTCTCTATTCTCTTTCATTGATCTATATGTCTGTCCCTCCTCCATAGCACATTGTCTTGATGGCCGTAACTGTGTAATAAGTCCTAAAATTAGGTTGTATATTTTCTGGAGGTTTATTCTTCTTTTTCAAAATTGTTTTGGATATTTCAGTTTTTTTATCTTTCCATATAAGTTTTATAATCAGCTTGTCTATAGTTCATTCCTTTTGATTGTTGTTTATCCATTCTTCTGTTGATGGACACCTGGACCATTTCCTGGTTGAGGCTATTATGAAAAAAGCTGCTAAGAACGTACATGCAAAGTCATTGTGTGGACATGTTTTCATTTCTCTTGGAGTGAAATTCCTGGGTCATAGAGCAAGTGAATATTTAACTTTACAAGAAATTGCCAAATAATTCTCTGATGTGGTGGTACCATTTTATATTCCTACCATCAAAGTAAGCAAGTTCCAGTTGCTCCAAATCTTTACCAACATTTGGTAATGTCAGCTTTAGAATTTTCTGGTGGGAGTATGTTTTATCTCCTAGTGGTTTTAATTTTTATTTTCTTGATGGCCAACGATAGTAAGCATCTTTTCCTGTGTTTACTGTCAGTTAACCCTCTTTTAAGAAGATGCCCACAACAGAGACCAAACTTCCCATGGAAGGTCCCAGTGAATGAAACTTTTCTTCTTTTCCCTTTAGGAAAGAAGCAGAGAAGACATGCTTCACTTCCAGGGACTGGTCTCGTGATAGTCGTTATTATTATACTTTATTAGGAACAGTGCCTCCAGTTTATGTAATATCGTCCAAATTCATTTTTATGAATATGATTTCACCTGTCCTCACAGTTTACAAAAATGTATAGTGGGTAGCCCTCTACTGAATTATAATACAGTAATGAATATTAGATAAAGGAAGTTAAAAAATAGAAATAGTAGAAAACATTCACATATCCATCGATTAGGAACTGGTTAAATGAAGCATGTTACACCTCCTCCGTGGAATGTCATTCTGCTGTTAAAGGGAATGAGTCAAATTTACATATACTGATATGTAAGTACATATGTACTGATCAGGAACAACCAGCAATCTTCAAGCAAGGTGACACACGAAATATAAAATGCAATTCCATTTGTATAAATAAAATTTAAAACTGTATAAGCATATACATATATAACCTGTTGCCGTCAAGTCGATTCCAACTCATGGCTACCCTATAGGACAGAGTGGAACTGCCCTGTAGAGTTTCCAAGGAGCACCTGGTAGATGTGAACTGTCAACCTTTTTGTTAACAGCCATAGATCTTAGCCACTATACCACCAGGGTTTCCATATACATATATAAGCATATAAAATGCTAGTGAAAAAATATGTTTCTTGGGGGAATAACCTATGAATCCATAAGAAACTGTGAACAGAGGTTACCGGGGGTGTGTGCCTATATGACTAAAGGGCAAGGAGATTTTTACTTTTCATTTTACACTTTTATGGAGTCTAAATTTTTTTATAATGAGGATGTATTTCTGTTATTTACTGTCAATTATGTCATAATTCATATATAAAGTTACAGGCCAAATAATAAACTGGGAAAATACTTGCTAAAGATTTGGTAATATATTTATATAAATATACAATATACAAAAAATTTCTAAAGAGTGATGAGAAAACACTAAAATCCCAATGGAAAACAGGCAAAGAGCATGAATAGATATTTCACAAAGTAATATAAGCGACTAGCAAAAATGAAACATGTTTGCCTTCGCTAATATCCAAAGGAATAGAAATCGAAGCACTAATGGGACCCCAGTTCTTGGCCCTTGAAATTATCAAAGATTTAACAAAGTGATGATATCCAGTACTGGCAGGGTTTCAAGGAAATGGACACTCATACACAGCTAGTATTAATTAGTTTAAGTGGTTTAGAAAACAATTTGATAATAGATATCAAACAGCTTAAAACAAATAAACATATATATTTATATATGTCAATATATATAAAATTAATACATCTCCTTTGACCTAGTTACTCTACTGGTAGGAATCTGCCCTTTTAAATCTTGGTTGTTTTTCTGATTACTTTATGTAAAAAGATTCATATAATAGTGACTAATTTAAAACTACTTAAATGTCTGGGGAAATGTTTAGATAAACTGGGGTAGAGCCATATGTTGAAATATTGCATAATCATTAAAAATGCTATTTTCAAAGAAGGTTTAATAATGTGCAAAGATGTTTGTGACCATGGTAAGTGAAAAAGCACATAAAAGCGGTTTAAAGTGAAATTCCAATTTCATTTTAAAATATGTCTGCATAGAAAAATGCCTGGAAAGACAATAATGTAGTAGCATGTCCTAAAGTTTAAAAATCAAAGAGAAGACATGATAAATCCCAGGCATAAACAAAATATTTTAAAATAATTTTTGCATAGTCCTTTCTGGGTTTTTCTGGCTTCCTTTCCATCTATATGCACTTATGTTTTATAGTTTATTTTTAATTTCTCTTCAATTTTTGAATAGGAAATATACCCCATCGTAGCGCACAAAAATTCAAGCAGGGCAGACAGGTAGGAAGTAAAGGCACCCACCCCTGAACCTCGGTTGCCTTGGCTCCTCCTGCAGCCTCCTCCACGGCACCCCTAGGACTCATTTTTACAATGTTTTACAGATACAGGCCATTTGTGTAGAAGCATGTATGTCTGTATCTCCCTGTCTTTACACAAATGTTAGCTGTTTAAATTAACTCCTTCTATGTGTGTGTGTGTGTGTGTGTGTGTGTGTGTGTGTGCACGTGTGTGTCCGTTCTCACCAAGCCTTCTCAACATTGTGCTGGCAGGCTTAGCGAGTGCAATAAGGCAAGAAAAAGAAACAAAAGACGTACATATCAGAAGGAAAAAATAAAATTGTTCCTTTCATTGACAACATAATTATGCAGACAATCCCATGTAATCTACATAAAAGCTCCTAGAAATAATACCGTAAATGAGTTTAGCAAGGTTGCAGGACATAATGTTAGCACATGAAAATCAACACACACATGCACATAAATATATTGCTGTACTTAATTTGACAATATTTTGAGCATATTCACGTCTATGTTCATGAAGGATATTGGTCTGTAGTTTTCTTGCGTTGTCTTGTTTGGTGCCTTAGTTATCCAGTGCTGCTATAACAGAAATACCACAAGTGGATTGCTTTAACAAACAGAAATTCATTCTCTCACAGTCTAGGAGGCTAGAAGTCTGAATTCAGGGCGCCAGCTCCAGGGGAAGACTTTCTCTCTCTGTGGGCTTTGGGGGGAGGTCCTTGTTATCAGTCTTCCCCCTGGTTTAGGAGCTTCTCAGCACAGGGACCCCAGGTCCAAAGGCCATGCTATTCTCTTGGCTCTCATTTCTTGGTGGTATGAGGGTCCCCTGTCTCTCTGCTCACTTCTCTCTTTTGTATCTCAAAAGAGATTGGTTTAAGACACAACCTAATCTTGTAGATTCAGTCCTGCCTCATTGACATAACCACCAGGAATCCCATCTCATTTACATAGAGATAGGCTTTACAACACATAGGAAAATCACATCAGATGACAAAATGGTGGACAATCACACAATACTGGGAATCATAGCCAACCCAAATTGATGCACATATTTTTGGGGAACAAAATTCAGTCCATGACAGGTCTTGCAGGGATTTGGTCCATTTCATCTGTGTTATCAAATTTCTATGTTTTGAGTTTTTCGTAGTATTCACTTACCGTTTAAAAGTCTGTGGGGTCTGTAGTGATATCCCCTCTTTCACTCCTAATATTGGTTAAGTGTACCTTTTCTTCCTATTTCTTTGCCAGTCTGGCTAGAGAATTTTTTTTTTTTTTTAAGAAGCAGGTAATCCGCCGGTTACGTTCAAGTTGCAAGTTCTAACCTGCCCTCTGAGGACGGTGGTTCCCAAGCCAGCTCAATCCTAAAACCATTTGTATCGCTGTACAGTCGCTGTGAGTTGGAATCGGGTCGACAGCAATGGGGATTTGGCCATTTTTGTTAGGATCCGTCGCACGTGTGCGCCACCTCGTGGTCAGTCAGGGACCTGCGGTGGACCACCTCGCAGGAAGGCCAGACCTCGTGGTATCTAGCCCGGAGGTGAGCACAGGCGTTCATGCGCGCCTTTGTGGGGTGGCTTTCTCCATCTCCCTCCTCTACAGGGTCTCCCAACACTTTCCAGTGCCCTCGAGCTTCGCTTCCTAGTCCTCTGGCCAGAAAGCTAGGGCTTTATTTTCCCGGTTTTGCCATGCACGTTTCACCACGGTGTCTGCGCTCAGGACCACGCCTCCGGAAGACAGAGGAAGAAAAAAAAGCAATGGAAACAAGAACAAAACAAAACAAAAAAGACCGTGTAAAGAATCCAAAAAAAAAAAAAAAAAAAGAAGGCAATGGAGGTTCTATTCTTCCCGCACTGTTGAGACTCCTTGGAATTCCTTTGGTCAGAGAGAAGCTTCCCCTCCCTCCGGGTTTTAAGCCTTGCCAGCCCGCGGGCTGCTGCCGCCACGGCGCCCCTGTACTGCCTGCAGGTGGGGCAGGGGAGAACAGAGAAAAGGAAAATCCCAAAGAGAATACCCACCCCCTCTTAGATCTCTTTCTCTGCACCTGCTGCGCCCTTCTGGGTTATGAGCTAGGGTTCCATTCCAGCCTGGGCAATACCGGAGGCGAAAACTCTGAGTCAGTTTGGTGGAACTTTGGATTCTGCTCTCTTTACGCAGTCCACCTCCTACGACGGTATTTACTTTTCAGAGACCTCAGGTAGCTGCTCCATGCGTTCTGCTCAGGATTTATAGTTGCGTTCAGAGTGATAGATAAGGTGGAGTGTGCTGACTCCATCTTTCCTGGAATCGGAAGTCTGTGCTTAGGCTCCTGTGTTAGCTTTGAAGACATACACACTGTCCTGCACTTTGCATTTTTCACAAGAAATACATCTTAGACACACTTTGCATAGCAGAGCATGTAGACTTCCCCCATCCATCTTCTCAGGGGTACGGTATTTACATGTGTGGATGTATGGTCAATTATTTAGCTGATCCCCTGTCGATCATCATTCTGGTTGCTTCTAGTCTTTGCAAACTGGGTGCAATGGAATGCCTTGTGTATATGTCTTTGCACACACATGTGAGTGTATCTGTGAATAATGTCTAGAAGATTTCAAGGTCAAAGTAACTATATGCATTTTAAATTATGTTCAATATTATCAAATTGCTTTCCAAATTTACATTCCCACAAGCAATGTCTGAGAGCACCTGTTTCCTCACCCCCTATGCCAATACATCTCATGTGCACACATTCCTACTTTGAGACACCTATGTTATATTGCAGGAACAGACACCATGGCTCTGCCACTCACTAGCTGGGTGATCTTGAGCTCATAACTCATGGCACCTATTTCATATGAGTAGGGCTGTTGTGAGGGTTAAATGAGTTAATGTTTGTAAAGCTGCTTAAACACATAGTGTCATGTACCCGTAAAAACAAACCTGTTACCATTGAGTCAATTCCAACTCCTAGCAACCCTATAGGACAGAGTAGAACTGCCCCATAGGGTTTCCAAGGACTCGCTGGTGGATTCGAACTGCCGATCCTTTAGTTAACAACCCTAGTTCTTAACCACTGTGCCACCAGGGCTCCTTTATTGCTGTTAGGTGCCATCAAGTTGATTTCGACTCCTAGCGACCCCATGTGACAGAGTAGAGCTGCCTCATAGGCTTTTCCTGACTTTACAGAAGCAGATCACCGGGTCTTTCTCCCATGGAGCTGCTGGGTGGGTTCGAATGACCAACCTTTTGGTTAGACCCTGAGCACTGAACTGTTGCACCACCAGGGCTCCTTATGTTACATATATTATTATTAATATTATATCTTTTTAGAGACCTAGTTAGCATCTTTAACTACTGGGGTTTTACCACATACTGATTTATAGTTTATATTGTATTTTCTGATTTACATATATACCAGAAAATAACCAAAATTACTACAAGATAGTCCGTGGAAAGTGGTGGCTGTTTGTGGGCATGGAGTCACTGTCTCAGAGAAGCCCCAAAAGGCAGTGTCATGGCCACTCTAGGCCTCCTCCCTGCTCACTGGCCTGCCCATAACAGGGCTGGCTGGAGGCTTGGCCACTTCCTTGCGGGGTGTGATGGTCCCTGCTGCTTTGGACCTCCCGGGAGCCTCTGAAGTTGAGAGAGGCATGGCAAAGTAGAAAGATGGCTGAAGCCCCAGACACCAAGCCTGACTCAGGGAGGCCTCTTGGCACTTGGCTGACTGCAAGTCACTGAACTTTCTGGAGCCCTGTCGGTTTCTTCTGTGTTGTCTGTGTGGGGGTCACAGCAGCTGTGAAATCAAAGGCTGTGAATTAACTGTGGGACCCAAAAGCATGCTCAGGTCCTGGCACTGTGCCAAGCATTTTGCCTGCATCTCATTTAGTTTAACCCTCATCATTCCTCTCAGGGGTGGGCATTATTATTCATCAGTTTATTTAACTGAATAAATGACCTACTCGCAGCACAAAATTGAGAGAAAGGCTCTAGAAGATTTTACTGTGAGGCATGAGTCTATAATCGAAATTATTCAGGCAAACAAATACAGAAAGAAAACCAAAGATAAAGCAAATATAGCAAAGTGGTAACAGTTGTGGAATCTAGGTATGTGGGAATCCATTGCCTTATTCTTTTGCCTTTTCTGTATGTTTGAGAGTTTTTCATAATAAAATTTGGGGGGTAAGAAAGGAAGTCTCTCCTATCTCCATCTCCCTTACTGCGTCCCCCCCAGGAGGCCAGCACTGTCACCATTTCCTGCTTACCCTTCCAGAGATACTCTTCATATGTGGGTCTGTGTACACGCAGGCACACTCATACACGTGTGCACCCACATACACGCACACATTTGTTAATTCTAGTGCCGCACTGATAGAATTCTGTTTTCAAATGTGTTAGAAGCGCGGCTGTTTAGGAATTTCCACGTTCTTTCCCAGGTTAAATAAAACAAACCAAACCCGTTGCCATTGAGTCAATTCCTACTCCTAGCGACCCTATAGGACAGAGCAGAAGTGTCCCATAGGGTTTTCAAGGAGCGCCTGGTGGATTCGAACTGCCGACCTTTTGGTTTCCCAGGTTAGGGTGGTTATTTTGTTCCCCCTAGAGGTCACCCCCTTCACTGGCCTGCCAGTCCAATGCAGCAGAAGGGACAGAAACCACCGTGTCAGGGCTGCCGATGTGACTCATGAAATGGGGGACCTTCCAAAGTATTAATACTTCTGCTCCTGGCCTTCGCCACGTTTTTTGTAGGTTGCAAAACTCAGAGCCCACATTTTGGCTTCAGGGCAGCAGAAGTTGAGAGAGAAGAAGGTTGCCCAGAAAGCTTCACCCACACTCTGTTCTGGTACCTTCTGGAGGATGAATTAAAGGCTCTGTTTTCAGGCACAAAAGAGACACTTCTTAACATCCCAAACATCTGGATGGAGATCACTTGACTAGAATTTTTTTTTTAATTGTTTTTTGACTAAAGGAAAACCATTTTGTTTGATACATTAGAACCCATTCGTAACACTGGAGTTGGAAGATGCCTTTCTTGATTCATAAAGCCAATCTTACCTGTACGAGTTGTTGTATTTAGGGAGAGAAGATTCCACCACATTATCTCCAGATCTGTGTAAAAACGAACTGTATTATAATAGTGACTTTGTTACTCTTTAAAAACATTTAAATCAATATCAATAGGTGAATGGCTGGCTTAAATTAATCAAATAGAAATGTTTTATTTATGTCAAATATATACAGTAACTTGAAGTACATTAAAACTTTTTTTTTGCCATTAAAAATGTGTATATAAATAGCTATTTTCAGAATTTTGAGGCTCTTGGAAAAAATGTATATTTTGCTTAAAATGCAACATAAATGTAATAATATAGCATAGTTGTTAAGAATACCGATTTTGCCAATTAGAGGAATTTGTACTACGACCATAGTCACAAAAACAATGGATAAAATGACTTATGTATAAGATGATTCATGGCAACTATTTATAATTTTAATAATAGCTATTTACAATAGCGAAAAAATGTAAACAACCTACGTACTCATGGGGAAAGGTCTGGATTCAATATATATGTATATATATATGCTATATTCGTGAAATGGAATATTGTAGAGCTGTAAATAAGAACAGGAAGCTTCTGTGTACAAGAGGCAGGTCCATCTTTCCACCTTACTAGAATTTCCACAGAGTGGTTATAAAGGGAAATTTGAGAAATTGGGGGATACTTGAACCACAATTTTCTTTTGAACTTTTTATTTTGAAATAATTATATATTCACATAGGAGCCTTGATGGTTCAGTAGTTAAGCTGCTAACTGAAAGGTAGGTGGCTCGAACCCACCAGCTGCTCTGCCATAGAAAGGCCTGGCAGTCTGTTTCCCTAAAGATTGTTGTTGTTAGGTGCCATCTAGTCAGTTCCAACTCACAGCGACCATATGTATGACAGAATGAAACACTGCCCGATCCTGTGCCATCCTCAAAACTGTTGTCATACTTGAGCCCGTTGTTGTAGCCACTGTGTCAGTCCATCTCGTTGACGGTCTTCCTCTCTTTCACTGACCCTCTACTTTACCAAGCATGATGTCCTTCTCCAGGGACTGGTCCCTCCTGAAAACATGTCCAAAGTATGTGAGATGAAGTCTCACCAACCTTGCTTCTAAGGAGCATTCTGGCTGTACTTCTTCCAAGACAGATTTGTTCATTCTTCCGGCAGTCCGTGGTGTATTCACTATTCTTTGCCAACACCACAATTCAAAAGCATCAGCTCTTCTTTGGTCTTCCGTGTTCACCGTTCAGCTTTTGCATGCATGTAGGGTGATTGAAAGCACCATGGGTTAGGTCAGGTGCATCTTAGTCCTTAAAGTGATATCTTTGCTTTTTAATACTTTAAAGAGGTCTTTTGCAGCAATTTGCCCAATGCAGTGCATCCTTTGATTTTTTGACTGCTTCCATGGGCGTTGATTGTGGATCCAAGTAAAATGAAATCCTTAACAATGTCAATATTTTCTCTTTTTATCAGACTTAAAGATTAAAAAAAAAAAAACCATTACAGCCTAGGAAACTCTGTGGGGCAGCTCTTCTCTGTCCTGTAGGGTCGCTATGAGTCGAATCTACACAATGGCCACGGGTTTGGTTTTTGTTTTGATTTATATATTCACGGGAAGTTGCAACGTTAGTACAGAAAGGTTCTGTACCCCTTGCCTAGTTTTTCCCAGTGGGTACATCCTATATGACTATAGTACAATATCAAAACCAGGAAATTGACATCGATACAATGCTGTGTGCACGTGCGTGTGTATGTGTGTCTTGCCGTCATGTATATGTGTGTACAAGTCTGTGCCATTTTATCAAATGTGTAAATTCTTGTAACTATTACCACAATCAAGATATAGAACCTTTCCAGTACCACAAAGATCTCCTTTGTGTTACCCCTTTATATACCCCTTGCCCCATCCCTAACCCTTGGCAGCCATTAATCAATTCATCTCTATAATTTTGTCATTTCATACAGAATGAGACTGGCTTTTTTTCACTTAACATAGTGCCCTTGAGATCCATCCAAACTGCTGCGTATGTATCAGCAGTTTGTTCCTTTTTATTGCTTAGTAGTATTCCATGATATGAACACAGCACAGCTTCTTTAGCCAGTCACCCATTGAAGGACATTTTGTTGTTTGTTTGTTTGTTTTTTCCAGGTTTAGGCAATTACAAAGAAAGCTGCTATGAGCACTCATGTGCGGGTTTTTATGTAGACATGTTTTCATTTCTCTGGGATAAATGCCTGGGAGTGCAAATGCTGTGTTGTATGGTAAGTGTATGCTTAGATTTTTAAGAAACTGCCCAAATTATTTTTCAGGGTGGCTGTACCACGTTTTTTTTTTTTTATACAAAAGTTTATTGCTATGTTTAGCACAGTGGTCAGAGGCATGTGAGAATCCAAAGCACTTTGATTTTCTAGAGAAAATAAATGTACATTAGAGGAAGAAAGAATGTCAAGATAAATCTCTTTGCCAGCCGACAACATCCCATGTTTATCTTCTTGGGTTTTCAGAAGCCTTCTTCTCTCGCCACCAGGCTAACCTTTTGTTGAAAGGTTACACACTGTGCAGACCACACGGTGACCATCTGTAACCCTTGCTTGTTCTCACTTTGTCCCAAGTTTCCCATGAAACTCATGCTTATTCTGAATGTTCTGCCCCTACGTTTCTAATAACACGGTCATTTTAGGGACCAGCTCGACTCCCAGGCCTTAGACAGTCATTTCAGAACCCATTCCGATCCAGAACCACTATGCCTACATCCTCTCCCAGGCCCTGAGATGTGCCTCATGTCAAAGCTGTTTTCGCATACGTCTGTCCCTCCACTGATTCTCAGTTGTTAGAGCACAGGGGTGAGGTCACATCTACCTGTGTCAAGAACATAGGCTACAGGGTCATGCTACTCTTCCCAGGTGTCCTCGGGCAAGTCATTTAACTCCTACGTCTGAGTTTCTTCATCTGTACATTTGAGATGCTAGATAATAACAGTGCCAGCTCCCAGGGCCATCTGGTTATTCTGCAGATAGTTATAGAGTATCTTCTATGGGTCAGCTGTGGGTACAGTGATCAACAATGCTGAGGCCCTGCCCTTATAGAGCCCACAGTCTGGTGGGAACTAAAACAGAAAGTGCTCAGCCCAGTCTTTAGCATGGAGTTACTTTCTAGAAATGTTAATTGTTTTTTATTGTTGTAGTCATCGAGTTCAATACTAGTTTATGGACTTGAATGGAATATGAGCCCAGTATTACACATTTGGTCTAGTATATTCTTTTTTTTCCCCTATGTTCCAGAATGTTATTTTTAATCACGTACAGTATTCATTCTGCCCACAAATATTTATCAAGGACCTATTATGTGCAGAGAGCAAGATAAGACAGATATCCCCCTTGCCCGTAGGGAGCTAACAGTCTAGAGAGAGAGTTATCGCTTTGTATTCTCCTTATGGATATGTTCAGGTTTACAGACTTAGGGGTTTTCTAGAAAGGGTACTTATGTGAAACCAAAAAAAAAGCAAACCTGTTGCCATTGAGTTGATTCCAACTCACAGTGACCCTATAGGACAGAGCAGAACTGCCCCATAGGGTTTCTAAGGAGCACCTGGTGGATTCGAACTGCCAATCTTTTGATTAACAGCTGTAGCTCTTGACCACTGCAGCACTAGGGCTTCGCTTATGTGAAGAGTAGTTATTTTATATTTTAATATCTCACTTATGTGAAATGATATTAAAATACAAGATAGCTACATTACATAGTCATTCGCAATGAATTCTAATTTCAGATCTAGAAGCCAAATCAAAAAATAAAAGGTCACTATTTTTATATAATGAGAAGATAAAGTGCATCTTATTTAAAAAAAAAAAAAAAGTAGAAGTTTTAGCCTGTGAAGAACAAAAACAAGAATATGTGTTCTTCTGACAGTGATTTGTGAATTTCCAAATATCTCTGGTCTAGTATATTCTTATTCATTGCATTCAGGTGATTAACTGTGACTATTAGGAGCTGTATTGTTCTCGTCCTACCAGCAAAGTTAGACCAGTCGCTAACCCAGGGCGCTCATTTTATGATTAAAATCTAGGATTAATTTCTGAATTAAGTATCTTGAATATCAGATACAGTAAGGATCTCTTGCTATAAACATACAACTTTGAGGAAAGAGTCTTTATTCAGACTTGCTAAAAAGTCCCTTACAGTGTTTTTGAAGGTTACTGTATTATCAAAAGACTCCCACAATAAAGAACAGCTTCATTGTTCATAAAAGGTGATACATTTCATAAATATTTAATCAGAAATACAAAATTTAGTAGGGGGAAAAACCCTTAGAGGAAATTAATTTTTTAAATCCTTTAAAATGCCAAAAAGGTGATCAAGAAGAAAAGAATCGGGCAACTGAATGAACACAGAAGCACTCAAAAGAGGCCTGAATTTTAGACAAATTGTTCTGCAAATTGGTTAGTGGGTGAACTGTTCACCAGGCAAATTTATTGTTAGGATATGTGGCTCTGGTTAGAGTAGTCTGTTCCTGGGACAGAACCAATATGGAGGCTGTCAGGGTTGGACATTACTGTAGGCCTGCTGGGGAGTGTCCTTTTGGCTGAACCTAGGTCACACCCAGCTTCCAGGAGGTAGAAAAAGGGAATTTGGGGTTTCTTTGGCTCCTGTAGTCGAAATTGCGGTCCTGCTGCCCACTATGACCCACACAATCAAGGAGATCTCCAAATAGTAAGGGTACAAACCCATTGCCATGGAGTCGATTCCGACTCATAGCGACCCTAAGTGACCCTATAGGACAGAGTAGAACCGCCCCATAGGGTTTCCAAGGAGCACCTAGTAGATTTGAACTGCTGACCTTCTGGTTAGCAGCTGAACTCTTAACCACTATGCCACCAAAAAACCAGCAGATGTTCATTATAGTGTATGAATAGACCATAATCAGGAAATACTGACTCCAGTCATAGCTCATCAACCAGCTTTGTAACTTTGGAAAAGTTCCCCTCACTTCTCCTTGGTCTGAGTTTACTCTTCAGTAAAATGCCAGAGTGGGCCTAGATGGTGGCTACAGTCCCTGTCAGCTCTAAGATCTCCTGAGATTTCACGGCTGTCAGTGCCTTGTCTCATATCTTGACCTTACAAATGGACTGGTGGCTAGAATGGAGATAAGGAGTACCATTTTCCATCAGGTAGCAAAGTTTAATGCTCTCAAAGATCTGTTCCCCGAGGCGCTCAGAATATAAATGTTAAGGTGACAAAAACTAGTGAAGTCTAGGCTATGCCTCTTTTGAGTCAGAGCTGCTCACCGCTCAGAGCGCAACCCTGGAGCACAGGGCCTCCTTTGCAGCCTGCAGCTTCTTCGTAAACTTGGGCTTAAGCTGTCAGCGCATATTAAAGACGTTTGCTGGTTCAATTTGCTTCTGGGAAAGAACTGAACTTCACAGCAGGGTTTGGGGGCTAATAGGGAAACCAGACCTGGCTTCTCTCCCCGCTGGGGGGCGGAGTGAGTCAGATGTTTGCATAGAAGTCTGTAGTGTCAAATCACAAATTCACAGGTCTTCTGCCTTCTCCACTTTAAACTGGAAAGGTGTTGCAACAGAACAGTTTTAATTGCTAAACCCTAGCTGCAAACCTGAATTTCTAGAGTCAGTAAGAACTGGGTATGAAAGGCTGTGAACAGTGGAGGTTTTGTGCTAGGTGCGTTTATTTGTTCCGCCCCTCCTGCCATTTTGGTTCTTTGTTTGTGCCCAAGCCCCCACCACAGGCCTCTTGGGACATTTGCAGCCAGGGTGCCCTCCTCCTGGTGATGGGCCTCTAGTCTCCTCTACAAGTTGGCCTTCTTTCCTACTCCTTGCCGGGATCTGTAGACGTTTGTATCTACCCCGATTTCCTGGAAACAAGCAACTTGGAACTTTTCTTGCCATGGCTAGTATGAAACTCAGTCCATAACTCAAGTGGACAAGAAATAAAGCTTTCTTTTCTAGAACTCAACTGAGTTCAAGCCTCCATCCTTCTGGGCTGGTGTAAACCTCTAACCTCAGTATTTCCTGTGGTCTCCTCCCACGACACACATATAATGACTTTTGCACAGTACTGGGTGCTTAAGTGAGGGCAGAGCAAAGGAGGATAATTCCAGTTCTGAGTCATCAGTCCACATGGTTGGCCACCAAGGGATCTGTTGGTCCTGCCCATGTGGCCCCGTTGGCCCAGGGGTCCTCTGCTGCTTTTCTGCCATCCTGGGGCCCTGGGAATCTTTCTAAGGTTACCCCAGATCCCAGAGAGCATTCCCGGAGTGAGCTCCCTACTTGAATGGGAAGAAGGGAGAAAGGAAATGACAGGAGGAACCAATAGCACAGATTAATACCTCCCAGCATGATCCAGGCCTGGAGCCAGCTCTCCCTTCTACTCCAGCTCTGTGTTTCTAGGTGGGAGATTATAGGCATCTATTTTTTCATAAATAATAAAAAGATATACTCTCTAACATCTAGTGAGTACAAAATGATCCTGGCATTGTCTGAGTTAATCAGTTCTTTGAACTAGGTACTATTGTTATTTCCATTTTACAGATGAGAAAAACTGAGGCCCAGTGAGATAAGAAACTTCCTCAAGGCTACATGGCAAGAGCTGGGATTTGAATTCAAGTCTTCCTGACTCTAGAGCTCAAGTTCTTATTTATAAGCCGTGCTCACCTGGGTCTCAGATGCTTAAAAAGATGCCAGACCTATAAACCCCATGTGGTATTTTAAAATTATATTGTTATAGTCACTCTCATCCTGTCCTGGGATTTGTACCATAGTCTGGCCCTTTTCTCAGTGGAACTATAAAACACAGCATCCAGCAACTTCTCCAGCAGCCATGCCCATGTTAAAATTAAAACTTCAGTAAGCATTTGTTGACCTTGCAAGAAATTTTGCATTTTCATGTACTTTTGTGCCTGGTTTACATGTGGCAGAAAAGTGAGAGGTGGCTGGTGACATGCCTTCTCTTAAAAAAATAGGAGAAACCCTTCTAGTTCTGCTTTTTTTTTCTCCCCATCCCCTTCAAACCTTCCTTTGTTTTTGCTCCCCAGCTCCCAGCCAGACTCACTCTGTGGGACTCACTGCAGAGTTTTGACAAGACAGACAGGCAGACCTGGCTCCAGCATCCTGGCCCTGACACTTGCTAGTTGTACGACCTGTGCTGGCTGTGTACTTCTCCATTTCCTCATCTGTAAAATGGGAGCAATCATAGAACCTACCTCAGAGATGTTGTGAGTGTACATAGCAGGCATTTGTGATGGATTGAACTGTATCCCCCAGAAATGTACGTCAACTTGGCTGGGCCATGATTCACACTACTGTGTGATTGCCCACCATTTTGTCATCTGATGTAATTTTCCTATGTGTTACAAATCCTTTCTCTATGATATTAACAGATTATGAATAACATTTCGAAGAATGGGAATTCCAGAACCCTTAATTTTGCTCATGAGAACCTGTACGTAGATCAAGAAGTAGTCCTTCAAACAGAACAAGGGGATACTTTGTGGTTTAAAGTCAGGAAAGGTATGCACTGGAGGCATTGGCGAAAAACAAGGCTCCAAGAATTGATGGAATACCAATTGAAATGTTTCAACAAACGGATACAGCGCTGAAAGTACTCACTCATTTATGCCAAGAAATTTGGAAGACAGCTACCTAGCCAACTGACTGGAAGAGATCAATATTTATGCCTATTCCCAAGAAAGGTGATCCAACTGAATGCTGAAATTATCAAACAATATCAGTAATACCACATGCAAGCAAAATTTTGTTGAAGATCACTCAAAAGTGGCTGTAGCAGTATATCGACAGGGAACTGCCAGAAATTCAAGCCGGATTTAGAAGAGAACCTGAAACCAGGGATATCATTGCTGATGTCAGATAGATCCTGGCTGAAAGCAGAGAATACCAGAAGGATGTTTACCTGTGTTTTATTGACTATGCACAGGCATTCAACTGTGTGGATCATAACAAATTATGGATAACATTGTGGGGAATGAGAATTCTGTCCGGAACACTTAATTGTGCTCATGAGGAATCTGTACATGGATTAAGAGGCAGTTGTTCAAACAGAACAAGGGGATACCGCATGGTTAAAGTCAGGAAAGGTGTGTGTCAGGGTTGTATCCTTTCACCATACCTATTCAATCTGTATGCCCAGCAAATAATCCGAGACGCTGGACTATATGAAGAAGAACAGTGTACTAGGATTGGAGGAGGACTCATTAACAAACTGCGTTATACAGATGACCATCCTTGCTTGCTGAAAGTGAAGAGGACTTGAAGCACTGACTGATGAAGATCAAAGACTACAGCTTTCGGTATGGATTACACCTCAACATAAAGAAAACAAAAATCCTCACAATTGCACCAATAAGCAACATCATGCTAAAAAAGAGAAAAGATTGAAGTTGTCAAGAATTTCATTTTACTTGAATTCACAATCAACACCCATGGAAGAAATCAAAAGACTCATTGCATGAGGCAGATCTACTGCAAAAGACCTCTTTCAAGTGTTAAAAAGCAAAGATGTTACCTTGAAGACTAAGGAGTGCCTGGCCCACACCGTGGTGTTTTCAGTCGCCTCATACGCATGTGAAAGCTGCATAATGAATAAGGAAGACTGAAGAATTGATGGCTTTGAATTATGGTGTTGACGAAGAATATTGAATATACCGTGGATTGCCAGAAGAATGAAAAAATCTGTCTTGGAAGAAGTACAGCTAGAATGCTCCTTAGAAGCAAGGATGGTGAGATTTCATCTCACATGCTTTGGACATGCTATCATGATGTCCCTGGAAAAGGACATCAAGCTTGGCAGAATAGAGGGTTAGTGAAAAAGAGCAAGACCCTTAATGAAATAGATTGACACAGTGGCTGCAACAATGGGCTCAAACATAACAATGATTGTGATGATGCAGGACGGGGCAGTGTTTCCTTCTGTTGTACATACGGTCACTATGAATCAGAACTGACTCGATGGCACCTAACAACAACATGATATTAATGAGGCAGGATTAGAGGTAGTTATGTTAATGAGGCAGGATTAGAGGTAGTTATGTTAATGAAAAAAAACAGGGTTAAATCTACAAGATTAGATTGTGTTTTAAGTCAATCTCTTTTGAGATATAAAAAAGAAACAAGCAGAGAGACAGGGGGACCTCATAACACCAAGAAAGAAGAGGCAGAAAAATAGCACATCCTTTGGACCTGCAGTCCCTGTGCTGAGAAGCTCCTAGGCCAGGGGAAGATTGATGACAAGGACCTTCCCCCAGAGCCAACAGGGAAAGAAAGCCTTCCCATGGAGCTGGCACGCTGAATTTAGACTTCTAGCCTCCTAGACTGTGAGAGGATAAATTTCTCTTTGTTAAAGCCACCCACTTGTGATATTTCTGTTACAGCAGCACTAGATAACTAAGACAGCACTCAAAGCCTAGATTCTTTCTCTGTTAATCAAATCAACCTCATCAGAGTATTTTACCAATTTGAACTTTAAACTTGAAGTCTTTCTGCAAACTCTTTAAGTTAAGGAGGATGCCACCTCTTTGGATAGATTTAGGAATTCATGTTTACCAATACAGCTTAAAGATGGCATATCAATAGGATGTTTTCAGTTATAAGGAAGAAAAAATGCTGACCCCAAACTGGTATAAACAATAGGAAAATATGTTATCCAAAGCATGGAGGATTCAGAATGAGAGAGTTGACTCAACAGTTTAGTGGTATCTGTGAGTACCCGGGTGCTTCCATTTCCTTTTCAGACTCATCTAGGGTAGACACTGTCCTCACGCTGTGTCTGCTCATGGTTGCAGGTTAACTGGAGCCACAAGTAAAGACATTACATCTAGCTAGAACAACATTCAGAGGTAGAAAAGGGACCTTTTCTACCAGTGCCTGCTTCTTAGGAGCCAGGAAACCTTTCCCAGAAATCTCCCATCAGATATATCCTCACATTTCAATGGCCAGAACTGGGTCACATGCCAGCAGCTGATTGGACCACCAGATGAAATTAAACCAGTCAAACTTATCTCTGAGATTGGCATGAGATCACCATTTCCTAAGTCATGTGTGTGCAGTGGGGGAGGGGTAGCAAAGGCTCCTTAAATGAAACCCAGGTTCCATTAGCAAAGAAAAATGTAGCGAGGGTGTGAGTGTAATAGGATGGATGTGGGATGCATATATACAGCAAATGACCATCCACCCATCCATCCATCTATCCATCCAACCATCCATTCATCCAACCATCCATCCATCCATCCTCTCTTCCATCCTTTATACATTCCACAAAGGACTAAGGCAGCCTAAACATTCTGACTACAGCTCTTGCTGTTTTTCATGGTGTCCAGCTCATTGTTCTTTGTGGGTGGTCAGCATTTGATTAACACTTCTAGCCCTGTCTCCAACTGTTCACCCTTTTCCACTCTGGTCTACCTGGTAAGTCAACCCACTGACCTTCAATATGCTTTCCTCTGTTCTGCTTCTGCTTTTGCTAGACCCTTCTTCTCCCTCTTTCTACCTATCTAAATTCTACCCTTCTTTGAGCCAAATCTGTCATCATCCAAACACACCTTCTCTCACCTCCTTGAGTTCTGGTTCTTCTTGTCATCCCAGAATCTTTGTATCAATTGCTTCATGCAAGTGTATAACCATGCATTACTGCATGTCACTGCATCCCCTGGGGACAGTCCTTGTACCTTTTACTGTTATTTCCCATTGTACTTGTGTTTTTCTCATCAATCTCATCACTAACTCTCTGAGGCCAGGACCATGTCCCTCATCTTTGTGTCCTCATTGCACAGGGTGGGAAGACTGCTCCTTAGCACACTCCTCAGGCTCCACAGGCATTTGTTGACTTGATTTCAATAATCAAAAACTTTAAAAAAAATTTATGATGAAAATACAAAAAGCATAGCAATTTGAGTAACCAACAAAACCCAAACACACTGCCATCGAGTCAGTTCTGACTCATAGTGACCCTATAGGACAGAGTAGAACTGCCCTGGTGAGTTTCCAAGGAGTGGCTGGTGGATTCGAACTGCTGACCTTTGATTAGCAGCTGAGCTGTTAACCACTGTGCTAGCACGGCTCCAGAAGTTTGAATAGAATCTCAAAATGAACTTTCATCTAGCACCCAGTACATAGAAGGAGCCCCGACAGCACCGTGGTTAAGAGCTCAGCTGCTAACCAAAAAGTTGGCAGTTCAAATCCACCAGCCGCTCCTTGGAAACCTTATGGAGCTGTTCTACTCTGTCCTATAGGGTCACTATGAGTTGGAATCAGCTAGACGGCAATGAGTTTTTTGTTTTTTTAGTACATAGAAGGCACTCAGTAAAAAGTGCTAAAATGGTCAATAAAACACTTGAATGGTCTAAAAATTCTGAATATTATTTGTAAAGGGCTATATATTGATGAGTATGCAAAGAATTTCAGGGCTCAAAGAAACATCTCTCTTCTTTAACCCCCACATGTCTGTCAGTTTGTCGTACTGTGGGGGCTTGTGTGTTGCTGTGATGCTGGAAGCTATGCCACCGGTATTCAGATACCAACAGGGTCACCCATGGAGAACACGTTTCAGCTGAGCTTCCAGACTAAGACAGACTTAGAAGAAGGACCCAGCAGTCTACTTCTGAAAAGCGTTAGCAAGTGAAAACCTTATGAATAGCAGTGGAACGTTGTCTGATATAGTGCTGGAAGATGAGCCCCCCGGGTTGGAAGGCACTCAAAAGATGACTCGGGAAGAGCTGCCTCCTCAAAGTAGAGTCGACCTTAATGACGTGGATGGGGTAAAGCTTTCGGGACCTTCATTTGCTGATGTGGCATGACTCAAAATGAGAAGAAACAGCTGCAAACATCCATTAATAATCGGAACCTAGAATGTACGAAGTATGAATCTAGGAAAATTGTAATCATCAAAAATGAGATGGAACACATAAACATCGATATCCTAGACATTAGTGAGCTGAAATGGACTAGTATTGGCCATTTTGAATCAGACAATCATGTAGTCTACCATGCTGGGAATGACAACTCGAAGATGAATGGTGTTGCATTCATCATCAAAAAGAACGTTTCAAGGTCTATCCTGAAGTACAACGCTGTCAGTGATAGGATAATATCCATATGTCTACAAGGAAGACCAGTTAATACGACTATTATTCAAATTTACACACCAACCACTAGGGTCAAAGATGAAGAAATAGAAGATTTTTATCACCTGCTGCAGTCTGAAATTGATCGAACATGCAATCAAGATGCATTGATAATTCCTGGCGATTGGAATGCGAAAGTTGGAAACAAAGAAGTAAGATCAGTAGTTGGAAAATATGGCCTTGGTGATAGAAACAATGCCGGAGATTGAACGATAGAATTTTGCAAGACCAACGACTTCTTCATTGCAAATACCTTCTTTCACCAACATAAACGGCGACTATACAGATGGACCTCGCCAGATGGAACACACAGAAATCAAATTGACTACATCTGTGGAAAGAGACGATGGAAAAGCTCAATATCATCAGCCAGAACAAGGCCAGGGGCCACCTGTGGAACAGACCATCAGTTGCTCATATGCAAGTTCAAGCTGAAACCGAAGAAAAGCAGAGCAAGTCCAGGAGAGCCAAAATATGACCTTGAATATATCCCACCTGAATTTAGAGACCATCTCAAGATTAGATTTGATGCATTGAAAACTAGTGACCGAAGACCAGACGAGTTGTGGAATGACATCAAGGACATCATCCATGAAGAAAGCAAGAGGTCACTGAAAAGACAGGAAAAAAAGAAAAGACCAAGGTGGATGTCAGAAGAGACTCTGAAACTTGCTCTTGAACGTCGAGCAGCTAAAGCAAAAGGAAGAATTGATGAAGTAAAAGAACTGAACAGAAGATTTCAAAAGGCCTCTCGAGAAGACAAAGTAAAGTATTATAATGACATGTGAAAAGAGCTGGAGATGGAAAACCAAAGTGGAGGAACATGCTCAGCGTTTCTCAAGCTGAAAGAACTGAAGAAAAAATTCAAGCCTCGAGTTGCAATAGTGAAGGATTCCGTGGGGAAAATATTAAACAACGCAGGAAGCATCAAAAGAAGATGGAAGGAATACACGGAGTCATTATACCAAAAAGAATTAGTCGATATTCAACCATTTCAAGGGGTGGCATATGATCAGGAACCGATGGTACTGAAGGAAGAAGTCCAAGCTGCTCTGAAGGCATTGGCAAAAAACAAGGCTCCAGGAATTGATGGAATATCAATTGAGATGTTTCAACAAACAGATGCAGTGCTGGAGGTGCTCACTCGTCTATGCCAAGAAATATGGAAGACAGTTTCCTGGCCAACTGACTGGAAGAGATCCATATTTATGCCTATTCCCAAGAAAGGTGATCCAACCAAATGTGGAAATTATAGAACAATATCATTAATATCACACGCGAGCAGAATTTTGCTGAAGATCATTCAAAAACGTCTGCAGCAGTATATTGACAGGGAACTGCCAGGAATTCAGGCCGGTTTCAGAAGAGGACGTGGAACCAGGGATATCATTGCTGATATCCGATGGATCCTGGCTGAAAGCAGAGAATACCAGAAGAATGTTTACCTGTATTTTATTGACTATGCAAAGGCATTCGACTGTGTGGATCATAATAAACTATGGATAACACTGCGAAGAATGGGAATTCCAGAACACTTCATTGTGCTCATGAGGAAACTTTACATAGATGAAGAGACAGTTGTTCAGACAGAACAAGGGGATACTGATTGGTTTTAAAGTCAGGAAAGATGTTCGTCAGGGTTGTATTCTTTCATCATACCTATTTAATCTGTATGCTGAATGAATAATACGAGAAGCTGGACTATATGAAGAAGAACGGGGCATCAGGATTGGAGGAAGACTCATTAACAACCTGCATTATGCAGATGACACAACCTTGCTTGCTGAAAGTGAAGAGGACTTGAAGCACTTACTAATGAAGATCAAAGACCACAGCCTTCAGTATGGATTGCACCTCAACATAAAGAAAACAAAAATCCTCACAACTGGACCAATGAGCAACATCATGATAAACAGAGAAAAGATTGAAGTTGTCAAGGATTTCATTTTACTTGGATATGCAATCAACACCCGTGGAAGCAGCAGCCAAGAAATCAAAAGACGCATTGCATTGGGCAAATCTGCTGCAAAGGACCTCTTCAAAGTGTTGAAGAGCAAAGATGTCACCCTGAAGACTAAGGTGCACTTGACCCAAGCCATGGTATTTTCAATCACATCATATGCATGTGAAAGCTGGACAATGAATAAGGAAGACCGAAGAAGAGCTGACGCCTTTGAATTGTGGTGTTGGCAAAGAATATTGAATATACCATGGACTGCCAAAAGAACGAACAAATCTGTCTTGGAAGAAGTGTGGCCAGAATGCTCCTTAGAGGCAAGGATGGCGAGACTGTGTCTTACATACTTTGGACATGTTGTCAGGAGGGATCAGTCCCTGGAGAAGGACATCATGCTTGGCAGAGTACAGTGTCAGGGGAAAAGGGGAAGCCCCTCAACAAGGTGGATTGACACAGTGGCTGCAACAATGAGCTCAAGCATAACAACAATTGCAAGGATGGCGTAGGACCGGGCAGTGTTTCGTTCTGTTGTGCATAGGGTTGCTGTGAGTCGGAAACGACACGACGGCACCTAATAACAACAACAACCTGCAAAGAATTTCAGAGCTCAAAGAAACATTTCTCTTCTTTAATCTAAGCCACTGTCTTACTGGCTTCAGTCGCATGCACCCACGCTCACCATTTTTGCCTTACCCAGGCATATCTGTGTTATTAATATGTTTCCTTAAATTGATTAGTTTTTTAACCTATTCTCATTCTGAGCAATAGTATCTGTGAAATCACTGGCTAGATGTACTAGATGCATATTTATGTTCATGTATCTTAGATAAAATACACAACTAATACATCAAATAGCTGGCTATGTACCACCTAAAGTTATTTCACGTGCCACAATTGGGACACTCTTGCCTGATCATTTTTGTATCTACATATTTTGTGATTCAACAGTCATTCAGAGCCAAAAGAGTAGATTTTGTGTGGTTCCACTTATATGAAAATTTTAGTAAAGGAGAAACAGAAAGGGAATCAGTGGTTGCCTGGGGCTGAGGGTGGGTGTGGGTTTTGACCTCAGAAAGGCACAGAAGAACTTTCTGGGGTAGTGAAAGTGTTCTAAAGTTGCACAACTGTGTAAATTTAGTAAAAGTTGTCAAACTGTGCACTTACAATGGGTAAACTTTATGTTTTTTAAATTATATCTTGAAGAGGAAGAAAAAGAAGAAAGGCGGTAGGAAGGCAAGAAGGAAGGGGGGAGGGAGGAAGAGAAGGAAAGTGAAAGGAAAGGAAAAGGACAGAGAAGACAAGACCAGCCAGAAAGGATTCTGGGCTGCTGGTGATGCTCTGTTTCTTTACCCTGGTGCTGCTTACAAGGGTATGTTCACTTTATGAAAATTCATCCAGCTGTTCATTTATGATTTGTGCACATTTCTATATGAAAGTTACACTTTAACAACAAAACTTACTAAAAAAAAAAAAAAAAATCAGCCAAGATGGAGACTCCATTTCTTGTCAGGTAATAAAAGGTGATTATTTTTTCTCTTTATTATTCCGCGTAATTACAACACTGTGCCGTCTTAGTTTTATAAGGTTAGGAGGTTAGGTTTTGTGCATCTTAATACAGAAAGGGTTATAAAAGATATATTTAGCCAATCACACAAGGGCTAAACAACACCAGTGGGGCCATTGTCCATTAATTGCTCAGAGCAATGGGCAACGTGGACAATATTCAACTTGCAACCAAAAATAAACAGGCGTTTTAAGAGGCCTTGTTGGGACGATGGAATCACCAGTCCCAGAAGTCTGCTCTCTCAGCCCAGTT
Organism: Elephas maximus indicus; assembly: GCF_024166365.1. Taxonomy (NCBI): domain Eukaryota; kingdom Metazoa; phylum Chordata; class Mammalia; order Proboscidea; family Elephantidae; genus Elephas; species Elephas maximus. Next base: position 63,067,079 of record NC_064838.1, read on the forward strand.
CCCCTGCTGCCTGCCAGAGTTTCGGTTCTATATTTATCTTATCAAATCAGCAGTGCAGCAATTAGTTACAATAATAAGAGCTACCAGCTGATGGTGTGCTGACGTCATGCCAGGCGCCGCATTACCGAGGTTTTTCATAGATTAGCGTTCTCATTTCATTGTCACAACAACCCTGCTGAGGAGTTGTTTTATTCCATTTTACAGCTCAGGAAACTGAGGCTGAGAGAGGTTTCAGAGTGGGTCCCAGCCTGATTCGCTGTCAAGTGACAGGGCCAGGGAGCAGGCCAGGGCCCCACCCAGTCTGCTTCCTGCGCCTGGGGACCAGATGTCAATAATAGAGAATAAGTGACATATGTAACACAATTCAGGATCCCAAAATGTGGCTCTTTACACGGTTACTATAGTTACTTCTCTACGTGATGCTCTCAGTTTTGCTGAGATGACAAAGGAGCCACTGTTAGCCACCGAGTCGTCGAACCTCCACTACCATCATGAAACCGGGGGGACATTTTAACTGTTTTAAAATAACATTCCAGCCTTGTAATCATACCATTTATCTCAGAAGCTCCTGGAAAGTTAACAGATCCTGTGCTAGCAGCTTCACAAATATTGCTATTTGTACCTTCTGCAAAGCGCAGGAGCTCTACAAAGGCAACACAGCCGTATTTCAGACAGTCATGCGAGCTCCTTGGCTAATTCCCTGCGTTTGAGGTGGGGAGGGTGGCACAGGGGTGCCCCTGATTGGACTGAGGGAGGGGCTAGCCATCCAAGCAGGAAGAAGTGTCAAAGAGAGGCCTTGAATGTGTTGGGAAAGGGTGGCCAGAGGGCCTGGGGAGACCCAGCCTGAGAGGAAATGGACAGAAAAGGCAGGAGCTGTGCTTTGCAAGTAGACATGGTCCTTGCCAAACAAGCAAACATGTGCAGAGGACATGGTGGGGGTGGGAGGTGGGGTACTAGGAACAGAGTAGGAGGACAACCAAGGTCTGAAACGTGTTATTGACGAATGTCTGGGGCACTGAGCTGCCAGGGAGGATGAGGCATGAGAACCCGGAGTCGTACTGCCTCCTGCATGCCAGCTGGCCTTGCTATGGTCAGGAGGAATGGGAGCAGGCAGCTGTACTCCTATTCGACAGAGAAAAACCCCCAAGGCCGGTGAAATTCTCAGAGATGGCCCACTGAGGCACTTGCTGGGCTAAAGGCCAAAGCCAGAGCTTCTGAGGCTTGGTGCAATGTAAGACCTGTTCTCTGTAATTAATTATACAGTAATAATGGTGAAGAGGATGGTGACATCCAGGGCCGGTCACAGGGTCTCTCTCTCTACACTGGTAAGAACCAGGCTCCTTCCCCTGGTTAAGTTGTTTGCCAGCAGAGTTCTGGAAGCTGATTAAAGAGAAGACCAGAAATAACAGGCAATTAGAAACCTTATAAAAAGGAAAATCACTCTCATCAAACTTGCCAAAGCGTCTGTCTCCACAGCTGGAAGTGGGAGAGGTGTTAGAAATTGTCGCCTGCTAGGGTCAATTGTGCAAGGGGGTGGCCTAGATCTGAGGCCAGTGTGGAGAGGGGCTGAGGCCGTCCCCAGACAGGGGGAAAGGGAAGAGGGGCAGAGGCTGTTTAGGCATTTATTTCTGAGCCAGGGCAGCCTATGAGTAAAAGCCTAAGGAAGACTTGTTACAAGCCCCCCAGAGAGCCTCGGCTGGTGAAATCAGTGGCTCGAGGACCAAAAGGGGAGAGAGAGAGAGAGATAGAAGAGACGGAGCTCACCAATGAGAGAGGAGTGCAGCGGGTTTCTCCGCTGCCCCGTTCCCTGAATATTCAGAATATCCCACGAAGTGTAGCTGGGCCGAGCTCAGCAAAGTCTTGGGTCCAGATATCCATACAATTAGCTGTTTTAGGGTCCCTGGCCTTCTGGGGTTCCTAGGGGAACACTCCCAGCTTGGGAGGGGTTTCTGGACGTCATTAAAATGGCCGCGGGGGTGCTGAGTGTAGTTTTAACCCCCAGGTGACCTGCTTGGACTTTCGTAGCCCTCCATGTACTTCCCCACCCTACATTTGGGGCACCTCTCCTGCCAAGGGACGCTCACAGCCTCTCTGTACCCCTCGCAGCAGGATGGGGCGTAATAAACGCCCTGCCTTGCTCCCCACCACCAGAAAAAGCCAGTTGCTATGGAGTCCGTTCTGACATGTGTGTCAGGGTAGAACTGCGCTCCATAGGGTTTTCAATGGCTGATTTTTTTGGAAGGAGATCACCAGGCCTTTCTTCCAAGGTGCCTCTGGGTGGACTCAAACCTCTAACATTTTGGGTAGCTGACGTGCGTTAAGCGTGTTCACCGTGTTAACCTGCGTTAACTGCGTTTTAACCCAGGGACTTCCTGCTTCTCACAGGGCATCCTATTTTAATGCCGAAGAGGTTGTTTTGGAAACCCTGGCAAAGGGACAGAACTGTTTCTCTAGCAGTCCTGTTCCACCAACCCTAACGCTCGCCGAGGCCGGGGAACAGGCAGACGGTGCAAGGAAGGCAGGGGAGCAAAATCCTCACTGCAATGAACACTCCAAGAGATTTAGCTCACCTTGCCAGCAGTTCCTTTGCTGGCTCCTCTCCCCCTCCTGTTCACTTTTCTCTTGCCTTGCTCTTTCATTTCTCTACTCAGTAAACCTTACTGGCCATCTTCTGTGGGCCACGGTCATCCCAGGTGAAAGAAGACACAGCGAACCAAGACCAAGACACAGCCCTCGCTGTCAAGGAGCTCACGGTCGAGGTGGTAACGGACAATTTCAGAACAGGGAGAGCGTTTATGTTCAGTGGGGCAAGCAGGGGTCGGAGCCCAGGAGTAGGGGTGAGCAGACCTGAGGGAATGGGAGTAGAGCCTAAGGGGACCTCCCAAAGGGGCGGGGGGGGGGGGTGGTACTGGTTCCTGGGGGGGTTGCCAGATGAAATACAAAGATGCCTGTATTTACTGCAATATCTGGGACATACTTATTCTAAAAAAATTAGTTGCTGCGTACCTGGAATTCAAATTTACCTGGATGTCCTGTATTTTTGTTGGCTAGATTTTTTTTTAGATCTGGTAACTGCAGTTCCTGATGAATAAATAGGAGTTAACTGGGTAAACAGGCAGAAGGACATTCCAGCAGAGAGAAGACCTGGAGGTGAGGGAGAAACTGACCGTTGTCCATGGGCTAGAGTGTAGAGTGTGGGGGGAAGGGAGGGTGAAGAGAATGCATCAAACCATCCTGTAGTTAGTGAGTACGTACTCTGCGAGGTCCTAGCTGCTGTTGTGAGCCAGATGCACACAGCCTCTGAGAAGCAGGGGGAGGGAAGAAGTCCAGGCTTTGTGGGGGTTATAGCCGGGACCTCAGCCTGCCTGGGAAGTCAGGGAGGGCCTCTCTGAGGAGGTGATGATGTGTGAAGTGCATGGCATGCCAAGGGCTGGGGGAAGAGGATTCCAGGCAGAGAGAACAACATAAAGGAAGGCACTGAAATGAAGCAGTGGGTCCTGGAAACCAAAATATGGCCTGGCTGGACAAGTGGCAGTTCAAATCTACCAGGCGCTCCTTGGAAACCCTATGGGGCAGTTCCATTCTGTCCTATAGGGTCGCTATGAGTTGGAATCGACTCGACGGCAAGGGGTTTGGTTTTTGGTTTGGACAAGCTGGCAGGGGCCAGATCATGCTGGAGGGAGTTTGAATTTGACCCTGAAGGCAATGGAAGCCACTGAAGGAATTTAAAGCAGGTGAGGTGACACAACCAGCCTTGTGTTGTTAAAGGTGACTCACACTGGAGAGGAGGACAGGACAGGCTGGTAGTGTGTGGGCTGAGAGAATGAGGGGCTACTGCAGGTGCCCGGAATGGGCAGGTTGGTTGGACCAGCGTGATGGTGGTTGAGATGAAGAGAGAGAGAAGGAGAGATGCATCCCAGCTGCACTGAGGAGGAAGACTTGGCAGGGCTGGATTATCTGGCACTAGGAAGTGAGGGGGTGGGAGGAGCCCACATGACTCAAAGCTTCTGGGCTGGGCAGATGGATGGATGGTGGCACCATTCACCGAGCTGAGCTGGGGACTCAAGAGGTTTGGGGGTGGTAAGGAGAGAGTCAGGTTTGCACATGTTGAGGGTGAGGAGACTGGTGGTGGACCATCGGAGTATGGACTATGAGGGAGGAGAAAGCCACAAAGCCAGCCGAGCTGTATCCAAATCTCTCCTCCCACGCTCAGCTGTGTGGTTTCAATCAAGTTATTGCACCTCTCCTTGCCTTGTTTTCTCATCTGTACAGTGAGATGTTATAAAAGACCTCTTTAAAGTGTTAAAAAGCAAGGCTAAGGTGCACCTAACCCAGCCATGATGTTTTCAATTGCCTCATATGCATGCGAAAGCTGGACAATGAATAAGAAAGACTGAAGAAGAATTGGTGTCTTTGAATTATGGCACTGGCGAAGAATATCGAATATACCATGGACTGCCAAAAGAACGAACAAATCCGTCTTGGAAGAAGTACAGCCAGAATACTCCTTAGAAGCAAGGATGGCGAGACCATGTCTTACATACTTTGGACATGTTATCAGGAGGGATCAGTCCCTGGAGAAGGACATGATGCTTGGCAAAGTACAGGATCAGCGGAAAAGAGGAAGACCCTCAACGAGATGGATTAACACAGTGGCTGCAACAATGTGTTCAAGCATAACAACGATTGTGAGGATGGCGCAGGACCGGGCAGTGTTTGGTTCTGTTGTACACAGGGTCATTATGAGTGAGAACCGACTTGACGGCACCTAACAACAACAACAATGGGATGAGGAGGAGGCTAATCTGTCATCAGAGTTGCTGTGAGCTTGTGGCAGCCAGTCTCCAAGATAACTCCAATGATCACCACTCTTCCTATTCATACCCTGTGTGGTTTCCTCCCACACTGTACTGGGGTTCCTCTGTGTGACCAAGAGAATGTGGCACAAGTGATGACATGTCACTTCCGAAGCTGGTTTACAAAGACATTGTGGCTTTTCTGTTGTATTCTCTTAGATCCTTCACTCTGGGGGAAACCAGCTGCCATATCATCAGGAGAGGCCCATGAGGTGAGGAACTCATGCCTCCTGATAAAGGCCATTGTGAGTGAACTTGGAAGTGAATTCTCCAGCCCTAGTCAAGCCTTCAGATGACTGCTGCCCTGGCCAACATCTGGAGTGCAAGCTCATGAGAGACCCTGGGCCAGAACCACCTACCCAATGTGCTTTCAAATTCTTGACCTATAGACACTGTGAGATAAATCTTAAGCCCCTAAATTTTGGGGTAACTTGTTATACAGCAATGGATAGCTGATACATAAGGTAAAAGCTTTTAGCCCAGTGCATGGCACATGGTAGAGGCTATAGAATATGTGGGATCTGTAGGTCTGGAGTTACAGAATTCTGGGCTGGAGGTGTGGATTTGGGAACCTTTGGCTTAGAGAGAGTAATGGCTGAGGCAGTTCATGGGTAGGGACAGAGAAGAGATTATGGCCTGGAGGTATGGTTTTGGGAACCTTTGGTTTAAAGAGAGAAATGGCTGAGCCTGTCCACGGGAAGGGGCAGAGGGAGAGGAGATTATGGCCTGGGCCTGAAACCTGGACATAAGAGGTGGGCAAAGCAAGAGGGACATCCCTGTGAGCCTGAGTGGAGGAACTTCAGAGGAGGGAGGAAAACTGGAATAGGACGTTCTGGAAGCCAAGGGGAGTAGGCAGTGGTCAATTGCATCACTGCCGAGAGGCCTCGGTGGGGCTCTTTTCGCTTCAGCAACAACAAGGAGGTTCCTGGTGCCCCCACTGAGGACCAGTTAGGTGGAGAGGTGGATCTTGTAGCCAGGTTGAATGTTATAGGTTGGGATGTTAGGCAGAAGTCAGGAAGACAGCAAAAGAAGAAAAGGAGGAGGACACTGGAGTAGCAGCCTGGGATGGGGGGAGATAGGGTTGAGGGGGAGATCTGAAAATTAACATCAGATAGAGCCCTGAAGCTGTTTATCTGCTGGTGGCAGGGGGCCTGGAGAGACGAGGGGCTGAAGATCTGAGCCTAGAGAGGTAAATGGGCTGGAAAGTGGACAGACCCAGAGACAGGGAGGGGATCACCTGGACAGGAGGCAGAATCCCTCAGCCATCCTATGAGAGGACAGCACAATGCAGGTAAACCCAGAAGTGGGCAGAGGAGGGAGGGAGCCAGGGAGCCCCCACTGAGGATGCATCATTTTCCTGCCAAGTGGGAGGTGAGGTCACCCATGAAGAGAGAGCTGGGAGGAGGGGAAGGGGGGAGACTCAGAACTTCAGGCCTAATTTCCATCTTGGTCTGAAAGCACCAAATGGTTTTGCCAACTGCTGCCTCCCTCAGTGTCCTCCTGGGCCCCTGTGCATCTGTAGCCATGTAGCTGCCATAGTAAACAGCCCCTTCCAGGCCACCTCTTCATCACAGGAGCCTGGACACTTGAAGGCCACCTGGAAAAGAGAGGCCCAAGGTCACAGGGATGGCTGCAAACCAGAAGCTGGCTTCCTCCACAGGCTAGCAGCCCTGAGCTCTGTGGGGGTAAAACAGCTTCTAGTGTAAATCTTTTCCATCCCCACCCCTTCAAACCAAGAGATCCGGACAATTTACAGGAGAATCTCACAGAACATTCAAACCACAGCAAACCCCAGTCTTATAGAAGCTGCTCTAGTAGAGAGACCCTGATTCCTTAATTTATTTTATGAGGCTCATATAACTTTGATAGCAGACAAGGAGAGACTAAGAAAGGAAAAGAGTAGGCAAAACTCACTCATACACCCAGATGCAAAAACTTGAAATAAAATAGTAAGTGGAATTTGACAGTATATTAAAAAAAAAATACACCCTCAGGGTTAGTTTATCCCAGGAATGTATGGATGGTTGGTTTAATATACAAAAATCCATGAGTGCAATTCATTATTTTAGGGGGAAAAAACCACATTTGTTAAATTTCAACACCCATTCATAATTACACTAAATAACCCAATAGCGCTTCCTTACTCTGATAAAGCAGATCTATGAGAAATCTACCACAAACACCACACTTCATGGTGAAACATGAGAAGCAGTCAAAAACAAGACAGGAATGTACACTATCATCACTGCTACTCAACACTGTGTTGGAGGTCTTAGTGCAGTAAGACAAGGAAAAGGAAATAAAGACTGGACAGGCTAAGCTGGCAAACTGTCATTGCTTGTAGGCCCTTTGATTATTTACATGGAAAATTCAAGAGAACCTGCAAACTAATTATAACTAAAAAGAACAGTTTATCAAGTTTGCTGAGTACAAGGTCATTATATAAAGCCATTACATTTCAATAAGCCATCAATAAATTATAAAATATAAACAAAAAATGTAATTTGCAATAGCAATGAAGGCTTCATCTTGGAACAGGTGTGACAAAAACACTGCCAAAGTGAATCTCTTTCATTCTTTAATTGGGAAAACAGGAGCCTCAAGAGGGGAAGTGACTCTTCCAAGAACATTCTGGATTCTCAGTGGCACCAAATCCTGAAGATTTGAGTGCTAGGTAATTTCAGTATTGTTTTGCTTTTGTAAAAAGAAAGAAAGAAAATATAGAAAATTCAGAATATTAGGAATTAATGTCCCTCACACTCCCATCCTACAACCTAGAGAACTATGATCCATGATCTGGTGTTATTTCCTTCAAAATTTTTGTCTACCTATATTTATGTTTTAACAAGATGGATTGCCACAGTGGCTGCAACAATGGGCTCAAGCATAACAATGATTGTAAGGATGGTGCAGGAGCGGGCAGTGTTTCGTTCTGTGGTACATAAGGTCGCAATGAGTTGGAACTGACTTGATGACACCTAACAACAACAACAAATTTATGTTTTTAACATTAAAATTATACTACGTGTAACATTTTGAGTACTGGTTATTTTCACACGCATTTCCCTGAGTCCTCACGTAGTCTTTTCACACGTCAATTATGTCGGCATAACTATAACACTCAATTATGTTCCCGAAGCATGTTATTTATTTAGCCTATCAATTTGAGTTTTCTGAGAAAAACCAAGTATCAGATATGACTGTGATAGAAGTTGAAACCCAGACATGCAATTCGATGAGCTTCTGAGGCCGGTGGTTGTCCTGATGGAGACGAGGAAATGGCAAAACGAAAGCCTTATAGCTGGCCTGGCCTGGGAAAGCACAGAGATCTAGATCTAGGGACAGAAAAAGAAGGAAACAGGACTTGGGAAGAGGGGGCTGAGGACTAAGTCCATGCTTGGAGACCAGCTCGCTCTGAGGCTTTAAGTGGCTTCCCAACCTCTGCAGCCTTGTCTTTCTTCTTAGTGAAATGGAGACAATACCCCCACCAGCCTCACCTTGGGCAGCTCCCAAGCTCCTTCAGAACTCAGAGCCTTTGCACTCTTTTCTCTGCTGACAGCCCTGGTGGCGTGGTGGTGAAGAGTTCGCTGCTAGCCAAAAGGTCGGCAGTTGGAATCCATCAGGTGCTCCTTGGAAACCCTATGGGGCAGTTCTACTCTGTCCTGTAGGGTCGCTGTGAGTTGGAATCCACTGCAAGGGGTTTTGGTTTTTCTCTGCCCTTCTCCCCAACTGGCTGCCTATGCTGACCCATCAGGCCTAGCTGCCCTGCCCTGCCCTGCCCTGCCCTGCCCTGCCCTGCCCTACCCATCAGGCCAGGCTGTGGTGGCCTGGGGCTTTCTCACAGCCCATATTACACCTGTAATTATATAATAGCCAGAAGCTGCTTGAGTAAGGGTGGCCTCCCCCTGGAGGTCAGGGCCAGGAGGGGCTCACCACAGATCTGGGCATCCATGTCTTCCTTGGCCACTGCATGTGAAGCAGCGGGCCCTTCCCCTTATTTTTCATCTAAGTCCTCTGATCACACCCCTCCTATCACTTACCATAACTTGTCATTATTTTGCTTACTCTCTGTTTCCTTCAGTCTTGTCTGCTTTCTCCCCTCGCTAGGATCCACCTCTGTCTTGGTGGTCGGTCCCCCCTCTAACCCCCAGGTTTTGCACATGGTCCGAAACCAAACCAAACCCGTTGCCGTCGAGTCCTACTCATAGAGACTCTATAGGACAGAGTGGAACTGCCTCATAGAGTATCCAGGGAGCGCCTGGTGGCTTCGAACTGCCGACCTTTTGGTTAGCAGCTGTAGCTCTTAACCACCAGGCCACCATGGCCAGGGGCTTATAAATGTTCACGGAGCGACTGAGGAGAAACAACCGTGGAGCCACCAAATCTCCGTGAATGGCCGGCCTGAGGATGGGCAGAGCCCCGACTGCCCGCGGGGCGGGGCGGGGCGGGGCGGGGGGCGGGTCCTCTGGGCTATGGGGCGGAGCCATGGGGCTGCGGGGCGGGGCTTTGAGGCTGCGGCGGAGCCGGCCTGACCCAGCCGCCTAGGCCCTGCCCGGCTGAGCAACTCAGGCCCCCGGGTCTCGGGCTTCCCGCGCACTGCCGCCGCTGGGGGGCGCCCGCGCTCGAGGCGGCTCGGCTCGGGAGGCGCCGCCCGCGCCGGGCGGCTAGTGCCGCAACTCCGGGTGCGGGCTCAGTCGTCCCCTCTGCCGCCGCCGCTGCCGCCGCCGGGCGCGGGCTCGCTCGTCCCTGCGCTCGCGCTCTCGGGCCGCCGGCGTCTCCCGGCCCGGCCGCCGCCGCCGCGCAGTGAGTGGGGCGGGCACGGGGCCTGAGGGGCTGGGGCTCGGGAAGGCCGGCTTGAGGGGAAGCCCGCGGGAGCTGCCGGGAGCGGGCTGAGGAGAATCTGGGCGGGGGCGTCCGGAGCCGGGCGATGGCGGGCGGCGCAGAGGGCACCGCGGGGAGCCTGGCCGCGCGCCCCGGGGCGGCGCGAGCGCACGGAGGGGCTGCCCGCGGCCGAGCGGCCGGGCCTGGGTCTCGGCGGGCCCGGGGTCCCCGCGGTGCTGTGCGGCCCCCACCCGGCCCGGAGCATCGCCCGCCCCACGTCGGGACCGGGGTCGGCTGGGGTTTCGCCTGCGGGGCGGCGGGGACCCGGCGCGTTTGCTCGGGGTGATGGGTTTGCGGGGAGTGGCTATTAGCCGGCGCTTGCCCCACTTTAAGGCGTAGGAGCCCAGGCTTCGGGAATTTTCTGCCCCGGAGACACCCAGGTGTGCCGCTGAGCCCTCTGTGCCCAGATTTGCGGGTCTGGCGTGTTTCAAGGCTTGATGTCACGGGTGACAAATGGCCGTGGTAATCGGGAGCCCCCGAACCGCCCGCCAGGCTGACGGTAGCGGGGTCTGGGTCTGGGGGTAGGACTGGGAAGACGAAGCGTGACAGATCCTATTTGGATATTCCTCTGAAGTTAGGGTTCTGTTCAAGTCTACCGGCTCTAGAACACAGTTTTAGGACTTCGTGATAGAAGAGGTTTGGGGTGGCCTGGTTTGACGAAGAATGTTTGGGGTCACCTAGCCATTCCCATCCCTCCTGGCATGTTCATTTCTTGTGTCACAAATGCATGACACGAATGATTCAGTGATAGGAAAGAACTTAGGAACAGCATTTAGCGCAGACCTGAGCCCAAGATTGAGACGTTTCCAGATGAGCGAAGGTGTAGAAAGGAAAATAATCTTTTTGTAGTCAGGGTTGGCAGATTGGGGGAATTGGCTCTTTGGTTGAAAACATCAGCCCCAACCACTACTTCAGTTTGTGTAATCCGATGGATATCAAGGATCGAGTGGTCAGCGTGGCCATGGGTGCCGTTCCTCAATTGTGTAAGGTTAGGATTTTCATAAATGACATTTTCAGCGAAGCATTACTAGCGACAGAAATCCTAGGGTGAATCCTTCTCTGCGTCTCTCTCTTGTGTCTTTTGGATTTTGATATTTAGGGTTTATTTGAATTGGAATGCACACATTATTTCGATCTGGCTTTCCCTCAGAGATAATCCTGAGTCATGCTTTAGAGAAGTTCCTGCCATCATCAGAGCTCAGACGTCTGTCTGGTGGTCTCTGGAGAAGCTGGATCCTCCTCCTTACTGGTGGTTCTCTTTTCTGGACCTCTGGGGGAAAGAAGGACCTAGTGGCGACGGAAAGCAGATTAAGAAGCGTTTTCCTCCGTATTTGTTGTTTCCATGTAAATGCTCTAAGTTACTTGTGTTCACACTCTCTGATTTCTCAATTTACCACAGAAAATTAGTTGATGCTACTGCCACTAGTATTTTTCCACTTGTATAATACTTATCTGTTTACAAGTGCCTTTGTATTAATGATCTCACTTATTTTCTCCATTTCCCTGAAGAAGAAGGTGCGTGTAGACAGTGATTTACCTTGCAGGGTAATGCGGATCCTGATCTGTTGGTTACCTTGTAGGTCAGTTTTTGCCTTTGTGGTTGTGCCTAACATGGTGTAATTCCTTTTAGGAAGTCGATATTATCCTGTTTCTTCATCTCAAAGAAACTTAGAGTAAGGAATTTTATGATTCTGTGACTGGGGTGGCTCAGCTATCTAGTATTAAGGCCACTTTTTTTTTTTTTATCTAGAGCTGCTTTCTTCTAGACCACAGGGTTGATAGAGGAGAGAGAAAAATGAATTCGTTTTAGAAAAATATCTATTTCTGCAGTGGTATGGCTATGGATAACTTAACACTCTAATCACATTCTCCTTGTGCTTCTGGCTACTCGAGCTGGCCTGTGTGAATGTTAGCCCCAAAGACTCCTTTAGATGTCGCTGAACTAGTTACTATAAAAAGTGTTTCACTTTCAAACTCCCACCTTTCAAGAACAGAGAAACTCAACACAAAGGTAATTGAAGTATGTATAGATGGGAGAGAACTTGTCTTAGTCTTCTATTCTGAATGCCAGACCCAGGAGTTTAATAGAAAGGCTTTGAAAGGACCTCTGGAAACTTGGGAAGGTGGTAGCTAGGAGTTTTTATTATTATTTATTCACATTTGGAGATGTCTGTTGTAAGGAAGAAGTTGTTAACGCAGGAGTAGGACTTTTGCCCTAGGGAATTCTGAGTCTATAGCACAAATGATAAACCCAAAATATTTGTGTTAAATTAGCTGTTCATAACCATAAAGCCGGTCATTGCAATTCTGCAGGGATGAGGAGAATGGCATTTAGGGATTCTTAGGTTATTGTCTAAGTTATCAACATGTTGAATTGTGCATTCTTCAAATTTGCTACTTTATAAATTTTTCACAATTGCTTTTACACTCTGCACTATGTGTTTTCCTTAATTACCTGCTAACATTTACTCTGTCAGAAGTTCTGTAGTCATAATTAACTTACAAAGTTCAAACTTTCAGTGCCACTTAACGTTCCTGGGGAAAGGCCAGCGGGTCGTTTCCACAGGAATTTTTATTTGCACCGCAGGTCAGAATTGCAGGCACAGATCTTTTCAGGTGAGCTGATTTTTTCAGGGTCAGAAGCCTTTCTTTGAACTTTATAATCCTTTGTGCTTAGTTGCATTCACTGTGTTTTAAAAAGATCTTTAGTAAGGAAAGTCACTATAAAGGAAAATTTTTTTTCGTTGTTACCGTCTTAATCTTCATTCCTGGCAAATTTTCAATAGAATTTTCTTTGCCATCACCAAGTAAAACAGGCCCGTTTGATGCCCACTTCAAGATCTTCCGTCTGTTGCCTCTTGTGTTCATTTGACTTCTCATTAAGCCCTCCACTGGAGACTGTGCCAGAAGAGAGAGAAGAGGAAGAGCAAATGAATCATTTTCTAATTGTTAGCAGCTCCAGAAAATGATTTAGTATGAAAGACTGAAGCGGTTCCGGAAACCCTTTTGAATTATGTTTTATTTCACTCATCGGAGCTGTCTGTTGAGCTGTTCCCAATAGTCATCAATTCAGAGACTGGTTACCCAGCTACTGGATAACCAGGAATCTTTCTGCTTTTTTTTTGGTTTGTTTGTTTCTGTAAGTTGAAATACAATTTAAACCAATCAATACTATTTTTTTTCCTTAATGGGTCTTTAGTGAGCAATTTGTTTTTTGTACAGTTTAGTCATTGTTAATAAGTGTATTTTAATATATCTCATACACAAACCTAGGGAGTCTTTTCGGTGTTTTTTAAGAAACATGGACTACTTATATAGACTCCATAATTGCTTTCCTGAATTATAAAGCTTGAGGTTTCATTACATCTTTTTTCCGGAACCTTGCCTTTTGCTGTGGAGTAGATTTAGGGTCATCATCTATTTTTCTTTTTGTGACTGCTCGAGAAGTTATCTTGTTTTGATTAAGCAGTAGAAAAGAAAAAAAAAAGGATTAATAGGTCTTGTACAAGAGTTGTAACATTGATGGTGTCTTTTTTTTTTTTCCCCCTGTCTTTGGTCTTTCATTTCCATTTAACCAATCAGATGTTCATGGGCCAGAGTTCTTTATGTCACTTAATACAAAGGACCACAGCCATCAATCACATTAGTTAGTAGGTTCCTGCCATTTCTTAGCCTTGGAGAAATTTTTATAAACCTATTATGACTACTCACATAGACTGAGTTACTGATAAATTTGTAAATAAACCCCTGCTTTTGGTTTTAGGGTGGATAGGTAGATAGGAAACCCTTGTGGTGTAGTGGTCAAGTGCTACGGCTGCTAACCAAAGGGTTGGCAGTTCGAATCTGCCAGGCACTCCTTGGAAACTCTATGGGGCAGTTCTTCTTTGTCCTATAGGGTTGCTATGAGTTGGAATTGACTCGATGGCACTGGGTTTTTTGTTTTTGGTTTAGGGTGGATAGGTTAATGAGTCGGAATCTACTCGAGGGCATTGGGTTTTTTTTAGGTGTTAATAGATGGCTGTAGGGAATCTAAAGTTGACCCTTTCAACTTCTTGTTTCTTGGATTTTCAGCTTTCAGTTTCTACCCCATGAGGGGACTTACAGAAAGATCTAGTCTAGGAGTCAGAAAACCCAGGTTCTTGTTCAGTTACTTCCAGCTGTGGGGCCTTGAGCAAGTCAGTCTGTTCTATTTCCTAGTAATCCATGCTCATGTTATGCTTACTATAGCAGAGACGTGGGAAAAAAGCAATGCTGCCCCTGTCCATACTTAAATGGTTTCTTCATTCCAGAATCCTTTCTCAGGTTGTCCGAACTTCTGTTTGGGACTCAACTGAGCGAGCTCTTTCTCCATTTTCTCCTTTGGAATTTTCTTCCTCTTTCCTCCCACAGGCCTCTGCTGCTCCATCTATTGTATGACCCCAAACCACTGCAGGCGAGTTGACTCTGACTCATAGTGACCCTATAGGACAGAGTCGAACTACCCCATAGGTTTCCAAGGCTATAAATATGGAAACAGACTTCCACATCTTTCTCCTGTGAAGTAGCTGTTGACCTTTCAGTTAGTAGCCGAGCGCTTTAACCACTGCGTTCCAGGGCTCCTCTATTAATTGTATAAAAACCAAAAACCAAACCTGTTGCCGTTGAGTTGATTCCAACTCCTAGCGACCCTACAGGACAGAGTAGAACTGCCCCATGGGGTTTCCACGGAGCGGCTGATGGATTTGGCTGCCGACCTTTTGGTTAGCAGCAGAGCTCTTAACCAGTGCGCCACCGGGGCTCCCTTTCTGTTGTATAGCACTTTTGAATTCTGTACTTCAGTTGTTGCATGTTGTCTTTCTCCGTGGATCGAAAGCTTTGTGAGGGCAAGCATTGTCCCTTCCCTATTTCTGCGCATCCATCTTTCTTCTAGGCTTTTTTTCTCTCTCATAGTTGACCTATGGTAAATGTTGGTTGCATGAATTATTATTGAGGCCGTCCAGGATGAATATTTTGGGTGATGGGAGTATGCCAGAGACCAGCATTTTACCCAAACTTTTGAAGGGCTGGCATTTCAAATCACTCAGTCATGGATCTGTTTCGTATCGGTAACTCAATCAGATGCTTGCGAGACAAATGGGTTAAACCTGTTTCTTGGTTCCGTTTACTTCAGACACTGTTTGTGAAGCAAGTCAGAGGACTGACAGGCTGTGGCAACGGCCCTGGATTTGACATTTGTTCCATTTCTCACCCTGTAGCACGTAGAAGCCTATCAGTATCCAGTAGCCTGGTGGAGAACAAAAACTGACTCCACACCGTCTGTCTGGTGTGGAGAACAAAAACTGACTCCACACCGTCTGGTCCACGTTTTAGCTTGTTTGCTTTGAAGAATTTGCAAGGTGGAGAAATAGCTGCTGCAGGCTCTGATTTCAGCCCCTGCTGTGCTATGCAAATGTTCTCTACATGCCTGAGTGACCTTTTGAGAAAGAGCCTTTGTGATCTCCTTTAGCCAGGGCCTGTTCTGGGAATTGTGTGCCAGATTCCTCTAAAAGTGGGAAAAGTAGAGCTTTTCAGAGACCATGTTAAAAAAGCAAATGCTTCTCCTGGATGAGTACCGAGAAGTCCGTGTTTCTTACCATCTCTTGCCAGAGCTTTTGAAATTTGCTCTGCAGTTTGCATTGCACGTTGATTTGGGAGATGTAGTGTGTGAGAGGGAACTGACTAAAGCAATTCAGTAGCTGAGAAACTGTTTAAGTGCTTTTGAATTGTCGATAAAAATAAATTCAGACTGGCATCATTAGTACCTGGGTGTTTATCAGCGTCTCCAGGCAGGCTCTCCAGTAAGTGCCAGCCGGCAACTCTCAACCACATCTGCCAGGTTGTTTCTGCCCCAAATTGTGCTCCAGTGGTTTGGCATTTCAAGTGTTTTCTGTTTGTTTTAATTATTGTACAAAGTGAAATACATCGTTATTGAAAGTAGAATTTTTTATGTTACAAAAAATTCTATTTTGATGTATTCCTCCTAGAAAATGATAATGTCGCCTTGGGAGGTTTATGATTTTGAACACCTTTACTGAGATGTTTAGTTTCTATGACTGAAATGCTAATGGAAACATTTCCCTTTCTCTTAAATGACCTTTTTCATATGGACCTTGTCATTATAGGTTTGTACCGGGATAGGATTATAGACTTAATCATAATATTCTCCTATGTTGTTGTACACCGTCGAGTCAATTCCAACTCATAGCAACCCTATAGGACAGAGTAGAACTTGCCCCATAGGGCTACCAAGGAGCGGCTGGTAGATTTCAGCTTTTGACCTTTTGGTCAGCAGCCTGAGCTCTTAACCACTGTGCCACCAGGGCTCCCGTTCTCCCGTACCAAAACCCAACCAAACCCACTGCCGTCGAGTCGATTCCGACTCATAACAACCCTATATATAAAAAAAAAACAAAAAAAACCCAATGCTGCCGAGTCAATTCAGACTTACAGCGACCCTATAGGACAGAGTAGAACTGTCCCATGGAGTTTCCAAGGAGCACCTGGGGGATTTGAACTGCCATCCCTTCGGTTAGCAGCCATAGCACTTAACCGCTTTGCCACCAGGGTTATCCTAAAAATTGTATTTTGAGAGAAGATAGGTAGAATTTGAATGACTGGTTTATTTCCTAGGCGCCTCCTCCTCTTCTGTGCATAGGATGGGTCTTCGTAAAGAATGTCAACTTCTTAGCTAGATGTTCAGGATGGGCTTGAGGTCCTTGTGGTAAGAGTGAAGACCAGGTAGAAAGCCCTGGGGGAAGGCTTTCTTCCCCGGATCTTTGCCCTAGAGAAGGTTTCGGATGAGCAAAGATAAGTGGTTTTCCGGTGTTTGGCTCACTCTGTTGGGTGGAAAAACCTTTCTGCTCTTGTTTTCATGATTACACATGCTATCACATGTCTTTTTTTTCCCTTCTGAAGCTTCCCTGGAACCTGGGCTCCCAGTGACACAGTGCTGGAGCAGATGGATAATGGAGACTGGGGCTATATGGTAAGTCACCCTCACAGATGCATTTTGAAGGCTGGCAAATTATTCTTGTTTATCTTTTTCTCCTTATGTAGTTTCAGATATAGCTAATTCATATGAAAATTATTAATTTGAGTAACCCCACTCGTCTAATTACTTTAGATGTATATTTAAGGTGCTTTTTTTTTTTTCTGGTATACTTACGTAAACTGAATATGAATTCTCCAGGTAGCTTTTTATTTGGAAGGTAGCATGCATTTTTGGTCTTTAAAGTATATTGCTCTTAAAACAATCCTTCGTGGAATAGTGACTGTTGAAAGGGTCAGAATCAACTCGATGGCACACAACAATAACAGAAGGTGAGGGGACAGAGGATGTTTTCTTGTGTTTAGGAAGATTAACAGTTGAGAAGGGGCCTCTTTTCCCACTTGCACTTTTTTCTGTCTGTATGTTTCCTATCCCTTTGGTAAGAAATATTTTATTTGCCTAGTACCTAAAGCCTGTCTGCCTGTCTCTATTTTTTTTCCTTAAATATGTATTTTAAAACCTTAAGTATATGTTATTTAAAGACTGCTTCTCAAAATTAAAGGCTAGGTCGCAACACTAAAAGTTTCAAAAGCGAATGTTCTATGAGCTTACAAGATTTGAAAGCTTCCGTTAGCCTTGGGCGTATGATGGTTTTGCAGCTAGGATATAAGTATTCAGATATATTATTTCCATGACAGAGTTATCTAGATTAGGCCTGACAATTTTTTTCCTTTTTTTAATTGTGATAAATAGATAATAAAACCCTTGCCATTTTAACAGTATTCACGTGTACAGTTCGGTGATGCTAAATGTTTATCACGTCGTTCAACGGTCACCACTAACCGTTCCTGAATTTTTCTATCAGGCCTGACAAATTTTGATTTTAAAATAAATTTTGATTTTCCTCACTTTTTTGAGGGGGAAAAGCAAATGTTGAAAGTGGGTGTTTTTCTATTACCAGATCATTTTTATTCTAGCGTATGTTAAATTGAGTTAAGAAAAATGAGTGTATTTTAGCCTTCGTGGTGTAGTGGTTAAGGGCAATGGGTTTGGTTTGGGTTTTTGGTTTTTCCCTTCCTGTAATCTACTGACCTGAAAACTTCTGTCTAGGTACCCATTGCCATCGAGTCGATTCTGACTCATAGCGACCCTATAGGACAGAGTAGAACTGCCCCATAGGGTTTCCAAGGTCGTAAATCTTTATGCAAGCAGACTGCCACATTTTTCTGCAGAGCAGCTGGTAGGTTCAAACTGCTACCTTTCGGTTAGCAAATGAGTGCTTAACTACTGCACCACCAGGGCTCCTTTCTCTTTAGATACTGGGCCTGAAATTAAATGACTCTGGAAGTACATACCTCCTTTCTTTGAGTAAGTCTTTAAAGAATTGGATTTAGCCTTTTTTTTTCCCAAATTGAAAGAGTTGTTCGATCCCGTTGTCTGGGTGGGTTTATCACTGAAGGAAAGCTATTTCATTACTAGCATTATCCAAAAAACCAAATCTGTTGCTGTCGAGTCGATTCCGACTCATAGCGACCCTATAGGACAGAGTAGAACTGCCCCATAGAGTTTCCAAGGAACACCTGGTGGATTCGAACTGCTGACCTTTTGGTTAGCAGCTGTGGTACTTAACTACTACGCCACCAGGATTGCTAAATACATTGTAACCTGGAGAAATCTTTTACTTTACTCATTACTATTAATTTTCTTAATTTGTCAAAGTTAGGATTTAAAAAATATTTTCAGATGACTGATCGTTTTTTAAAAAATTTCAGATGACTGACCCAGTCACGTTAAATGTAGGTGGACACTTGTATACAACGTCTCTCACCACATTGACTCGTTATCCAGATTCCATGCTTGGAGCTATGTTTGGGGGGGACTTCCCCACAGCTCGAGACCCTCAAGGCAATTACTTCATCGATCGAGATGGACCTCTTTTCCGATATGTCCTCAACTTCTTAAGAACTTCAGAGTTGACCTTACCCCTGGATTTTAAGGAATTTGATCTGCTTCGAAAAGAAGCAGATTTTTATCAGATTGAGCCCTTGATTCAGTGTCTCAATGACCCTAAGCCTTTGTATCCTATGGATACTTTTGAAGAAGTTGTGGAGTTATCCAGTACCCGGAAGCTTTCGAAGTACTCTAATC
Organism: Elephas maximus indicus; assembly: GCF_024166365.1. Lineage (NCBI taxonomy): Eukaryota > Metazoa > Chordata > Mammalia > Proboscidea > Elephantidae > Elephas > Elephas maximus. The sequence goes on from NC_064838.1 coordinate 63,085,970, forward strand.
CCGTGGCTGTCATCATAACCCAGTTAACCATCACCACCAAGGTCCACTCCTTACTAGAAGGCATCTCAAACTATTTTACCAAGTGGAACAAGCACATGATGGACACCAGAGACTGCCAGGTGTCCTTTACTTTTGGACCCTGTGATTACCACCAGGAAGTTTCTCTCCGAGTGCACCTGATGGAATACATCACAAAGCAAGGTTTCACGATTCGCAACACCCGCGTGCATCACATGAGTGAGCGGGCCAATGAGAACACAGTGGAGCACAATTGGACTTTCTGTAGACTGGCCCGGAAGACAGATGACTGAGCTCCAGCCCTGGGAGAAGCTCCTGGAAACGGACTTTCTAGGAGATGGAAGAGACTGATTTTTTTTTTTTTTTTAGTATTTGTATTTATTTGAAGCATTGAGGACCAGGAAGGAAGTTTTGTGCTTTAGCAGATGCCTCCGTGTTTGGTCCTCCACCCTGAGTATGCATGTACCTGTTCAGTCTCCAGATACCTTTTTTATAAAAAGAAGTATGAAAATCATTATGGTATATAATCTGCCCTTTAACAGAGCTTTTTTTATTACAGTGCTAAAATGATTTCTGATTAAATGGTTCCTAACGCAACTAGAGGGTTAAAAATGGAGCAAGGAAAGGATAAGCAGAGTGCTTATGATGCCTTTGAGAAAAGTCAGAACATCATGTAGGGTGACTTAGTTTCCAAACCAATAAGCAGTGTTGTAATATTAAAGGAAAACTGTTCCAATCATTTAAAAGTACTTGTTAAGTACTGCTTTTTACAGTTATGACAACTGTTTCTTTCTATGCATATAAATCAAGCAACCAAATATCTGTAGCCATGGAAATGTCTGACTAGAAATATTTATATTGGATTCCGAATACAAAATGTCCCTGTGGTAGAGATCTTACTTTTTATGCCTGGTGCAGTATAATTCTCAAGTGTACTGTCTACCAGGAAAAAGCTAATAAAAAAGTAAAATATGAAAATTAGGTTTGTATTTATTGATTAATATTACTTAGGGGAGAAATCATTTTCCTTATGTAAAATATGCATTGTTTTTTTATCCCAGTGTATACTGTCGGTAGCAAATTTGCATCTGATTTGAGAGGTCTCAGTAGAACCTTGCGTTGCTTAGAGTTGGTAAGAACTCTGCTGTGTCATTTGAGCAGAAAGGGTGGAATTACTCATATTGCCTAAAAGAGTGCATATTTCAACAGTGAACATACAGTCGGACAAATATTTTTCAAATAGGACTTATGTTGAGGGTTACAGACTTTTCTTCAATGAGCCACCAGTTGTCAGCTCTGAATGTGACTCTGACTCCAGCTTCGTGCTAAGCACAGGAACACATTGGCTCTTTAGCCACTTGAGTATATGGTGGAGACTCACAAACGCTTCTTATTATCCAAGTTAAGTTTATTTCTGATTAGAAGAAATAAACTTACAATGAAATAAGGTTCCGGAACAGTTTGAAAAATATACATGCTTTTATTTATTTCGCTGTACTCCTATTTTGCATAGCTGACTTGATTCTGTTTCTTGAAAGTTACTCGAAGGATTATGTTAACTGTAATGAATCTTCCTAGTTTGCTAAAACACCTTTTAAAAGGAAGTCTTGTAATTTTCTTCCCTGGTTTTCTGAGGAACTGCTGGAGCTCTGAGGCTGTGTGCCGTGGGGCACATACTCCTTTTCTCCTTATGTCCGTGGAAGAGTCTGAGATTCCCTTTCTGAAAGGGGGGTGTCTGTGTTCTAGACTACCATAACAAATGTCACAAAGTGGGGGGCTGTAGAAGTCCAGATTCAAGGTGTGGGAGGGCTGTGCTTTCTGTTCAGGGGAAGCTCCTTCCCGTCTTTTTCGTTTCTGGTAGTCCCTGGCATTTCTTGGTATTCTTTGGCTCAAATGCTCCCTTGTCTGTTCTGCCTTTTATAAAACACCACCCAGAAGGGATCAGGAGTAGAACCCACTTCATTCCAGAGTGACCTCCTTTCATTTAACTGTTAAAGAAAACCCCTATTTCCAAACAAGTCGTACTCGTAGGTGTAGAGGTGTAAGAACAACATGGGGGTGGCATCTGTCCTCTCACTTCACAAGAGGGAAGGAGAATCAAGATCAGCAGCCCAAGGCTGATTCCCGTGAGGCAGAGGTCAAACACCATCTTTACCAACTCTGATAACAATGGTCCATCCCATGGCATTCTCTACTTCTCTGCTGGGTTCGATAATCCATTGCAGTGGCCACACAGAACTCACAATATTCACGATTATGGGGTTTATTAGGGAGGCAACAGGTAACAATTCAGTTTCGGGAACACTCAGGATACAGTTCTTCCATCAGGACAGCCTCAGCCGTACCCACAGGCTTGCCTCTCTGGCCCTCAGCCTCTGCCTGAGCTCTTTTAGATAAGTGCCCAGAGGCACTCCACTCTGCTAGTAAGCCTTGGCCTGAAGGTGTTCAGCTCTAGCTCCCTGGGTTGGCAAACCGAGCTCCACCGAGTGCCTGGAGGCACCCTACTCCATCAGGAAGCCTCCTGCCTGAAGGTGCTCAGCTTTCTTGCTCCGTGGGCTCCCAGCCCACCACACCATCTCCTGCTGGTCTCCTGCCTCTGCTGCCCATGTTTCTCTGGTACCACTTCTCACCATCTTCAGTGTTACAGCTCTGTCTCTTTCCCTCTCTTGGTCTCCTGGTTACAGGGGCTTTTCAGCACAGGGATCCCAGGTCCAAATGATTCACTCCACTCCTGGCTGTTCTTCCTGGGTGGTGGTGAGATTCTCTCCTCCCACCTCTAGAATGGCTCATTTTAAGCCTAGCGGGATGGCAAAACTGACCAATCCACTTCTTAAGGCACCATATACCTTATTTGCCTAGTCAAACTTAATCATTGTGTGTGAATCACAGAGACTATGGCTAGAATGGCCATATTGAGTAATTCATTGTACCGCAAGAGGTTAGGATTTTAATAGATTATTTTGAGGGACACAATTCAGCCCACAATAGGGATGAGAACACTTACCTACATCCATTTTTGCCCGTTACGTCTCTGAAAATTTATTTTAAGATTTGACAAATAACCAATATCCAGAAACCTATAATCATCCCATGTTTACCATCTTCAAACTAAAAATCCCTTAGTGTTATTGACAGATGACAGTGGTTTTGGTAAGTCAATGTGCTGATATGAGGTTATCCTTCTGGAAAATTTTCTTCTTCAAATTAGCTGGTGGTTACCTAAAAAACCGACCAATTATTATTGTTGAGTTAGCTGAGATGAATGTGAAATAAAATGACTGGAGTTGAAAACAGGTGTGGAAATGGGAATAATACTAGTTCCAAATTTTTTTTAAGTTAAAGACTTATGAGATCTTTTTCTTGCCCAGTTTAATGGAGATAAGTTTGCTTTTGGTAGATTTTCTCAGATTTACTTTATATAAGTTCATATAAGTAAATTTGAGAAAGTGGCCAGCTGAGATTGTTACAGTTTAATTTGTCTAAACCAAAACCAAACCCACTGCCATCGAGTCGATTCCGACTCATAGCGACCCTATAGGACAGAGTAGAACTGCCCCATAGAGTTTCCAAGGAGCGCCTGGCAGATTCGAACTGCCAACCACTTGGTTAGCAGCTGTAGCACTTAACTACAACGCCACCAGGGTTTCCTTAATTTGTCTAGTGGCATTTAATTTGGAGTGTTTTATCTACTTACCAGTTGAAAGTGATGTGAAAAATGTTACTTGATTATATGGACAATTTGAGAAATTAGGTCTTTTAACAAAATTTTAAATCATTTTCATCATGGAAGAGTTGATTTTTTAAAATTCATATTAGTTGCATTCTTAACCAAAAACCAAACCCATTGCTATCGAGTCAATTCTGACTCATAGCGACCCTAGAGGACGGAGTAGAACTACCCCATGGGGTTCCCAAGGAGCAGCTGGTAGATTTGAACTGCCAACCTTTTGGTTAGCAGCCGAGCTCTTAACCACTGTGCCACCAGGGCTCCAGTTGCATTCTTAGGGCCCTAAATTTTATTTTCATTATACCTACTATAAGAACTTTTGGAGTAGGAGTGTGTGTGTGCAAGTGTTTGTATTTTTAAGTCCTAGAACCAATGTGTGCTAAAGACACAGACATAGACCAGTGAATCTGGTGGCTTTTGCTAGATCCAGAGCAAACACATGGTGTTTAACAGAATAGATTGCTACAAATGGACAGTGGTACTGTTTTTTACTGTGAGAGATGCTGGATGCCATGTGCCCATTGACCAACTTCAACAATTACTCACTCCCACTTTCTCCTCCCGCTGGATTATTTAGAAGTAAATGAAAGATATAATTTCATCTTTAAATACTTCAGAATTTGTCACCAAAAGGTAAGGATTCTCTTTAAAAATATATACACATATAATGTAATTTAAAAATATAATTTTATATATCTTGCCGTAGTACCACGATCACATAGTGGTGCTGTTTGCCTCTTGAATACTCTTAGTTATTTCTCATAGCTTGGCTTTCCAGCTTTGCAATAGTGGTCTTATGTATTTCTCGTAGGCAGGGTTCGCCTGTTTGTAGAAAGAAATGCATTATTAAAATTATATCTCTGTGAGGATTAATGACTTTTACTTTCAAATTAAGGCTTTAGCTTCAAAAAAGTAACGTTACATAAGATCCTTAATTTTTAAAATTATTTTTAAAATTCATTTTGTGTGAACATATGGAGAAACATTTTTCCAAAGGGCATCCTTCCTTTTCTCATGCAGATTTTAAATTGTGGATGCAGGTGGCCAACTAAAAAAACAAAACAGAACACAGATTATCGTTTGCTTTTGGAATATAATATGACTAAGAGGCTTGACTTTTTGAGTCCCTTTGAAATTGAACACTAACTACAAACCCAGGAACCCAAAAGGTGGAATCAGGTAAGCACTATTCAACGTCAGAGTAGGTTATCCCCATTATTCTGTAATGCAGTGTCTTGATTCTTCCATCCACAGCTCTGGCTTTACTTTTTATAGTATTTATTAATTTAATTTTTTGCCCCTCTAATCCACTAAAACTGTAAACTCCTTGAAATCAGAGTCTACGTTTCTTTTGTCCTCCATTGTATCCTGAGTACCTAGAATGGCTTCTGGCATGTAACGTGCTCGATAAATATTTATTGAACGATTGAATGAATGAATCAGTAGATGTGTTTAGCACATCTGGCTACTACTTGTACGGATTTATACAGGGGAGTAATTGGACGGACATAGTGTTCTGTTTTGAAGTTACCCTCGAGGTTCCTCTACTGCTTGCGTCTACAGGGAATCACTTAGATGGGAGTTCACCTGGAGGAAGGAGCCTTTTGCAGTTCGCTTTAGAGAAAATGGCTTGAAATAACATCCAGATCAGGAACAAAGCCAAAAAGCAGAGGCCATGGGTGAAGGAAGCTGAGAGAGAGCATCATCCTGTCTGGAGATAAAACCCAACACAACTTGTCCCAGACAAGGGGCTCTCCTGTGATTCTAAGGCATCTAACTTGGCATAGCACTTTCCTTCCCACAGAAAATGTCAGTGAAACATATTCCTAACTGTACTTTTGTGTCTACAAGGCATGTTTCCACATAGCTGCTGTTTTAATTTGTTTGAAATGTCTATAGCGTGCCTTTTTCTACTAGAGCAAATGAGGAAAAATGTGTCTGAATGCAGCTTTGAAATTATTTAGAAAAATATACTTTAAAAATGCTATTTTGGTGGCCTCTGAAGGAGCTAGAGATGTGTTGAAAGATCATGCATCTATATATTAGCAGTCAACTGAGTGTCATTTTAACTAACTAGAAACAGTTCTTCGAGGTCATTTGTAATCTCACATTCTGAAATTGCTGTATAGGAAAGCCACATTACTGTACCTGTCACCTTTCTAGCAAGGTAATGTAAGCTAAAGGAGCCCTGGTGGCACAATGGTTAGGCACGCGGCTGTAAACCAAATGGCTGACAATTCAAACTCACCTAGTGGCTCCACTGGAGAAAGACCTGGTGATCTGCTTCCATAAAGATGACAGCCAAAAAAACCCTATAGGGCAGTTCTCCTGTGTCACGTGGGGTCACTATGAGTCGCAATCGACTCTACAACAATGTAAGCTAGGATGGTGAGAATCTGCAGCATCTTGTATGCACCAGGGTCCGTCATCTCACTGGGTAGGTCAGAAAACCATGTTCCTTTACCCCATAAACATGGAGTGTCTACTCTGTGATAAATCCTAAAATTAGGAAGGAGAAAACGCCATCTCTTTTCACCGGGCAAGAGGAAGAAGATGGAGGAGGGTGAATGGGATGGAATGCACCAGTGTTTTACCCTATCTGTTGATCGGGGGGTTTATCCTGCCCCTCATTCACCTATTTCTGCTCTCATATAGTAGAGATTAAATTCTTTTAACATAAAGACTAAAAATGAAGCAAGAAACAAGCTCCCTATATTCTTTAGAGAAGATGGGGAATCACGAGAACGGAAATGCTTCTTGGCATTGCAAGTAAAGCGGGCTCGAGCTGTTTGTTTCAGCGTTTCCTGCCAGGCGCTTCAGCAGCCTAGGTACTTCTCAGGGGCACCGAAGGGCCTACGTTTATCTTTAGACCATAGGAACTAATCTCGAGTGGGAAGGCTGCTGTATTTTTATGCCAGGACTTAAATGTTAGAATACAGAAAGATCCAATCAGTAAAAAAGTAATGTACCAGCCCAGTGCCGTCGAGTTGATTCCAACTCATAGCAACCCTATAGGACAGAGTAGAACTGCCCCCTAGAGTTTCCAAGGAGCGCCTGGTGGATCTTAATTGCGCTGAGCAGTAAATGTGTCATGCCTTCTTTAGGCCAATTGTTTATATTTCCTTGTTGAGTTAAAAGGATGCCTTTTGGGGGATGGGGGATGACCAAAATGGATTGGTCTAGCTGACGACCATCTTGGGAGTAACTGACTGGTTGTGTTATAACTTCAGGTGATCATGTTAAATTAAGGTATAAGGTATGACGGGATGCAGATTGTTCAGAGCAAGCCTAACAACATGCCAAGTGTGCATGAAGGCTTGAGAGTTGCCAATTCAATGAGGTATTAAGACACACTTTTCTGAAATTTGTCTGAAGAGGTAAAAAATAAGTTTTGCCACATGATTAACATCTTTGCCTTGTAGAACTTAAAATAACCTATTGTGTACCTGTGGACTGTCTTTGTCTTGGTCATCTATATCAAATTTGCTAAATAAACCTTTTTTTATATCAAATTTGCTATTAAATATCCTAAATTCTAAGCACAGGGTTTATTTCTTCACTCCAGTTAATGCATTCATTGACATTTGTTACTTTTCCCAATGAAGCTCACAGCAGAGAGCCTGGGACTCTGGCCCCAAACCCTGGGATTTTATGAGGCCTCCCCTGCCCCATCTCTTTGTTAGTGACATAGAGTTCTAGTACTCTCTCCTAGGACAGCTGGGGACCTTTTCACCATAACCCTTGTATTGTCATTTATCTGGTCTTCCTGGACTACTTGTGGCAGTGCAGCAGCCGCCTTTGTTACTGGCATTGTGCTCCTAAGAGTGAAGAGGAGGGAGCTGTCTCCAGCCTGCAGTCAGGCCTGAGAGGGGCTCCCCCACCCCCAAGCACCCTATCACCTCTGAATACCGCTTTTATCAACACAAAACTGAAAGTTAAAAGGCTGAAAATGAGATGGTTAAATCGCCACAGTGCTTTGTTTTTGTTATTTAAAAGCCAGTTTGCCACCATGTGCGCAGGCCCTTGGGTATGTCAAGCCATGATTTAGAGCTTGGGGCTTCCTCTTAATTCCCTTCACCACATTCCAAGCAGTGCGTTTTGCTGATTGCAGTCCAGCTCCGAGCTCGCGCCAAGCCTCACCCGACTCCTGGTTTCTTTACGTGTTCTATAAAAATATTTTAAACAGACGTGCTATGCCAAGCGATTTCCAACCTAATGGAAATCAATTAAAATGGGAAAACGTGGTGCTTCTGCTTGTTCTCTGCTCTCTTTACGTAACTTATAATGAGTTGCATTCAACTACCTGAGTATTGCTTGGCGTCCTCTGAGCCCACTCAAACAGACGTTCATAGGCATTTCCATCATAACAGCCAAGTGCTGAGTTTAAACACTGGTCAGTGAAGTCAAAAGCATCAGTTAACAAGATGGCGTCCTTCCTGAGAAAATAAGATTTGGTGAGTATTTTAGAATGCTATTACGGATCTGATTAATCTGCAATGGTGAATAACAACACCTGACTCGGGACTGCATCATTACTTTTCCAACAATTGAAGCTTTATGTATTTAGTTTTTTTTTGATGTTATGTATGTAAGTGTAAAGAGTTCAGGAGTTCTCTGAGCTTGTTATTTTAAGAACAGCACATTCCTTTTGCTCTCCTCCATTTTCCTGCCCCCAGAGGCAACCAGTGCCAGTCTTCTTGCTGGTGGTGTTCACATTTACCCAGATGTCTCTAAAGATCTTGTTTGTATTGCTACTTCTCGATTGTTCACTTTAAGGTATTACCTACTGACTGTGACAACAGACAAGGATTGATTATTCTTTTAGGACCCCCTGCCCACACACACATACTTCTTCCCCATGGCCCACCTGCCTCCCAGTGTAGTTATACTTTTGACTAGACCAATATTCAGTGTTTCCATGATTATGACCATATATATCCCATTCACAGCTGAGCCTGGTCCCCGCCACACCTCTCTCGTTGCAGTGATCTACCATTTCCAGCCCCCTGTCTCTCTCCACCACCACTCCTGTAATTGGTAGTGATTTCACTGTCCGCGTGGATGTTTGGTCTAAAACTTGGCCTCTCAGTTCCTTGAATCTTCTCATCCGTTGATCTTGTCTTACACTCTCCCTCTGTCACTCACTGTCAAGATCACACACTAAGTCTTGTCATCAACAACTGCAACTTCTCCATAGTCCCAGCCATGCTCGTTTTACTACCTTCTAGAAAGATTTAAAAAAAAAATTTTTTTTTTTTTTTTATCTTCCTAGTGGAGCCCTGGTGGTGAGCAGTTCAAACCTACCAGCTGCTCCTTGGAAACCCTATGGGGCAGTTCTACTCTGTCCTATAGGATCACTGTGAGTCTGGATTGACTTGACAGCAACGGGTTTGGTTTTTGTTTATAAAAGGAGTTAGGAGTCCTGGTGGCACAGTGGTTAAGTGCTCAACTGCTAACCAAAAGGTCGACAGTTTGAACCCATCAGCTGCTTCGTGGGAGAAAGATGTGGCAGTCTGTTTCAGTAAAGAGTACGGCCTTGGAAACTCCACAGGGCAGTTCTACTCTGTCCTATAGGATTGCTATGAGTTGGAATTGATTTGACGGCAATTTTTTTTTTTTTTAAATCTTTCTAGCTTACTACTCCCTGTAGTATTCTGATTTCTGTAATTCTTTTTTTCCCCTTCAAGCAGCAAACTGTATTTAACTTTAACCTATTAAATGGAATATTAAAAAAATGTATGTGTGTCTCTTTTTGCAAAGGATATAAAACGTGATTAATTGTTCGCGCTCTTCCCCAGCTTCCATTTCACAAAGCGCTTGAGGTGAGTTGGGTCCTGTACCTAACTTAACTCTTTCTTGATGACCCCTCATCATCATTCTGGGGTGATTTGCATATAGGGCTATTTCTAAGTCTTTGACCCCACTGGCACCGTGGCCTGTTTGAATGTCCCTCATCCCCTTACGTTCTCACTTCACTCCTTATCCAGCTGATGCTCCGTGCTCCATTATATTCATGCCCTCAAAAATACACTCAACAATTCTTCTTGCTTTATCATACTTGTTTAACAAACCCCATCCATCGTTATCTTCAGTTTTCTGCCAAATTTGGGCCTCCATCTTAGCATATAACTGGAAAAAACAAAACAAAACCATACTAACTAGTGTAATAGGGGCTCAGGTGGGCCCTGATTGCTCTCCGGAAATCATATTACATTGCTCTGGTTTATTCACTCTTCCATTCTCTTAGATGATTATTTCATACCTTCTCTTCACTGCTCAAATCTACACCACCCACCTCCCCATCCTCACTGTTACCTCGATGACTTTGACGCTATTTCACTGATAAAATAGAAGCAGTAAGAGAATGTCCACAATCCCCACCCCTCCTCTTAGTACAGGTGAACTGTCCAGGCTGCTAGCTCTGGCCAGCCCTCCTTGTGCACTAGAGGCTTTCCCTCTTGCCTCCTGGAGAACATTGTGCCAGAAATTCTCCTGCCTTTCGTCTACAACATCAAATTCTCCTTTCTACAGGATTATTGCCATCAGTATACAAACACTGCTGGCATTTCTCCCATCTTAAAAACAAGCTTTTGACTCTATTTCCCTCTCCATCATCTACCCTGTATCTTGGCTCCCCTTTGCGACAGAACTCCTTAATTTTTATGCTTGTTATTTCCAGTTCCTCTCATGAACTGAATCTGCTCAGGTTTTCACTCCCACCACTCCAGTGAAACAGCTCTTGTCACGGTCACCTCCTCGACTTACCAACCTCTGAACTTGGGAGGGTCCCAAGGCTCAGTACTTGAACCTCTGTTCTTCATGCACTCACTCCTGGTGATATCATCCAGTCTCGTGGCTTTAAACACCAGCCGTATGTCAGGGACTTCCAGATTGTCTCCAGTCTCACTTATCTGCTTACTTGACGTCGATACTTGGATTACTTGGATTTCTAACGGGCTCTTCAAACTTTGCCTGTCAAAACCCGAGCTCCTGAACTCCCAGACCTCCTCCCTTCTTGTTCCTCCTGTAATCTTCCCCATTTATAGTAGATGACAACTCTGCCGTTCTGGCCCAAAGCCTTCACTTTTCTATCTTTCATACCCCGCTTCTCATCTGTCCGCAAATCCTGCTCTACGTTCAAAATATATCAAAGCTTCAACTACTTCCCACCACCGCTACTGCTATCATCCTGGCCCCACCCGCCATCGTTTCTCACCTGGATGACTGTAGCAGCCTAACTGGTCTCCCTACTTTTCACTCTTGCTCCCCTCCCCAGTCCGTTGTTAATAAGACAACCGAGTGATCCTCTGAAAACGTACACCAGGTTACTACACATTGTGTCTGTCCTACTATGCTCAAGACCCTCCCATTCTCACACAAAAGCCAGCCTTAAATCTTTGCAGTGATTACGCCTCCCCCATCCTTGTACACCCTTAACCCTCTGACCTCTGCTCCCGTTCTGCGCCCCAGTCACTCCACTCTGGCTCCGTGGCCTCCTCTCTGTTTCTCAGACAGACGTGCCAAGCACGCTTCAGCCCCCCAACATTGGTACTTATTCTCTGTCTGGATCACTCTTTTCCCCGCCAGCCACATGGCTCCCTCGCCTCTTTCTGGCCTTTCCTCAGACGTCACCTTCCCAGGGAGGCCTTCCCTCCCCTATTCAAGATAGCAGCCCCACCCTCACCTCACCTGCCACATTCCTTAGCCCCCTTCCCTGCTATCCTCTTCATGGTACTCAGCACCATTTCACATGCTGTGTGTTTGCCTTGTTTGCTGTGTGTATCTCTTCTCTAGTCTGTAAACATTTGTGGCTTTTTCAAATTGAAGCTCATGTCCTTCATCTTAGGTGTATTTTCTTGAATTATGAAGGATTTGCTGCCCTCTTCTTTCTGTCTTTGCTTTCTAGACCAGATGAGACCAGGTGCTGTGCAGTCATCTCTGACTCATGGTGATCCCCACATGTGTCCGAGTAGAATTGTGTTCCATAGGATTTTCTGTGGCTGATTTTTAGGAAGTAGATCACCAGACCTTTTTCCTGAGGGGCCTCTGGGTGGGCTCAAACCTCCAACCTTTCGGTTAGCAGCTGAGCACGTTAACAGTTTGTACCACGCAGGGGCTCCCTTCTCTTTCTAGACCTCTTGTTTTTTAGGTGATGGACAGCTAGGACTGACCCTCTTAATTCTTTTTATCCTTTTCCCCCTATTTTCATCTTTCTGTGAGATTTCTGCGACTTTATCTTCCAGCCTTCAGTTGAGTTTTTCATACCTTCTATCATTTTTAAAATTTCAGAGACATTCTGGCTGGTTTTGTGGTTGCAAGATCTCTGAATTATTTGAGGGTATTCTTATTATTATATAAGTTTTCTTCTCCCTCCAATCTCTGTTTCCTCCAAACTGCATTGTTCTTGCTTGTTTTGGTTTCTGGCTTCTGTGCTGGGGGCTTTCCTCAGGTGTCTGGTGATCCCTGGGTGTCTGATCATGGCTACAAGTGGGACATTAACCAGCTTGCTGGAACCCGCAGGTGTGCTTGTCAATATGGGGTTCGCTGGGAGGTGAATTGGGTAGACTATTGGGGGGACCCTGGTATCAGTGTCTTCAACACTGTCTCTTCAGACTAGTCAGATTCTCCAGAGAAGGATCATCTGATCTTCTTCCTAGCGGGTGCTTGCCTGGCTGAAGGAAGTGTCCAGGGGACCAGCGGGAGAAGGGCTGGGGGAGGGAGGTGTCAGCATTTGACCTATAAACATTTATTCAAGCCCCCTCGTCCTCAGGTATGCCTGATGTTCCCCGTCCGCAGACCCTCTCTTTCTGCCACAGTGGGCTTGGAGAAAGTCTGAAAACTACTCTCAGATGGGAAGGGGCCATGGGGAACCCAACTCCTTGAGTAGACTTTCAACTGGTCTTTGCCTGCCATCCCTACACCCCGTTTTCGGTGGTCCACAGTGGTGTCAGTTTGAAGATCTTCGTGTAACTTGGTTGCTTCTTGGCTTTCCCCACTTCTGGTTTAGGATTTATTTTTCCCAGGTCTGCTAAGTCACCTACCACATGTCAATCTTTCTACCTTTCCTGTTCTCTTTTTCTTTGTGGGTTCACGCCTTTAAAAATTTTTTTTAATCCAATCGCTATTGTTTTAGTAGGGTTTCCAGAGGGAACAAAAGTAAGCACGTTCATTCAACCTGCCGTCTTTACCTGAAAGTCATCAATGAGATTTTATGACCATTTAAATAATTAAAAATCAATTGGGTCAGTTAATTAACATTATACAGAGCTGGCTCTTGGTGTCACTTAGAATGGAGTGCCATCCTTCATCTGACATCTCGGAAATCTGATGGGGATAATGAATAATCACTGCAGGGACTGTGACACAGAACCGTTGACACACAGAGTCTGTACACACCCAGGTACCCTGTGGTAGCAAGGTCACTTAGCAACCACAATGGAAGTAAATCAGCCTGTGGGCTTGCCGCATCTCTAAGTTGTCTTTTTGTGTCAGGGCTGTCTGTCTTGTCTTGAATTGTAAGTCTCCGCAGTCAAGGCAGGCCTAGAAGTGCTGTTGCCAACAAAAGAAGAAGCCAATGAGGTGTTAAGGTGATCTCCTGTGTTTCATCCTCACCGTTAATCAGGGCCAGAAGAACAGTGTTTTCCTCCTGTGCTTTCAATGCTGAGCAGTTCAGAAAGTCAGACCTACTTGAGCTGGAGTTGTGCACTATTTAACGAAGCTGTTGATGGCTACCATCGTTAGACTGTATTAGGGAAACTTTCATACCAGGGGTATTATATCAAGTGTGTTTTTGACAATTTTTGATGATTTAATTGAACAAACATTTACTGAGAAGTACCGACTATCTGTTAGGTGCGTAGGCACAGTCAGAAATGGTATGTAACATGATCTCTCCACGAAAATCTTATTTTTTTTAAATAATTCTTATTGTGCTTTAAGTGAAAGTTTACAAATCAAGTCAGTCTCTCACACAAAAACCCATATATACCTTGCTCCACACTCCCAATTACTCTCCCCCTAATGAGACAGCCTGCTCTCTCCCTCCACTCTCTCTTTTCATGTCCATTTCGCCAGCTTCTAACCCCCTCCACCCTCTCATCTGCCCTCCAGGCAGGAGATGCCAACATAGCCTCAAGTGTCCACCTGATCCAAGAAGCTCACTCCTCACCAGCATCCCTCTCCAACCCATTGTCCAGTCCCAACCATGTCTGAAGAGTTGGCTTCAGGAATGGTTCCTGTCCTGGGCCAACAGAAGGTCTGGGGGCCATGACTACCGGGGTCCCTCTAGTCTCAGTCAGACCATTAAGTCTGGTCTTATGAGAATTTGGGGCCTGCATCCCACTGGTCTCCTGCTGCATCAGGGGTTCTCTGTTCTGTTCCCTGTCAGGGCAGTCATAGGTTGTAGCCGGGCACCATCTAGTTCTTCTGGTCTTAGGATGATGTAGTCTCTGGTTCATGTGGCCCCTTCTGTCTCTTGGGCTGATAATCACCTTGTGTCCTTGGTTTTCTTCATTCTCCTTTGATCCAGGTGGGTTGAGACCAATTGATGCATCTTATATGGCTGCTTGCTAGCGTTTAAGACCCCAGACTCCACTCTTCAAAGTGGGGTGCAGAATGTTTTGTTAATAGATTTTATTATGCCAGTTGACTTAGATGTCCCCTGAAACCATGATCCCCAGACCCCTGCCCCTGCTACGCTGGCCTTCGAAGCATTCAGTTTATTCAGGAAACTTCTTTGCTTTTGGTTTAGTCCAATTGTGCTGACCTCCCCTGTATTGTGTGCTGTCTTTCCCTTCACCTAAAGTAGTTCTTATCTACTAGCTAATTAGTGAATGCCCCTCTCCTACTCTCCCTCCCTCCCCCCTCTCGTAACCACAAAAGAATGTTTTCTTCTCTGTTTAAACTATTTCTCAAGATCTTATAATAGTGGTCTTATACAATATTTGTCCTTTTGCCTCTGACTAATTTCACTCAGCATAATGCCTTCCAGGTTCCTCCATGTTAATGAAATGTTTCACAGATTCCTCACTGTTCTTTATCGATGCGTAGTATTCTATCATGTGAATATACCATAGTTTATCCATTTATCCGTTGGTGGGCACCTTGGTTGCTTCCATCTTTTTGCTGTTGTGAACAGTGCTGCAATAAACATGGGTATGCATATATCTGTTCGTGTAAAGGCTCTTATTTCTCTAGGATATATTCCAAGGAGTGGGATTGCTGGATGGTATGGTAGTTCTATTTCTAGCTTTTTAAGGAAGCACCAGATTGATTTCCAAAGTGGTTGTACCATTTGACGTTTCCACCAGCAGTGTATAAGTGTTCCAACCTCTCCACGGCCTCTCCAACATTTATTCTTTTGTGTTTTTTGGATTAATGGCAGCCTTGTTGGAGTAAGATGAAATCTCATTGTAGTTTTAATTTGCATTTCTCTAATGGCTAATGATCATGAACATTTCCTCATATATCTGTTAGCTACCTGAATGTCTTCGTTAGTGAAGTGTCTATTCATATCTTCTGCCCATTTTTTAATTGGGTTATTTGTCTTTTTGCAGTTGAGTTTTTGCAGTATCATGTAGATTTTAGAGATCAGGCGCTGATCAGAAATGTCGTAGCTAAAAACTTTTTCCCAGTCTGTATGTAGTCTTCTTACTCTTTTGGCGAAGTCTTTGGATGAGCATAGGTGAAAATCTTATTTTTAAAAAATTTCAAGTCTTTCCCTTTTTATTCTCTTAGCCTTGTATTCCTGGGGTTTCTAGGGAAAAGTCATACACACACAGACACAGATACACACACACACACACACACACACACCCCAAACCAAAAAAAAAAAAAAAAAACCCATTGCCGTCGAGTCAGTTCCAACTCATAGCCACCCTGTAAGACAGAGTAGAGCTGCCCCATAGGGTTTCCAAGGAGTGCCTGGTGTATTTGAACTGCTAACCCACATACCAGCAGTGTTTTCTGTCCAGTGAGGTCTCAGAAAAGGTTGTGTTCTTATGTTAGCCTATTTTCAGTCTAATAAACAATGGTGAATGGTTTGTATTGTTTTAACTTTCATTTCTTCCAATCCCCTGGTCAGGTAAGAGCTTTGGTTTTGATATGTTTTTATATTAACTGTTTAGATTGTGTGTGAAGTAACAGAATGAAAGCATTGCATTCTTATTTCATGAGCCTAAATTACATTGCATTAATGTTGGATTTTAAAACGATATTATTGTTTTACAATCCATGTATAAATTGTAGGTTTTTATTTTTAATTTTGCCCTGAAGTTGGTCAGCAGTTTGAATCCACCGGCCCCCCATTTGAAACCCTATAGGGCAGTTCCGCTCTGTCCTGTAGGGCTGCTATAAGTCGAGATCGACTCGATAGCAACAGGTTTGGTTTTAAGCCCGAATTTCCTGCCTGGTAACATGGGCGATTAACAGTACCTACTTCAAAGAGCCATAAGGATTAAATGAGATGATGTCTGAAATAGCTTTGGCGTGGTACCTGGCGCACAGTAAGCGCTCCTTAAATATTAGCTGTGATTGAGAACGTTACTGTTAATATGTAGCATGCTTCATTTTATTCATATTCCTTAGGTTTTTTCCCCCAATTATTTTCACCAACCCATAATGCTTTATGCTGGTGTAATGCTGGGGTGGAAACCTCTCTGGGCTGTTGCTGCTTTTGCCAGCCCCCCACTTTAGCCAGGTCTGGGCGCTGCAAGGTTTGGAGTTTGGAGAGCCCTTTGAGCAAATGGTCTAGGGTTATGCTCTGAAGCCTGACGTGGTTTGGAGCCCCAAACACTCACCGGATCAGGGGGAGGAGGTCCAGGTAGGCTGTCCTCGCCATGTCTGCTTGGGCCCCAGAAAGGAAACCATCGTGGAGAAAGTCGCCTGCGTTGGTCAAGATGCTGTGTAAGGTGTAGAGGTCACAGAGACGTTTGAGCGCCTGCTGGATGGCCGGCTCATTTTCCAGTTCCTCCAGAGCATGTGTGAAGCTCTTCACAATGATGTAGTAGCAGTGCGCCTACAAAGACACAAAGATGCAGGAGCCTGTCATTTCCGATTTCCGACTCCAGAAGTCTTCCTGGAAGCTGGCGAGATGGCTGGGACGACCTCCCTGTGGCCCTGTGTCCCAGCATGCTGACAGGCAGCCGCCTTTTCTCCCAGTGCACTGTGGGTCGGACTGAGCCTTTTTGGTGGTGTGAGATGTATGTGACATACGTGATGTGTGTGTGATGTATGTGATGGTGATGTGTGTGTATGTGATGTGTATGTGATGCATGTGATGTGGGGTGTGTGTGATGTATGTGATGTGTGTGTGGTGTGTGTGTGACGTATGTGATGTGTGTATGTATAATGTATGTGAGGTGTGTGTGATATATGTGATGTGTGCTTGATGTATGTGGTGTGTGTGATGTATGTGATGTGTGTATGTATAATGTATGTGAGGTGTGTGTGATATATGTGATGTATGTGTGATGTGGGATGTGTGTGATGTATGTGGTGTGTGTGATGTATGAGGTGTGTGTGATGTATGAGGTTGTGTGATATATGTGATGTGTGTGTGATGTGGGGTGTGTGTGATGTGGGGTGTCTGTGATGTGTGGGGTGTGTGTGATGTATGTGGTGTGTGTGATGTGGGGTGTGTGTGATGTATGTGGTGTGTGTGAGATGTGTGAGATGTGTGTGATGTGTGTGATGTGTATGATGTATGTGGTGTCTGTGTGAGATGTGTGTGATGTGTGTGTGATGTGGGGTGTGTGTGATGTATGTGATGTGTGTGATGTGTGCGATGTGTGCAATGTATGTGATGTGTGATGTATGTGTTGTGTGTGATGTGTGATGTATGTGATGTGTGTGATGTGTGTGTGATCTGTGTGATGTATGTGATGTGTGTGTGATGTATGTGATGTGTGTGATATATGTGATGTGTGTGTGATGTGTGTGATGTATGTGATGTGTGTGTGATGTATGTGATGTGTGTAATGTGTGTGATGTGTGATGTATGTGACGTGTGTGATGTGTGTGATGTATGTGATGTGTGTGATGTATGTGATGTATGTGATGTGTGTGTGATGTGTGTGATGTGTGATGTATGTGATGTGTGTGATGTGTGTGTGATGTGTGTGATGTATGTGATGTGTGATGTGTGTGAGGTGTGTGTGATGTGTGTGATGTGTGTGATGTATGTGATGTGTGTGATGTGTGTGTGACGTGTGTGACGTGTGTGATGTGTGATGTATGTGATGTGTGTGATGTGTGTGATGTGTGTGATGTGTGTGTGATGTATGCGATGTGTGTGTGATGTGTGTGAGGTGTGTGTGATGTATGTGGTGTGTGTGTAATGTACATGATGTGTGTGTAATGTACGTGATTGTGATGTGTGTGATGTATGTGATGTGTGTGATTGTGAGGTGTATGTGATGTGTGTGATGTGTGTGATGTATGTGTGATGTATGTGGTGTGTGTGATGTGTGTGAGAAGTATGTGATGTGTGTGATGTGTGTGTGATGTATGTGATGTGTGTGTGATGTATGCGATGTGTGTGTGATATATGTGATGTGTGTGAGGTGTGTGTGATGTATGTGGTGTGTGTGTAATGTACATGATGTGTGTGTAATGTACGTGATTGTGATGTGTGTGATGTATGTGATGTGTGTGATTGTGAGGTGTATGTGATGTGTGTGATGTGTGTGATGTATGTGGTGTGTGTGATGTGTGTGAGAAGTATGTGATGTGTGATGTGTGTGTGATGTGTGTGTGATGGGTGTGATGTGTGTGATGGGTGTGATGGGTGTGATGTGTGTGATGGGTGTGATGTGTGTGATGTGTGATGTGCGTGTGATGTGTGTGATGTATGTGATGTATCTGATGTGTGTGATGTGTGTGGTGTGTGATGTATGTGATGTGTGTGTGATGTACATGATGTGTGTGTGATGTATGTGGTGTCTGTGATGTGTGTGTGATGTATGTGATGTGTGTGTAATGTACGTGATTGTGATGTGTGTGATGTATGCGATGTGTGTGTGATATATGCGATGTGTGTGTATGTGATGTGTGTGAGGTGTGTGTGATGTATGTGATGTGTGTGTAATGTATGTGATTGTGATGTGTGTGATGTATGCGATGTGTGTGATGTATGTGATGTGGTGTGCGATGTATGTGGTGTGTGTGTGATGTATGTGGTGTGTGTGTGATGTATGTGATGGTGTGTGTGTGTATGTGATGTGTGTGTGTGATGCATGCGATGTGGTGTGTGTGTGATGTATGTGATGTGGGGTGTGTGTATGTGATGTGTGGCGTGTGTGATGTATGTGATGTGTGTATGGTGTGTGCGTGATGTATGTGATGTGTATGTGATGTGTGTGACGTGTGTGTGATGTGATGTGTGTGATGTATGTGATGTGTGTGTGATGTATGTGGTGTGTGTGTGAGATGTATGTGATTTATGTGATGTGTGTGATGTATGTGATGTGGGGTGTGTGTGATGTATGTGATGTGGGGTGTGTGTGATGTATGTGATGTGTGTGTGATGTATGTGATGTATGTGATATGTGTATGTATAATGTATGTGATGTGTGTGATGTGTGTGTGATGTATGTGATGTGTGTGATGTGTGTGATGTGTGATGTGTGTGTGATGTGTGTGTGATGTGTGTGTGTGATGTGTGTGTGATGTGTGTGTGATGTATGTGATGTGTGTGATGTATGTGTGATGTGATGTGTGTGATGTATGTGATGTGTGTGTGATGTATGTGGTGTGTGTGTGATGTACGTGATGTGTGATGTGTGTGTGATGTATGTGATATACTGTGTTTGTGTGTGTGTAACATATGTGATGCGGGGTGTGTGTGTGATGTGTGAGTGATGTATGTGATATATGTGTGAGGTATGTGATGTGTGTGAGGTATGTGGTGTGTGTGTGTACGTGCGTATGTTGGCGGCTGGTGGACTCTAGAACTTGATCCCTGGTTTTCTCTTTTCACATGTGGCAGTTTCAAGTAGGTTTGAAATTGGGGAAAACGAGTCCAGGAGCGTGGGAGGCTGGCCTGTGGAAAGTGGAGGACAGGACCATTTTTCTGTCCTCCATGTTCAGGGTAGCAGGTGTGTGTGTGTGTGTGTGTGTGTGTCTTGAGGTGAGAAAGTAGGGGGTTCGAAATGCATACGACACTTATCCCAGGTAGAGTATAAACTCCTTGAAATAAGCAATGTTTTATTTGGCCCATACACAACAGCTCTGCCAGTTGTTAAAATAAGACTTAGGTACAGGGTCCCTATGCGTCAGAATTGACTCAACAGCACACAACAACAATAGGGCGGGAAGTGGCCACTACCCTGAAGCCGAGGAGAGGACCTCTGCCATCTGGGCTCCTTCCCTGGGCCCCTGCATCTCCCCGCTGTCCAGCATGACACTGATTCCTAGGTCTGTGACCTTTCTGATTGGTTTGTGCCCTGCCCTCCTGGTGGTTAAAGGTTTTGAGTATGTCCCTCGCTCTCCCACCTAAAATGAGTGCACACCGTTATTTTATCAGGTGGGATGTGAGTTCCGTGAAGGAGAGGAATGGGGGAATACAAAACTGTGCCTCTCAAATGTTTATATGCACACAGATCGCCTGGGAATCTATCCAAGTGCAGATTCTGGGTAAGGCCTGAGACTGCATTTCTAACAGGCTCTCCAGTGAGTAGCCAAGCTCTGAGTGTCGTGGGGGTTCAAACGCATTCACCCAGGGGACAAGTGGTGGGAGAGAGGTCATTCCAGGCAGGGGAACTGTGCAAAGGATGGCACTTTCAGGAAGCTGCAAATAGTTTTAATGAAGCCAGAGACTGGGGAAACCGTGGGAGTTGGAGTGAAATGGTAGCTGGGGCCCAGATCAATGGAGGACCTTGAATGACATGGTCGGGTTTCATTCTGTGGGGGTCAGGGAGCCCCCGAGTTTTTCAACGGGGCAGTGACCTGATCAGGGTTCCCGCTTGGAAAGAATCTGCTTTTCCTAGGAGACCTTGCATAGGGGCTAACACCACCACTCCGTCACCAGGAGCCGTGCGCTCACAGTGGTGCTGGGTTCCCAACATCTGCTTGTGGAAGGGGGCAGGTGTGCTCTGCTGTCCATGCTGAGCCAAATAGCCCTCAGGACCCCAAACCAGAGCACCTCACTTCTTTCACCGAGGCCCTGCTTCCCTCTGCTAACGTGAGGGCCATGTCCCCGAAGTCTCAGGGCCCAGGCTGAAGAGTGGGGGATGAAGAGCTGCCTGAGGGCCTGGGTCTCTGCCCTGGAAAGTGAGGTGAGGGTCAGAGGAAGAAGGAGGGCTCTGTGTTTTGGAGAAAGGCTAGGCCTGGGCACCACACTCTAGGAACAAGGAACTTTAGAGGAAAACCAGCATTTGCTTCTGTGTGTGCATCTTGGTTTAACTCTTGTCTCTCACCTAATTCTGGGATGGTGCTAGGGGACCCACTGGGCTTTTAGTCAGTAAAACGCCCCTTACTAGTTTAGTTTGCTGGCTCACTATTTGTGTTTTCCTTAACAAACCTATGTTTAGCGCTTACGTGCTAGTTTCTCTGCGTCTCTAAGCATTTTACATATGTTAATTCAGTTAATCTTCATAATGAAATCGGAGCACTGGTGGCCCAGTGGTTGAGCTCAGCTGCTAACCAAAAGTTCAGCAGTTAGAATCCATCAGCCACTCCTTGGAAACTGATTGGGGCAGTTCTGCTCTGTCCTATAGGGTCACTAAGAGTCAGAATCGATTCAACAGCAACGGGTTCTTCATAATGATCCTACAAGGTAGGCTGTATTATTAGTCCCATCTTGCAGATGAGGAGACTGAAGCCCTGGGAGATTAAGCTTTGCCCAAAGTCACTAGTAAGTGGTACTGCCAAGATCCAATCTAGTGCAAACCAGCCAAAGCCGCCAGAGCCTGAGGCTGGATTCTAATGAGTACCCAGCATTGCTGCGGTGATCCTAGGTGATCCTGGGCAGGGTCTGAGAGGCCCTTCCATGCCCCTTTGTTTTACAAACAGGGAAGTTAAAGCCCAGAGAGGAGAAGGGGCTGCCTGAGGCCACACAACATGTCACACACAGAGCTGGGATCAGAGCGTAGCCCAGGGCTTCATTTTGTCTACCCCTCTGCTCCCCCTCCCCCATCTGAGTTGTGGCCACACTCTACCCACACATTTATCGCTCCAGGTGAGACCTGGTTGGGTGCTTCGCAGAGCAAGGGGCTCCCCAAAGCACAAAAAGTACAGAATGCCCCGTCCAGGAGGACCTTTGAGACTCAGCTTGGGCACCACCTCCTCAGGAGCTGTCAGGGACTTGCCCTTCTCCCCCAGGCTGGCTGAGCTTCCTGCCCTTGGTGCCCCCAGAGGCTGGGGCTGTCCACACTCTTCACATGAGGGCTGGCCTTGCCTCAGTATAGAAAGCCCTGGATTCAGCTGTTTCCTTGCTCTGGGATTTACCTCCTATGAGTTGTTTCCTTGCCCTTCAAATGGAGATTATGCTCCTCCCTCACGAGCCTGTTGATTAAATGAAGTAATGCTGGCAAGCAGTGTCGGGTCCATTTGTAAGCAGAGCACAGCTTTGGAAAATGGCTGAATAATCAGAGACTGTGTTCCTTTTGGGGGAGAACGCAGCCTTGGGTAACCCTCCCTGCATTGATAGGACATTTAAAGCAGAGGGAACGGTGGACGGAGCGGAGCCCAGGGCTGCAGAGTCTGCCAGCACCAGCGGGTGTGGTGGTGGTGCTGGGTCACCTGGTGGTGCTCCTGCCGGGCCTGCCCCGCCCTGCAACGTCTCCTCCAGAAAGAGCCCTTCAGTGCTCTCCTGTCGTACAGCTGCCATTTTCTGGGCCTGAGGACTGAGAGTTGGGTGATCACCTTGGTCTTCCAGCTGTTGGCAGGGCTGGAGTTCCAGCTGCCCAAGCTAGAGCTAGGGAGTCATTCTCACCTCCTATCTACCCCTTACTCTCTGACATCTCTGCATCTGCCACTTCTTTCCCGCTCCTAACTGGCCTCCAGCCCACTCCTTCCCCAGCAGCCTGCAAGATCTTTCTAGAATGAAAATCTGATCATACCGTTCCCTTGCTACAAATACTGCAAAGACTTCCCATTGCACTGAAAACAAAACCCAAACTTCTCACAGTGGTGCGAAAGGCCCCTGGCCTTGCCCGTCTCTCCTCTCGCTCCTCCTCTACTTCCCTCTTTTCTTGTTTCAGTCACCATCCTTAGATCTTCCTTGGGAGGACTCATGTTTCCCCACAGGCACCAGGCTTTTCTTCCTCTTGCCTTTGTACCTGCCATTCTCGTTGCCTGGAAACCTCCCCTCCAAAGCCTCAGTCCCCACCCTTGGCTCTGGCCAACTTCAGCTCATCTGGAAGTCTTAGCTTACACGCCACTTGTTCCGAGAACCTTTCTGACTCCCCAAGGTGGGTAGGGATGTGCCTGGTCTGGGGTCCCACGTTGTTGTTAGCTGCCATCAGGTTAGCCCCGACTTGGCAACTTCGTGCACAATGAAACAAAATGTTGCCTGGTCCTGTGCTATACCCATGATCGGGTGCAGATCTGACCTGGGATCCCAGAGCAACCTGTATTTCCCTGTCACAGGGCTTCCTTGACTATAGCTGTGTAAGGGCAGTGGGCTCGCTGCACCCAGCCCAGTACCTGGTGCGGAGTGAGTGCTCGAATGTTTGCTGACTGTGTGTATGATACACAAACACAGAACCGAGTGCGGATGGACTCAGACATCCAGGGCTTGCCTGTGGGGCTAAGGGGAGCTTGACCTGCTTTTCCATCTGGGAGGAAACATTTGAACAACCTGAAGCAAATCCAATAACACTGCCTCATTACCTTTTCCCCTTAGAGCTACCAGCAAGATTGCTTTGGAGTTAAGTTCTTTAATTAGAATACCCTGGACTAAAGCCTGGGAAGTGAAATGAGGGCAACCACTGAGCAGGCCTGGGGAATAGTGGCAGAGTTGGGGTTTGCCCAGCGGGTAGCCTGCAAGGAACACAAAGTGGGTCCTTTGAGCTGCAGCTGACGGCCAGCTCACCTTAGCAGCCTGGGCGTGTAGGACAGTGGTGCAGTTCCACGCCTCCTGCCAGTCGGCCCCAGATCGCCTCAGGGTCTGTAAACGATGAGCTGAATCCTTTATAAGCCTGATGGCCAGAGAGAAAAAGACTGAGAAGGGGGTTTGGCCCCAGGCTACCTGGGGTCCCTCAGAGGCAGAAATAATTTCTGTTTACTGACCACTTATGTGCCATAAAGCTAAAGGCTTGGTGAACATTATCTCTTCCCGGAGACCCTTATTAGGGCAAAAAAAACAAAAAACAAAAAACCCACTACCGTCGAGTCAGTTCCAACTCATAGCAACCCTGCAGGACAGAGTAGAACTGGCCCACAGGATTTCCAAGGAGCTCCTGGTAGATTCGAACTGCTGACCTTTTGGTTAGCGGCCGTAGCCCTTAACCATTACAGCACCAGGGTTTCCAATTTATTAGGGCAGGCACTCCCCATTTACAAAAAGGCAAAACCTAGTCCCAGAGAGGTTAACTAACTTCTCCACGGTCCCGGCACTAGTAGGGAGTGGGTCCAGGATTTGCCTGGTGCTGTAAAGCCGCGAGGCTACAGGCCCCAGCTGCCCCTCTTTCTAATGTAGACTCCACCCCGATACCAGGGCTCTCAGGCCATTCTGGTGACTGACTTGCTGGGGCCAGGCTGTGGCCAGACAAGAAGAATCGTTTTTCTCTGAAGACCACTAAGCCTGTTGGTCACCCAGTGTGCTCCAAGCTGTGCTCAAGGCACGTAAAAAAATAAAACCAAACAACAACAACAAAAAACAAACAAATAAATACAAACAACCCTCGGCTCCCGGACACCATTTTAACTCAATACTGCAGTCTCTCCTGAGGTTCACCCTTCAGCCAAAGATTGGACAGGTCCATAAAAAAACGAGACTAAACGGGCACACCAGGTCAGGGGCAAGGACGAGAAGGCAGGAGGGAACATGAAAGCTGGACAAATGGAAATGGAGAACCCGAGGTCGAGACTGGGAGAGTGTTGACAGGTCGTGGAGTTGACAACCAATGTCACAAAACAATATGTTTATTAATTCTCTAATGATAAAATAGTTTGCTTTGTAAACTTTCACCTAAAGCACAATAAATAAATAAAAAGGTTTTGCAGTAAAGGTTAAAAAAACAAAAAACAACCACCCTTGGCCTCCAAACCACTCAATCAATCATTTTCTACTTTCTTAACCTTTATTTTCTGTTTACCATCCAACTACCCATGACTCTTGGAATTTGTATGTAAAGCAAATTGTTTATTAAGCAATAGTTATTTTGTTTGGTCAGAGAATAGATAAGCAGGGTGTGCCCTTAGATGTCACCTTGAGTTCCGAGCACAAAGAACATAATGGGATTTAGTTACCCGGAGCAGCCTGAATTCTCCCGCCCCACCTCCCCTGCCTAAAATGTGAGTTGTATGAGGGCTGGGATTTTTATTAGTTTTTGTCATAAAATCGGCTGGGATTTTATGGCTCCTTGATGTATCCCTAGTGCCTAGCACAGTGCCTGGCATACTCTAGGCACTAAGAAATCTTTGTGGACTAAATGAATGTCTGCAAGGCTGCCCGTGATTATGAAATAGCTACCCACTCCTAGGAGCACAGGTTGGGGCATGAGACCTTTCGGTACACACTGAAAAATATTTTTCTTCCGTTTTTTAAAAAGTTTGGGGAGGGGCTCAGAAGGTTTCATTTTTAGGTCGTTACATCTCCCTGTCTTTTCTGCGATGGCATCTGTTTGTCCATCCCTGCCCCAGCGTGTTTGGGCGTTTCTGGCACACAGCAGGTGCCTGTCAAGGATAGAACGGATGGGATGAGTCCTAGGTCTTGTCCGTGTTCCCTGAAGCCTATTTGACCCCAGAAATAACACCAACTGTACCCTGGGTATACTCCTATTTTTGAAAATTATTTTTAGATTGTGGGATATTTCAAACATATGAGTGTTGTTTTATTGTATTTATAAAAGAACACTTCCATAGGATTTACATATGGGTATGTTCACTGTATTGCACATACACACAGGAACCTAAAGATTCTGAAGCTTCCTCTCAGTGGTGGGAGAGGCGATGTCCCTGGCCGGGATGGGGAGATGATAATGGTCCCTAGCTGACAGGTGTGACCTCTGGTTCCCTCTGGCTGTGCTGGCAGAACTGGGAGGACTTGGGAGGAAGGGGTGGTGGTGTCCTTAGCAGCATATCTACCAATGCCTACCCCACCAAACCCAAAGGCCCCAGTGAGGGAAGGAGCCTACCCCTAGGCGGGCTGGCTGGTTTCTGGGTGCTGCTCACCTGGCTGCTGTGTGTGCCCAGGCTGCAGTGTAGAGCTCCGGGCGGAGGAAGTCTGCTGCCTTCTGGGCTGGGCACCTGGCTAGTACGGGTGCAGCGAGGTACGCGACAGACTGAGGTAGAGACCTCTGTGACGTGGAGCCTGGGGACTTCTGAGCCTGCAGGTAGTTATTCACCAGAAACCTGGAGTGCAGGGGGTAGGGGGCAGGTGAGACATGAGGGGCCCTTGGGGACAGCCCAGCACCCGTCTTCCCAGAGACATGCAGTCTCATGCTGGGCTCCAGCCTCCCTGTGGTAGACCAGGGCACCCAGGTTGTCAGCCCAGCACCCTTACTGATGTTTGCCCCTCATGTCAAAGCCCCCTCTCAGTGCCTCCCAACAACTCAGTGAGGTGTGCCCCAAGGCTGGAGTTTCCTCCGCAATGAAACAGGGCTGCAGAACCAGGATCCTGGACATAAGAGACCTGAGATCTGAGGAAACACACTTTTTCCTGTCAGGATTTTCCGATTTGGAGATTTATGATCAATTGTACAGTGACTACATGGAAATTAAATTTTCTTAGCAGAAAAAAGGAAGAAAGGACAGGTACAGAGATGCTAACGTAAACGGGAGGATGACAGGTGATTTTCAGCTTTTTTCTTGCGACGAGCCTGTGGTTGTAGACCAGCTCAGAAGCCTGGGCTCCAAGTGGTGGCCCCTCTCTAAGCCTCTTCCTCCATCTCTGAGTGGGGATGGTAACACCCACCCAGAAGGGAGTTTGAGAGAACTGAATGAGATAATATTTGTGAAGTGCTTGGCAGAGTGCCCAATAAATGATAATGTATTCTTTTTGTAATAAACAAGCAATAGATGTTGTATAATGTGCTTGTCAGCAAATCCCCTTCTCCCTAAGTGGAGACACATCTGTTGAGTCATCTGAGAACAGGTGAGCTGGGGTGAGTGAGAAGCTTTGTCAGCTGCGAGGCCCACAGACATGAGAGGGATGAGAAGACACTTGTTTGGAGGAGGCTGACCCAGCCCGGCAGGTGGGAGCCTCCTGCAGACAGGCCCTGGGCTCAGCCTGAGGATTCCTGCAGTGAACAAGGCTGACGCAGTCCCTGCTCTCCACGACCAACCTGTCTAGTGGTGAAGCAGAGCTAAAATGTTAGTCAGACAAACAAAAAAACGAGACCATGACAGATTTGATAACTGCTCCAAAGGGAACAAGGCAATGTTGGGTAAAAGGGTCCAGGTGGTGCCACGTTAGATGGGGTGGTCAGGGAGGGCATCTCTGAGGAGGTGTCATTGTAGCTGAGACCTGAAAGACGAGAAGGAGGCAGCAATACAATAACTTGGGGAGTAGGGTTCTAGGTGGCCTGAACAGCAAGTGCAAAGTTCCTGTGGTGGGAAGAAGTGTGTGGCTGGAAGAAGTGATCAGAGGGAGGAGGCTGTGAGAGAAGGATAGAGAGGGGGCAGGAGCCAGGCCGGAAGGACCTCATAGGCTAGTGTGGAAGGTGGCTTTTTCCTAGGAGCAATGGGAAGCCATTGAAGGATTTTAATTATGATCTTCTCTAAGCTAACTGATGTCATCTAGGGAAGAGGCAAAGGCGGCCTGGCTGGGAGGAGCTGTGTGCAGGGGAGAAGAGGATAGGCTGGAGACTTATGGTGGTGGTTGGACAGTCCCAAAACAGCAGTCCCTAAAGCCTGCTCACTCCGTGGGCGTCAGACAGAGACTCAACCCATGCAGAAGCTAGATGGGTCCCTGAGGGTCAAGAAGGAGCCTGAGTCACCCGGGGCCTCACCTGGCCATCTGCAGGTAGAGCACCATGTTCTCACCCTCATAGGTACAGGAGGCTGTTACATCGGTGACCAGCGATGGCAGGCCGCTCAGCTTTGAGAAGCCGTGCCCGCCGCAGGCCCTGCGGCACAGCTCAGCTCCCTGGGTGCAGGAGTCCGACACCATGGCCTTCAGACCTGCGCTCAGCGCGTGGAGCTGTGGGAACGGCAGGACAGGGGTGGGGGGTCAGGTGCTGTGAAGGGGTCTTCCTGTAAGAACTGTACTTACCACTTTCTGAGCACCTACTGTATACTGAGCACAACTCTGTGAGGTAAGAATTGTTTCCTCAGCTCACAACTTAATAAATGAGATGGCTGAGGCTCAGAGAGGTTGCTCTACTAACTCAAGGCCACACAATTAGGAAATGTAGCAACAGGAAGAAAGGAGCACCTATCCAGACCAGTGTCTCTGGGATCTCAGGAAGAGGGGATCAGACCATTATCCGGGAGCTATGGATTTTTCTGGTGAGCAGAGGTTTTGGAAAGCTGACCTGTGAGGATGGGTGTCCACCATCAACCCACTGCCCCTAGTTGTTGGAGGGGCTGCCAGGCCTGGTTTGAGTTTTTGGCTCTGAAAGTCCCTCCCCATGTTTCAAACTTTCATGTCCTTGGGAGGAACGTCGTGTCCCTTAACTTCTTTGTGCTTCGGTTTTCTCATCTGTAAAATGGGGATATAAATGGTGTGGGCTGCACGATTGGAATGATTAAATGAAGCAAAGCTTGTGAAGTGCAGGGCCTGGCCCAGTCTGACTCTTGGTATACACCAAGTCCACAGTCCTTTATCTGAGACCCTTAGGGCTGGATGTGTTTTGGAATCAGAACAAGGCATTAAGGTATATGTAACACAGGAGTCCTGGTGGCACAATGGTTAAAGAACTCGGTGGCGAACTGGAAGGTCGGCCGTTCAAATCCACCAACCACTCCGGGGGAGAATGGTGTGGCAGCCTGCTTCCATACAGATTTCAGCCTTGGAAACCTCACGGGGCAGTTTTACCCTGTGCTACAGCGTCTCTCTGAGTTGGAATTGACTCATTGGCAGTGGGTTTGGTTTTTTGGGTTTCATGTATGTAATGCCCCCATGGGATCAGTGGGATAGGTCAGGTCACTTGAGGTCAAACTGTGCCACCAAACGAGTTCTAAGCAACTTTTGGTTTTCAGAGCTCTTTGGGTTCCAAAAGCAGATCAGAGATTGTGGGCCTGTAATCTGTATAAAATGTGTGATTATTTTCTCTAACGCTTTTGGAGCTTTCTGGGGGCCAGGTGTAGGTGGATTTATCTGTCTGGGTACAGTTCACCCCAGGTACCCTTGGGATGTTGGAAGGTGGGAGGGGCCCATGGGACCCGGCTGGGGCTGCTTGCCTGTAGGTGGAGCAGCTGGGCTGCCCTCCGGGCCCTGCCCCTCAGCAGACAGGAATTACCTCAGGCAGGAGGCTGAAGTCTCCATGCAGAATGGCATTGTAGGAGCCCTGGAAGAATTCCAAGAAGCTGACGGCCTGGAAATGAAAAGCATAGGCCATGGCCAGCTGGGGAAAGAGTTTCTGCTGCTGCGTCTGGTAGTCCAGGATTTTTGCCTCTGGTTCACTGAGGGGAAGAGAAAAAGAGTTAGAAGATTACCACCAAATTTCATCCACCTTCCCAGGTCCCCAAAGCCATAAACAGCATAACAGCCAACAATGTTCTGTAACTCGTTGCAAAACTTGAACCGACGTGAGGCCATTAATGCATCTTTTTTATGCCATCTGACACGCACACTTCACATCACCCTGTAGAAACACATGTCTGGTTAGGGGTGCTGCCCTCGCCGGGGGGAGGTTTACAAGATGACAGCCTATGCACCGTGTAGTCCTTCTAAAATCCGAAAAACCCTGAATGCCAACACACCTGGCCCCAAGGATTTTGGGTGAAGGGTTGCAGACGTGCACTCTTGATGATTTGAACCGGTGACCTTTCGCTGCCCAGATGCCCTTGCTGGGTGCTGGGAAATGTGCTGAGCCTAAACAATAACTCTTAAGATGTCGACTCAAGTGGGATGGAACCCCTAAGTCGGCTGTGTTTGCCTTGTCCACTGCTGTGTCTTCGGTGCCTGAGACTCTGCCCAACACGTAGGGGTTTCAGTAACCATTTGTGGACTGAAAGGTCTGAATGTGTGATGCCTCCCCTAGCTGATGAGGGGACACCTGGCGTCTCTCTGGACCACAGCTCCTTACCTGGGCACGTACTGATTATAACTGTCCCTCGGACCCTTCTGCATCCAAGAAAAGAGGGTTCCAGACAGGACATTACCGGCTGCACCTTCTTCCCGGCACCCTTGTCTCAGGAGAAGACTCTCCCACCTCCCCCTAGGCCAGGGTTTGGAAGCCCAGGCTGGCTGAGGGTGCCGTGGGTTTGCCAGAGGAGAAGGGGTGGCGGGAACGAGAAACTGGGCTGGGGGCCTGGTGTGCCTTCATTATGCTTCACCCTCAACAACACCCTGAAAGACAGCTCCTGTCACACCCCCATTTTGTAGATGTCGAAACTGAGGAACAAAGAGCTGAGGTGGCTATTCTAAGCCCCCACAGCTAGCAAGTGGCCGAGCTGAGTTTGGCAGCCAGGTCTGCTCATTTTGTATAAGGCTTATTGCAGACCCTTGAGCCCACGGCATGAAACGCCACCAGACCCTTGGACTAGATTTTCTCAAGCTCTTGTTCCTGTGATGTCACTTTTCTCTTCACAGGTGAGAAAATCAAGGCCCAGAGAGGGCAAAGGACTTGCCCAGGGTCACTCAGCAGAACTGAGACAAGAACTGCCAGTTGAAGCTCCGCCCTCAGCCGCATAGGTTCTGGTCAGCTGGGCTGTGTCAAGTTCTATGCTCTTTGTGTTCTCCCATGGGGACTTCACACACCAAGGATCCATTTTGCTGTATTCTGGGTGTGCGTGAAGGGGCCTGGTAGTGCAGTGGTTTAGCGCTCAGCTGCTAACCGAAAGGTTGGCAGTTCAAACCCACCAGCTGCTCCGCAGGAAAAAGATATGGCAGTCTGCTTCATTAAAGATTTCAGGCTTGGAAACCCTGTGGGGCAGTTCTACTCTGTTCTATTGGGTCGCTGTGAGTTGGAATTGATTCGATGGCAACAGTTTGGGTTTCGGGTGTGTGTGTCCATTTGGAACATATTTATTCTAAAAAATATTTGCTGTTTATCTGAAATTCACATTAAACTGGGCGTCCTGTATTTTTATCTGTTAAATCTGACAACCCTGTATGTGTGTGTAGGTTAAACAGAGAGTGTACCGTAGGGTATTCTATGCCATGGAGTGGAGGGGTGGTAGCCAGACACAGCCACACACGAGAAAACGGATCCAGAACTAGTCAGACATAACACAGTTAGATGCTGATGGTCAGACAGATGCAGTTCTGATAAAATACTTGGGCTTGGACAGACACACCCCGACAGAACAGACTCAGCCAGCCACAGTCAGACACAGCTTGACAACAGGCTAACCCGGACTTACTCAGCCAATCACAGCCAGACACACAGACTCTGACAGAGACAGGCTGAGTTGGTCTGGTGGTACAAGGCCAGACGCACTGGATCAGACATGATCACACAGAGCCTGACAGGGCTAATGGCAGAACCACGTGGGGCCAGGCGGTCAGCCAGGGCTAGAGAGGGGCCAGATGGAGACCTCCCAGGCATGGCTAGTTGGGCAGATGTGTGTGAGTGGGGGGAGTAACGTCTGCCCCTGTGGCCTGGCTCTGGCAGAGAGGGTGGTGTCGGGGGCAGGAACCATGGGACTGAGAGGTAGCCTTGTCTGCTGTGGTCAGCCTCTGGGCATCCCTTGCCTGGGCTGGAGCCGGGACTGGCGGCGTATGACTGAGTAGCGCATGGCAATGACACAAGCCTTCTGCAGCAGGGGTAGGACGATAGTCAGCAGCATTCCCACTCGCATCACCACCATGGAAAGGTAGTTGCTCTGTGCTGTTCCGAGCATGATGTAGGTACCATCTGGCAAGACCTGTGTGGACCAAGGACAGGTGTTGGGTCTGAGCCGGCCCCACACCCAGCACTGTGGGCGTCCATGCCCTGGGGGCACTGCACATCTCAAACTGACCACTGAGCAGCAGCAGACATGGCCACACCCAACACTGTGGGCCTCCATGCCCCAGGGGGCACTGCACATCTCAAACTGACCACTCTGCAGCAGCAGACACGGCCACACCAGGGCTGGCCAGTGGCCACAGAGTGCAGATTGCTAAAATACCGAAACATTTCTAAACTTGTCACTAAATAGCCACTGCTCCAAGTCACCTGGTTCCCAGCTCCTCTTCTGGGACCCCCTGAGTCTCCCCACATCCACAGCTAAAGGGGCAATGCCTGGCAAAGCAGGGAACCTCCTTAGGTTTCGCCAGCACCCCGGCTGTGCGTAGGTGTCACGGAGGTTAAATATGCATCTTACACCCAGCCCCTTCCCTCTTCTCTTGGGATCGCCCTGCCACCCCAGAAGGCGGGCAGCAATGACTGATGGTTCTCCCCATTTATGTGTGAGAACTCGGGCTCAGAGAGGGGAAGTGATTTGCCCCGAATCACACTGCTCCTAAACTGGGGTTTTACCCAGGTATGGGGAGGAGGGGGCCCAAACTCAGCCCTATGGAGGAGGATCCAGAGTAAGCCCTGGCCTGGGGGGTCCACCGTTCCCTTCCAGGCAGGCAGGCTGCAGCGTCCCAGGCCTCCCACCTCTGCAAAGCGACTCAGCATGTTCTCCCGGGGGACCCGCACGTGGTCCAGCTGCAGGAAGCCATTGTCTGTGTGTTCAAGGCCCATCTTGGGCCCAATGTCTCCAACGGTGATTCCTGGAAGGAGAGGGAGACAGGAATGTCCGTCGGTAGAATGCTTGCTGTGTACCAGATGCTGCGTACCTGTTTCAGCTCACCTGAGCCTCAAGAAGTCTGTGACATCAGGGTCATTACACCTGTTTTGCAGGTAAGGAAGCTTAGGACAGGCAAGTGTTGAATCTTGCCTAGTGTCACCCAGCCAGTTGGTGCTGGGTCTGCGCAATTGCACCCCCTCCCCGCTCAAGGGAAAGAGTTGTCCTGGGCCTTGCCTTCTCCCATGGGCCTCTGGGGCCCCAGGATGGGGATGCCTGGTAGGAGCCCCCACCTGCAGGAGCAGCATGAAGCTTACCTGGCAGTGGGGTGTGGTCCTGGAGGCTCCGGATGGGCACAATGAAGGCGTGCATGCCCCGCCGGGCTCCTGAGCAGATCAGCTGGGCTAGGACCAGGGCGTGCGTGGCTGTCCGTCCCACTGAGGGCAAGAGATGAGAAGCCAGTGTGAGAGCCCATGTACAGAGCAGACACATAGCTCTCTGCCATCAGGGATCCGGTTGTAGGCCCAGTCTGTATGGGGCAGGAGGACCAGGGTGGTGGAATAGGGAAGCATGGTGGGACTCTGAGGCCAGGATGGGCTTTGCTTGGTCTGCCTCAGAGGGCGTGGGTCAGGGGCAGAGGCACCTAGGAGCCTGGAGTGGGAGGTGAGTCTGCTGGGGCAGCCACAAAGGGAAGGGAGTGCAAGGCAGAGGGAACGGTGGGTGTGCTCAGAAGCTGGAAGACTGGATCAGTCGGGTGGGGGGGCGGGTGGTGAGGTGGGGAAGGTAGCATCTTGGGTGGCCAGGGGCTGAGGGAAGAGAGAGAGTCTGCATGTGGGACTGATCAGGCTACCCCTTGACTGAAATGGCCTTCCCTGTCATCCTTAGAAACTGATGGACCCATCCAAAGGGGCTTTAATGTGGGCAGCTGGCTCCTGCATGCACTGAGTTGGAGGGACTTATGGACGGCAATTTGGTGGCTGGAGGTACGGCGAGTTCTACGGGGTAGTTCTACGCTGTCCCATAGGGTCGTCGTGAGTTGGAACACCACAACAACACAGTCTTCTGATTTGAGTCACTTTCTTGGGCATCAAGGAGCCAGAATCTCTATGCCAGAGCTGCTGGGGATGCCAGGATCCATGGTGATGACACTGGTCCTGAATGGGGGATGATGTGTACATTGCTGCCCCCACTCCAGCCTCCTGGGCTTGGCTCACTGATGGGCACCTTTGGGACCTTGGAACATTACTGATCACAGAAAGGGGAAACCACCCCCGAAGAGACAATTGAATCTATCAGTGACTTGCCAAAGGGATTGTGAAATGAGCAAAAAAAAAATTTTTTTTTGCCCTCAAAAAACTGTTACTGAATTATTCTGCCCAACACCCTACTAATAATGAATACAGATAATTACCATTTATCAAAACCCAGGTGGTGCCAGACCCTGTTCTGGTGCTTTCCATATATTATCTCCAGTTCTTGGAGGGCAGGTATGAGTCCCATTTTCCAAACGAAGAAACTGAGGCTCAGGGAGTAGAGTGACATTCTTAAGGTCACTGGCCTGGAGGGGGCAGAGCTGGGATTTGAACCCTGGTCTGCCTGATTTCAAAGGCTGGTTTCTTTGCAGTTTTGACAGCAGTCATTGATACTCTTTCTCTCTTAACGTTCTCTTGGGTCTCTCATGTCTCTCGCCTCACTCAAATCTGTCTTTCTCATTTGCTTGGTTTGGACTCCTCCCATTTGCCTTATTCTTTTCCACACAAGGCATTCACTAACTGGGTCCCCAAATAACCACTGACATGCCCTCAGTGGAGAATTCATAAATGACCCCTCTCCTTGGGGCTTGACAAATAGGGCCGGGCTCTGAGCCTGAGGGAGGTGTGGCACCATCGCCACCTGGTGGCCACAGGGGAAGGCGCAGCACCAGGTGGCCTAGACAGCCAAGGTGTCCCACCAGGATTGGTGCTGGTGGGGGAACTGGAGCCTTTCTGGGTGGCTGGAGCAAGGTCGGGGAGGGATGTTTTTCTTAGTAACTGTTTAATCGCAGGGGCCTGTGCTCCATCTGGTGGCAAGCTTAATCTTTTGCTCAGAAGATGAGAGGCACTGGAGCTGTGGGGAGCGCCTGCGACCAGGCTGTGTGTGTTTGCGTGTGCACCCACACACATTCCTGTGAGGGGGCAGTGTGTGTGTGGAAGAGGACTTGGCCTTTGTCCCCCAAAAGTTGGGTCAGTCTCCTCATCTGCTTCACAGTTCCCTTGGGAACTTCCCAGCCTCCCACTAGTGAAATGCTTACTATCCCATCTTTGCTACAGAGTTTTTTTTTTAAGGGCCTGGGGCTCAGGGAGGTACATTGTTTTGCCCAAAGGCCACGAGCCTAAAGCAGGAAATCAATCTGAGGTCTGTTGGACCTCAAAGTCAGTGCTATTCTGCCTTTCAACTTTGTTCTCCTTGGAGAGAAGTGGGAATGAGGGATGAACAGATACTCACGATCCCCAGGCCACCACTTGGTGGCAGTCAGCGTGGGGCTGTGCATTACAAACTCTCGGGTGGCTGCATCGTAGGTGGCTTCGGTCTCCAAGCCCTGAAGGTACGTCCCTTGGGACCAAGGAAAGGAGCCAGACATGAGGCCAGGGTTGGGTTCTTACCGGAGAGCAGCTTCCAGGCAGGCCCAGAGTGCTCAGGCGCCAGCCCAGTGTGGAATGGCTGTATTCACAGGCATTTATCCCCTTTCACCTGTGGGCTGTGTGGGGAACATGTGGCTAGTTCACAATAAGGGTTACTTCCTGAAGGAATGACTTGCCCCACTGCCAGCCCATATAACACATTTGCGCAAATTAGCAAAAGGAACCCCTTCCTCAAGACCCTTGACTGCCCACCTGTTGGAAAGTTTTCATATTAAATATACTGATCTATGATGGCTGAGATGTGAATGGGCCCTCTGGTGTTGTGCAGTACACAACCTGAACACTGCATGCAGCAGCCCTGGCTCACCGTGTCCCAATTCTGTCTGGGCGTATGTTGCAATGATCTGGTACTCTTTGCAGAGCACACCCCATTTGGCAATCTGCTCATCTGAGCCCAGACTCCTGAGGGCTTTCAGGAACACAGCATGTAAGTTTAAGCCCACGTCTCCACCAAGGGCTCTGTGGGGGAGAGACACCAGGGTTAAGCAGCCTGTTGGAGACCAGGGTGTGGGTACCCTCAATGTGGACAGATTACAGGGGGGAAGGAGCACTTGGTATCCTGGTTTCCTGACAAGTGCTGCCTTTGTTGGGAAAAATGGCTCATGGAGCTGGGGGGCTTCCTAGTGATCACAGATGGGTTCCTCTTTGGTGGGGCTGTCCCAGGAGTGAGCACCTGTTAGCGTAGGCTAATTCAGGACCTTCCTCCGACCAGCCCAGGTGCTGTGCTATCATCTGTAAGTGGACTTTCTTCCGAATGGCATTCTCGTATCGCTCATTCTGGGACATGAAGTAAATGTCCTTAAGGCTGAACTCTGGGTCACTGTGGATGATGCTTTCTGTCGGAGACAGAGATCAGAGGAGTTAGAGATCTAGGTGAGGTTCCTGGGACCTTCACATCTTCCCACCACTTGCCTCATGGACCTGGACAGGAAGCCTGATGTTACTTTTGTCTTACAGATGAGATGAGTGAGGCTCATGGGTGGAAAAAGTGACTTGCCCAAAGTTACAAAGCTATGCAGTGGCAGAATCAGGACCAACATCCAGGTTTTCTGTTGCCTACCAGTAACCAAACCCCAAACCCATTGCCATCGAGTTGATTCCAACTCATAGTGACCCTATAGGACAGAGTAGAACTGCCACATTGGGTTTCCAAGGAGCAGCTGCTGGATTCAAACTGCTGACCTTTTGGTTAGCAGCCAAGCTCTTAACCACTGCACCACCAGGGCTCCTAGCAGTAACCCGTTGCTGTTAAGTCACCTCTGACTCATGGCAACCCCATACGTGCGCTCCATAGGGTTTTCAATGGCTGATTTTTCAGAAGCAGATCACCAGGCTTTTCTTCCAAGGTGCCTCTGGGTGGACTTGAACCACCAACCTTTCAGTTAGTAGTCGAGCCTAGGACTGTTCTATACCTCAGATGGTCTCAGGGAATACTGGCATGTTAAAGGTACTTTTACTGTCCAAAGGAATGAATATCTAATTGCGGAATTTTGAGGACAGTGTTTGTTATTTGAACGAGATATTGCCAGTGAAGGTCTCTTCTCCCAAGAAAAGCTTCATGGGCAGAAAGCAGGTGCTGTTCTCCCCAGCCCCTCTTACCAATTTTCCTCCGGAGTGCAGTGTTCTGGGCACCTCTATCGAGGATGTGGGTGAGCCGTTCCACATCGAAGGACTGCTTGCACCTCTCTCTCTCTATGTCAGGGTTCACTTGCCTGCTCCAGGTATCCCCCATCGACACTCGGTGCACTGGGCTGCCCATCCTGCCCTGGGGCTGCCTGGGATCTGAGGAGAGAGTGCCCTGGCCTGGCTACTCTGAGGGTCTCTTCCGAGCCAGTATACAAGAAGGCTGCCCAGGGCTGAGTTTCAGCAGGGGCTGCTGGGCAGATGAAAACGACCCCTTTAAATACCTGAGTGCCCGTCTGCCCCCCACTCCTCCCGGTGAGCATTTGGCCATGTCCCAGGTGCTCTTTAGCCATTGCATGCAGTAATTGCTCAATACATGTTATCTCAGTGTATGTTAGCCAGGATTCGGACACACTCTGTCTACTGCAGCTTGCATTACAGCACTGTCTGGGGACAGCCTCATGAAGCTGATGAGGAAAATGAATCTTAGAGAGGTTAAGTGAGTGGCCCCTAGCCACACAGGTGGAGGTGGCCAAGGGTTGGATGGGGTCTGACCACAAAGCACCTATTCTGTCTACAGCGCAGTCCCACTGTGGGGACTCACAGGAGGACCTTGTGAGCCCATTCACTGAGTCCCTTAGTTCTGGCTCATTCAGCCCCATTTCTGTGAGCCCCAAGGAGGGCGCTGTGGAGCTGAGGGGAGGAAGCTTGCTCCCTGCCTGTGGAGTATTCCCCTGGGGCCCCTGTGTGTCCCCATAGCCAGGGTGGGTCCTGCCTCCTTCACAGCAAGCCCTCAGCCTCTTAAAGACCACCCTTCCTCCACAGTGATTCAATCACCAAATACAATTCATCCTACTTCCTCCACAGTGACACAACCATCGGGTACAGTCTATCCTACTTCCTTCACAGAGATACAACCACTGAGTACAATCCATCCTACTTCCTCTATAGAGATACAACCACCAAGTACAGTCTATCCTACTTCCTCCACAGAGATACAACCACTGAATACAATCCATCCTACTTCCTCTATAGAGATACGACCACCAAATAAAGTCCATCCTATTTTGCAAGTCTCTCAAACCCATCTTCTCCTTCCCATCCCCTCGGCCACCACCCCAGGCCACCATCATCCCTTACCTGGCCTCAGCGTCTGTCTTGTCTGTCCTCCCAGCTTCCAGGGTGAGCTATTAAACTGTAAATCAGCCTTTCCTTCCCCTGCTTGGACTTTGCCCTTTAAAAAAAAAAAAAAAAATTTGCCCTTTAGTGCCTGTTATTTGTGGAATGGAGTCCTTGCTTCCCGCCATGTGACCCCCTCCGCCCCCCACCGCCCCAGCCCATGGGTGCTCCAAACTGCACCTGTATCGACTTACACCCCAGCTGGCCTTCTCTCCCTCTTCTTCTACCCTGTGGACCTGCTTTCCCTCCAGCCACAACTCAGCTCGCAGGTGTTCCTGAGCCCAGCTCACTGTTAGTGTGTTAAAAGTAAGTGCTTGATAACTCACTTATCTCTCCCTGGGATGGTCGGCTCTGTGTTTTCTTGGGTCCCAAGAGCCCAGCCCACAGTGGGGATGCTATAAATCTTTCCCACAGGCTGCCACTGTTTTGATTCCCTTTTGTCCTTTCCACAACCCTCTGGATGTGCTAGTATTATTATGACCATTTTATAGAGAGGGCAGGAGTTTCAGGAGGGAAGAACTCTGTAAAGTCATGAAGCCACCTGTAGCAGAGTGGGATTCAGGTCCAGGCTTCCAAACAACCTCTCTTAATGGGTCTGTCAAGCTGAAGGTCTCTAAATGGGTGACACGGCTATGGAATGCAGGGCTGGCATGTTCAAGGAGCCCCCCTCGGCTGCCCCCTGGATTTCTATGAGGCCACCTAGCCCCTCCTTTCCTTCTTGCCTCGCCTCCTCTCTGCCCCTTGCACCCTCACTCCAGCCACTTTATCTCCTTGCTCTTCTGGAACACTCTAGGCTCCTCCCCCTCCCCCCCAGGCCTTTGCTGTACCCTCTGCCCAGGACATTGTCTCCAGAGGTCCCCATGGCTCCCCTCCACACCTCCTTCAAGTCTTTGCTTAATGTCACCTTCTCAGTGAGGCCCGCCCAGCCACCCCCTTGACAGTCCCAAGCCCCTTCTCCTGTGTTTCCAGGCCCCCTCCCCCTGCTTCCTTTTTCCTCTTCTCCCTCATCACCCTCTACCCTAAGAGGCAATTCATTCATTTATTACATTTGGTTTATTGCTGTATCTCCCCTAACTAAAACGTAAATTCCAAGAGGGCAGGGATCTTGGTGGCTGCAACCTAACACTCAGCGTGGGGCCTGGCCCACAGGAAGTGCCCAGGAACTTGGTGTTGAGTGAAAGAAGGCAGTGCTCAGCTACAGGAGGAGCCATGAGGGTGATTGCTGGTGTGGGCCAGACCTCAGGGGTCGCCCAGCTCTGTGTCCCACTGGCCAGCTGGCCTGACTCACCTCGGTGGGTTGTCTGCCCTGAAAGTCTGGCCTCACCCCTGGCCTCAGGCCTGGGGCTCTTGCTGGTGGCCCAGCCCCTTTTTCCTCCCACAGAGGGCTGGGCCTTGGAAGGGAAGACGCTGCCTGGCGGCTGCTGTACTTTCTGCCCTTCTTCCACTCCCTGCCCCTGGGACAGGTGGCAGCTGGGCTAGAGCCGCCCTGGAGGGTTGCTACAGGATGAAGCAGGATAGACAGTTTAGCCCCACATGCAGCTACTGAACCTCCATCTCCCTCTTCCTGCCTGTCTGGCCCCGGCCTCCCAGAGCCTAGTGAAATGCACTCTGAAGAAAAAAATGGAACAGCCCCCACCAGCAGTCCAGAGGAAAAAACAAACAAAGAAAATCTATTGCCCTTGAGTTGATTTCAACTCATAGTGACTCTATAGGACAGGGTACAACTGCCCCATAGGGTTTCCAAGGCTGTAATCTTTACGGAAGCAAGCTGCCACATCTTTCTCCCATGTTGTTGCTGGTGGGTTCAAACTGACGACCCTTTTGGTTATAGGGGCCTTGAAGTGCTTAACCACTGTAGCACCAGGAGTCCAGAGATCTGGGTTCAAATCCTGTAAGTGTAACTATGAGTTACATCACCTCTGTAAGCTCGCTTTCCCTTATCCATAAAACGTCCCCATGTCTTAGTTACCTAGTGCTGCCTTAACACAAACACCACAAGTGGGTGGCTTTGAAGGACAGAAATTTATTTTCTCACAGTTCAGAATGTTTGAAGTTCAAAATTCAGAGCATGGCTCTTACGGGGTGGGCAGGGAGGCTTCCTTGTCTATTCAGCTTCTAGCAGCTGCCTGCAATCCTTGTCCATGCGTCTGTCTCTGCCATCTGTCCACCTCTTCTCCCTGTGTGTCTCTGTGTCCCTTCTGCTTTTTATAACTCAGAAGTGATTAGATTTAGAACCCACCCTATTGGGTATGATCAAATTAACACAACAGAGAAAACGCCATTTCCAAACAAAATTATATCCACAGGTATCCAGAAAGACAAACCAAACCCATTGCTGTCTAGTTGATTCCAACTCACAGTGACCCTGTAGAACAGAGTAGAACTGCCCCATAGAGTTTCCAAGGGGCACCTGGTGGATTTGAACTCCTGACTTTTGGTTAGCACCCGTACCTCTTAACCACTATGCCACCAAGGTTTCCTTCACAGGTTTAGGGGTTAGAATAACAACACGTATTTTTGGGGGTACACAATTCAACTCATAACACCCTGCTTCCCTCCCTCCACCTTCTGAGTAATTTTTTTTTTGTCTATAAACACACAGGGTATAAAGCCCTAAGCTTTTGTAACTTGAGTTTTTTACTATTTTCTTGGTTCCTCCTAAGAAAATTTCTAATTCCCAGGAGGAATGATTAATGGTGGAATTTCCAATTCTTGGCAGTCTGGGTGAGATTTTTAGGGGCAGCCATGCAGAGCCCTGGTGGCGCAGTGGTTAAGAGCTTGGCTGCTAACCAAAATGTTGGCTTTCAAATCCACCAGCTATTCCTGGAAAACCCGATGGGAGCAGTTCTACTCTGTCCTGTAAGGTCACCATGAGTC
This sequence comes from Elephas maximus indicus, assembly GCF_024166365.1. Taxonomy (NCBI): domain Eukaryota; kingdom Metazoa; phylum Chordata; class Mammalia; order Proboscidea; family Elephantidae; genus Elephas; species Elephas maximus. The sequence continues at coordinate 63,127,061 of NC_064838.1, forward strand.
GGAATCAACTCTACGGCAATGTTTTGTATTTTAATGTGAAACCGTAGGTTGCACAGGACTCATCTGTTCCTTCACTCTCCCGATACAGACTTTTGAGTGCCCACACTATCTGTGCACTGGGGTACAGCAGGAAGCAAAAAACTGTACTAGGCTCCTGCCCTTGGGAAACTTCCAGACTTGGGGTGGAGGGGTGTGGTGGTGCACAGCTTGGGAGACAGATAATCGCAGTAGGAACAAGAGGAGAACCTGGAAGGAAGGCTCACAAGCAGTCCTAACACATTTAGAACTTTTTTTGAATTGACAACCTTCTGCCTCTCTCTTCCTAGACTTCCTCTCTATCCCCCATCTCCACCTACCCAGCCTCTCTTTATCTTTTCAGTCTCCCCCTAGAGAGCTCTCTCTTGGGGGGTCATCCTGGACTCCTGTCTGGATTAGAAGCCCCTGGACGGACTTTCTCAGCTCCAAGCTTTCACCGTTGGTACACCCACCACTGTGGTGGCTGCTTTTTCCCCCTTTAATTGTTGGGTTTTGTTTGAATCTCCAATGGAAGCAGGGACTGTCACTCTCTGATACTAATGCAGCTCAGCCCTAGCCCAGTGCCTGGGCCAGATTTGGTGCTCAGCAGACACTGGGTAGACGAGTGAAGAAACCGAGGTTGTCAGGAGCTGTCAGAATTCTCTCCCTCAAGGGCACGGCCAAAAGTGGAGAAGAAGCTCTCTGGAGCTGTGGCGTTCTTTTAAGGTGAGGGTTGGTGTGGGCGGTGATGGTGCCAGGGGAGGGGGCTCCATCCTGTGCTACGACACTGCATACGCTTGCATACCTCCACTCTCAAAGCTGGGGTGGATAGTCCCATTACAACGAGCTGTGTTACCGGGCCATGTTTCTAAGGGAAGCCCTGCTGCGCCTGTCATCCTTCCTGACGGCTTCTGTCACCACGTGTCCTTCAGGGACTCCAGCCATTAGTATCACAGACACTTATGAGACCCCCTCGGGGGGTCCTTCTGTGAGAAGATTACTTTGTAAGATGAATGATTGTCCTCTCTCCTGTTTCTGCCCTAAAATTTGTCTTGTCTTAGGCTTAGCATTACTATTCATACTTCCCTACCGGCTGGTCATGCCCTGAGCAAACATCTGTGAGCCTCTGCAGTGTGTCTGGCAGTGTGCTGGGTGGGACCCAGTGGGGAACCAAGTGTCAGTGAGTGAGCCAGCTGGGCTGTTTAGAGGTGCCATCATCTCCATTACATGATGACCCCGAGAGGGAGGCTGCATCTCTCCCTTTCATAGGTAAGCAAACAAGCTGAGGGCAGTAGTGCGCAGTAAGCCGGTTGTAGAGCTGGAATCTGAACCAGGTCTTCTGATGACACAGACTGGCTCTTAGCCCGTTTGTGTAACAGTGGGAAAGCAGTCAGGAGCCACCCAGAGCCCGGGGGAGAGCTGGGGCTCCTGTCCTGGCAGGATCTTGAGACGTGGTGACTCTGGGCAGGCATCCTTTGCTCCTGGGCCTCAGCCTCCCCATCTGTGATGTGGGGTGTTTGCCCATTAAGTGGTCTTGCAGCTCTTCACCATGTCCCCAAGTAGTGTCTAACTTGTATCTCAAGGAAGAGGCAAAGCCTGTCACTTATCACACAGCAGATGCTGCTGGGACTTTGGAGCCTGGTCCTCTGGCAGCCCCTGTTGCTGTTGGTCGTGGTCGCACACAGGGCAGGAAGGGGTGGACTGCAGGAGAGGTGGCCTTGACCCCACTGTTTGTGCTGGGTTCCAATGTGGCCTCTGCCAAGGACTTGTGCTGTTGTTGACCGTGACCGTTTGCTTCATTCCCCTTTGCCACAGTTTCCACCTGTTGATAAAGCCCCATTTCCTGGCCTACAATTTGTCAGATTGTCTCTTCTTCGTCAACTTTGGAGCTGACGCTGTTCTCTAAGTTTTGGGTCTGATCAGTTTGATGTGTTGGACATTTTATTGAATTTTTTAAGCTAATAGATAAGATTCTGCTGTGTATGTTTTGGATGTGATCAGTTTGGTTTGTTGCATCAAATAATTGATTTCTTTAGCTTAAAAAAAAAAGTTCCCTGTAAAAAAATTTCAAATCTACACAGAAGTAAAGAGAAAAATATAATGAACCCATGTGCCTAACACTCAACAATTATCATCTCATTTTTTTAAACTTTTTTATTTTGAAATAACTTGAGATTTTCAGAAATTTGCAGAAATAGTAGAGTTTCTGTATACCCTTTACTCACCTTCTCCTAATGTTACATAGTCATGACACAAAAATGAAGAAATTAACACTGATACAATGCTATTAACTAATCTTCAGAACTTATCTGAGTGTGTCGGGGTCCCCAGAATGGCTCTCAGGTTCGAGGACTCACGGAACTCAGGAGAGCAGTCATGCTCATGGTTGTCGTTTATTACAGCCAGAGGATACTGATTGAAGTCAGGAAGGGAAAAGGTGTAGCATCCAGGATAGACCAGGCACTGCTTTCCGGTTATCCTCTCCCTGGAGAGTCACACAGGCAGGACTTGATCTCCCAGCAACAATGTCTGACACCACACATGCAGTATTGCCAGCCAAGGACGCTCGCCTGAGCCTTGGTGTCCAAGGTTTTAATGGGGGATTGGTCACATAAGCATGGAGTGTCCACGTGACTGGCCTCAGTTGCTCATTAGCCAGCCCCTCCAGAGATTAAAGGAGCCCTGGTAGCACAGTGGTTAAGTGCATGGCTGCTAAGTGAAGGGCTGGTGGTTTGAAGCCACCCAGTGGTTACGCAGGGAAAGACCTGGGGACATGCTCCCATAAAGATTACAGCCTAGAAAACCCTAGGGGCAGTTCTTCTCTGTCACATGGGTTGTTATGAGTGAGAATCCAGTGGAAGGCATACAACAACAAACAGAAGTTAAATTGATACCATGTGGCCCTTGGCACCCACCATAAGTCAATAAACTATCTGGCGTGGCCTGAGGCCCCAGGTATACCAAAGACACTGCTGTTGTTTTTAGGGGCTATCCAGCCAGTTCCAATTCGCAGTGACCCTGTGTACAACAGAACTAAACACTGCCCGATCCTGTGCCATCCTCACAATCGTTGTTATGCTTGAGCCCGTTGTTGCAGTTACTAAAGACACCTGTCATGGATTGAATTGCGTCCCTTCAAAATATTTGTCAACTTGGTTAGGCCACAATTCCCAGTATTGTGTGGTTGTCCTCCATTCTCTGATTATAATTTTATGTTAAAGAGGATTAGGGTGGGATGGTAACACCCTTACTAAGGTCACATCCCTGATCCAATATAATGGGAGTTTCCTTGGAGTGTGGCCTGCGCCACCTTTTATTTTACAAGAGATAAAAGGAAAGGGAAGCAAGCAGAGAGTGGAGACCTCATATCACCAAGAAAGCAGTGCCAGGAGCAGCGTCCTTTGGACCCAGGGTTCCTATGCAGAGAAGCCCCTAGACCAGGGGAACATTAATGACAAGGACCTGCCTCCAGAGCCAACAGAGAAAGCCTTTCCTTGGAGCTGACGCCCTGAATTTGGACTTCTAGCCTACTAGACTGTGAGAGAATAAATTTCTCTTTGTTGAAGCCATCCACTTGTGGTATTTCTGTTATAGCAGCACTAGATGACTGAGACAACACTCCTAGCAGGCAGGATGTCCCAAGGACTTTGAGGTTGTCTCTCAGGAACTAGTCAAGGGCCAGTCTTTGTCTTGTCAGTTTTCCTGCTAGTTCCTCTCTACCACATTTCCACATCACTTTTCTCCTTCAGGATTCAATCTGGAATCCCACGTTGCATTTAGCCATCCTGCCTCCTTAAGTCCCCTCCAGCTGGGGACGTTTCCTCAGGCTTCCTGTGTCTTTTATGACCTCGATACTTTGAAACTGGTCAGGCGATTTGTCAGATATCCCTCCGCTCGAATTTGATGTTCCCGTGATCACCCACCTTTGATTTAGGCGGTTCAGAAGATGAGATTTTGGACTTGGAGGTGATTTAAGACCTTGGGGGTGATGTGATGGGGTGAATGTTTTGCCTGTGGCGAGGACATGAATTCTTGAGGGCCAAAGGGTGGGATGTTATGGTTTGAATTATGTGCCCTGAAAAATGTGTTGTAAATCCTGACTTCTATGGCTGTGGTTATAATCCAGTTTGGAAATGGGTTGTCTTTGTTGTATTAATGAGGCCCAATTAGTGCAGGGTGTATCTTGAGCCAATCTCTTTTAAGATATAAAAGAGAAAAAGCTAGCAAAAGAGATGGGGTAAGATAAATGCCAAGACACGTGGAGATCTCCAAGGAGCCAGGAAGCAGAAGCTGAAGAGATGAGGACCTTCCTCTAGAGCTGACAGAGAGAGAAAGCCTTTCCCTAGAGCCAGCGCTCTGAATTCAGACTTTTTAACCTCCTAAACTGTGAGAAAGTAAATTTCTGTTTGTTAAAGCCATCCCCTTGTGGTATTTTTGTTATAACAGCACTAGATAGCAGAATTTGGTTTTAGGCTGGGTTCTCTAGAGAAATAAAACCAGTGAAGTGTGTGTGTGTGTATATATATGGAGAGAGAGAGAGAGATTTATCTCAAGGAAATGGCTCGTGTAGTTGTAGAGGCTGATGAGTCCCAAATCTGCGGGTCAGGCATCAGGCTGGAGGCCCCTCCTGACTCACATCGCTGCGGGGCTGATGAACCCCAAGCTGGCAGGTCCGATGGCAGAAAGCTGGTTCATGGGACTGCATTAAGGTCTTGTGGTTCTTTTTATATTTGCTTATCACACCTCTTGACCATAAAGTGCTTTTTTTTTAATTAAAAAATTTTTAAATTCGACCTGAAAGATTTGATAGGAAACTTAGGGAGCAGTGATTTATGTTAATGGGGGAGGAATAATTTGGAAAAAGAGGGTGAGGATGGTTGTACAACTTGAAGAGTGTAATCAGCGTCACTGAATAGTACATGTAGAAACTGCTGAATTGGTATATGTTCTGCTGAGTATATTTTCAACGATAACAGCAAAAAATAAATTAAAAAATATAAGTGTACATAGGTCACAAAACAACTCTCAATAAATTTAAAAAGATGGAAATCATAAAAAAAATTATCTTATCACTCATGACACCCTGTATTTTCAGACAGAAATTTAACTCTTAGTAGGTAGGATAAAGGAGTCCCTGGTAGGGGAAATGGTTAAAGGCTCGACTATGAGCTGAAAGGCTGGTGGTGCGAACCCAGCCTGAGGCACCTCAGAAGACAGGCCTGGTGATCTGTTTCTGAGAGGTCCCAGCCTCGAAAACCCTGTGGAGCACAGTTCTACTCTACACACGTGGGACGCCATGAGTCGGAATCCACTGGACGGCAAGCAATGACAGCAACAGAGCTGGGATAAAAATGTTATTTTGTTTCCTGCCTGTATTTATCATTTAAAAATATTTAACTTTCATTTGGCATGTTTGCTGTGTATGGTATAAGGTATGGATTCGAATTCATTTTTTTTTAATATTGCTATTCTGTCACAGAGATGTTTATAGTTTTTTGTAGAACAGATTTATTTGCTGAATGAATGAATAAATATTGAAGAATATTATGTTACTGTCAGCACTTCATATATTAACTTCTTACAGTAGCTTGATTCTATTTTGGAGATATCATTTCTAGGTCTCCGGCTCACTCTTTCTGCCTTAACTTGACAGCACGTGGTTTTATAATTATCCTTTTGTTATATGTTTTGAAATTTTAAACTTTGGTAGAGCTGAGTCAATAGGCATTTTAGGACACCTCTTTCTCTCTGTGGATGTGTGTGTAATTTCTGCAGGTTTCTCCCTTTGGCGTTCTCCCTGCTTACTGCTCTAGATGAATTTCTGTAGTGGACACGCATTGCTTTGACCTGCTAGGCATCTCTTGCCCCTTACTTCTGTACGGGAATCCTTCTTTCCCTTGAGGAACCCCGTCTTAGCCTCCTAGTGCTGCTATGAGAAAATACCACAAGTGGGTGGCTTTAACAAACAAATTTCTTTTCTCACAGTTGAGGAGGCTAGAAGTCTGAATTCAGGGCACTGGCTCTAGGGGAAGACTCTTCCTGTCTGCTTGGGGGAAAATCTCTTTTAGATTCTCTTCCTGGGTCCCTTGTTCTCCAAGTGGCATCTGTCTTTCTCTGTCTGTACTTCCTTGCTTCTGTGCCTGATCTGCTGATTTTATATTTCAGAGGTGATTGGCTGAAAACATACCCTACACTGATCGGGCCTCGCTAACATAACACGGAAAATCCCGTTCCCAAATGGGATTACATCCACTGGTATGTTGTTGTGTGCCATTGAGTTGATTCCAACTCACAGCCACCCTGTAAGATAGAGTAGAATGGCCCTAAAGGGTTTCCTAGGCTGTATCTTTATGGGAGCAGATAGCCAGTTCTTTTATCCCGAGGAGCTGCTGGTAAGTTTGAGCCACCGACCTTTCAGTTAGCAGATGAGCACTTTAACCATTGCGCTCCCAGGGCTCCTTATACACAGGAATGGGGGTTAGAATTTACAACAGATATTTTTGGGGACACAGCTCAATCCATGACAAACCCACATGCTTTGTGTCAGGTTGCTTCTGCTTCCCTGAGGCCAGAGGAATGGGCGTATGGCGCAAGCATGGCCAGCGACTGTACTTCATCTTCCTGATCCATGTTGGGTCACCCAGAGACCCTCCTTCCTGACCGCCTGCCCTCACATGGCTCCTGGTTGGAACAGGCTGTTTTTGCTGTGCTTGCTCAGCTGGAGAATGGGTCTGGCAAACCAGCATGATTGCCAATATCACCCGCTAGAGGTGGAGTTCTTTCTATATGCCAGGCCTACTGCAAATTGCTCTACAAACAAAATCTCATTTAATACTGAAAACAATCCTGTGAAGTACGTACTTGGGCACCCATTTTACAGATTGGGAAACTGAGGCAAAGTTTTCCTAAATTTAGAGCTAGGTGGAGCCAGGATTTGAAATCAGGTTTTCAAATTTTTCTGATTTTTTTTTTTTTTGACTGTGGAATTTTTGTTAAATGGAAGCTGAGATGGAAACCCTGGTGGCGTAGTGGTTAAGTGCTACAGCTGCTAACCAAGAGGTCAGCAGTTCAAATCCATGTTGCTGACATTCTAGTTGGGAGAGGCGGATGAGATAAATAGGTAAAATTATGTTTGTTGTTGTTGTTGTTCGCTGCCGTTGAGTCAGCTCCCCACTCACAACTGCTGTGATCCATAGGATTGTCATTGGCTGATTCTTGGAAGCAGATCACCAGGCCTTTCTTCCTAGTCCATCTTAGTCTGGAAGCTCTGCTGAAACCTGTTCAGCATCATAGCAACACGCAAGCCTCCACTGACAGACCGGTGGTGACTGTGCACGGGGTGCCTTGGCTGGGAATCAAGCACTGGTTTCTTGCACAGAAGGTGAGAGTTCCACCACTGAAGCCCCAGTCGCCCATATAACATATTAGATAGTGATAAATAGTCAAGAGGAAGCATAGGGCAGGGAAGGGGGGATAGGAAGTGTGTAGGGGGTGTTGAGATTGTAGATGCGAAGGCCACAGAAGGCCTTGTTTAAAAGGAGCGCGGAAAAAGAGCTGTAGAAAGGGAGAGGGTGGGCTGTGTGGCTCTCTGCAGGAAGTGCACTCCTGGCCATGGAACAGCAGGTGAAAAGGCACCAAGGTGGGGAGTGCCTGGAGAGTGGAGGAGGCCAGGCTGGAGAACTGTGGGTGAGGGGGAGAGTGTGGTGGGAGGCAGGTAAGAGGTTAACAGGGAGCTGACCACACAGGACCTTCTAGGTCGCAGGAGCACGCTGGCTTTTATTGAGATGGGAGCCAGCGGACGGCTGAGGAGTGACAAGACCCACCTCAGGTTCTAACGGGATCACTGGCTGCTCTGCTGAGAATAGGCTGTAGGGGGCAAGGGCAGAAGCAGGGAGATCAGTTAGGAGGCGGCCATTTCAGTGGTCCAGATGAGAAAAAAAAAAAACAGGGACTTTATCTGTCTTGTTCTTCACGCTGCCCCCAGCACAGCATGTGCTTCCCGGCACATAGCAGGCACTCAGCAAATATTTGTGGAACTATGAATGAATTAGTGATGTCCAAATACAAGTCCTGCACCTCTGCTGGGGATCCAGATTCAATAGCTTTCTGATGGGAAAGAGGAGTCTGGATTTTTAACAAAGACCACAGCTAATTCTGATGGGTAGGCAGGGCTGGCCTTCTATGTTAGTTAGGAATGCATTCAGCTGCAAGTAACAGAGAACTGACCAACAATGGCTTAACCGAAGAGGGATTTATTCTTATTTACAAGAATTGTGGAGGAGGATGGATGCTGGCCTTGGTTTGGCAGCTCAGTTGACATCTCTGCGATTCTCTTGGCCTTTTTCTCAGGGTAGCAAGACAGCTGCTCCAGGCATCGCAACCTCAGTCAAGGCAGGAAGAAGGGAGGGGCAGAAAGGTGTTAGCCACGTCTGCCCCTTTTATCAGGAAAGCATATGCTTTCCCAGAGGCCCCTGTAGACATCCTCTTAAATTTCATTGGCTACATCTGGTCACATGGCCATCCCAAATGCAAAGGAGGCTGGGAAAGTGAGAATCTGGATTTCCAGCCTCTACAGTGGAAGGTGGCCAGAGAGAGGAATTGAGAATAACCATCAGAGAGTGAACTGAGGGTGTCTGTCACTGCTGCCCTGGCTGACCTGGAGCTTGAGGTCCCGTCCACTTCAGGGCTTCAGCTCCATGACCTGCTTCTCCATGGAGTGCCTCTGGGGACCCCCAGGTGAGAGCCCATCCTGGACACTCGCCCTTGCTTCTCTTCACACATCTGAACAACACACAGACCCCTGTGGCTGGCTTCTTCGGGGGAGTGGTGTTCTTTATTTGGGGATCACGCATCTTTAGAATCGCCCTCAGCTGGCTGACACTTACAGCAGTGTTACCACTTCTCAGCAGCACAGTCACATTCAGGAGCCTTTACAGCTTGACTTACACACCCACACAGGCAGCACGTCTGTATTCGCACCCTACACTGGCACCACACACAGGAGAAGGACGACTTCTTTGGTCACCCTCAAACTGCCCAGCTAGGAATAAGGCCAGGACAACCCCTTTGCTCCCCGAAGCCCCACCTCTGTTTCTGAGAGCGAGGCTGCATCCCAGTGGAGGCTCTTTTTGGGAGTTTTGGGGGTGAAAGGAAATGCTTTTCCAGTAGGGCCCCCCGCCCCCCCCACCCCCCGCCTTAATGGCTGGCTTACAAAGCCAGGAGCAGGGATTTGATTCTTCAGCTGAAAAGAAACAGTCTGGGTTTATTCTGTAAGTCTTTAAAAATGGGAGAGGAGCAGAAGGTTAAAATATCAGGTCTCACATGGGAAAGGAATTTTGAGAAGAATAAATCCATTCACTGGAGCCGGCCTAGGAGCTAGAAACTGAAGGGGGGGGAGGTTTGAGGTGCCAGAAGCTGGGAATGGGGACCCAAAGGGGCCAGGTCATAGAGGTGGCAACGGGGTCTTCAAGTCACTGTTGATATTTCCAGAAGCCCATAGGAAATATTTTTATAGGAAATCATTGTACATTTGCTCTCCGTGAGACTCTAGGAATAGGTTAAAAAAAAAAATTCTTTTTTAGCTGAAATTGCATAACAGTGTGATCGCCCCAAAAAGAAACACAGATTGGCAATTATATATACGTCTCTGGTGAAAACACAGTCACACAACCATCACAACTTGCCAGGCAAATCTTCCCAGGCCTGCAATCCTGGGGCCACTAGAGGTGGCTGGGGGGGGAGGGGCTGGATGTGTATGGGGATGGAAGCCCCCCGGGCAGAGGCCCCTGGGCTTCGTGGGGGCAGGGATGGCTTCAGGGATGACATTTCTAAGAGTCACCATCCCTGGGCGCTCTAGCCTTGCTGCCCACGGCACGGTCTTCACAGCAGCAGCTGCAGCAGCATGTGGGAGCTTGTCAGACACACAGACTCAGCCTCCACCCAGATCCACTGAATCAGAAACCGCACGTTACAGGATCCCAGGGGACTGGTTTGCACAGTAAAGTTTGAGATGCACTGCTCTGGGCTTCCACGAGCAGGAATGCCACAGCCCTGACCAGGTGTGGTTACAAGGTCTGGACAGCGAAGCTTCAGAGAGGGGAAGATAAGAGCATGGGTGTGGGGCAAGCCTGGAAACCCTAAAGAGCTGTCTGTGTGAGCGCCTGCCAGCCTGGCTGCAGCATGAGCAACAAGGCACCTGTGGCTGCCCTGCCCTGCCCTCCCCGTGGTGCACACCTACCACCTTCCTCCCCTCCATGGCTTTCAAGGACAGCGAGCTGTCCCACTTGGCTGCCCCAGACCTGGCTGCAGGTAAGACCTGCCGGGGAGTTCTCCGAGAACCTGGGAGCTGGGCTGCTCTGAGAAGCAGAGCCCCAAGGGCCTCAGAAGCTCCTGCTGGGCAGCTTGGTCAGAACGAAATCTCTGCAGGGCTCCGAGTTCCCTTCGGGGAGAGAGAGGCACCTTGGTCAACGTTTTCCTGGCAGTAGCTTCCTCCTGGCACAGGAGGGGTGAGTGCTGAGAAAGAAAAGCCTGGTGCTGAGGGGTCCCGGCCTCTCAAGGAGGGCCAGGCGCTCTGGGGTGACGCATTTCTATGGGAGCAAGCACGAACACCAGGGATGTCCCAAGGCCTGGGGCCTCCAGGTACGGAAGGGCTGGAAGTGGGTGTCAGAGCCCCACAGCCAGCTCTAGAGTGCTCGCTCTTCACTGGTCGGCGTGGCGATTCTCCGCAGGTTTTCCCTGACTTTAAGAAACTCAGGGGTGTGCTCCTCTTCCTTTTCTGGTTGTTTCTCCAGCTGAAGGAGAGAGACGCAAAAGTGTGAAGTGGGTGGGACTGTGAGGGGCGGGGAGTTCCTATTCTCAAAAGCCACAGGGTTTGGAGAGAGGGTTCTTCTCTCAGTGGGAAAACAGAGCCAAGGATTGGTTCTGCTACCAGCCTGGTGGCTGGGGGACAGTAGGTGACCAAGTTCTTCCTGTGAAGCCTAGTTCACATCGTTCACCTCATCAGGGCTCACGCTTCCCGCCTCTAGAAAGGAAATGCCATCTGGCTCGCTGGGTAGTTGGGAGAATGAAACAGAATCGGTGTGCAGAACACTGGGCTGATGAGAAAACCAAGGTTCAGAGAGGGGAAGCCACTTGCCCAAAGCCACATAGCAGAGTGAGTGCACAGTGAACACTCGGGACAGCGGTAGACTCCTGGTCCAGTGCTCTTTTTGTTTAACCTCCTCCCTTCCACCAGCTGTGGCCACATGCAGAGTTCTTCCCTGGGCCAGGAGACAGCAGGTGGCCTGGGAGGAGGCTCGGGCTGGGGCTGGGTACCTAGCACCCACCTGGTTCAACCTCTGTTGCCGCCTCAGCAGCTCCTGCTCAAAGGGGCACTGCAGCCGCTTGGCCTCCAGCTCCTCCTTCTTCTTCTTGATAAGCTGGTTCCGCCGGCGGTGCTCCAGGACCCGCTGCAGCTCCGGCTTGCTGTCCACGCCGAGGCCCCTGGGGTGGGGGCAGCCGTCAGGAGATCCCCTTACCTCCTTTCCTTCCCCCCAATCTCAGAACTGCACACAGCAGTGACACCAACCGACACCATTATCTGCTACAATACTCCCAGCAGCCCTGCCCACTTACGGAGAAGGGCAACGAGTCTCCTAGGGCTTAAGACACTAGTCCAGGTCACAGCTACTGAAGGTGCTGAATGGAGATTTGAACTGGGGCCTGTTTGGCTGCAGAGATTAGGTTTTATGTTATTTCTGATGGTTTTCTTAGGATAAGCTTCTAGAGGGTCAGGCTCTTGCAAAGCTTTGGATACATCTTTCCACCTGCCCCCTAGAAAGGTTACCCAATTTATACTCTGTCACCAGCATTTATTTCTCCCCACTGCCTCCAGCCAGTCTTTGAGTATTTGAGGATCTGGTAGGCAAGAAATAATATCTGATTTTCCTTCGTGTTTCTTTGCTTATCAGTCTCATGGAGCAGCCTGTGACATACTTACCGGCCATTTGCATTTCTTCTTTGTGAACTACCTACACCTGTTCATCTTTTCTTTATGGGTTTGTAACAGATTTGTGCATATTCATTTTTGTCTTTTTTTATATTGCATATAATTTCCCTGGTTGGTCTTCAGGCTTTTGTTTTTGATTGTGGTGATGTTTTTTGACATTAAAAGAGATGATTCTAAAAGGCAACCAGAGAAAATGCTCATGCTGTAAGACTGAGTGGAAAGGAAAGACAAAAACAGGATACAACATGGTGTCTGCTGGAAGGTCAGTCACGCACAGCTGAAAACAAGAAACCAAAAAACCTGTTGCCGCCCAGTTGATTCCGACTCATAGCGACCCTATAGGACACAGTAGAACTGCCCTCACAGAGTTTCCAAGGAGCTCCTGGTGGATTTGAACTGCTGACCTTTCGGTTAGCAGCCATAGCTCTTAACCACCATGCCACCAGGGTTTCCTGAAAACAAGAATGCCATAACCAGCGCAATACCGGAATCGGCCAGCAGAGGGCGCTGCGGAGGCGTCGCCGTCTTCACGCTAGCACTTGTGAGCTGTGCGGTGCCGGCGTCAGGGGAAAGGGCAGCTTCCCAGTTCCCCACTGCCTGTCCTGTCAGCTACCGAGTGCCCGCGTTGCCACCGCCCGAGTCCATCTCTCTCATTGCACCCAGGGCATCGCCTGGGAGGAGCTACCAGCTCTGCTCATGTCCCTCCAGTATTGCACCCCCTCCCACCAAGGCAGAGGGGCATTTCTGAAGCACTGGTCAGACCACAATGCCTTCCAGGGCCACATATCTCTCCTAGCCACACCTCACAACCTACCTGGCCTATGCCTCACAATCAACACCCACTGCACTGAGCCACAGTGTGTCTCGTTCATTTGTACAGGCTGCTCCCTCTTCCAGGAGCCTACTTCCCTCTGCCATCCCGTGCCTACCCCCTCGCCTGCCTGACCCATACCCCTCTGCCTTAGCTGAGACATCACCTGGGATCCCGCCTGGGTGCCTCCTCCGGCCACAGGCCCCATTTACACTCTGCCAAAGCACCAGTTCTATCACCGAGCCATGCATCCACCCCTGCTGTGAGCACAGAGGCTGTCTCATTGCTTCTTGCATCCCCAGGTCTGAGCACACAGCCCAGCACATAGTAGGTGCTCAGGAAATGCACATGAAGGGCAGGCACAAAGTAGGTGGCTGGGTGGGAGAACGGGCTTTCTGGGGCCCTCTGGTTCCCAAGGGCCTACTGGGAACTGGACCTTCAGTCTACCAGTGACGATGTGGGCCACCCCCAGGCCTCCACAGTCTCCAGAGGCCCCAGGACGACTGCCAGGCCTGCCGCCATCCATGAGGGTGCCTCCCCAGGCCCCAGCAGGCCTGAGGCAGTGCTCGTCAGGCCCAGGCTGCCGGGCTCTGTCCCCACCTCCTGTGGTTCGCCAGCAGCTCTCGGTGTAGCTCCTGGTGGCTCCGGGAGGCCTTCACGGGGTTCAGTAGCTTCTTGGGTTTGATGAGCTCAGGGTTCCACTCCCTGTACTCTGGCCGGGCCATCATGCCACCGATCTCTGCCCGCTCCCTCTGGATCTCCGAGTGCATGGAGGCTGTGGAGGGGGGCAGAGGAGGGGGTCAGAGCCGGACCCCGAATCCCACCCATTCCTGTGGAGCACTGCTACCCAGTGGCCCTGTGAAAGCTACCTGACCTCTGAGCCTTGGCTTCCTTATCTGTAAAATGGACATGATAATTGACTTTATGCAAAGGGTTGTTGTAAAGATTGCAGATAATGTTATAAAATGTCTGGGGTATAGAGGGAAAGTGATTCTAGATCACAAAATGTGGGTTCACACACGTGTACATTTGGAGCCTGACTTTGCAAATAACAATTTCCCACACTATGAAAGAAATTGGGTCCCTGTTGGCGCAGCGGTTAAGTGGTTAAGAGCTCAGCTGCTAACCAAAATGTTGGCAGTTCAAATCCACCAGCCACTCCTTGGAAACTTCATGGGGCAGTTCTACTCTGTCCTATAGGGTCACTATGAGTCGGAATTGACTCAATGGCAACGGGTTTGGTTTTTGGTTTATAAAAGGGATTAGGAGCCCTGGTGGTGCAGTGGTTAAGCCCTGGGCTGGTAACTGAAAGGTCGGTGATTTGAACCCATCAGCCATTCCAAGCGAGAAAGATGTGACAGCCTACTTCCGTAAAGATGACAGCCTTGGAAACCCCATGGGGGAGTCCTACTCTGTCCTATTGGGTTGCTATGAGTTGGAATCAACTTGACAGCAATAGGTTTGGCTTGGTTTTGGATAAAAAGAAAGACGTTTGAGTTTCTGTTTTTCAATAAGCTTATGCAGAAAAAGCAGAGATATTTAAAAAGAGTAATATGTACTTGTTAAGGAGAATTTGAATAAATGCAGTGATAAAAAGAAAACATCCCCCTTCATTGTCGGCCTTCCCTATCCATAGTCCCAGATTCCCTCACTGACATTCCGGTATTTTCTAGATCAAAGAGGAGAGCACAAAGCCCCAAAGCCCGGGGCCTGCTGTGTCCCTAATTACGAAAGGATGCTTCTCGCCTTTCAGCAGATGTCTGGTTTCCTCTCAGTGACCTCACTTCTACCACAGCAGCTTGAAATTTGCCAGTTTTCTTGGAATTCAGGCAGAAGGGCTCGCTCTTCTACAAGCTGTCTCCATACACCCTTGAAATGCCCACAAATCAAGTATAAGAGAGAAAAAAAAGATTTCTTAAAAGAATAAAAGTCTCACAAGGGTGGACACTGCCTTGCCATTAGCTGCTTGCAGTAATTACAGTGAAAATGTAGCCACGGGCTCTGCCCCTCCCGGAGTCCGGCTTTGCTGAGGCTGAGCCCCCACAATGGGCCAGGCGCTGGCCGTATCTGGTATGTAGTGGACACTCCGTAAATACTGGTTGGTAATAATACAGCCTTTGAGGTTGTACAGAAGAGGAAACCAAGGCTCAGAGAGGTTGATCCTGTGGAGCGAGGGCCACGTGGCGACTGAGGGGGTCATCCCCATTGCACACAGCCAAGGCAAGGGCCAGGTTGTCCCTTGTGGTGACCACATGTTGCTTGTGGCCAGACCCTGACTTCTTCCCCCCACCTGGAAGAGAATGGAAGCCGTTCCCAGCATGAATGGGGTTTTATGGATGAACAGGAGTTCTCGGGTAAGCCAGACAGGGATGGTGTTCTATGCACAAACATGCACGCGAGGAACAGCTTATTGGGGTCAGCAAAATACAGGAGGAAGGGGTCTGACGGGGTGTAAACTGCAAGGTGCCCTGTCAGGGGAATGCAGGCACCCTGGGGAGACTGTACCCATGGCAGGATGCTGTTAGGAGGATTAAGGGAGATCCTGCATGCAAAGGTGATGTGTAAACTGGAAAAAGTATTAATTATTATAAGATATTTTAGCTGTGCCTGATTAAGCATAGAGCATAGAGGTACATCTGCTAATTTTTTCTTGAATTCACATTCTCAGAACTGTTTCTGGAATGAGAATTCTAATTAACTTTCCTCTATCTCTTTTCATGGTTCCTCATGAGCACAGTTAAGTGTTCTGGAATTCCCATTCTTCGCAGTGTTATCCATAGTTTGTTATGATCCACACAGTCAAATGCCTTTGCATAGTCAATAAAACACAGGTAAACATCCTTCTGGTATTCTCTGCTTTCAGCCAGGATCCATCTGACATCAGCAATGATATCCCTGGTTCCACGTCCTCTTCTGAAACCGGCCTGAATTTCTGGCAGTTCTCCCTGTCGATATACTGCTGCAGATGTTTTTGAATGATCTTCAGCAAAATTTTGCTTGCGTGTGATATTAATGATATTGTTCTATAATTTCCACATTCAGTTGGATTGCCTTTCTTGGGAATAGGCATAAATATGGATCTCTTCCAATCAGTTGGAACCTTTACATAGATCAAGAGGCAGTTGTTTGGACAGAACAAGGGGATACTGATTGGTTTAAAGTCGGGAAAGATGTGCGTCAGGGTTGTATTCTTTCATCATACCTATTTAATCTGTATGCTGAACAAATAATCCCAGAAGCTGGACTATATGAAGAAGAACGGGGCATCAGGATTGGAGGAAGACTCATTAACAACCTGCGTTATGCAGATGACACAACTTTGCTTGCTGAAAGTGAAGAGGACCTGAAGCACTTACTAATGAAGATCAAAGACCACAGCCTTCAGTATGGATTACACCTTAACATAAAGAAAACAAAAATCCTCACAACTGGACCAATGAGCAACATCGTGATAAACGGAGAAAAGATTGACGTTGTCAAGGATTTCATTTTACTTGGATCCACAATCAACAGCCATGGAAGCAGTAGTCAAGAAATCAAAAGACGCATTGCATTGGGCAAATCTGCTGCAAAGGACCTCTTCAAAATGTTGGAGAGCAAAGATGTCACCCTGAAGACTAAGGTGCACCTAGCCCAAGCCATGGTATTTTCAATTGCATCATATGCATGTGAAAGCTGGACAATGAATAAGGAAGACCGAAGAAGAGTTGACGCCTTTGAATTGTGGTGTTGGCAAAGAATATTGAATATACCTTGGACTGCCAAAAGAACAAACAAATCTATCTTAGAAGAAGTACAACCAGAATGCTCCTTGGAAGCAAGGATGGTGAGACTGCGTCTTACATACTTTGGACATGTCAGGAGGGATCAGTCCCTGGAGAAGGACATCATGCTTGGCAGAGTACAGGGTCAACAGAAAAGAGGAAGACCCTCAACAAGGTGGATTGACACTTTGGCTGCAATAATGAGCTCAAGCATAACAACGATTGTAAAGAAGGCTCAGGACCGGGCAGTGTTTCGTTCTGTTGTGCATAGGGTTGCTATGGGTCGGAACCGACTCGACAGCACCTAGCAACAACAACATCTCTTTTCATAAGGCTAAATATGTTTTCAGAACCCACTGATGGCATAGTGGTTAAGTGCTACGGCTGCTAACCAAAGGGTCAGGCAGTTCGAATCCACCAGGAGGTCCTTGGAAATTCTATGGGGCAGTTCTACTCTGTCCTAGAGGCGGAATCGACTTGACAGCGCTGGGTTTTTTGGTTAAGTTTGTTTTCAGGTTATAACCTTCCTCATTTTTTGGTCCTTAAAAATGGCTATGATAGTATTTGGTATTTACTTAAAAATGGGTACCTGACAAAACAAACAGTGGGCTATATCACTCCCCTCCTTTTTTTTTTTTTAAGTGGGTATATTTTTAGTTAGGATTACTTGGATGGTGCAAGCAGCTAATGCACTTAGCTGCTAACTGATAGGATGGAGGTTCAAGTCTACCCAGGGGCACCTCAGAAGAAAGGCCTGGCAATCTACTTCCAAAAAACAGCCATTGAAAACCCTATGAAGTACAGTTCTTCTCTGACACACAAGGGGTAGCCAGGAGTCAGAATTGACTCAGTGGCAAGTGAAAAAAATTTTTTTTTGTTCTTAGTTGATGGGATCAAGTTGTCTAGGAGCCAATGAATTAGAACACACTGGTTCAGACTGGAGTTTTTTTTTTTTTTTCTGCCTGTCCTCATTAGCAAGTCCAGTCAATTCTTATCTGAGTAATTCTCAGTGCCATTCTTCCCTGTGTCCTCAGGCTCTCATCCTGCCCAGGCCCTTATCACACCACATTTAAATAACTGTTGCAGTTCCTTGCCTTTGGCCCCTTTGTGCCCCAAACCTTCCCTCCAGAGCTACACAATTTTCACCAGTCACACCATCTTCTAAAGAACTATGTTGCCAAAGTGATAAGGCAGGAAACAGAAATGAGTTGTGTAACTTTTGGAAGGGAGACAGCAGAGTTAATATTTGCATGAGAGATAGTTATATATCCCAAATCCCCAAACAGATTAACAGAAAAGCACTGAGAGCTAACGAGAGAATTCAGTGATGTGGCTAGATACAAAACAAATGCATAAAATCAAGAGCTTCTGCGTAACAGGAATGCCCATTGAGAAAATGCATGCGATGAAAACATTCTTTCATACACCTTTCACATGAATTAACTCAAATGGATTGTAGACCTAAATGTAAGATTCAAAACCACAACTCCTAGAGGATAACATAGGGGAAAATCCAGGTGACCTTGGGTACCAATGGAGTATTATTCACTGATAAAAAGAAATGAGTTATCGAGCCACAAAAAAGACATAGAGGAACCTTAAATGCACATTGCTAAGTGAAAGAAGCCAGTCTGAAGGAAGCTACATACTGTCCGACTCCAACTATATGACGTTCTGGAGAAGGTAAAACTACAGGGACAATGGAAAGATAAGTGGTTGCCAAGGGGCGGGGGGGGGGGGGCGGTGAGCAGACGGAGCACTAGGCATTTTTAGGGCAGTGAAACTATTCTGTAGGATACTGTAATGCTGGACGCGTGACATTAAGCATTTGTCAAAACCCGTAGGACTGTACAACACACAGAGTGAACCCTAATGTAAATGATGAACTTTAATGACAATGTATCAATATAGGCTCATCAGTTGTAACAAATGTACACAAACCAGTGAAAATGAACAATTATAAACTGTGACAAGCGCCGTGAAGGATACAGGTGGGCTGTGACAGCGGAGAGCAGGAGGCCAGGGTGGTGGGGAGGGCCGGTCTGCGGAGGTGACATTTAACGTGAGAGCTGATGGCCTAGAAGGGGCAGGAGGGACAGCGTGTGACTCATGTACTTGGAACAAGCTCTGTCTGTTCAGGGAACACAAAAGCGTAGTGTGGCCTGAGTGGCCCGCGGCAGGCAGGGCGTCTGGGGTGAGGGTGGAGGGGCGGGTTCTAGCCCAGGAGAGAAGGCCTGCCATTCGATTTTAAGGTCATTCTAGCAGCCCTGTGGGGAAAGGCTGTCAGCAGCTTTAGGGAGCTCTTTACGTGGCTTTGCTTTCTCTCACTTCCACTGGTGCCTGTCTGTCTCTTTCTCTCACTTCCACTGGTGCCTGTCTGTCTCTTTCTCTCACTTCCACTGGTGCCTGTCTGTCTCTCGTCCGTTGAAATCTGGAGGAAAACATCTGCCTGGCCTGGCTGAGAACCTTCGGCCCTCCAGCCAGCTGATGGCCTGGCCGCCCTAGTCCCGGCCCCCACCCAGCAGCCCCACCCTGTCTGTGGGACCCTGTACTCAGAACAGCCGTATTCTTGGTTAAAGCTGTGCTGTTGATGTCTTGAAACTCTTAACAAATTCTGAGCCAAGGAGCCCCGTATTTTCATTCCGCACTGTTGTGTGGTTAGGTGCCATGGAGTCGGTTCCGACTCATAGTGACCCTGTGTACAAGAGAAGGAAACACCGCCCGGTCTTGAGCCATCCTCACAATCGTTGTTATGTTTCAGCCCATTGCTGCAGCCACCGTGTCAATCCATCTTGTTGAGGGTCTTTCTCTTTTTCGCTGACCCTCTACTTTGCCAAGCATGATGTCCTTCTCCAGGGACTGGTCCCTCCTGATAACATGTCCAAAGTATGGGAGACATAGTCTCGCCATCCTCGCTTTTAAGGAGCATTTTGGCTGTACTTCTTCTGAGACAGATTTGTACATACTTTTAGCAGTCCATGGTATATTCTTTGCCAACATCGTAATTTAAAGGCATCAATTCTTCTTCGGTCTTCCTTATTCATTGTCAAGCTTTTGCATGCATATGAGGCAACTGAAAATACAAATTTTTGCACTGGGCCCTGCAACGTACATAGCTGGTCCTGCACCCCAGGTCCAATCAGTGGCCAGCCCTGGCTCAGGGTTGCACTCCAGGCCTTGTTCCTCCCCCCCCCCTTCCATTTATATCAGCAGGTAGCTGTGGGTGATGTTTCTTTTTAGGCCTGGGTGATGGGGAGGGGTGAGTGAGGCAGGCATGGTAAAGCACCTGGCGATTTCTTTGGCCCAGAGCTGGGAAACCCTTGCCTTTGCTGGTCAGGGCGCAGAACTCTGGCAAACAGCAGTATGAGATCTGTGTGCTTGCAAGTGTGTGTGTGGGAGCATGGGGAGGGGCTGTAGGGGCTCCCAGCCTTTCCGCCTTTTAATTAAATAAAATGAGGCTTCCACCTATTCTGACACACAGAGGCTTGCCATGAGTCGCAGTCGACTTGACAGCAGCTGGCTGACTAGTCCCAGGTAGAAGAGCTCCACAGAGGTTCTGGCACAGAGGTTGCTCATCAAAGCGTGGGTGTGAGGCCAAGTAAACCAGGGTCCCTTGGGGCAGAGGTCAGGGGTCAGTTCTTCGTGCTGCTCCTGCAGGGCTCTGAGGCTGCGGGGTATCCTGCCAGGTCCAAGATTCTGCGCATGGAGAAGTGGCCACGATGGAACAGTGAGGTGAGCATCAGACAGGCCATCTCCAAAAAGAGAAAGACTGACGCCCAAAGGAAGAGCTGGGGGAGAGGGGCAGCACAGGCGCCGAAGGAGCGTTAAGTGGCTAGTTCTTGTTCTTCACTGGTGGTCAGAGAAATGCAGCCGTGCCACTCAGAGCGGATTTCAACCCCAGCTCTGCCCGTTCTTAACCCTCCAAGCAGGACTCAACAAACTAGAGCCTGTGGATTAAATCCTCTCTTTGGAGTATAGCCATGCCCATTCATTACTGATTGTCTGAGGAGGTGTGCGAGACCACTGCCTTCTACAGAAAAAGTTTGCTGAACCCTGCTCTTGAGCTGTAGTTTCCCGTTTGTAAACCGGGATTACAGTAGCACCTACCTCCTGAGGTTGTCGTAAAGAAGAAAGTGAGGGGGCACTTGCGAGGTGCTTGGTGCAGGGCCTGGCATGGTGCTCTGTAAGCGCTGGGTCCCAGGGCCCTACACCCAGCGTAGCAGGTGTGCACCACAGTCCCAGCCTCGCTCCTGTTGACTTAACTACCAGTGGGCAACCCTGGAACTGCGCAGTGTGGCCCCCTGCTGGCTGTCATCAGCTACTATCAATAAATCCCCTTCCCGGCCCTGGATTCCATCTTCCCCTCTTCCTTCAAAACTGCATCTGTCAACTCAGTGCATCTTCACCTTGGCTGGACACTGAAATCTCCGGGGGAAGTTTTAAAACACCGATGCCTGGGCTCCACTCCAGGGATTCTGATTTTATTGGCCTGGGGGGCAGCCGGGCCTTCAGGAGTTTGGAAAGCACTCCAGGTGATTCCAGCTCCATGTGAACCACTGAATTAAAGAAAAAAAAAAAATCAACATTCTTCGCTTTGGCCTGAGTGATTTCAGTGGATTGTGGGTGGCCTGGAGCCCTGGCGATGCAGTGGTTAAGAGCTCAGCTGTTAACCAAAAGGTCGGCAGGCAGTTCAGATGCGCCAGCCAGCCGCTCAGTGGAAACCTATGGGGCAGTTCTGCCCTGTCCTTTAGGTTCGCTGTGAGTCGGAATTCAGGTTGGTGGATGGCCTGGCTATTGCAGGTGGATCTGACTTAGGTCACAGTTCTTAGCAGCTGTGTCGTCAGGTGCAGTCTCTAACCTCGGGGACCCTCCTCTGTAAAGCCACAGTGTTGTGATGGCTGGGTGAGCTGGCACAGACGGGAAGTGCAGGCATAGGTGATAGGTAACTGAGTGTCTTGCATGGTACCCAATGACAAATCCTTCTCACGTAGCTTTCAGACTGTGGGGTCATGAGAGGCTGGAGGAGAGACCGGGGCGCCTCACTCCCGGTTCTGCTGATGACCCAAGAGGCTCCCAGCTCCTCTTTGGAGGCACACAGGACATCGGCTCCATGCCAGGTGAGGCTCAGCCAGGATCACTAGCTGCTCCCAGGGTGCCCTTACTAGGGTGGCAGCTTTACAGCCAAGCATCAGACCCTCCCCACTGGCTCAGGTGCAGAAGAGCAATGAGGAGGGCCAGAAGGGAAGTGGCACTAATGGAGACTCGGGCCCCACCTCACCCTGCGAATTGCTGTGGGACTCCAGATCATCTAACACCTTTGCCTGCCTTCTGTCTACCTGTCCCCTTTCCTAGTGGCTCTGGTTCTATCTTTGAGGGCATCAATTATAACAAATGACATCCAAGAGTGAAGCAGAGTGATTAAAGCAGAGGTTTTGGAGAAGACTGGGTCTGAGTCATGGTAGTACCTCTTCCTAGCTGTGTGACCTTGGGCAAGTAGCTTAACCTCTCTGAGCCCTTGTACAGTAGGGATAATAGCAATACCTACTCATGGTGCCATTTGAAGGGGGAAATTAGATAACGTGCATGATGTGCTTAGCCCAGGGCTTCTCAGAGTGAATCTCAACGCACGCAAACTGTGGCTCTTGCTGTCCTTGGTGGACTTTGCGCTGAGCAGTCACCCTGACCTGGATCTCATGATTGCCCCAGGAGGTGGCCCACAGTACTATTTTATTATCACATTTTGTAGATAAGAAAACTGAGGCTGAGAGGTAAAGTACTCGTCCCAAGTTACACAGGAAGTAAATGGCAAAGCTAGGACCTTTGAACTCCAAAATTCAGTCTCTTTCTATGGCTCCACTGTCTCCCAGGTGCAAAGTGCCTTTCCATTGACAAAGCAGGTTCACACCCCTCTTCTCTCTCTGGACACTCAAGAAATCCCAACGAAGAAGAGGAGCCGTGAGCCCACTTTATCAATGAGAAAATGGAGACCTGGTAACCAGAGGACAATAAGAAGTGCAGACTCTCCCTGGGCTGCCCCAGCCTGGCCCCAGCAGCTTTGGGTTTAAGGCCTGTGTGTGCACGGCATCTCTTTGTTTAGGAGAGAACCAGCTGGTGGCTTTCCCTCCCCTGGGGTGGTGGTCAGTGTTCCCACTTCTCTGCCTTCCCCTTCTAGCCCCTGCCCTGTTCCTTATTACTGTTGAAGCTGATGAGTTCATAACAGACCTGGCACTTTCTTGGTTCAGCATTTCATGGGATGGAGGGTCAGAGAAGAAGAGAGACTTTTTAAATAACAGTTTTGCAGAGGAAAAAGAGGCGTTTTGTAAAAGTGACAAGCGTGGCCACTGGATTTCCTAACCCTTCTGGCCTTTTCCTCCCAATGAGGAAAATGTCCGTTTGTATTTCACTGGCCAGAGACCAAAGAGCAGTCTCCTAGCAGCCTGTGACTGGTGCCGGGAAGCCCCCCACTGGAGCCGCTTCTCCATTTGGATGCAACCTTCCCACCCCGTGAGAAAAATAACTGAAGACAAACTTCTGAAAGTTTTGCCTTGGGTCCACTCTGACCACCTGCTTTGTGAAGACAGGGTCTGGGTGGGCATTCAGGGTTTTGAATCAGTTCCATAGTGGAGCCCCGGGCTGGCCATGGTGTCTGACCTGGGAGGTTTCTCAGCAAGGTTGGTGGAAAGCATTGTGCAGTTGATCAGGGAACAAGGATCAGCAGACCAGCTATTCCCGCTGGCCCGCCAGTGACATGATGGCTCCATGGGGAAGATGCAGGCAGCTACTTACCACTGACAGCTAACAGTACCACTCAGAACCCAAGCCACCCAGAGACATGGGTGCTAGGCCTGCTTTGCAGCCAGGGTGCCACCCGGGCTTGGGACCTGTCCAAAAAGTAACACATACAAAAAGTAACCCACCCTCAATTTCTGGTCTAATCCCAGACTTGCCTTGTGCTACATGGTGCTAAGCCAAATTCACCAGAAAGGAAGGCGGCTAACAGGTACCGAGCACTCACTCTGTGCCACGTGCTGTGCTAAGCACCTCACAGCCATGTCTCGTGAAGTCCTTACAACAGACCCAGGTGGTGGCATTATCGCTACCCCTTTTTACAGACAAAGAAACTGAGGCTCAGAGATGTCATCTAACTTCCCCAGATCACACGGCTGGTGAGTGAAGGAGCTAGAATCTCATCCAAGCTCCGTCTGATGCCATATTCTCTCAGTTGTGCCACTCTATAGCCCTCTGGTTATTAAGGGAGAGAACACACCCCCACACTGGGCGGTGATGGACTCAGGGGCGGTCATGTCAGGCACAAGTTCAGATTCACCTGTGGATTTAGAAGACAAAGATCAACAAGAATGTAGGGCTGTATGTGGGTGCTGCCTTCTTTATCTCCTATTCTTTTCCCAAACCTAGGGTGCCAGAGGCACCCCCATGTCATCTTATAGATATGGGGACAAAGCCCAGGTGCCTAAACTCAAAGAGCTCAGCACCACTGACAGCTCTCAGTGCTCAGAGGCTGCCCGCCCTCCCTTCCTCCCTCCCATGTCCCAAAACAGCATCCACTTCAGCAGGTGGAACAGAATAGATTTGGTCTTACTTCTACGCCGAGCGTCGGTGCTGGGAGGGCAGCTCAGGGGCAGTACTGCCGGGTGCCTCCGTCGGCCGGGAAGTCCCAGGCTAGCAGAAGGGCTGCCTCCCGAGGGCGGTTTTTAAACCCCTGGGGGTGGAGGCAGCCGCAGTGTGCCAACAGGGAGGCAGCTTTGCATTCCTGTTTATCCTGGTATCAATCAAAAGGAATGGTTACTATAGGAACCAGTATTTCCCTCGGTGCTCGGCCACTTCCACAACGCGGAACACTGTGTCCAAGCCACACGCTTGAAAGACACATAAATACCTATTTTGTCAGATTGTTGAGGAATAAAAAACACGGCGAGCTTTGTTCTGAGCCAGGCGGCTTACGTAGAGGAATTTCCCTTGTTTCTAACGGGAGGGTTAGGCCAGAGTGGATTCCGACACTTTCCTGAGGGAAGCGGAAGCCAAACTTCCTGCCATATGCTGAATTCTTCAGGAGAAAATGGCTCTTGGGGTGCGACAGGGGCAGGGGGTACAGGACAAGGGAACTACTCAGCATTGGGTCAGCGCTTAAAAAAAAAACCAGTGGCCGTCAAGTCAGTTCTGACTCACGGCGATCCCAGGTGTGTCAGAGCGGAACTGTGCTCCATAGGGTTCTCAGTGGTTGGTGTTTTCAGACGCAGATCGCCAGGCCTTTCTTCTGAGGTGCCTCTGGGTATACTTGAACCTCCAACTTTTCAGTTAGCAGTGGGGCGCGTTAACTGTTTGCACCACCAGGGCCTCTGGGTCAGTCCTTGTCATCCACTAATGGGTCGAAAACGCCTTCAGGCTATTCACCTGAGTGTCACAGTTTAGCCACAGGATGTCGTACAGAAGACCGGATGGGAGCGTGAAAGATGACCCTGTCTGGGGCCGAGCAGACCTGTGTGTCAGCCCTGGCTCTGGCACCAGCTCCCTGGGTGGCCTCTGAGCCTTGGTTTCTGTTTGTCAAGTGTGGAGAGTAGCAGTGTGGTCAGAAGATGATGTAGACGAGGGGATGTTGGTTAAGGTGAGTAGTAAATTCTCAGCAAATACGTTTTTATCTGCAGAGAGAACTGGGCTCTACGTTGTCTGAGCACGTAGCTCTGTGCCTGGCAGAACCTGTATTCCATAGACGCTGGCCCCAGGACTGAACGCGTGAGTGTAAAAATAAAGAAGGAGCGGAGATGCCTGAGGCTGTCCTGCTGCCTGCAGACAATGGAAGCATTCTCCTGATTTCTGGATCAGCTTTCACTTGGGAATTTGGAAATGTCTTCTAGCTTTTATTATTATCCTTACTCCCCTAGCAAGGAAGCTGGCATCTACCAGTTAAACTTGGCTCTCGCCCCAACCTTAGTTTCTGTTGAAACTAGGACATGAGGCCCGGGACATACATCAAATGTGAATGGGGCATTAAAAGGCAGTTTTTGTCACCTTGGCCTGTGTTATTTCTTCATTCAGCAAACATTTATTGAGTACGTACCTTCTTCCTGGCACTGTTCCGAGTGGTGAGGCTACATGTGAATGAGACAGGCACCATCCCCGCCCTCAACAAACCTGCTTTCTGGGGAAGTCAAACAACAAATACAAATACGGAGACAAAGAAGGAAATGTCCACCCGCAGTGAACGCTATGATGGCAGCAAGACTGGGTGAGGTGAAAGGGGGTAGCTGGGAGCTTAGGAAGCGTGGACACTGAGAGGACATTTTCAGGAGGTCTGGTTGGTGGGAAGGGGTCAGCTGTGTGAAGCTCATCCATACAGGAGAGTATCCCAGGGAGGGGGAGTAGCTGGTGTCGGGCCCCAGGATGGGACTGAGCTTCATAGGACCAAACTCAAGGCAGCCGGTGTGGCTGAAGTGCTGGGAGTGAGGGCAGGTAGGAGATGGGGCTGAAGAGGTGAGGAGGGCAGGTCATGAATTGTCTTGGGAGCCTGGGCCAAGAAGACAATTCTGGAGCCACTTACACTCAGAGGGTCAAAAATTCTCAGGTATAAAATAACTTTCTGGAAGCATCAAGTGATCCTTTTAGTTTCTTCTTCCTAAATCCTGCCTCTCTTGAGGTACTGTGAATGGTGGCCCCTGCTCCCTTGCCCTAGCTTCCCACACTATGTGGATAAACGTCACTGGGCTCTAATGAACTATGTTCTCGTCAAACCACTCTTGGCTGCCCCTGGTTCCTGCCCACAGGTTGTCCTGCTCCTTGATTAACTATTTTGGCATTTTTCTGGGGCCTAGAAGTCCCTGGGTGGTGCAAACAGTTAAGTGGTTGGCTACTAGCCAAAAGATTGGCGTTCAAATCCATCCAGAGGTGCTTGGTGATCTACTTTTGAAAGATCACAGCCACTGAAAGCCCTATAGAGCGCAGTTCTACTCTGACACGCACGGGGTCGCCATGAGTTGGAATAGACTTGATGGCAACTCCCCGCCCCCCCCGCCCAGTGGCTTATCTGAACCAATCCTAGTACCCTCTGACAGTTGGAAGGATAAAAGGGATCCTGGGGCAGGGGAACTTCTGACAACTTCCACTCACTGTGTGAAGAAGACAGAATCCCATAATCCAGCTTACTCCAGAGGAGTCCCTGGGTCGTACAAAGGGTCAGGTACTCAACTACTAGCCAAAAAAGGTTGGCGGTTTGAACCCATCCAGAGGTACCTCAGAAGACAGGCCTGGTGATCTGCTTCCAAAAGCTCACATCCTTGAAAACCCTATGGAGCAGTTCTGCTCTGCACACATGGGGTCGCTGTCAGTTGGAGTCAACTCAACGGCAACTAACAACAACCAAAACCAGAGGGGGAGACTCTGAGAGTCCCTGCCAGCATCACCGGAAGACTCTGACGACAGCCCCAGAGCAGCTGGGAGTCAAGGAGAGTCAGGCAGAGATCCCCCAAGGTTGGGCGCCATTTTCCCTGGGCAGTTGGGACTCCCCGTACTTCTTCCACTAAGGTTCTTCTCACAGTCCAAGTGTACACGCTTAACAGGCTCACATACCAGACTGCCAGTCCGAAGGCAGGAGCCTCATCTTATCCTCCGTAGTAGTCCTGTCCCAACACCAAGGTGCTCAATAACAACTGTTGACATGACAACACCGACACATTGATATCCCTGAGTTTGTTACAGTGCCACCTTGTTCTCTCTCTGTAACTGCGTGTGGTATCAGTGATCATCAACAGCCATTTCCCAGTTATTCACATCTGGTTCAATTATGTCCACAATCAATAAGAGATTATGCTATACCCTATAATGGGACACGGTCAATAAATGCATCTATTTATTGACCTGAAAAGATGTCCACTACATACGTAGGGAAAAAGCAAACTGCAAAACCACATGGACTATAATACCTTTTTCTCCAGATTAAAAAGTTAATATATGCCTACAGAGCCAATTGTTAACAGAGGTCAGTTTTAGATCAGTGCACCCTGAATGTCATTCCGTGACATTATTTGGAATGTGCATTGAAAAATGCAGTTACAAGGCCATGCTCTTGTATTGTTGTATCGGAACCTTTGAGGAAGGGCCTAGGAATCTGGGTTTTTAACATGCTCCCCTGGAGATTCACTCATCTTCAAGAATTTGAGAACCACTGTTCTAGTGGGTAAAACTACAGGCCTTTCTCCTTTGTCACTATACTTCTGTAATTTTTTAAAGCTTAAAGCTTTAAAATATATCATGTACTGTTCTGCTATCAGAAAAAAGCAATACCCAAAAATTAAAGATTAGAAATATGAAAAAGAGAAACCTTCTCCAACCTACAGTGGTTCTGATTCACATCTGGTTCAGTGATGTCCACTCTGAATATGGGAAAACAGAGACCCTCTGAGCAGATGATCCTTTTGGGAGTTTACTCCTCTTCATGGCAGAATTCAAGCCACGGTTGCTGCCTCCTGCCTCGGTCTATGTGGATTTCCCTGTAGGCCTTTCCCTTTTTTCTAAAGGAAGGACTCTGGACTGCCAGGGGCTTGGGTATCAGAATTCCTGCCTAGCCCTGTGGTGGGCAAGGGGGTTCCTGGAGCCTGAGCACACCCCTCCCAGGCTCCCTCCTGTCCCTTTGAAGTCTGTTTTCTTGGGAACCAGAAGAGCCAAAAGGAAGGTGATTGTGAAGTCCAGGTGATGCAGTGGTTAAAGTGTTTGGCTGCTAACCCAAAGGTCGGTGGTTTGAATCCACCAGCCACTTCTTGGGAGAAAGATGTGGCAGTCTGCTTTTGTAGAGATTTACAGCCTTGGAAACCTGTGGGGGAGCTGAAAGCAACAAGTCTGGTTTTTCGGTTTGGGAGCTACAGTGTGTATTAAAAAACTCCACAGAGTGTTTTTCCTTTCATCTTCTGCCCCCTTTTCTTCAAGCCGACAGGCGCCTCAAGCAGCTTATCTGGGCCCACAAACAACAGACAAGAAGTTTCCATGGCAACTCAAAACTTCCTCCTCAGCCCTGTATTCAGTCCAAACCTCCAAGGCGCTTTTCAAGGCCTCGACGAGATTGCTGAGAAACCGCCCAGGAAACAGCCTCAGAATGGCCCTCCACGAAAAGCCATGGCCTGCTGAAAGGACCCCGGGGGGAAGCTGTGCTGGCAGAGAAACCGGTCATGGGATCTGCGGAGGGTTATACACGGAATGAGTCACCTTTACAAGTTAGAATCGGGAGAAATTTACTCAGCAGAGGGATTTAAAGGATGAAAACAAGGGAGTGTGGGGGGTAGGGAGAATGAGAGTCTTGGTTCAGAAAGTTGGCTCTCAACCCAGCTGCAATTAGAAATGGCTGATTTTGGCCTCTTAGCTGCAGAAGGACCCTGTGGTACCACCCCCCACCCCGCCCATGTTCCAGAGTATTTTAATTTCCTTATAGCTGGACAAGAAGCCCTGGTGGTGTAGTGGTTAGGAGCTACCGCTGCTAACCAAAAAGTCAGCAGTTCGAATCCACCAGCTGCTCCTTGGAAACCCTGTGGGGCAGTTCTACTCTGTCCTATAGGCTCGCTATGAGTTGGAATCAACTCGATGGCAATGGGTTACAGAAGGACAAGCGATGGAGAATGGATCTAGGGGTTAGGAGGGTTGTGTGTGTGTGTGTGCGTGTGTATGTATGTGTGTAGGGGGACCTCTTTGTCAAGCCAAGTGAATGCCCACGATTCCTGGAAGTGGGGTCAACAGATGTAGCAAATAAAAAATGGAGCACGCCATAAATGTGAATTTCAGATAAAGAACAGAAAATGTTGTAGGAGATGTATGTCCCATACACCAGGAGCCCTGGTGATGCAGTGGTTAAAGCGAGTGACTGCTGACTAAAAGGTCGGTGGTTCAAAACCACCAGCAGCCCCTCAGGAGAAAGATGTGGCAGCCTGCTTCCACAGATACTTACAGCCTTGGAAACCCTATGAGTATGAGTCAGAATCGACTTGAAGGCGGTGGGTTTGGTTTTTTGGTTTTGTGTCCTGGGCAATATTTGGGGTGTACCTATACTAAAAAATCTATTCCTCATTTACCTGAAACTCATCCTTAATGGGATACCCAGTGTTTTATCTGGCATCCCTACCAGGAAGCCGGGGATGGAGGCTGTGGCCATCCCTTATGCTGCAGAGGAGGAACACCATTGCTGATGGCCACAGGCACCTGAGAGGTGTCCCTCCCAGCCAGGAACCTGGCCTGAACTCCTGGTTGGATGCAGGTAACAAGCCTCAGCTGGACTTTGACTACAGTCCTGTGTTGCTTACTGGGCATGGCTGAGCATAAGTCATTCCACAGAGTGACCTTCCAGGCCAGTGGTTACAAGCACGGGTTCTCATGTCAACCCAGATGCCAATCCTGGCTCCACTGCTGGGTGGCCGGGTGATTGAAACGCCACAGTTCATCCGTCTCATTCCTCTACACTGGGGCAGTAGTAATACCCACCACAGATTTTCTTTTGAAAATAAACGAGAGACAGTATGAAAAGCTCTTTACATAGTGCCTGCCTCAGCATGGTGGCTATTGTCTTGATATCCCATTTAAGGGCATTAAGGATTTTTCATCCAAGTGAAAAAAGTGGGATTAAAGACTAAAGACTAGAGTCAGTACAATCTCACAACATAAAACAAATACACAAACTGTGCATAGCAAAGACTGGAAGAAGACATTCCTAAATGTTACCAGTGGCTGCTTGTGGTTAGTGGGACGGCAGGTAAGCCTTCCCCCTCTTTATGTCCCCAAATATCCATGCTGAGCATATATTACTTTAATATTATGAATTTATTTTAAATAATTTGGGGTGAAATTTTCCTAAAAATGTTTTAGTACTTGGTGGTGACTGGAGGCTGTTGTGAATGAAGATGGCTGCCGTCTTGGGCTTGAGTCTATAATCCACTCCTTGCGGGCAACAGAGGAGGGGACAGCTCACCTTTTCACAGGGGCAGATTATTCAATAGGCAAGGTAAGCATGGCAGTTACCCTGCTTACCAGATCATCTGTAGAGAACAATTTCGTGTTTTTTTTTTACCATGTCACATTCTGCTTCTATGACTGGCATCTGTTTCTCTCCCAACCCCACAGCATCTTCCTATAGAATCAGAGCCTATTTTCAAAGTTACAATCCCTGACAGGGGCAGATGACCAGTAAGCAAGGTAAGCACAGGCTTTCTTGTGCTTATGTACTAATTTGAAGTGAACGATTTCATGTGGGTTTTGATGGGATGAAACCCACGTGAAATTGTTCACTACAGATGATCTGGTAAACAAGGTAAACACTGTGCTTACCTTGGCTATTGGATAATCTGCCCCTGCTCTTTCACGAAATGGTCCAGTTGATTCGTCATCCCTGTTCTCACTTCTTGCTCCTCCTTGTGTAGGACAGCCAAAATAATGACTCCAGAGGCACACGGTCCTGGGTTTGAATCTCGGCTCCAGCCCTGAATAGCTGTGTGATCTTAAGCAAGTCATGTCACCTTCTCAGCCCCAGTTTTCTTCTTCTTCTTTTTTTTTTTTTTTAATTTTATTGCGTTCTAGTAGAAAGTTTTAGAGCTCTGGTGTCATGGTGGCCAAGAGCTCAGCTGCTAAGCAAAAGGCCAGCAGTTCAAATCCACCAGCTGCTCCTTAGAAACTCTGTGGGGCGATTCTACTCTGTCCTATAGAGTCACTAGGAGTCGGAATCGACTTGATGGCAGAGGGTTTCGGGAGGTGGAAGTTTACAGTGCAAATTAGTTTTTCATTCAAAAATGTCTACACAAATCGTTTTGTGTGCCTCAATTTTCTTGTGCTTAAAATGGGCAGTCATTACTACTTACCTCCCTGAGAGGGGGACATGTCTGTTTTATTTATGGCTATATCCCCAGGCCTCACATACGGCCTAGTCCATTATACCAAAAAAAAAAAAAAAAAACCTGCCGCCGATTGACTCTGACTCGTGGTGACTCCCCGTGTGTCAGAGTAGAGTTGTGCTCACAGGGTTTTCAGTGGCTGTGATCTTTTGGAAGTAGAGCACCAGGCCTTTCTTCTGAGGTACCTCTGGGTGGTCTCGAACCACCAACCTTTCAGTTAGTAGCCCAGCACTTAACCATCTGTGCCTCCCAGGGACTCCTAGTGCGTAAGAGTGGCCAATAAATATTGATTAATGAAGAAATGAATGGAGGAAGTTGATGAGGTGACAGCGGTACGGCAGTTGGCAGAGAGGCAGCAACAGCAAGTGAAGCACAGTCATCTGCCCTCATGGTGACTACCTCAGCGGGCGTGCCGATTCGGCCACAGATGGACCTACGTTTGAATATCTTTTCTACTCATTTACTGGGGCAGGAAAGGTACCTTAGCAAGACCTTGGGTAAGTTGCTTAAGCTCTCTGAGCCTCAGTTTTCTCCTCTGTTAAATGGGGATGACAATTAGCAGTGCTCTGGTAGGGCTGTGAGGACTGCATGAGCCCAGGCACAGGACCTAGCAGGTAGTAAGGGCTCCG
The DNA here is from genome assembly GCF_024166365.1 of Elephas maximus indicus. Classification (NCBI taxonomy): domain Eukaryota; kingdom Metazoa; phylum Chordata; class Mammalia; order Proboscidea; family Elephantidae; genus Elephas; species Elephas maximus. Next base: position 63,159,139 of record NC_064838.1, read on the forward strand.
TCGGGGAAACACCCTATCAGAGGCCTCTGCTGCCTTCTTGGCTTGGACCTGTGTGGGCTGCATTTACCAAAGAAGCATGTGGCCCCGGGGATGACTCTGAGGTGCCTGATGGAATTTTGAATGGGTTGGAAGCTAAAATGTTATCTTTTGAGTGAGGATCAAAGCTGTGACTCCAAGTTTTCAGATTTGGGGCAGCCCCTGGACAGCTTTGTGAGAAGATAGGAACTCAGCTTCGTGAGGTGGGATGCTCAGAGTGCTTTGTGGGGACATCACTGGAGTTGGGATTTGAAAGCAGATTCATCTGATTACACAGCCCCTTCCTTTCTGCCTGCCCTGGCTCAGGCAGACCTAAGACCCTCCCCTAGGAAGTCGCCACCAAGCCTGTCTTGGCCTCTTCTTACATTCACACTTAGAGAATCCTTGTTCTGAAGTTCCCAACCAGTAACTCGGCGCCAGGAGCTCCCCCGGGGGGGGGGCTGGTCTAAGTAAGAAAAGCCATCAGTCAGATGTGAGCCGGGGGCGCACGGGGGCGGCACAGTCGCTGCAGATGCCCGGCCGCCGGCTCGTCCTGCGCTGGGGCTTCCACCTCTCCGGCCCAGGGCACTGCTACCTGGGACCCGGTGGCGCCAGCTGCTTGCTCAGGGCAGGGGGCAGCTGGCCCGGGAGCCCAAGCCACCTGGCACTTTTTAATCACGCACCCACAACTGAAGGGACCGGCATCAACCCGATTTTCGCCTTCCCCAAACGCCTTAGTCCAAGCAGAGTCTGGAAGGAAAACGCCCCGAACGCTCACCGCGGGCATTCTTCTCCTACTGTATCCGTGTGTCTTCCAAATCAGCTTTAAAACTGACCGTGTTACTTTTGTTTCATTTTTCTAAATGGAAAGCCTTTTTCTTCCTGAGTGGAGAATAGTACATGCTTATTGCAAACAAACAAAAAGGAAACATACACAAGAGAAAAAAGCCTGTCGTCCCCATTCTCAAAAATAACCAGTGTTGCTTTCCCAATCTTGTTCTCTTTACTCCATATACATAGAAAAACGGGTGCTCACCTTCCTATAACTTGCACTCCAATTTTCTTTTTTTTTTTTTTAGTTAGTGCCCCTGGGACATCACGAAGTCCTTCACAAGCGGGATTCCTGACTCCCCACTGCGAGCTACGTGTGCTGCCCATTTTCCGCTCCTGCCCCCAAACTACCAACGCCTTTGCGCCCTGACAAGTCTCTGCTTACCAGACCCGCCCGGAGGTGGAACCTCGGTGGGCTTTGTAATCAAGAAATTGTGTGTGTGTGTCTGTGTGTGTGTGTGCTCACACAGAGGAAGAAAGCAGGGTATCTTACAAAGAAAGAATGTAGGGGGAAAAGAAGGAAGGAGAAGATAGGGAAAAAAAAGAGAGAAAAGGAATTGAAAAGAACGAAAGAAGGGAGGAAGAAGGAAAGAAGAGAAAGGAAAGGAGGAAAGACGCGCAGAGCAGAGGACTAGCGCCAGCGGCGGACCCGCCAGGGGCTGCGCGCCGTGCGCCCTCGGTGCCCTCCTCGCGCTCTCCCTGGAGCGGGGGAGGCGGGAGCCGGGGTCGCGTTGCCCCCACTTACCTGACCTGAGCAGCACGGCCCGGTAGAGCCCGGTGGCCTCGGCGGGCCCCCGCGCCCGCTCGCTCAGCCTCTGCGCCATGCACCCTGCGCGCCCGACTGCGGAGCCGGCAGTGCGGGCGGGGAGCGCGCTGCGGCAGAGTAGCCTGATCCGGAGCGCCTGGGCGGCGGTGACGCGGTCCCGCGGCCCAAATCCCGCGGCTGATCAGGTTACGACGGCGGCCTGAGGGGCGGGCGCCGAGTCGCCGCCGGGAGGAGGGAGAAGGGACAGGGGTAAGGACAGGTATCCCCGCCTGGGCAGCGGGCATGGCTCTTTCTAGCATGACTCCTAGCCCTGGGGTCCCAGGGCCTAGACGAAAACCCGGGTCCCAGCCTCCGTTTTCCACCTATTCTTTTCTAGTTCCCTGGCTTCTGGTCTCGTTGAATGCTACAAACGTGTGGTGTTCTGTGCCATGCCTGGTGTCAGATCCCAGTAACCACCACCTACCTACTAGCTGTGTGATCCTGTGATTTAGTTAGCTAACCTCGCGGAGCCTCAGTTTCCTCATCTGTAAAATGGGAATAACTATAGTACTTATATCACAGGGCTGTGAGGTTAACTGACAGTTTATGAAGTGCTTAGGGCAGTGACTAGGTCAAAACAAACATTATATATTGGTACTTAAAAAAGTGTCCCAGGGCATCCTGGGGTGGATGGCACTAAGAGGCAAGGGACTTCGGTGAGGGCAGTAGTCTAGGGGTGGAGGCCTGTGGTACTCCCCAAGACTCATTCTCTGGTTTTGTGGAGTCCATTTAACAGTCAGAGTCGGGAGGATCAACCGAAAGAGTCTAAAGATAGAAGGGACAAAGTCAGCTCCCATGACTGAAGATTTTGAGGGTGTCCTCTGGGTCTGGTGCTCTGCTAGGTTCCTTCTAAAACAAAAAACTAGTGTTTATTGTGTACCTCATGTCCTATTTCCCTTAATCTTCAGAATCCTAAGAAGTAGGGTCTATTAGCATTATAACGGAGGCTCAGAGAGGTTAAGCAGCTTCTCTGAGGTCACACAGTCTGGATACACATTCAAGGTGGTCTGACCCCAGACAGACTAGAGCCACTCTGCTCTACTGACCCTCTGTTATCCCACTTACTCTTCACAACAGCCTACAGGGGTAGGTATTGTCTCCAGTTAAGGATTTGTAACCGAGACTCAGGGAAATGAGGGGATTTGTCCACACTCACACAGCTAGTTGGAGGAGCCAAGATCCAACCCAATCTCCCTCCCACAAGGCCTGTGCCCCTGAAAGCGGGTCTTGCATGTCCAAGGCTGTGCCTGGGTGGGCCAGGGAATCTTGCATTGACTATTGGATCCTCAGCCAGCACAGTCAAACCCCCTTTGCCTCAGTGTCCTCTCCAGCCTCAGCACCTCCTTGACTGTCAACCAAGGCCTCTCTGGCTGGCCCTTGGCTACTGCACAGGTCTAGCTTCTGCTCTGACTCAGAGGTCCCAGCACTTGTCTCTGCTCCGAGAACCCATCTGTCACTTTGATCTTCAGGGGCCTCCGTGATTGGCCAGACTGACCACATCTCTCTTCAACAACCGGACATCATGAGTGCCAGACGCCCGCATCCACTTCCTGGAATCCACTCTGCAGAGGATGATGTTATACCCAGCTTACAGCTCATCTCATTTAACCCACTCTGTAGCTCTTTGAACAAACTATGGTTATGGCATTTTTAGAGATGAGAAGAATAAAGCTGAAGTGACTCACCCAAGATCACATAACTAGTTAGCAGTGGAGCTGGGGGGCCCTGGTGGTGCAATGGTTAAGAGCTCAGGCTACTAACCAAAAGATCAGCAGTTCAAATCTACCAGCAGCTCCTTGGAAACACTCTGTCCTGTAGTTCTACTCTGTCCTATAGGGTTACTATGAGTTAGAATCAACTCAACGACAATGGGGTTTTAATGGAGCTGAAGTTTGAACCCAAGTGGTGCCAAGACTTTTGCTGCAGGGGAAAACCAAGCCAGCTGTCAAGCCAGGTGGGATTTGGGAAAATTGTGGCTTAGGACTGTACTTTTCTGAAGCATGCTCAAAGGATTACCCCTGGTTGTTATTACTGAGAAGTACTTGGTGGGTCTGACTTACCTGAGCCATCTAGTCTCTGCTTCTCATTCTCACTATGAAATCGGGCCTGAGGAGAGTATTCTTTCTGTGAACAGAAAGTAGTAGGAGGTGAGGACCCTCTGTCCCTTGGCAGAGAGGAAGGCGACGAAATATACATAGTGGGCTTGGAGGGAACTGTTCAGGGTCAAAGTCCTCTCCAGAGAAAAGAATTACTATTGTCCTTGGAGTGTTGTGTGTGTGCGTTGGCGGGGGGGAGGGGGAGCATTTATTAGACCCATGATCTTTTTATTTTTAAGATAGACTGTTTTTTTAAAACAGTTTTAGATTTACAGAAAACTTGAGCAGAAAGTACAGAAAACAACAACAAAAAAAAACCCAAACCCATTACTGTTGAGTCAATTCTGACTCATAGCAACCCTATAGGAGAGAGTAGAACTGCTCCATAGCGTTCTAAGGATTGCCCATTGGATTTGAACTGCTGACCTTTTGGTTAGCAGCTGTAGCTCTTAACCACTATGCCACCAGGGTTTCCAAAAGTATAGATGGCTCCCAGATGTCCTACACTCAGTTTCTCTTATTATTAACATCTTACATTAGTGCGGTACATTTGTTACAATTAATGAACAACATTAATTTATTATTATTAACTAAAAAAACAAAAAACCCATTGCTGTCGAGTTGATTCCGACTCATAGAACCTTATAGGACAGCGTAGAACTGCTCCAGAGGGTTTCCAGGAGCAGCTGGTGGATTTGAACTGCCTACCTTTTGGTTAGCAGCTGGGCTTAACCACTGCACCTCCAGGGATCCATTGTTAACTAAAGTCCATACTTTATTCACATTTCCTTAATTTTTACCTAATGTCCTTTTCCTGTTCCTGAATCCCATTACATTTAGTTGTCATGTCTCCTTAGGCTCCTCTCGGCTGTGAGTTTCTCAGACAGTCTTTGTTTTTGATGACCTTGTGAGTGTTGAGGAGTACCAGGACTGATACTCTTATCTTGAGCTCTTGCCCAGGCTGTTCTGACTACCTGGACCTCCTTCTCCTCACCCTCCTGGCAAACTCCTCCTCATTCCTTCAGAGCCAGTTCAGAAGGCTTCAGGACCTGGTCCTCAAGGTCAGTTCTTGGACATCTCTTCTTGCTGTACACTCATGGCTTAAAAACAACTGGATACCTTTGATTCCTGAACGTATATTTCCAATCCAGACTTCCCCGCTGAGCTTCACCTCGTCCAATCGGCTGCTTGACATCTCCACTTGAGAGTCTAATTGTTGCTGTTGTTAGTTGATTCCAACTCACGGCGGCCCCATGTGTTACAGAGTAGAACTCCTCCACAGGGTTTTCTTGGTTGTAATCTTAACATACAGATCACTAGGCCTTTTCTTCTGTGGTACCGCTGGGTGGGCTCAAACCGCCAACCTTTAGGTTAGCAGTGGAGCGCAAACCATTTGCACCCCCCAGGGACCTTGAGAGTGTAACAGGCATGTCAAACAGAACTCCTGACAACCCCAGCCCCTGACCAGCTTCTCCCTGTTGTCCCCCACCGTGGCTCCACTCTGTACTTGTTGCTCAGACCAGGCCTGGGAGTCCACCTTGCACTGTCTTCCCTCATCCCCTACAGACTTCAGCTCACGAGGTGTGGTGAGCCCACCTCCCAGGAGTCTCTTAAATCCGTGTGCTTCTCCTCCCCCCGCCCACATGCCAGTGTCCTACTCCAGACACTACTGCTGCTGCCTGGGCGTCTACAGTAGCTTGCCCTCCTCCCAGCCACTCACCACATGGCACCCCGAGCGGCCTCTTAAAATGTAACTCAGACCCTGATCCTGCCCTGCTAGAGACCCTGCAGTGCCTCCCTTTTGCCGTGGAATGAAACCTACATGCTTTCTCCTGGCCTACAAAAATACCTGTTGTCGTTGAGTCAATTCCAACTTCTAGGGTCCTTGACCTTGTGGAGAGGACATTCTAGCAGGAAAGATAGACATGGTATGTGAGAAGGCAGCAGATACCAACCATGGGAGGAAGGAAAAGTAGAGCGGGGGGTGGGGTTGGGGGACAGATAGGCTGCTTAGAGGGTCTCCTTGGCAAGGGGAAATGTGAGCACAAACTTGAGGGAATCGGGAGAGTTGACCAAATGGAGATCTTAGGGGAACAGCGTCCCGGGGAGAGGCAACAGCTAGAACCTGAGGCTGGAGCGTGCCTGCCATGTTCGGGAAACCGCAAGGAGGCCAGGGTGGCTGGAGGGGAGGGAACACAGGGACAATCTTATGAGAGAATGTCAGTGAAGAAACGGGCCCACTTCCCTCAGTTTCAGTTCCCTGAAAGCCAGGCTTTCTCTTACTTCCCAGCTTTGCCACAGGCTGTGCCCTCTGCCTAGAATATACTCCCCAACTCTGCCTGGCTAACTCCTTCTCATCCTTTAGGTCTCAGCCAAAATGCCACCTCCTCAGGAACGTCCTTCTTGGTTATGTGCTCCCACAGCGCCCCAGATATCCCCTACATTAATATCATCACCGAATTGTGGTCCTCTAGGCCTGGTCTCCTCCCTGAGGCTGTGCTCACCTTGAGGAGCACTGGGTTCTGTTCTCAGGTGTCTCCCCAGGGCCCAGCCCAGTGCTGGGCATGGAATGGGTGCCCAATAAAGATTTATTGAAAGAATGAGTGAACATACCCTCATGGGGAGCTCTGGTCTGTGTGGGGCAAGCCAGGGCCAGAACTAAGGGAGGCCTCGCCCTCTGCCTTGCCCGGGGATTATCCAGGGTGGACAGAGGGCTCTCCTTTTGTGTCCTGCCACCAAGAAGGGCATAGAACAAGGAGGGCATTTGGGGTTGGGCCAAGTCTCTTTTGTGTTTTTAACAAAGGGCTTAAGAGGATGAGTAACCTCATCTGTGGAAGAAAATTCTAGGACACAGAAAAAGGACTTGCTTCAGTGGGTCTGGAGGGGATCTGAGCTTCTTCTCAAATCTCCCTACACAGAGCTGGGAAGTGAGACTGGGTCCCAAGGGCAGACCTGGTTATTCAGCAACATTAACGTGTCAAAACCAGAATCTCACCAGGAGCAGCTCCCCGGAGCTGGAGTTCAAAGAAATGTCCCTTGCATGCCTGCCAATCCTCTTGCATGAAAGACTTGTTGAAAAATAAGGCCAGTCCCGTGCCCAGTAAAACCTCAGTGACCAAGGTGGAGGACAGGGCTTTGGTGAGAGAGGAAATTCCCCACTTGCACGCAACCAGTTGCCAAGGCGAAGCTGATTTGAAAAGCCACCCATATCTTTGCTGATGTATTACTGGTAACTGATAGCCTTTTCAAAGGACTGTGCTTATAAATACAGCCAATTCTTATTTGTTTACACTGTCTGGGGCTTGGGAGATGCTGGCTTAGTTACGATTTTGACTAGTGAAAGTTAGCACACACAATTTCCAATGGAAATACTGTTGCGTATTGTTTAATATAGCCCAATACGTCTGAACACAACTCAACCTTTTCAGAAGCCAAAGACATTTGTGTTTCTTCTGTCCTTCCGGAGGCCACCACTTGCTTCCTTTCTACGCCCTCATTGTTGAGGTAGATCTCTTGAGGGTGGTTCTTGGTGACCCTCCATGAACCTATCTCCAAAGTCTCTTCTTCTCCAACTTGCTTCATTGCTCTCTCCCTGGAGGCCAATGCCTCTGCGTCAAGGAGACCATGGGCCCAACATTCACCTGCCATAGTCTTCCCCCTACAATGTGCACACCAGGTAACGTGAAGGGTCCTTCCTTCATGTTTGTCTATAAACATTTTTAAGTTGAGGTATAGCGTACTTCCATAAAGAGCATGAATCTTAATTCTGCAGCTCAGTGAAGTTTCCATATGTGGTCACCCACCTAATCACTTCCAAGATCAAGGTATAAAACATTCCCCGCACCCCAGAAAGCTCCCTTGTGGCCCTTCCCGATCAAGACCCGCCTTTTCCCAGAATAAGCACTGTTCTGACCTCTATCCTCATAGACAAAGTTTGTCTTGTTCTAGAACGTCATGTAGACAGAATTATACAATTTACACGTTTGGTTTCCTTCACTCAGCCGTATGCTTGAATTTCAGCAATGTTCTTCCCTGTGTCAGTAGTTCATTCCTTTTTCATGTTGGGTAGTGTCATGGATTGAATTATGTCCCCCCAAAAATGTGTGTATCAATTGGACAGGGCCACGATTCCCGGTATTGTGTGATTTTCCTATATGTTGTAAATCCTACCTCTATGACGTTAATGAGGGAGGATGGGCAGCAGTTGTCTTAGTGAGGCAGGACTCAATCTACAAGACTGGATTGTGTCTTGAGGCAATCTCTTGAGATACAAAAGAGAGAAGCGAAGGGGGGGATGGGGGATGGGGGGATGCGGGATAGGGGGATGCAGGGCTGGGGGGATGGGGAGGAACCTCTCCATGGAATCAGCTAGGCCAGCCTCCTTGCCAAGCTAATTCTAAAAGGTCGAATATTTCCCCTTGGTTGCTGCTCCTGAGCCCCCTCCCACCCTGAGTCCCCACAGTCCCTGGACCACGGTTAAGAGGCCCATCTTGAACCCTCTGCCTTGGCACTTCGTTCTCACAGAGCCACCATGATGTGCAAGACGATACCTGTCAGCTCTCTCTTCTCTGTCCCCAAGGATGCAGAGAAGCAAACCCGGCAATGGTTCCTTTAAAGTGCTGGGCACAATTTGGAAAAAGTGCCAAACACTAGGATTGTTCCTTCCCTGGGGCTCCAGTTACACCTCCCTGGTGCTGGGTTTTCAGTCCCGGTGCAGTAATGAGGATACCGTGCCTTCCATCAAAGGAACTCCACAATCTTGGTCTCCAGGGCCTTCTCCTGTTCCGTTCATCCCAGCCCCGTAGGCCTCAGAGGCCGAGAAAACTGCCCTCCTGAAACCCAGGCTGAGGAGCAAGCAAGGACCCACCTTCCTGCCAAGGAGGCAGCACAGCAGCGGCCTCCCCTCTATGCCTGGCCTTGGCAGTTAGGCTGTTTCCTTCCCCTTAAATAGCTTACAGTGTAGGTCTTTTCAACATTCTGAACAATCCAGCTGCATATAGATAAAAAGTAAAAATTCTCCCCACTGGCCCCCTTAGGAGCCCTGGTGGCACAGTAGCTGAGAGCTATGTCTGCTAACCAAAAGGATGACAGTTCGAATCTACCAGCTGCTCCTTGGAAATCCTATGAGGCAGTTCTACTGTGTCCTATAGGGTCACTATCAGTAGGAATCGCCTTGACAACAACGGGTTTGGTTTTTGGTTTGGTCCCCCCTCAGTCTTCATGACCCCAGGACCATCACTGTAGCGGACGTTGATGTGGTGTGTGCTTAAGCTTGCCGTTTAAACCCTACCCCACATCTTGGAGATGTTTCTATGACAACACACATAGGCCTAACGCCCTCTTTTGATCTACTGCAGTATATAACAAAGTCTGATATCACACAGATTTTTTTTTTTAACCGATCCCCTTTAGTTGGGCATTTAGATTGTTTCCAAACATTCTTGTGCTTGCCTCTCTGTGTATACATGTGAACATTTCTCTAGGGCAGACATTGTGAAGAGGAACTGCTGGGCTGAATATATTTTAATTTTTAACAGATACTGCCAAATTACCTTCCAGAATGGCTCTACCACTTCACATGCCCGCCATCAGTATCTGGGATTACTGGTTAGTCCACACCCTTACTCACTCACTCACTCTGAGTGTTATCAGTCGTTGTCTATTGAAAACTACTCTCTGTGCTAGAAGTTAGGAGGGTGGCTCCCCTTGCGGGTGGGTAGGGGGGCAATACAAGATGGGAGGGGCACGTGGGTGCTCTGTTGATGTTCTGTTTCTGGATCTGAGTGGTGGTTACACAAGTATTTTTAGTTTCTTAAAATTCATTGAGCAATGTATGTACTTTTCTGTATGTTTGCTATTCTTCAACAATGTTCAAACCTTTTCCCCGGTCTGATGGGCTACAAGATGGCATCTCATGATCATTTTATCTGGGGGGTTGAGCCTTTTTCTGTTTGATCATTGGCCCTCTGAATTCCTTCTTCTGGAATATTTCATATCTGGGCCTTGTGAGAGCACTTTGCCTGACAGAGAGAAACACCCTTTCTGAGAGGGAAAGAGAGACTTAACCTCAGTTGAGCACATATTATACACTCTAATCATTGCAACCTTTTAGGGTAGGTACTACTCATGCCATTTTTCAAACAAGGAGGTGCAGGCTCAGAGCAGTGAGGTGACCTGACGAAGGTCACAAGATTGGTTGCAGAGCCCCACCCTCCTCCCTTCCCTTTAAGTGAGCGCTTCTAGTGGGCCAGATATTGGGCTCAGCAGGGGTCATCTCAGTTAATCCCTGCGATGGTCCAATGAGGCCGCTATTATTACTCCATTTTACAGATGAGAACGCTGAGGCTCAGAAAGGTTAAATAACTTGCTCAGATCACCTGGTTAGTAAGTGCTGATGCAGGGTTTGAGCCCAGCCTACCTGGCTCCCAAGCTGTGAAAAGGTAGTGCCATCTAGTAGAATGTTCTGTGATGGTGGAAATGTTCTGTATTTGTGCTGACGATATGGTAGCTACCAGCCTCATGAGGCTATTACTCTTGGAATGTGACTAGTTATTAATTTTCAGTAATTTCAGTAGACCGTGTTGGATAGCACAACTCTGAGGAGTTATCAGAAGGAGAAAAGCCACAGGGTACAGGTACAGATGATGGGCGGACACCCAGGTGGGAAATCACCCAAGCATTCCAGAAGGGTTCCATTTGTTGGAGGTCCTGACACAGCCTGCACATAGACAGGTCTCGTTTTGTGTACCAGAGGCACCCTGTGGAAGAAGCCAGGACTTTGTAATCAGATGCGGCCTTACCAAGTCTCTTAACCTAAGACTCTGTTTCTACCCGTATAAAATAGGGATCAAAAATGGTCTGGTTTTAAGATTAAATGAGAGAGTACTTAGTGCTTGGCGTGTAATTGGCACTTAGTAAGCTATTTAGTAGATTTTGGTAATAACTATTACCATAATTACTATTGATCGTTGTCTTAGTCATCTCGTGCTTCTATAAGAGAAATACCACAAGTGGATGGCTTTAACAAAGAGAAATTTATTTCTTCACAGTAAAGCAGGCTAAAAGTCTAAATTCAGGGTGTCAGCTCCAGGGAGGGCTTTCTTTCTCTGTTGGCCTTCTCATCAATCTTCCCCTGGACTAGGAGCTCCTTTGTGCAGGAACCTGGGTCCAAAGGATAGGCTCTGCTCCTGGAATCGCTTTCTTGGTGATATGAATTTCCCCCTGTCTCTCTGCTTGCTTCTATCTTTTATATCTCAGGAGATTGCCTCAAGACACAATCTAATCCTGTAGGTTGAGTCCTGCCTCACTAACACAACTGCCGCCCATCCTCCCTCATTAACATCATAGAGGCAGGATTTATGACACACAGGAAAATCAGACAATACCAGGAATCATGGCCCAGCCCTACTGATACACACATTTTTGGGGGGGACATAATTCAATCCATAGCGATCACAGTTTCACTTTTATACTTTTTAATTGTTTTTCATTACATTCAACAGTAAAGCATTCTCATGGCAATCATTTAAACACCGCAGTTTGGGGTAAAACCAACAAAACACCCGCTGCCATCAAGTCAATTCTGACTCACAGTGACCCTATAGGACAGAGTAGAACTGCCCCATGGGGTTTCCAAGGCCATAAATCTCTGCAGAAACAGACTGCCACATCTTTCTCCCATGGAATGGCTGGTGGATTTGAACCACTGACCTTTTGATTAACAGCCCAATGCTTTAACCACTACACCACCAGGGCTCCTTAGACTGGTACTGTCAAGTGTGAACTAACAACCTCCAAACGCTTCAACCCCCAAAGCCCCTCCCAGGTGAAACCACAGTAAGTAGCTTCCCATGTGACCACCCAGGAACTGCCCCTGCTTCCATACCCATTTAGAACAATTCCAGTCCCTCTTTTTGAAAATTGCAAACAGGGTCACACTAAATACACTGTTCTGCAACCAGCCTCCGTCACTTTATGATCTATCGAGGCTGTCTTTCCACTCTGACACACTCAGATTCACCACTCTCTTCTACTGTTGGCACAATGTTTCATGGTCAAGGTAATTCCTAGCTTATGTTGCCAGTCCTCACTATTGGGATTTAGGTTGCTACCATTGATTTTGCTGTTGTGAACAATGTTGCAGTGAACATCTTTCAGGCGACCTCTGTACACAGGCAAGCATACCCACCCAGGAGGAAAATTCTTACCAGTGGAATCCCTGGGTCAACGCGAGGGCATTTTCAAATGTGATGGCTCTTGGAATAGTCACAATCTCATTTGAAACCTCTCAGGAGCACTGGACTTTAAAGGAATGTTCTGGTGGGTTTTTTGAAAAGACGCCTCAAGTCACACTAATAATCATGCCTGGAATGTGTTCGCTGGGTGGGAATGGAATTTTAGAGAAAACAGATTTCTTCCTTAAGCAGATCTGGTTTCTAAAATCCCGGTGGTGTAGTGTTGTGGATGGGGCTGAGGGGGGCCTGGCCAGGGGCACCTAGAGGTCAGGGAACTGGGTCTCCCCTAATCCCAGCTTAGGCTGGCTGCTGGGGTCTGAGGGCAAAAATGCTGCCTTCCTGGGAGACCCGCCCTGTAGGAAGCGGGGCTTTGAGAGTTTATGAAATAACACACCGGGGGAGGTACTGAACCTGTGGTCACGGCAGGGCAGGGGGAAGAGAGAAGACACCCAGGAGAGCCTTGCCAAGGACTAAACAAGAGCGGCTCTCAGCAGGGGAAATCCAAACGGCCCACAAATGTAAGAAAAGATGCGAGGCCTTCCCAGAAACCAAAGAAATGCGCACTGAAGCAACAATGTGGTATTGTTTTTCTCCCATCGGATTGGCAAAAATGAAAACATAATGATACCCAGTGTTGGAGAGGCTGTGGGGAAATGGACATGCTCCTGTACTCCTGGAGTGGGTGTTGACAGTACTGTCTTTCTGGTGGGAAATATGAGGTCAAAAGCCCCGCGGGCTGTGTGTACCAATATCTGTGCTGTTCCATTTCTAGGCGTTTGTTTTAAGGAAATAACCGAACACACACACAAAAGTATGTGGCCAAGGATGTGCATCACAGTGCTGTTCCTGGTAGTAAAGAAATGTGATCGGCAGTAAGGTAAGTGTCCAGAGATAGGGGGTTGGTTAAATAAGCTGCGTTCTCTCTTTAAAACGTAACAACAGGCCACTAAGATCGCTGCCATAGCTCTGTTTACTAACGTGGAACGCGCCTATTTCGATCTATATACGAAAATCCAGCAGTGAGGGACTACCTAGTAGGTGTGACTCTTTCTTTGGTAACAAAATTGGTCATATGTATGATTACATATATAACGTTACACTATACATGCAGCGTCTCATATATATGTACATACTATATATATACATTATATATACATACAGTGTTACTCGTATCAATGATATGTGTATATTATGTGAATTTATGTGGGAAATGTTCAGAAGGATATGAATTAAAATGTCCTCAGTGATTATATACAAGTGGTGAGGAATTTTAATTAACTAATTACTCATTTTTTGTAGTTCTCTGCATTTCCTGAAGTTTTTTTTTTTTTTTTTTTGCAAGGAACTTGTATTACTTTCATAACCTAAAATATAATTTATCAATATTTGTGTAGGAAATGAAGCTGATAACTGTCTCAACTGTACTAATCAGTCTAAATGCAATCATTGCCCCATACAAGGCTGCCCCATCTCTTGTCCACATTAGAAGCACCCCCCCGCATCCCAGGCTCGTCTTCAGTTACCATAATAACTAGGAAATGGTGATAATGTCCATTTATTGAGCACACATGTTTGCTAGGCAATAGCTAAGTGCCTTATGTGCATTCTCCCATTGGATCCTCACAGTTGCCCTAGAAATAGGTACTGTCGTGCCTCAGATTGGATTTCCTAGGAGAGCCTGAGGTAAGAATTTTTTTGCAAGTTATTTATTGAGGGAGAGCTCTCAAGAGAAATCTGTAAAGGAGGGAATCAGCATAGGGCAGGAGAAGAAGCCTGCTGAGCAAAAATATGGGTTCAGCTGTGGTCCAGCTTCAGCCCGATCTGGGGGAACTCTGGAGTGTGAATGGCACCACAGCGTTGTAGCACCCTGAGGCAAGGAGGCTGGGTTTTGATTCCTTCATATCAGTTGGCCATTGGCTACAGGACAATGCGAAGGGGCTAACCAGGGAGGTGGGGTAAACCTCCCAACTATCTCTCAGTGAGGCACCTCCCATCGGCTGAGAGCAATTGTTCTGAGAATGGTGCAGTGGTTAGCAACTGACACTCATGGCAACTGGGGGTGGGCCTGCACTGAATATGAACATTAACAGATGGGAAAACTGTAGCTTAGAGAGTTTAAGTACTCTTCCCAAGGTTAGCCAGCAGACGAGAGATGGAGCTGGGTTTTGAACTCAGGTGTGAGACCTGCGCTCTGATCCCTGAAGCTGGATGGCTTGTAAGTGCACAGAAGAGAAGGAGTCTGGGGCTTGGGTAAAGATCTCCCCCCAGCTCCTGCCCCACCCAGTGTCCCCTCCCTCTGCTCTCTGTGCTTCAAGTCAGCTTCCAGTCTGATAAACAACTTCCACCTGGGATTTTGAAGGTGAGGGAAGCCACAAAAAGCCTTTGTGTTTCTGCTGAGGTCCCTGAAGGCTCTGCTGTTGGTGGAGCCAGCTGCTGGGAGACATTTCTTAAGGCAGGTTCCTTTGGACAATGAATGCAGGCTCTGCCCACAGCCCCAGGATATTACACCTGGGAGAGTGACATTCCAGGACATGTCTCCCCCAGGGTATTAGAGGTAGATTCAATTCCTTTCTCCACGGTTCTTCTAGGCTCCAGGTCAGAGCGTATCCTGGACTGAAAACAGTTCCTGGCCAGACAGACTCAGAGTTCTGGAGAGAAAGGGCCCTTTGAGATGATCTGCTTGCCCTTCATATTATACAAACATGGAAACTGAAACACTGAGAGGCGAGGGATGCATACAGTGAGTTAGTGACAGGGTCATAATTTATCTTTCCCATTACTGCACAGTGTTCCGCTGCTATTCATAAGGTTTTCACTGGCTAATTCTTTTCAGAATTAACAAAATTGCACTGAAGGCATTGGCGAAACACAGGCTCTGGGAATTGACGGCTACCAACTGAGATGTTTCAACAAACGGATGCAGCGCTGGAGGTGCTCACTCGTCCATGCCAAGAAATTTGGAAGATAGCTACCTGGCCAACTGACTGGAAGAGATCCATATTTATGCTTATTCCCAAGAAAGGTGATCCAACCGAATATGGAAATTATAGAACAATATCATGAATGTCACACGCAAGCAAAATTTTGTTGAAGATCATTCAAAAGCGGCTGCGGCAGTATATCAGCCAGGAGCTGCCAGAAATTTAAGGCGGATTTAGAAGAGGTCTTGGAACCAGGGATATCATTGCTGATGTCAGATGGATCCTGGGTGAAAACAGAGAATACCAGAAAGATGTTTACCTATGTTCTATAGACTATGCTAAGGCACTCAACTGTGTGGATCATAATAAATTACGAATAACATTGTGGAGAATGGAAATTCCGGAACACTTAATTGTGCTCATGAGGAACCTGTACATAGATTAGGAGGCAGTTATTCCAACAGAACAAGGGGATACTGAGTGGTTTAAAGTCAGGAAAGGTATGCGTGAGGGTTGTATCCTTTCACCATACCTATTTAGTCTGTATGCTGAGCAAATAATACGAGAAGCTGGACTATATGAAGAAGGACGGGGCATCAGGATTGGAGGAAGACTTATTAACAACCTGCGTTATGCAGATGACACAACCTTGCTTGCTGAAAGTGAAGAGGACTTGAAGCATTTACTAATGAAGATCAAAGACCACAGCCTTCAGTATGTATTACACCTCAACATAAAGAAAACAAAAATCCTCACAACTGGACCAATGAGCAACATTATGATAAACGGAGAAAAGATTGAAGTTGTCAAGGATTTCATTTTACTTGGACCCACAATCAACAGCCACGGAAGCAGCAGTCAAGAAATCAAAAGATGCATTGCGTTGGGCAAATCTACTGCAAAGAACCTCTTTAAAGTGTTGAAAAGCAAAGATGCCACCTTGAGGACTAAGGTGCACCTGATCCAAGCCATGGTGTTTTCAATCGTCTCATATGTGTGCAGAAGCTGGATAAAGAATAAGGAAGACCAAGGAAGAATTGGTATCTTTGAATTGTGGTGTTGGCAAAGCATATTGCATATACTATGGACTTCCAAAAGAATGAGCAAGTCTGTCTTGGAAGAAGTGTGGCCAGAATGCTCTTTGGAAGCAAGGATGGAGAGACTATGTCTCACATACTTTGGACATGTTATCAGGAGGGATCAGTCCCTGGAGAAGGACATCATGCTTGGTAAAATAGAGGGTCAGTAAAAAAGAGGAAGACCTTCAACAAGATGGGTTGACACAGTGGCTTCAACAATGGGCTCAAGCATAGCAACAGTTGTGAAGATGGCGCAGGACCGGGCAGTGTTTTGTTCTGTTGCATATAGGGTTACTATGAATAGGAACTGACGTGACGGCACCTACCAACAACAGCATAAGAAGCCCTGGTGCCACAGTGGCTAAGAGCTCGGCTGTGAACCAAAAGGTTGGCAGTTTGAATCCATCAGCCACCCCTTGGAAATCCTATGGGGTGGTTTTACTCTGTCCTGTAGGGTCACTATGAGTTGGAATTAACTCGACAACAGTGGTTTTTTTTTTTTTTTTTTTATTGTTGTGCAAGGCAGCCCTCTTCCCCCCTACTCTGATCCCTGTACTGGTCAAAGCAGGGACTCAATATGTAAGGACTGGGTGCATTTTCCTTTGTTAATCATTGTATTCCAAAGTCATCTGTGGGACAAATTATGGCTTTACTCAAAGGAATATGAGCAGCTGACATTTATTGAGCAGCTACTATGTGCCAAACACTGGGTTAGATGCTTTTAGATCTTTGTTTGCTAAATCTGACCTCTGGGCCATCTTAGATAAGTTTCTACTGACTTTTTTTCTTGACTAGGTATCCCATTTTCCTGTTTCTTTGTATGTCTAGTAATTTTTGGTTGTGTGCTGGATATTGTGTGTATGATGTGTAGTAGAGACTCTGGATTCTGTTATCTTTTCCTAAGTAGTGTTGGTCTAGCAGGCAGTACAGTTACTGGCTGATCTTTTAGAAATTCTGTGGGCTTAGTTTCATGCTTTGTTAGAAAGAATCCATACTAAGTCCAAGCTGTTTCCCAAGCCTCTCTAACTTGGCAAGATTCTACTTCCAAACTCACTCCTCTGAGGATCTTGAAGGGTTTGTGAGGGTAGGTCTAGGGTAGCCCTTTCCCTAGGGTGTGGTCCTCATGCCTAAGACTTGGCCTTTCTGGTGTCTCAGCCTCATGCCTGGGATGAAGGTTGATGTAGTGTCTCCCAGCACTGCTAGACCCGTGGTGTCTCAGCTCTCTCTCCACCTCGGAACAGCTGCACAGTCTCACTCTGTGCAGGCACAGTCCAGCCCAGCCCTTGGCCAAGGACACATGGGCCACCGGGGACCACTACGCAGACTTCTGGGGCCCCCAATCTATGCAAGGGGCCTTTCCTTTATAGTGCCTTGTCTTGTAGGTTCCTTCTCTTTTATTTGCTACAAACTCTGATCTCTGCCTTCTCAGCTCAGAGAGAGTGTTATGTTCCATTTGAGCTCCATCACCCTGTGCCATGCTCAAGATATGGCCCTTGGGTGAGAGTCCAGGCAACGAAGGACTTACCTTGTGGGCTTCCCTTCTTTCAGTGATCGTGGTCCTGCACTGCCTCTTGTACAATGCTTTAAACCAGCTGCTTTTTATTTTGTCAGGTGAAATAATTGATTTTGGTGGGAGGGCTAGTGTGGTACCAGGTACTCCATCATGGCTGGACATAGACGTCTACCTCATAGTCAGGCACTCTGTCTATATTCTCTAGGAATGCTCACAAAGATCCTGGAAACAGGGTTTAATATCTTCACTTAACAAGTGAGGAAAATGGGGTCCCGAGGCGTGCAGTGACTTGCCCAAATGATAGAGTGGTGGAGCCAAGAACCAGGTTTGCTGGACTTCAGAGCCTGTGTTTTTCCCTGCTTTCAGTAGATAAGCTACAATCAAAACTAAATTTCACCATCACAAAAAGAGCAGCATTTTTCAGACAATCTGTGTTTTTTTCCTACATCCCATCTTTCACCTGTTTCGGCCACTGCCCCCTGTTCTGGGCAGTCACCACTCTTCACATGAATGGATATAACCCCTTTCATTATACTCCTCCCAGAACACTGTTGCTGTCTTACTCTCTTGCTCTACCACCTTTGGTGGCTCCCTATGGCCCACAATGGCACTTCCCAAAGCATAAAATTAAGAGTTGCCCCTTAGGGAATGTTGTAGCCCACAGCTCTCCTCTTGGAGATTCGCAGCTGGAAGTGTGAACACATGGAGGATCTTCAGGAAAGAAACCTGTTTAACTGAGCTTATTCTAGTTAGTTGGCCCTGAAACCCTTGGTTCATCTACTACCTATTAGAGTCTCATGGAACATACTGGAAAATGTTGGACCACATACTAAAAGCTAAACTTTTCTGTCTGCATTCCAGTCCTACATTTCAACTTACTCTTTTGATTTCATTTCCCACGACTTCTGTCACAAGCCACAAACATATTTTTCCCTCCAGCCTTCATACCCTTCCAGCTGTAAGACTGATACAAGTCTACAACTCGAGGAGACCCCTGGGGATCTCTATTAAGGGGGGCTGGCCCAGGAATGGGGCCAGTCAGAGGACAGTGGAGCCATGAGGAAGAGGGACTATGTCCAGAAGACATCACTTAAGACCCTGGATCCAGCCTTACCTGAAGCCATTCCTCCTAGAATTTTAGCTACAAGAGCCAATAAATTGCTCTTTTCCTCCCCTTAACCCAGGGCTCTTGCAGCCAGAAGAGCCCTTGACTGATACATCTTTCCAACTTCCTTGTAAGTTTTCTGAGATTGAGTGCTATGTCCTATCCATTTCTGCTCCTCTTCTGGACCTCGCACGGCGGGATACCAAGGGTTGAGGTTCAAATGTGTTGTAAATGTGATGGGTCAATGTTCCATGAGGGGCACTTTCATATCTCCAGACATGACTGGACGTTTGCAATGTGAAACCAGCGTCACAGCTGCCAACCCTAAGTGGAGTGTTTTCCTGGATACAGGGATGAGAGAATTGGTGGAGAAGAGAGCGTGGGTGGTCAAAAGACTCTGCGGTAACCACCATACCAACCCTGGCACCCCCTTCTCATCTCCTGCTGTGCAGGCCTTGGTGGGATTCCCTCCCTCTGACTGTGGGTGGAACCTGTGACTTGCTTCTAAGGTAGAATGTGGCAAAGGTCGTGAGATGTCACTCCCATAATTATGTTAATGTGTGTGTGTGTATGACCCATCTTACTAGCAGGCACCAGCAAGAGCATCTTCTTGCTGGCTTGGTGAGGTCAGCAGCCATGTCGAGGATATCTACCAGGCGAGGAGCTCCCTGTGGGCTCTAGGACCTGAGGACAGCCTCCAACCAATAGCAGGAAACACCTGGTGCCCTCAATCCTGAAATACCAGAAAATAATCCTGCCAGCAACCCGAATGAGCTCAGAAGCAGATTCTCCCCAGTCAAGCCTCCAGATGGGAAGGCAGTGTGACCAACGCATTGATTGTGGCCTGGTAAGACTCTATGCAGAAGGCCAGCTAAGCTGTGGCCAGGCTCCTGTCCAGGAAACAGTAAGGAGTGCATGTGTTGTTTTAAGCAGCTATTTTTGTGATCATTTGTTCTGCAGCTAAAAAAGGGAGTGCAATGGGACCAGGTTTGATTTTTGCCCCCCATTTAACCAGCTGTGTGACCTTAGGCTAGTCACACCAACTCTCTGAGCCTTGGTTTTCCTCTCTACAAAATGGGTGCAGACTTGTGAGGGTTAGAGACAATGGCTGTAAAGCACCTAGCATGGGGCCTGGCACAGAGTAGGTGCTCAGTGAATAGTAGCAGTTGTTAAGAGTTACCATGGTTTGTAATTTTCTTCATTTTTCAAAATTTTCAGTTAGAATCAGAAACAACAGAGAAAAACAGGAAAATAAAATTTGCTTAAAATAATTAAAGAGGGGTTGACCTGTCTAAAGTCACATGGCTAGTCAGCAGCACTGCCAGGTCGACAGCCTGAGATTCCCAGGCCAGGGCTCTTTCCAGAGCAGCCCCTTCCTCGCCCTTGGACTAACGACAACAGCAGCAGCAACAAAGGCTACTCTGCCAGCCAGGTACCTCACCTGTACCAAACCTGCAAGGTGGTGCGATTATCCCACCTTTATAGATGAAGAAGCTGGGGCTCAGAGAGCTTGAGTCATGCATCTAAGGTCCCACAGCTGGGATTTGCCTCCCGCATCTGGAAGACTCCACCTTATCCGTAGCATTCCAACCTGGCCTGGAGTCTTTCCCCCAGATACACTTGGGGACAGCATAGGGGACACCTGGGCCTTTCTGGAATGGGGCAAAGGCAAGGAAATGAGCAGTGAGGCCTGGCCCCAGATCCCATTACTCCAGGGGAGATCGCATTTCCCCCGTTGTGGCGCCGTGAGCGAAGGAGAGGAGCGGGCAGGCAGCCACTTCCCTGGTTATTCAAGTAGAAAATTACAGGAGCCTGAAATGGCCAGGCATTCTTTTATTAATGCATAAGCAGTGAGTCTGAGGAGCTGGAACGGGGGTGGTACGCATCTCCTTCCACTGGTCACTTACTTCCCGAATTCTGCAGGGATCTGTGGCTCTCCAAGGGGACTCTTTCAGGAGTGGGGGAGCTGGCAGGACTGGGATGGAGGTGTTTGTAGGCCTGGTGGTGGGAAAAGGGGATCAAGGTCCCACCATGCAGGAGTGGAAATAATCCCAGTCCTGACAGCCTAAGTTCCCAGGGGGTGCAGGAGACAGGATGGCAGACACGGGTTCATTCCAGCCACCGTTTCTAGCTGTGTGATCTTGGACAAGTGGCTTAACTTCCCTGGTTCTTCATTTCCTCTTCTGTAAAATGGGATGAGTCCTACCTAACTCACAGAAAAGTTTATTTTCTTCTGACCATTGAAGTAATAGTTGCTCATTGTAGACTGTGTGGAAGTGCAAAAAAAAAAAAAAAAGAATAAAAAATGATCATTAATTTCTCCCTTTGCCCCTTTCCCAGTCAAGATAATAGGATTCATGTTTGGTATATCCTTCCAGTCTTTTTTTTTTTTTTTAACTGCCACAAAGATTTATTTGCATTTTAAACCTATAGTTTTCTTTTATTAGAAAAGGTGTATTGGTTGTCCTAGAATATCTTCTGAAATATGTCACATATCCATCAAGGAACAAAACTCTTCTTGTTATTATGAAAAGAGTCAAAGTATACAAAAATACAGGGTGAAAATTTAAATAAGACAATAATTAAAGTATCTAGGCAAAGAAGTAAGAAAAATGTCCTTTAGGAAATAGAAATGTGCACTTTTTCCTACCAGTCTTTTTTCTGTGTATAAAGAAGGGGCTGGCACAGTCTGGTACCTGAGCTGCTGTGCTCTGAAAGTGGAGTCAGTCAGAACGTATTTACTGAGCATTGATCCAGGCCCTGGAGGGTATGAAGACAGGTTTCTCTGTCTCCCCACACCCCCTTTCTGTTTCCTGAACTCTCTGGTGACGATCTCCAACCCTAAGTCCTCACTCAGAGCCTCCTGGGGGCCTGGGGAGGCGGGAAAGCCTTCACTTTGTGGTCCAGATGTGGATGTGGGGCCAGAGCTGGGGCCTGAAACTCCACAATGGGGACAGCCGTGACCTTTCCCTCCAGCAGGCACAGATGGGCTGGCCAGCATGGCTTCCTTAGTTGCCCCCTGCCTCTCCTTCCTGGAGGGTCTGGGCATGAAGCAGCTGCCCGCCTGAGGGGCTATTTCTCAGCTGTGGAGCCCTAGTGCTGCGCTGAGAATGCTGCCAGGCGCGGTGTGCAGTCTACTCACCTTAGCTGCCAACATGACTGTTATGGTTGTCGTTATTGTTACTAGACAGGCTGTTACAGTCGTCGTTATTGTTACTAGATGGGCGAGGGGATAGACAGCCTGAGCCCGTTCCCTTTTGGAGACTGATTTGTAACGAACCAGAGGAGGGCAGCCACATCACTTGCAGGATAGAAATAACAAGAGCAGCACTAATGACAACCACTTCCATTGACTGGGTTCAGAGGGCCAGGCACTGTGCTACATCCTCTCACTTGCTTCTTACAACACCAAACTAAATGGGCATCATTAATCCTGTTTCACAGGGCAGGACACTGAGGCTCTGAGATGTTAAGTAACTCTCCCAAGGTCACACAGCAGCAATTGGTAAGCAAGGACTTCATCCCAGGTTTGTCTAGGCTGCACCCCTCGTGCCCATCCACGAGGCTCTGCCTGTCAGATGAGGGAGGCTTGGTCCCTCACACTGTCTTGTGGTAGAGCTCAAATCTGAAACGTTCCCCTGAGTCCCCTGGGTTCCCTCAGGGACGGAAGGAGCAGACTGTGGACTCTAGATCCAAGCTGATTTGATGTAGATCACCTCTCTAACATTTCCTAGTTCTGGCACCCCTTTAACTTCTGCAAGCCTCAGTTTTCGCATCTGTAAGATGGGGATAAAAAAGTGTCCATGAGAGGATGAAATTAGATAATATGAAGCTCCTAGATCAAGGGGCAGTTTTTTGAATAGAACAAAGGAATACTTCGTGGTTTAAAGTCAGGAAAGGTGTGTGTCAGGGTTGTATCCTTTTACTGTACTTATTCATCTGTATGCTAAGCAAATAATCCAAGAAGCTGGACTATATGAAGAAGAACGCAGTATCAGGATTGGAGGAAGACTTATTGTAGACCTGGGTATGCAAATGACACAACCTTGCTTTCTGAAAGTGAAGAGGACTTGAAGCACTTACTGATGAAGATCAAAGACCACAGCCTTCAGTATGGATTACACCTCAACATAAAGAAAACAAAAATCCTCACAACTGGACCAATAATCAACATCATGATAAATGGAGAAAAGATTGAAGTTGTCAAGGATTTCATTTTACTTGGATCCAAGAAATCAAAAGATGCATTGCATTGGGCAAATCAGCTGCAAAAGACGTTTTTAAAGTGTTAAAAAGCAAAGATGTCACTGTGAGCACTCAGGTGCTCCTGACCCAAGCCATGGTGTTTTCAATCACCTCATATGCATGCGAAAGCTGGACAATGAATAAGAAAGACCAAAGAAGAGTTGACGTTTTTGAGTTGTGGTTTTGGGGAAGAATATTGAATATACTGTGCTCTGCCAAAAGGATGAACAAATCTGTCTTGTAAGAAGTACAGCTGGAAAGGTCCTTAGAAGGGAGAATGACGAGACTTAGTCTCACACACTTCGGACACGTTATCAGGAAGGACCAGTCCCTGGAGAAGGACATTGTGCTTGATAAAGTAGAGTTTCAGCAAAAAGGAGGAAGACCCTTAACAAGATGGGTTGACACAGTGGCTGCAACAGTGGGCTTAAGCATAGCAGTGATTGTGAGGATGGCACAGGACCAGGTAGTGTTTGGTTCCGTTGTACATGGGGGTGGCTATGAGTGGGAACCGACTCAACGGCACCTAACAACATAACAATGAAGCTAGCATAAGGCTTGGTGCATAGTGAGTGCTCAGTAAGTCCAGCTGCTATTGTTATTAGCTTTATTACTAGTATTGTTTCCAGAGGAAATCAAATTTCTAAGGATCACCCTCCTTTCCACCTGAGCAGGTGGGCAGAACTGTGGCTAGTTTACCACAAGGAAGCTGGCCTCCCTCCTGGCCTTTGGAGCTGGCCGCTTCCTGCCAGATGATGCTGCCTCAGTCTGGGCTGCTGCAGGCATGAGCCCCGGCATGCATGGGGGTGGCAGAGCAGTGGGGCAGAGGGGACCTGGCCCAGAGCCTCCAGCACCTGCTCTGCCTACTCCTCCTCCCAGCCTGGGGTCAATAGAAGTTTGTACTCTCAGAGAGGGGGCCATTCTGGGAAGGTTGGGCGCCTAGGCACACAGCTAGTGTCGCTTCAGCAGGGCAGGGCCGGCTGACGATCCTGGATGGCTGGTTCACTCAGGCAGACACTCTTGACTTTCTGCGGCATCGATTACAGGCACATCCCTGACAGACTCTCAGCTCAGAGAAGCTGGGCAACTTGATTGAGAGAAGCTGGGGAGGTGCTGCTTCGGAGCTCGCTTACTGCGTCCTGGGAACCCCACCCTCTGCACCGTGCAGTGATTCCTGGGTAAGTGCATGGCTCAGAGAGTGGGCTCTGAGACGGCCATCTGGGTCTGATTCCTGGGTGCACCACTGACTGGCTGTGTGACCTGAGACAAGGCGTCTAACCTCTCTGAGCTCAGTTTCCTTATCTGTAAAATAGGGATGACAGTAGTACCAGCTTCGTAGGGTTGTTGTAAGATGGTGCTGATAAAGTACATGGCTGGGACTGGCACATGATTATTACTGGTAATTATTACCAATTAAATAAAACCCATTGCCATCAAGTCAATTCCGACTCATAGCGGCCCAGAAGGACAGAGAAGAACTGCCCCATAGGGTTCCCAAGGAGCACCTGGTGGATTCCAACTGCTGACCTTTTGGTTAGCAGCTGTAGCTCTTAACCACTTCGCTACCAGGGTTTCCACCAATTAAGTGGGATATTATTATTTCCTTGAAGTTTTTTGAAGCCCTGTGGCTCCGAGTTCCCAGATTGCTTTGTATGAGAAAGAAGAAGGGGAAGGTGGGATGAGTTGCACCCTGCTGACTGTGCTTTCTGTAGCAGGGATTCTTGGCTCTGGGAATAAGCTTCCTTGAGGACCTGACGAAGCCATGTTCCCGCTCCTTGGAAAACCTGCACATCCTCACATGCACACAGCAGTTTTGCACCCAGCTTCATAGAAACCCGCCTATGAGTCTAAAAGTGGAACTTATCCCAAGGAAATAATAAAAGATGTGTGCTGAAATGCCCCTACTAGGGTGTGGAAGAGTAAGAAACAATCGGTTGTTGTTGGGTGCCGTCGAGTCGATTGTGACTCATAGCGACCCCGTGTGACTGAGTAGAACTGCCCTATAGGGTTTCCTAGGCTGTAATCTTTACAGAAGCGATCACTAGGTCTTTCTCCCGAGGAGCCGCTAGCTGGGTTTGAACTGTCAGCCTTTAGTTAGCAGCCGAGTGCTTAACCATTGTGCCACCAGGACTCCTCAGATCAGGGATTGGTTAAACGCACATGGCCTGGCCGTACCAGCGGAATAATACCCTGTGCCTGTGAAGACCGAATCGACATGGAAGGAGGCTCGTGGTCTGAAGGCTCACTTACAATGACAACGTAGACAGGAGGAAGTGGCTCGTGGTCTGAAGGCTCACTTACAGTGACAACGTAGACAGGAGGAAGTCTGCAAGGTCTTGTACCAGCGTTAGTAGTGGTGATAACTGCTGCACGGGTAATGGGCAACTTCATTTTTCTCTTTTCTGATTTTTCTACAATAAAAATTTTATTATTTGAGTAATAAAGAATAAGAAATGTTTTAAAAAACTATAGGAGGAACGTTCACTTTGTAAAATAGTAAAAAAATGTCCTATTGTAGAAAGTTTGGAAGATAAAGAGGAGAAAACCAAATCTCCCATAATCCCCCTCTTCTCATGTCTGTTATCCTGGTTTGGAGTTAAGTTTATTTTGATTGTGCCAGCAGCCATGTGGAGTCTACGCCCTCCTGGGAAGCAAATCTGCCCGGCTCTTCATCCTCGCTCTTCTGGCAACTGGTGGAGAACAGGGAGCTGCTCCTACGCTCTCCCCTACACAACCCCTTACCTTCTCTGCTCTCTGGGCTTCACCTAGCATCTCTCTGGAAGGATGCCTACTGCTTATGGTTGGCAAACCCACACCACCAGCCATCACTCTGTAACAACTATAAAATGCTCCCTGGGGGCTAGGTCGCCCATTGAGTCACTTGCCAGTGCGTAGCGGTTGTTAGGTGCTGTCCAGTCGCTTTGGACCCATAGTGACCCCATGTGTTGTTGTTGTTAGGTTCCGTTGAGTTGGTTCTGACTCACAGCAACACTACATACAACAGAATGAACCGCTGCTTGGTCGTGTGCCATCCTCACAATTGTTGTTATGCTTGAGCAG
Source organism: Elephas maximus indicus (assembly GCF_024166365.1). Lineage (NCBI taxonomy): Eukaryota > Metazoa > Chordata > Mammalia > Proboscidea > Elephantidae > Elephas > Elephas maximus. The sequence continues at coordinate 63,185,043 of NC_064838.1, forward strand.
CCACTGTGTCATTCCATCTTGTTGAGGGTCTTCCTCTTTTTTGCTAACCCTCTACTCAACAAAGCATGATGTCCTTCTCCAGGGACTGATCCCTCCTGATAACATGTCCAAAGTATGTGAGAGAAGTCTCACCATCCTCGCTTCTAAGGAGCATCCTGGTTATACTCCTTCCAAGACCAAAAAATCTGGACTTTTTTCACACACACTCATGATTGCAGACGGGGTAGGTACGTCCGGTATGTGGGTAGCACAAGGGGTTACACTCATATGGTATGAAATAACACTGAAGTCCTCTTTTTGCTCCTCAGCCCTCTTCTGGCCTCTGACTCTGTCAAATACAACGACTCATCTGGGTGCTCCTCAGTCTTCAACAACTCTTGTTGTTAGATGCCATCCAGTCGGTTCCGACTCATAGCCACCCTAAGCACAACAGAACAAAACACTGCCTGGTTCTGCGCCATCCTCACAATCGCTGTTTTACTTGAGCCCATTGTTGCAGCCACTGTGTCAATCCTTTCTGTTGAGGGTCTTCCTCTCTCTCGCTGACCCTCTACCTTGCCAAGCATGATCTTAGTTCCTCCTGATAACACATCCGAAGTAAGTGAGACGAAATCTTGCCATCCTTGCTTCTAAGGAGCATTCTGGCTGTACTCCTTTCAAGACAGATTTATTCATTCTTCTGGCAGTTCACGGAATATTCAAATATTCAATATTTTTCACCAACACCATAATTAAGACCAAAGTCATCAATTCTTCTGTCTTAACAACTCTTAAGATTTGTGAATCTCTCTTCTTAGTGAAGATAAGGCAGGTGCCATATCTAGCCAGGTGTTAATGATAATGTTTTACATTTCATTCATTTTTTTTTTAAGCGGGGATATTCATTAATTTTTATGGTTCTTTTCTATTTATGGCAAGCAGCACTTGTTTTCTATTTTAGGGTAGTGCTAGAAAATTTCATTTAAAAAAAGTGTTTAAGCTAAATAGTGAGCTGATTTTTTAAAAACTTTAGTATGATGGTATGAAGGTCCCTGGGTGGCGCACTGGCAAAGTGCTCGGCTGCTAACCGGAAGGTTGGCAGTTCAAATCTACCAGCCACTCCTTGGAAACCCTGTGGGGCAGTAGTACTCTGTCCTATAGAGTTGCTATGAGTCGGAATCGACTCCAGGGCAACAGGTTTTGGTTTGGTTTTTGGTATGAGGAGAGGGCAAGCGTAGCGACAGGGGAGGAACCTGCAGAAGTTTGAGAAACACTGACAGTGACCAAGAAAAGTGTGTTGAAACCAGGCCTGTGGGCTCCTCCATTTGTGTAACCTTGCTGAGGTCCCATCTATCCATATCCTAAGATGAGGTGGAAAGTGTTTCCTCATTTTCTGTTGTCTTTTTATTTTTTTAGAAGACTTTGTATAAAATCTAAAGGACAAATTCCTTTAAACTTTTATAAATGGGGCTAAGTGAAGAAACGGTGCAGAATAGTGTTTTGACTTTTTTAAGACTATGCATGTACCCGCACATTTGTATAAAAATAAAACAGCTCTAAAAGGAGGGTATCAGAAGTTACCACTGAGGACAGAAAATGATAGGAAGTTCTATTTTTCTGTGAATTCCTTTTATCCCTTCTGAATTTTGTATTATGTTATGTATTACCCATTTAAATGTTTTTAAAGTTTTTAAAGAACAACAACAAAAGGTTTCAGTAATAGGTTGTTATTCTGTTAAGTGTAAGAGCAGAACATAAAACCATAAACACAGTGATACTGGCTGCGTAAAAACGCATTTCAGAAAAGGAAATACATCAAAAGTTAAAACTGCTTGTTACTGAATGATGGAATTGTGGTTCTTCTAAAATCTTTCTACTTTACTGCCTTTTCTATATTTACCATAAGAAAAGTTTTATCTTCATAAGCTGAAAAGAGAAAGTGAAAACATTCAAGAATAAAACATGGGTGCTGCTTTGTCCAAAAAAAAAAATAACAGTAAAATTTTATAGAACTTCCTTATAAAACTGCCTGGGTCTAACTGTTTCTTTGTTGGAAGATCAACTCATGATTCAGATTCTCCAAATGTTATTATCTACTCAGGTTTTCCATCTCCTTGAGCCAATTTTGTTCACTGATATTTTCTAGATACTTCTAGAAAGTTCTAAATTTTACCAGCATGAGGTCAGCCATGTCATTCTCTATTATCTTTTGTTTTCTACTATATTATTTGTTTTCTAAAGAAGAAATTTCTCTTGTTTTTGCTTTTATTTTTATTTTCTCATTACTTCTACACTCTTTGGATTGATTCTGTTATTCTTTTACTAACGTCTTAACTTTGACATTTAGCTCATTAAATTTCAGCCTTCTTTTCTAATATATGCATTTAAGGCTATGCATTGCTCCTTAACGGCATCCCACAAGTTTCAATCTATAGTGTTTTCATTATCATTCAGGTCTGATAATTTTCTTAGTAACTTCCTAGGTCGACCTAGAAATGTTTTATATTTTCCAGACTTAGTTTAGTTCGTCTGCTATTACCCTTTTTAACTATATTGTTAACATACATTATGGTGTGTATGTGATTGATTCTTTGGTATCTGGATTTGTTTTGTAACCTAGAATGTGGTCACTGTTTAAATGTTTCATGCATGCTTGAAAAAATACATATATTCTTTCATTTTTGGTTAAAGACTTCTAAATGCAGCCATTAAATCAAGCCTGTTGTTTTTAAAAAAATAAAGCAAAAACCACACTGAGGTACCACTAGATGCCCACCGGTGTTGCGAAAATTAAAAAGGTTGAAAAATAGAAAATGTTGGTAAGGATGTGGACGAACTGAGCACTTATACACAGCTGTCGGGAGTGCCATTTGCTATGACTGATATGGTGAACGGTGCGGCTGTACCTAGTAAAGGTGAGAATGTACCCTCAGAAATTCTGGGGACAGCCCAATGTCCATTAACAGTAGTGTGGATGGTGACCAAGAATCTGAATAGGAACAATATTCAGCCTTGAAAATAACTTACACGCAAAAACAGATACACCAACAACATGGATGGATCTTAGGAACATAACCTTAAATGAGAAAAGCAAACCTGTAGAAGACACAGTATGATCCCATTTATGTAAAGTTGAAAAGCGTGAGAATCTAACCAATATAGAACTTAGGGATTCTATGACATTATGTGGGAAGCCTGGTGGTCTAGTGGTTAAGAGCTATGGCTGCTAACTAAAAGGCCGGCAGTTCGAATCCACCAGGTGCTCCTTGGAAACTGTATGGGGAAGTTCTATTCTGTTCTATAGGGTCGCTGCGAGTTGGAATTGACTAGACGGCAATGGGTTTGGCTCTTTTTTTGTTTTGTTTTATTGACATTGTCCTAAACAGTTAACATGCATGGCTGTTAACCCAAATTTGGAGGTTTGAGTCCACCCAGAGGCTCCTTGGAAGAAAAGGCCTAGCGCTGTACTTCCAAAAAATCAGCCATTGCAAGCCTTAGAGCACAGTTCTATTCCGACACACACGGGGTCGCCGTGAGTCGTAGTTGACTCAGCGGCAACCGGTTGAGGGTAGAGCTCGACCTCTGAGAGGGGAGAAAGGGAGGGATGTGTCCGAGTCCAGGGTCTTCCCAGGCAATAGTCAGGGGATTTTTCTTAAACTGAGTGGTTGGGTACATGGGTGTTTGTTGTCTTGTGCTTCTTTATATCTTATATACACTTATGTTTTCTAAATATTCTTTTGTAGCTACTTAATATTTAATTAAAATAATTAAAAACTATTAGCAAATACGATAAGAAAAGACTAACGTTTTACCCACCCTAAAATCGTCTCTGAGGAAGGACATGAGACACCAAGAAAGGGCCGTTCTGTTCTGTGGCTCTCCCCAGGAAAGCCTGCATCCATTTATTTGAAAGGACCCAAGTGGGGACTTTGGAAGAAAGAAAGCAACTAACCTCAGACGTGACCTCACTTGGCCTGCTGGGGACAAGGGCTGAGGCTGGGGTTCTCTGGAAAGTCCTGCCTGAAAGAGCCACAGGGCTTTAGGATTAAGAGTGTGTGCTTCCTGGGCATGGGGGCTTGTAAAAAGTGGAAGGTTGGGGCTCCAGAGCAGGCCCAGGTTGGGGCCACCCTGGCACAGGGGGCTGAGGTGGGGAGGACCACCAGCCAGCTCACTCCTCGCAGTGAGGTGAGCTCCAAAAGCACGAATGCATCACCCCCCCTCCCCCAGCTGCAGGTTCAAGAGTTTCTTCTGGACCATTTAATGGAGCTTGATTTGTTTCAAGCCCCCCAAACTGCTGGTTGGCAGAAACTTCATCTCTGTCACTTTGAGGTCTTCCTTTCTCTCTCTTTGTTCCAGGGCTGTTGCGGGTGGGGGACTTATAAGGGTGGGGGACTAAGACATCAGGAAGAGGGCAGCTGGTCCTTGGGGGGCATCTCCACATTGGCCTTCAACCGTAGTCATGGCTGTTGTTAGATGCCATCTAGTCGATCCTGACAAATGGTGACCCCATGTGTACAGAGTAGAACTGCTCCATGGGGTTATCAAGACTGTGACCTTTTGGAAGCAGGTTGCCAGGCTTGTGTTCTGAGGTGCCACTGGATGGGTTCGAATCACCAACCTTTTGGCTAGTAGTCAAGTGCTTAACTATTTGTGCCAAGATAGTATAATCTGAGTGTACAATTTTTTGGTAGCTGCTGGTGAAGGCCTTTGAGGAAGAGTGTCTTTTTTATTTCTGTGCAGTCAGCCCCTGTGACCTGTACCATGGCTTCCTGAACCAACTGTGACTGCCCAGTGGCCTGGGGCTGGGCTGGGCTATCCCTGTACCCCTGGCCTGAAACAGTGTCTGGCTCAGAGTGGATGCTCAGGAAACATCTGTGGAATCAAAGAGTGAGTTCTTTCTGCAGTAGCTGGGATTCATTCATTCATTCACTCGTCCCTTCTACAAGTCGTACCTGTACCAGGCTGTGAGGTACCAGAGCAAGTGACAGCAATGCCCCTGCCCTCACAGAGCTGACATACTGCTTGGAAAAAAACCACTATAAAACAATTCAAACACCAAAGAAGGTCATTTCAGACTGCTAAGGACCTGCAGGTCTAAGGGCCAAGGTGGGGCATACTCGCTACAGAGACCGGGGAAAACTTCCCTTTGGGCTGAGGCCTGAAGGAGCCAGTCATGGGAAGAGTTGTGGACAAGTGTGCCAGGTGGGGGAACAGTTGTGGCAAAGGCTCTCAAGTGGAAAAGAGCTTCATGTGTGGAGAAGCACGTGGTGTCAGAGTGGCTGGGGCAGAGGGAGTGACAGAGAGCATCGCAGGAGGAGGGGTCCAGCCAGATCACACCGGCCTTGTGGATGTGGACTTTGTTGTAACTGCTGTTGAAGACCTTTTTTTATCCAGGAGAACAGAGGATCAGATTCCATATCAGGATAGCTTGCCCTGGCTCTACCCTGTGGGAGCCAACTGCAGATGGACAGGAGCTACAGTGATCTCAAGGCCTCTGGGGAGCAGCTGGCCAGGGACTGGTGGGTTTTGGCCAGAGTAACACATAACTTGAGGTGCCTCAGAAAAGAGTTCACTGAGTCCAGAGGTGCAGTGGGGCCAGGGTCACCTCATAGCACCTGCTGGTAATCACAGAGTCAACAAGGGCCTTCTGGTCCTGGTGACAAGTTTTTCTATAAGCAGTTGCCATGTATACAAACAGTTAACGCACTCAAAAGGTTGGAGGTTTGAGTTCACCCAGAGGCACCTCAAAAGAAAGGCCTAGCCATCTACTTCCAAAAACTTAGCCATTGAAAACCCTATGGGCCACAATAGTCCGAACCACAACCGATCACAGGTATGGATCAGTATCGAGCAGCGTTTCGTTCCGTTGTGCACAGAGTCGCAATGAGTCGGGGGCTGGCTTGACAACACATAACCACAACATCACCCCAAAATGACCCCAAAGGGTTCCCAAGAGCTGAGGTGGAAGGAGAAAAAACCCTCCATGGTCCCTCAATACAGCAGCAAAAGCCCAGTTTCTGGCAGGTTCTGGGTGTGACATTTGCAGTGAGACACCCCACGCCTCATCCTGAGCTTCCTTAGGACCAAGATGTCACTGAGACCAAGCCAGATTCCTCCCCTTTCCTGGGCTTCCTCTTAGATTTTAGACGACAAAAGAAAAGCTCCAGCTCCTCCCCCTCTTCCCTCTTCCCTCTGCCCGGGCCCTGAGATCCGATCTCCCCCTTAAACAAAGCCCCTTGTTCATTTAGGGGACACGATGTGCTGAAAGCAGATCTCCAGGACTCCGGAGGGAGCTGGTTTCTGGGCTTCTGCCCACACTAAAGCCAGCTTTTGATTTGGTCCATCCTGCCCCACCTCCAAACCCTTTCAAGACGGAAATTAAATTCTTCTGAATATTGAGGCTCCCTTTCAGCTGCTCTCAGCGGGACTAGAAGCACCAAGGGCTCTTAACTCTCCCCAGCAAGCCCCAGGCCCCTTGTCATTGAGTAGCAACCCTATAGGACAGCGTAGAACTGCCCTATAAGGTTTCCAAGGAGTGCCTGGTGGATTCCAACTGTTGAACTTTTTGGTTGGCAGCCACAGGTCTTAACCTCTGTGAAGATTTACTCTAGTTTGAAATTAACAGTTTCAATCCTGACGTTCAAAAAACAACTTAGGAAGCACCTGGACTGTGGGTCTGGATGTACCCGGTCAGGTTCCGCTCTGGCACTTGCTGGCTGTGTGATCATGGACAGGTAACTCAACCTCTCTGAGTTTGGGTTTTTGCCTTGGTGAAATGGAGGCATTAATACCTCCTTGGCAGGGCTCGTGGTGAGGATTTGAGGGCAAAGAGTGGGAGCTCAATTATCAGAAAGCATTTTTATTTTCAGGAAGCATACATTTTACAGATGAGAAGGATGGAGGCCTAAGAGGAATCGGGGCTCCATAGGCTTCTGAACCACTGTGGGGCCGTTTCAGTCCAGCTCAAGGGTACAGGGCCAAGGCTGGGCTGTGCTGGGCAAGTCCTCTGCAAGAGCTTGGCTTTCGGGGCACTTGGGAGGAACCTGAAGGCCACCTTGCATTTGCAGGTGTGATCTCCTCCGACCTCCTCACAGCTGTGAAATCGGGAAAGCAAACCTGACTGGGCTGCTGAGAGGGGCTGACGGTGTCCTGAATGAGGCCCTGGCACTGCACCTGGGCAGTCAGGTGTTTGGGGGATGGTCGTTCCCAGCCCCCCTTCTCTGCTGCCTTATTTTACCCCTAAGCCAGGGGCTAACATGCAGCTGTGCACCCTGAATCGACAGGGGAGGAACCTGGGAGCCCAGGGACAGAGTCTGTCTTGCCCAAGTTCTCTCAGGGCCTCTGAGGCAGACATTTTTCATATTTGTAGACAGGGAAGATTGGCCTGAGAGGAGGTGGATGAAAGCAGAAAAAAGAACTAAAATGATTTCCTTTTGTCTACTGTCCAGGAAAGGGGATTTGCCCCCAGTGGCCTGAGGAAGGAGGGAAGGCAGCCATCTCATCTCCTTTTTCTCTCTAAAACACCAAACCTGTTGTTGTCAGGTTGATTTCAACTCATAGCCACCCTACAGGACAGAGTAGCACTGCCCCATAGGGTTTCCAAGGAGCAGCTGGTAGATTTGAACTGCCCATCTTTTTGGTTAGCAGCTCGAGGCTTAACCACTGTGCCACCAGGGCTCGTTTCCTCTCTGGAGGCAATAAAATATCAGGGGGCAAAAAAGAGGCCCAGGTGGGCACCTAAAGGGCTTGGGGAGAACAGCGGCCCAGGTTGGGAGGATGGGCTTGGGGCTTCCTCAGTCTGCTCCCAGGTGACTTTCTCTTTGTTTCTCTTACCTCCAGTGTCTTTCTCTGTCTTGGTCTCTCTCAGCTCTGTTTTGAACGATTGACCAAAGGAAAGGAGAATCTGAGGCAGAGACACAGGTTTTTTTTTTTTCTTGGAGCGGGGTAGGTGTGTGCTGTGGTGCAGTAGGTGGAGGGCTAGGCGTGTGCTGTGGTGGCCTAGCTGGAGGGCTAGGTGTGTGCTGTGGTGGGCTAGGTGGAGGGGTAGGTGTGTGCCGTGGTGGGTAGGTGGTGGGGTAGGTGGAGGGGTAGGCGTGTGCCATGGTGGGTAGGTGGTGGGGTAGGTGTTTGCTGTGGTGGGGTAGGTGGAGGTCTAGGTGTGTGCTGTGGTGGGGTAGGTGGAGGGTAGGTGTGTGCCGTGGTGGGTAGGTGGTGGGGTAGGTGGGTGGGTCGTGGGGAGTTAAGGTGACGCTTGAACTAATCTCATGGCAGAACCAGGAATTGGGAGGCCCCGCTAGGCTGTTGAGAAGTATCTGGAAAACCAAGAGATTCAGTTCCTGACATGTGCCACGGCCTTTCACCTCCAGGCCTTAGCAGAGGCTGTTGGCCTGCCTGGAGCCCTCCCTCCTCCCTCTCCTCATTAACCCTTACCATTCTTCAGGCCTGACCATCCCTCGTGTTCTGTGCCCCCTTCTGTGCCAGGTCCTCCAAACTCCCCTCATCACACACCCAGTGCCCTGCCCTGTCATTGCTGATGATACATTTCTCTCCCGCTGGGCAGGACCCGAGTCCTGTTCACTGTTCTGTGGCCATCGGCTGGGACCCCAGTACCCAGAAGGTGCTGGGTCAACATCTGACTGAAGAACAACCAGTGAGGGGTTTACAGTTAGCCAGGAAGGTGTGCGGGAGAAAGTATGTGTGGGTGTGTGGGTGGGTGGAAGGTAGGAAACGTGGAAATTGGGTGTGTGTGGCTCCTAGCAGGCAGGGGCCGGTCCCCTGGGAGATGGCGGCTAACCCAAAGCCTGGAGGGGCCCCCAAGATTCTGTATGGCAGCAAACTTAGCTCCTTCCATGAGCTTGGCCTTCACACCCTACCTCGCAGTTAGTTCCATGGAGTATCAGCCTCCCTCTCTCCCTCTGTCTCTTCCTTCCTCAATTTACTGAGCAACTATTATATGGAGCCCTGGTGGCACAGTGGTTAAGAGCTAAGACTGCTAACTAAAAGGTCGGCAGTTCAAATCCACCAGTTGCTCCTTGGAAACCCTTTGGGGCAGTTCTACCCTATCCTCTACGGTCACGGAACGACTTGGTGGCCATGAGTTTTTTGGTATGTGCTAAACGTTGGGGCCCAGTGGTGAGCAACAATCAAACACAACGGTGGTCAGCGTGGTGGAGAAACCAGAGAGCTCTGAGAGTTTGATGGGACTTGCCCCAGTTGGGGGGAAGCTGGGAGAGCCACGGTGTTCCTGAGGGAGCTGCTGCTGTTGTTAGCTGCCGTTGAGTCGCTGTTCCCTGACTCACGGTGACCCCATGCACAGTGGGCTAAAACTGCCCTGTCTGGCGCCACACCCGTGACTGGCTGCGGATCAGACTGTGGCGATCCACGGCGTTTTTAGTGGCTGATTTTTGGAAGCAGATCACCAGGTCTTTCTTCCTGGCCTCTTAGTCCGGGAGCTCCGCTGAAACCTGTTCAGCATCACACAAGCCTCCACTGACGGATGAGGGGTGGCTTCTCATGAGGTGCATTGGCTGGGAATCGAACCTGGGTCTTTCACACAGAAGGCGAGAATTCCACCACTGAACCACTACTGCCCTCTGAGGGAGCTCTGTCCCCTTCTCATCTCTCCAGCCCCTCCCCAGTTACCCCAGATAATCCCACAGGTTTGTAAAACCTGGGGGCCTAGTTATATAAATGCAGCTCTGGGACAAGCTGGGGTGGGGGGTGAAAGGGGGCCGCCTCCATATCTACATCCTTTGTCCTGTACAGACATTTATTTGGGATCCACCTAGGGAAGGCTTCCTGGAAGAAGTGTCGGCTGAGCCGGTGTCACCATCCTTCCTTCCTGCCTCCCTGCCTTCCTTCCTCTTTCGCTCTCTCCTCCTCTCAAGCTGGGCTCCCAGCCACAAGGATGGGCAGGGGGAGGTTATTGCAGGGCTGCAAGTGAAGACACTGTGAAGTTACAAAGCAGCGTTCCTTCCTCTGGGCAGATCCAGCCAGCACCTGGGCGTCTGGCTTGGCTGGCTTTCCACCCCACTTACCCATCCACCGGTTGCCTTTGTGCAGTGCCCACCTGCACGTCTGTATGAGGCAGCCCTGGGAGTCAACCCCCAAACCCAGCTTGGGGGAGGCCAAGGGCAGAGAATGAAAGCCCCACTGGGAGACTCGGAAGACAGGCCATACCCTTTCCCTGCCTCCAAAGGTCACCTTGCCTGCCTTCAGTGCCGCTTTCAGCTGCTGCCAGTCCACTCCCCCCACTCCTCCCCACCCCTGCATCGCTGGGCCTCCCCGAGGAGGAAATTGTACCTCTAACTTTTCCAAGGGTTTTTAGCCAGGCTATTCTGAGGGTGAGGGGTTTGGGGTGGGGAGGACAGCTCACGATCCGCTGAAACCAGGGTGGACACATTCAGGCCTTTAACATCCGGGGGTGAATGGGGAGCTGGAACTGAAGGACGAAGTCCAGGGTTTGCAAAGTCATGCTTACAGTCCCAGCCTGTGCACGTGAATCTAATCCCACAGCCCGCGGGGACAGGGCCTTCCATGTACCGATGTCCCCTCGGCTGGCACGAAGGCCCCAGGCTGGCTTCATGGGTGTGGACCTGTGCAGGTGCACATGGCCCTGGGCTCAGAAGGGCCCCCTGCTTAGTTTAATGCTCTGCTGTTGCCATTAAGATTCTTAGTCTTTCAACAAAGGGGCCTGCATTTCAGTTTTGCAGCCGGTCTTTCAAAGGACAGAGTGGCAAGGTCAGTGCCCTGAATTTCATCTCTGGGCTCCAGCTGGAAGGCCCAGAAAGCGCCCTCCCCCATCAGAGAATCGGAATTTGTGGTTTGAGAGGGGCAGGAGTCCCTGGGTGGTGCAAATGTTAATGCGCTCACCTGCTAACTGAAAGATTGGCTGTTCAAGCCCACACAGGCACCTCGAAAGAAAGGCCCGGTGATCTAAAAAAAAAAACTACCTTCCAAAAAATCAGCCACTACAAACCCTAAGCAGTCTAGTTCTACTCTGACACACGTGGGGTCACCCGGAGCCTGAACCTATTCAATGGAAACGGTTTATTTTAGCGGGGGCGGGTAGGGAGGAGGGGGAACGAGTTAGTGCCAGAGCCTCAGCTACCCCAGGCTTCCTCTACCCTGGACCAGGCACTTTCCAAGGAGTCCCAGCCTGGCAGAATGGGCCTCAGTTTCCTCATCTGTATAATGGGGGTTGTAAGTGGTGGGAGTGGCCCTGGTGGTGCAGTGGTTAAGTCTTTGGGTGCTAACCGAAAGGTTGGCAATTCGAATCTACCAGCTGCTCCCTGGAAACCCTATGGGGCAGTTCTACCCTGTCCTATAGGGTTGCTATGAGTCAGAATCGACTCAAGGGCAACAGGTTTGGTTTTTTTCAGGTGGTGGGGAGGAGCTGAAATAATGACGTAATGGGCCTGGCCTGTGACACGGCAGATGTCAGTGCACTTCCTTGCTGGTCACCTCTGTAAAATGGGGGTGTACACGCCCGTCCACGGGGCATCTGTGGGGATCATATGAGAATGAGTAGGTGGCATGCCTAGCTCAGTGTCACGCAGGCTGGGCCTCAGGGCCTGCACTGAGGCCAGACAAGTGATGGGGAGGTGGGGGCAGACCAGCTCCCTGTGCTGCTCGTCCTGCAGTGGATATGGCCGCCTTTCCCTGTTGGGCTGGGTGGGGGCTGGGGGTAAAACATGCAGAAGCACCCGCACAGTGTGTGGGGGGGCGGCCACCAGGGCGGCACTCGATGCCAGATCTCGCTCTCTCCTCGTCCTCCCCCTCACCTTCCCTAGCACCTTGGGATGGAATACCTGCCAGGCCTGCAGTGGAGCCCCACCCACACATGGTCAGGGACACTTAGAAGGGCAGGGGGCGCAGGCGGGCCTGGAGCTCAGAGGCACTGGGCTGTGGACAGGAGTTGGGGGGCATCCCAGGTGGCGACTGGTGTGAGCCGAGGACCTGGGGCTCAGGGAACAGAGGCTCTGACTCTGGGAGCTGGGGGCATTCTCTCCCTCACTTCCTATGGGCTCCCCACAAAATTCTCCACTTGTCCTTGTAAGACCCTTGAGCCCTGAGGAATGAGGGCTTGGCCCCAGGTCCCCTCAGGGAACGGCAGTGGCTGCCTGTGGCGGTGGGCCGAGTGGGGGTGACGGTGGGCAGGTGGTGAGGGCCTCCTAATGAGGTGCCCATGCACTGTCGAGCCGGCACCCTCCACGGGCCAGGCAGGCACCCCGGGTGCCAGGCAGGCTCATCCATCATCAGAGGGGATAATTGTTCCCGGAGGTGGGCGGGCTCAGCCAGACGTGTGCCTTTCCAGAACAAACACTCCTCAGGCCATTTATCAAATTTAGCCACATCTCCCTTATTCCTCCCTCCCCCTTCTACTTCAGTCAAGGAAACTTTCTTTTAATGAAGATGGATGCAAAGCAATGAATATCTTGGCAAACATAAGCAGGCTCACAATTCAGGACTCGTTCGGGGAAGTGAAAACCCCGGATGGTGCTGAGTTTGAAGAAATGTGTCAGAGAATGCTGAGGGTCCAAGCCTTCAGGGAGTTTTGGCATGGACGTGGGGACACGGCTGCCCGCCCCCATGAAGCTCTCTTACTGTCCCCTCCCCTGCTGCAGCTAGAGCTCATCCTATAACACTCACTTGAGCAGTCACCCCGTCCCACTGTCCCACACTCTGCTCCCAGTTGCCATTATTTTGCTTGGTGTCAGTCTCTGCCCAGCATAGGGCCTGGCACAGGGCAGCAGCTACCCAATTAATGGGCTCGGCCCCGCACTTCATGCTGCTGGGGAAAGGGGCCTACTGCTTTCCTTTGAGCTTCTGGAGTCCGCTATAGGAATCGCCAGGGTTTGTGGAAATGCCCTTGGCAATTCCCTTCCCCTCTCTGGGCCTCAGTCTCCCCAGCTGTAAAATGGGGAGAGGGTTGGACCACATCAACAAGGGTTTTTCAGAGCTGTTATTTTATGACCGTGATTAACTTGTGATTGTGGGAGGGGGCTCTGGAAGCCCCTGAAGACAATGGGGTGTCCATTACGGAACAGGCCAGAGGGGGATTTAATGGATGGGCCCTGGGCATTGTGTCCCACGTAGCCAGGCCTGTCACAGACTGCACAGAGGCCAGTGGGCTCTTGCCTCCAGAAAGAGAGAGGGGGCAGGCATGTGGGGAGGGGTCTGCAGATGGGGAGCACCAAAGGGGCCCAGCCCGGGGATGCTCAGAGCCCTTGCTCCAGGCTGGCTCTGTCGCTGGCCACTGGGGGAAGTCATGTTTGCTGGACCTTAGCTTTCTCATCTGTCCATTGGGCATGATAACGATGCCCTTGTGTGAGGCTCCGAGGTGGGTGCAGGTGTGAGAGGATCACACACAGGGAGAGAGAACACTGACTGAGCATCTCCTGTGCCCTGAGGCTCACGCACTGCCTCACTTAGGTTGTACAGCAGCAGTCTGAGGTGGATTATCGTCTTGTTTATTGAGGCAGACTGTGAAGCTCAGCAAGGTGTGCTGACTTGTCCAAGGCCACGGAGAGATCATGGAGGAATTGGCTCAGGCCCATCTGACTCTAACGCCCGTGTTCCCAAACGTGATTTTCCCTGAAGGCAGGGAAAGAGATGGCACATGGCTTTCAATCTAAGTGCTAATTCTGACTGACTGGTGAAGGAGGCTTGGAATGGTGTGTTGAGAAGGATTCTGAGGTTGTGCCTGGGTTTGGTGGGAAGGAATGTAGGAATAGATTTGTGATGTCTGCCATGGGTGAGGGCATAGGGAGTAGTAGTACTTGTGCTGGGTCTGTGTCAGATACTGTGTACTGACTGCTGGTCCTTAAGCCCCAGTGAGCCACACTGACCCCTGCAGGGAGCAGTGAGCATTGCAGGGAAAGTGACAGCTCCAGAATATCAAGCTTTTGGGGTAATACTGTGAGAACATGATGAGGGGAAACAGGAACATGCAGGCTTGACTGTGAGCATAAAACTAAGGAAGTGGGAAGCAGAGGCCAGTGCTGGGGGACCCTTGGGGTTTATCTAGCCAACACCTTCATTTTACAGATGGGGAAACTGAGGCCCAGAGAGCTTCCTCTATGGAATCCATGATAGGTTTTACTTGAAATTTGAAGAATATGGGGTGTCTGAGTTAGTGGAAAGTTTGGAGTCAAGGAGAATGGGGTAAAAAATCCCACCCTTTCCCCCCATGACCCTGGCCGTGAAATCACTTTTTGCCCCAGAGCCTCAATTCTCTCATCTTTAAAACGGGCTTAGAAGATTAGAGCCTGCTGTGTATTGGGGGCTCTCTGGGTGTCAGCCAGTATGCCAAGTACTTTGTGGGCATCACCTCACTGACCCTTCCACGAGGGGGGCACCAGCCCCACTTTACAGAGGTGAAGCTGAGTTCCAGAGGAGCTAAGTTCCTTGCCACAGTAGCTAGGTAGTCTAGCCAGGACCCAGGCAGCCTGATCCTTCTGCTGGACTCACTGTGCCTGACCCAAAGTGAAGCCTGAGTGAGCGTGAACCAGACTCCCTGGAGAGCTGGTGAATAAATGCAGATTCCTGGGCCCTGCCCCAAACTCTGATCCAGGAGGTCTGGGGTGAGTCCCGAGAAAGTGGCCATTTAACAAGCTCCCTCCCATCGTTCCTCGCCTCACAGTGTTGTTGCAGGGGGCCCACAGGTCATATTCTCAGAAAAACTGCAGCTGTGCCCTCTACAGAGCCCCAACAGAGAGCCTGGCCTTAGAAGGTTGCAGACGATTGTATGAATATAATTCTAATAATAATAGAGCAAAGCAGATATATAGCCCACTATGTGCCAGGCACGGTTTTAAGCACTTTTAATATTTTAAAAATTAATTAAGATGAACATGTTTTACTTTATACTAAATAATAATTTAATACATATTTAATTTCATATTTTGATTCATTTAATCCTCACACCAACCCTCTGAGGTAGGTACCATTATTGTTCCCATTTTACAGATGGGGAAATCAAGTTGCAGAAAGCTTAGGTAACTTGCCCATGACCCTACATTTGGTAATAGCTGGTTACTCGAGCCAACTTAATTATAATTACCATTATTTTTTATCTTTTCCTTGCATCTATCTATACCGATGCTCCTGTAGGGTCTGTGCGGGGGGGGGGGGGTCCCGGGGGAGCCTGTATTCGGGGTTTAGGGGAGTAGGCAGTGCGTGTGTTAAGACCAGGGAGCCTGAGGTTGGGCAGCACCCAGGTCTATTCCACAGGTGGGGAGATCAGCAACCGGCTTTGCCCTGAGCTCCGACCTGATTTCCAGGTGCAAATCTCGCCTGTGAGCTGGGGAGGGAGGCTGGTGGGCAGTGCCCGGCTGAGGTGGGTGAGTGTGAGCGCCCACCTGGCAGGCCCAGTCCCCCTCCCTGCATCCAGGACTCCAATGGGACCCTTGGGGCTCCTACCTTCTTCCCCTGGGCTGCTCCCATGGCACGAGGTGGGCACCAGGCCTGGGCGGGGGGCAAGACGGGGCTCCTCCTTCAGCCGTGGATCTCAGGAGCCAGGCCCAAGAGGCTCCTTGGGCCAGGGCCCCTTGTCGTCTTGCGGCTCATTCTCCTCAGCACAAAGGCGGCTTTCACAGCTGCTCCTAAGCCCGAGTGCCTCAGAAAGGCTTAGGGCGATTGATCCTGACAGTGGGGGCTGGTGTCCCCAGGCAGTTCACCTCCCAGAGCCCTACCACTCTCAGGGAGGGAAACTGAGGCAGCCGGGGCAAGGGACAGCACAGCAACCCTCTCCCCAAGCAGCCTGCAGCTCAGGCGTGGCGGATGACCTCTGGCTGGGCTGAAGGCAGGACTTGGCCTTCGTGCCAGGCTGGCACTGCTCAGTAGACAGGGCCCAAACAATGGAGGTTGCGTGCCGGCGGCCGGGGTGCGGGCTTGGGTGGGCTTGCTTGAGGTTGTAAATCTCCAGCCGGACTGCCTCATTAATAACAGATCCTTGAAGACACTCGGAGTCCAGCGCTCTCCCGGGGCAGAAAGTCTGACAGCAGAATCCTCCATTCAATGGGGCAGCGGGCCAGGCAGGGAGGGCTGGAGGGAGGCTGGCCTGGGATCAGGCCAGAAAAATATCTGGAGGCCAGATTCCAGGCCTTGGACCAAGTTCTTAAAGTCCCCCAGGCAGCCACCCGTCTCCTCACTGGCTACCCCTTGATGCCAGCATGGGGACAGAGATTAAGGCTGGCATCCTCCTCAGGCTTGAATTCTAGCTCTGCCTCTGACAACCATGTGACCTTGGGGACATGATTTGACCTCTCTGGGCCTCACCTTCCTCTCTGTGTGCGTGTGGTGAGGTAACCATTCACAGGGCACAGGGCTGTTCCCAGAGCGGCAAGGCAGAAGGTGTGTACAGCTGGAGTTGCTGTTTTATTAAGGCATGAATCAGATCATGTCACTTGCTGTCTTAGAACTGGCTGCTAGCTTCCTTTCATCAATAGGAAGGAATCCCCCATGGTCCACAAGGCCTGACCATCAGCCTTGGGGGCCTCCTGGACCTCAATTCCCAGACCGCTCCTCCCTGACAATTTCCGGACCATGTAAATATATAAAAATATAAAAGTCCCTTGAAATCAGGTAGTCAAGAGCATTCAAGAGGGAACAACTCGTCGCCGCCAAGTCGATTCCGACTCATAGTGACCCTACAGGACAGAACTGCCCCATAGGGTTTCCAAGGAGCGGCTGGTGGATTCGACCTGCTGACCTTTTGGTTAGTGGCTGAGCTCCAAACCACCATGCCACCAGGGCTCCACAACAAGGCAACCCTCAATTTTCTGAAGACTTTTACATTTTAAAAGAGGAGGAAGCATACCTGGAAGTTCAAAGTTGTAGGCTGTACCTCCAGGGAAAGGAGAGGAAACCCTTTTTTCACATTAGTAGGAAAATACCTGTCAGCAGCAGTTGATAAAGTGAGTTGGAGAGCTGGATGTCCTTCTTGAGACGGGCTAGGGCAGAACACTTCGTGACAGGGTGCCCTGGTAGGGACGGGAAACCAGGAGAGAGGAGCACCAGATACCACGCAGTGCGGACCACATTAGCTCACACCCCAGACACAACAATCACTGCTCTCATTGCCAGGTGTGATCTACTGGTCTGTATTTAGCCCACGGAGAAAATCATTGACCCACAAATTCAAATTGTCATTGAATTTAAGTTACAAAGAACCTTAAGGAAATTGGGCCACATATAGATAAGGTTGCCTAGTTACCTAATTAGTGCAATAATTACACAATTAACATTCCTGTTCCAATAAGGGTTTGTTCTGTAGGATGGAATTGTTTAAGAAAATCACTGCTGGATTTTTACTGGATTTTACACTTTGGAAAAAGGGGCATAGGAGCTCTTTTCCCCACTCCAGGACCTTTGCACTTGCTATTCCCTCTGTCTGGAATGCTCCCCTTGTCCCCAGTCTTTTGATTTTTGCATGATTCTTTTCCTTTCATCCTTGAGGATCCACTACCGCCTCCTCAGAGAAGCTGACTGCCCCCCACCCCAGGCTCTCCGTTGATTATTTCTTTCACAGCACTTATCAGCAGCTGAACTTCTATTATTTCTGTTTACTGTCTGTCTCCTCCGCCTGGAATGTCGGCTCCACAAAAGCTGGAGCCTGATCTGTCTTGTTCTTCAGTTTATCTGCGGATGCAGAACAGTGCTCAGCACGTTGTAGTTGCTCAGTAAATACTGGTGGATTGAATGAAGAAATGATGGAAGAACAAATGAAGTGGTCTAAGGACGCAGCGTTTAATACACTCCAGACTCAACTCAGCCTGAGTCCTCGGTACGTGGCAGTATTGATACTGCTTTTATGGTTATTGCCGCTTTTCCTCCAACACCTATGGTCCCTCCAGCCAAGCAAACATGTGGCCTCCTCCTTCTGCCCCTTCTTCCAGCCCCAGCCCCCGTCTGAGACGCTCCTGCTCTTTTTCTCCCTGTTCCAGTCATAGCTTGGGTACTGCTTCTGACTTTCTGTAGTAAGGAGAAAGTCCACAGAATTTTAAAGGGCTAAATTGGCAGAGTCAGATGGAGCAGTAAATGTTCCCTAAGTCAACTCCCAGGATCTAGCTCCTTTGGCAACCCTCCCGTAATTATCCACCAGCTTGGCTCTGGGAGGAGGGAAAAGGAATTTTACACATTTATTAATTCTTCTCCATCTGCTTGGAGTCCTGCTGAAATGTGACTTATATTTGCACTGGAGTCTGGTTGGTGGAGCCCTCGGTTGGGTCATGGTCAGAAGTCCGGCTCTTGGGAGGGTGTGAGTCTGAAACGCAACATTCAGAGCACATGCCGTGGACAGGCTGCGCGAGGATGGAGGCCCGGAGCCTAGCACAGTGCCTGGAACCGAGCAGGTGCTTTAACACACACACCAAAACCAAACCCGCTGCTGTCGACTCAATTCTGACTCATAGTGACCCCACAGGACAGAGTAGAACTGCCCCATAGGGCTTCCAAAGAACAGCTGGTGGGTTTGAACTGCCAACCTTTTCATTAGCAGCCGAACTCTTAACCACTAGGGCTCTATGCATATACTGGCGATTTAGCAAAAGCCAGTTGGTGATGGAGGTCAAAGGTTCTAGATCAGTCTTTGCCCCAGTCTCTGTGTGACCCGGCCACGTCTCTTAGCCTCTCCCTCTACATCTGCAAAATAGGGATAAACACCTGCCTCATCTTGACCCACAAGGCTGCTAAAGGCTCAGAGGAAGCAAGACTTACAAAACATGGGAAGGTTTTTAAAAAACTAAAAAAATCCCCTGTACCCATCCCTCCATCTTGAAGCTGTGATGGCTGTTGTGGAGAACATCGACTCAGAGGTTCTGGGAAAACATCGGGTGTCTTTAGAGGTATCAGCAGGCGAAGGAGGAAGAGGAGAGAGGGAGCGTTCTGCTCAGTGTGGTTTTCTGGGTTAAGGGTACTTGAAGAGTCTGCTTCATTGTCATCGACACAGACTGGGATTCCAATCCTTATTGTGAGGCTCCTTAGCTATGTGACTTTGAACAAGCTACTTGGCCTCTTTGAGCCTCATTTTCCTGATGTGTGAAAATGGTCCCCACCCAATGGGGCCATAAAGATAAAATGAGGTAATCCACAGCTCTGAGCAGAGTGTCTGCAAACAGCAATTCTCCACAGAAGTTAGGTGCTGCTGCTACTATGTTAATGATAAACCAGAAAAACCAAACCCATTGCCGCCGAGTTATTTCAGACTCATAGTGACCCATAGTGACCCTATAGGACAAAGTAGAACTGCCCCATACAGTTTCTAAGGAGCGCCTGGTGGATTCAAACTGCCGACCTTTTGGTTAGCAGCCGTAGCACTTAACCCCTACGCCACCAGGGCTTCTGTGACCGATGACAAATCCACTGCCTTCTGGTAAGTCCCAGGTAACCAGTTCCATTAAGCTCAATATGGTTTCTCCAGAGGTGGGTAAGGGGGAAAAGTCTTACCACCCTACCCTTTCAATCTTAGGCTGCCACCTACTGTTGAGGATCAGAATTACAGCTTCTGGAAAGATCTTGGTGTGACTAAGCTGCAGACACCTCCCTCCTCACTACCCTCTCCTCACTCCCAGTGTGGGGGGTATATTGCTGGGGGTGAGGAGGGGCAGGGAGAGAGAAATACAAGTCCCAAATTCTGAGGCCATGATTATCTTGCAGAGATCTCCGAAGTCTTGTCCACCCCAACGATGGGAAAATCAGCCCCCAGGTCTTGTCCATTTTACTTCTTGAATATCCCTGGGACCCGTCGCCTTCCCATCTCCATGCCACCTTCTGGTCCTGGTCACCACCCTCCTTACCTGAAGATGCCGCAGCCTCCTCACTGGCCTCTCTGCCTCCATTCCCTTCAGCCACGTCACTCCCCAGCTTAAAACTTCTCCCCACAGCCCTGGGACAAAGTCCAAGCTCCTTTGCCTAGCTCACAGGGCTGTCAGCCCTGCCCACTCAGCCCTCTCTCCCTTCTAGCCCTCTCCAGCTTCCAGGCCTTGCACTCGCAGTTCCTTTGCCTGGTACACTTCTGCCTCACCACCTCTCAGGCTAACTCCTGTGTTCTCCAGGCTCACTGTGGATGCTGCTTCCTCCAGGTGACTTCCCTGATCCCCCAAGGCTGAGGATGGGGTCAGGCCACATTGCCTCTTTATCTGTGCGCCCCCTCCCCTCCTCTAACCGGATGACAAGCAGGGACTGTGTCTCGTTTAGTCAATTCAGTCAGCAGTTCGAAGCCACCACTCACTTCTTGGAAACCCTGTGGGGCAGTTCTACTCTGTCTTACAGGGTTGACTCGATGCCAGCGGGGTTTTTTTTTTTTTTGGTAGCCCTGTGGAGAGCACAAGGAGGAAGGAGAAGCTGCCAAGCAAAGGGACAATTCCAGGCAAAGTTCCAGCTTCTGCCTGACCCCACGGGGACACTGGAGTGTGGGTCATGCCTCAGGTCTAGGGGCTGGTTTTTCTCCACCCACCATTAGTGAGCCAGTAGCTAAGAGCTATCCTGGAGTTGACGTAAGCTCCTTGCACTTCGTGGTCATGGTTCTCTACAAGTAGCCCAAGTTTAGCTCTCTGAGAAGAGTGCAGGGCTAATGGGTAGAAGTGTGGGGCTGCCCTATAGAAGCAAAGGCTAGGAGAGGGCCCCAGCGGGGTGCCTGCCCAAGCTCCCCGGGTCTCTGTAAGAGCCTTCCCCCAGCTCTTTGATTCATCTAATTGACGTTTTCTCAGTCACTTATAAAGAGTAGTGCAATGCAGCTTCTAGAGAAGTTTCATCTGTCTTCTCTTCCAACCAGGTGGCCACTCTGTCCTTTTTAAATAGTGGCTACTGCCAAGAGTGCTCTGTCTAGCCCTGCCTCTGGCCCCAAGCTCATTTTACAAGTCTTTACTGGCTCTTTTTAATTACATAAGTTATTCTTCCTTGAGTCCCTGGGTGGTGCAAACAGTTAACGTGCTGGGCTGTTAACCAAAAGGTTGGAGGTTCGAGTCCACCCAGAGGCACCTTGGAAGAAAGTCCTGGAGATCTTCTTTTGAAAAATCAGCCATTGAAAGCCTTATGGAGCACAGTTCTACCCTGACACATGTGGGGTCACCATGAGTCGAAGCTGACTCCTTGGCAACCGGTTTCCTTATTCTAAAGGAAAAGTTCCAACAATACAAATATGTTTATAGTAAAAATGGAAATTTCCTGCCACCTCCGTTCCCAGAGTGGGTAGCTAGGGCAAGCATTATACTGACACGGGTGTCTGTGTAGGTGGGTATTTGGGGTTGCCAGGCAAACTCCCTTTTATCCTGGAAGGTGATTTAGGATAGTGGAGGAGGAAGAGGCTGTAGAACTGGCAGGGTAGCTGGCTAGGTGCCTTCTTCTGACTTCCGCAGCCAAGCCTGCATCCCATCAGGCTTTGGGCATTGATTTTGTCACCACTGCAACCACCCCTGGTCCAAGGTTCCCACATTCTGTCCTCCTCTCCATCCCAAGCCCTCTTGGCACGTTGAAGCCCTCTTCCTTGAGGCCTGGGATCTGAGAGCGCCATGCTGCTGGTGTGCACGGACTCCAGCTTCTGCTATCTCACAGCTCAGGGCATTTGGACCAGGGATGGGCCATCTTCTTGATGAGGCTCGCTGTCTCCCTGGTACACATTCCAGGGCCGATGCTTTCTGCTCCTACGACCCACTCCCGGGACTCTGTCTCCGACCTGGGTACTGGTCCCTTCTCAGAGACTCCAGGCAGGGTCTTTGTATCACATCCCTTGGCCTTATCAACTAAGCGTGCTCCTGTGGCCTTCCAGGAGTCAGTATCTGTGTCTCTTGGCGGCTGTTCCCTATGCAGCGAAGGTGAGGAATGCCGGAGAACTCACAACACCCCACCCCAGCCACCCTCAGCGAATGACTGATTGAAGTATTTATACCCCACCTCCCTCACCTGTTGGGTAAGGTCTCTCTGAGGCATATGTGCTCTACGCTGACCCCTAGAGCTTCCCTGTGGGACTAAGCTCCTGTCACCCACAGTGGTGATGGTAGTGGTGTTGCCATCGAGTTGATTCCGACTCATAGCGACCCCATGTGACAGAGTAGAACTGTCCTATAGGGTTTTCTAGGCTGTGATCTTTAAGTGAGCAGATCGCCAGGTCTTGCTCCCACGGAGTTGCTGGGTGAGTTTGAACCACTAACCTTCTGGTTAGCAGCCAAGCACTTAACTGTTGCCATTGTGCCCCCAGGACTCCTTGCTGCAGTGCCTGATGGATCGATAACCAAACCGGATGCCATCAGGTTGACTCGGACTCATGGCGATCCCATGTGTCAGAGCAGAACTGTGCCCCGTAGGTTTGCAATGGCTGATTTTTCAGAAATGGATTGTCAGGTCTTTCTTCCAAGGTGCCTCTGGGTGGACTTGAACTTCCAGCCTTTTGGTTAGCAGCCATGTGTGTTAAATGTTTGCACCACCCAGGGGCCCTGTTGGCTTAATAACACCCCCTTTATTGATTGCCTTCCCTTCCCTATCTCACTTCCCAGCTCCCCAGCCCATGTTTCCCGATGTCACCTCCCAAATAAACTACCTGCACTTGAAGCTTGTCTCAGCGTCTGCTCCTGGGGAGTCCAACCCAAGGTGGCCGAGATGCTTTCCTTCAAGCCTGCCTCACAGTTGGGCTTTCTCAGCTCTTCCCCCTTGCTCTACTCTCCAGCTTTGATTTTTGCCAACTTTCATTCAAACAGCAGGTCGTGACAATATCCTCCGGGCCCTACCCCCTGACTCCCTCTGTTCCTATACATCTGGTACATTGTGCTGGGGACCAGGGATTCTGTCACACCTCATCGAAATCACTATGAAACCGACAGCCTAACGATGGGCCTGAAGCTGTCATTGATCTGTCTAGCCTGCAACCCAAGTGAACTGAGTCTTAGACTAGTTCAATCCCAGGGAGAAACACTGCAACTTCAATGGTCAGAAAGTTCATTGAAAATCAGCACAAATAAAATTTAATGTTGGTCGAGTGTGGCCAGTCCGTCCTCGGGACGACAGTCAGCAGCCCTGACGGGAAGCACACCTGTTCTCTCAGTGGACGGCTGGTTATAGAAGGGCCCTCTGAGGCTGGTCACCTCCTGGGCAGGACATCTCAGCCCAGCAGCAGAGTTTTGTTTCCGCAGAGGGGGACGCTTGTTATGGTGTGTAGCAACCATCAACAGCCGCTCCCCTCTTCTCTTCCGCAGTCTGCTCGGCCAGTCTAGTCCACAGCCATCCCCGGCTCCGACTCCTAGGTCAGGCAGGAGTTTCTTCAGGCCCTGGGCCCAGGAGGAGTCAGAGGCCCTAATATACCTTCCGTGGCACACAGCCCTCCAGCTCTAACAGCTCCGGCCATCCCTCGTATTTGTTTGTTTTGGGGTCGTTCTTTAAGAACTAGAGAGGAAGGAGAGAGACACATCAGCACTGGGGGAGGCGGGTGAAGACGCACACCTGGTTTGCACTGTGCAGTAAAACCTAAATGCCTTCACCCACTTCATCCTTGCCATCACCCCACTGGGAAGGAGGTGTTGGATACTGCTATCCCATTTCACAGATGAGTAAACCGAGGCTTAGAGAGGGAATGCAACTTGTCCAAAGTCTCAGAGATGGGATGGGGAACCATGTGTGGAGGTTGGGGGTAGAAGAGGCTTGGACAGCTTTAGTCCCTCTCCCGCAGTCCTATACCGGCCTCTAAGACATCCCAAATAACAACAATAATAATGACAATCAAAAGAAGAATCCTGGTGATTTCTGAGTGCTTGCTCTGTGCCTAGCACTGTTCTAAGTGCCTTGTCTATTTAATCCTCACAACAGCCCTAGACATGCATGCTATTATCGGCCCATTCTACAGATGGGGAAAGAGAGGTACAGGGAGCCAAAGGCACTGCCTATTGCCCCACAGTTGGTATGTGGTGGAGCCACTGTGTAATAATAAATACATAAAAACACTAAAATCAGTTAAGACTGTGTTTAAATGCTTAAGCTGATGGTCCCACAGCTTTACTTGTAGAAGCAAAGAAGGCAATGCTAAAATCTACTATTGGAATAATAGTGGCTGACTCTTAAGAAGAAAAAAATACCTGGATTCTGCTTCTCTAAAACCTAGCTCCCACGTGTGGGAGCAAAGGGCACATTGGTTTTAATCACACCGAGGTCTCTGGTTCATTTCTGGGTGGTGGGTCCCTGTCGGGTGATCTCCTTAGTTGTGTATTTTTATTTGCTGTTGTGGCCCAGGGTTTATGGGTCTGGAAGCTCCACTTCAAGGAAGAACGGTGCTCGCTCCGGCAGTGTGGCCCCAAACCACTTCTACAAGGGTCCTACCCTCCTGCCTCACCCCCTAGACCTTCTAGAGCCCAACTGCCCCTGGCTGTGCCTTCTCCCCGGAGTGTACAAGCTGAGAGTGCTCCCGCTTTCTCCTTAGCACAGGCCACACAGTATTATTCCTTTTTTTTTTTCCCTTAAGGTATTTATAATTCCCTGAGTAAAAAAAGCAGCTGGTGTTGAGTCCATGACATCTTTGTAAACACATACAAACCAGGCCAAAATTGACAGAGCAAAAGTCCTTCCTCTCCAATCCGCGTCCCTCCTCCCTGGAGTTCAGCGGGACGGACCAGCCCTCCTCTGCCTTCCCTGCCTTCCCACAGCCTCCCTCACCCCCCAGCCCCTGTTGTCTGCTTCTGGCATCGGCCCCTCCCTGCCCCAGTGTGTTCCCAGGCTCAGCTGGAGATGCCATTTTGAAAGGATAAAGGCAGAAAGTCTGCGGAGGCCACAGGCCTGGAGTAGAAAGGCCTTAGCATGACCGAGTAGCTCTGAGCCCTGAGCAAGCTGGTTAACACCTCTCCAAGTCTCCGGTCCCTCAGCTGTAAAATGCAATGGGCATGGGCTGGATTGTGTTCCCACAACAAAGGAGCTGGGATCCTAACCCCACACCTGTGGATGTGATCCTGTTTGGAAGCAGGGTATTCTTTGTTACATTAATGAGACCAGTGTAGTTAATGTAGTTAATGAGACCAGTGTAGGGTGTGCCCCAGACCTCCTCACTTCCAGGTTATAAAAGGGGCGGATTGGACACAGACGCCCACACACTGGGAAAGACAGATGCCAGAGAGGATCCACCAGGAATCAGGGGGTGTTCTGGGTGGCTGCCAAAGTCCTGGAGGTGAACTTTTAGGTTCTAGAACTGTGAGAAAATAAATTTCTGTTCTATAAAGTCATCCACGTGTGATGTTTTTGTTATGGCAGCACTGGTGAACTAAGATGCGGGATAACAACCGCACCTGCTTCGTTGTGAGTGTGAAATAAACCCTGCACGTGGGACGCCGAGCCGTGCCTGCACAGAGCAAGCGCTTGCTGAGTGCCTGACTTCCTTATCCCCTGTCTGATGGTATCCCCCCCTGCTTAAGCACCCCTGGCTCCACACCGCCTTCAGGGCAGATCCGCTCTCCCCAGTGGTCCTGTGTGTCGGGAGCGTTGACCCTCAGCGCCTGTCCTGGGATCTGGACAGAGCTGGGGTGTTCTCACCTAAAGACCAGCCTGCTTCCTGCCTGGGACAGCCTGGCCAGTTCCCCAGTTTCAGAAGTGCTGCGGATGCACAGATGGGGGCTGCTGGACAAGGGGAGAAGGCACAGCGCTTCCCGGGGCCTCCGCCCTTGGCTGAGTCTCTCCTTCCTCCTATGGGTACCCCTCAAAATGCACATCTGGGCACCTTGAAGGCTCTCTCTGTCCAGGGCCCCCCAGGTAATGCCTGTGGGCCCCATACTAGGGGCCCTTCCTGGCTCCTTCCACTAGCCCAGGATGCTCCTCTGAGTCCCCTCTGGGCCATGAGCGCCCTCTCCACAGGGAGATTTAAGGGGCCTCAGAGCCCACCTGGTCCAAGCCCCCTCTCCCCCGTTACAGGTGGGGAGACTGAGGCCTAGAGGTAGAGGGGCTTGGCTGACAGCACAGCTGGGACCAGAGGCCGGGGTCCTGCCCCCTGCTGCGGCTCCCCCTCCCCCATCACGCAGGCTCCCTCACTGTGTTCCTTTCTTTTTGTTCCAAGCCTCACTTTTCTTCGTCCTTCTTTCCTCCTTTCCTTCCTCCCTTTTTAGGTTCTTATCTATACATAGGAAACCCCAGTGACACAGCGGTTAAGAGTTTGACTGCTAACCAAAAGGTTGGCAGTTCGAATCCACCAGGCGCTCCTCGGAAACCCTACGGGGCAGTTCTACTCTGTCCTATAGGGTCACTATGAGTTGTAATCGACTGGACGGCAGCAGGTTTGGTTTTCTGGTTTATCTATACACATATGCATTTCTCCATGATCCAGGTCTTTGCGACACAGTCAAGGCAGCTCCCTGCTGGGGGACTGGCCAGTCAGATGACGCTGACCACTGATGTGAATGACACCTGGTGGTCTCCCCATCCCGCCTGTGTGGAGATTCCTTCCCGCAATTAGCCCAGTGGCGAGTGAGTGTCAGGGTTCTAGGGTGATGCAATTGGTTTGCACCTGACTATTAACCAAAAGGTTGGTGGTTCACACCCACACAGAGGTCCCACAGGAGAAAGACCTGGTGATCTGCTCCCATAAAGACCATAGCCAAAAAAACCCTATGGGGCAGTTCTACTCTGTCACATGGGGTCACCATGAATCACAATCGACTTGATAGCAACAGGTTTAGGGGTGAGTGTCTTCCTTACCCCCACATCTTGTCTTTCTCTGGGGCTGGGAGGGGGCCAGGAACCTACCTGCTCAAATGGGCTTTTACTCTTGATGTCTTTGGTCCCCAAGAAGACCCAGCTGTCCCGGAACCCAAGCTGCTCTGCGTAGGAACTCCCCAAGTTGGAGAAGAGCTTCCTGGCCTCATCATTCATTCTGCAGAGGACAGGAGACGTCACAGTGGGTCAACAGGGAACCAGGGGGTGGGATGGAGGAGGACAAGGTTCAGAAGGTCACGCCTTGCTCTCCTCCGCCCTCCAGAGACACCTGGGTGGAGCCTGTGGTGCTCCGTTGCACTCAGTCAGAACAAGGGTGGAAGTGTCCCAAGCCTTTCCCTCCTACAGGGGGACTCGGATGGGGCTGGAGAGGTGATGAAACACTTCCTTTTCTGGTAACAAATATACTACGTGCTCATTTAAAAAATATGGAAAATCACAGAGAAGTAACTAAAAAGTACTCACAGTCCCACTCCTGATGGACTCATGGTAAACAATTTATTTTCCCCCGTCTATTTTTCCATGCACAGTGGGATCATACCAACTGTTTTGTAACCTTCTTTTTTTGACTTAACCCTAAAGGATGAGCATTTTTTTCATGTCCTTAAATGTTTTCTAAATCATCGTTTTTGCTGCAGTATACCATAATTTATGTACGTATAACATGTATTCTGTCATTTGCTGTTAAGTGCCGCTGAGTTGACTTCAACTCATAGAGACCCCATGTGACAGAGTAGAACTGCCCCACAGGATTTTGTATGCTGTTGTCTTTACAGGAGAGGAGCTCTGGTGGCTCAGTAGTTAAGTGCTCAGCTGCTAACTGAAAGGTGAGCAGTTCTAACCCACCAGCTGCTCCGAAGGAGAAAGATGTGGCAGTCTGCTTCTGGAAAGAAAACCCTATGGGGAAGTTCTACTGTCCTATAGGGTCACTGTGAGCCAAAATCGACTCAATGTCACACAACAACAATCTTTAAGGGAGCAGATCGCCAGGTCTTTCTCCCAAGAAGCCGCTGGGTGAGTCTGAACCACTGACCTTTGGGTTAGCGGCTGCGTGCTTAACCACTGCACCACCAGGGCCCCTGACATCGTAGTATATCATATAGGGCAACACATCAGCATTTACATAAACAGTTAGCTATCGCTGGACAGGGAGATAGTTCCTGGCTCTTCACTGCAGCAACCCAGGCTGTGACAAACACCCCAGAACACGTCTGTGCGCACGTGACTATTTCCTGAGGCTCAACTGCCAGAAGGTGGAGACGCAGAAGAGCAGCAAAGGGGTGCAGGGCTGGAAAGCGTGTTTCCCACTTACTTGGTGCCCGGGTCGTCATAGGAGGCCACCAGCACCAGCATGTCCCCTGAAATTTCCTTAAGGAATTTCACCAGTTCATTGGGGTCTGCAGAGGGAGAAAAACGAGGTGCTGGTCGTTTAGGAGAAATGACTGCTGGTCATTCTCTTCTAGACCCTGGATAATAGGAGTGGCCCGGAAGAGGGCTCCCTGCGGCCCTGGCCTGGGGAAGGGCTCCTGCGGCCCTGGCCTGGGGGGAGGGCTCGTAGGGTAGAGTGCGTGGAGCGAGGCGACCCTCTTTCAGGTGGTCTGGGAGGGTTCTGGACACTGGAATGTGAAGTTGCTGGGTGATTCTAATGTGCAGCAGGGCTGAGACCCACTGGTCTAGAGGACCTCTGTGGGCCTCCTCCCAGGGGCCCAGCACAGCCATCTCTCAGGAAGCCCTGAGCTTTTTGTGCACCCTCTCTGCCCCCTCCTCCCTGCTCAGCAGCCCAGGCTGGCTGTGGGGACTTTAGAGGGTATACCCACATGACCTCAGATGACCGCAATCTCAGAGAACGAACATTGTTTTTGAGTGCCATCAAGTCGATTCTGACTCATGGTGACCCCGTGTGACAGAGCAGAACCGCCCCATAGGGTTTCCTACGTGTGCTTTTTATGGGAAGGAGCCCTTGTGGAGCAGTGGTTAAGTGCTAGGCTGCTATCTGAAAGCTCGGCGGTTCAAACCCACCAGCTGCTCCTTGGATATAGCAGTCTGATTCTGTAAAGATTACAGTCTTGGAAACCTCATGGGGCAGTTCTACTCTGTCCTATAGGGTTGCTACGAGTTGGAATCAACTTGATGGCAACAGGTTTTAATCTTTACGGGAGCAGATTGCCAGATCTTTCTCCTGCAGTGCTGCTGGGTGGGTTCCAATCACTGACACTTCAGTTAGAAGCTGAGCACTTAACATTGAGCCACCAGGGCTCTTTGAGGGAACATTACCTAAACCTGATGCTGTCGAGCTGACTCTGACTCCTAGTGACCCTATATGACAGAGAGAGTAGAACTGCTCCATAGAGTTTCCAAGGCTTTAATCTTTCTGGAAGCAGACTGCCACATCTTTCTTCAGCAGAGCAACTGGTGGGTTTGAACCACTGACCTTTCAGTTAGCAGCTGAGAGCTTAACCACTGTGCCACCAGGCTCCTTGGAGGGAACACTAGTTTCCTTCAATTCTCCTGTGTACACCAACGAGCAAGGTTCTATTTGGTGTTTCTGTATCTTTAACACTTCTTAAACTTGCTAATCTCTCCATTTAACAGAGAGCAGACCTTGGGCTCAGCATGTGGGGAACGCATCAGCTTGCTTTGAGGACACTGATTTGTTCCTGTTGCATTTATTGCAGTTAAGAGCTACGGCTGCTAACCAAAAGGTCAGCAGCTCAAATCCACCAGGCACTCCTTGGAAACTCTATGGGGCAGTTCTACTGTGTTCAATAGGGTTGCTATGAGTTGGAATTGACTTGATGTCAGCAGGTTTTGTTTTGTTTTTTTTTTTTCTCTGCAAAACAAGGGATAATGGCTTTCTACTTAGTTTTTACTTACGGTAGTGTTTCAGTTTCCTTTAAAAATATATTTGTTTAGGTAAAAAAGGAGTTGGTTTAAAGGAAAATAGTAATAATGCAGGTGGTACTGAATATGGCATGATTTGTGAAGGAGGCTCCTGAATGACTAAAGTGTGGAAAGGTTAGGTTAGTGGCTAAAGCACGGGCCATATCTGTAAAATGAGGATGATTGATAGCCCTGTTCATAGCAGTTTTGTAAAGATCCAATGTGATGACTCTGAGCAAACAGTAAGCACACTATAATGGAATTAATATTATTAGCAGGATCCACTACATAACTCGAGGGGCCCAGTGAAAAATGAAAATGCAGGCCTATTGTTAAAAGACAATTAAGAAATTTCCAGACCATGACAGCATGGGGCTCTCCTAAGTGTGGGGCCCTGTGTGACTGCCCATGAAGCTGCCCTGATCATTAGGAATCCCATGGGGATCCCTCAGACCTAGAGGAAGAATCAATAGTCCACAAGGTTGGCCACTGACCACCTCAGTAACACAGAGGCCTCCAAACAGTCACCATGCAGTGCTTTTATTTTCGTTGTGTTTATACATTTGCTATATGCTGGGTACTGCTGAGTCAATTTCGACTCATAACGACTCTGTGTGACAGAGCAGAATTGCCTCATAGGCCTTTATGGGAGTAGATTACCAGGTCTTTCTCCCGAGTTGCCGCTGGGTGGATTTGAACTGCCAACCTCTGGTTAGCTGCTGAGTGCTTAACCATTGCACCACCAGAGCTCCTTCACAGCAGCTCTTTTAATGAAATGGCTCTTGAGCCTTTAAGACAAAAAGTTGTTGTTATTAGTTGCCATCTTAAAGTAACCACGTTTTGTTTGAGCTGTTTGCAGGTATTAAGATCTGGCTCTTTTCTGGGATGGACAGTGCATATTTGGAAAAAATAAAGTGTACCTTCTGTTAATCACTACCTCACTTTAAAAAAATCATTTGTCTCTTTTGTTTCCTGTGGAAAGGGGCAGCTTGTTTTCAAAATACTTCTGTTACGGGTTCCCCATCGCCCATGGCTACATCCAAGTTCATGTGAGGTTTCATCTTTTTTTTCCCTTTCATTCTGACAGCGGAACTCGTTGCTCTGGAATCATCTGGATGGGGTGAAGGAAGGAGGAAAGGGAAGAGAGAAGACTAAACTGCTGCCCCTCCAGCAGCCAAGATGGGCCCTTTGACACCAAAGATTGCAGGATATCATTTATTCCTCACACCCATCTTCTGAGGGGACACTATCATTACCTCTGTTTTACAGATGAAGAAACTGAGGCTCAGAGGTGCCACTTCCTCAGGTCTGCAGCCCTAAGTCTCTGACTCCAGAGACTGGGGCTTTCACAGAAGGCTGTCATCTGCAGGGCCCATTAGGAGAGCAAATGAAGGTCCCTGGTTCACCCCCTTCCCTTCTCACCTGTCCTCAGTTCGGTCATGCCCCAGTGGCCTTGCATGTTAGCATGTGGGCACCCCAGTCTGCCTGTGAGCTCCATTCACAGCCCCCCATTCTGTATCAGCGCCCCCAACCCCCATCCTAGGGGTGAGCTCAGAGGACACCCCTGGGGAGAGGCCTGCATGGGCCCTGGATGCAGGCTCCAGGCTGGCACATGCCCCCATCCTGCAGACTCCTTACCCAAGAGGTGGGATGGGGCTGAAGGAGGGCAGAGGGGGACCCTTGGGCATCCCAGCTTAGCCCAGGGGCCCAGCTGACTGTCTGTGAGGGTGAGATGCAGACCAGCTTGCAAAACACCCCCCAGGTGTGGTTTCTGATAGCAGATCCCTGTTTCTCACGTGTCAGCAGCTTCCTTTGTGAAGCTGAGAGGACACCCCAGCCTTGGCTGTCTGGTGACTTTCTCCACTCGGGCTCACATATTTAGGTGGGTTTTTTGTGGGGGTTGAGGCAAATACGGGGACTCTGGAGAGAGGAAACCTAGCTGTTTGGGGGCAGCACAGCTTTCCACTATGACTAGCTGTCTGGAGTCAGAGGTCACAAGTGCTCTGCCGAGATTAGAGCTGGTCTCAGGTAGATGGAAGGGAAACTGAGCCCAGCTCGGCCCCAAGAAGGTGCAGGAGCTCAGTTCATCTGTCACGAGGGGAACCAGTCGTTGCAGGGCCTGGGTCTCTGCCTGTTTGCAAAGCGCAGGGACCCTTCTGGGCTGCCACTTGTTGAGGCTCCTTGGACCAGAGGGAGGCTAGGTTGCCAGTGGAGCAGTGGTCTGGCATCTGGGGTCTGGGGCTGATCCCACCACTTTTGGAAGATGCCAGGAGTGTGGGTGAGACTCCTTCTCTTGTCCATGGCTGTGCCAGGTGTCTGGTTGGTGAGGAAGCTGCTGGTAGAAACTTAGATGCCCGGAACTCCAGGTCAGTGCCCTGTTCTGCTGGGTTGTGCTAAGAGGAAGGGTCAGCAACTTTCTAAGACCTGGGGCCGGCGTGGCCACATGTGGCCATGTGCACAGAGAAGCTCAAAAGCATGTCTGTACAGAGTGAGAAGAAAAGAAATCTGCAGAAAGATGCAGAGAGCTCAGAGCCTGAGAGTTGTCCTTTCTGGCTTTGTCCCCTCCCTGGCCCACAAGAGGCCCTGGTGACCTTAAAATAAAATACCCTCTGTCTACCTGAGCTTGAGTGGGTATAGCAGCTGGGGTGCCCTTGTCCTTGGGACTTCAGTTCACCCATGCCTGTCCTCCGACTGCCAGCGCCCATATTCCTTTGCCTGAGGGCTTTTTCTGTTCTCTGGATCCCACTTTGCTGCCCTCAAGGCAGGCTATAAGTGCTGGAAGCCCCGAGGAATTACAAGGATGGGCACCGCAGATCCCTGGACCAGACTGGGATATCTCTGAGGTATGTGGTCAACACTGGCTCCTGAGTTCCCCAGCGGGATGGAGCCCTTGTTGTTCATGTGGTAAATGACTTGATAACACACTCTCTATTGGCTTCCCTCTTTTCCTTTCTTCTCCCCTACTGCCGTTTCCTGAGACCACCTCCCAAATAAACCATTGCACTGGAACCTTTGTCTCGGGGATCTGCGTCAGGGAGAGCTTAAACTATGAAAGGAGGAAAGAGTTTCAAAGGCAGCAGGACTCTTAACCCCCAAAGCACCTCTTTCTGTTTGTCTCCCATAGAAGCAAGTGTCAACACCTCCGCCTCCATGGCTCCCATACAGGAAAGATCTCAGCCCACCCTGTGACTTCAGGGCCAAAAGAAGCACCTACCTCCAGAGTACATGTCGAAGTAGCTGTGTCTCAGCATCGTTCCCACAGATCCTAAGGATTTAAGGGGGTAGAGTTGTCATTGCCTGCGATATGTCAGCCTGCCTGTCATTTTGCTGAAAATGGCTACTCTTTGGGTTGTGTGTTTAAGGATTAGACATATAACAATAACAGAATAAAACCAGCTCCTGGTGAAAGCATGCAGGCACCCAGTAACTGCTGGTCTGGTCTGAGAGGCACGAGAACATCATGGCTGAGGGATTCTGGAAGAGAACGGAATCTGAGCAGTCTGGGTCCTTGTTCTGTCCTGCACTCCCTAACGTGGGACTTAGCACGCTAACCTCTGTTTTTGTATCCATACAATGGATCGTATGAATTCAATAAGTTGTATTTAAAATGTATAGTAAGTACGCAAGATAAATTTTAGCTGCCAAAAATAACAAAAAGAGCGAATCATCATCATCCCCAAAAGATCTGCTGTTGTAGAGTTGGCTCTGATTGGTGGCGACCCATGTGTTACAGAGTAAAGCTCCTCCACAGGGCTTTCTGGGCTGTGATCTTTGTGGAAGCAGATCTCCAGGTCTTTCTTCCACGGTGCCACTGCAACTGCCAGCCTTTGATTATACCCAAGCACCCAGGGACCTCTAAATGTCACTAAGCCAAAAAGCCCATTGCCATCGAGTTAATTCCAACTCATAACGACCCTATAGGACAGAGTAGCACTGACCCAAAGGGCTTCCAAGGCTGCAATCTTTACAGAAGCAGGCTGCCACATCTTTCTCCCATGGAGCCAGGCTGGTGGGTTTGATCAGCCGACTTTTTGGTCAGCAGTTCACCACAAGGGCTCCTCACATACACATTAAGAAAAAAACCAAACCCGTTGCAGAGGAGTCGATTCTGACTCAAAGTGACCCTTTGGACAGGGTTTCCAAGGAGTGGCTGGTGGATTCAACTGCCAGCCTTTTCGTTAGCATGTGTAGCTCTTAACCACTGGCCTATACATTAGTACCACCTAAACAGAAAACCTGCAATTTGGATTCTCAAGCTCTTGAAGACAAAGGGATTTGCTGTGGGCTGAACGTTACTCAGTTTCCCGGAGTTCAGTAATCTTGAGTTGTGTTTGTGGGTTTTGCCTGGCGAAGGGTTGTTGTTGTTAGGTGCCGTGGAGTCGGTTCCGACTGACAGCAATCCTGCGTACAACAGAAGGAAACACCATCCTCTCAAACGCCGCAATGCTTTGAGCCCACTGGTGAGGAGTTAAAGGGCCCAAATCCTTCAGGAACGGGTGTGCTGCAAGCAAGTTGCAGTTCTCCCTCACGGCCACTAGATGGAGGTGTTGCAGAGGCGATCGCGCTCTACATTGCCTCTGTGGATTCCAGAAACTGGGGGCTGTACCCTCAAAGTCACCGTAGCTCTTCTGCTTGGGGGAGGGGAGCAGGCTCACCTTGCAACCCCTCCAGGATTCTCAGAGTCACGCAGCGTTCAAACCCTTTGGGGAGCTTCATCTGGGGCCCTTGAAAGGGGGCCTGTGAAGCCCTGAAACTGCTTTTATGATTGTTTCTGTTTTTCTGAAACGGTGGGGGTAGGGGCGGGGTGGGAGTGGGGGTTAGGGGCGGGGTGGGAGTGGGGGTTAGGGGCGGGGTGGGAGTGGGGGTTAGGGGCGGGGTGGGAGTGGGGCTTAGGGGCGGGGTGGGAGTGGGGCTTAGGGGCGGGGTGGGAGTGGGGCTTAGGGGCGGGGTGGGAGTGGGGCTTAGGGGCGGGGTGGGAGTGGGGGTAGGGGCGGGGTGGGAGTGGGGGTGGAGCGTAGTTTGAACAGTTCCTCTTGATGCTCTGGCCCCTTGAATGTTAAGAACTAGGGATCGGATCCTGCCAGTCATCCCCAATCTAAGGCTGTGAGGGGAGAGATGAACCCCGCTCGTTTTTATCAAAATGAATCTAGGGGTGGAAGGCACACGCAGACTTCACGCCTCAACCTTCTGTCTTCTTATCAAGCCTTTGGTGCTTCTGGCTCATTACACAGATGGGGTCTCTGAGGCCCTCGGAGTGATTTGTCAGGCTTCCCCACAGCTGGTAGATGCTGCAAATATGCTCGTAGATAGTGCTAGCCCTGGTGGTGCAGTGGGTAAAGCGGTCAACAGGTGGCTGAAAGGTTGGCGGTTCAGGTGCACCTGGAGAAAGATGCGGCCGTCTGCTTCCATAAAGATTTACAGCCTTGGAAATCCTGTGTGGTCACAATGAGTTGGAATCGGCTCCATGGCAGTGGGTTTGGCAGGTAGTTCAACTGAGCAATTAACACTTGGAGTCAGCCTAATCTGGATTTAAATCTACATGATGCTGTGTGACCTTGGGTAAGTTGCTTAACCTCTCTGAGCTTCCAATTCTTACCTGGAAAATGGGGATGTTGAGCACGGCTCCATTTTAGCACTGTGTGCAGAGTAAGTGAGATGGCTAGCACACATTAAGCACCTAATAAATGTTAACTCCTGTTGTCATTGATGGTTATTTTTATCCTGTGGCTTTGTGGGAGATAAAGAGGAGGATATTCAAAGAGGTTTTCTCAGGCAGTGGTGCATTTGGGGGAAGAGAAACCCAACAGATTTCAGCCAGGCCAGCTGCAGCTGGAGCCATTACCTGCCCCTCTGCACCATGGGGTGAGTGAAGACTGCTGGGAACAGTGAATATAATAAGCTGAGGCCCCTCCAGTCTTCTGGGCTCTGGTATTTGCCACAGTGTGTGGAGACCAGCCTGAACAGCCACACTTCTCCCTACAGGAAGGAACCCAGGACTGTAGGACCATCATTCCAACAGCCACCTTCTGAAGGCTAGAGTGAAACGGGCTTCGGCTCTTGTCCTCCTGCCCCTCCCTGCCTGAGCCTTTCTCAGGCCCCCAGGAAGCTGGCCAAGGCTGCCCCCTGACACTCCTCCAGGCAGCGCCCCATTCTGCTGTGAACCATGACCTCCCTCTGACTCAGCAGGGTTCCTTGGTGGAGGGGGAAATGTATTCTAGGAGCAAAGTGCCCCAGCTTGGGTAGACCTGGGTTCCAGTCCCTTCTTGCCACTCCTCAGTGTGGTCATGAAAAGCACACCAGGCCTGCCATCCTCCCAAGCATCATTGTATCCTTTTCTACCTTGCCTTGATCTTTGTTCTAGGAAGTGGCTTACCAAAAAAACCAAACCCATTGCTGTTGAGTCAATTCCGACTTATAGCGACTCTATAGGACAGAGTAGAACTGCCCCCTAGGGTTTCCAAGGAGCGGCTGGTGGATTTGAACTGCCAAACTTTTGATTAGCAGCTGAGCCCTTAAAGACTGTGCCACCAGGGCTCCAGAAGTGGCTTAGAGCCAGGGAATTGGTCCCTGTCCCCATGTAAGAGAGAGAGAGAGAGGGAGGCCTTGGCGGGAGGCCACACCAGCTAGTCCTTTCCTGACACCTGCAAACCCAGCCTCTCCTGCCACACACCTACTTCAGGCTCCAGTCTCCTCCTCCTCACCTCTTGGAGATGCAGGGGCAGCAAGCCGTGAACCTCCTCTGGGTCTCCCTGCCTTCAGCACCCCCCCTCCAAACTGGAAGGAGGTTTCTGGAATGCAAGCCTTGCCCCTCATGCTTTGCTCACAGCCTTACAGTGGCTCCCTACTGCCCTCAGCTTCAAGTCCACCCTCCTGAGCAGGGTGTGGGGCCCCTCACCACTGCTCACATCCGTGTTTCCACCAGGAGGACCCTCTGTTGACCCCATGAGTCCCTCTCCTCCTTTCTCCCTTCCTTGCTGCCCCGGCCTGGAAGGAGCTTACCCCCACTTTTCTCTTCGCCAACCCCTACTCATCCTTGACTGGCCATCACCTCCCTCTGGCAGCCTTCCCTGACTACCCCCTCCCTGCCCAAATTCTCATCCCAATTCCTATAGCTTGCTGGGCTTCCTTCTCCTTAGTAGATGTTCGCCACATTGTGATGGTCTGTGAACCTCATAGACACCCTCAGGGGCTGTGGCCAGGGCCTGTCCTAGTTCTTGCTGACCCCCAGTGCCTGTACAGGGTCTGGACCACAGAAGCTGCTGTTAATATTTGCCGAACACCCGAATGAAGGCATGCGCTCAACACCGGACCCCACGTTATGTGTGTGGTTTGGGCTGGGAGGGCCTTCAGATTGGGTTATGTTCCTTAGGATAAGTGAGTCCTCCTGAGATATGGAAAGGCCTGAACGGGATCATGGGTAACCAGTAACTAGTTGCTGTCAAGCTGATTCCGACTCATGGCGACCCCCTGTGTGTCAGAATAGAACTGTGCTCCACATGGTTTTCAATGTCTGATTTTTCAGAAGTAGATTGCCAGGCCTTTCTTCCAAGGTACCTTTGGGTGGACTTAAACCTCCAACCTTTTGGTTAGCAGCCGAGCACATGGGTAGGAGGGGACTTTAGACCTTCCATTCCCACAGGCCAGCCACACGCTCCCTCTTTAGCACTAGGGCACCAGCGCAGCCCTGGGCACCTGGTAGAAGCTCAGCCAATGTTCGCTGAATGAATGTGCAACCTCCTCCCCACCCTCTCTAGTGCTAACAGTGTGGTAGGCACTAGAGGGGCCTCTGGGGGTGCGCCAGCGGCTCACCATTGATCAGTGCGATGTTCAGGCCTCTGCCCACGTTGTTTTTCACAGGGCTCATGATCCTGAAGAACAACAAGAAAAACAACACAACAGTTGGTCTCCGAGTGTGGAAAGAACGCTGCTTTCGTGACTCTGGGACGAGAGAGGGCCCACACGGCGCAACGTAGAAGCATCAGGAAACACACGGAATAATCTGGGCCATGTGTTTTCTGCTGGAAGCTAGTGGTGGGCTGGATTCTCCGAGGAGCGCTTCGTGGCTGCTTGGCCCAGAACAGTCCGCTCAGAGAGGAGGGAAGGTCCCTGCCTGGGGCTCTGTGGTGTTGGAGGCAGTGTCATCTCACCGCCCCCTCCAACCCCCTGCTGCAAGGCCTGAATACCTGGAGGAAGGCAGAACCCAGAGAGTTGCTGCTGTCCTGAGTCTGGGTTCCC
The DNA here is from genome assembly GCF_024166365.1 of Elephas maximus indicus. Classification (NCBI taxonomy): domain Eukaryota; kingdom Metazoa; phylum Chordata; class Mammalia; order Proboscidea; family Elephantidae; genus Elephas; species Elephas maximus. The sequence goes on from NC_064838.1 coordinate 63,222,810, forward strand.
CACGTGGAGCCTGGCACTCACACCCCTGTCTTCTGGAGCTCCTTGAGAGAACTGCCCTTCCTCTAATCTCAGGTCCGGTGGTTCTCAGGATGGCCCTCTCTCTCCCAGGCCTGGATGCACCATAGTGATTGGGTCAGGCATGGTCATGTGACCAAGGCCAGCCAATGAGATCTAGTCTTGAGGCTTTTGCAGGGACAATTTGGAAGGGAATGCTGTCTTCCCAGTAGGGTGCTAGGCTGGGGCAGTATATCAACCCAGCGGGGGGTCTCCCTCCATGACCACATGGAGAGGCCCATTTGCAGTAGGGAAAACCAGAGCTAAGAGACAGAGGAAACCAGAGCCAAGGCGGGTAAAAGAAGGAGCTCTGAAGACACGGTTTGAACCCCTGAATCAAACTGGACCTGAAACCTGCTGCCTCTGGCCTTTTGGGCCTGGCCTGTTAAGCAAATTGAGGTTAGGTTCAGATCCTGACAAAACCCCTGCCCTCTGGCTTCTTTTGTAGGAAGAACTTCCATCCCAGGGCCTTTACCATCTAGGTTGGATTCTGGGTCTATACCTGCTTTGATGCCATTCCTGAGCCCTCCCTATAGCCATCTCTGTGAGAAGCCCAGTAGTTTGGCTGTCAGACAGACCTGAGTTCAAATCTTGGCTCTGCCTTTTGCTAGCTGGATGACCCTGAGTCTCAATTTCCTCACCTTTACAACAGGGGTAATAACAGCGCAGAAGGAGTGAATGAGATGATGCTATAAAACACCGAAGCTGTTAGGATTATTGTTATTTGTGGCTCATCCTCCCCAACGGATGAGGAAGTCTGAGGAAAGTCTCCCAGGCCTGCCCACTGCAGCCTCAGAATTTGCCAATAAATGAACGAATGCAAGAAAGAAAAGGAAAAGAAGGGGCCCCTCAGGCACTTACACTTGGTTTTCGAAACACATGGAAGGGCCCACGACGTTGGCAGCCCCGCTGCAGATTTTAAACGCAAAGTAGTCCTTTGGGCAGGGCTTGCTGAGGCTGCACTTGGACTTGACGACTCCTGAGGACGGAACAGACCAGCCTAGGTAGGGGGCAGCTTGGGAGGGGGGTTGGGGGTAGGAGGAGAGGGCCGGGAGCAGGCTCAGGACTTAGCTCCTCCTGACAAGCCTTTCCTGACCACCCTTTCTGTGCTTCCACATCCCTTTAAACTGCCCCACCAAAGCACACACCGCCCCAGGTCCTGCCGCCGGGCTGTGGGTTTCATCACCAGAATAGAGCATTCTGGGATTCCCATCGTGGCACAATCCTGGCTCAAGGCAGGCCCTCTGTAAACGTGTGCAGTGTCATGAGTGGTGGTTAATAATCAGAGTCACCATGAGTAAGGGGGTCTCCTGGGAACCAAGCTCTCGGGCCAAGCAGCCTTTGTGCGCCTCGAGGCCCTGTTGACAACACCTGGCATGGTGGTTAGAAATGCCTCTCACCAGCCTGGTGACCTTGGGAAATCCTTCATCTTCTTTGTACCCCATCTGCCTCATCTGTAAAGTGGGATAATTATAGTGTCTCCTCACAGGGCTCTTGTGAGGAATAAGTGAGAACTGGCTAATGCCCAGACACGCGGGCTATTGTTGTTCTCATTGTTCATTTAGACATCGCTGAGTGCCCACTGTGCGTTGGGCCCTGGGATACAGCAAGGAGCAGGCCAGTGGCTCTGGCCCTCCCCTTCTCGGCTCAGCACAGTGCTGGCCGCCCAGCAGCACTCAGTACATGGCCCCTCTGATTCCCAGGGCTGTTGTCCACAGGACAAACCGAGGAGTCCCGTGAATGTCAGACAGTCTGTCCAGACCCAAAGGACCCAAACACACGGCCGTGAGCTGCTCAGCCCTCCGAGGCCTCCTTGCGAGCTGGGACGCCACCTGCACTTTCGGCTTGGCAGGTTATAATTTATCTTAATGCGTGTTTTTAACACCACCTGACAGCTCAGAAGGCACCACGAGGGAAGGTTGGGTAAACGCGGAATTAGGGAGTTTTCACCTGCAAAAGGTAAGTAGTGATTTTACCTCTCTTTTTCTCCCCTTTAGCCTCTGGCAGGCCCCTGGCTGAGGCTCTGCCAGTGCCGGCATTGGAGCAAACCCACGGGCTTCCCAGCGGAAGCTTACACAGCCACGCGCTTGCTCGGTGCTGGGCACTTTGTATTTGTCATCTTGTTAAATCGTCCCTGCCCCTGGTGCAGTTAAAACCAATTACCATCCAGTTGATCCTGACTCATGGTGACCCCACATGGTCAGAGTAGAACTGTTCTCATAGGGTTTTCAATGGCTGATTTTTTTTGAGAAGTAGATTGCCAGGCCTTTCTTCTGAGGTGCCTCTGAGCAGACTCAAACGACCAACCTTTAGATAAGCAGCTGAGCGTTGTGATGGTTCGCACCACCTGGGGCTCAGTGGTAGGTAGTACGCACTCAGTAAACATGCACTGAATGAACGTATAGAACATTCGGGCCAGGCTGAGCCTGAGGCTGGGGTCTATAGGGTACCTTTTGGTGAATCAGCAAAAGTGCTCCTCTGGGTGGATGCAGCCCACAGGCCAAGACTTGCTGAGCCCATGGCACCTTCCGATAGGGTAAAAGGAGCCCCTTGCTAAGAATGGAGGCAGTTCACGCCCAGACACCCCTCTGGACTTCAGTCCCCTCGGCCAAGTGGGTAGCCCTGACGATCCGAGGGGAGTGCTTATGGGACCCCTGCCCCTAGCTATAGCATACCTACCCAATGGGTGTAACCGGAGCTCACACCCTGCCATTACCACCCAGAGCAAGAGGGCAGGAGTGGAGACACCCCCAGGGGATGTTGGGAGAGAGTGGGCCCTCAAGCCTGCAGCTCAGGAGAGACAGTAGGGTGGAGATGTGGGCCAAGCTCCCCTCCCAAGGCCCTCTGGATGGAAGCCCCCATGAGAGGACCGGCCCCTGCCTGGCAGAGGAGTGATCTGGGGAGGGGTCCTCAGGCTGGGCATGGCTTCTCTTCTGTACTGTCTCTCAGGGTCCCCTGTCCTGCCACCTGCCTCCTCATGCAGAGGTCTTCTTCTTTTGAGACTGGAGGTTCTCACCTATGCTGGGGGGATTTTTGCAGGCCTCAGGGGCCACCCCCAAGTTTGCCCAGAGCCTAATCAACTGCAGCTAAGTATGATAAACCCCTTGTCAACAGGCTGGCTTAAGCAGGCTTTTCCAGAATTGATTTTCTGACCATCCAGCCTTCACGGTCAAGCTGCTGGAGGAAGGGGGGTGATGCCCAGGGGTGTCAGCCACTGGAAGGCAGGGTGTTTGTTCTCTGGGCTCTGGCTTAGGGGGCTGCCCCCACCTGCTGCCTCTATGAGGCCCACCCCCTCAGAGAACCCCTGGCTCTGTTGCTCAGAGCATGGGGCTGGTGTGTTATCAAGAGCACTAGACATGGGGGTTGTTCCTGCGTGGTGCAAACAGTTAACACCTCTGCTGCTAACCAAAAGGTTGGAGATTCAAGTCCATCTAGAGGTGCCTCAAAAGAAAGGCCTGGCGATCTACTTCCCCCTAAAAAATCAGCCATTGGAAACCCTATGAGCACAGTTCCGCTCTGACATACATGGAGTCACCATGGGTCAGAGTCGACTTGATGCCAGCTGGTTTGGTCTGGGGGTGGGGAAGGGGTGTCAGAAAACCCGGGCTCCAGGCTCAGCTCTTCCATTAACCTGCTGTGTAACTTGCCAGAAATCTCTCCCTTTACCTTTGCCAACTGTAAAATGAGGGGGTTGATTCAGATCAAGGTTATCAAGTAAGTTTCCTCTTAAATGTCGGTTTGGATCTACTGTTAGTGGCTTAATGAAAAGCCCCCGAGGCTGACCATGGGCTTGGAGGGCAGGCATGCTGGGACTGATGGGCGATGTCTACCATGGCAGTGGGCAGGGTGGAAGGCAGCACAGGTGCTTGGGTTTGCCATCCCCTCAGCTGATGACGTCTAAGTGTTTGTTCTGCGCCAAGATGCTGTGACTCTGTATCTACTTCAGAATGTGACTCAGGAGGCTTCAGGAAGGTGGGGTTGAGGGTGTGAGGGTGAATGGTTTGTGTTCATTCATACAGTCTTTGCTCTCTGTAATCCCACAGCGCACTGGGGTGTCCATGCCCTTCTCAGTCGGGTAGAATCCTGTTCTTGGAGTGGCATCTCTCTCTCTTCAGAGTCACCACCATGCTGGGTGGGGAAGGGAGGGGGTCTGAGGTGCCTCTTGCAGAGAGTTGTTGGGAGGGTGGGCTCTGGAGTAACTGGCGAGGTTGGCTCCTGCTCCACCACTTAGAGTTGCGTGGCCTTGGCCAGGAGGCCTCACCTTTCGGAGCCTCAGCCTTTTCATCTATAAAGTGGGGATAATTATAGCACCTACCTAGGATTGTTTGAGGCTACCGTGAGAGGCCTGAGAAGTTGTGTTCAGCATCTGCCACGCAGAGGCGCTACCACCATTACTGCCATCCTGCCATCCTCCCTTCCAGCTCTTCAACACCTTGAGAGCCTTGCTGAAGCTCTGCTCAGATGCTGCAGGGCTTTGAGGACCTCAGCATTCCTGCCCCTCACTATTTCTGACACTCCAGCCAAGGCTCCACTGCAGCCCACGCATTCCTGCCTCCAGGTCTTTGCATGGGCCGTTCCCTCCTCCACAAGCCTCTGACCTCCTGATTCTCCAAGGCACAGCTGAAAGGCTTTTCTCTGACCTACCCTGTGAAACGGTGTGGCCCCGCCAGAACCTGGAGAACTTTTCTCCACCTTTCTTGGGACATTGGCACTTCTACCCCAACACAAAATCAGCACCCCCTCTGTTTGCTGGGCCCCCCGTGGTACCTGGCACTGTCCTGGTAACTTGGAGCAGGAACCATGAGCCAAGGCTGGGGTCCCTGTGATCATGGGCCACCCCATGGTGGAGGACTCAGAGAGGGGAGGAGCAGGGCAGGGGCTGTGATGAGGGAGGTCGGCGGCGGGGCAGTGCAGACAGCGGAGTTGGGGGACTGGGGAAGAGGGTCAGCCTGAATGGATGGGAGGAGGAAACCCCTGCCACAGGGCTCTGGGGCTTCAAGTGCCATCATGGCCACAGGAGGAGAGGGCTGGGTAGATCCAGGAGCAGAGACCGTGGGACATCTCACCTTAGAGCAATCGGGGGGCTGAGTGGATACTTACGGATCTCCTTGGAGGCTGGACCTTCTGGAAGAGAAGACAGAACCTCGTTAGGGAAAAAGCACTTTGGGCCCCCCTGTGGGGTGGAGGTTGGGGGCTGAGGCCTGGGGTTCTATGTCAGGTCTCCTTCCACAATGGTGGTAAGACCTAGAGGGCAGGACCCCCAGACGGAACAGAAATGCCAGGCGAGGGAACTCTCCAGGAACAAGGAATACATGGTTTCTGTCCATCAACACCCCTCTTTTTGGGAGCCCCCACACATACACAGTCTCCATGCGTCCCTCAGGGGGGCTGTCCATCCTGCAGTCTCCAAGGCCTCAGAAGTAGCATGTGACACAAGCTGGGCAAATTATAATACTGCATTCCTCTGGCAGCAGTGATTGGCCCAGAACTGGGCACGTGAACCCAGCAGAGCCAATCAGAGCCCTTCCCTAGGTTGATTTATGCCCCTGAGAGAGCGAGAAGTGCCTCTTTTAGCTAAGCTAGGAGATGAGCCTCTGGAGATCTGGTGGCCATATGCCCATGGAACGAGCTTAGGTAGTAACAAGCAGAGCCCGGGATGCAGAGAAACAGGCTTTGGGGGGCCCTTGGATCCAGCCATGCTTGAAGCCAGATACCCATGGACTTCCCAATTACGTGACTCAAGACATCCTGTTTTGTTTAAACCAGTTTGAGTGAGGTTTGTCACGCCTATCTGAAAGAATCTTGCCTAGTTTTCCAGGTAAATCAGGAGTTGTTAATCTTTGTGTGCCATGGGCCCTTTCGTCAGTTTCGAAAAGCCTACGAACTTCCCTGAGAACAAGATATTCCCACCTGGGACACTTAGCACTTCCTGTTCCAACAGACTGCAAGTTATTAAATGCATAAAGTGAAATAGATTGGATTATAAAGGAAACCAATTATATGTAAACATAATAAAGCATTAAAAAATAAATTTGTGCCATAGTAATATGTGTGCTTCCATATTAATGCATTAAATAATAAAGTAGGGTGTGCGGACCCAGCTTAGCAACCTCTGAAGTAAATGAACGTTACCCCTTTAAGTACCTGAACACTGGAAATACTTTTTAAAAATAATTTATTTTATTTTTTATTGTTGTTGTTGAGAATATACACAGTAGAACATAGACCAATTCAACAATTTCTACACGTACGTTGCAGTGACATTGATTACATTCTTGGAGTTGTGCAACCATTCTCACCCTCCTTTTCTGAGTTGTTCCTCCCCCATTAATATAAACTCATTGCCCTCAAGGAGGACAAATCCAGGGTTTAAGTCCCTTCCCTTCCTTCCTTCTTTTGCTGGGAAAGGTTTGGACCTGGAAGACCTAGGTTTCTTTTCCTATTCCCACATCTGCAAGGGGAACTTGGGTGAGTTTCTTAATCTCCTTGAGCTTCTGTTTTTTCAGACCACACATAAAACCAAACTATGATATCACACATAGTTCACTCCACAGCCATGCCAGGGACCACTCCATAAGGCATTTGTGTGGATTCAATGGGACCATGCATGTAAGGCAGTGTCCATCCATCCATCCATCCATCCATCCATCCATCCATCCATCCATCCATCCATCCATCCATCCATCCATCCATCCATCCATCCATCCATCCATCCATCCATCCATCCATCCATCCATCCATCCATCCATCCATCCATCCATCCATCCATCCATCCATCCATCCATCCATCCATCCATCCATCCATCCATCCATCCATCCATCCATCCATCCATCCATCCATCCATCCATCCATCCATCCATTTTTTCATCCATTCAGCAAATGTTTGCTGAGCACCTGCTCTGGGGGAATGTGTTGTTGCTGTTGTTAGGCGCCGTCGAGTCGGTTCTGACTAATAGCGACCCTATGCACAACAGAACGAAACACTGCACCGTCCTGTGCCATCCTTACAATCGTTGTTATGCTTGAGCTCATTATTGCAGCCACTGTGTCAATCCACCTTGTTGAGGGTCTTCCTCTTTTCGCCTGACACTGTACTCTGCCAAGCACGATGTCCTTCTCCAGGGACTGATCCCTCCTGACAACATGTCCAAAGTATGTAAGACGCAGTCTCGCCATCCTTGCCTCTAAGGAGCATTCTGGCCGCACTTTTTCTAAGACAGATTTGTTTGTTCTTTTGGCAGTCCATGGTCTATTCAGTGTTCTTCACCAACACCACAATTCAAAGGCGTCAACTCTTCTTCGGTCTTCCTTATTCATTGTCCAGCTTTCACATGCATATGATGCGATTGAAAATACCATGGCTTGGGTCAGGTGCACCTTAGTCTTCAGGGTGACATCTTTGCTCTTCAACACTTTGAAGAGGTCCTTTGCAGCAGATTTGCCCAATGCAATGTGTCTTTTGATTTCTTGACTGCTGCTTCCATGGCTGTTGATTGTAGATCCAAGTAAAATGAAATCCTTGACAACTTCGGTCTTTTCTCCATTTATCATGATGTCACTCATTGGTTCAGTTGTGAGGATTTTTGTTTTCTTTATGTTGAGGCACAATCCATACTGAAGGCTATGGTCTTTGATCTTTATTAGTAAGTGCTTCAAGTCCTCTTCACTTTCAGCAAGCAAGGTTGTGTCATCTGCATAATGTAGGTTGTTAATGAGTTTTCCTCCTATCCTGATGCCCCATTCTTCTTCATATAGTCCAGCTTCTTGTATTATTTGTTCAGCACACAGATTAAATAGGTATGGTGAAAAAATACAACCCTGACGCACACCTTTCCTGACTTTAAACCAACCAGAATCCCCTTGTTCTGTCCGAACAACTGCCTCTTGATCTATGTAAAGTTTCCTCATGAGCACAATTAAGTGTTCCAGAATTCCCATTCTTCACAGTGTTATCCATAGTTTGTTATGATCCACACATAGTCAATAAAACACAGGTAAACATCCTTCTGGTATTCTCTGCTTTCAGCCAGGATCCATCTGACATCAGCCATGATATCCCTGGTTCCACGTCCTCTTCTGAAACCAGCCTGAATTTCTGCCAATTCCTTGTTGATATACTGCTGCAGACGTTTTTGAATGATCTTCAGCAAAATTTTGCTTGCATGTGATATTAATGATATTGTTCTATAATTTCCACATTCAGGTGGATCACCTTTCTTGGGAACAGGCATAAATATGGATCTCTTCTAGACAGTTGGCCAGGAAGCTGTCTTCCATTTTTCCTGGCATAGGCAAGTGAGCACCTCCAGTGCTGCATCTGTTTGTTGAAACATCTCAATTGATATTCCATCAATTCCTGGAGCCTTGTTTTTCACCAATGCCTTCAGAGCAGCTTGGACTTCTTCCTTCAGTACCATCGGTTCCTGATCATATGCCACCTCTTGAAATGTTTGAATATCGACTAATTCTTTTTGGTATAATGACTCTGTGTATTGCTTCCATTTTCTTTTGATGTTTCCTGCGTAGTTTAATATTTTCCCCATGGAATTCTTCACTATTACAACTCGAGTCTTGAATTTTTTCTTCAGTTCTTTCAGCTTGAGAAACGCCGAGCGTGTTCTTCCCTTTTGGTTTTCCATCTCCAGCTCTTTTCACATGTCATTATAATACTTTACTTTGTCTTCTCGAGAGGCCCTTTGAAATCTTCTGTTCAGTTCTTTTACTTCATCAATTCTTCCTTTTGCTTTAGCTGTTCGACACTCAAGAGCAAGTTTCAGAGTCTCCTCTGACATCCATGTTGGTTTTTTCTTTCTTTTCTGTCTTTTCAGTGACCTCTTGCTTTCTTCATGGATGATGTCCTTGATGTCATTCCACAACTCGTCTGGTCTTCGGTCACTAGTGTTCAATGCGTCAAATCTATTCTTCAGATGGTCTCTAAATTCAGGTGGGATATATTCAAGGTCATATTTTGGCTCTCGTGGACTTGCTCTGCTTTTCTTCAGTTTCAGCTTGAACTTCCATATGAGCAATTGATGATCTGTTCCACAGTCGGCCCCTGGCCTTGTTCTGACTGATGATATTAAGCTTTTCCATCATCTCTTTCCACAGATGTAGTCAATTTGATTTCTGTGTGTTCCATCTGGCGAGGTCCATGTGTATAGCCGCGTTTATGCTGGTGAAAGAAGGTATTTGCAATGAAGAAGTTGTTGGTCTTGCAAAATTCTATCATTCGATCTCCGGCATTGTTTCTGTCAGCAAGGCCATATTTTCCAACTACTGATCCTTCTTCGTTTCCAACTTTTGCATTCTAATCGCCAGGAATTATCAATGCATCTTGATTGCATGTTCGATCAATTTCAGACTACAGCAGCTGATAAAAATCTTCTATTTCTTCATCTTTGGCCCTAGTGGTTGGTGTGTAAATTTGAATAATAGTCGTATTAACTGGTCTTCCTTGTAGGCGTATGGATATTATCCTATCACTGACAGCGTTGTACTTCAGGATATATCTTGAAATGTTCTTTTTGATGATGAATGCAACACCATTCATCTTCGAGTTGTCATTCCCAGCATAGTAGGCTATATATGATTTTCCGATTCAAAATGGCCAATACCAGTGCATTTCAGCTCACTAATGCCTAGGGTATTGATGTTTATGTGTTCCATTTCATTTTTGACGATTTCCAATTTTCCTAGATTCATACTTCGTACATTCCAGGTTCAGATTATTAATGGATGTTTGCAGCTGTTTCTTCTCATTTTGAGTCATGCCACATCAGCAAATGAAGGTCCTGAAAGCTTTACCCCATCCACGTCATTAAGGTCGACTCTACTTTGAGGAGGCAGCTCTTTCCCAGTCATCTTTTGAGTGCCTTCCAACCCGCGGGGCTCATCTTCCAGCACTATATCAGACAATGTTCTGCTGCTATTCATAAGGTTTTCACTGGCTAATGCTTTTCAGAAGTAGACTGCCGGGTCCTTCTTCCTAGTCTGTCTTAGTCTGGAAGCTCAGCTGAAACCTGTCCTCCATGGGAGACCCTGCTGGTATCTGAATACTGGTGGCATAGCTTCCAGCATCACAGAAACACACAAGCCCCCACAGTACGACAAACTTTCAGACACATGGGGGTGGGGGAATGTGCACAAGACAAAATCCCTACCCTCAGGAAGCTTACATTCTAGGGGGCAGAGGCAGGCAACAACCAAGTAAACAAAGAAATCAACAACATACTGACAGGTTATGGATGATTCTCTGAAAGAAATAGGCTGACATGAGAGAAAGTAAACTTGGGGGGTGGTGCAGCTGCAGCTGGGGTGGTCAGCGAAGGCCTCTCTGAGGAGGTGGCCTTGAGTGGAGACCTGAAGGCTGAGGAGAAGCTGGCCATGGGGAGAGCTGTGTGAAGAGGGTCCCAGGCAGAGGGTATAGATAATGCAAGTGGAAGCCACTTAACACATGGAGTTTTCTCTTCTCTTCTCTTCTCTTCTCTTCTCTTCTCTTCTCTTCTCTTCTCTTCTCTTCTCTTCTCTTCTCTTCTCTTCTCTTCTCTTCTCTTCTCTTCTCTTCTCTTCTCTTCTCTTCTCTTCTCTTCTCTTCTCTTCTCTTCTCTTCTCTTCTCTTCTCTTCTCTTCTCTTCTCTTCTCTTCTCTTCTCTTCTCTTCTCTTCTCTTCTCTTCTCTTCCCTCCCCTCCCTCCCTTCCTCCTCTCCTGTCCCCTGTCCTTCCTTCTTTTCCTCTTCCCTCCTGAGGTCCCCTTTCCAACACAGTTCTTAATGCAGGCATACATTTTCTGGGCTTTGGAACACTTCACTGTTCCCGTGGACTCCAGCCTTCCTGGAAGCCTGGAGATTCACCCCGTGCCACAACCCCCCACTCCCCACTCAAAGGCAGACCCTCACCCTGCCTTGCCTGGCTGTCTCCTGGGTCAGGGTTGGAGGGAGGAAAGTTTGCTCGGCCCCAGTTCCCGTCCACAGTCCCTGCCCCACTCACCCAGCCATCGGGGCAGGCGGATGGTTTTCATGCTGAAGCTGATGTAGGTTCGAATAAACATCCATGTTGTGACCAGAGCGAAGATGAGGGCCAGGAGGCGGAGCACACCTGCAGAGCAAGGAAGTGGTGATGAGACGCAGGGAGACTCATGGCTCGAGGCAGCCTTTTAAGATACAAAAGTATAATATGAACTTGAATGCTCTCGGGACATGAGAGATGCTTCGGCAGTCCAGGTCCTCGGGTGAGACCTATTACTCTGAAGTTTCTCAAGCCGTTCAGGCTGGAGGCAGGAAGCTGCCTTTCCCACTCTTCCAGGCTCCCCTGGACTGCTCTTCTCCTGCGATTCTGGCCTGAAGAGTTGAGAGCTCTGCGCGAACACCACATCCCTCTGAGCCCAGGGATGGGGGGCCCTGCTGACAGAAAAATCATTCCAAAACCAAGTTCAGACCCTGCACTTGTACCTTAGGCTCCACAGAGCCTGTCCTACCTGATGCTCTCATCCTGTCCAGGTGAAGAGCAGCCTGGGGTCAGCGTTATCCTGTGGAGAGAAGAAAATTAAATCGGAAACTGGAATCTGAGAATGAACAAAACTGAAGATTGGGGACAGGAATCTCTAACTGAGCAAATCATCGTCCTGTCAATTGGTTCTTTCTGCCTGCCGTATGAAAAGGGGCAATTTTCCTCCTTTCCACTTTGCCTCCACCCCTCCTTCATTCCTGCCCCTGGAATTTTATACTCAATTTGAGATGCCATTTTATAAGTGCAGAGATTAGAAAGCAGAGGAATGTCACTTGGAGGATTTGATTTATTCACTCATTCATCCACTCACTTGTATGTCCTCCCTCCCTCCCTTCCCTTCATCCTTTTAGGCATCCATTGACCCATCCGTCCATCGACCCATCCATCCATCGACCGATCCATCGATCCGTTGGCCCATCCATCCATCTATCCATCCATCCATCCATCCATCCATCCATCCATCCATCCATCCATCCATCCATCCATCCATCCATCCATCCATCCATCCATCCATCCATCCATCCATCCATCCATCCATCCATCCATCCATCCATCCATCCATCCATCCATCCATCCATCCATCCATCCATCCATCCATCCATCCATCCATCCATCCATCCATCCATCCACCTTTTATGCATCCATCTATCCATCCTTTCCTCCCTCCCTTCCTTCCTTCTTTCCTCCCACAGCCTTGAAACCCCCCAGCATATCTCTGGAGACTTCGGGAAGGGAAGACAGGGCTGGTGGTAACTGTCCTCGGCCCTGGACCTCCCACAGCCAACCAAGGGCCTGTGTCTTCTTCTCGGGTCTTTGGAAGAATGTGTCCTTCTCTAACTTGATGGCATTCTTCCACCGTGCTTCCTTTCCTCTCCCCACCCCACGATCTCCTTTATCCGAAGAGTCCTTCTCAACAGACATGGACTCCAAAGCCCATCCCCCAAGGATACAGACCCAAGACAGGGGACCTGACAGTGTGCCAACACTCTTTGTTGGACGAGTCCTTTTGCCTCCTCCGGCTTCAGCATTCTAGGGCACACCCTTCTGTAGACTGAAGTGGCTGGGCTGAACCAGTGCTCCTTTAAATGACAGCAGGAGCAACCACAAAACCACATCTCCTTCCGAGAGTATACACACCCCCTATCTGCCCTGTCCTTACCCCTCCAGGCCTTCCGGGTTAGAAAACTGAGCTGTTGCCCAGCCCCACCCATGGAGATCTCCTAGAACTTTAACTTCCTGAAATTTGAATTACTAATATTTTTTTTTTTTTTAATGATACCGAAGTATATTATGAATTTGAATGCTCTCAGGATGTGACTGACAGTTCAGGGGCCCAGGACATTCTATATGTGGTCACCCATGCTGTGTGGAGTATCAGGGGAAGCTGGGGACTGGACAGGGTGGAAGGATGAGGACAGGACCCAATAGGCAGGAATGGACAGACGGACACACAGACGTGGATATTCACAGAGAGTGCACAGGTTGGTGAGAGACAGAAGGAGCAGAGAGGCAGGGACAAGGAGGGTGGGATGAGGAGAGAGAAACCGCAGGGATACAAAGAAGAGACAGAGAGGGAAAGTATGAGACGGAAGCAGAGACAGGGACAGAGGGTGAGAAGGAGACAGAGAACATGGACACTGAGGGAAGACGGCCATGTGGAGACAGAGGCAGAGATGGTTTATGCTGCTGTGAACTAACGAGCGCCTGGGCACCAGAACCTGGGAGAGGCAACGAAGGATTCTCCCCTAGAGCCTTGGGGGAGCTCAGCTCTGCTGACACCTTGATTTCAGACTCCCAGCCTTTAGAACTGTGAGAGAATATTCTGTTGTTTTAAGGCATCCAGGCTATGGTATTTTGTTATGGCAGCCCGGTTCAGAGAGAGAGAGAGATGATTCCGAAACAGAAGACAGAGACAGAGATGGAGGGTGGGGGCATGTACATGGGTAAGGGGCTAGCCTCTTGCTGCCATGACCATCTAACTTCTGGCTTCAGGACTGGGATGGGACAGGGTCCAGTCCTGGCTGGGCCAGGAGTCGCTGGCTACCCACCCAGCACTTGTGGGGCTCCCTGGTCTCCTGAGTCCCCCAGCCACTTGCCCTGGAAACCCATGGTCTCTCTGGAGCTGGAGTCCAGGACTGGCCTGCTGTGGGAAGGGCTGTGAGGAGACAGCTTGGGACCTGGGGCAGGTTCACAGGTTGTGGCAAGAACTGCCTCTATGGCCACTCAAATCCAAAACGGTTTCTTTCCTCCTGGTTCCTACCAGAGACTCTCACAACCTGTTATTCAGGTTAGGAATTCTCAGGGCAAAGTCACCAGGAGAAAAGTTCTACTGGCCTGGATGCTGGCCCAGACATAGATAAGGTGACCCCAGGGGTAGTATGTGGTCACATGGGTGAGGGGAGGGGGAGGGTGGAGTGTGAAGGGTAGGTGGGAAGGAGTTTCCCCCATAGCCCTTAGTCTCTTGCTCTGTCTTGCTCCAATGCCCAGACTCCTGCTTTCTGGCTGCAGCTCTGCCATGTGCATAAGCCCTTGCCTTTCAACAGCAGAGGCCTCCTGCAGGCCTAGTAAGATGATTAAATCATCAGGTAGTGAAAAAAAAAATTTTTTTTTTTTTTGTAATTCAGAGAGGGCAAGTAACTTGTCTAAGGCTACGTAGCCAATCATGGATTTCATTCCTGAGCTTTCTCTGAGCGCCTCTGGGAAGGCAGGCTGTGCACTAGGCACAGGGCGGGGGTGTATGGTTATGAGGGAGACATGCTTTGTTTGTACTTGTTTATCCCTCTGAACACTTCCATTGCCTCTTTGCCTGGGACACTCCTACACATCCTACAGACCTCCCGCCACCCTCCAAGTCAAGACTAAACCACCTAGCTGTGATCTCAGATGTGGGGGAGGTGGGAGGAATCCGTCATGACACCCCACCTGTCATGGATTGAATTATGTCCCCCCGGCCAAAATGAGTATCAATTTGGCTGGGCCATGATTTCCAGTATTGTGTGGTTGTCCTCCATTTTGTGATTGTAATTTATGTTAAAGAGGATTAGAGTGGTATTGTAACACCCTTACCCAGGTCACATTCCTGATCCAATGTAAAGGGAGTTTCTCTAGGGTGTGGCCCGCACCACCTTTTATCTCTTAAGATAAAAGGAAAGGGAAGTAAGCAGAGAGGGAGGACCTCATACCACCAAGAAAGAAGCACCGGGAGCAGAGTGTGTCTTTTGGACTCAGGATTCCTACGTAGAGAAGCTCCTAAGTCCAGGGGAAGACTGATGAGAAAGACCTTCCTCCAGAGCCAACAGATAATGCCTTCCCCTGGACCTGGTGCCCTGAATTTGGACTTCTAGCCTACTAGACTGTGAGAAAACAAATTTCACTTGGTTAAAGCCATCCATTTGTGGTATTTCTGTTATAGCAGCACTAGATGACTAAGATACCACTTCTGTCATAAGGGGCTGGCCAATCAGAGCATTGTGAATTCCTTGTGATTTGTTGAGGAGTGAGCATGTGACCCAAGCAAGGCCAATCAGAGTTTTTCCTGGCGTGGATATATGGAAACTAGGGAGAGAGAAGCTCTTCTCTCCTTGGTGAGGCTAAGCTAGAAGTCTGTAAGTCTGGGACTCCTGGGACCCCTTTCTCAGCCACTATAAGACGGCACCTCCTGTTGTGGACATGTCCTACCAGATGCAAACACAAAGGGCTAAACAGCTGGGATGTTGCATGTGGTCTCGGCCATAGAAGAATCAGCCAGTGAAATGCCTGTGATGCTGCGAAAAGAAGGTGGACTTTGGGATTAGACTGACCTGGGTTTGCTACTTGCAAGTTGTGTGTTTGGGGGCAAGTTACTCCACTTCTGTGGGCTGATGCTGTCTGCCTGTCCTAGAAGGTGTGTCAGAGAGCACGGCAACGTGTCTGGAAGGTGTTTGCTGCCCTGACAGCACCGACCCATCTCCCCCCGTTGGTGGGCTTCATTCCCCACCTGCTTCCCACTAATGCACCTCCAGAGCAGGATTCATGTATGGATGTTTGTTCTTTCTGTGGAACCAAAATGCCGTCACAGCTCTCTCTGCCTGCTTATTTCTGGTATTTCTTAGTCAATTTCCATTCCTACAGGAGGTAGGATATCAACTGCTTCCTGTTGCCTGGAGCCCTCTGTACACAGGCTCCTTTTAGCTTAACCACCCGCCTACCCCAGAACCAAGATGGAAGGTGATTTAGGAAATAATATTGGAGTCCTTGAGCATAGAGAATGTGACCCAGCTGGAGCCTGGCTCAAAAAGGCTCACAAGGACTCACAAGGACACTCACAAGGAGCCCTGAGATAAAGACAATAGATGGGACAATCTTGGAAATTATCTTTTAGGGGAGAAAAATATCTTTTAGGGAACTTTTCACAAAAGCCAGAAGAAAAAAGACTTCCCACTCTTATCTTTTTCTATCAGGATTTAGTGAATAGAAAATTTGTTGGACCAATGAAGGCCCTCCTGACTGTCGTTACTGAAACCTGTACTAATGATTGTTAGGAAACGCAATTCAAAATGTAGGATCACAGTTTCTCGCCAATCTGTGAAAAGGTGAAGCTTTTACTCATTTTGTAATGTTAATATATACTGATGACTCTAACTTTCTTTGGACTTGGACAGACATGGCTGTGGCAGCACGCTTGTCCATTTTCCCATTCTTGCCTATTCTGTAATATTCTCTGGACTTGGGCAGACATGGCTGTGGCAGCATGCTTGTCCGCTTCTCAACTTCTGTCTTTTTGAATATATACTGAATGAAACTTTCTTTTTGCTTTACTAAACTTTGTGATTTTTTTCCCCTACAATAAAGGAGAAAGGGTTATTCTCTCCCTTCAAGCTGGGAGGGTTGAGCAGAGCATCCTGGTGGTGAAATAAGAGGGCATTTCCCCTACTTAAATCTAGTCCTTGGTTCCCCAGTGCTCTCAGGGTAAAGCACAAAGTCTTTAACGTGGCTCGATTGCCTGACATGAAGTTGGCCTTGCTGACCTCAACATATGCCGATCCCTACCTCACATCCTACTCTAGCCACTCAGAACTTCACTGAATGTGCCAGATTTGCTCTCTTTCCAGCTTTGCACATGGTGTTCCCTCTCCTGGACTACCCTTCCCTGCTTTATTCACTTGGTTAATTCCTCCTTGTCCTTCAGGTCCTTACCCAAGTAGCCTCTTTGTTGTTGGAAAGGTGTAACTCAGGAGCTGTTTCCTAGCTCATCATAGGGACTCAGGCTCAGCCAACAATCACTTCCGAATCAGCTGTAAGTTGTAGGTAAAATGTAAACTGAACTCTGACACTTGTAAACGTGCTCTGCATCTTCCCTGACGGTGCCCATTAGCTAAGGGTTAAGCTTTGCTATCTGTTCACTTCTAAGGGGCTGTGGACTTGGAGCCAGATATGGATTTACATTATTATATCTGGTGGTAATCAGCACCAGCTGTGGCTTTTCTGGGGGGAAAGGCTAGGTGCACGTTTATCAACTTTAGTCCCTCAGCTTTTCTAGAACCTGCTGGCTGGAAATCAGACTTCCTTTTCTTTCTGCAGAGGTACATCCCTACTTCCTGCCCAAATCCTAGAGCCTGAGACTCCACAAAGCAGGAACAACCCATCCAGATACACCTTGGGAAAGAAATTTCAAACACATGGCCCACTCTAGATCCTGTGCCCATGGCAGACATCAACAACTGGTTATGACATTTTGTCTCACTGAACTTGGACTTGACTTCAGAAACCTTTTCACTGTAGGTGAGATAGGGAAGAGACAGGGACTGAGCCCCTAGGCAAGGAGCCCTGCAACACCTGCAACTTGCAACTTACAATAGTATATGTTTGGCTAATGCAAAACCCCCCTCCTGGAATGTGCGATAAGGAAAGAACAAAAAATATACTCCCACGTAGGATGTTTTTCAGAAGGACCGACCGATCTGGTCCCTGGAGCGTGCGCAGACATCTGTAAGGTGACTGACGGATGACTTCTGCCTGCTGCAATTACCCACCACAGGAATCGAACTGATGCCACAGGACGACTGCACAGGCGTGACACCCCATAATAACTCCTGCCACCCAGTCACAGGAGCCTTTACTACGGGTTCCATCTCAGATTCCAGATATGCACACACTGTAATTAACATATCCCCGCCCAGATAGACCACTTCCTGGAAAACACTGCCTATGCCCATGAATAAATATAAATCCTTTCCTGCTCAAAAACTTTAAAAAACCCACACAAGTTCTTTGTTCAGGGGAAACGGGGCAAGTGTTGCCTAGGCCCTCCTTGTCTCCACTTGCAAGCCTCTTCAATAAAGCATTGCTCATGTGGGAAATTCTCCATGCCTCACCTGTTCATTCTTGACCAGTGAAAGGCAAGAACCTCCTTCAATTAAAGGCGTAGAGGCACCAGAAACATAGGCAAACCCAAAACCAAAACCTGTTGCTGCCAAGTCAATTCCAACTCATAGTGACCCTATAGGACAGAGTAGAACTGCCCCATAGGGTTTCCAAGGCTATAATCTTTACAGGAGCAGACTGCCACATCCTTCTTCCATGAAGCGGCTGGAGGGTTTGAAATGCTGACCTTTTGGTTAGCAGCCTAGCACTTAACTACTGCACCACCAGGCCTCCTTCACTGTAAGCAGAAGCAGTCAACTCCCATTCCTAACTCAGAGGTTTACTGAAGAAGAAAATAGCAGTCACTCATCGTTCTAGGACATACCTGTAGTGGTCCATAGCAAAGACGTGGCATGCCACCTGAGGGCTTTCTTTTGGCCCATCTGAGGGGCAGGCTGGAGCCCTGGTGGTGCAGTGGTTAAGAGATAGGCTGTTAACCAAAAGGTCGGCAGGTAGGATCCACCAGCTGCTCTTTGGAAACCCTATGGGGTGGTTCTACTCTGTCCTCTAGGGTCACTATCAGTAAGAATCGGCTCGACGGCAACAGGTTTTGCGGCAGGCTGGGAAAGTCAGGCGGTTAATGCCAGGAGCATCCCTTAGCCAGTATGGCTGGGAGCTTGAGAATAATATCCTACCTTCCTCATGCTTGTTGTTGTTGTTAATTGCCAGTGGAGTCAGCTCCGACTCATGGCAACCTGATGTAATACAGAGATACGTTGCCTGGTCCTGTACCACCACAGTATGACAAACTGACAGACAGGTGGTGGTCCTCACCCTAGGTGGGCTAAATCTGAGGCATGTTCCACTCTGTCTCGCAGAGTTCCCAGGTAGGGTTTAGCCTTAGTTTCCCACAGTAACCTGTTTGATACGACACCCTTTATTATCTTCCTTTTCCCTTTCTGTCTCACTTTGCCACTCCCTTGCCAGTACTACGTCGGCCACCTCTCAGTTAAACTACTTGGCCTTGACTCTTTTCCAGAGTCTTCCTCTGGGAAACTGACTCAAGATAGCAACAAATTGATCTGTCCCTCCCACCCCTTGGGCTTCCCATCCCTGGATCCTTCCCTTCCTGTAGCAGTTCTCAGAGCACTGCCCTGAAGACCTCCCCTGACCCAGGCCCTCCACATCCCAAGGGCTTAGCCTTACCTCTGCCTGGGACAACCCACTGTGGCACTCCACCCAGAGGACGGGAGGCTTCCCTGAGCCTGTTTTTCTGGCCCCTTCTTTAATTAACCTCAGTCCCTGGGGACCCCTTCCAGCGCCTTTGTCAGGAGACAGGGCCCAGGCTGTTACTTATTTGTTGTTTCCTGCCATGGGGTCTGCTCCTGACTCATGGCGACTCCACACACAACAGAACAAAATGCTGCCCAGTCCTGCACCACTGGAAACCCCGGTGGCATAGTGGTTAAGAGCTGTGTCTGCTAACCGAAAACTTGGCAGTTTGAATTCACCAGGCACTCCTTGGAAACTCTACGGGGCAGTTCTACTCTGTCCTACAGGGTTGCTCTGAGTTGGAATCGACTCAACGGCAACTGGATGATGATGGTGGAGTCCTGCACCATCCCCATGATCGGTTGCTGATCAAACCATTGTGATTCTCGGGATGATTTTCGGAAGTAGATCAGCAAGCCTTTCTTCCTAGTCTGTCTTAGTTTGGGAGCTCTGCTGAAACCTGTTTAGTATCAGAGCAACACGTAAGCTTCCACTGACAGATGGGTGGTGGCTATGCATGAGGTACATTGGCTGGGAATCAAACTCAGTCTCCCTCATGGAAAGTGAGAATTCTGTCATGGAACCACCAATGCCCCCCACAATAAAAAGTAGCAACCATTTATTAAGCTACAGGGTTGCTATGAGTCGGAATCGACTCGATGGCAGCAGGTTTGGTTCTTGGTTTTCTGTGTGCCTAGGATTGCCCAAAAAACCCATTGTTGTCGAGTGGATTCTGACTCATAGCGACCCTACAGGACAGAGTAGAACAGGCTAAGGATTTTACACAGACATCTCACCAAATTCCTACGGCAGCCCCATGAGTTGGAGGCTATGATTATCTCCATTACTCAGAAGAGGAAGCTGAGGCTGCAAGAGTGTAAGCGACATGGCCAAGGTCTTGGCTGTAAGTACAGAGTTGTGATTCAAACCACAGACAGAAGATACCAGGGAGGAAGGAAGAAGGGATGAGACTGCTGGGCACCGTGCTGGCCACATCCCCACAGGGCAGAGGAATCGGTGCGGGGGTTCTGTGTGCCTGGCCCTTGAGAAAATTCTAATTGCAACTCAAAGGGCAGTTCCACACCAGGAGAGTGTCCTGGCCTTGGGGAAGATGATTCAATGGTACTGAGGAGTCTTCAAGATCTCCTTCATTTGAACACACAAGCATTTAGGACCAAACCAAAAAACCAGACTCACCGCCACTGAGTCAATTCTGACTTAGCAATCTTTAAGGAAGCAACTGGGGGGTTTGAACTGCTGACCTTTTGGTTTGCAGCCAAGTGCTTAACCACTGCACCACTAGGGCTCCTTGTGTTTGGGGCAGGGCTGGCAAATAGGAGTGTTTGTGCAGCCGTGCCCCCTAACAGAAGCTGCTTCCTCCATCTAAAGGGCTTTTTTCCAAGGCACTTCTGGGTAGACTTGAACCTCCAGACTTCTGGTGGCTCTTGAAGGCCAGCTTCATCCCTCTGTCCCTGGTGCTAGCACTAAACCTGGCACATAGTAGGTGTGCTGGGAAGGGTGTCTGAAGGAAGTGAGTGGCTGTCTGTTTTTGAAAGGAGATAAGGAAGGAAAAATCCAGGAGCTGCCCCCTCCATCTAAATGGCATCTTCTCTTCGCCCCCGCCTCCCAATGTCTTTCTCCAAAGTTGAACTCTACTCAGAGGACAATGCCTGACTTTAATATCTAACTAGCCCCTTCTAGAAATTCAGGCTTGGATCATTTTCCTTGTCATCCCCAGAAATTCTCCAAACTGGATGTCGTCACCAAAAGCAGGGCACTATCCATTCTTCTGTGGCTTCTTTCTGCCCCACTCCTCTCTGCCTGCCACAGGACACGGGCAGGTGCTCATTTCAAGTGACGAATTCTGCGTGTGTTTGTGTCTGTGTGTGTGCATGTGTGTATGTCTCTCTGTGCGTGTCTGCGTGGGTCTGTGTGTCTGTGTGTCTGCACGTGTGCGTGTGTGTGTCTGTATGTGTGTGTATCTGTATGTGTGTGTGTCTGTATGTGTGCATGTGTGTGTCTGTATGTGTGCATGTGTGTGTCTCTATGTGTCTGCGTGTATGCATGTGTGTCTATGTGTGTGCTCTCTGTGTGTGTCTGCGTGTCTGTGTGTGTCTGCATGTGTGCATGTGTGTGTCTGTGTGTCTCTGTGTGTGCATGTGTGTCTGTCTGTGTGTGTCTGCATGTGTGTGTGTCTGCGTGTGCATGTGCGATAGAAACTCCACACACCAGTAACGAGAGTCCAAGGGACACAGACTCAGGAAGAAAGAGACAAGACTGAGGTGGACAGACATCAACAAAATAAAAAGAAACAGAGACACCCAGACACAGAAAGGGGCAGATGTATTGACACACACACCCGTGTATACTGCACACCTGATCCCTTGCACCAGCAGACACAGACGCAGACACACGCAGGCACACACCCTTGAGTCGGGGTGCTCCAAGAGTCCCACCTGGATGCTGGTGTGGGTGTGACCCTGCCCAGACCTGCTGCCCCATGTCCTGAGTTTCCCGTCATCCCCTGAGCACCAATGCTTGTGGCCCAGGCCCACGTGAGGTAATCAAAGCAACCAGAGGCTGCCTTTCATTTTCTAAATGGTCCCCTTGTAAACTCCGGGTATTTATAGACAATTATCGATCATGTTACCAATACAGAGGAAGATAAACAGTGAATAAATCCATAAACAGTAAGGCTGGTGGCTGGAACAATTTGTTCCAGTGACATTTATTTCAGAAGGAAATAAGCCCATTATTTCCATTATGCCATTTTAATTTTATTTATTGGCTTTAATGGTTTTCTTCAGCTCTGGCCAGTGGGAAATTAGTGGGCCAGGCAGAGCGGCACAGAAGGCAACGTAAAAAGATACAGGAAGACACAGGACTCTGAGGGTTTTTACTTCCCAAGTTTCTTGGGTGTTCCCCAGAATAAGACACCAAACGTATAGCAGTTATCGTGTGTCAGGCCCTGATCTGTGAGTATTCCTTATTTTAACTAATTTAACTCTGCAACAACTCATTGGGGAAACTGAGACATATAGATCACAGAGCTGGTAAGAAGAGTCAGAGGGAGACTATGAACCAAGCAGCCTGTCTCAGGAGCCCACTTTTGTAGCCACTTCACTGTACTCTAGATGAGGGGTCCTCAGCAAATGTTTCTATGAAGGACCAGGAAGTAAATATTTTAGGCTTTGTTGGCTATATGTTCTCGGTCACGACTACGCAGCTCTGCTCTTGTGACAGGAAACAGCTGTAAACAATACAGAAATGAATGAATGTGGCTGTGTTCCAATAAGCTTTATCTACAAAAACAGGTGAAGGGCTGGATTTGGCCTGAGGGGCTGTAGTTGGCTGACCCCCTTTTCCTTTATGTGGACTCGGGCCCTGGGTATTCCCTCCAGCCTGCCGGGGTTGGGCTCAGCCAAGGCGATGGCGCAGGAAGGCTTCTACGTGATAAGAGGGAGTTTCTCAGGTTCAACCCTCCCCCAGCCGGCCCCCTCCTCATGGGGAGATCCATGAGCCCCTGCTTGCTTTGCAGAGGTCAGCTGCAAAGAGGACTTCCCTTTCGGTTCACCTGACTGGGTCAGCACCCGAAGGTGCCTCAATCAGTGCCAGGCACCCAGGGGCCCCAGTAGATAGCAGCTCTAGTTATCGTCACACCTTTAGGTTTGCAGAGGCCTCATCTGGCCGGGAACTGAGGGGCTGTATCATGGGGGCTTAGGAGCGGGTTTTGCCATGGCACTGTGGACAGAGCTCTCTCTCGGCCTCAGTTTCCCTGCCTGCACACGTCCACCACAATCCCTAAGTGAGTGAAGATGAAATGCCAGGATGCACGCAAAGCGCAGTGCCTGGGATTGAGGAAGTGCTTGGTGAGTGAGAGTTATCATTAATCAAGCACTACCCTCCCCCACTCGCCACCCCATGCCCTCTCTCTTGGGGATGTCCCTGTGCCCTCCATCTTCCCTTCTAGGGAAGCAGAAATCCTACTAGGACAAGGGAAGTGGACGTATTCGCAAGGGGGAATGGGGCCCTCCAAAGCCTGCCCCGACAGAGCAGCCGGAGAAAGGAGAAGGTCATCTGGGCAGACATGCAGTCTGTTCCCCTCCCCTCCAGCGTCTGAGGGGGTGGGATAATCTCAGGTTGCTGGGCATCTTTGGGTACATTAGCCCAAGAAGAGCTACCAGAATTTCTCTTTGCTGAGAGCTTGGCTGTGCCTCATGAGAGGGGACTAATTGGAAAGCAGGGCAAGGTTCATCCCCTGAGCCATGGCAGGCCTGTTGCTGGCCTGTCTGAATCACTTCAGCAGGTCAAGCTTGAAGCAATGTCCCTCAGACTCAGTGGGTCATTCTATTCCTTTCCACCAGAGACAGCCTGGTCTTGGCCACTTTGAGCAACCAAGATGGCGGCCTCACAATGAAGTCAGCGGAGTCTTGGGAAGGCATTGAGAAATAAGCCTTACATATGGATGAGTGGAGTCCAGAGATCTCAGCAAAGGAGAAGTAATCTTAATAATAATCACCATAATGATACCCAACAAGTATTATTATTCTACGAGTTTCAGCACTGTGTCCTTTCATTTAATCTTCCTAACAGTAACAGTCTTGTGAGACAGATTCTTTTATCGACTGCCTTTCACAGATGAGAAACCAAGGCCTAGAGAGGCTAAGTGCCTTGTCCAAGGCCACACAGGTAGGATGATCTATGCAGCATTTCCATCTGATTTGCTTTAGTAACTGCGAATAAATGAATTAAAAAAAAGTCAAAGCTTGGAGGACATCTGTTGCTTTAGCCATCTGCCCTCATCAATTTCTTCTTCTTTTGGTGACCACCCTTTTCCTTTGGGAACATCCCCATTCTGCTACATGCAATTGGGTGGGGCTGACCCCACTCTCTGCCTCCAGGGCCGGCCACATGGCCCAGGCCTAGCCAATGAGTGTGTGCTATCACTTGGTCACAGAGGTGGGATCAGAGATGGCAGGCAACCCTTACTGAGGAAATCAGTGCCCTCCCAGGGCTCTGGATGAACTTTCCAGGAAAAAGGAGCTGCCTTCTGCTGGAATTGCTGGATTGAGGTGACATAAAACTGGAGATGCTGATGGGTATCTTTGGTACCTCATGAGGAGAGCCTGCCTGAGAAGGAAGTCAACATAGATGAAAGGTTCCCACCGACAAAGAGTCCTGGGGATGCCATTTGACCCTCTAGATCCAGCCTTGCCTGAAGTCAGTTTATCTCTGGATTTTTCAGCTATGTGAGTCAATACAAGTCCTTTATTTGTTGGGCTGGTTTGAGTTGGCTTCTGTTGCTTGCAGCCAGAAGAGACCTACACGAAGATTTTCCCTCTCAGACCACAGTTGCATCTGAGAGAAAGGCTCAAATTAAATTCCCACCCCATCCTTAAATTTGCCACCTCAGCACTTGGTGGTAGTGGCGAGAGGCCTAAAACATCAGGCCAACTCCTGGCTTTTTCTCTGTCTTTGGCAATAAAAAAAAAAAAAAAAATTTTTTTTTTTTTTGGCAATAGCCCCCTGATGGCTTCCCTACCCTATCACCCCTGAGATTTTCACCAGGGGAGTATTCCTCCAACACAGAACCAATCATATCTGTAGAAAGATCCACGTCCTTGCCATTATAGCTTCTCTCTCGCCCCGTTGGTTGGCTCCCAGCTCCCACCTCTAGCCTCTGCTCCTGCGGTTCCGTCCCCCCAGGGCTGCCTTCACCTCTTCACTCCAGGGGAATCTACATTTTGTGGGGTGTGGCCTCCTTTGTGAGGTCTTCCTGCTGTAGCTTGTGCAGCATTAGTCGCTGTCTCTCAATGTACGGATGTTAGGGATTGAGAGCATGGGCTCTGGAGCTGGACTGCCTGGGCGCAAATCCTCTCTCTACCATTCATACTCTGTGCCCTTGGGCAAGGTACTCCACCTCCTCAGGCTTCAGTTCTTCAACTGGAAATCAGGGATGATAAGACACCATGGTGGTTCAGTGGTAGAATTCTCACCTTCCATATGGGAGATCTGGGTTCAATTCCCGGCCAATGCACTTTCACCCCTCTGTTAGCAGAGGCTTCCGTGTTGCTATGATGCTGGACATGTTTCAGCAGAGCTTCCAAACTAAGATGGACTAGGAAGAAAGGCCTGGAGATCTACTTCTGAAAATCAGCCAGTGAAAACTCCATGGATCACAATGGTCCAATTCACAACTAATCGTGGAGATGGTACTGGACTGGGCAGCGTTGTCTTGCTCCATTGTACATGGGGTCACCATGAGTTGGGGTCTGACTTAATGGCAGCTAATGACAAGACCTACCACACCAAGTTATTCTGTTTAAACGAGATAATCCATGTAAAGTACTTAACATCGTGGTCAACATAGTTGGCTCCATCTGCATCATCTGTTGTTCTGACTGTTGTTTGTATTGATTGCACAGGGTTTGCACACATCTCTCTTCCAGGACGACGACCACTTCCTCTCAGACTGTGAGCTTGCTGAGAGTGCCTCTCACCATTTCTAAATGCCCTCCACCATGCAGAGTGCTGGTGGCACCTACTAGGTGCTCAGCTTTGACAACTGTGCCAGCCTGTATTCTGCACCTACTAGGTGCCAGGAATCACGGTAGGTGCTTTATACACATTGTCTTTTTCAAAATTCACATCAGTCGGACCCCAAGAGATGAGGAAAGAGGCTCAGACTGATGAGACCACTTGCCCAAGGTCACACAGCTAGAATTCCAAACGTGCAGTGTCCCTGACTTCTACATAGTTGTCTCCTCCGGCCACGCCCCAAGGGGCAGACCTTGGAGTCCCAGCTCCTGCTTCTCAGAGCCTCCCAAAGCAAGGGATCATTACCAACCACAACGAGTATCTGCCCCTCTCTGGAGTCCCCACGGGGCTCAGGCTGGCCACTGCCCACCTGCAGCTGTGCCAGGTCTGCCAATATCAGACAGGCTAGCCTCTCCCACGGAGGCAGCTACCTGTGCCAAGGACATGGAGGGAAGCCGTGGCTTGGCGCACCCCCAGCTCCAGGGAAGTGCCCGTGAGGAAGCGAGGCCCCTCATCTCTACATGGAGGCAGCTACCTGTGCCAAGGACACGGAGGGAAGCCATGGCTTGGCGCACCCCCAGCTCCAGGGAAGTGCCCGTGAGGAAGCGAGGCCCCTCATCTCTACGGCCTCCTGTGGAAGGGGAGCTGCAGAGTGAGGAGTGGAGCCTGTGCGTAAACACGGGGTTCAGCCCAGAACTGGCACCAGTTGCCACGGAGCCGACTCTGACTCATGCAGGCCTCATGTGTGTCAGAGCGCCATGCTCCACAGGGTTTCCAATGGTTGATTTTCCAGAAGTAGATTGCCAGGTCTTTCTTCCAAGTCACCTTTGGTGGACTTGAACCTCCAACCTTCTGATGAATAGCTGAATGCATTATTATTTGCACTATCCAGGGGCCCTTTAGCTCAGAAAGAGGCGTGTAAACTTGTAAACAATGACCAGAAGACAGAAACCCCTAAACCTCTAGATGAGCTAAGGCAGACAGACAGACTGGGGCAAACACTGGGCAAAGCCAGACTCCCCTCCACGGCTGTGCTTGGCCTGGGTGTAACCACTTCTCTGACTTGGCCTCCCACCACTGGGCCCTTCCTTCTCCCTGCGAGAACCCATCCCCCTTCCTCCTTCCCTCTCCCACTTCATCTTCTAGATTTTTCAATGGGTCAAACGCTTCCTTCTTTCCGCCCAAAATCCCCCTTCCTCCCTCCTTCCTACCCTCCCTTCCTGCTTTGCCTTCTCCTGGATTCTTCAGCGGGTCAAACGCTTACTTATCCCCCACCCTCAGCATTCCGCGGCAAATTCAATCTTGAAGAAGTCTGCCCTAACTCTCAGGCTATCTTTTTCACGTCACCTGTCGGAAGTGTTTTTTTAAAAAAATGATTACTGGGCAAGTTGTTTACTTTCTGGCAAGAGCTGTATGTATTACTCTGCCTTGTTAATCATTGTATCCCTGTTTACCTGACATTCAGGAAGGGCTGGATTAACACTCAGCAAATGAATCACCTGGAAGGACACTTCCGTACAAAAAGTCTGCCAAGTCCAGCCATGGGCTTAGCATGGTGGTGGGGGGCCCAAACTTCGCTGCTGAGGCCCCTTTCCCAAAGTGGTAATAATAATAGTACCTTCCTTGTTGAGGTGATATAACACTTAAATATGTTAATATATAAATATACATATATGGAGCCCTGGCGGCACAGTGGTTAAGAGCTGTGGCTGCTAATCAAAAGGTCAGCAGTTTGAATCTACCAGCTGCTCCTTGGAAGCCCTATGGGGCAGTTCTGCTCCGTCCTATAGAGTCGCCACTAGTTGGAATGGGCTTGACAGCAACGGGGGAAAATATATATATGTATATATATATATACACACACACACACATATATACATACAGCACTTGGCACAGAGTCTGACACTTAGTAGGGGTTATCTTCTGTGTTTTAGCAACTATTATCATAGATTCTTAGACAGTGAGAACTACAGGGATTCACAGGGGACACCCAGGCTATCACCCCTGTTTTACAGATGAGGAAGTTGAGATTTTTCAAATCATTATTTTCAGACAAAAATGAAATTAAAGACCAAAGAACAACAGTCTACCCTTCTTCATTCATTCTTAAAATCTTTGTATGGTTCATAGTTGTTGCTCAGAATGTGCTTGTTGAATGAATACACAAGTGAATGAATGAATACACGAGTGAATGAATGAATGTCAAGGGGCCTCTGTGGTCAAGAAAAAAAGCTCGCAGGAGTGGGTTGGTCAATTCCTGGCTTTGCGCCCACACCTCCTTTTTGTGCCCATGGCAGACATAACTAATCAATCAAGGCATGCCTTTGCACTGAGACTGAACCCAGCTTCAGAATCCCTGTCATTATTGTCCAGTATCAATTGATTAGAGTCTGGTGGCATAGTGGTTAAGAGCTCAGCTGCTAACCAAAAGCTTGGCAGTTTTAATCTACCAGCCGTTCCTTGGAAATGTTATGGGGTAGCTCTACTCTGTCTTATAGGGTTGCTATGAGTCAGAATTGACTCAACAGCAACAGGTTTTTTTAAATCAATTGATCAGACTTGGCCCCTCAGATGAAATCTGTCTTCCGCACTGTGATCTCAGAAACCTCTTGATTGTGTGGTTTCCTTCTTCCTTCTGTCCAGACTCTTTGGTTGCTTATTTCAATCCATCCCACCTCCACTTTCCTTTCCTTTCTCTCAGTAACCTGGGCCCACAAGTATAGCCCTTTCCATTCTGGTGGAAACATACCTGAGGGCTCAAGGCTCCCTCTTCTTTGTCTTGGTGGAGAAGGTGAGGTGGCCCAGCTGGTGTCTTGGATCCCCGACCCAACCAATCCTCCACCCCACACCAGCTGCTGAGAGAGCCCAGCTCCTAGGTCCGGAGTGGTCGGGGCCTCTTCTAGAAGCAGTACGCACAGGCCCAGAGGCAGGGACGCTGAGGGTGTCTCCCAACCTTACCCGGTTCTGTGCTCCTCCAAAGATGCTTGTCATAAAGTTTCCCTGCCTTGTTAAACAACCTCACCAGGAAGAAGGAAGTTTAATCTAGGAGTTTGATCAGGAGGAAACGAGTGTAAAGTATTGCCCTGACGGCGGAGCTGCCAGGGGCCCCGAGCTCAGGCATGGGGAAAAGGGCTGTGTGTGTTCTTTCTCTTCAGCCTTGGCAGAGAATGTTCTGGGTTGGGACTCCAGCAATTTAATCAGGAAGGAAAAGCCACAACAGCTGCCTTAAAATAAACAAAACCTCTAAACTGACAACTTGCTGAGGTGCTTGGTGGGGAGAGCTAGGGCTGGTAGAGCAAGCTGGTGATGGTGCTGAGCACCTGTCTGAGGCCCCAGACTAGGGTGGGGGCTGTGGGTGAAGGTGACAGGGATGGGGTGAGCCTGGGTGGAGAAACAAAGGGGATCTAAGGAGGGGCTGAGGGACAGCGAAGGAAGGACAATTATGCCCACCACAGGGTACCCAGGCTGATGATGGAAAAGTGAGACCCACTGATCAGGAGACAGGAGACTGGGGGAGAGGGAGTGGTTTGGGAAAAGATTCTGGATTTGGTTTAGGGCACACTGAGTTACAGGTTAAAGCTGGAGAGACAGAGGTGGAAAAAGAGGGTTGAAAAGAGTAGAAGAGAGAGAAGAAGGGAGAAAAGAGAGAAGAAAGGTAGAGGAGGAAAAGAAAAAAACAACCAACAACTGCAGTCGAGTTGACTCTGCCTCATGGTGACCCCATGTGTGTCAAAGTAGAGCTGTGCTCCACAGGGTTTTCAGTGGCTGATTTTTTGGAAGTAGATTGCCAGACTTTTCTTCTAATGCACCTCTGGGTGGACTTGAACCTCCAATCTTTTAGTTAGCAGCCAAGTTCTTAACTGTTTGCACCACCTAGGGACTCCAGAAGAGAAAGCCCCACTGCCATCAAGTTGATTCCAACTCATAGCGACCCTACAGGACAGAGTAGAACTGCCCTATGGGGATTGCAAGGCTGTAAATCTTTATGGAAGCAGACTGCCGCATCTTTCTTCCACGAAGCAGCTGGTGGGTTCGAACCACCAACCCTTCAGTTAGCAGTGGAGCCAATGTGCCACCAGGGCTCCTCCACAGGAGAAAAGAGAGAAGCAGAGAACAGCAGAGGGAGAGCCTTTGACAGTGACTGTGAGCCTCCTCCCAGGGAGCATCCCTACAGAGGTGAGCTCAGGAGGGGGCTCTTTGGAGAAGCCAAATGGGGCAAAGACACCTCTGTACCTTGGGTTATGCACAGTTGAAGGGGCCCTGTAGCAGGGCTTCTTGGGCCCCGATGCGTGGTAGAATTTGAGTGAAACAGTGACTGCATTGTTTACCTCCTGTCCCTCCCTAGGATACCAGTTGCGTTCAGAGGGGCTCAATATCCCGCCCCCAACACCACAGGCTTTGCCACTGAATGTGATTCTCAATCCTGAGTCCCTTTCCCGCTGGGATGAGCTCTTTCCTAGGGATCTCCTCGTTCCTTATGCACATGGAGCCCGGCTGCTAACCAAAAAGTCGGTAGTTTGAATCCACCAGCCGCTCCTTGGTAACCCTACGGGGGCAGTTCTACTCTGTCCTCTAGGGGTGCTACGAGTCAGAATCGACTCAGTAGCAACAGGTTTCATGCACATAGACTCCTATGCCTTCCTCGCCTATTCATCACTGGGGGCCCTGCTGTACTTGATGGTTTCCACCCAGGCTGCTTCCAAAAGGGATCTGTGGCTCCTAAAAATGAATATCCAGGGGCACAAGGTCAGCTGTCAGGAAATAAAGACGAGTGCCCAGGGGCTGGGCGAGGGAAGAGCAGGGAACAGTCCCTGCTGGGTGAGGCACCTGGCAACCGAAGTGGTCTGTCCTGCTGTTCCAGCTGGCCAGTTCTCTCAGGGTGGAGGAGGAGGGCCTCTGAGAGTGGCACCTGGGGGGCGGGCAGTACCTTCCTGCATCCTGATGTGGCGTCAGGCCTGGCCTTGTGTTCTGCATCCCCCCCAACTCCTCTCCTCCTGCTCCCCTCTTCTCTGCTGGGCAGTTGTGTGACTGGCACCTCCTCAGGGAAGTCCTCCCAGCTCTCCCTCCCCAAAGTAAACAAGCAAATAATTAAAAATCGTGGTAAGTTGTACGAAGGCATCTGTGAGCATGAGCGACAGGAGAGCTTTCTCTAGCAGGTGGTCAGGGAAGGCCTCTCTGAGGAGGGGAGCTTGGAGGCGCTGTATTAGTTTCCTATAGCTGCTGAAACAAGTCACCACCAACCTGGCACTCAGGAGAACATACGTTATTTTATAGTTCTGTAGGTCAGAAGGGCCATGGGTGGCATGAACAGTTTAGGCTCGACTACTAAGCAAAAGGTTGGCAGTTAAACCCACCCAGTAGCACTGTGGAAGTAAGGCCTGGTGATCTGCTTATGAAAAGGTTACAGCCTCTAGAGCAGTTCTGTTCTGTAACACGTGGGGGTGCCATGAGTCGGAATCAACTTGATGGCAGTGGGTTTGGGTCTGGGAGCTCAGAAGTCTGACATGGGTCTCACTGGGCTAAAATCAGGCTGATATTCATTTCTGGAGAGTCCAGCAAGGAGAACTTGTTTCCTTGCTTTTTCCGGCTTCTAGAGGTCGCTCACATTCCTTCTTGGCTCATGGCTCCTTTCTCCATCTTCAAAGTCAGCAACTTTGCACCTCTAAAACCATTCTTACCTAGTCACAGGCCCCTCTTCCACTCTTAAAGACCCTTGTGATTCCATGGAAACGCTGGTGGTGCAGCGGCTAAGAGCTACAGCTGCTAACCACAAGATCAGCAGTTCAAATCCACCAGCCACGCCTTGGAAACCTTATGGGGCAGTTCTACTTTGCCCTATAGGGTCACTATGAGTTGGAATCGACCCAATGGCAACAGGTTAGGTTTTTTGTGTTTTGGTTGTGATTCAATTAAGGAGCCGTGGGGGTGCAGCGGTTAAGCACTCAGCTGCTAACTAAAAGGTCTACAGTTTGGGAGAAAGATGTGGCAGTCTGCTTCTGTAAAGATCACAGCCTTGGAAACTCTATGGGGCAGTTCTACTCAGTCCTATAGGGTCGCTGCGAGTTGGAATTGAATCAGTAGCAACAGGTTTGGTTTGGTGATTCCATCGGGTCCACACGGATAATCCAGGATAGTTTCCCTATTTTAAGGTCAGCTAATTAATAGCCTTAACTCCATCTATGACCTTAATCCCCCTTTGCCATGTAACCTAACACATTCCCAGGTTCGGGGATTAGGATTTGAACATCTTTGGGGACCATTATTCTGCTGACCTCGAATGCAGTCCCGCTTTATTTTCTTTATATCACTTACAACAGCCTGACATGACAATTCCATGTTTGCTCACTTGCCGCCTGTCTCGCTGGACTGGAAAGTGAATCCCATGAGGGCAGGGGCCTTGCTGGTGCCTCTCACTAGAGCAGTGCCTGGTACTCGGCAGGGGCTCAGTAAAGGCTTGCTGGATGAATGGATGGCTGAAGGCTGGCTCATTTCTGCATTGCTGTTAACACACACAGCCCTGGTGGCAGCCAGCAGCTGTGATCCCACGCTACCTACCCCAGGAAGCCATGTGACCTCGGCCTCCTTCCTCTTCTCTGGGCCTTGATCTCTCCTTTGCAGTCATTCTGCATAAAAGCCCTGGAGGAAGGCAGCCCTGGTAGTCCCCTGAGGGCTTTATTGGCAGGCAACGGCTCCTTAGACTGCCAGGCGTTGTTTCTTTCCAATGTATCCACACAGAGCAGGGTCAGCTGGATCTCAATGCTGGTTCCTCTGCACACCAGGGCTCATGGCCTGCCTGGCATGGTCCTCTCTTCCCCACACGCAGGTGGAGAACCTGGGCATTGGGCCAGACAGGGCTGGGTCTGTGTCCCGACTCTGATGTTGATCACCTCGGTTTCCTCTCTGTGAACTAGAACAATGCCTGTTTCACCGGGGGTTGTGAAAATAAAGTGGATGCTCAATAAGCCCTGATTGTGATTACTGTCACTTCTTATTGGTCCAGTGGAGTCCCTGGGGGGAGGTGGTTGTCTTAGTCATCTAGTGCTGCTATAACAGAAATACCACAAGTGGAATTTATTTTCTCACAGTCAGGTAGGCTAGAAGTTCAAATTCAGGGCGTCAGCTCCAGTGGAAGGCTTTCTCTCTCTGTCGGCTCTAGGGGAAGGTCTTTGTCATCAATCTTCCTCTGTTCAAGGAGCTTCTAAGCACAGGAACCCCAGTCTGCTCCCAGCGCTGCTTTCTTGATGGTGTGATGTCCCCCCTTCTCTGCTTGTTTCCCTTTCCATTTATCTCTTGTAAGATAAAAAGTGGTGCTGGCCACACCCCAGGGAAACTCACTTCACATTGACTCAGGGATGCCACCTTAGTAAGTGTGTTACAATCCCTCCTTAACATAATCTAATCTTGCCTCATTAACCACAGGCAGAGATTAGGATTTACAACACATATGGTTTCCATAGGAAAATTACAATCACAAAATGGAGGACAACCACACAAGACTGGGAATCACGGCCTAACCAAGTTGACGCATATTTTTGGGAGACACAATTCAATCCATGACAGTGTCCAAAAAGGGCTAAAGAAAATCAGCTGCTAACCAAAAGGTTGGAGGTGCTCATCCACCCAGAGGCTCCTGGAAAGAAAGGCCTGTTGACCTACTTCCAAAAAATTAGTCTTTGAGAAACCTGTGGAGCAGGGTTCTGCTCTGACAGCAGCTGGTACTGGCACTGATCTAATGTCATTTGTGAATGTGGCTGTCCCGGTGAAAGGGACAGGATGCATGCCACTCTTCTCACAGTACATTGAAAGAGTGGGGGTGGGTCAGTGTCAAGCAGGAGGTCTTGAAAGCAAGGTTATTGGGGTTTGGAGGTTGATTTCTTATTTCCTTGGAGAGTGTGTGGTGCCAAAGGCTGACCCAGTGTGAGGAGGAGGTAGGCATGGTCCCCATCCTTGCCGTTGCTGTGTTGCCAGCCAGTGGAGAAATTGTAACTCAAATGCTTATCTCCCTTATTTATTTATAAAAATGGAGTCCTGGTGGCTTAGTGGTTAAGAGCTCGCCAACTAACCAAAAGGTCAGCAGTTTGAATCTACCAGCCACTCCTGGGAAATCCTATGGGGCAGTTCTACTCTGTCCTATACAAGTTGCTATGAGTCGGAATTGACTTGATGGCAACAGGTTGGGTTTGGCTTTTGAATTATAAAAATAAAATAGTCCCATTGTCATGGATTGAACTGTGTCCCCCCAAAATATCTGTCAACTTGGCTAGGTCATGATCCCCAGGATTGTATGATTGTCTGCCATTTTGTCATCTGATGTGATTTCCCTACGTGTTATAAATCCTATCACTATGATGTAATAAGATGGATTAGTGACAGTTACACTGATGACATCTACAAGATTAGAGAGTGTGTTAAGCCAATCTCTTTTGAGATATAAAAGAGAGAAGCCAGCAGAGAGACAGGGGAACATCATACCACCGAGAAAGCAGCACTGGGAGCAGAGCACGTCCTTTGGACCTGAGGCTCGTGGCCTGAGATGCTCTCAGACCAAGGGAATACTGATGACAAGGACCTTCCTCCAGAGCGAACACGGAGAGAAAACCTCGCCCTGGAGTCAGTGCCCTGAAGTCAGACTTCTAGCCTACTAGGCTGTGAGAGAACAAATTATTTGTTAAAGCCATCTACCTGTGGTGCTTCTGTTACAGCAGCACTAGATGACTAAGCCACCCATCATGGAAAATTTGGAAAACACTGAACAGTGCGAAGGGGGGGAAAAATCGGGCAATTATAACCTTCCCTGGGGATGACTGTGCAAACCCTGGCGGCAGTAGTGGTTAAGAGCTATGTCTGCTTACCAAAAAGTTGGCAGTTTGAATCTACCAGGCGCTCCTTGGAAACTCTATGGGGCAGTTCTACTCTGTCCTGCAGGGTCACTGTGAGTCGGAATGGATTCGACAGCCTTGGTTTGGTTTTTGGTTTGCACACAATTGTGTGTTAGAAAGCACCATCTTTATTTACTCTCCCCCACTGCTGGACATTGAGGTGGTTTCCATCTGTGTGTGTGTGTGATTATAAGTACACTGTGATGAATCTTTGCCGGCACGTCTTGTGACCTCTGTCCACTTTAACTTCTTCCTTTGTTTAACAGAACCAGTAATTCCAGTCTTCCCACCCTACAAGGTTTGATGAGGCTTATCTTAGTCATCTAGTGCTGCTATAACAGAAATACCACAAGTGGATGGCTTTAACAAAGAGAAATCTATTCTCTCACAGTCCAGTTGGCTACAAGTCCAAATACAGGGCGTCAGCTCTAGGGGAAGTTTCTTTCCTTGTCGGCTCTGGAGGAAGATCCTTATTAACAGTCTTCACTTGGTCTGAGAGCATCTCAGCACAGGAACCTCAGGTCCAAAGGACGTGTTCTGCTCCCAGTGCTGCTTTCTTGGTGGTATGAAGTCCCCCATGTCTCTCTGTTTGCTTCTCTCTTTTATATCGCAAAAGAGATTAGCTTAAGACACTCCCTAATCTTGTAGAACTCATCAGTATAATTGCTGCTAATCCATCTTATTACATCATAGTGATAGGATTTACAACATATATGGAAATCACGTCAGAAGGTAAAGTGGTAGACAATCATACAGTCATACGAGGGAATCATGACCTAGCCAAGTTGACAGATATTTTGGGAGGACACAATTCAATCCATGACAAGCCTCAAAGGAGAAAGTGGTTATGAAGGTACTTTGAAAACCTTGGAGAAAAGAACGGAAGGTCAGATTTTGAGCAGTCCCTCTTTGAGCTCTATAGGAGATAGAGGAACCTGGAACTAGGAATAGGAGCAATAACATCCACATTTACAGAGCACTTACTATATGCTGGAGCCCCCGGATGGCACAAATGGGTAAGTGGTCAGCTACTAACCAAAAGGTTTGCAGTTTGAGTCCACCCAGAGGTGTACTGGAAGACAGGTCTGGCGATATTCTTCCAAAACCCATTCATTGAAAACCCTATGCAGTACAGTTCTGCTCTGACACACATGGGGTCACCATGAGTTGTGTTAAAACAGAAATCATATTAAGCCAACAACAGAAATTGATTTGAAGTTTATTGAATATATGATTTGCCAATAGGGCAACACTTCTGACTACAGAGTCAACCTGTTCCGAAGGTGAAAGAACTTCCAAAGACTCTTATACCCCGTGTTATCGATGCTGCTAGGGAAAAGGGCCCAAACAGTGTTCACACAATAACCAAAAAAAAAAAAAAGAAAGAAACCCATCGAATCCATTCCGACTCATAGTGACCCTATAGGACAGAGTAGAACTGCCCCATCATGTTTCCAGGGAGCAGCTGGTGGTTTCAAACTGCCGAACTTTTGGTTAGCAGCCTGAGCTCTTAACCCCTGCGCCACCAGGGCTCCCAAATAATAACAATTTACCTGAAAACATAGCTCCCTGTAAACTGACCACACACAATAATTGTTCACAAGAGCCCAGTGCCTAAGGCAAGCGGTCTTCACTAAGCTACTTACCAGGCTATTGCTGACTTAAAGGTGACTTTAAAAATCAGTCAAGGTTCAAGGTTCAAAAAAAGATCTCAGGGAAGTGACTTGGGTGGGTCACCTCAACTCCATGGATCCTAGAAATTTGGCTTCCTGGAGAATTAGAAACTGTTTTTCAGTCAGAATCAACATGACAGCAACTAGTTGTTTTTTTTTTTTTCACTATATGCCAGAAGAAGTACAGCCTTAGAAGCGAGGATGGCGTGACTTTGTCTCACAAACTTTGGACATGTTATCAGGAAGGACCAGTCCCTGGAGAAGGACATCATGTAAAGAAGAGGAAGACCTTCGATGGGATGGATTGACACAGTGGCTGCAACAGTGGGCTCAAGCATAACAGCGATGATGAGGATGGTGCAGGACCGGGCAGTGTTTCAATCCATTGTACATGGGGTCTCTGTGGATTGGAACTGACCCATCAGCATCTAACAACCACATATGCCAGATATAAGGTATACAAGGTATCTGCATAATCTTACTTCATCCTCGCGTCAACCCTCCAAAGGAAGGAGAGTAAAACCTGTAAAAACTGGAAACTGTGTAAGGCAGAAACCTGTCAGAGAAGGAAAACTAAAATATTTTCAGCTAAAATGAGTGATAGAAAAGTGGTAAGAATGTACCCTGTCAAAGGCGGAAAATCTGCGAGATCTGGAAAAACAAGGCAGTTCTGTTGCTATCCGGCTCTCACAGGTTTCATGGTGCTCTTATTACCTGCGGAGCCCTGATGGCGTGGTGGTTAAAAACTCAGCTGCTACAGTTCAAATCCACCAGCCGCTCCTCTCCTTGCAAACACTATAGGGCAGTTCTACTCTGTCCTATAGGGTTGCTATGAGTTGGAATCGACTCGATGGCAGTGAGTTTGTATTTGGTTTTATTATTACCTATGATTTGCAATGAATAAGGAAGACTGAAGAAGAATTGACACCTTTCAATCGTGGTGTTGGTGAAGAATATCGAATATACTATTGAAAGGAACAGCATGAGAAAGAGATTACAGGGGCCTAACGTCCTGGGTTTGGCGTAGTGGATAAGTGCTATGACTGCTAACCAAGAGGCCGGCAGTTCGAATCCGCCAGGCGCTCCTTGGAAACCCTACGGGGCAGTTCTACTCTGTCCTATAGGGTCGCTATGTGTCGGAATCAACTCGACGGCAGTGGATTTGGTTTTTTTTGGAACGTCCTGTTTCTACATGACTTGCGTAGCTAGCTTTTGCATACCCCAGTGATTTTGTGCTTTGTGGTTTGTTTCCTCCCTTCCCTCTCCCGTTTTCCATGATTCTATAAAGTTTAAAATT
Source organism: Elephas maximus indicus (assembly GCF_024166365.1). Lineage (NCBI taxonomy): Eukaryota > Metazoa > Chordata > Mammalia > Proboscidea > Elephantidae > Elephas > Elephas maximus. The sequence goes on from NC_064838.1 coordinate 63,260,370, forward strand.
AACCTATTTCCTCTTGAACAAGCAGAACAACGATCAATAAGATCTGGGACGAGACAACCAAACAATGGGGGCCCATCTTGGGGCTGAAACCAGGATGGCATCAGGGGGCCTCTAAAGAATACCCGCAGAAGGAAAACATGTCCGAAATGTTGTCAACATATCCACCGCACCCCCAAAGGGGAACTGCCATTCTGCAGATTTTTCAAGCCTGAGCCCTAACCCTGTAAAACCGTCCGGTCGGTCTCCAGCAGACGGACTTTGGAGGAGCCCATTCCCCTCTGTCTCTTGGATACCGGTATACAACAAAGCCCTCTTGCGGCTTCCCTCACCCCTGATCCAGTATTGGGTTTGCGGCAGGCGGCTCAAATCCCTGTTTTGTGGTAACACCATGGACTGCCAAAAGAAAGAATAAATCTGTCTTAGAAGGCGCACAGCCAGAACGCTCCTTAGAAGTGAGGATGGCAAGGCTATGTCTTGCATACTTTGGACATGTTATCAAGAGGGATCAGCCCCTGGAGAAGCACATCACGCTTGGTCAAGTAGAGGGTCAGTGAAAAAGAGGAAGACCCTCAGTGAGGTGGATTGACACATGGCTGCAGCAATGGGCTCAAGCATAACAACGATTATGAAGATGGCACAGCACCGGGCAGTGTTTCGTTCTATTGTACACAGAGTTGCTATGAGTTGGACGTACACACACCTCTTCTCTGAGAGGCATGGGAGTCATCCCTGGGGGATCTGAATACTGCAGGGGCGGCTTTTCAGGGGCTTCAAAATACCCAGGCCCCTGGCACTTCCTGAAATGGGGCACCTTTTTATCGAGTGTAGCCTGGTGTTCCTGGCAGTCTGATGAGCTCATCTGAAGATTATTTCCCTATAGTGAGGAACCTTCTGAGTGTTCCATTCAAAAGGAAAAGCCCAAAGGAGCAGGACCCACTATTGGCCTGTCTGAGACAGAAAGGAGTGGCCCTGTAGCTGATGTGGGTCTACAAAGGTGTGTGCGTGCGTGTGTGTTTAAGTATGGCCCCCGTGAGCAGGTGAGTGGATCTGAGCGTGGATACCTCTAAGTTTGTGTGTGCATACACACAGAGATACACAGATGTGTGTGTTTGCATAGACCGAATTGGACCTTCTGGGTGCCCAAAGACAAAGGACTTGGCTCACTGATGAATTAAATAAATGTCCCACCACAATTTTTCCAGTTCCAATCTTTGAGAAGAAACTGGACCAGGGCCTGGGCAGGGATTTCTTCTTACTTCCTTCAGCATCACATCGGCGGCATTTTTCACAGCAACCACAGGCTTTGATAATAAAAGGAAGCTGGGTGTGCTCTGTGACCAAGGGAGAGAGATACAAAGGCATTGCCATTCCACGTGGCGCCAACGATAAACTAGCAACAATTTACCATTTCCCTTGCTCTCCCTAGCTGACCGAGTCCACTGTGGCCACCCGTGCCTTGTGGCCTGATTTGCTTTGTGATAAAATCAGTGCCTTGGCATGAGAGACGCATTGAACGATAGAATACTAATGGAGTTAGGAATTTCTCTCGCGAGCATTAATAATTTATTCCTCTGTTCATTTCTTTTCGTGCTACTGCTGTTCCTTTGAACAACAGCAACAACAAACAGTGGGAATGAGCCTTCCCATCAATGCCAGGACTGCATCAGGGAGCTGGGAGAAGTACTGACTGCAGATCCCTGGCCAAACTGTCCACAGTGGGAGTCTCTTGCTCTGGGTATGGGGAGGATAAAGTAGCTGAATTCTCCACGAGGGATAAGTCCTCTTTTGTTTGGGAAAATCATTTCCAATGTGTTAAGAATGATAAAAAGTAATATACTTGTTCACGGTAAAATATTCAGCACAGTGCAGAACTACATAAAATAATCATTTAAATACCCATCTTCACCCACTCTCTAAGATGGAACCATTATTTACAATTTCTAAGTATCCTTCTAGAATTTTCTCTCTACACACAAGCATACATATGTGTGTCTCTCTTGTTCTCTGTCTTTGCCTCTTTCCATACCTCTCTCTCTTGCCTGCTCTCCAAGCAGCTATCCTTCCATTCAGCAGGTATGAATTTTACTCCATATCATGGGTATGAGAAATGTCCTATTCCTTTATTTTCCTAAACCAAGTTAAATCTTGCTTCAAAGCTCCACTTGTCAGGTGATGAGAACTTCAGTGTCAACTGTAATTCAACTTATGTATCAGTCATCATTCTGGAGCCCCCCGATTCCTCCCAGGTAGCCAAAAAATGGGGAGTGTGGAGCTTAGTGGTCTTGAGGAAACAGGATCTGGCATCTCCTTTTCTCTCCACCACAGTCACAGATTTCTAAACAGTGTTCAATGAATGATTTGGATTAAAAGAATATAAAGAAACATGCACACAGTTGCAAGACGCAGCAAAGTACCAACAGTGGTTGGCTCTTGGATTATGGTGATTTTAACTTTTTTTCTTGACACTGCTTTTTTTTTCTCCTAACTTTTGTACAGTTAGAAGATATCATTTTGTAAACACCAGCTGTCGTCAAGTCGACTTGGACCCGTGGTGACTCCATGTGTGTCTGAGCAGAACTGTGCTCCCTAGAGTTTTCAATGGCTGATTTTTTGGAAGTAGATCACCAGGCCTTTCTTCTGAGGTGCCTCTGGGTGAACTCAAACTGCCAACGTTTCAGTTAGCGGCTAAGCGTGTTAATCATTTGCACCACCCAGTGATGCCCATCATTTTATAAGCATTATAATAAATAATAAATTTCATTACAAATACCCTACACAGACCATGATCTCAGGGGCCATCTAGCCCAATTGGCATAACATAGTTTATAAAGAGAATGTTCTACATCCTACTTTGGTGAGTAGTGTCTGAGGTCTTAAAATCTCATGAGTGGCCATCTAAAATACTCCACTGGTCTCACCCCATCTGGAGCAAAGGACAATGAAGAAAACCACAGACACAAGGGAAAGATTAGTCCAAAGAGCTAATGGATCACAACAACCACAGCCTCCACCAGACTGAGTCCAGCACAACTAGATGGTGCCCAGCTACTATCACTGACTGCTGTCATGGGGATCACAATAGAAGGTCCCAGACAGAGCGGGAGAAAAATGTAGAACAAAATTCAAACTCACAAAAAAAGACCAGACAGGCCCATAAAACAAAATGAGACTAAATGGGCACACCATCCCAGGGGCAAGGACGAGAAGGCAGGAGGGGACAGGAAAGTTAGTAATAGGAAACTCAAGGTTGCAAAAGGAGAGTGTTGACATGTCGTGGGGTTGTTAACCAAAGTCACAAAACAATGTATGCATTGATTGTTTAGTGAGAAACTAATTGGCACTGTAAGCCTTCATCTAAAGCACGATAAAAGCAAAACAAAACAAAACACAAACACCCTACACAGTTTCTCCTCCTGCCCTTCATTCTAGCTGAGTGTATGCCGCACTCCTCAGGACCACAAAGTCCTCCTGGGGCGGGAGCACAGGTTTAACGATGTACATAAAGCCTTGGAATGCTAAGGTGCCCTTCCTCCTGTCCTCACCACTGTTTTTCCAGGCTTTGGGGAGGGCTGGGGCAGGGCGTTGAGTCTGATGATCTGGAGAGGAAGTAGTCAGCCTTCATGGCCACCTCATAGATTTTTTATTGGGGTTCTCTTGTATTGTTCTTTCATTGCAGCAGGCAGGTGCTTACCCCTCAGAGCTTCTAGGTAACCAGGCAGGCTCGAATCTCCCCATATGCAATAGGGTTTGGCTTTTCCAGTGCCTGGGAAGAAAGCAAAGGTCTGGGAGTCACGGGGCAGGTTGGGTGGCCCAGAGCCTCCTTTATAGGGGCCAGGCTCCGAGTGAGTGGGCTCATCAGGGAGTGTGGGTTGGTGGTTCTTCCCACAGGGCAGCCTGAGGAGATCGGAGGGGAGGAAGTCCAGGGAAGGCAGACGTTGAACATATTTGGGGCCTAAGGAGCCACTGAGGAGTTCTTCATTCTGGTTGTTTTCAGGCACCTTTGGAGTACAGAAAGGGAGGCCAGACTCGGGTATGACCAACCCTTATGTCATTCATCCATTGGGCTGTTCATCCAACAGATATTCAATGAATGTCTCCTCTGGGCCAGACAGCAGGTTGGGCCTCATGGGTCCAATGAGAAGCAAAAATAGATGTGTTTCCTGATATAGTCTGGGGCATGTGCCATCAGAGAGACTCTGTTGTTTGTTTCCTCCTGTCTGTCTTGTCCTTTGATGTGTCTCTTGTGCCTAGAATCTAGTAGGAACTCAAAAATTTGTGGAGAGGCTGAAAAATGTGTTTCCTGCTCAGCATAACAATGATTGTAAGGATGGCGAAGGACTGGCCAGTGTTTCATTCTGTGGTACATAGGGTTGCTATGAGTCGGAACCAACTCGACGGTACCTAACAACGACAACAAGATAGTTGAAGGAAATCATTTATCCTCAAAGAAATTTGAAACTCAAATGAAATGGGAGAATTTTCTTCTTGATTCTCATAGACACTTCATCATCACCCCTGCCCCCACCACCATCATCACCACCACCACTACCATCACCATCATCAACACTACCACCACCGCCACCATCATCACCACCAACACCACTAACATCATCATCACCACCACTACCACCACCATCACCACTACCATTGCTACCATCGTCACCACCACCATCACCACCATCATCACCATCACCACCACCATCACCACCACCACCATCACCACCACCACCATCACCAGCACCACCGTCATCACCACCACCACCATCACCAGCACCACCGTCATCACCACCACCACCATCACCACCACCATCATCATCACCACCACCACCACCATCATCATCACCACCACCACCACCATCATCACTACCACCACGACCACCATCACCAGCACCACCATCATCACCACCACCACCATCACCATCATCACCACCACCACCACGACCACCAACCTTAATCATAATGGGTGTGGATAAGATCTTATGCTCTCCAAAGAGTTTTTTCTTTCATGTTCACACTTAATATTCACTAAGATGCCTGTGAAAAATCCAGCCTCGTCCTCCTCTTTAGCGTGCACGTGGTTCATTTACTTGGATTCAGATCCTGGCTCCATCACTGACCAGCCATGTGAGCTTGTTTAGGCAAGTCTCTTACTCTCTTTGAGCCCCAGCCTCCTCCTCTGTAAATGGGGTTGGTAAGAGAGATGCCGTCATTGAACTCTCTTAAGTGCTGGATGGGACAGTGCAGGTAAAGCTCACAGAAAGGAGCTGGCTCAAGCAGGCCACTTCCTCCCTGTTGGCCCCTGGACTTCATTGCCCTTCCCCTTTGCTGTAAAGGAAAGGAGGTACACCCCAGCACTTACCACCTTACTGTCTCAGGGATGTGGCCCCATCTCCAAGGCCATGGTGAGTGTGACAACAGGGTCCCAGACGGGGATCTGCAAAGGGAACTGTGCAACTGGCGCTGCTTTCCAAAAGCCTTCCTCCTGATCCGCAGGAAGGAGGCCCAGTGTTGGGCCAGCCTGCAATCAGGACAGGAGAGGGAGATGCTAGAAGCTGGCTTCTTACCTCGGCTGTAGAACCACACCCCCTCAGCTTTGGGTGATGGCAGCCACCTGGGGCTTTTTCCTTCTCTCTGTTAATGCCCGGGTCAGAAATCACCCTCTCAGACTCCTTCAGTTAAAGAGAGAAATTACTCCCCTCCTACTCTGGAAGGACTCTGTACACACTTTTTACTCACTGATAGTCTTCTGTGTTCATCTCCACCAGTGACGTGTGAATAAATGTTCAACAACCAGCTCTTCAGACAGAAGATGAGTATATGTATAGTTATTTTTGCATTGTTGTTGGCTGCTGTCAAGTCAGTCCCGACTCATGGCGACCCCATGTGTGCAGAGTAGAACTTCTCCATAGGGTTTTCAAGGCTGTGACCTTTCAGAAGCAGATTGCCAGGCCTGTCTTCCTAGGCGCCTCTGGATGGGTTCGAACCACCACATTTTGGTTGGTAGTCCAGTGCTCAACCATTTGCACCACTCAGGGCCTGCATGTATAGACATATATGCATATAAAATACAATAAATGTATTGTATTATATATACAATACATTTATTGAATTTTATTGGTATAAAGAATGTGTAGCAAACAACTTATAAATGATAATAAAATATATAATATTCTTTGTTGTAAATTCTAATAGCCAATCGATGCTCCCAAAATACTTTCACTCATTTTTGCTGAATTTTGTATTAGCTAACTGATGGTTGCAATTCAACCATGATTTGACAAAATTTGACTATGAATATATGCTTGATTACTTTCTGATTCAGCAAGGAAGTCACTCATGTCATCGAATGAAGGACTGTAGTTCAAACACCTTCGTGGGTTGATATTTTCATTTATGTTAATATAAGTGGAACAACGAAGGTGTATATCAAAACTTCACTTGATCACCAATGACCTTAGTGACTTCTCTGCTAAATCAGATAACAGTTCTTGAATTTTGGCAAGAAGAATATTTCCTTAATATTTTGTTGTGTCCCCAGTATGATGGCCACAGACATGATGTATTTAAGTTTAATCTGTATTATTAACATTTTCTCCATCACTTTTTTTAAGCCTAAGGCCTAGGTTTCTTCCCTGCCCCCTCCCCACTTCTGTTTCCCTGAATTCTCCCTCAGCGACCTCAGGTGGCAACCACAAAGGGAACTGCACCATGTCCATTGATGCCTGCTCTCAGGGAGCTATTTCATAGGTTTACAACAATTGTCCAATTTTGTCTTAGAAGCTCATTCCAGAAAAAGCTGATAAATTAGTGCAATTCATTGGTCTTTATAAAGCATTTAGGAAAAGCCAGGCTGTCGTAAGGAGCCTTGCTCTAGAGAGCTTGTCTATCTGAACCTGCCGTGAATGGAGAGAAGCAGGAAGAAATTGCAGCAGAAAGAAGCAGAGGATGGCTCTTCTCGTGAATCACTTGGATGATACTCCTTTAGACCTTCAGCCTAATGTGTTCCAAGTCAGCTCCGTCAGTATCCCCCTGTCATGGATTGAATTATGTCCCTGAGAGATATGTGTCAACTTGGTTAGGCCGTGACTCCCAGTATTGTGTGGTTGCCTTCCATTTTGTGACTGTAATTTTACGTTAAAGAGGATTAGGGTGGGATTGTAACACTTTACCCAGGTCACATCCCTGATCCAATGTAAAGGGAGTTTCGCTGTGGTATGGTTTGCACCAGTTTTTATCTTTCAGGAGATAAAAAGGAGAGGGAAGCTAGCAGTGGGGAACCTCATACCACCAAGGAAGCAGTGCCTGGAGTAGAGTGAGTCCTTTGGACTCGGGGCTCTTGTGCAGAGAAGCTCCTCGTCCGGGGGAAGAAGGATGAGAAGGCCGACAGAGAAAGCCTTCCCCTGGAGCCAATACTCTGAATTTGGACTTCTAGCCTACTAGACTGTGAGAAAATGAACTTCTCTTTGTTAAAGCCATCCACTTGTGGTATTTCTCTTAAAGCAGCACTAGGTGACTAAGACACCCCACAAACCAGTTTCTCTTTGGATTTTCCCATTCCTGTGAAAATGCCACCTTTATCCAAGCTCGAGACTGTGGAGGCAACTTTGATCTATCCCTCTCTCTTGTTCCCCACATTCTAGCTAATATACTATTTCTATAGATTCCACAGCTTAATATTTCTCCAACACTGTTTCTTTATTTTCATGCTCATTGCCACTCTCAGTACTTCAAGTCTCCAGCATCTCTCACCTGGTCTATCTCCCCTTCTAATCCATTCTCTAAGACACAGCAGCCTGAACTCCCTGCTGCAGGGACCTGCAAGGCCTGCCCTAGCCACCCTTCAGCCTCATCTCATGCCACCAGCTCCTGGTGCTTTTGCTCCAGCCAGAAGGAAGTATTCGATTCCTCCAAGTTGCCATCTTCTCTCTGGCCTTTGTGCATTCTGTTTTTTCTGTGTGAAAGACTCTTCCCTGTTGGATTAGTCAGGATCAGTTAGGTTATGTGTTGGTAACAAATTCACCCCCAGATTCCAGCCATTAAACACAATAAAACTTTGTTTCACTCTTGTGAGGTCCAAGGTCACTGCTGCAGAGGAAGAAAGGATGGAGGAGGGGCCCGGCTCTTAACTGACTCAGCCTGGAAGTGATTCATCCTGTCACTTCTGCTCACTGTCCATTGGCCAGAATTGGTCACATGACCCTAACCTAACAGCAAGGGAGGCTGAGTAATGTTGAGGCACATGTGGAATGCTTGGTAAGCACCAGTTCTGGTGCCACACCACTCTCCTCTTCTGACTCCTTCTTCAGGTGTCCATGAGAAGTCCGTTGCTCTGGGAAGCCCTCTGCATCCCCCAGCACAGCCTCCCCTGTGGTTCCTCCTCCGTGTGTTGCCTGCATACCTTTACTCTGGTACGTGTCCCCTGAATGGTCTGGACAGCTGCTGATCCTGTGCTTGGCTGTGAGGTCTGCAAAGGCAGGGACCAGGTCTGACTTACTTGGTGCTACCCTGGCCTCTCTGCTCAGCACAGTGACAGCACAGGACCTTACACACAGCAGAGCTCCTTAATGCTCCTGGAGTGGATGGTCATTGCTTACTCTGGCCTTCAGGGCTCCCTAGAATCCTGACATAGTCTACAGTACTTCTTTCTTTATCCCTCTTCATCCACCTGCCCTGGGGTTTGGGCGTTTTGTGTATGTCCTTGGAATTTTTCTGTCAGGCAGCTCTGGATCTGATTTCTAGTTTCTGTATTTGCTTGTATAGGACCCTCGGCAAATTACCTCACTGCTTTGTGCCCCAGTTTCCTCTCCTGTTGAGTGAATGCCATCATACCTATTTTATTATGAGAATTCAGTAAAAATGCCTTTAAAGTACATTTTTATTGTTACAGAACATGGCGAAGGCCCATAATTCGTTGATTCTCAGATGTGCATTTTACCCCCATTTTAAGATCCCTGAATTTGAGGTGCAGCTTACACATCTCTGTTAAGAAATCATTGAGTCGTTTTTTAATTAGTGGCTTTGTTCTTTCTTGGTGGTAATAAAATAAGGGTGTGCCTTACATTCCGTGACATGGGAGTTAGTAATTGATCAGAATTAACATTATTTTTGCCCCTTAAAATGACCTCCACCTCTGCTGACATTTCTTCCATCCTTCCAAGCCTTTCGAGTAAAGCGAGTATGAAAATTGAGTCCTTACAATGGAACAGACATAAATTTTGTCTGCCTCCCTCACTTACGGTGTCTCCCTGCCCCTCTGGCTTCACTGTCTCTCCTTCTTTTGAATTCTTTCCACAAGTAGCACTACCCAGAGGTTACCTGGGGCTATATTTATTAAAATTTAACTGACTAAAAATTAATAACATCTACTTTTGAGCTTCCAGAGATCAGTTTACAACTCACTGATGTTCTACGATTTTGTCTACGTTTGTTATGCAATGGGGAAGCTGGGCTTTTACAGTGCCTGACCTACTCTGTGCCAGTGAAGTTTTACTCTTTTTTTCCTTATATGAGTGGTAGGTTTTCACTTTAAACGTGGAAAGAGCTAAGAGATACATACGATATGTACTTTAGATAGTAAACCCCACTGCCGTCCGGTTGATTCTGACTCATAGCAACCCTATAGGACAGAGTAGAACCACCCCATAGGGTTTCCAAGTCTTTACTGGAGCAGATTGCCACGTTTTTCTCTCGCAGAGTGGCTAGTGGGTTTGAACCGTCCACCTTTCAGTTAGCAGTTGAGTGCTTTAACTGCTGTGCCACCAGGGTGCCACTGGCATAGTAGCATCATGCAAGATTTTCCATTCTTGCGACCTGGGTTTTGAAGGAGCTTGAGCCCACCAGCCGCTCCACAGGAGAAAGATGTAGCAGTTTGCTTCTGTAAAGATTACAGCCTTGGAAAACCTGTGGGGTAGTAACTTGCCAACAGCGGGTTTTGGTTTATGCTAAGCCTTTTACATGTCCTATCTCATGGAACCCCACAACCTATGAGAAAGGGACTATTTCTAATATGAGTAAACAGAGGCACGGAGAGGTTTGGTAACATACAAAATGACACACGACCAGTGAGCAGAGTAGCTGAGACTTAGCCAGGCTCTGTCTGATGGGAGGCTGCACCCAACAGCCTCTATATTTGCCTGATATTTCTCTGAGTTGCCCATGGCACATAACACAATGACCACCATACAGCAGGTGCTAAAGCATTTGATTTGCTAGTGAAGGGAAGAAGTTGTGCTGGATAGGCACTTGGCGCTATTGGCTACTGAGAGCCATAGCAACATAAATACTCAGCTCTCAGCCTCATATTGAATGCCACATTAGAGTCCTCTAACCTTTGCCCCAAAGAGAAATGTTCTATTGTTTTATTCACAGCACTGGCCCTTCCCTAGGCCATCCTGCCCAACGTCCCCACTGTTGCCTTTTGAATAAATTCCCACCCGCATCTCACGGATGATCAAGTCATAGCTCAATGGCTCCCATTGTGCGTAGCTCATCCAGCTGTTACAGCGGTGTCTCTGGGACAGCAGCTGGTGCTATTGGATGGCTGCCCAATACAGCAATAAAGGGAGAGTACATTGAAAACGCACCATTCTCTCCCCACTCCCAGACATATGCCAGTCACTGCCTCTGAAAGCCTGACTGATACAGTCCCCAGGGCTGCGGAGAAGGTGGATTTTCTTACCTGTGACCGTTTGTGAGCATGGAAAACCAACCCTGGCCCACGAGCAGGGAAGGGTGCTCACGGAGCTGGGGATGATGCTGAAAAACGATGATGCTGATTCTTTCCTTGGGTGGCCGGGGGACAATGTGGACATGTTGATGCACTTACTAAAATACTAAGTCTAGCAGGAACTCCTGTGTACCTCGAACAAAACCCACTCTTCTGCAGGAGCTTTGGCTAAACACAGAGGAGGTCTCAGGGGAGAAGGGACATAGAGAGGACAGGGATTTCAAAGTTACTTTGCCTTTAGTAGTGGGAACAAGGTTTGCCAAGAAATGGAAGGCTTCAGTCTCAGGACTGTAGGTCACGATGGGCCTAGAGCCCTGGGTGACCTGTTGTCCACACAGGCTGTGGGACTGAGCCTGTGTCTCCATTGGCCAAGGCTCTGGGCCCAGGCAGAGGCAGCACGGTGCTGCCCTCCCCCTTGCTATCCCCACCTTTCCCTCACTTGCTTCTTGCTCAACCGGAGCCATTTCTTCAGGAATTTTCTGTAGGAGAGAGGTAGCTATGTAGGTCTTGTCCATTTGGAACAGGTTGTGGGTTTAATTAAGACCCAGCCTTTTTTTTTTTTTATAAGTCCTTCACAATTTAGGATTCTACTACTCTCTATGAGTGTTCCCAGTTCCCAGAGGTGTCCCTACAGGAGCTGGATAAACCATGCATGATCCAGAGAGAATTCTTGATGCTGCTGGGGATTGAGAGAGAGCGAGATGGGCTCTGGGTCCCTGCAAACACTGACAGTCTATTTTCCCAACCTGTTCATCAGTCTACCCATGGATGGTCTTTCATCAAAATGTAATGGAGATGTGTGCTTCCTAGCTTTCCTTTCCTCTCAATATTGCCTTTGGCTACTCTGATTCACCTCCTTTACACTTGACACTCTTCACCTCTCTCATCCAAGGTGGGCCCTGTGGTTGCCATCCCAGTTCTCAGAGATTTTGTCATGTACAGTCTGGAGAAAAGGCAGAGAGAGAGAAAGAAAGAGAGAGAGATGGGCTGGAGAAGAAATGGAGAAGAACTTAGCTGGAGAGGCCAAGTTCAAATATGGTATACGGGGCTGAAGATAAAGACAGAGGAGGGAGAGAGAAAAAATGTCCTTGAGGCTAAAGGCGGGGGGAGTTGGGAAGGTGCTGTGCAGAGAGGCTGCTGCTAGGTGTGAGAAAATTGGGGAGAAGAGGTGAAAATACATGAGGGATATTAATTGACTCCCCTTTCATGTTTCCTGAGGAACAAGAGTAAAACTTGAGATTCTTTTAGCGTTTTCTTAGATGTTGGATGATGCTTATTTGAACGTGACTCTGCAGAAGCTGGGCCGGGAGGCTCCTGATAATGTTAGGGTGACAGGACATTAGTTGCAAGCCTCGAGTGAGCCAGGCTCTGTGCTAGACTCCACGGGAGCAAACAGGAGCGGGAGATGACCCACACCCTGGAGGAACTCACGGAACTCTATGATTCTAAGATTCTAGTATTTCAGAACTCCATTTTGCTGAAACTCTCAGCCCCACTGAGTAGGTTGAGCAGCACATTTCTAGCACTTGAGTTAGAAGGCAGAATTTCTGGGAGAAGGCAGTCCCTGTGTTTCCTCTTTTTCCCTCTTTTATGAAGAGTCTGGGCTCTGCATAGGTCCTGGAACCAATGTCCAGCTGCTTCTGGGACGACCCCTATTTACCAACTCAGAGGATAAAATTTCCTGGAACAAAAATCTCACTGTGGTAGATCCATCAGTCTGGCTCCATTCTTGGTCTTTGTTCCAGCTCTGCCCTCACCCTTAATCCCTCTCTGTCTGCACTTGGCCACTGGAGAGACCAGCCTTGGCCTAAATCCATAAAGAGAGCTAAGTGAATTCATTGACTAGGGTGACTAGGGCTCTGTTTAGAGTCTCCTTTGAAGGATAATGGCTTGTTAGCTTAACTAAGCCCCGGACCTTGACGTTGTTCCGAGAAAACATTGGTTGAGGTTCTGTCCTTCTCAGAAGGCTTATAATGTATACAATTTGCTTTCACTCATTTGTGGGTCTTTATCTCTTAAGAGCCAGTAAAAGTGGCTGCAATCTCAGCAGATGGCTAAATAGAATCTAATTGAAAGGATGCACCCATCATCTCTTGCTTAACATCAGCCCCTTTTATTTCTCTTTAGCTTTCACTCAACTGCCAGTATTTTGGTTTTCTCTTTTTCCTCTTGTGTGTGTACTACAAACATGTGTATCCAACACTGGTCTGCTTTGGACTGTGATTTGCTAGAATCTGTGGCCTTTACAATTTATAATTTTCTTCAATATTAAAAGTAATAGTAATAACAACCACCACCCCTCATATCAGATTAGCACTTTATGGTTGTGATAGTGGTTTCAATTGCATTACTTAACTTGTTCCCTGTGAGGCAGGAGGCAGTGTGCCCAATGGTTAGGAGCCTGGGTTTTACGGTCACAGAGACCTGGGTCCAAGTCCTGGTCTATTTGCTGGGAGTGGGACTCAGGGCAAGTTATTTAACCTCCTCATCAGTTTTCTAGGGATGTGGGGATTAAACAAACCGTATTCACCCTACTTCGTGGTACATGGTTGAGGATCAATATACAGGAACTTATTAGGATCATTGCTCTGTTTTATAGAGAGGTTAAGGGATGTGTCCAGAGTCATATGTTCCCAGTCCTGGGCTCTTTTCCTTGATATGAGGCTGCCTGGAATTCCCCTGTGAGGATGGAGTGGAACCTGATGCTTGAAATCTATCTCAAAGGATGAGGTTGGTGCTCACCACTGCATCGGGGGATCATCTTTTCACACTCCCCAAAGCGATGAAATACAACGTCATCTGATGCACAGAGTTTGCCTCTCCCAGCCCCCAGACAGGATTCGTGTGCCATCCCCACCTCCTGCCTCAGCTGACCAAGGCTAGCAGCCAGTGCATGGTGGGGATCCTCCGCCTTACACCGTGAGGGAAGCCACTTGTCTTGCTTCCTGTTCTGCTCCTTCCCATCTCCGCTCACACCCACAAAGCATAAACATCAAAAGAAAATGTTTGAAGGACCCATTCACAGGGCCGCAGAGTGCCAGATTATAGGGAGTAATCATTGTCAAAGTGCTTTGCAAACACATGTTTTATTGCCGGGTGTGCTTGCTTTCCACACAAGACGCCTTTATCAGAACTGGGTTATCCAGGTTTTCATACGGGTTAGCCTTCTACCCTGGGTGCCAACACACGTTTGCTCATGAAGCTGAAGCAGAACTAAAGTCAGAGATGTTTGCATAAGGGGAGGGTTTCCTTGCAGTTTTTTTTTTTTTTTTTTTTTTAAAGGTTGGGCTCTTCCTGAGGAATGGGAGGCCTTAAAGACAAGGTGTTCCAGGTGAAAGCAGTGGGATAAAGAAATACCCAGGTGTTCCTGCTGCCTGGTGAGCAGAGCAGGTCTCTGGGTGGTGCACGTGGCTTGAGCTCAAGTACTAACCTAAAGGTTGGTGATTTGAGCCCACCTAGGGGCTCTGTGGTGATCTGCATCTATAAAGATTATAGCCCAGAAAACCCAGTGGGGCAGTTCTACTCTATAACACATGGGGTCGCCATGAGTCAGAATTGACTCAACAGCAACGTTTTTTTTTTTTTTGGTGAGGAGCGTGCCAGTACACTTGGCTGCTCCCATGGCCTCCTTCCCTCCCTCTGCCCCGATCATTTTCAGCGACCCCACACAGGGCCCAAGGTGCCTCATTAATAATACCCCATTTGTTGTACTTTTGGGATCTAACCACTAGGAGAACATAAGAAGCAGGTACCCCAAGCCTGTAATACTCATACTTCAGATTGAATGTTGGCATTTTATGCAATCAGTGCAGCTCCTTCCTGTGATGAAGAGGTGGGGCGGGGGGCAGTGGGGCTGCGGTCATGATTCATTCCTGTGCTTACCCCCCACCCCAACTCTCTGGACAAAATTACGAACTGGCTCTTTAGTAACTTAGCCTTGGTGTATTAGTTCTCTATTGCTGTGTAACAAGTTACCCCAAGACTTAACAGCTTAAGAAGACAATAAATATTTACGATCTCACTCAGTTTCTGTGGGCCAGGAATTCAGGATCAGCTTAGCTGGGTGATTCTGAGTAAGAGTCTCAAATGTGGTTGTGGTAAAAAATGTTGGTTGGGGCTGCAGTCACCTGGATGTTTCCTTTCCGAGATAGCTCACTCACACGTTGAACTCATTGCCTGGAGTCGATTCTGGCTCATAGCCACCCTGTAGAACAAAGTAGAACTGCCCCATAGGGTTTCCAAGGAGTGGCTGGTGGATTTGAATTACTGATCTTTTGGTTAGCAGCCTAGTTCTTAACCACTGCACCACCAGGACTCCAGCTCACTGACAGGCCTGCAAATTCACACTGTGAAAGACCCTGTGAAGAGGATGAAAAGACAAGCTAAAGACCGCAAAAAAAAAAAATTGCAAGTCAGATACCTGACAAAACACTTATACCCAGAATATTAATGGAGAATTGTCTATACTCAATAGTAAGAAAACAAACAATCCCGTTAGAAAACGGGCAAAAGACTTGAACAGATAAGTCACCAAAGGATGACAAATATGTACATGAATATATGTTCAGCCTCTTAGCCATTAATAAAATGCAAATTAATGCCACAATGAGACACCTGACACACCTATCAGAATGGCTAAAATAAAAAATACTATCAGTACCAAGTGCTGTCGAGGACACAGAGAAACTGGATCTCTTACCCATTCCTGGTGGGAATGAAAAATGGTTACAGCCACTCTGGAAGACAGTTCGGCAGTTTCTTATTAAGTTAAACATATAAAAACATACAACCCAGAAATTGCACTCCTGGGTATTTATCCCAGAGGGATGGAAACACATGTTTATGTGAAAACCAGTACATGAATGTTCATAGCAGCTTGATTTATAATTGCCCAAAATAGGAAGCAACCCAAATGTTCTACAACAGGTGACCAATTAAATTAACTGGTAAATCCATACAATGGAATACTACTCAGCAATAAAAAGAAATGAACTACTAATACATGAAACAACTTGGATGAATCTCAAGGGTATTATAAACAAAAAAAAAACCCATTGCCGTCGAGTTGATTCCAACTCATAGCGACCCTATAGGACATAGAGTTTCCAAGGAGTGCCTGGTGGATTTGAACTGCTGACCCTTTGGTTAGCAGCTGTAGCTCTTAAATGCCACCAGGGTTTCCCAAGGGTATCCTGCTAAGTGAAGAAAAAAAAAAAGTCAATCTCAAAGGGTTGCATATATCTACACTTATGTAATGATAAAATCATAGTAATGGACAACCAGTCCACGGCTGCCAGAGGTAAGGAGTGGAGGGGAGGTCTGACTACACAGAGGTAAACCAGAACCAGCTGCACGGAGCTAACTCTGATTCATGGTGACTCCATGTGTGTCAGAGTAGAACTGTGCTCTGTGGGAATTTCAACGGCTGATTTTTTGGAACTAGATCACAAGGCCTTTCTTCTGAGGCAGCTCTGGGTGGACTCAAACCTCCAGCCTTTTGGTTAGAAGCTGAGCATGTTAACCGTTTGCATCTTTCAGAAACTTGTAAAGGTAGTATGAGGGAATTTTTAGGGATGATGGAACAGTTCTGTATCCTGATTGTTGTGGTGATTATACACATCTATACATGTGATGAAACCCTGGTGGCAGAGTGGTTAAGAGTTCAGCTGTTAACCAAAAGGCAGGCAGTTTGAATCCACCAGGCGCTTCATGGAAACCCTGTGGAGCAGTTCTACTCTGTCCTATGGGGTGCTATGAGTTGGAATTGACTCGACGGCAAGGGGTTTGGTATACATGTGATAAACAGTTCATAAAATGACACACATACACATACACAGAGTATATGTAAAAATGGGTGGAATCCAAATAAGATCTATAGTTTAGTTTATATGGTGTATTGTTGTTACTGGATGCCATTGAGTCAGTTTGAACTCATAGCGACCCTACTATGTACTACAGAAGGAAACACTGCCCGACCCTGTGTCATGATCACAATGGTTGTTATGCTTGAACCCATTGTTGCAGCCACCATGTCAATCCACCTCTTTGAGGGTCTTCCTCTTTTTTACTGACCTTGTACATTTTTTTTTTTTTTTTTTGTACATTACCAAGCATGATGTCCTTCTCCAGGGACAGATCCCCGGTAACAACATGTCCAAAGTATGTGAGATGTAGTCTCACCATCCTTCTAAGGAGCATTCTGGTTGTACTTCTTCCAAGACAAATTCGTTCATTCTTTTGGCAGTCTATGGTATGTTCAATATTCTTCACCAACACCACAATTCAAAGGCATCAATTCTTCTCTAATCCTCCTTATTCATTGTCCAGCTTTCACTTACATATGATTCAGTTAAAAATACCGTGACTTGGGTCAGGCGCACCTTAGTCTTCAAGGTGACATCTTTGCTCTACAACACTTTGAAGAGGTCCTTTGCAGCAGATTTACCCAATGCAATGTGTCTGGATTTCTTGACTGCTGCTTCCATGGCTGTTGATTGTGGATCCAAGTAAAAGGAAGTCCTTCACAACTTCAATCTTTTCTCCACTTATCATGATGTTGGTCACTGGTCCAGTTGTGAAGATTTTTGTTTTCTTTATGTTGAGGTGTAATCCATACTGAAAGCTGTAGTCTTTGATCTTCATTAGTAAGTGCTTCAAGTCTTCTTCACTTTCAGCAAGCAAAATTGTGCCATCTGCACAACACAGGTTGCTAATGTGTCTCCCTTCAATCCTGATACCCCGTTCTTCTTCATAGAGTCCAGCTTTTCAGATTATTTGCTCAGCATACAAATTGAATAAATATGTGAAAGGATACAACCCTGACACACACACCTTTCCTGATTTTAAACCACACAGTATCTCCTTGTTCTGTCCAAACAACTCTCTCTTGATTTATGTACAGATTCCTCATGAGCACAATTAAGTGTTCTAGAATTCCCATTCTTTGCAACGTTATCCATAATTTGTTATGATCCACAGAGTCAAATGCCTTTGCATAGTCAATAAAACACAGGTAAACATCCTTCTGGTGTTCTCTGCTTTCAGCCAGGGTCCATCTGACATCAGCAATGATATCCCTGGTTCCACGTCCTTTTCCAAATCCAGCCTGAATTTCTGGCAGTTCCCTGTGGATATGCTGCTGCAGCCGCTTTTGCATGGTCTTCAGCAAAATTTTACTTGCATGTGATATTCATGATATTGTTCGATTATTTCCACATTTGATTGGATCTCCTTTCTTGGGAATAGGCATAAATATGGATCTCTTCCAGTTGGTTGGCCGGGTAGCTGTCTTCCAAATTTCTTGGCATAGATGAATGAGCACTTTCAGCACTGGATCCGTTTGCTGAAACATCTCAACTGGTATTCTGTCAATTACAGAGCCTTCTTTTTGGCCAATGCCTTCAGTGCAGCTTGGACTGATTGGACTGATATAGTGTACCAATGTCAATTTCCTGGTTATGTTAGATGTTAGAATTCAAGAAAGCTGGGTGAAGGATACATGGAAATCTTTGTACTCACACTTCCTGTATTAAATTATTTCAAAGTAAAAAGTAACAAACTAGCAACCCTCGGCCAAAAGCTAAAAAACTGTGGGTCTTTTCACTCCACTGTCCGAGCTCTACTTTGTAATGGCATTCCCCACATGATGCTTCAATATTTGCCTTTGTCATGAAATCAGAACTGGAAAGCAGAGTAAACCAACATTTTAACTAAAATGGTGTTTCTCAAAGGGTGTCTATTGAACCGGATAGACAGGAATTAATGTTACTCAAGAATGAATATTCTGTGTTCAAGCACATTTGGGCAGTTCTGGGTTAATCAGGTTTCCTCACTGAAAGACTTCTTTGTAAGACACGAACGTGTGGTGTGAATCTCTAAGGGAAGGCTAAAAGATACAGTTTCCTTAACTTTTTTTTTTTTTTTTTCCGTAGAATCTCCTCTTTTCCTTGGGGTATCTCAGGAGACTAGCAGTCCATGTACTTGAGAAATAGTGAGCTAAAACATTCATGCGGGAGGAGAAAGGCAAGGAGCCAGGAAAACTTCTTTGCTCTGGAGTCAGGTATTTGGTTTCAGGCACTGGATCCTCTCAGCCTTTTGTGAGGTAGATCAAGTCTTCAAAGCACAGACTCTCCTGTGGTATATAACAGCCTAAAAGATACATGCTGGAAAGAAAGGGTCAATGTGTGAAAGACCTGATCCTTATTTTATGTTTTCATTTCTCTACTTGGTGCTGAGATGTTGGAGAGAGCTCTTTGTCCTCCTCTCTTCTATTCTTAGCATTAGAAGGTCCCAGTTCTCCATTTGACAGTGGAACTGGATGGAGTAGATAGAAAGCAGCTGACAACCCATCCGGAAGCTGGACGGGAGGAGATTGGCCATTGGGGAGGTATGGTAGGGAGGGCAAGAGGAAATACAACCAGGAGGACTATTCTCTGATGACTTCAGAGTTGGCCATGCAGTGAACCCTAACTTCTAAAGACCCCTACTCATGAGGAGTGAAAAGTGGAATGGAAGAGATAATCTGAGTAGACTGAAGAAATCACCCCAAATCTATACCTTTCTGTGGACTTTTCATGGGTTATACCATATCTTCGAAGGAGCCCTGGTGATGCAGTAGTTAAATGCTCGGCTGTTAACCGAAAGGTTGATGGTTTGAACCCAACTGCTCCATGGGAGAAAGATGTGGCAGTCAGCTTTGTAAAGATTTACAGCCTTGGAAGCCCTATGGGGCAGTTCTACTCTGTCCTATAGGGTTGCTAGGAGTCGGAATCAACTGAACAGCAGCGCTTTTTTTAAATTCATGCATTAGTTCTCTACTATTGTTCTGTGCTGTTGAGTTGATTCCAACTCCTAGCGACCCCATAGGACAGAGTAGAATTGCCCCATAGGGTTTCCTAGGCTGCAATCTTTATAGAAGCAGATCACCAGATCTGATAGCAGAGCAGCTGGTGGGTTCAAACCTTTGACCTTTCACTTAGCAGCCAAGTGCTTAATCATTGCACTACCAGGGATCCTTTAGTTATCTACTACTGCATAACAAATTACTACCAAACTCAGCAGCTTAAAACAACAATAAAAATTTATTATCTCCCACAGCTTCTGTTGATCAGGTATTCAGGAATGGCCTACCTGAGTGGTTCTGGGTCATGATTTCTCATGAGGTTGCCATCTTTTGAAGGTTTGTTTGGGGCTGGAGGATCTGATTCCAAAATGGTCCACTCACATGGCTGGCAAGTTCATGCTGGCTGCTGGCAAGAAATCTCAGTTCCTTACCATGTGGACCTCCCATAAGGTTGATTGAGTATCCTTACAACATGACAGCTTGTTTCTTCTAGAGCAAGTGATCCAAAAAAGAACAAGGTGGAAGCTTCAAGTCTTTTATGATGTGGCTTTACAAGTCACACTCCATTATTTCGACAGTATCCTATTGTTTACACAGTACAGCCCTATTCAACCCTATTCCTTGTGGGTGGAGACTACACAATGGCCTGAATTCCAAGATGAGAGAATCACTGGGGGCCATCTTGGAGCTCCAACTAACCTATGAAAGAAAGAAATTATTGAATTAACATCCTTAAGTGGCTGGTGTAAGTTCTTGAATGGCTAAGAGCATGAACATTTTCTAGAGACTGTGCCACTCTTCCTTTCTACCAGAAGGCGCATAACGCTGGGGTCACACATTTGCCCATTCTTTCATCTACTGTGTGCCATCACTTTCCTTAGGGCTTTTGCAGTGGGAGCCCTGTCAGAGAACCACGTCCCAGAAGCGCTGTCAGGAACCAGACAGACAAGACCAGGAAATGCTACTACTTTGATTCATAACCAGACCCACAAATCTGTCATTCATCCTAATCATTCTTTTGAGAGGGGGCCTCAAGTAATGGCACGTGGCAGAAGAGTACCTCTGCCTTTTGTTTGTTTGCTTGTTGGATAATGACTTCATTTCACGTGCTCTGGTTAAATAGACTGACCCCCCCTCCTGTCTCCCTCACTGGCCATAATTCTCTCTGTTCCCATTTCAGTCACAGACAGGTGCCCTCCAAACCACACTCCCTGCATTTATCAAAGCTAAATAGCTTCCTTCCTCCTTTCCCCATATTTCTAAAAGGAAGCTCCTTTTACCTTACACAGAGCCTAACCTGAACAGGAACCTTGATTAATGTACAATTCTCTTGGGTTATTTATGTCTCAGTCAAAATTCTTGGTGGCCAGGAAGAAACGAGCTTTGGTTATCTTAAGCATAAGGGAAAATATTGGAAGGACATCAGAGTTCTCAGAACTGATTTTTTTTTTTTTTTTTGAAAACCAGACTTATGAAATAAGTGAGAACCAAGGGCTTTCTGGAGGGCTGGGCAGCAGAGGCAACGGTTGGTATGCCACTGCATCCACTGTGATAACACACCTGCAGCTGCTCCTCTTGTCCTTGCTTCATACCCTAAAGATTTACGGTCCTGGGAAATAATATCCATTTGGCTTGGCCAAGGTCAATAGTGGCCCCAGGTCCCAGGAATGGAAAAAGCAAGACCTGACCTATTTCCCCAGAACATAAAGGCATATTTCGCCATACATTTACTAATTCCCTGAAGGTCCCTAAAAGGAACCCTGGTTGCACAGTGGCTAAGTGCTCAGCTGCTAACTGGAAGGCTGGCAGTTGAACCCACTAGCTGCTCTGTAGGAGAAAGATGTGGCAGTCTGCTTCTGTAAAGATTACAGCCTTGGAAACCCACAGGGCAACTGTCCTCTGTCCTACAGGGCCCCTATGAGTTGGAATCAACCAGATGGCAACAGGTTTAAATGTCTCTGGCTGATTTGTGACCACACCATTCAAGCTGAACCTTCCCACTGCTCGATGGTGGATCAATTACTTCACAGTCCTCAGGATCCATCCGAGACTTGTGCTTTCCATAAACAAGCCCCCCAAATTGGCAAACACTCACAAGAAGTGCTTCAACTGGATATTTGGTTAATTTACCAATAATCATCTTCTAATTCCATTTATTAAAGAAAATTAGATGAATTTAGCATGAGCAGAAAAACATTGATTGCTGCCCTCTGAATTTTTAATATGAGCATTTATAAATTAATCCTTCATTTCATTAATTAGAGTAGTGAGGTAGTCTCCCACTTAGTTTTCTTGTGACTTTCTTGTCAGCGATTTTAGGTAATAACACTTCACTGAAAAGAATTTCTTCCCTGGTCCAGGTTTTGTTTTCTGCTGCAGCAGGCAGTTTCATGTTTGCTGGGTTTGTGGTTATCTTTTCCATGGTCCTTCCCCCAGTCCTTTGTTCCCAATCTACCTGCCCATTTTGGCCAGCTTCTCTCTGGGAGTCTTCCACAGGGGCTTGGCTCAGTTTACCTCTACCTTGTCCCAGGATCCTATAACCACTTTCAGGAGAACATTTCGTTCTAGTTGGCTTCAGCAGTCTCTGATTGTCCAAATGTCTGTCCCCCAAAACCTAGCCCTAGTTCAGTATGTAGCAGGGGCTCAGTTACTTATTTAAGGGTTGAAAGAATCATTAAATAAACACATATTTTTGATTTTTCAAGAATCTTCCACAGTGATTATCCTGTTTCATCCTTAAAACATCCTCAGGAATGGAAAGGCCAGCTGAAAGAAAATACAGCCTGTTTGTTCAGAGCCTGGTTCCTGACATAACCCTATCCTTGTCATTACCAGCTGTGTGCTGTAGAGCAAGTTAATTTACTTCTCTGATGCTCCATTTCTTCATCAATAAAATGGAAGTAATAAGATCTGCTGTCTCCTGGAGTTTACTTTGTGGCTGCCCTACGTAGAGGGCAGGATCAACCCAAAATTGGTTTAGCTGTAGAGATTGATGATGTTACAGAGGGTACCAAGAGGGCATAAAATATTTATTACATCAGGAGGCTTTGTGAGGAAGGTGGGGCCAACACCCAAGTTGGTCTGAAAATGGCTTGAGTGAAGGAAGGGGCAGTGGCTCTGGTTTTTATCGTTGTTATGGGCTGGCTCCTGGGCGAGAGTTTCCAGGTACAGGCAGGGGTTTGCATGGTTTGAATTTCCCTGCTGGTGCCAAAAGTTGGAATGTCTGGGCTTTCTCATCAGCTTGCCCAGATGTGGGGCAAAGGGAAATAGAAATGGTGGCCTTGACAGCTGTCAGTGGTCAAACATAAAAAAATGACACCCCGTTCTTTATTACAGGGTTGTTGTGAACACTAGTGGTACAGTGGTTAAATAGTTCGGCGGCTAACCAAAAAGTTGGCAGCTTGAATCCACCAGCCACTCCTTGAAGACACTCCGGGGCAGTTCTACTCTGTCCTATAGGGTTGCTATGAGTCAAAATCAACTTGACAGCAATGGGTTTGGTTTTGTGAAAAAATATTTGCTGAAAGCACTTAGCACAGTGTAGGGCTATAATAAATGTTGAATAAATGGATTATTAATGCAATGATTGGTTTAATCCTTTTAAGAAGTTTTTTTTTTTTTATCTATTATCTCATTTCCTCTTTATATGAGAGACCTGAAGAGAGGTAAAGGAGCCCTAGTGGTACAGTGGTTAAGTATTCAGCTCTTAACCAAAAGGTCAACAGTTTGAACCCACTAGCAGCTCCTTGGGAGAAAGCTGTGGCAGTCTGCTTCCATAAGGATTACAGCCTTGGAAACCCTATGGGGCAGTTATACTCTGTCTTAAAGGGTCACTATGAGTTGGAATCTACTCAACGGCAATGGGTATGGGTGAGAGGTAGATCATGTACAAAAGAAGCACTCAACAAATGGTAGGTACTGATATCACTCCCACCATTACCATCATCATCACCAGTTTCATCATCATGACCATCACTGATACCACCATCACCATCACAACCACAATCATCACCAGCTTCATTATTACCATCATGAACACCATAACCACTGTCACCACTTACCACCATAATATCATTACCATCGAAATCATCATCACCATCACCATCATTATCACTATCATCATCGGATTTCTCTCAAATAATCTACTCTCTTAAGTTGGAGAAAGTGAATCACCTGAGAAAACCATGTTTTTTGCATTGTCACAGGCCAAATAATGTTGGCAATTAGTAACAAAAACATAGGCTTGCCTAGATTTAAAATAAGGAATTTAGTCTCTCAAGTAACAATAAGTCTTAGCAGGGTGGTTCTCAGGGACTCAAAGACATCTTTAAAGACCCAGGATTTTTTCTCCTCTCTACTCTGTCATCCTCATCACATTACCCGGTCCTTGGCTGGTTCATGAGATGAGGCAGCAGCAGTTGCAACATCCACACACAGAAATGTGTTAGGGTAGAAAAGGGGACCGTTTCTTCTATGAGTTTCTTTTTTATGAGTAAGTAAAATCTTTCACAGAACTGTTCCCACTTAGCAGGCTTCTCCAGATGTCTCACTGGCCAGAATTTTGTTACACGGTCATGCCTAACCCAATCACTGGCAAAGGGCATGATTTAGCCTAATTCTGGTTTACCTTAGAGGCTGGGGTTGGGTCTGATTCCTTTGAAGTTCATGGTGTGTGTACGAGAGTGCATGTCACTTCAGCAAGGAAGAATGGGAAAAGGATATTGGGTAGGTGATCAATAAAACAAGGCTTGTTGCTGAGCTCCTCTGTCAGTGAGGCAGACGTGGGATCCTTCATGATGGATGAGGTAGATGGTGGTCTGTCTTCACCAAAAATCATTTGCTTGTCAGCTAGACAAACCCACTCCAGTTAGCCCAAGGAGAAAAGGGAATTTATTGGGAGAACACTGGGTTATGCCACAGAGTCTCAGACAGTGCAGGAGGTGGAATGGATCTGAAGATCTCATTTTAATGCTCTACCATCAGTGCCTCTCAGCTCTTAGCCATCTGGACCCTGAGGAGCTGCATCCTCTCAATTTCTGTCTGTGTACCTGTTTTTTTTCTTGCCTTTCTGCCAACTGGTATCTCTGCTGGAGCCTGCACAAACCTCACTAGCCCTGACTTTATAAGGCTTTTCAAGTTAATGATACCAACAGAGCTGACTGCAGCTTCTGAAGAGAGAAAATGTAGTGGGTCCATCTTGAATCAACAGAACCCTCCAGTGCCCATCCTGCTGCAATCGGCCATGACTGGAGGTGGGGTCATGTTGCTGCCTGCTCACACTGCCCATTTGGTATGACTGCATGAGAACTCCCTCTGAGATAGGAGTGGGGAGAGTTTCAATGGAGGTATGCAGGTGGGGAAGAAATAGGTGCTGGAGGAAATTATGGTGGACAGGTTTCAGTGGAGTTTTCAGGCTAAGACAGACTAGAAAGAAGGATATGGTAATCTACTTCTGAAAAAATTGGTCAGCAAAGACCTTATGGGTAGCAGTGGAACATTGTCTGACATAGTGCTGGAAGATGAGCCCTTCAGGCTGAAAGGCACTCAAAATACGACCGGGAAAGAGCTGCCTCCTCAAAGTAGATTGACCTTACTGAAGTGGATGGAGTAAAGCTTTCCAGACCTTCAGTTGCTGATGTGGCAAAACTCAAAATGAGAAGAAATAGCTGCAAACATCCATTAGTGACTAGAACTTGGAATGTATGAAGAATGAATCAAGGAAAACTGGAAGTTTTCAAAAATGAAATGCTTGAAGATCAATATCCTAGGTATTAGGAGGTGAAATGGACTGGTATTGGCCATTTTGAATTGGATAGTCATATTGTCTACTATGTTGGGAATGACAAATTGAAGAAGAGCAGCATCGCGTTCACTGTCAAAAAGAACATTTCAAGATCCATCCTGAAGTACAACGCTGTCAGTGGTAGGATAATATCCATATGCATACAAGGAAAATCAGCTAATACCAGTATTATTTAAATTTATGCACCAACCACTAAGGCCAAAGATGAAGAAATTGAAGGTTTTTATCAACTTCTGCAGTCTGAAATTGATCAAACATGCATTGTTAATTACTGGTGATCGGAATGTGAAAGTTGGAAACAAAGATGGAGCAGTAGTTGGAAAACATGGCCTTGGTGACAGAAATGATGCCTGAACTTGCATATAGAATTTTGCAAGACCAACAGCTTAGTTATTGCAAATATCCCTTTTCAACAACATAGATAGTGACTATACGCATGGACCTCACCGGATGGGATACACAGGAATCAAGTTGCTACATCAGTGAAAGAGACTATGGAAAAGCTCAACACCATCAATCAGAACAAGGCCAGGGGCTGACTATGGAACAGACCATCAACTGCAAGTTCAAGATGAAGCTGAAGAAAATTAGACCAAGTCCATGAGAGCCAAAGTATGACCTTGAGTATATCCTAACCTGAGTTTAGAGACAATCTCAAGAATACATCTGATGTGTTGAACACTAATGACCGAAGACCAAATGAGTTGTGAAATGACATCAAGGACATCATGCATGAAGAAAGCAAGAGGTCATTAAAAAGACAGGAAAGAAAGAAAAGACAAAAAATGGATGTCAGAAGAGACTCTGAAAGTTGCTCTTGAACATCTAGAAGCTAAAGTGAAAGGAAGAGATGATGAAGTAAAAGAGCAGAACAGAAGATTTCAAAGGGGAGCTCGGGAAGACAAAGTATTTTAATGATATGTGCAAACAGCTGGGGATAGAAAACCAAAAGGGAAGAACACATTTGGCATTTCTCAAACTGAAAGAACTGAAGAAAAAAGTCAAGCCTTGAGTTGCAATATTGAAGGGCTCTATGGGCAGAATAAAGTCCTGGTGATCTGCTTTCATAAAGATTACAGCCATGAAAACCCTATGGTGCAGTTGTACTCTGCAACACATGGGGTTACCATAAATCGGAATTGACTCAACAGCATCGAGTTTAGTTTTTTGGTTTACTGTTGTACATGATGTACATAAATACATTAGACTCTGCTTGCCGTAGCACTAGCCAAACTTCCTGTGAGGGACCTGTTGACAGACTGTTGGCTCCCTGTATGTGTAACACCTATAAAGCAAAGACCCTCGTGGATCAGTCCCAAACCAGTGCAGTTAAAAGAACACAGTCAACACCATCAAAGGTGCTCTAAAAAAAAAAAAAAAACTCAATTCCTCTACTTGTATTATTCTGAATACTCTGACAATGACACAGAGTCCCCACCGATATTCTTGAAATCTTGTTATATAAACCTCTGCCACCCACCCCCCTCTCATGCCACAGGCGTTCCCTACATCAGCTTGCCCTACACACCCACAAAACCAAAAACCTCCTTCAGATCTTGCCCTTGCCTGCCTCCTGTCACCCTGCTTCACTCTTTTTCATCTCAACGGTCTCATAGGGAAATCCAAAACAACTCTTCTGGCTGAGCTGTGCCTTCCTTGGATGGTGGAGTCAGGAAGAGGGTCAAGCCAGAATCCTCTTCTGTGGGCTAGGGGTGAGGGGAGTCTGGGAATACGTGCACAGTTCATTTTGATGGCATTGCATGTGGAAAGATCCTGGAAACCGCCATGTTGTTTCTGCACTGGCAGACTGGACTTCCTAACCTGGGCAGATTCCGTCTGGGCAGACGTTGAGTGCCCAGCTGGCTGTGCAGGACACCAGAGACACGACGCCCTTTCTGCTCCTTGTGATAACTTCCAAGGGCCAGATCTCAGCCGGAGATCAGTGGTTCTCAACAGGAGAGCCATTTGGCAATGTCTGGAAACCTTTGTGGTTGTCATGACTGGGAGGATGAACGGTGTTATTGCCTTCTAGTATGTAGAGAACAGGGATTCCGCTAAACATCCTGCAACGCACAGCATACTCCCATCCCAGCCCCCAGCAAAAAATCATCTGGCCAAAAATGTCAACAGTGCCAAGGGCGAGAAACTCTGATACTTAACAAACAAAACAGGACTTCTTTTCAAGCCTACCTTCTGAGAAATGCTTCTCTCTCTTGCAGTCTCTTTTCCCAGTTTCCCTTTGTAAGCTAAGAAATTATGACAGAAATGGAAGAAACAGCATTTATTTCCCTGTATCTCTGTCCTCTAACATGCCAGCACTCACAGCCCCGGGCCTCTGGTGCCCCGGCAGAAAATCTTTGTGAAATTTAAATGTACCCTGTGCGATGCCTTATAAAATACACAGAATATGATCTGACAAGGTCCTTTCCCAATGCCCTATTCCACACAAAATCTTCCGGCAGTAATTCAATTTCAGGGCTTTTCTCCTGAGCGAAACAAGAGCTTGGAGTTAGCACTGGGCATTTCCTTCTCTGGGTGGCAGATTTTATTTTGCCAAAAATAAGCATTTAAGAGCTTCTAATGAGACACCATTGTGCTTAATGATGGTTTTGTTTGTGTTGGAAAATGGGAGACATTACAGTATAATGTTAATAACCATTAACTTCGGGTTTATTCTGGGGTTAATGGATTATTATGAGGATATGGAAAATTATTTTCCAATAAATGTTGAATTTCATTTTTTCTGAACATTCTGTCTCTTTGCCATGTTTGGTGTTTTTTTCTTCTGCGTTAAAGATGTGCAAGTCCCAGACAAATGGGCTCACAAAAGCTGCTGTGTTTCCTTTACCATTTCTCTCTTTTTTGAATGTTCCGTTAATTACTAGCTTGCGTGGAGTTAAAAAGGGTGGTGTTCTCCAGCTTTCCTGAACTGGAGAAGCTTGGTGAGCTTTGAGGAGGCTTACTTCTGTGGGGCTCATGTGTTTCACAAAGTGGCTTTTCCTACACAATTCTCAAGTTCCGGCTGGTGGGCTGTAACTTATTTGGTTGCCAGTATAAATCCTCTTTAATCCACGGATTATTTATGACAACAGCGAGGACTAAACCTGCTGAACTGATGGGGCTGCTTCAGAAGGGCACTCAAACCAGCCAGATCTCTCTATCACATTGGCAGCAGCGTCTGGATGGTGGCTTCAAGTTTTCCAAATGGGTTTGAGGAAACACATTGCCTTTGCCGTGACTTCTCCACCCTCATTCACTTTTTTCTCTTGCCTCTCCTATCTTTAACATAGCTGGATCCTTCTGTTGAGGGGTCAGGGCCTCATAGTAAATTCCCAGGAAGAGACGAAGGGGGCAGTGCCGGTTCAGTGGTAGAAACCCCGGCCAATGTACCTCACGTGCAGCTACCACCTTCCGTCAGTGGAGGTGTGCGTGTTGCTGTGATGCCGAAGTGGTTTCAGCGGAGCTTCCGGACTAAGAGAGACTAGGAAGAAAGGCCTGGAGAGCTACTTCCGAAAATCAGCCAACGAAAACCCTATGAATCACAACTCCCAATCATGTCATACACTGGGTCGCCATGAGTCAACGACAGCTAGCAACAGTAACAGGAAGAAACAACCAACATTCATTCAATGAATGTTTACTGAGCACCTCCTATGGGTCCGGTTCGGTGTGCGGATCTTGTTGTTGTTAGGTGCCTTCGAGTTGGTTCCAACTCATAGCTATGTACAACAGAACAAAATGCTGCCCAGTCCTGCACCACCCTCACAATTGTTGCTATGTTTGAGCCCATTGTTGCAGCCAATATGTCAACCCAACTCATTGAGGGTCTTCCCCTTTTTTGCTGACCCTGTACTGTACCATGCATGATGTCCTTCTCCAGGGACCAGTCCCTCCTGATAACATGTCCAAAGTACGTGAGACAAAGTCTCGTCATTCTCGCTCTGACTGTACTTCTTCCGAGACAGATTTGCTCGTTTTTCTGGCTGTCCATTCAATATTCTTCTCCAATGCTATCATCAATTATTCTTCAGTCTTCCTTATTCATTGTCCAGCTTTCACATGCATATGAGGGAATTGAAAATATCATGGCTTGGGTCAGGCATACCTTAGTCCTTAAAGTGACATCTTTGTTTTTCAACACTTTAAAGAGATCTTTTGCAGGAGGCTTGCCCAATGCAGTATGTCGTTTGATTTCTTGACTCCTGCTTCCACGGCCGTTGATTGTGGATCCAGGTGAAATGAAATCCTTGACAACTTCAACCTTTTCTCTGTTTATCATGATGTTGCTCATTGGTCCAGTTGTGAGGATTTTTGTTTTCTTTATGTTGAGGTGCAATCCATACTGAAGGCTGTGGTCTTTGACCTTCATTAGTAAGTGCTTCAAGTCCTCTTCACTTTCAGCAAGCAGGGTTGTGTCATCTGCATAACACAGGTTGTTAATGAGTCTTTCTCCAATCCTGATGCCCCATTCTTCTTCATATAGTCCAGCTTCTCAGACTATTAGCTCAGCATACAGACTAAGTATGGTGAAAGGATACAGCCCTGATGCAATACCTTTCCTGACTGCAAAGCACATTATATCCCTTTGTTCTGTCCAAACTAATGCTTCTTGATCTACGTACAGGTTCTGCATGGGCACAGTTAGTGTTCTGGGATTCCCATTCTTCACAGCTTTATCCATAATTTGTTGTGATCCACACAGTCGAACGCCTTCGCACAGTCAATAAAACACAGGTAAACATCTTTCTGGTATTCTCTGCTTTCAGCCAGGATCCACCTGACATCAGCAATAGTATCCCTGGTTCCACGTCCTTTTCTGAATCTGGCTTGAATTTCTGCCAGTTTCCTGTCTATGTACTGCTGCAACTGCTTTTCCGTTATCTAGGGAAGAAGGTCTCCAGGCAGCTGGATGGTTAGTAGTTGAGCCCAAACTGTTTGGGTCACCCAGGGACCTTAAGAGGCATTCACAGTAGCATGTATCTCAGGATCCCCAGCTGGGGTACTAGATGACCTTAACTCCACAAAGGTCTCCTGCCCCTAGCCACTGCCAGTGCAGGCCTCCTGTGTGTCTGAGACCTCCTGGTTTCTCCTACTTACAGGCTCTGGCTTAGTTCTGTGGCCAAACACAACAGGAAAAGAACGTAGATTGCCTTTCCTCATTGCTAATGACGGAGTGGTCATTAGTTCACCTCCTCAGGCCAGACGTTCCGTTGCCACAGAGAATGGGTAACCTTTGCTCACGCTGTGGATGTGATGTATCTTTCAGCTCTCCAGTGGGCCTGTGAGAGTTGTGTCACAAGGAGCCAAGAGGCTGTGGTCTGGACAAATGGCTCTGGGCATACTGGTGCTGTGATGAAGGGCAGGTCGCCCAAGGGCTGGGCACGCCACACTGGGTGCAAATCATTCCGGCAGGAAGACATCACGTCAGCGCCATAAAGCAGGTGCATGGAAGCTGCCCACGAGGCGTTCAGGGAGGCTTGTCTGAGGATGACAGTGCAGGTGGGGTAGAGCGTCCATCAATTTCTAAACCTTCTAACCTGGAGCCTATGCAATGACAAGAATGAAGCCTCTTTCCACCTCATTGCTGGATGTTGTCCTGTGCGTGGCAGGAAGGCCCAGCCCAAGGGAGGACTGTGAAGAAGGAAAAGACACTGTGAAACACCTTCCTCTAGTACCTTCCAGGGGTGTCTACATTTCAACAGGAAGCTCTTAGGGAAAACACAAGATCCAAGGACAATGAGCTACAGATGGTGGAATTTCAGGCACTATGTTGCAAAGGAAAGAAGATATTTTTAGGCAGGAATCCTGGCTTCAATTATGCCCTGAAGGTTGTTCTCTATTGTTCTTAGATCCTGATATTACCATCCCCTCCCAGTTACCCATGCATCAGCTGCGAAATCGGGAAGATCAGTTAGGAATTCCATTCTGCAGGTAAAGAAAATAGTAATATATGTGTTTTTTTTTTTTTTTTTTTACCAACACATTAAATGACTAGGTCAAGTAGCGGGTCTAAAAACCAATCACAAGAATTTCAAAACTAGTGATAAATGTAAGTGATAATTTGGGACCTTGGCAACAAGTATAATGTTAAATGAACCCACCTGTGATTTCTATCGACAAAGTCACAGGCCTTGCTGATACTACTCTGGCCTGTTGTGTGTAGTCACAACTGAAAGGAATGCTAAATCTCAGTTAGAGGACTGAAAAAATGAAGATGTAACCTTTTCCACCTCAAGTTCATGAAACCCTGAATTCTGTCCAAGGGTGCTTTGGAGTCTGTACTTTGAGTTGAGAAACCCAGAAAAGCAGGTTTATTCTTCTCATGTAGAATGGGGTCCTACAGCTGTTCAAGGAAGTATCAAGGGCCCAGGCTTCTAGCTTCTTGCTCTGATAGCCTTATGTGTGACTTTCACCCTCATGGTTCAATATGGTTACAGCATCCCCCGGCATTGCTTCTCCATTCCTGGTAGGAAAACGAGGGAAAAGGAAGAGAAAACAGGTGTGTGCCAGCTGAGTCTGTCCATTTTTATTAGAAAAACAATAGTTTTCCTAGAAGCTCACCCTGTACACTTACACTGACATCTCATGAGCCAGACTGGTGACTTGGCCATCTCCGCCTGCGTGGGAATCCAGGGGAGGAGTATTCTTACTGGGGACCTTGCTGCTCCAAGTCAGAGTTGTGTTAGCAAGAAGATGAGGAGGTAGCTATTGGGTAGATCACCAGTGATGTTGGCTGTGACTGGTATCTGGCTTCTTCTAATTTTTTTTAAAGCTATCACTGTAATTTATTTAATTATGTGACTTAAAAAAAAAAAAAGACTTAGCACAGATAAAATCATGCACAGTTTTCACATTTCACATAAGAAGTGGTTTCTACTTACAGGGCAGGGAGTTTATGTCAATGAGGGAGGAACGACTAGAAAAGGAGGGTGAGAATTGCTGTGCGACTCCAAGAATGTGACCAGTGCCACCAAAGTGCACAAGCGGAAGGTATCTGCTTCTTAACATGCCCGCTCCTCCTAGGTTCCTATGCTGGAGTAGCTGTGGAGGATTCAGGGTTGGCCTCACTCATTCATTTGTTCATTCACATGCCCGTCTATATTTATCAAAGGCCAATTTTTTGCCTGGCCGGGCTAGGCACAGGGTCAACTGTGTTGAACCAAACAGCCACAGTCCCATGCTCCTTGGATCTTACAGTCTAGTGGGGGAGAGAGAGGATGAAAAATGCAACCAGATGGTGAAGAAAATGGTTCTTCTGTATTTCCTAGAAGGATCTGATCTTCCCCACGACTCCCTCCTGCTGAGGATGGAAGAAGCTTAAACAAGTCAATTAACAATATCTCAGACTTTTACGGTTTCAATAGTCTCTTTCAGTTTAAGTATCCAGTTTATTCAAAGTTTACCCGCCTCTGACAATACCCTCAGTTGGCTCCCAGCTAATTTCTTCTTGTAGCCTCAGAGCAGATAGAAACAGCAGAGTCCTGCCATATGAGCCCAGAACCAAGAGGGATTTGGGAAAGCCAGCCTCCTGACTCCTTGGCCTTCTAGTCTGTGTTCCAGGTCCACTCTGGCACATCAGCCTGAGTGATGTGACCCAGAGTTGCCCTCTGAAGCAGACAAGCCCCTGTGCCCTGGGAGCAGCCTTGCCTACGACACCACCCCATTCTGGCCTCTACTGTTTGCTCTCTTGTTTCCCCTCAACTGCTTTAGCCCGAAAGGGTGGCCTCTCCACTTCCTGTCTTCCCCCTCCGGAGTTCCCCCCAACCAGGCAATGTGGGAAAACTCTGGTCGGGCCCACTAGCCTGCCCTTGTTAAAGGAGGACCTTGTTAGTTAGAAACACTAGTCTCTCTTCTACCTACAAGGAGCCCTGGTGTGCGATGGTTAAGTGCTCGGCTGCTAATTGAAAGGTCAGCAGTTCGAATTCACCAGCACTTCTTCAGAGAAAAAGACCTGGTGATCTGATCCTGTAAAGATTAAAAAAAAGTTACAGCCTTAGAAACCCTATGGGGCAGTTCTACTGTGTCCTGTAGGGTTGCTATGCTTTGGAATTGACTTGACAGCACCTAACAACAATAACAACAACTTCTTCCTACAAGGTGGAGCCAGGAGGCTCATTGCCTTGGGGACGGAGAGGGCCTCTGAGAACAGGAGGCTCAGACCAGATTCAGATTCTTAGCAAGACGATGGTAAGGAAAGCCAGGATCTCAGGAACAGGCTTTAGATGTGTGCAAGACCTAGGAGTGGCACGAGGAGGTGGGGATGGGAATTAAAAGACATTGCTTTGCTATTTACAGAACATTGTCCCAGTCATTCAAGGAGACAATGTTTACCAACTAGGAGAGTTTTTTTTTTTTTTTTTTTAATGGATGAGCTGGATGCTTGGCCTGATTGTTTCTAATAAAAATTCAATGAATCCGTGAATGAGGAAGGACAATGTCCTGATTCCTCCCCTGGTTAACTGAGGGTTAACTTGAATGCCTTCTTTGTTCCAGAATTGCAATGAAAAATCTTTCTACACTGAGGTTTGAGGGCCCTCCCTGTCCCCTCTACCTTAGATGATGGTTGCTGGGGGGACTCCGAGGTCACTATTCTGTAGATGGAGTGATGAGTTGGAAACCAGCTAAGGGCGGGCTGCTCTCAGAAGCTGCTTCTCTGACTCCATCCTGATGCGGGCTTCCATGTGCCCCTTGCTCCAGAGTTAGGGGGATAACATGTCACTGGTGAGGAAAGTCTAGTCAATCTAGGTTTTACTGTACTGTCAACTCTGGGCGAGGGCAACATCTGTCGGCACCTACCTGGCGTATGGTAGAAGCTTGATGCTATTTTTTTAAGTGAATGAACGGATGGAATTTGTAATGACTTGTGTTAGCAAAGAGTTCACTTGTAGGTGTGGAAAACCTTGTGTTCTACCCAGTTCTTTCAGCTATGACCCTTCAGGTAAGACTCTGAGAAAACCAAGTCTTACCTGGTTGGGTGTAGGGTTGGTGAACCTGTTCCCGCCCAACCCTCTTTCCTCCATTACATTCTTAGGTTAGCAGCCTGTATCTCCTCAGAAGAGGAGGAACCTACGCTTTGTTCCTCTCTTGCCAAAGAACCAGCTCAGCCTTCCCTGTGTTATTTCTTCTGGGTACGAGGCTGTGAAGCTCTGGAGACAGGGCTGGCTGGAGTCACCTCCCAGTAGAGGGACCACAGCTATGCTCCCCCTCCCTCACTACACTCCCCCTCCCTCACTACGCTCCCCCTCCCTCACTATGCTCCCCCTCCTTCATGATGCTCCCCCTCCCTCACTATGCTCAAGCCACTCTGGTCTTCCCTTTGCCCTTAGATATGCCAAGTGCAGTTCTGTCTCTTGGCCTTTGTGCCAGCTAGTCCATCTATCTGGAAACCTCCCAGAGCCACCCCCTCTCGGCGTTTATGTTTCTGGCCAACTATCTCCTGAGAAGGGCCCTTCCTGGCCACGTCATCTCAAGTAGAGGCCTCTCCCTGCCAGTTCCTTTCTAGCTGTTCCCTACTTTTTTTTCTTCAAGCATTTCACCCTGTGCTGCTGTCTATGTGTTTGGGTGGATTCCCCACTGGAAGGTAAGTTTCACAAGGACAGGGGCTTTGATTGTCTTGTTTGATGTTGAATCCCCAGTGCTCAGAACAGGGCCTGGTACAAGGCCAGCTTCAGAAGCTATTTGTCGAATGAATGAAGGAATGAATAAAGTTGCTTATCCTCTCTGAGCCTCAGTTTTCCTATCTATAAAATGGCTATAAAAACAGGGTGTTGTCATGGATTGAACTGTGTTCCCCCAAAATATGTGTCAACTTGGCTTAGACCATGATTCTCAGTATGGTGTGGTTGTCCACCATTTTGTCATCTGATGTGATTTTCCTATGTGGTGCTGTAAATCCTACCTTTATGATGTTAATGAGGTGGGATTAGAGGCAGTTATGTTAATGAGGCAGGAGTCAATCTATAACATTAGGTTGTGTCTTAAGTCAATAAGATATAAAAGACAGAAGTGAGCAGAGAGACAGGGGGACCTCACTACCACCACACAAGAAGAGCCAGGAGCACATGTCCTTTGGACCTGGGGTCCCTGTGCTGAAAAGCTCCTAGAACCAGGGGAAGATTGATGGCAAGGACCTTCCCTCAGAGCCGACAGAGAGAGGGCCTTCTCTTGGAGCTAGCACCCTGAATTCGGACTTTTAGCTTCCTAGACTGTGAGAGCAAAATCTCTGTTAAAGCCATCCACTTGTGGTATTTCTGTTACATAAGGACTAGATAAATAAGACGGGTGTTATAATGATTAATTGAGATAATTCATGGAAAATGATGACCTTGATGCAAACTCTTGATATAACATGGTGATCCTGAAGACTTTGTTGGCCACCTAGTACTTTCTGGGCTCCAAAGGTCTGTAAGATAACTCTTGAACCCAATTAACTGTTCTGAGTTTTAGCTCTGCTGGGTGGACAGGTGGAAGAAATATCCCTGCAAAAAATTAAATGGCTTAAAGGACAGCACTGCCACTTACACGTTATTCTTATTTCAAAGCTGGTGCTTTGAGGCGTTCAGAAACAATCTCCTTGGAGGCGGTCCTCTGGCTAGGCATTACACCTCAGGCTATAACTTCACTGTAAATGTGCCTTTCCTCTTTAAGCAGAGGGTCATTAAGTTTAACAGTGTGAAAGTGATTTCTGTGTTACATACAACTTAATTAGTGCACATGGTAATATTAAATAGCCTGTTCACACTGAGGAATATATTTATACTTTTTTTTTGGCTTATATTGATTTATTGCACAACAGGTAAATTACAAAGGAGTAATTAACGTTTGCTCCTAAAAGAAAGGAAGACATTGAGGCCTGTGTGCACACGTACTTGGCTGCGATGGAGGACTTGGGGTTGGGGGGGCAATGGTGAGGAGAAGCGCTTGGTGGAAATCTTACTGCCTTAAGGAAGTCTTCCCTGACTCCAAGGCTGGGTCAGTTCCCCTGCTTTTCTCTCCCAGTGCCTGTATTTCAACACATGCATCCCACAGGCTTGTCTGTTTATTGCCTGTCTCCACCTTTGAATGTGAGTTCCAAGATGGCAGAAGTGGGATTGTCTCAGTCACTACCATAGGGCTACACCTAACAAAATGTCTGGCAGATGTGAAATGTTCGATAGTGTTACAGATTCCAACAAATGTTTACTAACACCTTCTCTGTGCCAGGGATTCTGTAATTGTGTGTGTGTTATAAATGTTGTCAAAAGCAGAGTCACTGACCTCAGAGAGTTTACAATCAAAGATGAGGAGACAGACATTAAATATTCAAAAAGAATTACAACCACGATAAGGTAATTAGTGCTCTGAGTGCCTATACTGAGGGGTTGACCTCATCAGTGGCATCAGGAAAGTTTTCTACAAAGAAGTGATGTTTGCACTGAGATCTGAAGGATGTGTGGGCATTAACAAGGTGAAGAGGGAAAACAGCAAGCAGGTGCAAAGACCCTGGCACAGAGGAGTCCTGGGGCAATTGTGGCTGCAGAGAGAGGGGTCATGTGGTCCAGGTGAGTCTGGAGGGAGAGGGAAGAAGTATACCACACATGACATGCCACATCTACTTTGCTGATCCAATGAAGGGATATTTCAAAGATGCCTTCCCCGGGGACCTCTATTCTTTTCTTGACACCTTCCTTTCAGAAAATCAGGGCAGAAATCCAAGGGGAGAACACCATGCTCTGGTCATGTCATGGCTGAGTGTATTTTCCTCAGATTTATACAGTAATGGCTCCCATCCATCATGCTCTTCTGCATGTGACCTTGTCGGATCCCCCTTGAGTCTAGGCTGACCTGAACTGATGAAAGAGAAGCTGTGTGATGTCTGAGACTAGTTCAGAAGACAGCATGCACCTTTCATCCTGCATTGGAACACTCACTTTCTGAATGTATCCTCTAGGGACACCTCCTGTTAGAACCCAGTTACCGTGCTGTGAGAAGCACAAGCCACATGGAGAGGTCACCTGTACATGCTCCAGGCATAACCAAAAAAACCCAAACCCATTGCCGTCGAGTTGATTTGGACTCATAGCGACCTTGTAGAACAAAGAATTGCCCCATAGGGTTTCCAGGGATTCCAAGGTAGATTCTAACTGCTGATCTTTAGGTGGGTAGTGGTAGTTCTTAACCACTACGCCACAAGTCCCTGATGTGTGCGTGAAGAAGCATCCAGATGAGTTCAGGCCCCAGCTCTTCAGTGCCCGCTGCTCAACTGAGCCTTTCCAGCTGAGGCTCCAGATATCATGGAGGTGAGTTAAGTCATTCAGCTGTGCTGTGTCTGAATTTCTGACCCACAGAATTTGTGAGCATAATAAATGGTTGTGATTTTAGACCGCCTATTTTTTTAAGCTTGGGATAGGAGCCCTAGTGGTCCAGCGGTTAAGAGCTGGGCTGCTAACCAAAAGGTCGGTGGTTCAAACCTACCAGCTGCTCCATGGGACAAAGGCAGTCTGCTTCCATAAAGATTATAGCTTTGGGAAACCTCATGGGGCAGTTCTACTCTGTCCTACAGGGCGCTACGAGTCGGAATTGGCTCAATGGCAATGGGTTTAGTTTTTTTTATTTAAAGTTTGGGATGTCCCCAGATTGTGCAAATGGTTAACATACTCAGCTGCTATCCCAAAGGTCGGAGGTTCAAGTCCACCCAGAGGTGTCTTGGAAGAAAGGTCTGGTGATCCACTTCCAAAAAATCAGCCATTGAAAACCCCATGGAGCACAGCGCTACTCTAACAGACATGGGGGCGGCCACGAGTTAGAGTCCACTGGATGCCAACTAGTTGGTTAAGCTTGGGGTGGTTAGTAACCCGGCAATAGGTAGCCGGAACAACTGTCAAAGGAGCCACGGTGGGCAATTTTGCTGAAGACAGCAGGGTGGCAGCTGAGTCAGCTAGAATTCCCTCAGGCA
Source organism: Elephas maximus indicus (assembly GCF_024166365.1). NCBI lineage: Eukaryota > Metazoa > Chordata > Mammalia > Proboscidea > Elephantidae > Elephas > Elephas maximus. Next base: position 63,298,675 of record NC_064838.1, read on the forward strand.
ACCTGTGCCTGGACTCCTAGATCCGGGTGGAACTCGGGGGTTCTGCTTACAGGACTCTTAATCCTGCTTGACGATGGGGATATTAGCTTCCTAGAGCTGTTGTAACCAAGTACCACAAAGTGGTGGTGTGGCTTAAAACCACAGAAATTTATCGTCTCAGTTCCAGAGGCTCAAAGTCTGAAACCAAGGTCTTGGCAGAGCCAAGCTTTCCCTGAGGGCTCCAGGGGAGGATCCTTCCTTGCCTCTTCCAGCTTCTGGTGGTTCCTGGCGATCCTTGGTTTTCCTTGGCGCCAATCTATGCCTCCGTCTTCACCCAGCTGTCTTCCCTCTGCGTCTTTTTCTTTTTTATAAGGACACCAGGGCACCTCTGTCTCTCTTCTCTTTTTATAAGGACACCCGTCATATTGGATCTGGACCCACCCTGCTCCAGGAGGAGAACTCACGTGAATGTAACTAATCACATCTTCAAAGATCTTATTTCAAACAAGGTCACATTCACAGGTACCAGAGGTTAGGACTTAACTTCAACATATCTTTTTGGAGGACATAATTCAACCCATAGCAATGAGGTAGAAGACCTGAGAGATACCATCTTCCCCTCCAAAGCAAACTTCTCCCTTTTCTGGAAGGGCCAAGGCAGCAGAGGGTGTAGAGAAAACAGGCACACTCTTCTCTCATGGGAGTTCTTTTTTCACCTTTCCCCAGGTGTGAATGTTGCTCACTGGCTGTGACTTTCTGCTCGAGCCCTTATTTAATTGGGGGTCGGTTGTTGTTGAAAGATCCCCGAGCTGATACATGCTGCTGGTATTTTGCCGAAAGAGATAAACAGTCTCAGCTTGCAGTGCGATTGGGTTCAGTGCCAGCAAAATACAGCAGAGCCGCCTCCCAAGAAAGCCGTCTGCCCTGGAAATACCTGGGCGCTCTGACTCAACTTCGCCTTCAAATCTTTGCCTTTTCACTTCTGACAATGTGCGGCTGCCACATCCGTGACTATGTAATCAGGCTTCTAAAAACCTCAAACAGTTGAAGTTCCTGAAAAACACGCTAGTGAACAACCCATCTGGATCACCCCAAATACTCGTGGTTATTCCTCCACCCAAATATGGACACAAAACCCAATGCTAAGCAAAAGTTCTCTTTTGTGGTCTTTAAAAAAAAGTTATGAATTAAATTGAAAATGGAAATTGCTCGGCACAGTAATAAATGCTTACTGAGTGTTGTTATTCTTGCCCATCAGGTGGTAAAACCGTAGCAGTGAACACATTGCTTGGAGTCGGTCTCTTTTCCCCCTTTAATGCTGTAGTCGCAGATGGGCTAATAAATATGCAACGCTTCGTACCGACATTCGCAGTTTCGGAGGGGCGAGGGGCTTCCCCCCTTCTTTCACACAAACAAAATGCACAATCATACAATATTATGCTTTTTAGTGGAAAAACTTAAGTTCTGTGCTGTAAATAGCAGTCCATATTCAACAGTTTTACTAGTTCAGCAGCAGTTATGGCGTGGAGGGACCCAGAAGCAGGTTTTTATGGTCTCCCTTTGCAATTTTTTTTTTTTTGCAATGGCATTTCTTTTCTTATTTGGAAAATTTTCTGACTTGAATTTAGGGAGCATTTTTTATACCTTTATTGGATAAGTAGTAATGTATTATCCAGTCCTGTTTGCTTCTAGCTGAGTGTGAGGCCGCCTGGCTCGGTGGTTACAGGCAGGCTGTGGGAACAAGGTCTGGGGACTCCAATATCCTGGTATGCATAGTGTTTTTTGACATTGAAAAACTGTAGAGGCCGTTTTGAGGCTCTAAATGATATCTTCCTACAAAGAGGATTTATGTTTGCTCGTGGTGGGTAGTTAATGCAAGGATAGATCACCTCAATCCAATCAGGGATCGCACTGAGTGGAAGACAGGTTTTAGTCTTTGTGAAGCCTGACCTATATAACCAGTTAAATGCCTACGTCTAGGGCGTCACACTTTCGGGGTCTCCTGTAAGCTGGCCGTGATTAACAAAGCTCTTTATAATCCCTCGGTGGTACAAACGGTTAAGCGCTTAACTACTAACGGAAAGGTTGGCTGTTCAAATTCAACCACAGGCGCCTCTGAAGAAATGTCTGCTGATCCACTTCTGAAGGATCACGGTCACTGAAAACCCTACGGGGTGCAGCTCTGCCCTGACACGCATGGGGTTGTCACAAATTGGAAGTGACTCAATGGTGACCGGGTTTGGTTTTTTTGGTTTTTATCCTTGGTAGGCTCTGAACTTCTGTCTCTCCAGCTGAAAAGACTTCAAGAGCCTCTGCTTATATTCTTGGACTGTCAGCCACTGCTTGTGGCTCAGGAAGGTGAGGAGTGGTACGGAATGTCACCTTGCCCCTGCTTTCCCATCGCTCGGTCATTTTGGCTCCTGGAGTCCTTATGGACGTAGTAATTCTCTGATGTCTGCAGACAGATGATTTATTTAAGCTTTTTAGTTGTGCACAGTGACAGGCTTGGTCTGTTCCAAATCAGTCTGCCATTACCGGAAGTGGAGATCCCCTGGAATGTTTTGCGCAGACAAGTGACATGACATGCTGTAACGGTAGAGGTTCACTCTGGCTGCCATGTTGGAAATAGACTGGGGTGGAGCAGGGACTTGAGGCAACGGTAGAAGCAGGTAGGCCAGTTAGCAGGCCATTGTAAGAAGACCATGAAAGACGATAGTGGCATTATTCCAGGGACATAATGGTGAGAGTGGTGAGATGTAGTTGGATTCTGGATGTGTTTTGACGGTAAAACCAACAGAATTTCCTGACAATCTGAAAGTGGGGTGTGAGAGAAAGGGAGGAATCAAGGTTACCTCGAAGTTTTCTGGCTTGACCACCCAGAAGGATGGACATTCCATCAGTTGAGACTGGGGAGACTGTGGTGGAAGAAAGGTTGTGAATGGAACAGGTTTGATGAATTTCGAATGTTACATTTGAGAAATTAACTCTTTTGTCTCCCCAAAGAACTCACATACTTTGCAAGTGTTATCCAGAGGGATCAGTCCCTGGGGAAGGACATCATGCTTGGTAAAGTAGTTGTTGTTAGGCGCCATCAAATCGGTTCCGGCTCGTAGCAACCCTATGTACAACAGAACGAAACACTGCCTGGTCCTGTACCATGCACACAATCGTTGTTATGCTTGAGCCCATTGTTGTAGCCACTGTGTCAATCCATCTCATGGAGGGTCTTCCTCTTCTTCACTGACCCTGTACTTTACCAAGCATGATGTCCTTCTCCAGGGGCTGATCCTTCCTGACAACATGTCCAAAGTATGTAAGATGTAGTCTCACCATCCTTGCATTGCAGGAGCATTCTGGTTGTACTTCTTCCAAGACAGGTTTGTTCTTTCTTTTGGCAGTCCAAGGTATATTCAATATTCTTCACCGACACCAGAATTTAAAGGTGTCAATTCTTCTTTGGTCTTCCTTATTCATTGTCCAGCTTTCACATGCATATGAGGCAATTGAAAACACTATGGCTTGGGTCAGGTGCATCTTAGTCTTCAAGGTGACATCTTAGCTTTTCAACACTTCAAAGAGGTCCTTTGCAGCAGATTTGCCCAATGCAATGCGTCTTTTAATTTCTCGACTGCTGCTTCCATGGGTGTTGATTGTGGATCCAAGTCAAATGAAATTCTTGACAACTTCAAACTTTTCTCCATTTATCATGATGTTGCTTATTGGTCCAGTTGTGAGGATTTTTGTTTTCTTTATGTTGAAATGTAATCCGTACTGAAAGCGGTGGTCTTTGATCTTCATCAGTAAGTGCTTCAAGTCCTCTTCACCTTCAGCAAGCAAGTTTGTGTCATCTGTATAATGCAGGTTGTTAATGAGTCTTCCTCCAATCCTGATGCTCCATTCTTCTTCATATAGTCCAGCTTCTCAGATTATTTGATAAAGTAGAGGGTCAGCAAAAAAGAGGAAGACCCTCAATGAGATGGATTGACAGAGGGCAACAATGGGCTCAAACATAACAATGATTGTGTGGATGGTGCAGGACCAGGCAGTGTTTTGTTCTGTTGTACATAGGGTTGCTATGAGTCAAAACTGACTTGGTGGCACCTAACTACAACAATAAATAAAAATGCAATGCAACTTGGCTAGTCATAAAGTAATTACAGAATTTATTTCAAAAAAAGTAATTCATCATACACTACAAGCGATGTGGTTTAGTAACGGGAATGTGAATGACAAGTGTTTTCTTCACTCACTTGTGGGTGTCATAGTGTCCCTGTGAGTGTGTGCCTAAGCCCACTTGGAGATAGCCAACTTCACGTTGGCTTTGTGAGCATGAGGTCCAGCTCATGGGGCTCTTCTGCCTCTGCCATGACAGGTCTGAGTTCGGAGTTTATTTGATTATCTGATGCAACAAGAAGCTTTGTCATATCCCATTCTGGAGATAGAAGGGCTAGACGCTTTTCAGGAGAAAAAAAATAACATTGACCTTAGGAAAGATAAGTTTCTGGAACTTTCCTTTCTTGGATGTGACTGTATCCCTGGTCTGGTCTTCATTGTTAAGCAGTAGGACAAGGTAATGGATGTGAAGGGGCTTAAGTTGACTCTGAAGATACCAGAACCCAGCTTGGTTATTTTTAATTAGCCATGTATATTTCTTGATATTTTCACTTTCCCCAACATGTGAGTTTAATTCAAGACAAGAAATGCTTCAGGTGCTGTTAAACTTACATACTATCTGTTGTGTCATGAATTGAAGGGCACATTTCAGAACAAGTGGAGGAGCGCTGATTGTAAATGATCTTTTAGTGCCAACAAAAAGGTGCTAGGTAAGGGTGCCAGGTTACTATAGAAATGCCAGGGGAAAGGAAAGAGTAAGGAGGATGCTTTGTGGTGAAGAAATAGATTTTTGAAATGATACCTGTACACCATGTCTAATGGTTTCCCTTGATAAAACCTGTAGATGATACAAAAGAATGCTTCTAATGTGCAAAAATATCAATACCTTTAAAATGTATTTCATATACATAAAAGGAATTCCTTGTGAACTTTTTTAGTTTTTAAATGTAGATGCTTCTTTAGTACAATGTGCAACAAATAAACAGGAAAAATATTTTTCACGCTACCACCATGGAGCTATCGCCTAAGCAGTAAGCAAGGTGTCATGATGAACACTTTGCTTTCTTAATAACAATATGGATGTCAGCCATCCCAAGAGCAACTGTTGGTCAGTGGTGCCACTGACAGTTAAGTGGCAAGGTTTGGTGTTGGCCAGACCTGGGTAAGTGCCTGCGTGGCTACTCAGGGGAGCTCCTGAACCTATCGTGTGCAAATTTCAGAATTTATGAAGTGGGCTAATGCTTATTTTAAAGAGTTCTTGTAAAGACTAAGTGAGAAAATGTATACATAAGGTTCAGTGCAATGCTTGGGAACACAGGGAGAGCTCAATAAATGGTTGTAGTGATGACCATGAAGATGATGATGACAATCGCCAAGAATCATTTTCATGCAGTGGTAATGGTAGATTTCCTGGGTTAGAACAAAATACTGGGCACTGTCAGATATTCCAAAGCCTACCCTAATGAGTCACTAGGACTAATTGGAAATAAAATGGATAATTCTCCTTTGATAGGTAGTCTGATGGTATTTGTCAAATTTGGATCAGTAGAAATGCTGTAGGAATACTATAGGAAGGCATTTTAGAAACCGCTGGGATTTGCATATAAAACCAAAGTCATCATTATTAGGGAAGAGATGTAGATATTGTTTATGAATGTGACCAGGTGGTGGAGTGACACCAGAGCCTCGAGTGGCCCAGGCTTCATCAAGAGATGGTTTAAATGCCCTTCATCACCTCAGACAGATGGAATTATAACTTGCAGAAAGTTATAAGAAATTTATTACACACATTATTTTAGAGGCTGATGTGTACATTTTTTTCCCCCCAGCTTAGTATTAGAAATGGAAATAACGCCTGATGGTGCTGGAATGAGTAGAGAGTAGAGAGTAAAGAGAAACTGTTTCCCACCTTGACGGGTTGCTAACACCCAACATGGCATAAAAGCATGGCAACAACAGCTATGGAGGCGGGCTGTGAATTTCCCCTCCTCTCAGTTGCCAAAGGTGCGAACACCTCCGAAAGGGATGGAAAACCATGGGTTTTGAAATAATGCTATTTTTTGTTTGTTTGTTTTTTGGTGAACTGTTCTGCACCCATAAGTTGTGATTAAATTCTAGATAGAAATTTGGGAGGGGTATTTGTAAAGAATGGCTGGCCTTCAGAATAACAAATAAAGGCAAAGCAGGCTGTGGAAATACAAAAACAAGCATTTCTATAACTTTTTTAAAAATAACTTTTATTGTGCTTTAAGTGAAAGTTTACAAATCAAGTCAGTTCTACAACTTCTTAACATAATCTTATCCAATTATTAGAAAGATCTTATTACTTTAGCCTCAGGGGAAGATAAAAAAAAAAATAGCCAGTCTAAAATTATACAAAATCTGGATTACAAACTCTATTTAAACAAATGTAGTTTAATGACTTCAAATATTCTTTGTATGGTCTAAGATAAAATACGTATTAACAGAGAAAACAAAATGAGATAAAAAGATGATCTGGAATAATCTTTACACAAGGAAGAACAAAAGTAAAAACTTCTTTAATATGCAAGAGTCATGTGACCTACCTACAGACTGGGAAAAAATTTTTAGCCATGACATTTCCGATCAGCACCTGATCTCTAAAATCTACATGATTCTGCAAAAACTCAACCAGAAAAAGACAAATAACCCAATTAAAAAATGGGCAAAGGATATGAACAGGCACTTCACTAAAGAAGACATTCAGGTGGCTAACAGATACATGAGGAAATGATCACGATCATTGGCCATTACCAAAAAAACCAAACCCAGTGCCATCGAGTTGATTCCAACTTTTAGTGACCCTATAGGACAGAATAGAACTGCCCCATAGAGTTTCCAAGGAGTGCCCGGAGGATTCGAACTGCCGACCCTTTGGTTAGCAGCTGTAGCACTTAACCACTATGCCACCAGGGTTAAAAATAGAGAAATGCAAATTAAAACTACAATGAGATTCCATCTCACTCCAACAAGGCTGGCATTAATCCAAAAAACACATAATAATAAATGTTGGAGAGCTTGTGGAGAGACTGGAACACTTATACACTGCTGGTAGGAATGTAAAATGGTACAACCACTTTGGGAATCGATTTGGTGCTTCCTTGAAAAACTAGAAATAGAACTACCATATGATCCAGAAATCCCACTCCTTGGAATATATCCTAGAGAAATAATAGCCTTTATACGAACAGATATATGCACACCCATGTTCATTGCAGCACTGTTTACAATAGCAAAAAGATGGAAGCAACCAAGGGGCCTATGAATGGATGAATGGATAAATAAATTATGGTATATTCACACAATGGAATACTATGTATTGATAAAGAACAGTGATGAATCCATGAAACATTTCATAACAGGGAGGAATCTGGATGGTATTATGCTGAGCGAAATTAGTTGTAAAAGGACAAATATTGTATAAGGCCACTATTATAAGAACTGGAGAAATAGTTTAAACAGAGAAGAAAATATTCTTTGATGGTTAAGAGAGGGGGGAGGGAGGGAGGGAGGGAGAGAGGGAGAGGGGTTTTCACTAATTAGATAGTAGATAAGTTTTATTTTAGGTGAAGGGAAAGAGAACACACGATACAGGAGAGGTCAATGCAGCTGGACTAAACCAAAAGCAAAGAAGTTTCCTGAATAAACTGAATGCTTTGAAGGCCAGCATAGCAGGGGCGGGGGTTTGGGGACCATGGTTTCAGTGGACATCTAGGTCAACTGGCATAATAAAATCTATTAAGAAAACATTCTGCATCCCACTTTGGAGAGTGGCATCTGGGGTCTTAAACGCTAGCAAGCGGCCATCTAAGAAGCACCAATTGGTCTCAACCCACCTGGAGCAAGGAAGAATGAAGTACACCAAAGACACAAGGTAATTATGAGCCTAAGAGACAGAAAAGACCACATAAACCAGAGACCACATCAGCCCGAGACCAGAAGAACTAGATGGTGCATGGCCACAACCGATGACTGCCCTGACTGGGAACACAACAGAGAACCCCTGAGGGAGCAGGAGAACAGCGGGATGCAGACCCCAAATTATCGTAAAAAGACCAGACTTAATGGTCAGACTGGGACTAGAAGGACCCTAGAGGCCATCGTCCCCAGACCTTCTGTTAGCCCAAGACAGGAGCCATTCCCAAAGCCAACTCTTCAGGCAGGGATTGGACTGGAATGGAAAATGATACTGGTGAAGTGAACTTCTTGGATCAAGTAGCCACATGAGACTAGGTTGGGATCTCCTGTCTGGTGGGGAGATGAGAAGGCGGAGAGGGCCAGAAGCTTCCCCAATGGACATGAATTGAGAGAGGGGAGGGAAGCACTGTGCTATCTCATTAGGGGAGAGCAATTAGGAGTGTATGTAGATTTTTGTATGAGAGACTGACCCGATTTGTAAACTTTCACTTAAAGCACAATAAAAGTTAAAAAAAACAAAAAACAAAAAACAGAGTCACATGACCCAGAATTGACTATTTCTGAAATCCTTGTTTTGAAAAGGGACTGTGATTTGGTCCTGCATTAAATGCTCAGGAGCAAGACTTTGGAAGGTTCCTGGCTAGTACAAATGGTTTGTACTCAACTACTAACCAAAGGCCTGGCCATCTGAACTCACTCAGAGGCGCCAAGGAAGAAAGGACTGGTGATCTGCTTCTGTAAAGATCACAGCCAAGAAAACTCTGAGCTCAGTTTTACTCTGTAACACACGGGGTACCATGAGTCAGAACTGATTCAACAGCAATGGGCTTTAACATTTGAAAATTCATTGTGGAGTCAATTACTTCAGCCAGGTGGGCCAGACCTGAATTATTACAAATACCGAGCAGATACGGTTTTGCAGGGTTTTTGGATACCAGTCTATTTTTCAACTACATGGCCCCAAGTATTAAGGTGTAATCAGTGTCAGCTGTATTTCCTCCCATCCTTAGGAAATTGTTAGTTTTCTTTATAGTTTATTGCATGAAGCCTATGTTCCCATTCTTTCCTGTGTAATGACAAAACACTTTTTTAGCTTAGCAAAGTATGAAATTATATATATTGTTATTACTGTTAGTTGCCATTGAATCGATAATTCTGATGCTCTTTCTTTCCCTCTCTCTCTCTATAATATAGCAAAAATATAAAACTCTAACTTCACAGGTACTTTTAGGAGTGATACACGCCACTGTATATCACCAGAGGACCAAATCTGAAAGTCCTTGGTTTAATAGGCCCAGGCGTAAATAATAATCACAGCGGCAAACACTGAGTGCTCACTATGTACTAAGCACTTTTTCATGGGCCGTTCACTTCATTTGTTGTTATTTTGGATGTCTCCAAGTTCTCCAGCTTGCTGGGTCAAATTGCCCTTTAAGATTTTAGAAAAAAATATTAACCCATAGTCCCACCCTACATATGGATGGACGCCCTTTGGTGCTCTGAAAATCTTCTCGGGTGGGCTCTGGTCCTCCAAGTCCCCTCTGGCTTGGTTACTGACTGCTCCCTTGGTCTCCACTCTTACTTCCCGTTCCCGCCCTCGGTGTCTCTTCTGCTCCCTGTCTCCCACTGTACATCAACCGTCTTGACTCCTTCATAGCCCAAAACACCTCCAATGCAAGGCTGTGTACAGAGCAGACTTTACAAAAGGTCTACAACTCTGAAGGGGGGTGATCGAAGCAAGGTTTGAAATTCCTGATGCCTCTCCCATACTGTCATGTTTAGAAATATGCCAGGTAGTTGTTGTTCTGTGCTGTTGATTCTGACTCACAGCGACCTTACAGGACAGAGTAGAACTGCCCTCTAGGGTTCCTAGGCTGTAATCGTTATGGAAGCAGATTGCCAGGCCCTTTCTCCCTCGGAGCTGCTGGTGGGTTTGAACCACCCACCTTTTAGTTAGCAGCTGAGCACTTTAACCATTGTGCCACCAGGGCTCCTTGAAGTATGCCATAAAAAAAATAATAAAATTTTTTTATACAGGAAAATTGAAAGCCATAGGCGTACACCTTTGCTCAAACTGGAATAAATGGCATTTTTCTGTGGAAGAAAAATAGATTTGACTCACTAAGAGGTACTATAAACGGAAAGACTCCAAAACTTCCTAAGTATTTACCTCAATGATACTGGGTCGTGAACGGTTTTATAAACAGATGGCGTCCAGGTTATAAAATACACAGTCACACACATGCACACACACACTAATATCAACAGCCTGACTGACAATGGCTCCCATCACTTCTGCATAGTCACTTGATACGACTTCCTCCCTTTCTTCCTTTAGAGGCTGGAACTCAGATATGTTCATTAACGTACCGGGGGGAGAATGAATGGTTGAGCTTGAAATGTACACAAGACAGAGTGAAGAAAGCAAAAACAAACAAACAAACAAAGGATAAGAAAACAAAAGTGTTTTCCATTCTAGCGGCCATCAACCACATGGGGCAAGTTCTCAGAACATTATCAGATTGTCCAGGGTCAAATGAAATCCATCAAGTGTGGTTAGTTTGTTGATTGAGACTTTCAAATGTCACAGACACCATGTGGCCTCGGGAATTTTCAAATCGCTCATTCAGGCACCAGAGGAAGTAAAGAGGGGCAGCGAGGACAAGAAGTGAGAGGAGGTTAGGCTAGAGGGTTCTAGCCCTGGCTGCGCATTAGGATTACTTGGGGAGCTTTGGCACATTGTGATGCCCAGGTCACAGCCCAGGCTAGGAAGTAGCAATCTCTCGGGGTGGGACCCCGGTGGCAGCCTTTTTTAGAGCCCCCAGATAATGCAATATGCAGCCAAGGTGGAGAGCCACCAGGTTAGACTGAAAGCAGCAACTAGCAACACACGGAAAAGGATCTCAAAAATTAAAAGTGAAATGCAAACAGTGATCCCCTTATAAATTAAGGCTGCAGACTTTGCCAGTGACAGTGTGTTGCTGATCGGAGCAGAGTGTAATAAGAATCTCTGGAATTATTCTTTTTCTGTTCATTTGGGCTTTGAAGCATCCATAGATTTTTATGTTTAGCTAAAAAAACGGAGCCACAGTTTTTAAATTTTTCCTATATCAAACTTCTCTGGACCGTAGCAGATGTTCTTGAGATGTTCCTGACGTAAGAAAATTAGAACCTGTTCAAATTGTGAATTGAAAAGATATTGTAAGTATACTCTCTAGACCTAGATACCCAGGTTAATTTCAGAAATATCTAGAAGTCGAAAATCGGAGAAAAGTATCAGTAGAAAAAAATATTCTGCTTAATAAAATTAGCCCACGGAAGATTCTATCAATTTCTTTGCCCAGCCAAAAGGTTTTAAAGGAAAAGGGAAGCTCTCTTCAATTGAGTTGGCTAAAAGGTTTGTAAGTTTTCAAGGTGTGACATGTCTGAATCATTTTTGTAAGTAGCAGGAAAAATGTACGGTGAAATTTTGATTGATTTTCTTTAAGATATCTTGGTTTTAAGAAATCATAAGGAAAAGTGGCTGGTGATTTTAACCCCATCTCAAGATTTATTTATAGATTATTAAAACTCCATCATTAATGAAAGTTATATTTTGGAATGGAATTTTATCAGAAATAAACAGTCATTTCCCCTCCTGGACTTGTTAAGCTAAATACTCTCCGATAATTAAGACGGTGCTTATCTCAGTTCCCAAGAGCATATCTCCTATGCATTTGGAAGTATCAAAGGAAATTAGAGATCATTTCCCCTGATCCACAGGTTAAAATATTGGCAATACTTATTACTATTAGGAGGAAGTTTATATGCTTAAATCTTGCCTAGTTCAGCATAAACACTGACAATGATAAGTTGGGCTGATGAAAACCAATCAATACCATTCCCCACACTTCACTTCTGTAATGCTTCACAGCATTACAGGTGATTAACTACAGAAGAATATGTCAGCACTAAAAATTAGTGTCATCTGTGGCCCGTGTTTATTGGTCATTTAATTCTTATAAGTCAAATTATTTTTCACTAAATGTGGTTCTAACTGATATTAAAGCCATGCAAACCAGAACCGAAATACTCATTAAGACGTAACGCTCCAATATTCATGATGAACGACTTTTAATTTAGATTATCCTTTGTTATATGTAAACTGTATTAGAGTTGTCAGTTTATAGAACTTAAAATATGAGAAAGAAAATGTCTTTATCTTAGGTGACCAAAGCCTCCTAACGTTGAGGCTTTAGCATTTGTTGTTTTAGAAGAAAAGTGAGTCTGAAGAACAACCTTGTTACAGCATTGGCAGGGGTCTGTGAAATATTTGGGACCACCCCCCAATGTACACACACAAAACCAACCAACCAACCAAACTAGGGAGACACATTTCTGTGAGTTCCAGTGGAAGTCACGGCTCCCAGGGCCTGGAGAAGTGATTTATAGCCACATTTCTCAAAGCAGGTTCTGTGGACAAGTAGCCCTTGTGATGTTTTACAGTAAAAGGGGTCCATAGACAAATGAGAAGTGCTGCAACGCCACTCCTCCTTTGGAGATTCTCTGGGCATGTTAGTCTACTAACACTTTGAAGAACTTGGTAAAGAGAAACGATCATTTCTGCTTCTCCTGTGTTTTCTGACGTTGTTTGACCATGGACCTCTTCCCTACTCCCATTACATTTATTAACATTTCATGGAAATTCTGTGTCTTGGGACACATTTTGGGAAATGCTGATCCATGAGGTGTAAAGGCTGACAAAGGAGGGAAGACAGAATCTGCACAGAGCAAAAGCGAGAGAAGAGAACCCAGTCCTGGAAGGGTGCTTGTGTCCCCTGGTGACCGCTGTGCAGCATCTGTGATGTCTACCTGACTCTTGACATTTGTAATCCTCTGCTTCATCCTCTAGGGTGGGAGAAGAGCTGGGTTGGAAGTGAAGAAAGAGTCAGAGATTCCATTCTCTTCTCTGTAACTAAGTGTTTTTGGAAATTAACTTCCCAATCATAATCTCACTTTTCTCAATTGCAAAACCACAGCATTTAATGAAATGATCTTGATTGTCCTCTGCAGGCCCAATTAGAAGATTCTATCTCAACTATTAGAAGGGAACACAAAGAGAAAATAGGGTTTGCTTCACAAAAATTCTCTTTATGACCAAGTCTTTAGGAATGCAAAATGAATGATGTATGAAATAGAAATCCTACCAAACTACCATAAGGGGATACGTGGCTCTTAATCCTCATAATTTGGGCCATTTTGATTGAAGATTGAGAGCTATGGGATAAGGCCTGGAATAAACCCAGTCTTGATTCTGTACTGGTTGACATTCTAGTTTTTTAAAAAGAACATTCCAGAAAATTTCAGCAGCTAGATCTTTAATTAAAGCCAAAAGGCAACTTTAAAATTAGTGATTTCAATTAACTGTCCTTCAGGCTGTACATTCTGTGACCACACTACTCTTGGTTATTAAACACAGTTTGTACTTCAAAAAAAAAAAAAATCAAGACATGTTTGAAATTACTGATTGAGATGAGCTAATCTGGAAACCCTGGTGGCGTAGTGGTTAAGTGCTATGGCTGCTAACCAAAGGGTTGGCAGTTCAAATCTGCCAGGCGCTCCTTGGAAACTCTATGGGGCAGTTCTACTCTGTCCTATAGGGTCGCTATGAGTCAGAATCGACTTGACAGCACTGGGTTTGGTTTTTTTTTTTGGTTTAGTCTATAAATATGGAGAAACACAATAGGGCGAATTATTTTGCAAAGTGTATCTGTATTTCGCAAGTGTCAGTCATTTTCCTTTAAAATAAAATAAAATAAATTGGAGAGAGAGAATTTATACTTGCCAGGGAAGCGATCACTGAGCTGATGCCATGTATCAGCTGACAGTTGTTTTTCCATAATTCCCATTAGCTGGGCTCTATAATTAAGTAATAACTTAGAGATCAATGACTTTAAGTCACTTCACAAGTTGCATTCTGAGTCACATGGAACAAGAAACTGAATAAGTCTCAAAATTGACACCAAATTATCTTAAACTGTATTTCCATATTGAATTAAACTGTTTTTTCAGCAGACATTTGCAACAGTCAGTTCCAGACATAAATGTTTGATATGCACTTGACTTAAAAAACAAACACACACACACACACACACACACCATTGCCGGTGAGTAGATCCTGACTCATACCAATCTTACAGGACAGAGGAGAACTGCCCCACAGGGTTTCCAAGGAGCGGCTGGTGGATTCAAACCGTTGAACTTTTGGTTAGCAGCTGAGCTCTTAACCACTGTACCACCAGGACTCCATACGCTTGACTAGATAAGTAGAAATCACGGTCTTGAAAACGGAAACTCATGATACAGACTCTTCTTCAATGGTACATATGCCAGGAGGCAAAACTATTTCCCTCTTCTCATGTTGGATCTAATCTATAGCTGTGGTTCTCAACTTTGCATGTTAGAATTGCCAGTGAAGGCTTTAAAAATCCCTATGACCAGGCTGCACCCAGCAGCAATCAAACCAGACTCTCCGGGGGTGGAACCTAGGCATCATTGTTTCTATAAACTTCCCGGTTGATTCGAATGTGCGGCAGAATTTGATAACCAGTGAGCAAGCATAGCCCAGTTAATGAGTTTCCATTTAAACTGGCTGCATCATTTTGGTTTAACATTTGTAAAGTGAAATACATATATTTCTATTTTCAACTGTTTTGGAGAAATCACAACAAAAATGAAGCCACCCCTTTACAAGAGATAAATAAAATGTAAAAAGTGGTTAACGAGACCTTGTGGTGGGTACCTTTTGAAGTGTCTCCTCAGCCCACAGAAGCTCCTTAACTGCCCTCCTACCTCATCCACAGGGGAGGGCCCTTGGAACCACTGGACCTAAGTGATCCAGATGGAATCCAAACCCCAGTTTGAAATTGAAATTGAGAGTTGCCATTTCTGTGTGGTTGGATGTATGGGCTGTGGAGTGCTAAGTGTTCTGGCAAATGGACTGAGTAGCAGAGGAGAAGAGAACAGACAGGCAATATGAAGCAGAGATGAGTGGCAGAGACGATGCTTCTAGAGTCCCAGGGTAGACATTTGTCGTTTTTGCCTGCCTGGCATTCCTCCCTGTTATGTTAACAGCACCCTTGACATGGAATGAGCTGTGTCCCCCCAAAATGTATCAACTTGGCTAGGCCATGATTCCCAGTATTGTGTGATTGTCCACCATTTAGTCATCTGACGTGATTTTCCTACTGTGTAGTAAATTCTGCCTCTATGATGTTAATGAGGCAGGATTAGAGGCAGTTATGTTAATGAGGCAGGGCTCCATCTACAAGATTAGGTTGTGTGTTAAGCCAATTTCTTTTGAGATATAAAAGAGAAAAGGGAGCAGGGAGACATGGGACTTCATATCATGAAGAAAGCAGCGCCTGGAGCAAAGTGCATCCTTTGGACCCGGGGTCCCTGCGCCTGAGAAGCTCCTCCACCAAGGGAAGGTTGATGACAAGGACCTTTCCCCAGAGCTGCAAGAGAAAACACCTTGCCTGGAGGTGGCACCCTGAATTCAAACTTCTAGCCTCCTAGACTGAGGAGAATGAACTTCTCTTTGTTGAAGCCAGCCACTTGTGGGATTTCTGTTATAGCAGCATCAGATAACTAAGACAATCCTCTTCTCCTTCAGAGACTATCTCACCTCCATTGCATGTGGTCCTGGGGATGACTGCCAAGACAAGCCAACCAGCTTCTTTTTTTTTAAATATTAGTTACTTTTACTCTGCAGAATTACAATAAAAAGTTTTGGACCAATACTTAACATTTATATATTGTATTACAGATATACAGGTAGTACCCAAATTCATTATGGAGTTCTGCTCCTATGACTCTGTCGTAAATTCTGACATAAGTCAAAAACATTTTTTTTTTTTTTTTTTAGTTTTCATTTTTATTGCCTCTTATTATCAGTATCTTTATAAATCCTGTATTTGTCTCTGGGGGTTGGAAACATTACATATAAACATCTGCCAGGGAACATCTAAGAATGATAACATCAACAAAACACACACTGCAACACTGTATGCAGTATATATTACTAACGATTAAGATGTACAAAAAAAAGACAGTTGTAAGTGTAGTTGGTCATAACTCAAATATGTCATAAACCAGGATTACCTGTAGTATATGAACAATTCATTAATTTGTTTAACATATATTCACTGGACAAATATATTTGCGCCAATTCCCATGCTGGAGAGCGCAGAATGCACATGGCAGAGTACCTATACTCCAAGAATTCCTATTATTTTGTTGTTGTTTATTAGGTGAAAGTTCACAGAGCAGATTAGTTTCCTGTTCAATAGTTTCTACAGAAAGTGTTTCATGACCTTAGTTCCATTCCTCGCAATATATCAGCTCTCTTCTTATTTCCTCCCTGGATTCCCTGTTTCCTTTCATCCTGATTTTCAATGGATTCCTGCCTTCTCATCTTTGCTTTTGGGCAGATATTGTCCTTTTGATCTCTCATAATTGATTGTTCTAAGGAGTATGTTCCTCTCGGGTGTTATTTTTTATCTTATGGGCTTGTGTCTATTGTTTAGCTGAGAGGTGGTCTTTGGGAATGGCTTCGGTTTTAGGTCAGAAGGGCCACAGTCTCGGGGGTTCCTTCATACTCTGTCAGGCCAGTAAGTCTGGTCTTTTTTTGTGAAGTTGATTTTTTGTCCTACATTTTTCTCTTGCTCTGTTCAGGACCCTCTGTTGTGATCCCAGTCAGAGTGGTTGGTAGTAGTAGCCAGGTGCCATCTAGTTCTTTTGGTCTCAGGGTCTCACAGGCTGTGGTTGATGTGGTCCATTAGTCCTTGGACTAACTGCTCCCTTGAGTCTTTGGTTTTCTTCACACTCCTTTGCTCTGGATGGGAAGAGACCAATAGTTGTATCTTAGATGGCTGCTGGTACGCTTTTAAGACCCGAGACACTACTCAGCAAAGGAGGATGCAGAACATTGTCTTTATGAACTACGTTGTGCCAATTGATGTAGATATCCCTTGAGTCTATGGTTCTTTGTCTTCTAGCCTCGGAACTTCATCCCACAAGGTGTTTGGTTGTGTGTAAGAGGTTTCCCTGACTGTACCCCTTGTGTGTTCTATATGAGTTGCACCTATAGTCATGAATGTAGAAATATCCACCATCAAACCTGTATCTGCCAGTGAGTGTGTTGCCTTACACTCTCCTGCTTATCTATCTACCTATTTATTGGTACTATTGTTACAGGATTGTCTATGCTATAGTAGTTACTGTAGTTGCTCTTTATTCTTTTGGTCATCTCAGTGTCCTCTCTTGCCGTGGTCATGTTGTGCTGACTTCCCCCATATTATGTATTGCCTTTTCCCTTCATCAATATTAACATGTGCCTTCTATCTAATTGGTAATTTCTCCTCCCTCTCTCTCTCATCCCTGGTAATCATCAAAGAATGTTTGTTTCCATCTTTTTTTCCTGTGTGTAAACTTTTGTTGTTACTTTAAAATAGTTGTTAGGTGCTGTTGAATTGGTTTCCACTCATAGCAACCCTATATATAACAAAATGAAACACTGCCCAGTCCTGTGCTATCCTCAAAATCATTGTTATACTTGAGCCCATTCTTGCAGCCACTATGTCAATCCATCGTCCTCTTTTTTCGTTGACCCTCTACCAAGCATGATGTCCTTCTCCAGGGACTGGTGCCTCCTGATAACACGCCCAAAATATGTGAGACGAAGTCTCACCATCCTTGATTCTAATGAGCATTCTGGCTATATTTCTTCCAAAACAGATTTGTTCATTCTGGCAGTCCATGGTATATTTAATATTCTTTGCCAACACTAAAATTCAAAGGCACCAATTCTTCTTCAGTCTTCCTCATTCATTGTCCAGCTTTCATGTGCATATAAGGTGATCGAAAACACCATGGCTTGGGTCCGGTGCACCTTAGTCCTTAAAGTGACATCTTTGCTTTTCAATATTTTAAAGAGGTCTTTTGCAGCAGATTCGCCCAATGCAATGTGTCTTTTGATTTCTTGATTGCTGTTTCCATGGCCGTTGATTGTGGATCCAAGCAAAATGAAATCCTTTACAACTTCAGTATTTTCTCCATTTACCATGATGTTGCTGGCTGGTCTAGTTGTGAGGATTTTTGTTTTCTTTATGTTGAGGCGTAATCCATATGGAAGGCTATGGTCTTTGATCTTTACCAGTAAATGCTTCAAGTTTTTTTCATTTTCAGCAAGCAAGGCTGTGAAATCTGCATAATGCCGCAGGTTGTTAATGAGTCTTCCTCTAATCCTGATGATCCATTCTTCTTCATATAGTCCAGCTTCTCGGATTATTTGCTCAGGATACAGAGTGAATAGGTATGGTGAAAGTATATGACCCTGATGCACACCTTTCCTGACTTTAAACCACAAAGTATCCTCTTTTCTGTCTGAACGACTGACTCTTGGTATATGTACAGGTTCCTCATGTGCACAAGTAAGTGTTCTGGAATTCCCATTCTTCACAATGTTATTCATAATGTCACGATCCACACAGTCAAATGCCTTTGCATAGTCAATAAAACACAGATAAACATCTTTCTAGTACTCTCTGCTTTCAGGCAGGATCCATCTAACATCAGCAGTGATATCCCTTGCTCCATGTCCTCTTCTGAATTTCTGGCAGTTTCCTGTCGATGTATTGCTGCAATTGCTTTTGAATGAACTTAACAAAATTGTACCTGTGTGTGACATTAATGATATTGTTCCATAATTTCTGCATTCTGTTAGATCACCTTTTCTGGAAAAAGAACAAATATGCATCTCTTCCAGTTAATTGGCCAGGAAACTGTCTTCCAAATTTCCTGGCATAGATGAGTGAGCGCTTCTAGTGCTGCATCCGTTTGTTGAAACATCTCAATTGGTACTCGGTTAATTCCTGGAGCCTTGTTTTTCACCAACACCTTCAGTGCAGCTTGGACTTCTTCCTTCAGTACCATCGGTTTCTTGATCACATGCTGCCTCCTGAAGTGGTTGAATGTTGACAAATTCTTTTTGGTATAGTGACTCTGTGTATTCCTTCTACCTTCTTTTGATGCTTCCTCTGTCACTGAATGATCTTCAGCAAAATTTTGCTTTCATGTGGTATTAATGATATTGTTGGATAATTTCTGCATTTGGTTGGATCACCTTTCCTGGGAATAGGCATAAATATAGGTCTCTTCCAGTTGGCTGGCCAGGTAGCTCTCTTCCAAATTTCTTGGCATAGATGAGTGAGCACTTCCAGTGCTGCATCAGATTATTGAAACATCTCAATTCATATTCTGTCAATTCCTGGAGTCTTGTTTTTTGCCCATGTTTTCAGTGCAGCTTGGACATCTTCCTTCAGTACCATCGGTTCCTGATCATATGTTACCTCCTGAAATGCTTGAACATTGACCAATTATTTTTGGTATAGTGACTCTGTGTATTCCTTCCATCTTCTTTTGATGCTTCCTGTGTCATTGAATATTTTCCCCATAGAATCCTTCAGTATTGCAACTTGAGGCTTGAATTTTTTCTTCAGTTCTTTCTGCTTGAGAAATGCCAAGGGTGTTCTTCCCTTTTGGTTTTCTATCTCCAGGTCTTTGCACATGTCATCATAATACTTTGTCTTTTTGAACCACCCTTTGAAATCTTCCATTCAGCTCTTTTACTTCATCATTTTTTCCTTTTGCTTTAGCTACCTGAAATTCAAGAGCAAGTTTCAGAGTCTCTTCTGACATCATGTAGGTGTTTTCTTTCTCTCCTGTTTTTTTAATGCCCTCTTGCTTTCTTCAGGTATGATGTCTTGATGTTATTCTACAACTCGTTTGGTCTTCGGTCTTTAGTGTTCAACGCATCAATCTGTTCTCAAGATGGTTTCTAAATTCAGCTGGGATATACTCATGGTCGCTTGTTCTAGTTTTCTTCAGTTTCAACTTGAATGTGCATATGAGTAATTGATGGTTTGATCCGCAGTGGGCCCTTGGCCTTGTTCTGAGTGATGACTGAGCTTTTCCATCATCTCTTTCCACAGATGTAGTTGATTTGATTCCTGTGTATTCCATCTGGTGAGGTCCATGTGTATAGTCGCTGTTTATGTTGATGAAAAAAGGTATTTGTAATGAAGAAGTCTTTGGTCTTGCAAAATTCAATCATTCGATCTCCAGCATCATTTCCATCACTAAGGCCATGTTTCCTGCCTACCGATCCTTCTTTGTTTCCAACTTTTGCATTCCAATCACCAATAATCATCAGTGCATCCTGATTGCATGTTCAATTTCAGACTGCAGAAGTTGATAAAAACCTTCAATTTCTTCATCTTTGGCCTTAGTGGTTGGTGCGTAAATTTGAATAATCATCATATTAACTAGTCTTCCTTGTAGGTGTATGGATATTATCATATCACTGACAGCGTTGTACTTCAGGATAGATACTGAAATGTTCTTTTTGACGATGAATGCAACGCCATTCCTCTTCAAGGTGCCATTCCTGGCATGGTAGACCACATGACTGTCTGATTCAAAATGACCAATACCAGTCCATTTCAGTTAATGCCTAGGATATCAATCCTTATGTGTTCCATTTCATTTCTGACGATTTGCAATTTTCCTAGATTCATACTTGGCCCATTCCATGTTCCCATTATTAATGGATATTTGCAGCTGTTTCTTCTCATTTTGAGTTTTTTTTAAGCAAATCTTCAACAACTCTCTGTGTTTTCCATTGCCTCCCCCTGTTCTGGAACTCCGATTACATGCAAATTTTTCCTCTTGATAGTGTCCCATATAATTCTTAGGCCATCTTCATTTTTCTTCATTCTTTTCTGACTTTTCCAGCCTCTTGCTCTTTGAGAAGAGATTCAAAGACAAAAAAGATGGTGTTACGTTAGTGACCATTGTCATGAGAAACTGTTCCTGCCACAGGGATCCCTAGAGCTTCCCTGATTCCTATGCCTCCTGGGGCATTGTTCAACATGTCTTTGATTTCTGGGATCAAGGGTGTCTGTTGTTTGTAATTCCAACAGACTTCAGTAACGCTTTCTAGGTTCCAGTTTGAATCCATTCTGAGGGTTTGTAGCATTCTGTTATGGGGTTCCATGAGGTACTGTGATATCCTTAATTTTTTTTTCTTTCTTAATAATATAATAAATTTTTTTTTTTTAATATAGCCCATGATGTTTTTGATACTTGTGACTTTGAGTCTTAACTAATACAGATGCATTCTAATTGAATCCTCTATTTGTGTTGTCAGTATTGAGACTACCGAAAACAGAAAAAAATAAGTTACTATTCCATTGCAAGCCTTACTCCAACCTTCAAGGTCATAACCAAGATCACCCAAGTCTTGTCATTCTGCATGCTTTGTGAAGCTTCAGTTATTCATTTTCATTTTATAAGTATGAAGATCTTGCAAAGAAATTTGTAACAAAGGCATACGTTGTAAACAACAGGATTAAAAGCTTATCAAACACAATCATGGTTCTAAATAAATGTATGATCCTTGGAACAGGAGCCCAAATCTACCTCAATAAAAAGAGCTCTTATTACTTCTGTGAAGCAACATTAAATGAAATTATTGCACTACCATTAAATCCAACTGCACAACAATAATTTTTCATTTCCAACAGTACTCTTCTTTATTAAAAAATTTTTATTAAATAACAAAATATGCCAACTAATATAAGTACTTCCTCAAGCTCAATATTAATGTACTTGGCACACAATCTAAGGCCACCGATCTGAATGCAGGAAGCACGTAATTTTTTTCCTCTCAATGCAGCAAGCAGAGTTACACTCACCTAACCTTACAGACTAAGGGAAGCCTCTCAGATTTCTCTGGGTCAAGTCACAGAAGTGGTCAGACACCTGGGTGTGAGGTGTTCAAATGGGCGACTTCTTCTTAAATCCAACGAGCTAGATTAGGAATATATTATTAGAATTCGGAGATAATTGGTGGTGGTGATGGTGGGGGAACCTACACAGTGGTAAGGAGCTGAAGTGATTAACAATGTGGTGGTCACTGGCAAACTCTGGATGAGCTATAATGAAATGGAAATAACGGGTCCAGTGCCAGTGACATGTGACCATAAAGTCTGACCAGTTCCCAATGCATCCCTCTTCTGTGAGTCTGAGTAGGTAAATATCATCCAGGAATATTCTGGTAAAGATAGTGAGGTGAAAAAAAAGAAGCAGTTGAAAAGGTATTCTTTGGACCATCAGGCTTTATTTTTAATACAAATATGTAATAAAATAAAAGGTACCCAAATATCTTTTAAACAACAATACTTTTTTTCTGTATATCAAGCCATCATTTACAGATTAACACTGCAAAAATTTGGAATTAATAACTCTTAATTCGCTTACATAAAATTATGTGAAATAAACAAAAATTACATGTAGGATGAGAACCAATTAATAAGAACCAATTCAAAGCCCTAAAATCTTGTCTTTGTATTAATTCCTTCACAGTTCCAAGATCACACACATCTACAAAAAGAATGTTGCTATCCTTAACATTGAAGATTATTTACAAAATAAATTCATTTCTCTCAGTTACTTTTGATTCCAAGGGTCAGCCCAACACACAAATCGTGGTGCCTCCATAACAGAATTTGAGCTGCTATACTGCTCCGACCGACTGAGGGGGTATTCTTTGCCATGGAAGGAGGGGTTACACCAACTCATAGTATTTCCCAGTCTGGGGATCAAAGTAACAGTTCAGACATGGGTCATATAGCAGAGTCAGCACTTCCTCGTCCTCTTCCACATTTGGCTCTTCTTCACCTGTGGGGGAGAAGAACCACAGACACATTAGCTGCCAGCTGGCCCAGAACTCCTGCAGCTGCCACACGAGGAGGGCAAAGAAGCAGGAATCACCATCTTCCCCGGAAGACTTGCTTTATTCAAGGAGAGCGTTTAGGTTGGAGTGGAGGAGCGCGGTGGACGCGATGAGCTCCATGTATGCAGTGTAAGATGGAGAAGAAACACCCAGAGATCACAGGGCCAGCTTTAGTATAATGGATGAAGGCAAGTGACTGTTGAGAACTGACAGGGAGGAGAAGCAAGAAAGGAGAGGCCAAGGGACTAAAGACTGTTGCTAATGAGGATCAATGCTGTTTAGAAATTTAAGATAATAAAGCAGAGAACATACATAGAAATCAAAATGCCAGGGAAACTGTAGTTTTATTAGTGGAAGGAAGGTCTGTCAGTTTGCTAGGAACAGAAGCCTGGCTTGAAGCTTTTTTCTTGTGACAGCCATTTTGATGGCTTAGGTCCCACTGCCTAAGTCATTGTCAAGGTTTAGTTGGTTTCTGACAAACTGGGCATGAAATGAAAATGAAAACGAAAAAAATTGGCTTTACTTTTATGCACCCAGTGTGGTTCTAAGTGCTTTGGTATGCGATGCTGTCAGCAGTGAGTGAGTGCCATCTGCATCCTTCTGAAAGTCCCTGTCACAGAGTTCAGAGGCCAGGAAAGGCCATGGCGGAGGAGACCAGAGGAGGCTCAGGGAGAAGACGTGATTACAACAACAGTCCTCTCTCTTCATTGCTGTTGTTAGTTGCCATCGAGTTAATTCCAACTCAGGGTAGCCCCATGTGTGCAGAGCAGAACTGCCCTACAGGGTTTTTAAGGCTATGGTCTTTCAGAAGCAGATAGCCAGGCTGTCTTCCAAGGCGCCTCTGGGTGAGCTTGAACCACTAGCCTCTTGGCTACTAGTTGAGTGCTTAACCATTTGCACCACTAGGGACTCCTGCTCTCTTCATTAAAACATCAGTACAGATTATTAAGGACCAACGAAAAACAAGCCACTGGGCTGCAAGATCACCAGGAGTCAGCTTAGAGGGGCTTGGATGGTGGGCATGGAACAGGGCTTGGCACATAATAAAACGGTAATATATATTGAATGTTTACAGAGAGGGTGAACAAAGGATTGTGAAACGAAGCTCACGATACTAAGTGTCACTGCCCAGAATAATGGAAGGTTAGGGTGGTGGTGGGATTCCATTTTACCCAGTCATAATCAGACCAAGCTGGCACAAGGACACTGTCAGGACATTGTCCAAGGGAGGAGGTCTGTAGTATAATATTTCACAAATGCTGTCTGGACACAGTTTTGGAGGCCCTGGCTAGAGGCCGGTCAGTTCCCTTCTTGAGCAGCTGATTACGTCTACTCTCTTACCACTCCCCTTATCGGGGTCTCACTGTCCTGGACCACTAGGCATCCACCCTAATCGCCCCGGAGCAGGTACTCAACAGCTAGGGACAGCCCCTATGCTCCGGAGTCTGCAGAATTATTCAAAATACCCAATACCCGGGAAGCCTGGAGACCTAGCTAGCCCCACCCCGCTTGCCATACATAAGCCCTCTCCTACCATTCCTGTCGCCAAGTGCAACTCTGAGTAGCCCTGCATCATGACATGCTATGAACACCAAGAGACTGTGAGTGTAACACATCTTTAAATCCTCCCAACCTCCCTCTCTTGATTCACCTTTAATCTTACCATGCTGCAGACATTTCTATTTTATCAAGTTAAAACAGGGTCCAAATGGGGAAGGTGAGGGCTTGAAACTGTACCACAGCCATTCCTCCGTCCGTCCTTCTTCTATCCACCCAGCAAATATTTAACATGATCCTTCTCTGCGCCGGGCACTGAGCTAGGTGTTGGTGACACAAATGATTATAACAAACAGACTCTGTTTGCAAGGAGTGTGCAGTGTAGGAGGGGAAACAGGCACAAAAATCCCTGAGTCTCTTGAGTGTAGTGCTAGCAGTCCTTAAAAAGTAGGGTTTAACAGAGGACCAATTACCTCTGCCTCACTTACTAATACCTGAATTGGCAGAGCCCCTGATGGTTTAGAAAGTACTTTCTCATGTAGTAGCTCATTTGACCCTCACAACCTTGTGGAATAGGCAGGAATTATCGTGGCCGTTTTACAGATAGGGGAACCAGGGTCTGCAAAGTTAAATAGCTCATCTGAGGTCACTTAATGAGTTAGAGGTAGAGTTGGGGACAAACTCAGGTTTCCAGACTCTCAGTTCAGTGTTCTTTCTACCATACCATGCTTTGGCATTGTTGTTAAGAAGGTGATAGAACACATCTGATTGGAATCTATTACGTGAAAGGAGTTTAAACCTTGGCAAGAGTAGCAAATTTTAACAGTGTCCTACATTTTAAAAAGTCAGGCTCAGAAACAAAAGAAATTTCATTTTTTATACCAAAAACTATTTGGCAAAAATAAGCGAGTCCACGGGGGAGGGCAGAAGCAAACAGTTCAACAAGCCCCGAAGGAACTGGGGTTATTAACTCAGGAAGAGACAAAGCTTGATGGAGGTAAAAGGAGCCCTTCTGGCTTCAAGTCTATGAAGGGTGGATGTCTGTGAGAAGTTTGGAAGATTCTGTGGGGATCCAGGGGGAAGCAATAGGATCAGCAGGTAGGAGTGATGGGGAACCAGATTTTGGCTCAGCACAAGAAGAATTTTCTAAGCATTAAAGCTAATCGGCAAACGAAACATAAAGTCTAGGGAGGGTGAAGCAGGGACTGGGACGGTCATTTGTAGGGAATTTTGTAGATGATTCCTGCGGTGTCTCTGATGAGTTTCTGTGACTCTTGGCCACAGTGGTTTATATCCTTGAAGTATGACAGAACTTTGCCAAAGACCACATGAATAGCGGTAGCTGACCTCAGCGCCCCGCACGGTTTCTAATTAAGAGCAGGAACGCAGAGAAAGAAGGCCGCCTTTCCTTTGTTTTCTTCTGTTGTGTTATGAGGAGTCCCCTGGGCCCTGTCTCCAGCCACCTTCTCCTCAAAGTAGGAGAGGCTGAGAATCCTTTTCAAGTGGTCTTTCCGTATTGAAGACGACCCACTCCTTTAGGTCGCTTCTGCGTATCAGGCATTTAAAGGAGTGAGTGCGTGGCCTTTACTTTCAGACATTCAGTCCATCCTCCCTTTAATATTTGGACTACTTCAGAGAACTGGACAAAGTCAGTATCAATAAGTATGTAGCGTGTGCCTGCTGTGTGACTGAGGTGGGCACAGTGACATGTGAATGTGACGAACATGCATGAAACAAAAGCAGCTACTGAAGGCCAAGGAAGAATTTAACAAGAGTTGCTACTGCACAATGGTTAGGAGCACCCACTGGCTCTGGAATCCAACAAACGTGCTCTTTTTTTACCCGAATGACCTGAGGCAGGTTGCAGGTTATTTTACCTCATTGGATCTTTGTTTCCTCCTCTATAAATGGGGAACACCAGTGCCTATTTCAAAGGGTTTGGTGGAAGATTAAATTAGATACTGGTAACATGTATGTATGGGGCCCTGGTGGTGCAGTGGTTAAGCATTTGGCTGCTAACCAAAAAGATCAGCAGTTCGAATCCATCAGCTGCTCCTTGGAAACCCTACAAGGCAGTTCTACTCTGTCCTATAGGGTCATTATGAGTCTGAATTGATTCGAGGGCAGCAACTGGTAATATGCATCACACAGTGTACATAGTAGTTGCTCAACAGAAGACAACTATTATTATCAAGGATAATATCAATAATAAACACTGGGCTATAGATTATAACTTTTTTTTTTCAGGAACTCTGAACAGAAGTAGCAATAAAACTTGAAGTACGAAGAAAAGGCTTCATAGAGGCAGGCAGTAGTAAGACAGAGTAGTTAAATGTTTAGATAATGGAGTCAGACAGACCTGGGTCCAAAACCCAAATTCACCACTTTGCAGCTGTGAGACAGTTGGACAATTCACCTCTCTGAGCCTCAGTTTCCTCATATGTAAAGTAAGGATAATATCTATCATAGTACCCAAAAGGATTAATGGAGATATCACTCAGTACACTTTTGTGAGTATTCAATAAACGTTGCTGTTGTAATCATGACCATGGACGAGGACCTGAGAGCTGGCAGGAGAAGGGGAGAATTTGGAGGAACTAAAGGGGGAGTGAGGCACTGCCAGCAAAAGGCCCTCATGGGGGAGGTCAACAGAGAGGAGACCAGGGTTGATGAGAGTGAAGAGTCTGCTCTGCTGAGTGGATCAAGAGGGCTGGCCAATCTCAGGAAATGAGGTAGGTTGGTATTATACCATCAGGAATGAAGTTTAGACTCAATATACTAAGCAATAGGGAGCCAGTGAAGACTCTAGACCAGAAATCCAAGGAAGGATAGTTTGATGGGTAGATACAGAAGTGTATCTGGACTCAAAGCAGGTAGGAGAACTCTGTCAGAATTTAGGTATTGCCTGTTGAAGTTCCAGACCAGAGTCCTGACAGGAAGGATATTTAAGAAATTTATTCTCAAAGAAAAATCAACAGCTTCTGTTAAATGTCCAGAAAGGGATGAGGAAGAGGTTCAGTCAAAGGTTTCAAGGTTTGGCCTGGATAAGCAGGAAAATAATGGCGGAGCTGGGAGAAGGGAGCACTATCTTTCAGGCAGTGAATGCAGAAATGAGTTCATTTTGACCACATCAACTCTAAGGTGAAAATGGGACATGAAAATGCCTGTGCTGGTGAGTCAGACGGGGACATACAACTGGAATTTGGATGGGACGACAGGACTGAAAATAAAGATTTAGAAGCCAGATGTGTAAATTCTGTTTGAAGGCAGGAGAATGGATGGTGCTTAAGGATGAGTGTGGAGAGCCACAGAACTGAGCCTGGGGAATGCCCAAAGAAGCATATGGGGACAGAAGAGGAGTCATCCAGGAAAACATCCGAAATTCAGTGAAGTTACTTCCATTAGTCTAATGTGGTCGTTCTCAACCCGAGCTGCACAGTAGAGTCACCTGGGGACCCACCCCATTACCCACTACCCACTGCCGTCAAGTGGATTCCGACTCATAGCGACCCTATACCAAAGGCTTCAAAATGCCATGAACAGGCCCCATTCCAAATCAACTGAATCCTAGACTCTAGAAACGAGACCCCTCCAGGTGGTTCTGTTATGCAGTCAGAGCTGAGAGCTACTCGTCCAAAAGATCAGCTGTTAACATGACCTAAGAGCAAACCAGAAAATTACACGATTTGGAAGAGTATGGGACAACTCACACTCTAGCTTAGGCTCATTTATCCCTTATTCTCTACCTGGAAACTCTATCCGTTGGATCTTTTTGTTACCAAAAGGAAAAAAAAAAGTGGATTAGCATCTAGCTAGTTTTATGTATGATGAATTCATCTTTAAATAAAGACATTTCTTAAATAGAAATCATGCATTTTTTAAAAAATAAAACTACTTTTTTCCATCAGCTATAATGTTAAAATCACCTATCGCTGAGGTAAACAACTATGAGTCACAGCTATCTTCGGTATCTGCCTTTCACTTTCTTTTTTCACTCCATCAAGACGTTGGGGGAAGCTCTGACATAAGGCTTGTATTGCACAGAACTGTTTAGTGCATTTTTTATAGCTGTACTTTCTAAAAAGGTAAAATTTTAAGTTGCTGCTATTAAATTAGAAAACTCAATACATTTTACAACTAGTCAGGAATCTTTCAAGATGAAAACAGCCATTGCAATGGGCCATGGGTCTTTATTACTCAACTGCAAAGGGATCGAGGTGGATCCAATTCATTAGTAGAGGTTTTGCTACATAATGCATACAAGCCGGAGCAATAACTGCTATATAAATGCGTTCGTTCTAACACGGATGGCTACAGAGCTGGAACCTAACGCACTACAATCACGAGGTCTAAGATAGGGTTTGTGGTTTTTAGTGCTGAAGCTTTAAACGGATGGATTATAAAATCCCACCAACAATGATATGTGTACAAAAATTGGGTGAGATTATGTATAATTTTACATTGAAATAGTGCTTTAAACATGCATAAAAGGTTTTGTTTTCATTGTAACTTAATTTTCAAAGCCTCCAACTTACATCATTTTGCCATTGTAATCCCTACGTGATGAAATTATAATATCATCAAGCAATTACCACTATGATGTCAAGCAATGGAAAATGTTTTGAAAGGTAATTACTGGGCATGGGTATGGGGTAATTTTTTCAATTATATTCTTGGATAGTGCAGAGTTTGTTTTTCCTCAAAATGCTAAATGGCTCTATTTACAGACCGGCTACAGAAGCTCTAAAAGGACAAATTAACAAATAAAATCATTTTCCGCTATGAGGCTAAGAACATCTGGACAAGGGTCCAAATTACACTTTTACTCTTCTCCACATAATAAGCCATTTGCAGTGAAGTAAAATTACTTCTCAGATAATAATCCATTTACAAACTTTCAGCCTGTTTCACTTTGAAACTAGCTAACAGCAGCAGCAATAACAGAAGAAAAACCCGTGGTGCCAGAAGAAACACAGCAAAATTGGCTGCCCTCTCCTCTGGTAAATAATCCCTCCAGTCCACCCTTAGAAAGTCAATTAATGTAACTGCTTAATTATCTATATTTAATGCACTTTAACTGTAGATAATAGGAAACCTATAAGCACAGGCTAAGTCATCGAGCTTGAAAATAAATGATGTGGGACCAGTTTATCAGGTTTAAAATCTCTGAATCAAGACGCTGTACTTGGTTTTCGATTTTCTGACGCTGCCAACTAGAATTTTTTTTTTAAGCAGTTAATACATTTCCTCTCTCATAGATCTTGAGAAATGATTGACTGTATTTCTATGTGCGTACTAATACACTATCGTTTAAACAATTCAATGGTGAGGGATCACAATTCGGAGGAGCCAGCCTTAGGATCGATCAATAAAGATGACATTTTAGATAAGATTCTGCTGAGTGCCAGGCGCTTGCAGACTCTCCCACCAACATGTCTCACAGTGGGGCAAAATTAACTCGCACTAACATCTGGGAAAGCCCACAGTGAACTACTTAATTTTGGGTCTCACCAAATATGTGCCCTCAAATGGGAGAAAGACAAATGACCAACAATGACATAAAAAAGATGAAAAGATACTTTCTCCTACTAGAAAGCTATACTGTTCTTTGGAAGGCAAATAACATGTGATGATTATAGTTCAGGTGGGAAACAAGTACATTCCACATTTTCTAAAAACCCATGGCTATGTTTTACCTGGAGTCCCTGGGAGGTGCAAATGGCTAGTGTGCTTGGCTGCTAGCTGAAAGGTTGGAGGGTCAATCCACCCAGAGATGCTGCCAAACAAAGGCCTGGCGATCTACTTCTGAAAAGTCAGCCACCGAAAACCCTACGGAGCACAGTTCTACTCTTGACACACATGAGGCCGACATGAGTCAGAGTTGACTTGAAGGCAACTGTTTTTGTTTTAAATTTTACTTGGACAATGCCATTTAAAGTGACATGCTGAAGGATCTGGATGATTAATCAGGAATTACTGGTATTTCACCCTTTCCAGGTAGTCTCTACTTATACGTGTTCGGTGATTCAAATGTGTGCTTGGCCATGAAGGGAGGTTCCTTACCAGGCTGTGGTGCCAACACTGTAGCTACGGGAAGATGGATCTCAAGTTCCAGCTAGGGAGGCCAGAAACACACACTGGGCCAGGACCTTCTGGGATGCATGTGGGGGACAGTATGGTGGGGGGAGGGTGGTTCTGAAGTAGGGAAGCGAGCCTCAGATACCTGCGATGTGCTCATTTTTTATTTTGACCAGAGTGTTCACGCCCTGTATCCCTCAAAATTAATGCATCTCCTTACACTAGTGAGAGGGAAGTTTTCCTCCCTCCAAATCACTTCACTGCAGAAGAGAAGACACCCTCTGCACCCTGATATCTGCGTAAGAGGCAATAATCACCCCCTCCCTCAAAGCTTAATCAGAGACCAAAGGCAACTGGTTGCCTCGCAGGAAGAAGGGGCAGGAGCTCTGGGTTCAAGAATGCTGTAAACACTGCATCGTTTCGTTAGCTCAGAGCTAAGATGAGGGCTCCATGGATCTATGGAGAGGACTATGAAGGTGTTCTTATCCAAAAAGTTCTAAGAAAGAGAACTTCCTAAATTCTCAGCCTAAAGCAGGCCGAACTACTTAGATAATTGCACTGGACATTTTGGTTGTGAATTTCTTATCACCCTAACTGGGAATTCTGTGGTCAGGTTACAGCACAGGGGTTCAGGGTATGAACTCCCCTGTCAGGTGGGCCTGGGTCAGTGTCCTGGTCCACACTCAGTGGGTTGGTGACCAGGCTAGCTCCTTAACTGCAGCTGTAAAACGAGGACATAACGACTGATGCCGAGGACTGCTGGGAGAAACCACCGTGAGGTAACGTGCAGAAAAACTCAGCACAGTACCGAGCACAGAGCAGGTAGCTCATTAATGCTAGCCTCTATTATTACTCAGCACAGTCCCAGGCACAAAGTAGGTGGTTTATTAATGCTAGCTTCTGTTACTACTTTTCCATAACATCATCAATACAGCTTTTTGGGGAAAGTCCTTGGGTGGTGTAAACCGTTAAGTGCTGGGCTACTAAGAGAAAGATGGGCAGTTCAAACCTACACAGAGTTGCCTGGGAAGAAAATCCTGGCTATCTGCTTCCAAAGACCACATGTATGAAAACCCTATGGAGTGCAGCTCTACTCCGAAACACCTGGGTCACTATGAGTCAGAATCAACTTGAAGGTACCAACTTCTTTGCAAATATTTACAGGGTGTTCACTATTTCCCAGGCACCATGCTAAGCACTGTGGTGGTACCGTGGTTGTTTGATGAGGCAGAAGTCTGGTGAGATAACTAATAAAACTGCTTTTAGATGCAGGGAATTAAAACCCGCTGCCACTGATTGATTCCGACTCACAGTGACCCTGTAGGACAGAGCAGAACTGCCCCATAGGGTTTCCAAGGAGCGCCTGGTGGATTTGAACTGCCGACCTCTTATCTGCTGCACCACCAGGGCTCCAGTATTAAGTAAATGTTAAATCATGCTGTGGCAGTAAAGAGGAGGACCAGGAAAGGAATCCCCTGTGGAGTGAGAGCAGGCGGCCAGGTTCCCCTCCGCCGGTTACCTGCAACGAGCCACAGGTTTTCTGTATTTACAAGCAATTTGGATATTACATCTATAAAAAAACCACTCTACTGCCTATTTATGTCTCTTGGGAGATTAATCAATGTTCATAAAGGGATATCCTGTGTGGCTTTGCCATAAAAAGGGTAAAAGAATGTGATTTTTATAAGACACTGGCAACTCTAAAAACCCTCCTGGATGCCCTTCTTACTCAAAGTCTACATAAGGGCAAGAGGGAGCCACAGGCCTGAAGGGAGAGGCCACTCTTATTCCATTTTGCAGTTGGGAAGCATGGATAATTTAAGGGTCATATCTGCAAAGGAACATGTGTCAAAAAGAAATTGACAACTATTCTTCCTGCAAAGTACAATTCATTTTCAAAAGGTCAGTTTGGTAGTTTTCTTGAGTAAGTTCTGAAAATCTTGACTTCCCATTTTTACATTTCACATGAACTCCAGGAAAACGCATTTTTAGCAAGTGTTAAGGGCACCTGTACTCACAGTAATTGGAATCCCTCAGTATATTATGGCCCAGGAGAGACTGGGAGGAGCTGCCGTTTCTCTGGCCCAAGGGCATGGGTTGCATGGCTATGCACTTTGAGGTGGTATTTACCCACTTGAGACATTTTGGCCGATCAGAAACTGTGGCTGTGACACAAACTCCTTCTGCATAAAGGAGGGACAGGAACCTCCGACTCAAGGGCCAGAAATAGCTCATGCACTTACTTTTGTATGGCCTGCGGCAAGTTTCCTAGAATTATGAATTGGTCAGGCTGTCTCCGCCTGCTGTTAAAGTACAGCGATGCCTCCAGGGGCACAAATACAACCTGGCCTCTCCAGGTCGTGGAGGTTCAGGCACACTAACACACCTCTCTCAGCTGCAGTACCCACCTCAGTAGGTGGTTGTGAGAATCAAACCGAAGTATGCATATGAAGGCCTGGAACAAAGGAGCCCAGGTGGTGAAGTGGTTAAGTGCTCAATTGAAAGTCGGCAGTTTGAACCCACCAGCTGCTCCTTGGGAGAAAGATGTGGTAATCTCCTCTGCCCTATACGGTCACTATGAGTTGGAATCGACTCAACAGAAACAGGTATGATTTTTTGGTCAGGCCTGGAATACAGGAAGATTCAGTGGATGTTAGCTATTACCATCTTTATCCTAGAAGTCTGAAGATAGGCATCCATCATGGATTGAATTGTGTCCCCCAAAATACGTGTCAATTTGGCTAGGCCATGATTCCCAGTGTTGTGTTATTGTCCACCATTTTGTCATCTGATGTGATTTTCATATGTGTTGTAAATCCTATCTCCATGATGTTAATGAAGCAGGATTTGAGGCAGTTATGTTAATGAGGTAGGACTCAATCTACAAGATTAGATCATGCCTTAAACCAATCTCTTTTGAGACATAAAAGAGAGGCAAGCAGAGAGACTGGGGGACCTCATACAATCAAGAAAGCAGCACCGGGAGCAGAGTGCATCCTTGGGACCTGAGGTTCCTGCACACAGAAGCTCCTAGACCAGGGGAAGATTGATGACAAGAACTGACAGAGAAAGGCTTCCCTAGAGCTGATGCCCTGAATTTGGACTTTTAGCCTACTAGACTGTGAGAGAATAAACTTCTGTTTGTTGAAGCCATCTATTTGTGGTATTTCTCCTCTAGCAGCACTAGATGACTAAGACAGCATCCAATCCATGGAAAGAGACACCTTTTTCCTGGGAGCCCACCCTCACAATTTAAGTTCTTGTCCCAGTGAAATGGTTCTGTGGAAAAGCACTGACATGGCGGAAGCCCAGGTCCTAATGCTAGCACCGGCTCTGCTTGGGCACCTGACCTTGGACAAGTCGTTTACCTCTTTAGGAAAATTGAAGGGGTTGGGCTGCATCTGCATTTTAAACTTGTTCTTCAGAGCCTAAGGCAGGGTTCTGGGACCCTAACTTCCCCTTTAACCACAGTAGTTTTGTTTTTATCTTTTATATATTGAGATACTGTATGAGATTTTCTTTGAAAAAGTTTTTATTGCTTATAGTTTATATAAACTATAAGCAATTAAGCTTATAGTTAGTGGGGGAAGTTGAAAGTCAGATTTCAATGAATTACCCTATTCTTTTTTCAAGGTTGTTATAAAAAATGGAAACCCTGGTGGCATAGTGGTTAAGAACTACAGATGCTAACCAAAGGTCAACAGTTCAAATTCACCACGTGCTCCTTGGAAACCCTATGGGGTAGTTCTACTCTGTCCTATAGGGTTGCTAAAAGTTGGAATTGACTTGACAGCAATGAGTTTGGTTTGTTTTGGTTTTATAAAAAACGAATAGTAAAGAACATGGCATGCGCCCGCCCCTGCCCCCCCACTCCCCTGCCCCTCCCCCCCCGGCCTGTCTTCCTTCTCGTAAGATTTTAGAGAGTATCAGCTATATGCCAGGAATTGCACTGGCCACTAGGGAGCCAGGAGGGCACAAACGAGCAAAGTCTCTGCTCTAGAGAACTCACTGAGGAAGAAAGACAATAAACAAGTAAACAAATCATGGTTTGCCAACCATGGAAAAGCCATGAAGAAGGGCAAAGTGAGAGAGAACAGAGGTGCAGGTGGCTGAGCTACTTAGATGAGACTGTCAGGGAAGGTCTTCTAGGAGATACAGATGCCCTAACCTGGAGGTTCTGTTTTCCAATGATCTTGTCCTTCACTCAGCTACTCACTGACACAGAGGTGCCCCAGATGTGGGCACCACCAGCAACTGGACCCCTCAGGAACTGTGGCCACCTGTCCTTTCTGACAAACATGAATGAGGAGGGGAGGCGGGTTCAGGGCTAAAACGAACAGCAACTAGAGGTCTACTTTTTTTTTAATTTTCATGAAGAAAAGAACTTAACCACTTAGCCCTTGAGATGTTTTACTTTTTCCCTGTAAATAAGGAACTCTCAATAGAAAAACAAATTCTCCACTCCTGGTTTTATATATATTATTTTCTGAGTAAGGAGCCCTGATGGTAAAGTAGTTAAGCTTCTAATGGAAAGGTAGGTGGTTCGAACCCACCAGCTGCTCTGTGGGAGAAAGATGCGGCAGTCTGTTTCCGTAAAGATTACAGCCTTGGAAACCCTACAGGGCAGTTATACTGCGTCTTGTAGGATCACTATGAGTCAGAAGCGACTGGATGGCAGTGGGTATTTTTTGAGTAGGAAATCAATTCACTTGGTTCCAAAAGCAAAAAGTGATTGAGCACTGGAGCTAGGCTGCCTGGGTTTAAATCCTATCTCTGGCACCTACAGGGTCGCTATGAGTCAGAATCAATTTGATGGCAACAGGTTTGGGTTTTTTTTTTTTTTTTTTTTTTGGCCCTTATTAGTTGTGGGGCCTTGGGCAAGTTACTCAACAACTTTGTGCCTCAGTTTCCTCAGCCGTAAAAAAAAAAAAAAAAAAAGTACCCCATGGTGGTGTTGTGAGGCTAAATCTAACAGAATCAGCACAGTGCCTGGTACATAAACCAAAAAACCCAAACCAGCTGCCATCAAGTAAGCACACACAGTATGTGCTAAATGAATGGTTTTCTACAACAGGAACCCAGGGAGTGTGCCAGGCTG
Source organism: Elephas maximus indicus (assembly GCF_024166365.1). Classification (NCBI taxonomy): domain Eukaryota; kingdom Metazoa; phylum Chordata; class Mammalia; order Proboscidea; family Elephantidae; genus Elephas; species Elephas maximus. The sequence goes on from NC_064838.1 coordinate 63,334,215, forward strand.
CCCACAGTCCTGCCCCTCTTCCCTTCTGATGTTATAAACTGATAACGGGGGCCCATTATTTTTCTATTGCAAACACTTCATAGGAGTAGAGGGAAACACTATTTCAGCTTACTGGTCAGTCTACACTGTGCTAGGCTGTCTGTCTAAAACCATGCTGTTAACATATAAAGATTAACCAAACAGGAAATACTGGTTTTTGATGGTATTAATTAGCTACAAATCTCCTAAGCATATCAGAGAAGGGTGAGGTGAGCAAATCACAGCTGACCAAAATCTGGGCTGTCAGGCAGAGGGTGCCAGGCCTGGTTACCAGTGGCCAGGACGGTCCTAAGATCCTTCTCTGAAGTTAATTCGTTAATTTGCCCTGGAAGAAAATTCTATTCACCTTCAGCATAGTTGAAGCCCTACTGTTAGGAGTACGATTTGCAATGGTGACTTCAAGTCATCTTTTCAGGCACTCATCACTAAAATATATCTTGGGTGCCTTTGCTCAAGGATCACAACCTCAGTTCTTGTGGCTTATTTAGGACAATTAACATATTACTTGTCTCCTCACAGCAAGGTCTCCTCCTGACAGCCGAGATCCTATTTTTCTGTCATTAGTAATTATAAATGTACACCTCTAGAAAGATTCATAACTTGAGGGGCATGATCTATTTTAGATAGTGAATCACAGAGACATCTCCATCCCTCGGGCAGCCTAAACGTACAGCTCAGAGTATGAGCTCTCAGTCTGAATCCTCCACACCTCAAGACAAATAGGAGGCTCCACTTTCTCCCTGGGATGGGGAGGAAAAGTAACTGGCACCTTTGTTAGAGCAATTTATATTGGTTTCAGTTCAATTTTTGCTTTTTTTTTAACTTCGGGTATAGTGTTTCGTCTTCAAAATCCAACCCAGCAAATGGTTTCAGTGAGTCCCCCTGAGGCTCTTTGTCACTCCAGTTACGCACTTTAGATTGCCCTGCACCTCCTCCAATTTCACCAAAGACTCTTTTATGTATGCCTCCTCCACGCACTCCTGACAGCCATGCTCCCCACTCACCACCAGATACGAATGCTCATCTTTAAGGCTCCCGCCAATAAAGGAACCTAGGCAAATTTTCATTCCTGCTTCCTTCCAACTTTTATATTAATAACTAGCTATGTGACAGCCTTTGTCTTAGTGAAAACATGTATCTTAGTGATGTTGGAGTATCCATTTTACAATAATACCAACAGCTAGTATTTAGTAAAAAAAAAAAAAAAAACTTACTAAATAATACCAACAGCTAGTATTTAGTAAAAAAAAAAAAAAAAACTTACTAAATAGGCACTATTAATTTTTTTTTTTTTATTATTCTAAGTAATTCAGATATACCACCTCACTGAATCTTCAGGAAAAACTTTCAGGTACATATGATCTATTTTTAGTCTTATTTTATAGATGTGGTAACCAAATTCCTAAAGGTGACACAGCTAGGAATTGGTAGTGCCAGAACTCAGAATAAGGTCTACTGACATCAAAGCCATGCTCTTACACTCTAAACTGTTCTTCACCCTGGGATTAAGCTTTAGAAGAACAAGGGTAATTTCTCTGTTATTTTCTTTTCAGTTGCAAAGAACCCATCATTCTAGAAAAATGAAGCACAGCTTACCTCATTTTGGGTGTGTAAGTCTAAGTGATTAGCTTTTAATGAAAACAGTGGCATCTCAAAGTGACTGATTTTCTCTATTTATAGCTAATTATTTTTATTTTTTTATGCATAGCATTTTTCATATTCCCACCTTGAGCACTCGAACTTCCTGAAGAATCCGGATGCTGCTCGGTTGGCTGCTGACTGGGAGGAACAATTGGTGGGCTGAACATATTTAGCCAGTCCCTAAAAAGGAAAGAAGGTGAATGAGCAACATGTTTGAAATTCCATATAAAGATTTTACTTTTGCCCTGGATTTTTAATTCCCAGGGGATTCCACAAAGAAACATTTTTCCTCCTTTATGTTTTAGAAAGACAAGCTGTGCAGATGTTAATACAAGTAGCCCCCAACATATAACAGGGTTCCATTCCCATGACTTTGACACAAGTCAGTTCTGAAGTTAAGTGGAATACTTCATTTTTTTTTTTTTAGGTTTCTTTATTCAGTATCTTTACAAATCTGATCTTTATTTGTCTTTGAGGGTTGGAAACACCAACATAAATGCACAGATATAACGACATCAGCAAAGTACATGCTGCAACACTGCACGTAGTACATATTACTAATGAAAAGATGTACAACAAAAAAAGAGTTACAAGCAAGCGTGGTTCTTCGTAACTGGAGTCTGTTGTAAGTAGGGGACTACCTGTATTCTGTTTTGCAGATCGGGTTTCTATAGAATCAATCACTTGGCTACTTTGTTCAATAAATATGTCATTTAAATGATGAAGACTACTCTCAAAGTTTCTTACTGTTGCTACTAAACTGTAGCACTGTTTCTTTCGCATAAGGAAGAAAGTTATTTCAATAACTGAGAAGAAATAGCACAGACAAAACTCCTAATGGCCTTCGGGTAAGAAATCCTGACAAAGTCACATGGCTCTTTTTATGGATGATAACTTTCCATATGGGGACTCAAAATGGAAGTTAGTCTTGGAGGGGTCATGGAACCAGTACAACGTCAGAGTCAGGGTGTCTTAACTCCGGGCTTTAGATCAGTGGAGGGCAAAGGACGGAAGAGCGAGGGGAGTCTGGCCCCAAAGTGATTCATTAATATGAGTGGTGGCAAAACCGCTCCAGAAGCACCTCCTACCTTCTCTGTCCCTCTGCCTTGAACTTCCAATGTCATTTCCCGATCTTTTTACTTTCCCTCCTTCTCAACTCTTTCCAGTCTCCCTGCTCCCTTTAGTAGATACCTGGGTGGGTGCAGTTGAAGTGGGTGACAGCCAAAAGGAATGAATCACTATATCTTCTCCTTCAAGCCCTTCTCATCTCTAAATTTGCTACTGAACTTCTTCAGTGGGAGTGGGCAGGGGAATGTGAAGGACTTTCCATCATGAATTCTATTTCTTGCATGGATATGAGCATCCTGTATCATTTACTTTATTCTTCTCAATGGCAGGATGTCCTCTTGACTACAGACCTTCTTTCTAAAACTTCATTTCCTTCTGGCTTTATCTACAATGGAAGAAGTTCCAACCAGCTCTCCAGGCCAACACGGCTCCACGTTTTCTAACATAAGACCACGGCCAAGTCACTTAACATCACTAAGCCTCATCTATAAATGGGAGATAATAATAGTACTTCAGAGTTTTGTTTGTTAGGAATAAATGAAAAAAAAAAGGATGAAAAACATTTGGAATGGATCTGGACAAAGTTTTGGGATTCAATAAATGTCAGTTATGACCACGGCATTCAATAAACGTCAGTTATGACCACGGCATTCAATAAACGTCAGTTATGACCACCATCATGTTCATCATCAGTGAAGATCACGGTGTGGCCTTTCCTACAATGATGAAACATTTGGCTTTGTTTGAATTAAACTGGTAAAGGACAGAAGAATGACTACAAGTCTACAAAGTAGAAGTCATTCACTCTTCCAGTTTAAAAAGTATCTTAATATAAAAATTACCCCATTCCTACTCGTAATATTTTAACGTATGTTCAGTTCCTGCTCACCTTAGCTATCACTCAATTATGACGGGCGAGGGTGCTGTGTAATTGGAATTCATAATAATACATTAAGGACATCAGAAAAGATGTGTCACAGACTTCCAAGCTAATGGGGCATTTTCTGGTAAGCACCTTTTATTTAGTCCATTTAATTACAGTAAACCAAAATATTCCCACATTATAGAAAATTACAAAGTCACATAAAAATTACCAGTCCAGTGACCTCATTACTCATGAAGAGTGATGGGGAGCAAGGATGAACAGGAGAAAGGTAACAATGGCACCCCAACTACACATCAGAAACTACACTACTCGAGGTCCATGGACATGGGGGAAATGTCAGTGGGAGTTGTGTGACTGCTAGGAAAGGCAAGACACTCACTTCTTAGGCCAATGATCTGATTAATGTTTTTCTTTCTTAGCAGCAGCTATGGAAAGTACAGCACTCTTCTTTCTGTAGTTTTTTCTTTTTTAAATAATCTCAGGTTTACAGGAAAGTTGCAAGAAGAGTACAAAGAGTTTCTGTATATCCTTCACCCAGGTCCTCCAATTTCAGTGTTTTATCACATTCTCTCTCTATTTAACTATCACGGGAGTTGGCAAACTATGGACCGTGGGTCAAGTCTGGTCTGCTGCTGTGGGCTGACTAGCTCATCCACTTGTTCCCTTGAAGGAATTCCCTTGCAATGAAGCTATCCAAAATCTTGCATACATTCAAATAATTGTTTGGAGGAGTATTTGAGAAATCTAAAACGTGACAGTAATTATCATACATCTTTCATTTACATTCATTTACAGAGGAGCCAACCCAGTAAAATACTTTGCACAGGAGACCTTATATTAAGAATTTCGCAATTTGCAGCAATTTATATCCAACACTTAATAACAGTTATCACTCAGTACTGGTATACATTTCTTATTCATTGAAAGAAGTTTGAGTTTTAAAAATCTTCTACATCCCTGGGGAGAGGGATGGGGCAATATCCCACTCTTGAGGGATCACAGATTCTTCTTAAAAGCTGATCAAAACTATGGGCTATATTCCTAGAAAAATGCCCATTCTTCAGGAGGTCAGAGATTCTCTAAAACCTATTCATGGACTCCTGGACCTTAAATCAAGAACTTCCCATGGCATATCATGGAAATGTTTCAAGTAGTGTAAAAACCATCCTTGGCAAACTTCTTCTCCAAAGGATAAGATAATAAATACGTTAAGTTTTATGAGCCATATGGGATCTGCAACTACTCAACTCTGATTCTAGTGCAAAAGCAACCACCAAGAGTATGTCAATGAATGGGCGTGGCTGTTCCAATAAAACCTTACTTACAAAAACAGGCAATGGATGGGTGTTATGGATTAAACTGTATCCCCCCAAAATAAGTGTTGAAATCCTAACCCTATACCTATGGATGTAATCCTCTTTGGGAATAGGGTTTTCTTTGTTATATTAATTAGATCATACCTGAGCAGGGTGGGTTCTAAATGTAATCACTTCTGAGTTATAAAAATAGCAGATTAGACACAGAGATATGAACACATGGGGGTAGGGGCAAGGATAGACTCCATGTGACAATCATCTAAAAGCCAAGGAACCAAGAAACATCTGGGTCTACCTACAAGAAAGAAATCAACATGTCCAAGATCCTAATTTGGACTTTCAGCCTCCAGGACTGGGAGAAAAGAAATTTCGGTGATTTAAAGCCATGCATTTGTGGTACTCGTGTTACAGCAGCACTAGAAAACTAAGACTGTGAGATTTGGCCCCTGGGCTATAGTTTGATGAGCCTGCCTTAGAAGAAGGAAGGAATTGTGAAGAAGAAAAGTCTCAAGGTTCTTATGAAAATTCCTGTCAATTTTCCTCCTAAATACCCTTTGAATCTATCTACTTCTCGAAAGTCCAAGCAACTCCCTTGCCTCCTGTTCTCTGTAGCAAAAGCTCTTAATTGATCCTTTCATATTCATTCATTCTGGCTTCATTTCCCCTCTGTTCCCCACACTACAGCCAAAATACTAACTTGGTCATGTTAATCTCTTGCCTAAAACCCTTCCCTGTCATTAGGAAGTCATGGTACTTGAGAGAAAGACCAAAATCTTTACCGTGGCGATCTTTACTGAGGCTTTGCACAGACTAGTCTCTAGGTATTTCTCCAACCTCATCTTGCACTGCCTGCTTTCACTCACTATGCCAACCTGTACTGGTCTTTTCTCCATTCCTGGAGTGTGCCATGCTCCCTACCACCATGGGGGCTTTGCTCGGGTTGTGCCCCATTGCCTAGCCCATTCTCTCCTCCCCTACTCCTACCCTCCTTTGGCCTGGTGAACTCATAGCCAACATTTGGATTTCGGCTCAAGCATCACACTCACAGGAAGTCTTCCCTAACACCTGCCTCCCCATTCTAGCTCAAGTTCCCTTGTTACTCTTCCTCGAAGAACAACTGTGATCTTCTCCTCAAGAGCTCTTGCCTCTGCTCATAATTATTTTCTCCCTTATTTGCTTATTTGATTAATGAATGCTCCCCAATTTGACTCTAACTAGCACCTAGCTGAGTGACTGGTTACCCACTGTTGACCCACTGCACAGAACAGGCACTCATGGCTGTTGAAAGAGTCCCTGTGCCAGCCTAGTTTCTGTAACAATAAATACTGCTGCTATCAAAAAAAAAAAAAAAAATTTTATTGCAAGGCACTGTGCACTTTCCCTCCATCTTGCACTTTCTTCACTGTCAGGGAACATGCTGCTTCCTCATCATGTATTTGGTACATACATAATTTGGGGTGAATCTGGGGGCACACACCTGCTTCTTTATAGCCAAGGCGGAAAAATCTAATTTTCTGCCTCAGAAAACAGAATGCTAGTTCGGAAATGTATTTACTAGCATAAAGACTAAGAAAATAAATGTTCTTTAGTTTTTTCAAATTTAAACATACAAAAAGACTTCTCAATAGCATTCTCATAGGATTCATCTCCCATGTGAAACTGGAAGCTCCAATTAGAAGCTGCAGGGTTTTCTGTGTGTGTTTAAGATGGACAGAGTAAGTATGAAGATATTTTGTTGTTTTATTTTGGTCTGTTTTCCTCAGGAGGTCTCTAACCAGATTCCCAGTGTTGGAAGAAACCTTAAAATCTACTATTCCAACAGCCATCTAATTTTTTAATCCCTTCCATAACATCTGTATTTGATTGCCGTCAGTCACTGGGTAACTACTGCTTCCAAAGACCACATTCATCTTCAAATAGTTTTGACTGTTAAAATTTTTTTTTTCCATGTTGAGGCAGAGTCTGTTTTCTTTTCTTCTCTATCTGTTTCTCCTATCTTTACCTCTTGGGGTTTTCAAGGGACAAGTCTAATCTTAATCTCTCTTCGAGACAGTCCTTCGAGAACTCCTCCCTCCCCTTCTCCTTGGAAGTCACCTCTAACCACATGGTTTCCTGACAGTCACTATATTTAAACGTATGTAAGATTTTAGTCAGCTTCATTGCATGGGAACTCCTTCAAGGGAACCTCTCCCTTGACCAAATCTATTTCTCGCTGCATCAAAATAAAGCGTGCAATGCACAGAAGTCTCCTGAGAAGACATCTTCTTTTTGTTATCCTCTAAGAGAGAAGATCTCTAGTGATAGTTGTTTGACTCAAAGGTATTATACTCTAATAAGGGATATTTTAGGTTCTTTCTGGGTGTCCCATTCATGTACTATCTAAATTAAATTTAAATAGTTATTGAGTGCCCTTTCGCCCAACACTGTGCGATACCTGGGACACTCAGCAAATATAACACATAGTCCCAAAAAAGAGGGCGAAGATGTAAATAGATGAGTCAAAAGAAAGGACATATAAATGCCCCCCCACCAAACCTATGGAAAGATGTTTGGCCTTGGATACAATTAAATAAATGCGAATTAAAATAATGAGATACTATTTTTTTTTTTTATTGACATACATCAGCTTGGCAGAAGTTATAAAGTTTGATGAAACTTGGTCTGGGTGAGATTAGGGAGATGAGGACTCTCATACACTGCTGATGGGAGTGGAACTGGTGAGAAATTTGGCAATATCTATCAAAATTACCTTTTGGCCAAGTTAATTCTACTGCTAGGAATTTATTATAAACAAGCTTGCCCAAGCTCACAAAGATAGGCGCACAGGATGTTTATTACAGCAATGCTTACGGTAACAAAAAGCTGGAAACCACCTAGAAGTCCATCAGCAGAGAACTGGGTGAATAATGATGGTATAGCCAAACAATGAATTAATATCCAGCCCCGAACAAAGACTGTGGCCAATTTATGTGTGGATTCAGAAAGATGTCCAAGAGGTATTCAGTAAAAATTACGAAAGCAAGTTGTAGAACAGTATAGAGTCTCATCCAATATATGTAGCCAAAAGGAGTCCCAAGAGACTGTTAACCGTCATCACGTCTGGGAGTAGGAGCGGAGTTGGGGGTGGGAGAAGTAAGACTTATTTTTCACTTTCCCCTCTCTGCTCTGTTTAAAAATTTTTTTTTTACTACCCTCTTTTTTAAAGGCAGACTGCTTCTATTCAGGTACTTTTGATTTGACAAGTGATCTGCAAGTAAACCCTTCTGAAACACAGGTTTAAAAGATCTAAAAAGTGTTTTAGGTCAAAGCATTTACTGGAAAGAGGTGCTAGATTGGTCCCTCAAAAGGGGTTGCCTTCCTCATGCCCACTTGTATCATCAGAGCAGATCATAGCAGCCTTCCCCACTGGAAATATGAACTTCAATGACAAAAGCAGAACATTTTGAGTTTTCAACAAATGTTGGTAATGTTCCTGGAAATAGTCAGGTTTTCGTGTGCATAAACAACAGCTTGCTTTATCTAATGCTATAGCTATGACTCATAAAATGGGTGGTGGCTTTTTTTTTTCTTTTACTGCGTCATTCACAAGTCTGGTTATTAAAACAAATGGCTCCTGGGCTGAAATCTAAAATGTCAGCTCTGACAATTCAATGGTATAACTTGACAAAGAATGGTTATCATGGAAAAGTGGGAAGATACTCTACAATACAGGGAAAGTCAGGCTAAAAGCTTGCAGGGAACACCCAGACTTTTTTCATTCTAGGAGATGTATTCACGTGAATATGTGAAAAGAAGCTTAATATTATGTTTTAATCTGCTTTTCAAAAGATTTCTTTTTTAGTTGCTGGAAGATAAAAGGCCTCAGCCTCATGGAAAGTGAGACAGTGACTCACTTATCCTTTACCTTTCACTGGAGGGGAATCATTTTTGGCTGAAAATTCTCAAGGAAGCCAGTTTATTTCCTCAAAACAGAAAAAACTAATCAAGCATTGTCTGATTAATTAGAGACACTTGAAAAAAAATGCTATCAAAGCTTACGGCTGTAATCAATTTAATCAACATGCAAGGAGCCAATCTATGGTTTTCTTGATTAACAAAGCAGAATGTTAAACAGAGAAGTGTGACACTGTAGTGCCATTAGCTAAAGCTACAAACTGGGTGTTTTCTCTAAATATTCAAAGTCAGATCAGGATAAAGAGAAAATTCTTATTCATAGTCTGTTTCTTACTATGAGAACCATGAACATTTCAATTCTTCTTCTTGATATTTCCATGCAGGAAAAATAAGCTTCATCTAAGTAGCAGAAATGAGTAACTTCAGAATGCTTCAATGAAGACACACAAAAAATCAACTACCTAGAAAGATCACACAGTAAAATGGAGATACAAAAAAGCGATATGAAATTTCTCTCAGTTTAGTCACATCCAAGTTGATTATGGTTTTCAGCACGAACAGACACGCCAGACATAAAGAGATGAAATTTTTCTTATCACATTTTTTAAGATGTGACTGTAAAATGCATCTATACAGTGTCTGATGGGTAAAGCAGAAAATTAAATTTGCTTGTTTTATTTGCAAGAAGTCAGTCTAAATGTCAAGATGTCTAATACAAGATTGGTTTATTAATAGTTTGTTTCTTGCTCTTTAAAACCAGTTTTAACTATAAAGTGATGATTACATTCTGTGTAGCCAATCTTTACAACACAGATCTGGGGTTTTATCTGTTAAAACAGCAATGCTCAATCTTTTGGGAGTAAAATTTCCCGTTTTGGTTCTTGGAATTTAGTAAGAATACAAATACCTGCTAACTAGAGTGTTACAATCAGATATTAGGTATGTTGCATATAATGTTATCAAAAATAGTTTCACTATGAAACATGCAAATAATTTACAAAAACAATAGACTGAAAAGAATTCAAGGTAATCTCTCTAAGATCAATCTCATTCATGTATGTTTTCTAGAGTGAAAGGGAAAGAGATGGTGTACATGGCTTAAAGTAGTCACTCAATAAATACTTACGGAATGAACCATTAAGAGTTAAAGCCTAACCATTAGTAATGTACTGTGGTAGCTATGATTTCTGTTGGGCTAACATGCTTTTCCTCTCCCCTTTCTTCTGAGAACTTAGCTCTTCTTTCCCACGGGCGACTCACTTCATGTTGTTTTGGAGGGTTAGTTAAGCCTTCCTTTTGTCATCAGGAAAAACCAACCCCTAGAAATAGACCAATCCCTAGAAATGTTTCGTAAAGTAGAAGGTCAGTGAAAATGAGAGGAAATCTCAATGAGATGGATTGATACAATAGCCACAAAAATGGGCTCAAACATATCAAAGATCATGGAAATTATACATGACCGGGCAACATTTCATTCTGTTATACACAAGGTCGCCATAAGTTGGAGCCGACTTGACAGCAACTAACAAGCCTTCCTTTAGTTCCAATACAAGAGCAGGCATAAGACCCAAGCCAGGTCAGAATCTACTCTTGGACCTAGGCTTTGTTTATGAGCAGTGACCATATTGCAAACAGGAATTTCCCAGGGGCTGGATTAGACAACAAGACAATAGACAGAGAAGCAGCAAAGAGATGGCGGGACATATTCCCTATTCCACCATTTGAAGTCTGGGATCCAGTCTTGCCTGGAGATCCGCCTTTGGACTTTTTCTTATGAGAGCCTATTGTTGTTAGGTGCTGTCCACTCAGTTTCATAGCAACCATGTACAACAGAACAAAGCATTTCCTGCTCCTGTGCCGTCCTCACAATCGTCATTATGCTTGAGCCCATGATTGCAGCCACTGTGTCAATCCATCTCATTGAGGGTCTTCCTCTTTTTTGCTGACCCTCTACCAAGCATGACATCCTTCTCCAGGGACTCGTCCTTCCTCACAACATGTCCAAAGTATGTGAGATGAGGTCTTGCCATCCTTGCTTCTAAGGAGGATTGTTCTTCTGAAGTCCATGGTGTATTCAATATTCTTCGCCAACACCATAATTCAAAGGCATCAATTGTTCCTTGGTCTTCCTTATTCATTGTCCAGCTTTTGCATGCATATGAAGTGATTTAAAACACCATGGCTTGGGTCAGGTGTACCTTAGTCCTCAAAGTGACACTTTTCACTTTAGCTTTACAACACTTTAAAGAGGTCTTTAGCAGCAGATTTGTCCAATGCAATATGTCATTTGATTTTTTGACTGCTGCTTCCATGGGTATTGATTGTGGATCCAAGTAAAATGAAATCTCTGACAACTTCAATCTTTTCTCCACTTATTATGATGTTGCTTACTGGTCTAGTTGTGAGGGTTTCTGTTTTATGTTGAGGTGCAGTCCACACCGAAGGCTGTACTCTTTGATTTTCATCAGCAAGTGCTTCAAGTCATCTCCACTTTCAGCAAGCAAGGCTGTGTCATGTGCATATTGCAGGTTGTTAATGAGTCTTCTTCCAATCCTGATGCCACATTCTTCTTCGTATAGTCCAGCTTCTCGGATTATTTGCTCAGCATACAGACTAAATATGGTGAAAGGATACAACCCTGATGCACACTTTTCTTGATTTTAAACCACACAGTATCCCTTTGTTCTGTTTGAACAACTGCCTCTTGGTCTATACACAGGTTCCTCAAGGGCGTGATTAAGTGTTCTGGAATTTCTATTCTTCGCAATGTTATCCACAATTTGTTATGATCCACACAGTCAAATGTCTTTGCACAGTAAATAAAACAGAGGTAAATATCTTCCTGGTAGTCTCTACTTTCAGCCAAGATTCATCTGACATCAGCAATGATATCCCTTGTTCCATGTCCTCTTCTGAATCTGGCTTGAATTTCTGGCAGTTCCCTGTCGATGTGCTGCTGCAAGTGCTTCCGAATCACCTTCAGTAAAATTTTATTTTTGTCTGATACTGATGTTGTTTGATAATTTCCACATTCTGTTGGATCACCTTTCTTTGGAATGGACACATACATGGATCTCTTCCAGTCATAGTAGCTGTGTTGAAAATTTCTTGGCATAGACGAGTGAATGTTATCTGCTGAAACATTTCAATTGGTATTCTGTCAATTCCTGGAACCTTGTTTTTCACCAATGTCTTCAGTGTAGCTTGGACTTTCTCCTTCAATGCCACTGGTTCTTGATCATATGCTACCTCTTGAAATGGCTGAACGTCAACCAATTCTTTTTGGTACAGTGACTCTGTGTATTCCTTCTATCTTCTTTTGATGGTTCCTGCGTCATTCAATATTTTGCCCATAGAATCCTTCAATATTGCAACTCAAGGCTTGAATTTTTTCTTCAGTTCTTTCAGCTTGAGAAATGCTAAGGTGTTCTTCCCTTTTGGTTTTCTAACTCTGGGTCTTTGTACATTTCATTATAATACTTTGTCTTCTTGAGCTGCCATATGAAGTCTTCTGTTCAGCTCTCTTACGTGATCATTTCTTCCATTTGCTTAAGCTGCTCTAAGTTCTGGAGCAAGTTTCAGAGCCTCTTCTGACATCCATTTTGGTCTTTTCTTTCCTTAGTCTTTTTAATGTTTTTTTGCTTTCTTCATGTATGATGTCCTTGACGTCACTACACAACTTGTCTGGTCTTCGATTATTAGTGTTCAGTGTGTTAAATATATACTTGAAATATCTACATATACCCAAAAGGTCATACATTGGCTTTTATGGACTTGTTCTAATTTTCTTCAGCTTTAATTTGAACTTGGATATGAGCAACTGATGGTCTGTTCCACAGTTGGCCCCTGGCCTTTTTCTGATTGATGATATCGAGCTTCTCCATGGTTTCTTTCCACAGATGTAGTTGATCTGACTCCTGTGTATTCCATCGGGTGAAGTCCATGTGTATAGTCAGTGTCTGTGTTGTTGAAAAAGGTATTTGCAATGTGTAAGTTGCTGGTCTTGCAAAATTCTACCATGTGATCTCCAGCATTGTTTCTATTGCCAAGGCTGTATTTTCCAACTACTGATCCATCTTTGTTTCCAACTTTCACATTCCAATCACCAGTAATTATCACTGCATCTTGATTGTATGTTTGATCTATTTCAGACTGCAGAATTTGGTAAAAATCATCAATTTCTTCATTTTTGGCTTTAGTGGTTGGTGTGTAAATTTAAATAATACTCATATTAACTGGTCTTCCTGGTATGCTTATGTATATTATCATATCATTGACAGTATTGTACTTCAGGATAGATCTTGAAATGTTCTTTCTGATGATGAATGTGACACCATTCCACTTTAATCTGCCATTCCTGGCATAGCAGACCATATGATTATCCAATTCCAAATGGCCAGTACCAGTCCATTTCAGCTCACTAATGCCTAGGATATCAATCTTTGTAATTATTTCATTTCATTTTTGATGACTTCCCATTTTCCTAGATTCATACTTGAACATTCCATGTTTCAATTATTAATGGATGTTTACAGCTGTTTCTTCTCATTTTGAGTCATGCCACATCAGCAAATGAAGGTCCCAAAAGCTTGACTTCATCCATATTATTAAAGTCAACTCTACTTTGAGGAGGCAGCTCTTCCACACTCATATTTTGAGTGTCTTCCAACCTGAGGGGCTCATCTTCCAGCACTATATCAGACAATGTTCTATTGCTATTTACAAGGTTTTCACTGGCCAATTTTTCAGACGTAGACAGGCCAGGTCCTTCTTCCTAGTCTGTCTTTGTCTGGAAGCTCTGCTGAAACCTGTCCACCATGGGTGTCCCTGCTGGTATTTGAAATACCAGTGGTATAGCCTCCAGCATCATAGCAACATGCAAGCTATCACAGTACAACAAACTGACAGATGAGCGGTGGTGAAAGCCTCTAAATGCCTGTTTTTGCTTAAGCTAGTTTGAATTGAGTTTGTGTGTCCTGTAACTAACAGTGTCCTGGCTCGTGTCCATTAAAGCGTGCCCATGTGAATGACATCCATGTTTTCACAGCAGAAAAATAAAGGCTAAGAAAAACATACACAGTTATTATAGTTCTCAGGAGGCCTTTAGAAGCTCTATATTTCTACGGGATAGGCCTAAATGTTCTCTTTTTATCTACCACAAGTCGCACACAAAACGAGGCCTTTTCATCCCAAATGAACATGGCTTCATTGAAGATGCAGGGGAAACAACTGTCCCCTCAATATCTCTGAGAAACATTAAAAAATATCTGAATGTCTGCTTTATGCCACTGTTCTAGGTATTGGCAATAGAGTGGTCACAAGACTCAGTCCCTGCTAGCATGCAACTTACAGTAGAGACAGGCAACGAATACAAAAAAATAAATAAATAAAATACAAAGCAGGTATATTATTTCAAATAGGAAAAAGTGCTGTAAAAGTGATTTGAGAAATTTTAAACAAGACTTAAGGAGTATTTCATATTAACAGCTCTAGCACACAATAAAGGTGACAGGCTCTCATAAAAACTCTAACCCACTGCATAGACTGCTTCTGAATGTACAGCAAGAAGGCGAAGGCTCACAGAATGGCTGATTTGGGGCCATCTCGCAGAGATGGATATTTATAACATAACAGACCTCTCAGACAAACAAATTAAATTCACATTTAAACCATGGCTACCAGGAAAACCCTATCACTGAGAATCTACAGACATTTTTGAGCTCCTAAATGTACACAGGGAAACCCTGGTGGTGTAGTGGTTAAGAGCTACATCTGCTAACCAAAAGGTCAGCAGTTTGACTCTACCAGGTGCTCTTTGAAAACTCTATACGGCAGTTCTACTCTGACCTATAGGGTCGCTATGAGTCGGAATTGACTCGACGGCAATGGGTTTGGTTTTTTAAAAGTACACAGCAGTGCCTCTGGGTGATGCAAATGGTTAACATGCTCAGTTACTAACTGGAAGGTTAGGTTTGAGCCCACCCAGGGCTTCCTTGGAAGAAAGACTTGGTGATCTACTTCAGCCACTGAAAACCCCATGGAGCAGAGTTCTACTCCGACACACATAGGGTCGTCACGGGTAGGAACTGACTCCACGGCAGGTGGCAGTGGTAGCTCTGGTAATGTAGAACACGGTACGAGAGAGAGTGGTGAAGCAATGGGGAATCTAAGAGAAAGTTCCGTGGCTTTAGATTGACCATGCAACTTCCAGAATCAATGTACTAAAACCTAGAAAGCCATGACCAGTCACAAAAAGGGACTATTCCCATGCTGTGTATCTGCATGAACAAGTGGCTAAGGTGGGGCTGTGGTGACAGCAGCAACGACCACATTGTTGTTGTGAGTTACCGTCCATTTCATTCTGACTCACTACCACAAGAGAAAACACATCAACAATCAAATGTATAGCTGTACACTAGAAATACATTTGGGGCACTGATGTAGCACGTAATTTAAGTTGCGCAGGTTTTGATCTAAGCTCAAAATTCCTTTTAGCTGTGTAGCCTTTGGGTTAAAATCTATGCCTCTGTGTCCTCATCTGGAACATGGGAATTACAGAACCGACCACTCCAGGTTGTGGTAATGATTAAACAAAGCAATACAGTGTCTACGTAAACTCCTTTCACAGTGTCTACTACAGAGATGGAATCAATAAATGATAGTTGTAGTGTAGTAATAGCGGTAGTAGTTGTTACTATTAACTTGGAATAACAAAAAGATCCACTCTAAAGCAACTCTCTGGATCTTTTAAAAAGTTGTAAGAGGCTGCGTTTTAAATGGTTTGTAACTAAGTCATTAGCAAATCAAGAGCAGAAAGCTTTGCAGCCTCTTCCAACTTTAACTAGAGAATAATTGCCTTAAAACTAGAACACAAAATAGAACCATCTAAACCTTTCTGAGGAATGATGGGACTTAATGGTGCAGAAAGGGTGGGTGGGGTTTAACTTAATGCTTTAATTTAGCTCTCTGGGCTTTTGTAAAGAGTAACTACAGGGTATCATTTTCGTCACTAAGTGTGTCAGGTTATCAGATACCATATTTGTGTACTGATTTCCATTTTCTTTTCAAAGTTTGCTTGCGCCTTTATCTATGTTCAGTAGTCAAATAAAACAACGATATGCTAAAAAGAAGTCTCTGTGAGGTGAATGACAATTTAATTTTCCTCCAGTGTTGGCTGGTTGCACAAGAAAATAAAGAACTGGAGAAAGCTGACAGGATCTAATTGTGACATTTCAGTTAACGAAAAATATTGTGATAGAATGCGGATGTGGGTGATAAATGGACTTTTGAACAGATATGATGGTAAATGCTATTTTAAAAACATTGGTAGGAAATAATCCAGAATTCTTTGTTGCTTGGGCCACGCCAGTGAGTAAATTGGGCTTGCTAGGGAGGGCAGTAATTCTTTCAAGTCTCCAAGCTACCACCGCCTTCATAATTATTTATGGAGTTATTCTGACTGTTAGTCAACATAATATCAACAAGCTCTTGCTCTACGAAAAGCTTACATAAGAAATTTTAAAAAGGTAGAAAAATACAGAAACATTGAAATATCAGACAGAGCAAACTGACGGATATACTAAGAAGTGCACCACTGATTCTTGGTAATAAATTCTTGTATTCAAGTATAACACATAGAAAAGTGCATGAGTAATAAACTTAAGCTCAATGAATGATCACAAAGTGAACACAGCCTTGTACCCACCACCTGGGTTAAGAGATAGAGGCTTCTCTTACTCCTCCTCCTAATTTCATTTTACTTGGGTCCATAATCAATGCCCACAGAAGCAGCAGTCGAGAAATCTAACAACACATTGCACTGGGCAAATCTGCTGCTAACTCTTTAAAGTGTTGAAAAGCAAAGATGTCACTTTAAGGACTAAGGTGCACCTGACCCAAGCCATGGTATTTTCAATGATCTCATATGAATCGACTCGAGGGCATTGAGTTTTCTGGGCATAAGTATACGAGAGAAGGACAATGAATAAGGAAGACCAAAGAAGAGTTGATGCCTTTGAATTGTGGTGTTGGTGAAGGATGTTGAATATACCCTGGACTACCAGAAGAACCAAAAAATCTGTGCTGGAAGAAGTACAGTCAGTGTACTCCTTGGAAGTGAGGACCCACATACTTTGGACACGTTATCAGGAGGGACCAATCTCTAGAGAAGGACATCACAGTTGGTAAGGTAGAGGGTAGGCGAAAAAGAGGAAGACATTCAACAAGATAGACTGACACGGTAGCTACAACAATGGACTCAAACATAGCAACAATTGTGAGGACGGCTCAGTGTTCCATTCTGTGGTACATGGGGTCGCTATGAGTCGGAACTGACTTGACGGCACCTAACAATACAACAACTCTTCCCCAAAGCCAACCCTGATAGTGATTTCGAACACTGTAGATTCATTTGCCTGTTTTTTAACACGGTGTGAATGGGATCATACAATATCTTTCCTCAGTTGTTGAGCTTCTTTCACTGAACGCTACATTTGTAAGATTCATCCATGTTTTTGAATGTAAACAGTACTCCACTGTGTGAATATACTACACTTGAGTACCGATGGAAATTTAGTTGCCTCCAGTTTGGGGCTATCGTGTGTTTGTATCTGTCTTCGTGTGCACACATGTACGCATTTCTACTGGTGATATATCCAGGAGGGCAGATGTTGAATATAAGGATATGATATATCCTGTCTGCATAGATTCTGCCAAAACAACTTTTCAAAGTCATTTTATCAGTTTACACTCCTGCCAGTGGTGTGTGAGAGCTCCAGGTGCTCCATCTCCTCACCATTCTGATGGGCTGTAGTGGAATCGCACAGTACTTTTCATTTGCATTTCTCTGTGATAGCTAATGACTTTATATGCATTTCATAAGTTTACTGGCCATTTAGAGATCTTCTTTTGTCAAATGCCTGCTCAAGTCTCTTGGTCATTTTTGTTTTCTTATGTTTTTTTTTTTTTTAATTGATTTGTAGTTCTTTACATATTCTGCAAAGAAGCCTGCCATGTGTTGCAAAAATCTTTCTATACTGTCCAGTATGGCTTTTTACCTTCTTAATGGTGCTCTGTAATGAAAAAGATAAGTTCCTAAATTTTAATATAGACCAATTTATCGCTATTTTTCTTTACTGTGAGTGAAATTTGAGAGCTGTTTGAGAAATCTTTTCCTAACCCAAGGTTATGAAGGTATTCTGTGATGTCATTGTCTAGAATTGCAGTATTCAATATGGTGGTCATTAGCCACAGGTGGTTTCTGAGCACTTGAAATGGGCTAGCTTAAACTGATGGGCTTTAAGAGTAAAATATACACTGGACTTCAAGGATTTAGTATGACAAAAAAAAAAAGTAAAATATGTCTTTAGTAATTTTTCATATTGATTACATGTTTTCTTCCTCCAGACGAGACTGACCTTTGCTTCTGGCAGGCATTTAGGGGAGGGTCAGATCACCGTAATCCAGTCAGGGACTGGGAATATTAAAAATGAGTCTTTAATCCTCATGAAAGCTGGTCTATTTCTGGTTCAGTCTTTTACCTAGGCTGTGGCATTTTGGGGCTTAGGTACCATGGTGGGTCTTGAACTCCAATTTCTGTCCCCCAAGACCATGAAGCTGTTTAAGACTCTGTTCAGCTCCTCAGCCTCTCAGCTGCTGCTTTCTGAGTGGCATTTTCTTGAGAAAAGCGACACACGGTGCATGACTGCCTCTCCTGCTTTCCTTCTCTCCTGGAAAGACCCCACAAATCCTCACTGGCTTGGAAGCTCTCCATTAGCTTCAGTCAGATGACTTTTGTATTTTGTTCAGCTTTTCTGGTCATTCTCAGAGGAAGATCACTGTGAAACAGCCTAGCCTGCCACTGCCAGAAGCAGAACTCATATAAATTAGTTTAAAAATGTATGTATTATGCACATCACCTAATTTTGTAGGGTTTTAGTCACAGATGATGTGGAGAACTGAAGCAGGGTTGTGGAGAAGGATCAGTCCTCATCTCACATCAGCCAATGATGGTTTTACAGAACAGGATGACTTTCAGAGTAGGAGCTATTAACAAGATGGTAATTCCAGGCTTAGGGAATATCATGTAGAACTACAAATAGATTCCATTTGATAACCCAGTTGATTATAAATGAATAATTGGAAACGCTAGCTCAAAGGAGACAAGTTGGTTATGAATCATATGCTAATTCTCCTTGGCAGTAATGTCCGGGGTACATTATTGAGAAGGATTTTGAGTTTCCATCCGGGATCAGTGGGCAAGAGGGTTGTGATTCACTAGCAATGTCTGCCATGGACAAAGGACAGTGGACAGCTGCACATGAATGTGTATCATAACATCTCAGAATACTATAGTGACTGAATAATCATACACCAAATGTACGAGGGCATTGGACTGTTTGCAAATTAAAATAATTTAAAGTCATCATAATGATCAACATTAACATGGCAGAACATTGTTAGTGGAAGATCAAAGGGCTTTATATTTGACTATATATGCTATTAATAAATGGCCTGTGTGTATAGTGAGCACAATTTTCAAATTTATGTAAGACATTGGGCTGAGAGAGAATAGGTTGGTTGACAGAATCAAGATTCATAATGATGACGACTGTGATGAAAAATGGTTCAGAAACCAATATTTTTTTCCATGAATATTTACCAAACTTCTATTTTGTGCCAGGTCCTGGCATGAATTGCAATGGTGAGCAAAAATAGACACTCTCCTGTCCTCATGAAGCTTACGGTGTGGAGGGTGAGACAAACATGAATCAGATAATCATACAAAAATGCACAAATGCCATGAAGTTCAAAGGTGCTTGAGAACAAGTGAATATGGATGTGAGGTCTCCCCTTGGGGAGTGATGCTTGAGAGGAAATCTAATGGTGAATAGTTGTTAACCAGATAGGGTGGGAGTCAGGGTAGTGGAAGAACATTCTAGGGAGAGGGAACAATGGGCACAAGCCCTGAGGCAGCAGGCAGGTGTGAGAAGGAGAAAGGAGGCCAAGGTAGTGAGAGCATTGATCTCCAATGAAAAATGCTACAAAATAAGGTGGGACAGGTAGGCATGAGCCAAACCACTCAAGCCTTGCAGTCCACATTCAAAGATTTTGCTCTTTCTCTTATGAGCAATAGGAAGCCATTGAAGGGTTTTAAGTATGGGATGTCATATGTGTTTCACAAAGGCCACTCTGGCTGTTCCGTGGGGAAGAGGTAAGGGTTGTGCTGCTGAAGCACATGTGGATGCAGACAGACCACTCTGGAGGCTACAGTCAAGGAGAAAGATGGTGTCTTGGTCATCTAGTGCTGCTATAACAGAAATACCACAAGTGGATGGCTTTAACAAAGGGAAGTTTATTCTCTCACAGTCAAGTAGGCTACAAGTCCAAATTCAGGCGTCAGCTCAAGGGGAAGACTTTCTCCCTCTGCTGGCTCTGGAGGAAGGTCCTTGTCATCAATCTTCCCTTGGTCTGGGAGCATCTCAGCGCAGGAACCTCAGGTCCAAAGGACTTGCACTCTGCTCTCTGCACTGCTTTCTTGGTGGTATGAGATTCCCAACTCTCTGCTTACCTCCTTTTCCTTTTATCTCTTGAGAGGTAAAAGGTGGTGCAGGCCACACCCCAGGGAAACTCCTTTTATGTTGGGTCAGGGATGTGACCTGGTAAGGGTGTTACAATCCCACTCTAATCCTCTTTAACATAAAATTACAATCACAAAATGGAGGACAACCACAGAACACTGGGAATCATGGCCTAAGCAAGTTAATACACACACTTTTGGGGGGACATAATTCAATCTGTGACAGACGGTGATAGCTTTAGGTGAACAAAATCTAAAGATAAGCCACTAGTGGGATATGGGTACTAAAAAAATGGACAGGATTCAATCTACACTGATATACAGAGTATGCAGGTCAAGCTGTGTAGATTATATCTAGATTATTTTGTTCATTTTAAAGAACCCCGTTTGACAAACTCAAAAGTGTCAAAAGGAAGTTGATTAAGACTCTGTCAGGATCAGTAATGGCAACATGAACTTGAAGCTGGAGAAGAGAGACATAGAAGGGAAAATGGAAAAACCCAAAGGTACTATTAAAAATTTCAAGGAGTATTATGTGAATTAACTATTCTGGAAAGAGAACTAGGATCAGAGGGGAGAAGATAAGAGAAGCCTATGTCAGCTCAGTATAAAAAAGACTTCCCATGGTTGGAGTTGCCCAATGATGGATGGACTGTCTTATGACGCACTGCTCCTCTGGCAAGGATCTGTAGAGGGGACTTTTGAAGAGGGGCAGGGCTAAATCTTCTCTATAGTCTCTAGAAGCTCTCCAGTATTCTCATACTCCCTTAGTGTGCCCTTTATTTGGAAACCTTATTCCTGATATTACTATTAACATCCCTACTACCCCCACCATTGCTTTCTACTGTTTAATGAAAATGCATGCACCAAGCCCTGTGCAAAAGTGTTTACATGTACAATCTTATTTAATCTCTATAATAACTTGATGAAGTAGGTTGTTGCTGTTAGGTACCGTCAAGTCAGTTCTGACTTGCGACCCTATATACAACAGAACGAAACACTGCCCAGTTCCGAGCTATGCTCGCAATTGTTGCTATGTTTGATCCCATTGTTGCAGCCACTGTGTCAATCCATCTTGTTGAAGGTCATCCTCTTTTTTGCTGACCCTCTACCTTATCAAGCAAGATGTCCTACTCCAGGAACTGGTCCCTCTTGATAACATGTCAAAGTACACGAAAGGAAGTCTCGCCATCCTTGCTTCTAAGGAGAATTCTGTCTGTACTTCTTCCAAGGCAGATCTGTTGGTTCTGACTGTCCACGGCATATTCAGTATTCTTCGCCAACACCATAATTCAAAGGCATCAGTTCTTCAGTCCTCCTCACTCACTGTCCAGCTCGTGCATGCATATGAGGAGAATGAAATTACCATGGCTTTAGTCACACCTTAGTCTTCAAGATGACGTCTTTGCTTGTCAACACTTTAAGGAAGTCTTTTGCAGATTTGTCCAATGCAATATGTCATTTGATTTCTTGACTGCTGCCTCCATGGGCATTGATTGTGGATCCAAATAAAATGAAATCCTTGACAACTTCAATATTTTCTCTGTTTATCATGATGTTGCTTATTGATCCAGTTGTGAGAATTTTTGTTTTTTCATTCACAAAAAGAAAAAAAAAATGCTTTATGTAAACAAATCATGATTTATATAGAACATTCGTTGATCTTTATTTGATTTAACAAAATCTTCATTATTAAAAGACAGGTAACAAAATTTGAGCTTATATCGAATCGGACAAATTAAATTCTATTGCTGTTAGGTGCCGTTGAGTTGGTTCTGACTCATAGTGACCCTATGTACTACAGAACAAAACACTGCCTGGTCCTGCACCATCCTCACAATCATTGTTATGCTTGAGCCCACTGTTACGCCCACTGTGTCAATCCATCTTGTAGTGTCTAGAATACTATATAAGAAATATCAATTGAGGGGAAGACAGAATAAAAGCATCACATGCTGATACTCCTGGAAAAGGGGGAACTATATCTGCAGGCAAGGGCCATAGTGCAGCACATAAAAAAAAAAAAATCCTAGAGAAAATCCAATGAATTTACTTGGGTGAAGTGCTTTTCATTTTGTGGGGATGGACTGGTGGTAACAAAGGGCAAGAATTCAAAGACATATGCAGAGTGGCTTCTCCATTTTAAAATGGTAATAAAAATGGTTAAATCACGGTACTAGGGCACCTTTGAGGAAAAGAACACCTTGACCAAAGTAGGCTCACTGCATAATTCTTTAGTAATAGGTACAATTTTCAAGTAATGGAGTGGGCTCACAGAATAATTTTACTTTAACAGTGGCTATTTTTCTTCTCGCCCTCTGGGGCATGATTTGTTTCAGCATCACAAGGACACGTTTCCACCCAGTTTCTAAGGAACAATTCCCTTATTTTTGAAATACCTTCTATAAAGGAATCGATCATCAAGAAGTTTGTCTCCATACAGCCAGTATCGGAAGCCTCTTGTGGCTAAAATGAACTCCCCTTTCTGTAACCTTATTCGAGGTTCTTCAGTGCAGGGGCTTGTAAAGAAGGTCTTGATTCCTTTATTTAAAGGACAGCAGGCTCCACTATAATCTTCTATTACTTTATTGAGAACACTTCTGACTCTCTCATCTGCTTTTTGTTTCAACTGTTCTATTGTGAAGGTGCACTGGTGACAGCCTTCTCTTACTGGCTAATATAATCCACCTCCTTCAGGAAGCCCTGACCACGTAAACACTTGTTTAAAGTTCTTCCAGCTACTTCCCAAATCATAAGGAAAAACAAAGACTTCATCTAGTTGGTAATAGTGAATTGGACACCTTTTGCCTTGTCTTCAATCCATGATTAATGGAGTTTTGTTTCTGAGAATTATTTTCCTCTGAGTAAAAAACAACATCCCAACAGCTACAGTTCTTCCTATAGCTAATCCCAAGGCAGATAAGGTGGCAGCAAATGCAGCCAATCCAAAAAGAACAACTGGAAGAGGCCCTCTCTGGGCTGCACTCATGTCAGTCTTTACCGTGTTCCACCCGGAGGAGAGCCAATTATAAAGCTGTGTGTACACAGTCATAACGAAAATAAAAGGAGCATGAATATAACCCAGTGGTGCTAAAAGGAGAAACAGTGAGGATGAAGCATGATTTTGGCTGCCACAAAAGTTGTTGATCCAAGGACAGTCATGGTCCATCTTCATCACCCATCTGTTGCACTTTCTTCAGTGATATGAATGGGGCACCTTGTGTACTTGGCAGACTTTACAATACTGGGGATACATGCTATCTTGAGAATTTTCAGTTTCTAGTTCAAAGGGACAAAGCCAGGCCCCACAAACATGGCACTGAAGTAATTATAAAGAATCATGATTGTTCAATTTAACACCATGACAAAATTCACACTTCCTCCAGTTGTATCTAAGGGCCAATATCACACTACTGAGTCAATCATGGCCACCATAGAACACATTGTTGTAACATGAAGGGCTATGATGGGACCCCAGTGACACGTTCTCTTTAATTTTTGGAGATTTTCAAACTTTATAACCAAGCAGAATGTACCCACTTTGTTGTGGAAGGATTCCTTCCTATTTTTACAGAATGACAGATTTCCCTTTTCTGTGCACACATTTCCATGTCCCACGAGTCCACGTGTCTGCCTTAACTGTCAGGCCTTCAGGTTGTGCTTGTTAATGCAGATTATGCTATTCTCACTGTTAAACATTCAGAGCTCTTTCCTAACCAGGAGAAACCAGTGGCTTGGTCTGAAGTTCAACTTCAGTCTTGCCCCTGGTGCCCACACCTCAGTCATCACATTTCCAGGGTGGCCTGGGCTCACTCGGAACAAATTTTCTTTGCTTCAGATAACTCCATTTTGGGTTCCCCAATCCTGGGCAAGCAGAAAGCATATCCTAGTTGCTAAAGGCTGAGGTGTGGAGCCTGCTACATCCTGTGTGGCCCTCCGTCAGGGCGTAGCCAAAACTCTCCTGCTCAGGCCCTGCATGCAGCCTCTCTCACGGCCACTTCCAGGAGCAAGAATTTTTGTTTTCTTTATATTGAAGTGTAATCCATACTAAAGGCTGTAGTCTTTGATCTTCATTAGTCAGTGCTTCAAGTCCTCTTCACTTTCAGCAAGAAGGCTGTGTCATCTGCGTATTCCAAGTGGTTAATGAGTCTTCCTCCAATCCTGATGCCTCATTCTTCTTTATATAGTCCAGCTTCTTGGATTACTTGCTCAGCTTTTTTTTTTATACAGGCTGAATAAGTAGGATGAAATAACACAACCCTGTCACACACCTTTCCTTATTTTAAACCACCCAGTATCCCTTTGTTCTGTTCAAATGACTGCCTCTTGGCCTATGCATAGGTTCCCCATTAGTAAAACTAAGTATTCTGGAATTTCCATTCTTTGCAATGTTATTCATAATTTGTTATGATCCACACAGTCGAGTGCCTTTGCATAGTCAATAAAACACAAGTAAACATCTTTCTGGTGTTCTCTGCTTTCAATCAAGAGCCATCTGACATTAGCAATGATATCCCTCGTTCCATGCCCTCTTCTGAATCTGGCTTGAATTTCTGGCAGTTCCCCATTGATGTACTACTGCAAACATTTTTGAATTATATTCAGCAAAATATAGTCCCTATTTTTTAGTAAAATGCAATCTCTACTTTTTAGATAACTGGAGCTCAGAGAGGTTACAGAATTTTCCATGGTTACAAGCACAGGTATTTTAATTTTGTGTTTTTAACCAGTGTATTATATATATATATATATATATTTTTTTTATTATATACCTCCTGAAGCTACTTATCCTACTATATGATAATGAATTGCATATTAGGATCAATTTCTAACCAATTTCTAAACCTTCAATTAGGAAAATATATGAAACTTCACATTGTCAACAACAAAATATAGTCAATGTCATAGGTAGTGACTGTGGCAGTTGGAATAAGGCTAGATTATACATGGTAACAAGATAACCCCCAAATCTCAGTGGCTTCAAAACAAAGAAAAATGTATGGGGGGAGAGGGTACATACATGGGAACTCTGTACTTTCTGCACAGTTTTGCTGTAAACCTAAAACTGACCTAAAAAATAAAGTCTTTAACAATAGCAACAACAACAAAGGTTTATTTCTAGCTCATGTTAAATATTTATAATGAGTCAGCAGAGGGCCTTTGTTTATCACAGTCCTTCAGGGATCCAGCTGACAAACAGCTACCATCCTGAATGCTGTTGGTCGCAGTGCCAGAGGAAAAAGGGAACTCTGAAAGGTTTCACACATGCAATTAAATGCTCCGGTCAAATTCACAGGCCATTTCTGCTCACAATTCAAAGGCCAGAATTAGCTGAGCTGTTTGGCTCTACCCAACAAGGGATCAGAAAGACACCCAACCATGCCTCGGAATGTGGAGAGCTAATGACCACTTGTCTTTGTTATGTTAATGAGGCAGGATTTTTTAGGGCTTATCTTTATCTAATCCCATGTCCATCATTTTCTTTTAAAGCCTCACCAGAAGCACATTTCACATCTACAATCCTAGCAACATTGTTGCTGGAGCCATCTGTATTCCCTAAGTTGACAGAGACTTTCTCTATAGCTCTCCTCACTCCCTTCTGAGCCCTCACCAGAATTGCCTTTGACATCCATAATTCTACTGACAGTCTCTTCAAGACAATCTAGGCTTTATGGTACCTTTAAACTCTTCCAGCCTCTACCCATTACTCAATTCCAAAACCAGCTCCACATTTCAGGTATCTGTTAGAGCAGCACCCCACTTTTGGTAACAATTCTGTCTTAGTTACCCAGTGCTGTTATAACAGAAATACCCCAAGTGGGTGACTTTAACAAACAGAAATTTATCTTCTCACAGTTTAGGAGGCTAGAAGTCCAAATTCAGGATGCTGGCTCTGGGAGGCAGCTTTCTCTTTCTGTGGGCTCTGGAGGAAGGTCCTTGTCTCTTTGAGCTTCTGCTCCTGGGTGATCTTCACCTGGCTTGGCATCTCTCTTCCCCTATCTCTGCTTACCTAATCTGCTCCTTTTATACTTTCAAAGAGATTGACTCAAGACACACCCTACACTAATAATCCTGCCTCATTATCATAACAAAGACTACCCATTCCCAAATGAGATTCTAACCTCTATAGGTTAGAATTTGTAACCCATGTGTTTTGGCGACACAATTTAACCCTTAACACCACTAGAGACAACACATATGCAAGGAAGCCAGCAAACATGTAAACGAGTTTTGTTACATACATTTCAGGACTGCTACCGAGAATTTGGGAAACCCTGGTAGCGTAGTAGTTAAGTGCTACGGCTCCTAACCAATAGGTCGGCAGTCCAAATCTGCCAGGCGCTCCTTGGACACTCTATGGGGCAGTTCTACTCTGTCCTGTAGGGTTGATATAAGTTGGAAACAACTCGACGGCAATGGGTTTGGTTTTTTTGGGTTTCACCAAGAATTTGAGAATGCTGATCGCCTCTTTACGTTAGCTTGTTTACTCACCTCAAGTTCAGAGTATTAATATGTTAAGAGAAATGTATATAACATGCTGATTTCTAGTAAAAATCTTTTCTATATATGTTAAACATTATAATTAGAATCATAATCATATCTGGGATTCAAATCCTGGGTGTGCCATATTAGTATATTTATTTGCACTTAGGTTAGACAGACATTTTAGACAGAAAATATAATGTTTTACTTGTACACAAGTTTCACTGTACCTAATTATGTAAAGTCATTATTAGTGAACTGAGAAATGAAAATATGAAACAATCCAAGCCTTAGATTAGATTTTGCATATTAAGATGTCAGGATAAAAACCATTTAAATGCAGCATAGACATTTTTTTCCAAAAATTCTTGGCAATGCTAGTTCATCATTGTCAATTTAACTAAAAGTGTGCTATTGAAATTCTAATTTTATTTATTTAAATATATAAACCTCTTAAAAGTTTTGCTTTCTGATAAATACTTGTAAAAATACAAAGTAAAATTAGTGATTCATTTTATTTCTTGGTATGGACTAAGGGTAAAAAAAAAAAAAAGGGTACTCAAGTGAAATTTGAACTACTTTTATTTGCTATCTGTGGGGGAATACAACAGGTTTTTCATAAATACTCCATGACCTCAGCTACAAAACTAAAAGCCTACAATAAGAATATGAAGACAAATCAATGGCATCTAGGAAGCACTTCAATGGAAATGGCTGTTAGAAGATAACAATTTTTTGTTGTAAGTGATTTAAATGCCCAAAGAAGTACACAAGGTATTCATTAGTGTGCTTGGAACATTATTAAAATGTGCATTACAAATACTAGTTTAGGAAAGAGCTGATTTTACAAGCCAACGATATTTCCTGTGGTACCTTTTCCTAATTTGAAAGCTACACATTTTAATAGAGAAAAGCCTAAAATGTTTTTAAGGTCAAACTGGAAATATGTCGATGATTTAAAAATGCAAGCCAAGTGCTTTATTATACTATACCACCAGAGTGTTATTGTAGTTTAAAAATATCATTAAATCAGCACAAACCCACACTTATCATTTTCTGCACATTTTTCACACCGAGCTGCCTTCTGACTATGAGTAATCTGTTAATCTGCTCTTCGCCTCACAATCCGTCAAAGTGACAGATTCATTCCTTCCCTAATACATAATATCTTCATTTACTGTATGCATTGCTGCAACTTTCTTTTTTGCTGGCACCGAAATTTGGAAAATCACAAGCAAATTCAGAGAATGTCACATGGGTGGTTGTTCTTATTTGTTTCCCATTTCTTCCATCATTCCAGCAGGAGGAACTCAGCTTTTCTGGACCCCTAATGTGAATTCACAGTATTTCCAAAATGAAGCAGTTTCAGGTTTCAATAAATATGTTATAAAAGGGGTTGGAAGGGGAAACGAGGCGAAGCACAAGGCCAGTGCACCACTCACAAACTGACAACACTGACCACAATAGAATCTTCCTTCAATGCTTATGGCCAATGAATGGGTTCTCATGCCCACCTCTCCACCCCCCCACTCCCAGTCTCTAGGTGCAAAGAAAAAGGTATGATTGATTGAGCGGTTTAGGGACAAATGGCACCCCAACGCCCTCAGAAACACCACCGTTCAATTAAATGCCACATTGTGATTGTATTTAAGCTGAGACTTTCATTTTGTTATGATGCTGACTGACCGCAAGCCAAGACACACCTCAGGTTTTCTTGTTCGTTGCTATTTTGGTTGTATAAATAGTCCTAATGCTGAAAAGCAGCCCCGGTGGTGCAGTGGTTAAGAACTCAGGCTGCTAACCAAAAGGTCGGCAGTTCAAATCCAAGAGTTGCTCCTTGGAAACGCTATGGGGCAGTTCTACTCTGTCCTGTAGGGTTGCTATGAGTTGGAATTGACTCAACAGCAATGGGTTTGGACTTTTTTATTTTTTTAACACTTAAAAGGAGGCCCAGTAGCACAGTGGTTAAGAGCTCGGCTACTAACCAAGAGGTTGGTGGTTCAAATCCAACAGCCACTCCTTGGAAATCCTATGCGGCAGTTCTACTCTGTCCAGTAGGGTCACTATGAGTCGGAATTGACTCGACAGCAACGTTTTTTTTTTTTAATGACTAAAAATACTTCATTATTTAATTTTAATTGTAAATTAAATTAAAATTTAATTGTATCCTTTCACCATAGTTATTCAATCTGTATGCTCAGCAAATAATCTGAGAAACTGGAGTATATAAAGAAGAGCGTAGCATCAGGATTGGTGGAAAACTCATTAACCACTTATGAAGATCAAAGACTGCAGCCTTCAGTATGATTACACCTCAACACAAAGGAAAAAAAAAATCCTCACTACTAGACCAATAAGCGACATCATGATAAATGGAGAAAAGATTGACATTGTCAAGGGTTTCATTTTCCTTGAATCTGCAATCAACGCCTACGGAAGCAGCAGTCAGGAAATCAAATGATGTATTGCATTAGGGTAAATCTGCTTCAAAAGACCTCTTGAAAGCGTTGGAAGGCAAAAGTGTCACTTTGAGGGCTAAGGCGCGCCTGACCCAAGCCATGTTATTTTCAATTGCCTCATAAGCATGCGAAGGCTGGACAATGAATAAGGAAGACCGAAGAAGAGCTGGTATCTCTGAATTATGGTGCTGGCGAAGAATACTGACTATATACCACGGACTGCCAAAAGAATAAACAAGTCTGTCTTGGAAGAAATACAGCCAGAGTGAGTCTTGGAAGTGAGGATAGCGAGACTTCGTCTCACATACTTTGGACATGTCATCAGGAGTGATCAGTTCTTGGAGAAGGCCATCATGCCCAGTAGAGGGTCAGTGAAAAAGAAGAAGGCCCTCAAAGAGATAAATTGACACAGGGCTACAACAATGGGGTCAAGCATAACAACGATTGTGAGGATGGTGCAGGACCGGGCAGTGTTTCCTTCTGTTGTCCATTGGGTCGCTACGAGTTGGAACTGACTCGATGGCACCTAACGACAACAACTTAATTTAACAGAAAATACTATGCTGTTCCTGTCTTGCTTATTCTATTGCTTATTGGTCTATTAGTTCTGCATATAAAAGAATTAAGGGCTTTGGAAACATAAGAGGATATGTAAAATTTTAGCTTATTTAATTCATCTTGAAAAAGAGATAATGAAGTACTTCATCTATAAATCATCACTTAGCTTCACTTGTTACTGATATAAGTGACCACAATATAACCCAAAGGTCACTCTTGTTAGCCTCAAAAGTCAAATGTACAGAAGTTGTTTATAGCAAAGTATGAGGAGGTGCCTCCTAACCAGTCTACTTTCAGCACATATATAATTTTTTTCCATGTATACAACCTACACCCAACAGCATTTTCTTGTCCTGAGCACCAAATTGCATACGGTTTGTCTTAATGGATGGCAAGGGAGCTAAAGGCTTTTAAAAATCAATGGACAAGAAAGAGTCAATAGAACAATAATGTTAGTGTTAATTCAATCAAATCAGCTAAAAGTTGTTTGCCTTTTCTCCTTTAAGTCATCTGAAACAGGCTGGGCATCCGACTTGTATGACATTTATTATACTGAGTGGGTTTTTATGTGGTAACAAACAGCATAATATGAAGCTATAGACTCTGGTAAACATAATATACGGCTAGAGTGAAAATTATGTGTTTTAAAACTTTAATCAATTTCATAATGTAAAAAGAAGTACAGGTAAGAAGTAACCAACTGGCAAGAAAACCAGGGAGTCCTGGAGTGGGTGTAGGTTTGGACGGGCTGGAATTTCTTCTGGGCCAGGCTAGTTCCACACTCACAAGTCCCTCGGCAACTTCCCAGAAACACACGCCTTGAGTGACACTCAGCCGGTGACTTGCCTGTGCTGGAAGGACAGCACAAGCCCAGTGAGAGCACATTTCCACAGTGCTCTGCACATAGTAGGTGATCCAGAACACTCACTGAACACTGTGGAGGGCATGAGCTGCGACACACTTTAAATCACTTCCTGCTGTAGTGGCTCCTAGTTTAAGTAACAAGGGAAGCTATTCTGAGTTAGATTATGGAATGAATGACAGGGCAGTGGGCCTATGGCTGCAACTGGCTGTGGCCATTTAAAAACCATTACGGTCTTCCATTTCTTAGGTTCATATCAACGTCCTGGACCTCAGCCTGCACTGGACCCTCCCCTAAGACAGGATGGAGGCTAATGTTATAAACTGGAATCAATACTTCAACTTTTTTTTTTTTTTATTAACTTTTATTAAGCTTCAAGTGAACGTTTACAAATCCAATCAGTCTGTCACATATAAATTTACATACATCTCACTCCCTACTCCCACTTGCTCTCCCCATCTTGAGTCAGCCCTTTCAGTCTCTCCTTTCGTGACAATTTTGCCGGCTTCTCTCTCTCTCTATCCTCCCATCCCCGCTCCAGACAAGAGTTGCCAACACAATCTCAAGCGTCCACCTGATATAATTAGCTCACTCTTCATCAGCGTCTCTCTCCCACCCGCTGACCAGTCCCTTTCATGTCTGATGAGTTGTCTTCGGGGATGGTTCCTGTCCTGTGCCAACAGAAGGTCTGGGGACCATGGCTGCCGGGATTCCTCTAGTCTCAGTCAGACCATTAAGTTTGGTCTTTTTATGAGAATTTGGGGTCTGTATCCCACTGATCTCCTGCTCCCTCAGGGGTCCTCTGTTGTGCTCCCTGTCAGGGCAGTCATCGATTGTGGCCAGGCACCAACTAGTTCTTCTGGTCTCAGGATGATGTAGGTCTCTGGTTCGTGTGGCCCTTTCTGTCTCTTGGGCTCTTAGTTGTCATGTGGCCTTGGTGTTCTTCATTTTCCTTTGCTCCAAGTGGGTTGAGACCAATTGATGCATCTTAGATGGCCGCTTGTTAGCATTTAAGACCCCAGACGCCACATTTCAAAGTGGGATGCACAATGATTTCATAATAGAATTATTTTGCCAATTGACTTAGAAGTCCCCGCAAACCATGTTCCCCAGACCCCCGCCCTTGCTCCGCTGACCTTTGAAGCATTCATTTTATCCCGGAAACTTCTTTGCTTTTGGTCCAGTCCAATTGAGCTGACCTTCCATGTATTGAGTGTTGTCTTTCCCTTCACCTAAAGCATTTCTTATCTACTGATTAATCAATAAAAAACCCTCTCCCACCCTCCCTCCCTCCCCGCCTCGTAACCACAAAAGTATGTGTTCTCAGGTTTACTATTACTCAAGATCTTATAATAGTGGTCTTATACAATATTTGTCCTTTTGCCTCTGACTCATTTCGCTCAGCATAATGCCTTCCAGGTTCCTCCATGTT
Source organism: Elephas maximus indicus (assembly GCF_024166365.1). NCBI lineage: Eukaryota > Metazoa > Chordata > Mammalia > Proboscidea > Elephantidae > Elephas > Elephas maximus. The sequence continues at coordinate 63,366,431 of NC_064838.1, forward strand.
ATGAAATGTTTCACAGATTCCTCACTGTTCTTTATCGATGCGTAGTATTCCATTGTGGGAATATACCACAATTTACTTAACCATTCATCCGTTGATGGACACCTTGGTTGCTTCCAACTTTTTGCTATTGTAAACAGAGCTGCAATAAACATGGGTGTGCATATATCTGTTTGTATGAAGGCTCTTGTATCTCTAGGGTATATTCCCAGGAGTGGGATTTCTGGGTTGTATGGTAGTTCTATTTCTAACTGTTTAAGATAACACCAGATAGATTTCCAAAGTGGTTGTACCATTTTACATTCCCACCAGCAGTGTATGAGAGTTCCAATCTCTCCGCAGCCTCTCCAACATTTATTATTTTGTGTTTTTTGGATTAATGCCAGCCTTGCTGGTGTGAGATGGAATCTCATCGTAGTTTTAATTTGCATTTCTCTAATGGCTAATGATTGTGAGCATTTTCTCATGTATCTGTTGGCTGCCTGAATATCTTCTTTAGTGAAATGTGTGTTCATATCCTTTGCCCACTTTTTGATTGGGTTGTTTGTCTTTTTGTGGTTGAGTTTTGACAGAATCATGTAGATTTTAGAGATCAGGCGCTGGTCGGAGATGTCACAACTGAAAATTCTTTCCCAGTCTGTAGGTGGTCTTTTTATACTCTTTTGGTGAAGTCTTTAGATGAGCATAGGTGTTTGATTTTTAGGAGCTCCCAGTTATCGGGTTTCTCTTCATCATTTTTGGTAATGTTTTGTATTCTGTTTATGCCTTGTATTAGGGCTCCTAGGGTTGTCCCAATTTTTTCTTCCATGATCTTTATCGTTTTAGTCTTTATGTTTAGGTCTTTGATCCACTTGGAGTTAGTTTTTGTGCATGGTGTAAGGTATGGGTCCTGTTTCATTTTTTTGCAAATGAATATCCAGTTATGCCAGCACCATTTGTTAAAAAGGCTTTCTTTTCCCCAATTAATTGACACTGGTCCTTTGTCAAATACCAGCTACTCATATGTGGATGGATCTATGCCTGGGTTCTCAATTCTGTTCCATTGGTCTATGTGCCTGTTGCTGTACCAGTACCAGGCTGTTTTGACTACTGTGGCTGTATAATAGGTTCTGAAATCAGGTAAAGTGAGGCCTCCCACTTTCTTCTTCTTTTTCAGTAGTGCTTTGCTTATCCGGGGCTTCTTTCCCTTCCATATGAAATTGGTGATTTGTTTCTCTATCCCCTTAAAATATGACATTGGAATTTGGATCGGAAGTGCGTTAAAGGTATAGATGGCTTTTGGTAGAATAGACATTTTTACTATGTTAAGTCTTCCTATCCATGAGCAAGGTATGTTTTTCCACTTAAGTATGTCCTTTTGAATTTCTTGTATTAGAGCTTTGTAGTTTTCTTTGTATAGGTCTTTTACATCCTTGGTAAGATTTATTCCTAAGTATCTTATCTTCTTGGGGGCTACTGTTTTCCTCTTCGGTGTTCTTTTTGTTGATGTAGAAGAATCCAAGTGATTTTTGTATGTTTATTTTATAACCTGAGACTCTGCCAAACTCTTCTATTAGTTTCAGTAGTTTTCTGGAGGATTCCTTAGGGTCTTCTGTGTATATAATCATGTCATCTGCAAATAGTGATAACTTTACTTCTTCCTTGCCAATCCGGATACCTTTTATTTCTTTGTCTAGCCTAATTGCCCTGGCTAGGACTTTAAGTAGGATGTTGAATAAGAGCGGTGATAAAGGGCATCCTTGTCTGGTTCCCGTTCTCAAGGGAAATGCTTTCAGGTTCTCTCCATTTAGAGTGATATTGGCTGTTGGCTTTGCATAGATGCCCTTTATTATGTTGAGGAATTTTCCTTCAATTCCTATTTTGGTAAGAGTTTTTATCATAAATGGGTGTTGGACTTTGTCAAATGCCTTTTCTGCATCAATTGATAAGATCATGTGGTTTTTGTCTTTTGTTTTATTTATGTGATGGATTACATTAATGGTTTTTCTGATATTAAACCAGCCTTGCATACCTGGTATAAATCCCACTTGATCATGGTGAATTATTTTTTTGATGTGCTGTTGGATTCTATTGGCTAGAATTTTGTTGAAGATTTTTGCATCTATGTTCATGAGGGATATAGGTTTATAATTTTCTTTTTTTGTAATGTCTTTACCTGGTTTTGGTATCAGGGAGATGGTGGCTTCATAGAATGAGTTGGGTAGTATTCCGTCATTTTCTATGCTCTGGAATACCTTCAGAAGTAGTGGTGTTAACTCTTCTCTGAAAGTTTGGTAGAACTCTGCAGTGAAGCCGTCCGGGCCATGGCTTTTTTTTGTTGGGAGTTTTTTGATTACCTTTTCAATCTCTTTTTTTGTTATGGGTCTATTTAGTTGTTCTACTTCTGAATGTGTTAGTTTAGGTAGGTAGTGTTTTTCCAGGAATTCATCCATTTCTTCTAGGTTTTCAAATTTGTTAGAGTACAATTTTTCATAATAATCTGAAATGATTCTTTTAATTTCATTTGGTTCTGTTGTGATGTGGTCCTTCTCGTTTCTTATTCGGGTTATTTGTTTCCTTTCCTGTATTTCTTTAGTCAGTCTAGCCAATGGTTTATCAATTTTGTTAATTTTTTCAAAGAACCAGCTTTTGGCTTTGTTAATTCTTTCAATTGTTTTTCTGTTCTCTAATTCATTTAGTTCAGCTCTAATTTTTCTTATTTGTTTTTTTCTGGTGCCTAATGGATTCTTTTGTTGCTCAGTTTCTATTTGTTCAAGTTGTAGGGACAGTTCTCTGATTTTGGCGCTTTCTTCTTTTTGTATGTGTGCATTTATCGATATAAATTGGCCTCTGAGCACTGCTTTTGCTGTGTCCCAGAGGTTTTGATAGGAAGTATTTTCATTCTCATTGCTTTCTAAGAATTTCCTTATTCCCTCCTTGATGTCTTCTATAACCCAGTCTTTTTTCAGGAGGGTATTGTTCATTTTCCAAGTATTTGATTTCTTTTCCCTAGTTTTTCTGTTATTGATCTCTAGTTTCATTGCCTTGTGGTCTGAGAAGATGCTTTGTAATATTTCGATGTTTTGGACTCTGCAAAGGTTTGTTTTATGACCTAATATGTGGTCTATTCTAGAGAATGTTCCATGTGCGCTAGAAAAAAAAAGTATATTTTGCAGCAGTTGGGTGGAGAGTTCTGTATAAGTCAATGAGGTCAAGTTGGTTGATTGTTGTAATTAGATCTTCAGTGTCTCTACTGAGCTTCTTACTGGATGTCCTGTCCTTCTCCGAAAGTGGTGTGTTGAAGTCTCCTACTGTAATTGTGGAGGTATCTATCTCACTTTTCAATTCTGTTAAAATTTGATTTATGTATCTTGCAGCCCTGTCATTGGGTGCATAAATATTTAATATGGTTATGTCTTCCTGATCAATTGTCCCTTTTATCATTATATAGTGTCCTTCTTTATCCTTTGTGGTGGATTTAAGTCTAAAGTCTATTTTGTCAGAAATTAATATTGCTACTCCTCTTCTTTTTTGCTTATTGTTTGCTTGATATACTTTTTTCCATCCTTTGAGTTTTAGTTTGTTTGTGTCTCTAAGTCTAAGGTGTGTCTCTTGTAGGCAGCATATAGATGGATCGTGTTTCTTTATCCAGTCTGTGACTCTCTGTCTCTTTATTGGTGCATTTAGTCCATTTACATTCAGCGTAATTATAGATAAATAAGTTTTTAGTGCTGTCATTTTGATGCCTTTTTATGTGTGTTGTTGACAATTTCATTTTTCCACATACTTTTTTGTGCTGAGGCGTTTTTCTTAGTAAATTGTGAGATCCTCATTTTCATAGTGTTTGACTTTATGTTAGTTGAGTCGTTACGTTTTTCTTGGCTTTTATCTTGAGTTATAGAGTTGTTATACCTTTTTGTGGTTACCTTATTATTTACCCCTATTTTTCTAAGTAAAAACCTAACTTGTATCGTTCTATATCGCCTTGTATCACTCTCCATATGGCAGTTCAATGCCTCCTGTATTTAGTCCCTCTTTTTGATTATTGTGATCTTTTACCTATTGACTTCCATGATTCCCTGTTACGTTTTTTTTTTAATTAATCTTAATTTGTTTGTTTTTGTGATTTCCCTATTTGAGTTGATATCAGGACGTTCTGTTTTGTGACCTTGTGTTGTGCTGATATCTGATATTATTGGTTCTCTGGCCAAACAATATCCTTTAGTATTTCTTGTAGCTTTGGTTTGGTTTTTGCAAATTCTCTAAACTTGTTTTTATCTGTAAATATCTTAATTTTGCCTTCATATTTCAAAGAGAGTTTTGCTGGATATATGATCCTTGGCTGGCAGTTTTTCTCCTTCAGTGTTCTGTATATGTTGTCCCATTCCCTTCTTGCCTGCATGGTTTCTGCTGAGTAGTCTGAACTTATTCTTATTGATTCTCCCTTGAAGGAAACCTTTCTTTTCTCCCTGGCTGCTTTTAAAATTTTCTGTTTATCTTTGGTTTTGGCGAGTTTGATGATAATATGTCTTGGTGTTTTTCTTTTTGGATCAATCTTAAATGGGGTTCGATGAGCATCTTGGATAGATATCCTTTCGTCTTTCATGATGTCAGGGAAGTTTTCTGTCAGGAGTTCTTCAACTATTTTCTCTGTGTTTTCTGTCCCCCCTCCCTGTTCTGGGACTCCAATCACCCGCAGGTTATCCTTCTTGATAGAGTCCCACATGATTCTTAGGGTTTCTTCATTTTTTTAAATTCTTTTATCTGATTTTTTTTCAGCTATGTTGGTGTTGATTCCCTGGTCCTCCAGATGTCCCAGTCTGCATTCTAATTGCTCGAGTCTGCTCCTCTGACTTCCTATTGCGTTGTCTAATTCTGTAATTTTATTGTTAATCTTTTGGATTTCTACATGCTGTCTCTCTATGGATTCTTGCAACTTATTAATTTTTCCACTATGTTCTTGAATAATCTTTTTGAGTTCTTCAACAGTTTTATCAGTGTGTTCCTGGGCTTTTTCTGCAGTCTGCCTTATTTCATTTGTGATGTCTTGAAGCATTCTGTAAATTAGTTTTTTATATTATGTATCTGATAATTCCCGGATTGTATCTTCATTTGGGAAAGATTTTGATTCTTTTGTTTGGGGGCTTGGAGAAGCTGTCATGGTCTGCTTCTTTAAGTGGTTTGATATGGATTGTTGTCTCCGAGCCATCACTGGGAAACTAGTTTTTCCAGAAAATCCGCTAAAAAAAAAATGCAGTCAGATCCCTATCAGAGTTCTCCCTCTGGCTCAGGCTATTCGGATGTTAATGAAGCCGCCTGGGGAGGGTGTGGGAGGGAACAGAGAGATAGGAGAGTAGCACCTCAGAATATAGCCAGAGTTGCTTGTCTTGCTTGGAATGACTATTATATCTGAGATTCCCGCGGGGCGCGTCGCCTATGTGTGCTGGCTGTGTGGAGATTGCCCCCGGGGGGTCTGGCCCGCTGGAGTCAAGGTCAGATCCTCCGCTTCCAGCCCCACGCCCAGTGTCAAGGCTCCCCTACTGGGACGGTGCACTCTCGACTCCAAAATCAGTCGCTGCCTCCCAGGGACTTCTCGTCCCTCCAGCTGCGTTGCCGTGCCGTCTCCGCGAACCAGTTGGGCCGCCTCCCGGGGTTAGTTCAGGTGGGTGGAGCAGCTCCCCGTGCTTGTGCCGTGATCGAGTGCCCCGGCTGGGACGCTGTTCTCCCCGCTCCAATACCAGTCGCTGCCTCCTGGGGACTTCTCCTACCGGCTGCGTCCCACGCCGCCCGCGCGACCCCACTGGGCCCCCTCCCGGGGTTAGTTCAGAGGGGTGGAGCAGCTCTCCGTGTTTATGCCGTACCTACGTCCAGTCCAAATCCCGGCGGGACGGTTCCCCGGCTGGGACGCTGCTCTCCCCGTTCCAAGACCAGTCACTGCCTTCCGGAGACTTCTCCTACCGGCTGCGTCCCACGCCGCCCGCGGAACCAGCTGGTCCCCCTCCCGGGGCTAGTTCAGGGGGGTGGAGCAGCTCTCTGTGCTTGTGCCGTACCTGACTGGTACGCTGGTTCCAGGCTCTGAAAACAATCACTGCTTCCCCGTATTAGTTCGTTCTCCGTCTCTAAATCTGTGTTTGTTGTTCAGGGTTCGTAGATTGTTATGTATGTGATTGATTCACTTGTTTTTCCGTGCCTTTGTTGTAAGAGGGATCCGAGGTAGCGTCTGCCTAGTCCGCCATCTTGGCTCCGCCTCTCCGAATTTATATTAATACTTCAACTTTTTAAAGGTTCTCATTACTCTAGAAGGGGAAGCTGAACCTTTTAATTAAAAGCTGAAACTGAAACGTTAGAGTAGTAAATAATTGCTTTGGTAATTACCTTCTTTACACTGGACTGTGGGCCAAAGGTAACATGAGTTCACTGTTTGGATGTAACACAGTGACTGGGGAGGCCTGGGCAATCTCAGGAGCCCAGTGTTCCACTCGTGAGAAGGGCTAAGATTCCTCAGGGATCCACCTTTCCATACACAGGAGCTTTGGGGTTGTGGAGAGGAGATGCAGTCTGTGTTCTGACACCCTCATGGAGATGGGGGTCACGAGTCACTTTGTAATTCCGGAAAACACTGCACTAACTAAAATATTGGTTAGTATTTCCCTAGCCCTAATGGCTTAAGAGAGGACCCTTTTAGCACAGTGGTTAAGTGGCTGGCTGCTAACCAACAGGTTGGCGGTTCGAACCCACCAGCTGCTCTGTGCAAGATGTGGCAGTCTGCTTCTGTAACGATTATAGCCCTGGAAACTCTATGGGGCAGTTCCACTCTGTCCTACAGGGTCGCTATGAGTTAGAATCAACTCTACTGCAACAGGTTTTGATGGCTTAAGATTCTCCCCTGAAGCCCAGCTGGAAAAGAAGGGGACTCAGATTTAAGTGCTAAGTCCCAGTGGCCCAAGAAAGGCCTGGTCAGAGAGGAGGCAGACATCTCAACTGAGAAGGCTGGAAAGCGCAGTCAGCTGATGCGCAGGCAGGTAGGACTGAGCACTGAGTTCTCTGATGTGGCAGCTAGTTAGGGCCTGGGACAGGGTAACTGGAGCAGGTATACAGGCTGAGCAAACTCGCTTGGGTATAATAAGCAGTAAGAACCAGGACAGAAAGCAGGCTGGACAGGTCAATGCGTTCCAAGAGCAGAGGAAGAAGGCGAAGTGGTGGTGGGGCAGGGGACGCCAGCTGCCCAACTCTTCCCATTCACACTCCATTCTTGGTAAATGCACCTCTGGAGCCCAATGGTGCCCCCTGGAATTGTGCAAGTCACGGTCCTGGCTTTAGAACGGTCAGAGGCAAAAGCAAAGATGGAAACAGTTCTCAAGGGGCTCTCAAAGGATTTGTATTGGCCTCTCAAAGGATTCCTATTTGCTACCAGGGGATGCCTTTAAACGGGGCAGGGCTTCTATAGGTCATTATGGGGCCTGCCTTTGCTGTGGACTGGGGAGGAAAGGGGCCTGCTGGAGTCTCTTTGTACCAGGTGTTTTTAAAGTCTGTCTGAAAAGTTGAAGCAGGGTGGATTAAAGACCTCTCTGGGAGCAAGATGGACAAGGATCACTTGAATTTCAGAAGGCACCAGCATAGGCTCAGGTTCGTTCTATTTATCTAGTTTCCTTTTTTCTATCTGCCTATTTGGATTCTGTTAGCCTTGGCAGGGTGAAGTACACGTTCTGCACCTGTGGCAGCCCAAGCAGATTTCTATCAGGTGGCATCCCGACTCCATAAAACAGGCATGAAGAGACAAGTAGAGAGAACCAGTGTCCAGTAAGAACACAAAAGGAGCACATAAATGTAATTTTCGAAGACCTTTTCCATTTAAAGTGTTAAAATGATGCATTTCCAGAGACTGTAGATTGTGGATATCTTCTAAGAAGTCATTTAAAACAAATTCATGAAAGGGGTTTATTTCATTTATTACAAGTAAAAACAGGGCCAGGTTTCAGAAACCTTCAAGGGAGACAAGCCTATGAGTACTCATGGGTTCCAGGTAGCAGTTAAATAAACAATGACATGACTAGAGTAGAGGAAAAAAAAGAAAAAAAAGAGTAGAGAGAAGGGGAAATTCAGTTCTGTGAGGTAAGATTCAATGAATTCAACACATATTTCTTGAGTGTCTCCTATGTGCTGGGCACTGTTTGAGGAGCCAAAGATACAGTTAACAAGTAAGAACATTGAACAGTTAAATCTCAGAGCTTTCCCTAGATCTTTGCAAGGATTTCCCTTTCATCTTCTGCAAGTAGGAAGACAGTGGTATTGTTTAATTCGCAATCAGAATAAAGTTGTGTTTTTATGACATGCCCTCATTTGGGCAGAGCTTAAACCTAATTTCCGTGCACCTTCCAATCCCTGCTAACCCAAAGATCCACAGGCGTTAGTAAGCCTTAGGATGGCCCTGATCATTAATACATAGTTTTTAATAATAGTTGCTAGCATCTTCTGTAGTCCACTGACTCTCAAATTTATATCTCCAGTCTTGACCCTCCTCTGAATTCTAGACTCACCTATCCGGCTGCCAACTTGACAGAGGTCCACTTGGATATCTAATACATATCTCAGATCCAAGCATTCAAAACTAACTTGATTTTATCCAACAAATAGGCTTTTTCTTCAGTCTTCCCTATCTCAGAAAATGCCACCATCAAGCCAGAAACCAAGAGTGAGCCCCAGTTTTTCTCTCTAACCCACCTCCCAGCCTTGGTAAGTTGTCCTGGTGCTCCTCCCAAATATATTTGCCAAATCCAGCCACTTCTCTCCATTTTCCCTGCGACAACCCCAGCCCAGACTGCCGTCGTCTCTCCCCTGGACAATGCCCGCTTTCTGTGCTTCTCTTGCCCCTACACTCTGCTCTACACTCAGCAACCAGGGTGGTCTTGCTAACTGTATCTGTGGCTCCTCAAACAGTGCCAAGCACATAGAAGGCACTCAAGAAATACGTGATGAATTCACTGAATTGGCCGTTTTTACTTGTAATACATGAAATAAACTTCAACTTTGTTCTTCATCCTTGAAGATTTTCATTGCTCTGTGCCGTGTGGGCATACCTCTGGTCCCTCACTCAACTCAAATGCTGACAGAGTCACCTATACGTGCCAGGCCACGTGCTGAACCACATAAGGAGGAGAGATACCACCCTGCTCTCAGGAACTAGGAGAACAGCCTGGCAGGTCTTCAGCCAAGGTGCTTTGGACCAGACCTGTAGGTTCTGAATATGGAGAATCACTGCCCTCAAATGAGCGGGTGTGAACTTGTGAACTTGCAGGAATGGAATTGTGAAATGAGAGGTATCCATGCCTTTTTCCAGAAAAAGTTAATGAGAAGTGATGAAAATCAATGCCTTCAGTTTTATGAACAAATCATTAGGATTCGATGCAAAAAATACAAATACTCGAGAACTAACAACAATGCGAGATTTAGAAAACTGTTTACTTAGCTAATAAGGAAATCCACTGTGGTGCCTGGGTCTGAAGTAGGAATACTTGTTACAAATATCTCCCTTAAAGATTCAACTTATTTTAAAATGATCCAAACTTGAAGATGATCTTAGTCATCTGAAGTAGACTATGGCATGCAAGTGCTGTATTTCACTTTATTTATTTATGCCTTTTATGTTTTTGGTGTTGGGGAAAAATATAAAACGTTAAGCAGTAGAGGAGAATCCCACCGGGCTGGCTAGCTCTTTGTGTCCCGACAACCAGAGAGATAAGAAAAATGGTGCCACCATGATCAGTCCGGGGTGGGGCAGGTGGGTTATGACGACAGGCCAGCCGGCCTCAGTCAGCCCGGCTGAGCTAGCGTGAACTGAGGTCGGCGGTTATTAATCATCTGTCAAAGTTTGCAGGGCTTTACCAGATAATTATAGCTATAAGTACATTTATATCGCACAAACATGTGGCAAAGCTGCAACGGACTCAAGCCTTAACACAATCTGCAATGACATTTAAACACAACACAGATAAGCGGTAAATCACAAGCAAACACTTTAGAAAATCATGCCATTCATCGCTGCTCGGGCATCTTAGAATTATTTTCTAGATTGTTTGTTTTCATAAACATTTAGAACCTTACAGAGCCTCTGACTACTGTCCCTCCTCCCCCTAATTTCCCAATGAGTTGTAAAAATAGCAGGTATAATCATCCTTTGAAATGAAAGACTGGTTATCGACGCCATCCGTATGAAGACAACCAGAGCGTAATCACAGCGTATTTCATCAAACACACTCCTGAGCGAAAATGTCTCGAGCTGTTCTGAAGAATCGAAATAAATATATAAATAGCTGTGCCTGAGGGATTGCTCTAAAGCCCACAAACCAATAGATGGCATTTTAAAATGAACGCATGAGGCTGCAAATGGCATCCATTTTGCTGTTTGCCAGCATGTAAGTTTACATGCTAGGAAACATTTCTCAACATGAATGAACTGTGAAATTGTCTCCTCCCACCCCACACTCCCCTGAATTGCATTAGATTATGTTAGTCATTTCTGCACCTTCTTGGAGAGGCTGTTAGTGGCCCGAGAGGCAGTGTTGGCTGATGCTGGAGGCAAGGGCCTCAGTGTCTGAGATGGGATTTAAAATATCAGTCAGTATGCTAGTAAGAAACAATGGGAAATATCACACCCATGCCTAAACACGCCAGAGGAAAGCGCTTTGCTGCAAACCTAGACACACAAAGGAATATGATGAGGTGAACCACATATATCTCAATCCCTAGACTGTAAATTTCTCAGGAAAGTGATCACTGTTCTATCCCGCCTCGATCCAGGGTCAAGCACTGCCCTAAGAGTGCAAGTGAATTATTTTACTGTGCAAGGAAAATGTGAATATATGCAGTGTTTTAATTATTTCCATCCTAGAATCAACTTTTCAAAACCCAAATTTACCTGCTTTGTGGATTGCATACTATTTTTAATTCCTAAATTGCACAAAACTAAGAAGGTAATTATGTTCCCGAAATAAAAATATTGCCAGACTAAAATGTAAATGAAAGACTTTGGGGTGCTGGTTGTTGTTAGACCAGTAAAGCGAAATGAAAGTCGACTCTCTAAACATGTACCTGTGTGGATATGAAAATGTGCAGCTTACAAATCTTAGGTCTCCTGAGTAGTTGTGACATTTCAGGAAAGCTAAATGTGGCCATTTCACTCCTAAAACGGACACTGTCACAGCCTCTTGTCAGTGAACTTTGCACGCACACACGCTCCCTGCCCATGTCTTGGTCCTGCAGATTACTCTGAATACCACACATTTAATTCACCAAATCCACAGACCACCTGCTTTTTACGCATTCTGTTCAGAGGCTCCAAATGCTGAACTTTATATCCAGGACCTATGTTAAGAACAAACACAAACAAACAAAAAACCCAAACCCGTTGCCTTCAAGTCAATTCCGACTCATAATAACCCTACAGGACAGAGTAGAGCCACCCCACAGAGTTTCCAAAGAACTGCTGGTGGATTCAAACAGCTGACCTTTCAGTTAGCAGCCACCAGGGCTCCTGCACTCATGTTAGATGCTTGTTTATCCAAGAGAATAGACTTAGAGGGTGTTGCTTTTTTACTTCCCATTTCCTATATTTCTCATATAAACTATCAGTATCCTTCAATTTTAAAAGCTCTGTATTTTGGGGAATGAAGCAGTGGATATTGTTTGTAAGAAATACATATATATATATACATATACACACACACACACACACAAATCTTAAGAGGATCACAGCTGTCAATTTTAAATTAAATTATGTACATTCCATGATTTAATTTACCCCATTTTTATATGATATATGCTTACCTCATAATTGTATCATCTTCTTTATTTACGACCCAATAAATGCCTTCCTGCCAATTCTCCAAACTGCGGGATTTATGAGCCAAGAGTCAACCACATAATCTGTAGGTTTTTGAATAGCTATATAATAATTTTCTAGGAAATCGGTAGATAACCTGCTGGCAAATGGGGCTGATGGAATTCCATTTTTGGCTTTAAATTTGGCTTTTTACTTTGATACGTGAAAATATTAATTAATTTTTCCAAAATTTATGAACTTTTAATGGGTTGTATAAAACACACTGCCTGTTTAGTTGGTGAAAAATCTTATATTCTTTCTTTATGGTATTCTGTCTTTGGGAATCAAAATTTAAGAACATTTAAAGTCTCATACTGCCATATCCAAATATTTACTCGTTGCATTCATTCATTCATCCAGTATATATGAAGTTTGTTTTCTATGTAGGGCAGTGAAATAAAAGCCAGTGGTGTGGCCTTTAGATGGTGGGGCTGGTTTTTGGATGAAAAACCTATAAAGAACCCTCATCAAAGTCACAGAATCATAAAGCTGGAAGCAACCTCAGACAGCATGTAACTCACACCCTTTCTTTTATAGAGAAAGGTGTTCCTGTAATTAAATAAAAGTCTGCAGCGGTCTGGAGGCGTGTCTACCATCCCACACTGGGCTGGTGAAATTAGAAAGGGAACTGGGTAGGTCCCCTTTCTCCCTTCACTGAAGCAGAGGACTCCACTTTCTAACATATCTCACTAACAATCTCATTTGCTTAGACTTCACAACATTTGGAATTTACTGTAATTTGGACCAAAGTTAGATTTCTCATTGCCTTGAAGGTTTACTGATACAGAGAAAAAAGGAGTTTGGTAAGTAAATCTTGATGAGCAGCAAGATCGCAGGAACATATATCCACATAATCAAGAGATGACTCATTTTAAGAATGTTAAAACACCTTTTTATATATACTGAAATTACAATTTCAATTTTGAACTCCTTTTTAAGGAGCCCTGGTGGCACAGTGGTTAAGCAGCTCAGCTGCTAACCAAAAGGTCGGCGCAGGGATGGATTATCCAATAAGGTAAGCACAGTGTTTACCTTGCTTACCATATCAGCTATAGTGAAATTGTTCATTAGTAAGTAAGCACAAGTAAGCCCGTGCTTACCTTGCTTCCTGGGTCATTCACCCATGTCAGGGATTGCAAATTTAAACAGGGGCTTTGATTCCTCAGGAAGGTGCTGTGGGGTTGGGAGAGAATACCTACAAGCAGAGTCTTTGATGTGAAAAACTGTGAAATTGTTCATGACAGATGATCTGGTAAGCAAGGTAAGCACCATGCTTACCTTGCCTATTGGATAATCTGCCCCTGGGTCAGCAGTTTGAACCCAACAACTGCAGCACAGGAGAGAGATCTTGCTCTCTGCTTCCATAAAGATTATAGCTTTGAAAACCCTATCGGGCAGTTCTACTCTGTCCTATAGGGTTGCTATGAGTGAGAACTGACTCACAGCAATGAGTTTATTGTATCTATCAATGATAGCGACAGTTTAGAAGAGATTATTAATAAAGAATGATGACACCACCTCTGTCATGAACACTCTGGGCCCCATGAATAATCCCGTAAGCCATGTAGGTGGTCTTCTGGCAGCCATGTAAATTTTACAAGGCTTGGTCTTCCATTCATTGTTGATTGGATCAGAAATGGATATTTGACCCAAACTAGGCCAATCATATTCTCTCTCCTAGAAATTATGATTTGGAATTCAGACATAGCCTGTCAGTCTTGGTGTGCACCTTGAACTGTAATTTATAAACTCAAGAGCTGTCGGACAGCTATATTCTGCCATATGTGAACTGGGAAACAGAGAAAGCTGGTGCTTAGAGAGCAGAAGGAAGCAGACAGGAGAACACAGCGGAGGTGAACGGTGGAGTGAGGATGCTGCTTGGCTGCCTCTTGAGTTCCATGATATAACCCTGTATTCTTATAAAACAAATCCCTTCCGCCTCTCTCTCTCTTTTTAATACTAGCTAAGTTGTCTTTGTTATATGCAATCAGTCTTAACTCAGATGCTTTGGAATAGATACCACACCCTGGAGTCAAAGCTACAATGCTATTCTTGGTTTTGGTCCACTCCATGGGCAACCCACAGTACAGGAGAGATAACGTGGCAATGAGATGCATTTGGTAACTAAGACCCTGCTGGTGAAGCCCAAGAGGAACCGATTTTTCAAGGTTCCTAGTAAATAATACAGCAACAAAGTGATACTGATTTAGACTGATAAACTGGCTTATGTAAGTGTATTTACCAGAAAAATCATAAGACACTACATTTATTTAAAAACTGGAATCAGATTTGCTTTTCCTATTGTTGTTGTTGGGGCCCTGGTGGTGCTGCGGTTAAACGTTTGTCTGCTAACCAAAAGGTCGGCAGTTCCAATCCACCAGTCACTCCTTGGAAACCCTATGGGGCAGTTCTATTCTGTCCTAAAGGGTTGCTATGAGTTGGAATAGTTTCGACAGCAGCGAGTTTGGTTTTTGGAGTTTTTATTCTTGTTAGCTGCCGTTGAGTCAGTTCCAACTCACAGTGTGCCTACGTACAACAGAACAAAACACTGTCTGGTCCTGCACCATCCTCACAAGTTGCTAAGCTTGAGCCCATTGTTGCAGCCACTGTGTCAATTCTTCTTCAGTCTTCCTTAATCACTGTCCAGTTTTCACATGCATATGAGGTGACTGAAAATACCATGGCTTGGGTCAGGTTCATCTTAGTCCTCAAAATGACATGTTTGCTTTTTAATACTTTAAAGAGGTCTTTTGCAGCACATTTTCCCAATACACTGTGTCATTTGATTTCCTGACTGCTGCTTCCATAGGTGTTGACTGTGGATCCAAGTAAAATGAAATCCACGACAACATCAATATTTTCTCTGTTTATCATGATGCTGCTTATTGGTCCAGCTGTGAGGATTCTTGTTTTCTTTATCAGTAAGTGCTTCAAGTCTTCTTCACCTTCACAAGCAAGGTTGTGTTATACATATGTCACAGGCTGTTAATGAGTCTTCCTCTAATCCTGATGCCACGTTCTTCTTCTATAGGCTGGCTTCTCAGATTTGCTCAGCATACAGATTGAGTAAGTATGGTGAAAGGATATAATCTTGACATACACCTTTCCTGATTTTAAACCACTAGGATCCCCTTGGAAACCCTGGTGGTGTAGTGGTTAAGTGCTACGGCTGCTCTCCTTGTTCTGTTCTAATGACTGCCTCTTGTTCTGTATACGAATTCCTCGTGAGCACAATTCACTGTTCTGGAATTCCCTTTCTTTGCAATGTTATCCATAATTTGTTATGATCCACACAGTCGAATGCCTTTGCATAGCCAATAAAACACAGGTAAACATCTTTCTGGTATTTTCTGCCTTCAGCCAAGATCCACCTGACATCAGCAATGATATCCCTCGTTCCACATTCTCTTCTGAATCTGGCTTAAATTTCTGGCAGTTCCCTGTCGAAGTACTGCTGCAACTGTTTTTGAATTATCTTCAGAAAAATTTTACTTGCAGGTAATATAACTGATATTGTTAGATAATTTCTGCATTGTATTGGATCACCTTTCTTTGGAAAGGCACAAATACAGATCTTATCCAGTTGGTTGGCTATGAAGCTGTCTTCCAAATTTCTTGGCATAGACGAGTGAGCAAAGTGTTGCATGTGTTTGTTGAAACATCTCAATTGGTATTCCGTCAATTCCTGGAGCCTTCTTTTTAGCCAATGCCTTTAGTGCAGCTTGGACTTCTTCCTTCAGTGCTATCAATTCTTGTCATATGCTGTCTCCTGAAATGGTTGAATGTTGACCAGTTCTTTTTGGTACAATGGCTCTTCTTTCCATCTTCTTTTGATGCTTCCTAGGTTTTTCAATATTTTGCCCACAGAATCCTTCAATATTGCAACTCGAGGGCTGAAGTTTTTCTTCAGTTCTTTCAGCTTGAGAAATGCCAAGTGTGTTAGTCCCTTTTGGTTTTCTAACTCCAGGTCTTTGTGCATGTCATTATAATACTTGGTCTTCTCAAGAAATTTTCTGTTCAGCTCTTTTATGTGATCATTTCTCCCTTCTGCTTACCTACTCTACATTCAAGAACAAGTTTCAGAGTCTCTTCTAACATCTATTTTGGTCTTTTCTCTTTCTTGTCTTTTTAATGACCTCTTGCTTTCTTCATGTATGATGTCCTTGATGTCATCCCACAACTTGTCTGATCTTTGGTCAGTAGTGTTCAATGTATCAAATCTGTTCCTGAGATAGCCTCTCATTTTGGGTGAGATATATTCAAGGTCATATTTTGGCTCTCATGGACTTATTTTTTTTCAGCTTCAGCTTGAATATGAGCAATTGATGGTCTGTCCCGCAATCGGCCCCTGGCCTTGTTCTGAACGATGATATTGAGCTTCTTCATCATTCCCTTTCCACAGATGTAGTCAATTTAATGCCTGTGTATTCCATCTGGTCCATGTGTGTAGTTGCTGTTTATGTTGAAAAAAATGTATTTGCAGTGAATAAGTTGTTGGTCTTGCAAAATTCTATCATGCGATCTCTGACATCATTTCTATCACAAAGGCCATATATTACAGCTACTGATCCTTCTTCTTTGTTTCCAACTTTGGCATTCCAATTGCCAGTAATTATCAATTCATCTTGGTTGTATGTTTGATCAATTTCAAACTGCAGAAGTTGGTAAAAAATCTTCAATTTCTTCATCTTTGGCATTAGTGGTTGGTGTGTAAATTTGAATAATGGTTGTATTAACTGGTATCCCTTGTAGGTACATGGACACTGTCTTATTACTGACAGCATTGTACTTCAGGATAGATCTTGAAATGCTCTTTTCTTAAGGAGTCCTAAATATTGCTTTTCCTAAACAGTCTGCAATAACGAAATTGTTCTATACTGGCGAATTACTCAGATGCTAATGACATTTTCGAAGTAACAAAAGTTTTGAAATTACAATAAAAATATCCATTTAAATGCATATAAGCCATTTTGATCAATATAAAGGCACAGGTTATGTAAAAAAGATTTAGACAGAAAATGTACAATACTTCAAATGCAACAGAATAATAATGAATATAACTAACACTTAAAGAGAGCTGACCATGTGCTGGGAACTGTGCTAAGAGTTTTCCATGCATTAGCTCATTTGAGCCTCACAAAAGCACCATGAGGTAATTACTATCTCTACCTATAGATGAAAATAAAGAAAACTGAATTATTCTGAGTTAAATGACTCGCTCAAAGTCCCAAAGCTAGTAAGAAGTAGAGATGCTATTTAAATATAGGTAGGCTGTTAACAAAAAAGCCCTGGTGGTGCAGTGTTAAAGTGCTCGGCTGCTAACTGAAAGGTTATTGCTTTGAACCCACCAGCTGCTTCTCAGGACAAAGGTGTGGCATGGCAGTCTGATTCTGTGAGGATTTATAGCCTTGGAATAGCTACGGGGCAGTTCTACTTTGTTCTATAGGGTCTCTGTGAGTCAGAATTGACTCAACAACAACAGGTTAGCCTGTTAACTCGGAGTCTCTGGGTGGCGCAAAGGTTAAGCGCTTGATTACTAGCTGAAAGGCTGGCAGTTCAGACCTACCCAGAAGCTCCTGGGAAGACAGGCCTGGCGATCTGCTTCTGAAAGGTGACAGCCTTGAAAACCCTGTGGAGCACAACTCTTCTCTGTACACATGGAGATGCCAGGACTCCATGAATCTCTGTACACAGGGAGATGCCAGGACTCCATGAATCTCTGTACACATGCAGATGCCAGGACTACATGAGTCTGAATTGACAGGATGGCAACTAACAACGTGCCCATTAACTACTACAGCACAGTCAGAAGGAGAAGAGTAGACTGAACTAAAGCTTCAGAGGAAAAAACTTTGGAAGCTTTTTAGAAGTTTTGGGAAACCAGTTCATGAAATCAAGAGAAATGCACATTGAATCTTCTAAATAACCCTTTTTTTAAAAAAGACTATTTATGTTATTCATGGTTCTTACCGGGGGTTAGAAGGAGAGGGTGGATTCATTTCTTTCTGATAGTGACGACCTTGGTTGACGGGCTGCAAGACAATGAAAACATTTGTGAGTTTTAATGTAGCACAATCCTCCTTACACATACCTTCATCCAAACTCTCATTCCTGGTGCTTTCTCCTGAGCAACAATCCACAAGAAGGGGCTGGGTTTACAGAACAAAGGCTCGCTGGGAGATGCAGCAAATAAAGAGGGGTGAATGAGAAAAAACAGGAGTTATTTTAACGGCCAGTCACTGGACTCAAGAGCATCTGTGATGTAATAAAAATTCACGTGTTAGAATCCTCCTCTCTGTGGAATTTCTATGCTGTTAACATTGCTTGATATTTCCAGATACAGCAAAACAAAACAAGACATTCCGTGGAACTAATGCTGTGTAGCAAGTGTCAACAGTATCCCAGAGACTCAGAGATACAGAAAATGTATTCATGTCTCAATGTTAGTAAGCGCACAAGGGTCACTTCCATTACCATTAACGAGAGTTACACATGTAAATCTCAGGCCAAGATGGTGATTTTCCCCAATTATATAATAAAACCTCAGGCATTAATCAACGAACTGAAAAAGGTGACAGCATTACCTAATACAAATGTGAGATCGCAATTATTCTCCTCAACAAGAAACCTTTAAGCTGCTATTTAAAAATACAGTGAAACAACGACATCCCACGTAGCCTTAAACACTTGCCTCCGATAGAACTTAATTTTTTTCCTTTGCTCTGTGAAGGGAGAAATTCCTCATATCTGACACAAATTCTCTTTTTGAATATCAGCTCAAAGTATTTTTTTATGTAGTTAACAACCATGTAACTCTAACATGAAAATAATTTTTAATATTCTCATTTTTAATTCTATTTATTGCATGTTGGAATTTGGTATACATTTTGGAATTGTACTCAAAGGACTTCAGTTACTTCCTTACCCAATGGGGTTGGTGTTAAGGCTTTCTTAAAATAAGGAATATGTACACAAGCAGGAAAGCAGTGTAGCATTCCTGCTTGTGTACATATTCCTTATTTTCCTCATATTCCTTATTTAACAAGCCCTAAAATATTAATGATATGGGTGATGGGAATTCTTCAGAGTAAACTGTCTTCCTCTATAAATAATCTCTTGGAAGCATTCCTTTAATTTAAATCAAACACCCTGTCTGATAATCACAGTCACTTAGCTTGACTACCTGTGATGCACCAGGAATTTAAATGTGCTCAGATACTTTGGTAATTGAACCAATATCAATGCATCACCATTTCAGTAATAAGAAACAACAGCTGGGAGAACAGTGGAGGGAAAAACATGTCATAAGACATATTTGATCTCACTAGAGAAATAAGACTTGCAGTAATTTGCAAGTGAAATTTAGTTCTATGATTTAAGGCTATATTATTTCACGGCAAAAAAGAAATTAGCAAGCAAAGGGCCTAACAGGTTCTCTAGACCAACTCACACTGGTGCAGAAATACTCCCAATAATGAATTCATTGGTATTCTTCCAGTATTTCAGCTGTACTCAGGCCTCCACTGAATGGATCTCCGCCTACTTATTTTCAGAGGCATTTCTACAACTCTCTAAGCACCACAGTCCTGATATTCGGCCAAATTTCCATTTTCTTAATATTATACCATTAATTTTAGTTATAGCCATCTAATTCTATTTATTCCCAATGACTCTCTACATCCCTTGGAGAACAGAATGGTTACAGATTCCTATCTGTCAGTGACTCAGCTGTCACTCAGGCACACCACACAGACTGGCACCTTTTCATCATTGATCATGTTTTTATAAAGCAGATTCAATGATACAAAGAGTAAAAAATTAAGAAGACAATTGAAATATTCACATCACCCTCATTTTTAAGTGTTAGGAAAAAAAAAAAAAACGGAAAGGTGAACTGAAAAATTCAGTTAATACCTAGCTCCCTAACTTACTTTTTACTTTTGAACACTAGCTCTCAGGTTATTACCAAAAATCATTACATTTAAAACGCCATATATAATAACCAAATTAAATAACAGCATGACGAGGCAGACCCTCCTGACTTGTAAGTGTAAAGAAATCCTGCGAATGACTCCTGTTTTGGAGTGGGTGCCAGACAAAAGTGGGTGGCTCCCGATTCCCTTTCTCCATATATGTCTCCCAATTTCATAGGCAGGCTCAGGGCAGGAAAGGATTGTGGCAATGATGCAGCTGAAAAACTCCTTCAAGACATTTCGGCTCCCAGAAGTTTGCTTTGATGCTTTGAAAGGCCAGAGCTTTCACGTGGGCAAGGTCTCCCTGGTTTCCTCAATGCACATCAGAAAGAATGAGAATGTGCCTGATAGTTTCTAAAAGCCCTGTGAACACAGGGGGACCCATGTGACCAGCTGTCTGGAGCCAGATGTCCCCATCCACAAATGGATATGCTTCTACACACACGCAGCAGTAAACCTATTTCTAGGTAGCTAACGTTAACGTTCTGTGAACGAGTAAGAACAAAACAAAACAGAAAAATAAATAAAATTTAATACTTTCCACTCGGTTGTGGAATTCAGCCACATCTACATAATTCCACAAGAAGAGGCAAAAGGGATGGCCTTTTGATCTACGAATAACTACGACAATAACAGTAATAGCAGTAACTGATATTTATTGAGCGCTTACTCTGTGAGAAATTCCTCACAGATGTTATCTCATTTGATCCTCACAGGAATCCTAGGAAACAGACAGGATTAACAACTTCATCTAACAGAAGAGGAAATTCAGATTCCAGGTGTTAACCCAAGGTTATGCCAGCCAGGGAAGAGTGAGGCCGGATTTTGAACCCAGGCAGTCTGACTCCACAGTTCACCCTCTAACCACTACATCACAGTGTTTCATACAGCTAGGGAACTCACCTAGAGTGGTGAATTCCTAAGGTTTTGAATAACAAGCACGACGAAATCAGTTCAGTTTATGGCAGGAACAGTAATAATAAGAGTCTTGAAATACATTTATTTGAAATATATGACTAGACCCTTACCATAAATTAAATTCATTTGATTTCATTCTCATGTCATCATTACATATTTAAAATTAAAGAAAATAAGTTTTGCTACTTTTCTAAATTTTGAGCGGACACAAGACATACTAGGCGGTACTCTGAGAGTAAGGGAAGTTATTTCACGGGTGACTTGCAGAGTCACTAAACACAGGGCAACTCGCACATCTCAGTATCCCCTTCTGACGGCCCAGGTACCACACTGGCTGGGACCACTTTCCATCCATCATGTCTGCAGCTGTGTAGGAACAGCTGCTCGTCTGATTTACCTGCAGCTTAGCCTGATCAACTCCTACCTTTATGGCTCAGGAGGATTGAAAGGAAACCCATTACGCCCAAAGAGACCTGAGAAGTTAATGAATCAGTGGATCAGAAAAAAATTAATACCTATTAACTATGAAGAGCCTAAAATGGCAACATATCATATACTGGGGACACAGCATCCAGAAATGGTCACGTAAAACGCTGACAGGCTGTTGAGCAAAGAAATGGAGCAGGTTTTAGAAACTGGGGAACTCGTCCTTTTGGTGGCGCTGTTGTTATACACTAGTGCCAGGAAAAGGGCCCTCAGGGACTATCCCACCACTGAGCAGAAGCAGCTTTGCTTTTTTTCTGTGACCAAGCTGCCAGAAATTTTGAGATGAGGGAGAGAAGTGAAGGCTAAATAAAAGAAAGAAAAAATAAATAAATAAAAGAACAGGGGATAAAATAATCCTGCCACCTTAAAAAGTAAATACAATATTTCTGTGTTGTTACATCAAAACTAGGAAAATAACAATAATGTTTCAAGGTTAATCAAGACCATAAATAACTTGTCTGAGAATCTCACCATATGATTACAATGTTATTAGGTGCATCTTGCCTGGTTTTCCTCCAAATCTTATGCTCTGCAATGCGCCATGTTGATGGATGCACGCGGGGAGCTTGCTTTTCTTGCTTTTTTTTGCAAGCTGAAGAGACTTCCGTGCTTTGAGATTAAATATGAGATTAGGTTATGGGAATTCTTAACCGAAGGAATGATGGCTTTGGGGCATTTGCTCACTGAGTATCAAACACATTAGACATGTTTTTTTTGAACCTAGGTTAGAGGCAGGACGGAGACATAAGGAAATGCTAAGAGTTTGTTTGCAAACCTCTGGGTGGGCGGTGTCAGTCTGGGTTTCAACAGTTAAGAACCTATCAAAACAAGTAACACAGCCCTCAGTGGTCTTAAAGAGGGAAAATGTTCTAGAAACCTTTCCTGATTATTCAAGTGATCCTTTGAGGAGAATAAGCTTGCAGGGGAGAGGGGAGCAGCAGTTCCCAGTTAGCCTGAGCCCATTCTGCCAGACATTGGGCACAGACATAGCAAGCACTCATTTAACCCTCGCAATACCAGGAAGAGGAAGGCCCTTCAACGAGGCCCATCTTACAGTTGGTCATGCCAGGAAACAACAGCTGGGATATGAGCCCAGGTTGGCTGAGTCTACAGCTCGTATTCTCTGGTCTCCATATGAAGCAGTGTCCATTAAATACCTCTTCTTTTCCTTAAAAAGCACACATACACACTCACACCCCCGCCACCAGACATGGCTTCATGCTGTTGTCAATCAAAATCCCTCACCAAAATTAAATTCACTTAAAAATACATTATAACCAACTCCTAGCTGCTTCATGAGCAGCCTAGAGCGCAGTTGTTGAATAAATCTCATGAGGGCTACTCCTAACAGAAACTCTCCAAAATTGATTACTTGTAGCCTGGTTTCCACAGAAGTTGTAAAGTATTGTTTTAATTGAATTTGGTTCTAAGTTAGAAACTTTGAAAAATTTGTCTGTCAAAGGCTAATGGATTTCTCGGTGGGCTTGATTTATTTAGCAAGAGATGCCTACAAAAGCCAATTTGCTATGAGAAATATGGTTACATTTAATTACACCTTTAAATGACTAATTTATTATGTCTAAACACTTTTTAAGCAGTACATATTACTCTGAACTGTACAGATGCTGAAGAAAGCTAAGGAATTAAAGCTTGCAGTAAACACAATAGATTTTGCTAAAGACTTGCATTTTACTCGGCATGGGTTTGCTGGTTTCAGACTGCAATGTGTGTGAAGCTGTTAGGTAAAGACGCTAAACTGAATGTGACCTGCCTAAATCTCCTTTTCTCACTACTGGTCTTCAGGCCCTGCCTAGAGGGAGATTTTTCCTTTGCGTGCATATTTAATATCCATTTATCAAATATTGAATATAAAATATTTCTTGTATTATACAGGATCTACTTAAGCAAAGCAAAGTTGATGTTTATTTTGGAATTTTGACCAATATTACCTTATTTTAGGGTAAAAAAGGAATTTAAAAAATATTGATTGATTCATTCAACCAATGACTGACAACCAGCAGTAGTTGAGTGTTGACCTCCTGCTGGGCTCTGTGCTTAGCTTGGAAGGTACAGAGAAGGCTGAGGCATGGTCCTGTCATCAAGGAGCTCACAGTTAGGTCTGGGTGACCTTGACAAAAACAGTTATTTGATATGGTAAATGCTACAGTAAGGCTCACTGAAGATAATGGGAACCTAGAGAAGGAATAATTCTGTTCAGGGTGGGCTGAGGTTTGGGGAGGGTTTCATGAAGCAGTGACATTTGTGTTGTACAAGTAGGGTTGTTCTAGGTTGAGAAGGGAGATGGAGGGGCACTCCAGGTAAAGTAAAGTTCTGGAGCAATGGCATGATCTGAAAAAAAGGGCATGGCTCAGCTAGTGATGGGCAAGTTGCACGGTGTAGTTAAGGTATACAGTAGTTCTACTTCACATCCAGAATGCTCCTTAGAAGTGAGGATGGCAAGACTACCCCCCACCCCAAAGACTTAATTCTCCTTTTCAGAGCCTGAAATTCCTTTTTCCCTCTTGTCTACCTGGTAAACTTGCACTCATTCTTAAATTCTAGCTTAACTGTTGCCCTCTCTGTAAAAGTATCCCTGAAACCAATTGTCGTCATGTGCTGTTGAGTCAGTTCTGACTCATAGTGACCCTGTAGAACAGAGCAGAACTTCCCTATAGGGTTTCCTAGGCTGTAATCTTTATGAGAGCAGATTGCCAGGTCTTTTCTCCTGTGGAGTGGCTGGTGGAAACCAATAGGTAGAATTGATTTCTCACTCTCTACTATTCTGATAACTATTCTATTATCACTTACTAACCTGAGTTAGAGTGAGCTGTTTACTTCTCTGTTTCCCTCCAAACAGTGAGCATCTCAAGACTGGGTAGCACCTTATTTGTATCCTCACCACTCAGCACAGTCCATAGCATATTGTAGAACTCAAATAAAATATGTGTGGGATGAATTCATGGGAGACACACAAGCAAACTTGGTAACAGAGTGTGTAGAAACTTATCATGGAGATGTTCCTAGCTCCAGCGGCAGAAAGAAAGGCATGTCCTTCCCAATGAGGCCTGGGGAAGGGCTACAGAGACTTCAGAGCTAAGCTTTGAGGGATAATCCGGTACAAAGATAGGTACACAGTGCGTTTAAAGAATTACATCTGGACTAACGCATGGAGTGAAAGGTGGGCAGCAATGAGAGATGAGGCTGGAGGGAGGGGGCAGGTCCCAGATCATGAGGGGCCCTGTATGTCAAACTAAGGAGACAACGGGGAATCACTGAAGGGCTTAAAGCAGGGAGGAAAGAAGGTCAGATCTGGGCTTCAGAAAGCTCACTAAGGGTAACAATAATAATGGTAACTAACCTTTATTTATTAGATGCTTATTTATGTTTCAGACACAGTGCCATGTATTTTACAAGGTCATGGCTTCAACTTGGCAGTTGGACTTCAGAGTGTTTGCTCCTAACCACCAGGCTATAGTGCTTGGATGGGAGGCACAGAGGTGTCAGGAGACTGTTAAAGGAGTCTGAATGAAAAATAAAGTGTCAGGCCTGTGGCCTCAGGTAGGGAAGGCTAAGAGAAATAAAGCAGAGAATTCTCAGGATTTGGAGATCAACTAGATACGGGGATTGAAGGAGTGGGAGATGTGAAGGTATCTTCCAAATTTCTGGCTCGAATACCAGGGTGGGCAGTGGCGCCACTCACTGAAATACAGGGGAGGAGGGTGGTAAAGAGGAAAGACATGAGTTCAGATTAGGCATGTGGAGTCTGCAGTGGCCCTGGGAAACCCAGGTAAAGATGCCCAGTAGAATTCAGAATTCAAGAGAGAACTTGAGTTCTTGAATTTGAATATTTTATTGGATGAAGGAATGAATGTTCTATCAAGGAAATTATGGAGAGCTAAGAGAGTACTGGCTGTGTGCAAAGGGACCTGGAGTTGATGACATTTTTGAGATTGTTCACTCTCCAGTGGTATTTTCAGAGTATGGAACAACTGATAATACTAAACATTTCTGAATAATTTTGAATACTTTAGAAATACTCGGGTCTATGCTCTCATTTCTTTTCATAGATGCCTTAAACTATGATTATTTTCAGGATATTAATATTAAAATAATGTTCTGTTAAGACCCTTCAGTTCTCAAAGGATGGTGAATATATTTGAGCAATACCTAACTCATTTTTGAAATATCACTGTGATAAACAAAATGATGAGTTCATTTCTTCTTTTTCACTGTCCCTGTACAACATCTAAAGAGAAAATCATGTGCTCTCAGAGAGATCACGATGGTGCTTGTAAATTGCTCTATTTAAACTCTATATCAGCAACGAGATGCAGAGTTCATTAAGGAATGCAATTTTCCATTTGGTGATATTTCCAATTTTGGAATAGATCAAATTTGATGCAATACTAAACATAATATCTTATGAATACAAAGGTAGGTTTCTCAATATTTTCTGTCTAAAAAAAAATTTTTTTTTAAATCTCTCGTTTGGTAAAAGAGAGGGGCTATTGAGTTCATTGCCAATGGTGTTATTTTTGGCTGTATACTTTTAGAGTAGAATAGTTGTCATGCAGGAGACCTCAGTCCTTGCCAGAACAGGACAGTGATGAGAACGCGGTATCCAGGGCAACCAAGAGTTCAGGCTTTTCAGTCCACAAATAATCATTCCTCAGCTTGCCCTTTGTAATGTTGGTCTCTGAGCTACTTCATGACAGAATGAGCTCGATCAGGAGGCCACCGTTCTCTTTCTTGCTTGTGGTTTAAATGACTGCTGAGGAATATTTGTTAGCAAAGGCAATGTTTCAACTCCGATGCAAATAGCATTGGCAAAAATCTGCAACTGACTCTTGTGTTCTTAGCTCTGGCTATGAGAGTACTCTGAGTAACTGGAACACAGGGATGGGTGGATACTCGTTGGCACCAAGGCTGCTTGAGGCCATATGTATGCTTGATAGTTTTGTGAAATAAGTACAATTAATGTGAGAGAAACCTGGGGAATGAGTAAGGAGGGGAGGGGGGATAAAGAATACTAATGAAAAATTATTATTTTTTTCTTTATATCTCCTTACAGCCAATTTGAATTCTTCTTTTACCCTGAAGACTTGTAAGCTCTCTCCAGAGCACAGAAATCTCACCTTCCACTGGATACCTGTAGTGCTCATTTGACAATTGAGTCACATATCAAGAAGTCACATATCATGGTGGTTGGGAGCTCAGACTTGGTGTTAGACAATGCTATATCTGGATCACTTTATTAAGGAGCCTCAGGTTTCTCATCTGAAAAATGGGCTCTAATAGTGCTTACCACACAGAATAGCTATGAGGAGTAAATTAGGTAACACATGTAAAGCACTAAATGCCAGGGCCTGTGAGATTTCCAAGACCTACAAAAATGTTAGAGACTTGGAAAAAGTTGGCTTTAAGATACAAAAAGAAAACTGCAAAATCAAAATTAATAAATGTTTAAATACCTAAAATATAACTTGTTCCATTGTCAACTGCGTATTAACTTTTATGTAGTTATATATAAGCATGAGTCAAAGTAACACAATTCTAAAGATCCTTTCAAAAACTGTACAGCAAAAAAGCTATATTTACTGTTGGATAAAAGTATATTTTAATGTTTGCTATGGCACTGAATGTGGCCTATAAGTAAACATTCCTTGGGCCTACGGAGCTTTTAAAATGACTCTAAGTACTTAAAAAATGGTAGTAATAATTACCATTACCTTAATAATCATCGGAAACCCGGCTGGCTTGGTGGTTAAGTGCTATAGCTGCTAACCAAAAGGTCAGCAGTTCGAACCCACCAGGCACTCCTTGGAAACTCTATGTGGCAGTTCTACTCTGTCCTATAGGGTTCATTATCAGTTGGAATCGACTCGACAGCAATGATTTTTTTTTTTTTAATAATAATGATATCATAATTCTCTGTGACATTTCCTGTACTATACCAGACTGTTTATGCTTTGACTTTCCAATTAAACCATAAGAGTCTTGAGGACAGTATTGTAGAGAAGGGACTGACCTGACCAGGTGTAGAAACTTGGTCTCAGACTTCCATTTCTTCACCTGAAGAGCGGAAGACTCAGAGCTGCTCCAACTCCTCTGCCAGGTGGCAGTGAGGATTATGAACCATATTTAAAATGCTCTAACTCTGCAAACACGCGGGAATATATGTCTCTGAAGCACCCACAGCACCTGGCACGGCCCCTTAAGCCCATGGAGGTGTCCATAAACATCTGGTGACTTCTGTAGAAAGTTCTTTTCTCTCCTGATAGCTAAGCAATACTTAGTGTATTTATAGTCTTTTCCTTTCTGTTTGTTCATTCATTATTTAACAATAAGCCCCCTCTCTGTGTTGGGGCCTGTGCTAGGAGATGGGGATACAATGGGATAGCCAGAGCCTATGGTAAAATCATTCTTTTTTTTCTTCCCGTATATGGTTTTGTACATCACCATATTGCTAACATACATCTTCTGGAGGTAAATAAAAACATTTAGGAAAAGACAATGTCACCTCCTAATTTCTGTCCCCAGTTCTAAAACACGGTCTCTGGATGGGCTCTGAATGTTTCTCTGGGGAGTATTCTCATTTTGGTCCTGGTTTTCCCAGTTGAGGCTGGGCTTTGTTAGAAAGACGCTTGCTCCTCCCCAAGGCAATAAAGCAAAGATGCAATGCCTGGCACTCACAGGTGGCAGGCAGGAGTTCCAGGTGGCTGTGTCGTCACTGCTGGTGCTTATGCTGACATTACAGTTGTCAACCTGAGATGCACTCAGGCCATGGGAAGCCCCAGTCTCCTCCAATTCTTCATTCTGCTGCCGCCGTAGGCTTGCCAGCATCTCCAACTCGGATTCACTCATCTGGCTGGGCTGATAGTTTCTACAGTCATATTCCTGACCAGGAGGGAAGAAAATGACAGTGCAAAGGTCACTTGGCCTTTCTTAATTTCATGGGCTACCATCAAATGCCACCCCTCTGCCTTAACCCTTTCCACAGCTCCCCACTGACACAGGCTCAGATCCTTAACATGCCATCAAGTGTCCCCTACTCAACTTGCCCCTTTTTCATCTTGTTCCTTTTGCTCCTGAAATGGCAGCCATACTGTCCTTTATTAAGGTCCTCTGAAACATGAAACTTGTGTCTGCCTTAGTTCCTGTGCATGTATTAGTCCCTGTGCGCTGCATTCTAGCTGAGTCCTCAGTTCCTGGTATGTACTAGTCCCTGTGTGCTGTGTTCCAGCTGAGCCCTTAGTTCCTGTGCGCATACTAGTCCCTGTACGCTGTGTTCCAGCTGAGCCCTTAGTTCCTGTGCACGTACTTGTCCCTGTGCGCTGCATTCTAGCTGAGCCCTTAGTTCCTATGCACGTACTAGTCCCTGTGCGCTGTGTTCTATCTAGCTGAGCCCTTAGTTCCTGGTATGTACTAGTCCCTGCACGCTGTGTTCTAGCTGAGCCCTTAGTTCCTGTGCATGTACTAGTCCCTGTGTGCTGCATTCTAGCTGAGCCCTTAGTTCCTGTGCATATACTTGTCCCTGTACACTGTGTTCCAGCTGAGTCCTTAGTTCTGGTATGTACTAGTCCCTGGGCGCTGTGTTCTAGCTGAGCCCTTAGTTCCTGTGCACGTACTAGTCCTCGTGCGCTGTGTTCCAGCTGAGCCCTTAGTTCCTGTGCACGTACTTGTCCCTGTGCGCTGTGTTCCAGCTGAGCCCTTAGTTCCTGTGCATGTACTAGTCCTCGTGCGCTGTGTTCCAGCTGAACCCTTAGTTCCTGTGCACGTACTAGTCCCTGTGTGCTGTGTTCTAGCTGAGCCCTTAGTTCCTGTACACGTTACTAGTACCTGGGTGCTGTGTTCTAGCTGAGTCCTCAGTTCCTGGTATGTACTAGTCCCTGTGTGCTGTGTTCCACCTGAACCCTTAGTTCCTGTGCACATACTAGTCCCTGTGTGCTGTGTTCTAGCTGAGCCCTTAGTTCCTGTACATGTACTAGTACCTGGATGCTGTGTTCTAGCTGAGTCCTCAGTTCCTGGTATGTACCAGTCCCTGTGTGCTGCGTTCCAGCTGAGCCCTTAGTTCCTGTGCACATACTAGTCCCTATACACTGTGTTCCAGCTGAGCCCTTAGTTCCTGTGCACGTACTAGTTCCTGTGTGCTGTGTTCCAGTTGAGCCCTTAGTTCCTGTGCATGTACTAGTCCCTGTGCACTGTTTTCCAGCTGAGTCCTTAGTTCCTGTGTATGTACTAGTCCCTGTGTGCTGTGTTCTACCTAAGTCCCAGCCATCCTTCATGTTCCATATTATGTGTCACTCCCTCAAACTGGGTCATCCCTCTAGCATGTGCTCTCAGAGAATCCTAAGGTTTTCATTTTTAGCATTTATCATAATTAAAAACCACTGCTGTTGAGTCGATTCCAACTCACAGAGACCCTATAGGACAGAGTAGAACTGCCCCGTAGAGTTTCCAAGGAGCGCCTGGTGGATTCAAACTACCGATCTTTTGGTTAGCAACCATAGCCCTTAAACACTACGCCACCAGGGTTTCCTAAATTACAGGTATGTAATTGTTTTTGGTGTTCACAGGTGGACTATCAGTTCCATACAGGCAGGCACTAGGACTGTCTTATTCCCTTTGTACTTCTCATGACTGGAGCCTAGTAGGTGCTCAACCAGCCATTTGCGGACTGAGTAAATAAGCAAAAATTCTAAACAGCTTTAAAAAGAAATCATTTTCTATTAAAAAAATCCCAGTTTATAAGGGAGCTGATGGATTTCATCATGAATATTATGACTGAATGCATTCAATTTACAGAAAGATGGAGAATGACAAATGCTGTTAAAAGCCATCAAACAAAATGTTAAGATGGGAACTTGTGAGGTCTGAAAGCCAGAAAGACTCGCAGCTACAGTAAATACCTATACTGATGTGGACTATACTACAGATGCAATATGTCAGGCATACATTTCTTTCAAGACCACTACTACAAATCATCATCTTTAAAGGCTAATATAAATATTCTTTCAATGTACAGGGCAGAAATTGACACACGGAATTTCCCAAACCTTTTCTTCCCTTTCTCTATGGCCAAAGACAAACACGGTAGCAAATGCTAATAACAACATTATTAAAGTATTGTCATATATGAGCAGTGTGACTGATACCCAAGACTGGTATGCAATTTAAAAGCAATCTGAAATTTTAGTGCACATCTGTAAACAATGGTTGTGCTCAAAAAGGTTTTTCTTTGCAAGACACACTGGAACTTTTTAGATATTCAAGCCTCCACATGTATTTTCTTGGAGCAGCCTTTGAGACAGCCACTGTCTTCTTATACCTCACAGGGATTTAAAAAGTTAAGAAAATAGAATTTTGAAAAAAAAATTCTTGGCAGTCCTGTGACATTAAAAGCTGTTTAATAAAGCATTATCATCATCATAATTTGGGGGTTATGGAAGCTTGTTATCTAATAATGGGAGGTGGAGATTTTCTGGAAAGTTGCCAATGGAAACTCATTTAAATCCTTATAGTTAATGGTGCCAGCAGCCTGACACCCTGAGAGGCAATGTAATCTCTAAGAGAAGATTTCGTGAGTGTTTAATATGTTTTGAGACTGACAATGGAGTTTTGGGGGCAAAACAGTTATGACAAGAAGATAAAATTTATAATCCAAAAAAATTTAAGAAAAAAAGGAAACGGAAATTATTTAAATTCAAAAGAAGTAGCTGGGAGGGTGACAAACACATGAAAAGATACTCAATGTAATTAGTCATTAGAGAAATGCAAATCAAAACCACAATGAGATACCACTATAAACCTGTTGCTGTTGGGTAGATTCTAACTCATAGCAACACTACAGGGCAAAGTAGAACTGCCCCATATGGTTTCTAAGAAGCACCTGGTAGATCCGAACTGCCAACCTTTTGGTTAGCAGCCATAGCTTTTAGCCACTATGATGCCAGGGTTTCCACTATATACCCACTAAATGGCCAAAATAAAAAGAGACAATAATAAATGTGAGCAAGAGTGTAGAGAAACTGGAACTCTCATACATTGCAGGTGGGATTGTAAAATGGTGCAGTCATTTGGAAAACAGTCTGTCAACTCCTCAAAAAGCTAACTATAGGTTACCATGTACCCCAGCCATTCCACTCCTAGGTATATACCCAAGGGAAATGAAACATATATCCACATAGAAACTTGTACAGGAATGTTCATAGCAACATTAATCATAATATACAAAAAGTGAAAAAAGCCTGAATGTCCATCAGCTGACAAATGGATTAAAAAAGGTAGTCTATACATACAATGGAATATTATTCGGCCATAAAAAGAAACGAAGTACTGATACATGCTACAGCATGGATAAACCTTGAAGACATTCTAAGTGCAAGGAGCCAGACACAAAAGGCCACATACTGTCTGATTCCATTATATGAAATGTCCAGAGTAGGCGAATCCATAGACACAGAGAGTAGACTGGTGGTTGCCAGAGGCTGGGTGTACGGAGGAATGAAGAGTGACTGCTAATTAGTGCAGGGTTTCTTTCCAGGGTGATGAAGATGTTCTGAAATTAGATAGTAGTGATGGTTGTATAACCTTGTGAATATGCTAAGAACTAACAAATCGTATATATTAGAAGATTGTCTTTCGTAAACAACCTCTAGGGTGAATCTATCCCTGTTAGGAGACTGCCAAGTTGGCAATCAATACATGTACTCCCTGTTATTATTCTTCCTCTTATTTTCTCCGCTCCCCTCCTTCCAGTCATTTATCCATTCTGTACTACACTATGAGCTGGGAGCACAAAGAAAATAAGACACATCTCTGACCTCATGAAGCTCACGGTCTAGCACGGCAGACATAGCAGGTACTGTCTAATAAGATATTACAGTGTTCAGAGGGATGACTAAGATGCTTGAAGAATGCAGGACAGAAGTGACTAACTGCCCAGAAGAATCAGAGGAAGTCCCACAGAAGAGTTTAAAGTAGCATTTGACAGGAATTCAATTTGTTGACAAGGAGAATGCGTGAACCCTCTCCACCACCGACAGTACTGAAGCAGAAGCTGGGAAAAACACCTGGCTGAAATATTGGAGCAATCCATGGTGTGGACACTGTCTGGTTGATGCATTAATTTATTCCTCTATCATTTATTGAGACCCATTTATGTACCAGATGCTGTTGGTGCTAAGTTTGCTTGAAACTCTAAATTTCCTGATCCCATTTCATATAATAGTAAAACGTATTCGAAAAACGCCAGCAATGAGCAGAGAGAAGGAAGTGACTTTCTCCAGGGTCATGAAAAGAACAACTGTGGCAGAGACAGGTAATTAACTGAGTTCCCAGATACATTTTGATTTGCAATCTCTTCAACAATTTCAAAATCATCAGAAAGGCTAGATGGCTTATTGTTGTTTTTTAAAGAAAGCATGCAGTAAAGTCTTCACATTAAAGTGGACTGCAGTACTAGATTTCATCTCACTGAACTACCCACTTGCTGAGAGGCAACGTGCCTTACATAACTCTACCTCTGAAAGGCTCAAAATGTTACGTATAACTCAATTTCATCTCAAGATATCCTTGTAGGAAAGGGAGACTATCAATCAGATTTATTTTAGGAATGAGGTAATGGGCTCCAGGCTACACAATTCAGCTGTCTTCAGACTCCCAGGCAAATCTTTTGCTCACTAAGCCATTTAAGCTATTCATTTTCATTTATCTTTCAACAGAAGTTATCGAGATGCTAAGCCAGTGAGGTTACAAAGGCAAGTGAGATGTGGCCCCTGCTTTCACCGGGCTTACAATCGAGCAGGGCGATTAAGACCTACAAATAAGTAACTCTAAAATGAGGTAGCATATGCATGGTATAATAGTAATAATCACAAAGAGGTTTGATAATAATTAAAAAGAGAACTGGTAACTCCAGCAAAGAAATAAAACAAATACAATAAACAAAAAACCTTTCAACTTCATGGCCTCTGCTCAATCTTTCTTCTTAGGCTTTTAAGACAAATGCCTTCATCAATCTGACATCTCCCTACAGAATTCTGTGAGCCTCAGAGAAGAACTAGTCCCAAGGAACTGTGGGTAACACAAAGCTAAATTCACAGTAGTGACGTACAGCAATAATGAGACAAGGCCACTGGATAAGATCAGACCAAGAACCTCACTCTACCTACATTGATGGGGAATAGAATTGGGAGAAAACTGGAAAGACATTTTCATTTTGGAGCCTATAACATTTCTGAGAAAGACTTTCAGGATCAAGCTTGGACTGGGACAGTGCCTGACACCCACAGCAAAAAAGAGATGTCATGTAGGCAAAGCTCTTAACATAGGGTCTATCAAACAGTCCTTGTCTCTTTGTATTCTTTTAAGCTACCCCAAGACTCAGAAACTGCTACTGTAAAGGGGATGGTGGTTGTTATTACAGATTATAACGTGAAAGGTGATGTGTGTGAAGAGACATATACAAAATGGTCTGACATTCTGGAAAAGACAGAAGGTACTCCTTATAGGATCAGCCAAAGCTTCAAGGAGGAGGTGGCACCTAGGCTAGTACACGAAGGATAGGAAGAGTGATATGGCAGCATATTCCAACTACTGGGCAGGAAAACTTGGGTGAGCTAGAAGGATGAAGTTTGTTTACAGAACATCATTAAATAACTAGAAAGTTGTATTATGCATTACTGTTTGTCTTAGTCATCTAGCGCTGCCATACAGAAATACCCCAAGTGGGTAGCTTTAGCAAACAGAAATTCATTTTCTGACAGTTTAGGAGACTGGAAGTCCGAATTCAGGGCACTAGCTCTAAAGGAGGAGCCCCGGTGGCTTAGTGGTTAAGTGTTCAGCTGCTAACAAAAAAGATGGCAGTTCAAATTCACCAGTTGCTCCTTGGAAACCCTATGGGGCGGTTCTACTCTGTCCTACAGGGTCACTATGAGTCGGAATTGACTTGACGGCAACGTGTTTCGTTTTTTTTTTTTTTACTTTGGCTCTATAGGAAGGTGCTCACTGTCTGCTCTAGAAGAAAATCCTTGTCTCTTTCAGCTTCTCTCCTTGATTCCTTTGTGATCTCCACATGGCATCGATATTTCTCCATTTGTACTTGCTTTCTTCTGGGCCTAATCTGCTCCTTTTATGTCTCAAAGTGACTGGGTTAAGACACACCCTACACCAATATGGCCTCGTTAACATAACAAAGACCTTATTCCCAAATTGGATCACATTACATGTACAGGGCTAGGATTCCAATATATATATTTGAAGGACACACGAAATCAGTAATACTGTTCCAAAGTAACAGGGATGAAAATACCTATAATTTAATCTAAACCTTCTAAGACCAAATGGCTTCCCCTTCCCTGCCAAATTTTATTAAAAGTCTAAGACTCTACCAAGACATCCTTCATAGCGCACAGATGGAAACTACCAAAATGCCCAACAACAGTGAAATGGATAAACAGTGGTGTATTCACACAGTGTAACGCTACGCACGATGAAAGTGAGTGAAACACAACTCCATAGAACAATACCCTGAGCCTCAAAAACAAAATGCTAAGGGAGAGAAGCCAGACACAAAAGACCATGTACCAGTAAGACTAATGTATGCTGACAGGAAGTTACCCTTGGAGGCACAGCGCAGGAAAGGAGCACAAAGGGGTTACTGGGAAGCTGGTACTGTTCTGTTTTGATCTGGATGATGAATATATGGGTTTGTTCAGTTTCTAAAAATTCATCAAGCTATATGTTTATGATACGTGTACTTTGATCAACAGTAACAAAAAAATCTAAGCCTAAAAAAAAAACTGTAAGGAAGTGATTACTAATTAATCATTGGCACCTCACTCTGCACAGTCCTAGTGAAAAAGAAAAAGCATTTTGTAAATGTAGCTGGGTTTTTTAGTCAGTATCACTGGAGTTTCAAATTTGTATTTACTATAGAGTTTTGGAGCTGTAATTAAAAGGTTTTGGAAGTTATTCTGGATTGCAACATTACAGCAATGAAGTAGAAGTCCATGTCTGCATGCTAATTTTAAACTTTAATTGCCATTTTAATTTGGGGATTAAGCTCCTCTCTACTGCTATTTGCAGACAGTGTTTAATCTCTACACTGACATTTTAAATAATAACTGATGGTAAATTCGCTTCTTTGTACCACCTAGCACTCCGGAAAAGTTCTTTCAAATTCCTGAGCCCCATACCCCACACAAGCATTTGCCCTGATTCGTTTGGGGCTCAGGTCCACTAACCACAAGAATGAAGAGAAGGTAGTAGCAGAGACATGAGCTGTAGGTGACACATGCTTGCACACGTAACTCATCCACAATTTGTGGTAGCTTGCAGCATGTGTCTTCAAGGATGCAAAAGGGTAAATTAAAACTTGCTTAAATTAAAGCCCAAGCCACAGAACTACTTGAAAAACTGCTCATTTTAAGGGAAGCTGCCTCAACTTATACAGCATAAATCAGGAGTCAAGCCATTCGCAAGAACCAGCTGGTCAGAATCCGGGTCATGTTTTATGTCAACAGCACTCGTATGGACCTAGGCATAACCAGACCTAACGTCTGAAATTTCTGTCACAAATGTTTCAGCATGTGACCTCGAGAGACTCCATAACCTGACTCAATCCATACTTCATTATCTATGCCCACCAAGTCCCTTAAGATTGTCTCAGACAGAGACATTCTCAGGTAATTAAACCCAATAGTGGCAAATTCCTTGTAAAGAAATAACTTTCTCACTTTTTTGGGGGGCACAAAAGGATGTTTTAAAAGACTTTTATATGGATGTGCTGTATATGTAGAGAATATATTTTTCATCCACGCCCTAAATAGAAATACACTTCAATACAATTTGCTTTATGGTCAGCTTGGTAATTTTCAGAAAGAATTCTCTGACAAATATAGTTGAACTCTTCTTATTAACCTTAAAGTGAGCTGAAACACAATTTGTGATTTTCCATCACTATCTTCTGAGTCCAGAGTACAGACTGAGTTTAACAATAAACCATACACTAGAAGGAATCTAGTAAAGCCAAACTGAACAGGTTTTATATATTTTCAAGGGTATATAAGTCTCCAAGGCATAGTTGTTGTTAGGGGCCATCGAGTTGATTTCAACTCATAGTGACCCCATGTGACAGAGTAGAACTGGTTCACAGGGATTTCTTGGCTGTAGTCTTTACAGAAACAGATCACCAGGTTCTTCTCCCTTGGAGCAGCTGGGCAAGTTCAAACCACCAACCTATAGGTTAGCATCTGAGTGCTTAACCGTTGAGCCACCAAGGATGGCCATTCAATAAAGGGTAGTTTAAAATATTATCTAAAGAACCAGAAGGGAAACAATTACTGAGACCGTTTATAGAAATTAAAATAGCACAGGTAAACCAAGTGACATTTCTGGAGCGGGAAAAGGATAACTTTAAGTTTGGGCTGTTTTAGAATGTAAAAGTTTGGTTGTAATACAGTGTTAACAACACTGCATATACTTCTGCATGTTAAAACACTTTACAGCCTAAAGCGGTAACCAAGTTAAGCTGCCAGATGAAGCAAGAATGCTTTCAATGGCCTCTATTGGGGGTGGCAGTACAGAATGATGGAAAGTCCACTGGCTTTTCTGGCCAAAATTTCCATATTTGGTACTCTGCTTTGTCACTTACTACCAGGTACATAAATAAAATAAAAATCCTCACAGCTGGACCAATAAGCAATATCATGATAAACGGAAAAAAGACTGAAGTTGTCAAGGATTTCATTTTACTCAGATCTACAATCAACACCCACGGAAGCACCAGTTAAGAAACCAAAAGATACACTGCATTGGGCAAATCTGGTGGAAAAGACCTCTTTAAATTGAAAAGCAATGATGTCACCTTGAAGACTAAGGTGCACCTGACCCAAGCCAAGATATTTTCAGTAGCATCACAAGCATAAGAAAGGTGGACAATGGATATGGAAGACTGAAGAACTGATGTCTTTGAATTGTGGTGTTGACAAAGAATATTGAATATACCATGGACTGCCAAAAGAATGGAACAAATCTGTCTTGGAAGAAGTATAACCAGAATGCTCTTTAGAAGCAAGGATGGCAAGGCTACGTCTTACATACTTTAGGCATGTTGTCAGGAGGGATCAGCCCCTGGAGAAGGACATCATGCTTGGTGAAGTAGAGAGTCAGTGAAGAAGAGGAAGACCCTTAACGAGATGTACTGACACTGTGGCTGCAACAATGG
The DNA here is from genome assembly GCF_024166365.1 of Elephas maximus indicus. Taxonomy (NCBI): domain Eukaryota; kingdom Metazoa; phylum Chordata; class Mammalia; order Proboscidea; family Elephantidae; genus Elephas; species Elephas maximus. Next base: position 63,403,890 of record NC_064838.1, read on the forward strand.
AATCAAGCATAACAATTGTGAGCGTGGTGCAGGACCGGGTAGTGTTTCCTTCTGTTGCACCCAGGGTTGCTATGAGTTGGAACCAACTCAACGGCACCTAACAACAACGACGACAACCAGTTACTAGTTGTCATCTCGTTGATTCTGACTTATGGTGACCCCTTATGGAACTGTACTCCACAGGGATTTCAAAGGCTGAATTTTTGGAAGTAGATCACCAGGCCCTTCCTTTGAGGCGTCTCTGGGCAGACCTGAACCTCCAACATTTTGGTTAGCAGTCAGACGCATTAACCATTCCGCATCATCCAAACGTGAGCAAATTGAAGCCTCTCTGCTTTTTTGTCTGTCAAACAGGAAGAATAAGTTCTCCCTTGAGGGAGTTGAAATGGGACTGGAGAGAATGTGTGGAGCTCCTGGCAGAGGTGTGTAAGGTGCTTGCATACAGCAGGTACCCCAAACCCTTAATGTCAAATAGAAACGTTCTTAGTTAAAGACCTCAGTGTGTTTAGGAAAATACTATCAGCCTAAAAAAAAAAAAAAAAGCACCTCTTATAAAAAGTAGGAAAATGGTGAGTATGACTTGTTCCTATTCACAATTAGGAAAACCAAGATTAGAGAAGGTAGATTTCTTCAATGAACAAATGACTAGTAGGATTCTAACTTTAGCATTAGAATATCAGAGAACTGACAGTGAAATGTAATACAGGTAGTCCCCGAATTACCATGTATTGGAGTTACGACAAACCTCACAACTGTTCTTTTTTTTTTTTTTTGGCTTATATAATATGCATATAACTGGAGAAGGAGGAAGCACTGAAATTGAAGCTATAAGTTTATATGTAATGTCTCCAACCCCCAAAGAAAAATAAAGATGGGATTTACAAAGATGCTAATAATAAAAGGCAATAATAATGAAAAAAAAAAAGGTATTTGACTTAAGCCAGGACGACTTACGACACAATTGTCGGAAGGGACCCTGTCATAAGTTGGGAACTACCTGTAGTGTGTTTGGCTAAACAACCAATGGATTCTCATTAATTTCTACTTCTGAAAGGACTTTAATTTTTGTCACGTCTTTCTCTCTTCAACTTCTGAAACTTTTGAGAACTTGAAATTGTTTGCAATTTCTAATCCTCAAAAATGCAGATATCGGAATTTGCAAATGAATTCTGTAATTCTGTATCATCACACAAATATTGGATCCTAATTAGATCTGTAATTATTTTAACATCTAATCTAGGCCATTTTGTCTTTGTCAACAACTAAATCAGGCACTTGATACAAAGACAACGAAAGAAACGAGCCGCTCTGTAGCATCGGCAGGAGCTTAGGCTGAAAACCAGTCGAAAGGCAGGCAGTGGGCTAGGGGCAAGTTCCACCTGGGAATTCCTGGGTCCAATTCAGGTACTTTCACTGGCAGCGCGAATGTGTTTTAATCACCAAATTCTATAGCTTCAGCAATATCTTCAGCAGTACACTGATCGATAAAACTGAAATAATGACCTTGTCTTTCCAGAGAAAAGAATGTAGTTTTGACAAAACATCAAAAATCAGACTTTTTTTCCAAAGGCTATTAACTGGTATGAGTGTCCAATTTAATAAATGAAGCGTTCTCACCAGGGCTGGGTAACGCAGGGTAATGCATGGACTTACAGTGAGCAAGGTACGCGCAGGTGTAATCGTCCACTTACTAATCTGTGGTGCACACTTCCACACGGGTTTCAGCACACCTTTGATTACTAAGTAAGCATAGGTAAGCCCTGCACACCTTGCTTGTGGGGTAATCCGGCCCTGGCTCTTACCACGGGTAGCACTATGATTTAGGAAATGCTACTAGTCCCTTCCAAACTCAGTTCAACCCATCAGCCGTGAAACTACATACCTGCAATGTAAGTCTGCGAACATGGTAGGGACAGAGCGTGCTCTCTGGGGAATGACTGGAGAGACACCGCCTCCTGCTTCTAAATATTTTTCTCTTTTCAGAATATCCCTAAGAAAGCACTAATGTTACATGATGCCAGTGACACATTAATGAACTCTCATGTACATAATTAATTCAACCATAAATGGAGTGTAGTAAACATAACCATGTAACCCCACTGCCGTTGAGTCGATTTTGACTCACAGTGACCCTACAGGACAGAGTAGAACTGCCCCATAGCATTTGCAAGGACTGGCTGGTGGATTTGAACTGCTGATCCTTTGGTTAGCAGCTGAGTTCATAACCACTGTGCCACCAGAGCTCCCAAAACCATGTAGCTATCACTTATTGAACAGTACCTGTAATTAATTTCTAGAATTTTATTGAACCGGAAACCCTGGTGGCGTAGTGGTTAAGTGCTATGGCTGCTAACCAAAAGGTCGGCAGTTTGAATCTACCAGGCGCTCCTTGGAAACTCTATGGGGCAGTTCTACTCTGTCCTATAGGGTTGCTATGAGTTGGAATCAGCTCGACGGCACTGGGTTTGGTTTTTTGTTTTGGTTAGAATACAAGGCTGGTTTACGTCTCTCACCACTTCTAAGTGGGCAAAACAAAATATCCTGTCAGATAACGGGCCAGGTGTTCTACACGCACTGTCTCATTTAATCCTCAAAAGAACCCTAGGGATTAAATATTGTTATTGTCCCAGGTGAGGTAACTGAGGGTCAATGAGGTTAAGAAATGTGTCCAAGCTCACATAGGTAAGAAGGATAAAGCCAAGACTCAAACCCAGGTCTGTCAGACTTGAGTTGGTGCTTTGAACAATGGCATCTACTGCTCTTTACTTCATTTTCCACGGAAGATTGGGAAATGGGGCCGACTGGACACAGCACTCTGCCTGGGGGAAGCTCTGAGGGTGGCAAAGGGGAAGAAGGCTGGCTATCGTGGCCAGGGTAGCATGAGACCAGTGGGCACTTGGGGTGGAAACCGCAATAGGCTGGGGAGGCGTCACCACCCCTAAGTGAACCTGCACAGTTGGGCCAGGACAAGGAACAGATGTCTGATACACAGGGACACCTGATCCTGAAACAGGTGTTTTGCAGCAGTGTGACGTTGTAGCTGAAGCACGTAAGATGGTCAGAGGGACATTTATGAACTCTTCTAACAGTACTGTTGGAAAAACAGCTGCAAATGGCACACTTGAGTGGCAAATTCAAAGAGAGATAGAAAGTTCCATTTGAACAAAGAGTATTATTTATCCTGGAAAATACGAATTTTATGCAATGGTAAAAATACTTTAAAATTCTAAAATAATTCACAAATTTATTTTCCTCTTTAAGTTTGTGGAGCAATAGTGAACTTTAATTATGTTTTAGAAAATATGACGCTAGATATTCCGTTCTCCAGTACTGGGCTCAAGCACATCCAGGAGGCAATGCGACTCAGCCTTTTACATTATCTGAAGGAAACGGCTTGACAATTAAAGGAAGGCATTTGTTCACATTATACCATGGCCTAAAATATCTTTAAAAGTATCCTTCTATAATTCAGTTTTGATTCAAAAAAAATAAATGTATGAATTAAACTGAAGAGTTAAATATAATTTATTTTGCAAATTTTTTTTTCTGTAAAATGTTTTTTTTTCCTTCCCCTGAATAATAATAATAATAAAAAAATAGGATACCTGAATCTGTAATTGGTAGTACAGTTTGTCTTTCCTAGGAAAATAATCATTGTTCAATAAGCTCAAAAGTTTCCTAAAGATACAAAGCCTGTTATATGAGTCATTTTTGTCGGTTTGTTTAAAGATGCACTTAATGACATCTGCAGATTTAAAGTGATTCATTCAAAATTGTTTGAATGCAGTTATACGTGCGGAAAAGTTTAATTACCAGCTGTCTACATGGTTGCAATATTACCCAGAGGGCTGTACTTCTTTCTTAATTAAAAACACTTGAACTTAATAATAGAGAACTCTATTAAAATATGAATAAAACATTGCAAGGAAGAAGTTTAGCAAGTGGTTAGCAAATCAATTTCAGCAAGGGTTCCTTATGAATTATGAGGGTTGCTATGAGTTGGAATCTACTCGACGGCAATGGGTTTTTGGTTTTTTCCACATCAGGGAATTACAAAGATACCGCTCCTTTTGTAAGAGGCTTTCATTTTCCTTTGCCATAAACTTGTTTTAGGCTGGCACTTTGTGAGAACACAGATTTTCCGTGGGATGCCTACTCACAAATTCATTACTACAGTACCTTGATGGCTAAATTGATGGCTGAGTTCCTCCTGCAATCTACTGTACCCCAATAAATGACTCTACCATCTGCCTAGCTGTTCAAGTTCCAGACCTAGGAGTCATCCTTGATTCTGCCTGTTCCCTCTTTCCCACACCATGTCAGTCCTATTGCTAAAGTTTCCATCATCTGGCACTTCTATTTATCTCCACTCTAAACTATTATAATAATGTCCCAATTGCATTCCCTGCTTCCATCCCTGCCTTGTTGCAATCCTTTCCTGACACAGCCAGATGGATCTTTTTGAATGCAATTCAGAGCACGTGACTGCCTGGCTTAAAACCCTTCGAAGGTTTCCACTGCACTTGGAATAAAGTCTGCCCTCCTCACCACGGCCCTCATGGTCTGACATAACCTAGGCTCTGTTCACCTCTCTGACCTCATCCTCTTCCTTCTTCTTGCCCATACATCCCAACTACATGGGTTCCTTTTAGTCCTCAAAGACGACCGTTTAAGGAACTCTGTACCTACTGTTTCTGATGCCTAAAACACTATTCCCAGGCTCTCTGCATGGCTGGCTTCTTCTTAAACTTTAGATCTCAGCTCAAAAGTCACCTACCCAGATACCACCTAGAGTACCCACCGTTGTGTCCAACCCTGCCACTGCATTACATCATTCTTACTACAACCTATAATTACTGTATGTATTTACTTGTTTATTGTCTGTATCTCTCAACAGATACAAGCTCCTGAAGGAGAGAAGCCTTGTCTTTTTTGCTCAGTGTTGTATCCCCGGCAGCTGGGAGAATGTCTGGCATGGAAGGTATGCAAGAGAAGAAGAGATGCTCTCAGTAATCCAGAAGTGGAATCAGAATAGCTGTGTCCCTGTACCCGCAGGCCCGTTATTTCGGAGACCCAGGCTGGTCGTAGAAACCCCGAATACGTCAGTGCTCTGAACACCTGGACTACAACGCCAGCATGCAAAGGTAATTTCACATCTGCATTCATATTAACACTGGCAGAACTCCTAGGCCCAGGATAATTCTCAAAATTTTCTTCTTGTATCAAATACATTTCCTAAGATTCATACCAATTCTCACAACTTGACTGATAAGCAGTATCATGATAAATGGAGAAAAAATTGATGTTGGCAGGATTTCATTTTACTTGGATTTACAACCAATGCCCACGGAAGCAGCAGTCAAGAAATCTGCTGTAAAAGACCTCTTAAAGTGTTAAAAAGCAAAGACATCACTTTAAGGACTAAGGTGAGCCTAACCCATGTCACGGTGCTTTCAATCGCCTCATCTGCATGTGAAAGCTGGACAATGAATAAGGAAGACTGAAGAAGAACTGACATCTTTGAATTATGGTGTTGGTGAAAAATAGTGTATATATGATAGGCTGCCAAAAGAACGAACAAATCTGTCTTGGAAGAAGTACTGCCAGAATGCTCCTTAGAAGCAAGGGTAGCAAGACTTCATCTCACATACTTTGGACATGTTATCTGGAGGAACTAGTCCCTGGAGAAGGACATCATGCTTGCTAAAGTAGACAGTAAGCGATAAAGAGGAAGACCCTCAATGACATGGATTGACACAGTAGCTATAACAATGGGCTCAAGCATAACAATTACGAGGATGGCGCAGGACCTGGCAGTGTTTCTTTCTGTTGTACACAGGGTCACTATGAGTTGGAACTGACTTGATGGCACCTAAAAACAACATACCAATAGGATGCTTCTAGGTCTGCCTGAGCTTATCATGTCTGTTATAGAGTTTAGTATTGAGGCCACAACAGTCTAAGTACTAAATCTTAAAAAAAAAAGAAAAAAAATTTTTTTCCATTCAAATTAAATCTCTTTGTGGAGGCAATTAGGCAAGAAAAAGAAATAAAAGACATCTAGATTGGAAACAAAGAAGAAACCATTTCTATTTACAATGACATGATATTGTATATTAAAAATCCTACAGAAGCTACAAAAAACTATTATAAGTAATAAACAAGTTCATTAAGACTGCAGATTACAAGATGAATATTAAAAAATCCATTGTATTTCTATCTATATGTTAGTAATGAAAATCCAAAAATGAAATTGCGGTGCGGGAAATTGCTCTTGTGTGGCCTTTCTCACCATGGTCTTCTAACTCCTACCCAAGTGACTGAGTGGGACTGTGAAAATAAGGTAATTATGTGTCACCAAGAGGAATGGTCAGTTTTGTCATCCTGCTAGGCTTAAAATGAGCCATCTTGGAGGTGGGAGGAGAGGATCCCACTACCACCAAGGGAGAAGAGCTAAGAGCAGACCATGTCCTTTGGATCTGGGATCCCTGCACTGAGAAGCTCCTGGAACCAGGAAACAGAGAAAGAGAAAGAGAGATAGAGAGATGTAACACTGAAGACCGCATGAAGTGATGGCAGAGAAATGAAGGCAAGAGAGACCAGTAGGAGACTGCGTGGTGGACTTCCCAGCCCACGGAGCGAGCGAGCTGAGTATCTTTGGTCAGGAGGCTTGCTGGTGGAATACGGTACCTTCAGGTGCTTGGTGGAGTTACGTTTGTTGACCCATGGAGTTAGAGCTGAGCACCTCTGGGCCAAGGCTCACTGATGGAGTGGGGTGCCTTGGGACACTTATTGACAGAGCTAAAAGAGGTTTGTAACACTTGCCCGAGCAGGGCAGAGGCCGAGGGGCCAGAGAGAAGTGTGCCTGCGGGCATGGCTGAGAAGCAGCTGTCCTGATGGAAGCAATGCATTCTGGGTGTTCCTGAACCTGAACTGTAACCTGTTACCTTCCTAATAAACCCCATAATCATGACTACTGTCTGTGAGTTCTGTGTTGCAATAAATTATCAAACCCAGTAGAGAAGTGGAGAGTGCTGTGGGAGGGATGGGTGGTGTCAGAATTGGTAAGGACAGTGGAGAGAAGAGGTATGTCTGACCTTGGCCTCACAGGAATCTGCCTTGGGCTGTTGATCTTGAGTCTCCTTTCCCCCATGTGAAGTTAGAGGAGGTCAGATGCCACTATCATGCAATTTTTAGAGAAATTAAGAAAACAATTCCAGTTGTAGACAAGAACCATCAATAAATGCTAAAATTAGCAGGCAAAAATATGACAGGAAGTGAGATACTTGGATAGTCTCCAAGTATCCCCCACAAGATACCTGTTAATGGCAACGGGGATAATAGCAGCTTCGTAGTTGAGAAACCTGGCAGATGTCACCTTTAAAGGAGTGATAGAAGTTAACATCACAGCAACCCCTCATATGATATGCTAAGAAGGACACAAGGTCACTTAAGTAGTATTCTTGCCCAAAATGTATAACCTCACTCTACTCATGGAAAGACATCAGACTATCCCAAATTAAGGAACATTCCAAAAAAGAACACTCATAACTGACCAGTTTTCTTTAAGAGCCAACGACATGAGAGAAAGAGAGACTAAAGATACCTCACAGACTGAAGGAGGCCAACGCAGATGACAACTAAATGCATCACAGGTTCCTGGACTGGATCCCGGACCAGGAGAAAAAAAAAAAGTGGAAAGATTTGTAGGTAACAATATCGTATCAATGTTAATCTCCCAGTTTCTATACTTTTACTGGAAACCCTGGTGGTTATAGAAGATACTAACATTAGGGGTAGCTGGCTGAAGGGTATGTAGAAACTTTCTGCTGTTTTTGCAACTATTCTGTAAGTACAAAATTATTTCAAAATAAAAAGGTTTTAATGGACCTGAAAAAAGTAAACCAGTAAAAAGACAATCATCTCAAAAAAAAAAAAAAAAAAACAAGAAAAAGAAAAAAATCCCATTCACAATAGCACAAAAAGAGTAAAATAGGAATAAATTTAACAAAAGAAGCGAAAAACTCTGTACTCTGAAAACTATAAAACATTGAAAAAATTAAAGAAGACCTAAATAAATGGAAGAGTCCCTGGGTGGTGCAAACAGTTAATGTGCTCAGCTGCTAACCTAAGTCCCCCCAGAGGGTCTTTGAAGAAAGGCCTGGTGATCTACTTCCAAAAAATCAGCCGTTGTAAATCCTGCAGAGGACAGTTCTCTGCTGACACACACGGAGGTGCCAGGAGTCAGAATCAACTCAGCAGCAGCTGCTTTGTTGTTGTTGTTGTTGTTGTTAAATACATGGAGAGACCGCCCGTAGATCGGAAGGCTCAGTATCGTTAGGATGGCAGTACTTCCCAAGGTGATGTACAGATTCAACACAGTCTCTACCAAAATTTCAACTGCCTTTGATACAGAAATTGACAAGCTGATCCTCAAATTCGTATGAAAATGCAAGGGACCCAGCATAGCAAAAACAATCTTGAGAAACAAAGTTGGAGGCCTCACACTTCCCGATTTCAAAACTTACTACAAAGCAACAGTAATCAAGACAGTGTGTTACTGGCATAAGGACAGACATATAGAGCAACAGGACAGGATCGAGAAGGCAGAAACGAATATTTACAAGTATGCATGATTGACTTTCAATAAGGGTACCAAGACCACCCACTGGGGGAAGACTAGTCCTTTAAACAAATGGTACTGGGACACTCTACCTTATAAAACCTTATACCATGTACTAAAACTAACTTAAAATGAATCAACAACCTAAATATAAGAGCTAAAACTATAAAACTCTTAGGAGAAAACGGGAATAAATTTTTGTGACTTTGGATTAGGAAACAGTTTCTTAGGATATAACACCAAAAACATAAGCAATGGAAGAAAAAAAATAGATAAACTGAATTTCATCAAAAAAAAAAACAAAAACAAAAAAACTTGTGCTTCATAGGACACTGTCGAGAAAGTGAAAAGACAACCCACAGAGTGGGAAATAATATTTGCATGTTGAATATATGATAAGGGATTTGTATCCAGAATATAGAAAGAACTCTTTACAACTGAACAAAACACCCAATTAACCCAATTAAAACATAGGCAAAGGATATGAAAAGACATTTCCTCAAAGGAGATATACCAATTGCCAATAAGTACATGAAAAGATGCTCATCAGGGAAATGCAAATCAAAATCACAACGAGATATCATTCCACATCTACTAGGATGGTGGAAATAAAAAAGACGAGGGTAGACTAGGATGTGGAGAAAATGACCTCGCGAACACTGCGGTGGGATGGTAAGATGGATTTACTTTGGAAAAGTTCAGCAGTTCTTTAAAAGGTTAAACATAGAGTTATCACATGACCCAGCAATTCCACTCCCAAGTATATACTCAAGAGAACTGAAAACACATATCCACACAAAAACTTGTACATGAATGCTCCTAATAGTCCAAAAGCAGTAACAACCCGTACATGTCCATCAACTGATGAACGGATAAACAAAATGGGGTTATTCATAAAATGGAATATTACTCAGCCATAAAAAGGAATGAAGTACTGATGCATGCTACAACATGGATGAACCGTAAAAACATTATTCTAAGTGTGAGAAGCCAGACACAAAAGGCCATGTGTTGTCTGATTCCATTACACGAAATGTCCTGAGCAGGCGAATCCATAGAGACAGAGATTGGCTGCTGGTTGCCAGAGGCCGGGTGTATGAGGGACGGAGAGTGACTGCTAATGAGTATAGGGCCTCTTTTCTGGGGTGATGGAGATGTTCTGAAATTGTATAGTGGCAACGGTTGCACAACTCTTTGAATAGACTAAAAAAACAATGAATTATACACTTTGAAAGGGTGAATTTTATGGTACATGAATTAAATCTCAATAATATTATTTTTTAAAAGTCACCCCTGTAGGTCTCTGGGATTGGAGAAAAATCCTTCGTTGAGTTAGTAAGCACACAACACTCTTTAGAGGAAACTTGTTTTCACAGATTCTTATCTGCAAACTTCAAGTGAAGAGAATGTCAATTCCTAGAGCCCTTTCACCTGAGCATGACCTTTCTTTTTAAAGGTGTCTGGAAGAACATTCCACTCCCACTGTAAATTCGTTCTGAAACAAAGCAGACTTACTTATACCTTCAGTAATTTCATATCCTACTCAACTGAGACCATCAATAAGCCCATGCTCACAAACATTGAGTCATGAGATTGTAGTGATCATGTGGGTTGTTAGAGACAAAATTTCATTAGTCGGAATTTTGACACTGAAATCCAATGTCTCTGCAAGAATGGGAACCAATGCCTTCACCCCTTTAACAAACATAAAACTCCCTTCCCCTCTTCATCCCTTTGAAGTGGGTGCTCTGAGTCAGTTTCCTTAGCTATAAAACGGAACAGTAATATCTCAGAGAGTTCCTGCGAGGAACAGAGGACGTTAGACTTGTGCTTTGTAATCTGCAGTCAGCAGCCGTAAGAAGGGTCTCCTGAGATAACCCAAACGGCTTCTGGGAAGTGTCTTATTCTATACGCCCTTAAATGAAGAGAACGGGCGAGAGCAAGCCTTCCCTCCCTCTACCCACCCCATCTTCAGTCTCTTTACTCTTTTTCTATTCCCTGGCACTATCAGAGAACGTTATTTTTCAGGCAATGTACTTTGCTGAGCGGCCAGAACCTTAAGATTCATTTGTGCCTGAAGTTCCCAAGCTTATGCTCATGGTCTGGTTTTATTTCTACAGAAAGAAAAAAAATTGAAAATCTACTTTTCTGGAGATATAGGATGACAGACTCTACATTATAGAAGCTGGTGGCAAAAAAATTAAGGGGAAAACTTAATGGAATGGCTCTGAGAGATTTGCTTTGGTCTAGTTCTGGCAGCCCAGTATTGGCAGCCCAGTATTGGCTGCAGTCAAGTGAAACAGTGTCCGAGAATAAACTGGTAAGGCTAGTGTAGTGGCTGTGTTCAAGTTCATTAGCACAGCCAGGGAAAACAAAATAGTCGTTATGCAGAACAAGATTTCTTTTAAAAATATTTTCAAAAATGAAAGACATTAAGAAATATTACTAATGATCCTCATCCTACGTCAACATAAAACAAATCCATTCTCACTAGATTAAGTGGTTCACTATTTCCTTATATATACACACACTTGTGAATTTAAAAGGGGAAAACACATTTCAGTTTTACCTTTGGATGCTTCTTGAGGAGAAGCCATCACTCTTATAAGACTGAAAAAATGTTTACACAGTGTAGCATGGTGGATACGGGCAGCAGTTCTAGAGTCAGATAATCCAGGCTCAAGTGCTGCCTCCACCATCAAATAGCTGTTGTCCTTGAGCAAACCCCTTGACCTTTCTAAACCTCAGTTTCCCCATCTGAAAAATGGGGATGATGATCATCCCTGCCTCTCGGGGTGGTTGTGAGGATTAAATGAAACACTACACAGAAAAAGGAGACTGATACAGCATCTGGCATATATTAAGTGTTCAGGAAGCAGCTACGTGGAGCAAATGGTTAAGCACTCAACTACCTGACAGGCTGGAGGTTCAAGGCCACCCAGAAGTGCCTCGAAAGACAGACCTGGTGATGTGCTTCCAGAAGGTCACAGCCTTGAAAACTCTCTGGAGCAGTTCTCCCCTGCACCATGGGGCTGCCCTGAGTCAGAATCGACTAGATGGCGACCAACAACACTGATGATATCTATGTTTATTATCTGCGCTAGGTAACAATTAATCCATTCTGCGTTGTTTGCAACATAAATGAATTGAAAGCTTTAGGTTGAAACACACACAGAATATTTAGGACATGGCACATAAAGAAAATATTTAATATTTTTTAAAAAAAGAATGTAAGTGTCGCTTGTCCTGCACAGCCTCATTTGCTCTCTAGTTTCTAAGTGGTGCTATGGGGGAACTGGAGGAAGAAAAGTACTAGCACAGGAAGGAAAAATCAATCTGATGGACATGGATACAGCCACCAAACTAGCCTGGGGATTGATTCTATGCCACTGGTTTACTGTTAACCTTCACGCAGATCATTTATTATTTGGGGGAACTGCTGCAAAGAGCCCAGAAAGTGAATAGAATGATGATGTTTTTATGGCTCCTAATGTAGATTGTTATTGAAAATCTGTCGATTTTACTGGCAAGCTTTTGGCTCGAAAATAAGATGTTCATTTATAATTTGTAGGCAGCAATAACTAAAATTATGGGAAGTAACTGGGAAATAAAAAATAACTATTATGATGAGAGCTAGATAATTACCTTTCTCATTAAAAACATGAGGCATTCTATTATCATTAGGATGTGCAATATACTCCTTAACAGCTGCTGTTACTGAACTAAAACACATCTGAGGAGGAGAGAAAACACATTACTGATCACCCAATACTGTGGAACATGCGTGTGAGGTGGAACAGACCAGAGCAGGAGGTAGTGCCACTTACGGATGCTTCAGGGATCAGTCTCAACTTTTCCCCTGAGATTTCTTTGAGGAAGGTTTTGTTTACTGAAGCTGGCACTTGATGGGCTGGTAGGTCCTTTGCTTTGATAATGGGATCTGGAGTTTTCTGAGAAGGTTCACATCTTCTTCCAGGGGGAGAACGGCATGGTGTAGGTACCAAACTTGTTTGAAAGTCGCTTCTGTCTATCTGCTTCACCGAGGAACTCTGGCTTTCTGATGCTCCTGCTTCTGTGTAGGCGCTTCGGAGATATCCTTTACTTGTCCGCCTCACAGCCTTCCCCGGCATGCTCTCTAATGTTAACTGAGTTAGCCCTGAAGGACTAGTTATTGGGCTTGGAAAACCCTGGCTACTGTAGTCACCCTACATTGGAGAACAAAGAGAAAATAATTTTGAGCAGAAACTGGTGGTAAGTTACTGAATACAAGTTCTCAATAAGCTCGTATAGTCTATGAATAAAACAAAAGTACATATTTTATTTTAACCTGCAATGAAAAACACAATATAGGTAACTGAAAAAGCGATGAAAATAGGTATAAGGTATTTGTTAAAATGCCCTCTATGTGGTATCTGGTTTGCCTAAAGCATATTTTTTACCCCTGAGTAATAAGAGAACATGTAGGAATTAGTCATTCAGATATATTCTAGAAGATCCATAGGAAGTGACCTAAAATACCTAAGACTTGACTTCCTGATAAGCTAACTCCACAGGAAGACAAAGAACTACACTTTACGGTCTCTAGCTTACTTAAGCAAGGAAATGCTGACGAGTGGACCGAGTGAGGTATTTTTGCCCAGTGTTATTATAAAAAAAATAGGGAAGTTTTATCGTTCAAGACCAATACATAACAGAACATGTTTTGTCAAATATTTTTCTTACATGAAAATTTCAATTATAGAAAATATTTTTTTTCCCACAAATTATTAACTTTTTTGAATATAATTGTTTGGAAAGCTAAAAGTGAAAGCTATAAGAATTTTATTTATTTATTTTTTTTTATAGTTCTGTGATTGTCCCTAGGAAAGCAAAAGTTTAAATTTTTTAAACCAGGGAAAGAGGAATTACGTACATAAAATCAATGACCATGAAAGTAAATAATGTAAACAAGAAATACAGTGCTATTTCAGTTGGCAGATTTTTATACTATAAAATAATAAATTTAACGAAATAACTAATGTGACCATTACTTGTTCTTGTCATGGTAGATTTTTTCAATTTACTCATCTATTTAAATATGTAATAAATGAACGTTAAAATGATAAACTTAGAACAGGAAGAAGTCAACAAAAGCAGAGTACATTTTAAAGACATCATTTGATGTCTGACAGACCATATATATCAACACTCACAGTTTCTATAAGCAATTCCCCACCTCTCCATTTACAGTCACACAGAGCCAAGCATCCAGTGATTTCCAAACTCAAGCATTTTAAAAACAAAATATTTGGGTGACTGACTGGATTGCTCACTTTCTTTCTGAATGTTTAGCCATCATGCACACTCAACATAAAGTCCACTCTTTAAGGTGAAGTTTTCCTCTCAGTAGAATTAAAGTGTAAGTAAGGGTGAGAGCATAGGGTCGCTGTGAGTCAGAATCGAGTCGATGGCAATGTGTTTGGTTTTAAGGGTGAGACAGTCTGCTCCAGGCTGGGCACGGGACAAAGGAGGAATTTACCAAAGCTTCTAATTAGAAGGTAGCACCGAGAGAATGTGACTGATGACGGACAGATCTGTCTGTCTGTCTGTCTACCTACCATGTATCTATCATTGCTCTGTCTCTTTCTCTTTCTTGCTCATCATGGATCAGGCATTGCTCTAGGTGCTGTGGATACAACGGTAGACCAGAACATAGTCCCTGCCATCCAAGAACTTTATCCTGAAAGCAATCAGGAGTCACTGAGTGATGTGAGCTGGGGATGCCATGATGAGTCTTGTATTTCAGAAAGCTTTCTCTAATGGGACAAAATAGAAGGCACGGGTATGAGTTTGTATAAATATTTTTTGTGTAGTGTCTGGGGTAGGTTGTGGAGACATAGAAAGGGAGATCAAGGGGGCCTGTCTTAAGGCAATGGCAGCAATGATAGAGTTGGATTGACTTCAGAGTTCTGTAGAAGGCCGAGTATGTTGTACTTATTGACTCTCTGGAAAATCTCTAACATAGAGTCTAGATCCCTAATTCTGCCATGTTATAACTTTTCCTTCTTACGGAAAGTAGCTACGATTAGCAAATAACTGTGTTCCCCAAAAAGAACATTAGTGTCTTAGAACCCTTCCTAAAAGACAGCTTGCCTATGTGTAGTAAAGAATGAGAACTGCAGAGTTGTCTAAGAACCTTTTATGAACATTTTTTCTTGGTGTTCATTTTGGGCTTAATGTTCTTTGTCTACACTATCTTGTTAATACACATGCCCAAAAAAACCAAACCCACTGCCACTGAGTCGATTCCGACTCATAGCGACCCTATAGGACAGAGTAGAACTGCCCCATAGAGTTTCCAAGGAGTGCCTGGCAGATTTGAACTGCTGACCTGTAGGTTAGCAGCCGTAGCACTTAACCACTACGCTACCAGGGTTTCCGTTAATACACATATTCCCTATAAATGATGGAGAAACTTATCTTCCAGAGTGCCAAGAAGGATAAAGAAAAGATGGTGACTGGGTGTCACCATGGACCCTCACTTGTGCCCCAAGGGAAAAAATAAGGCAGATGGGACTATTTCTGCCCTTGGAACAGTCCCTGTATAGCCTCAGCTGCAGGCATTGGGCAACTCTGCAGTCCGCCACTTACTAGGCGAGCTTGTCCTTCTCTACCCTCTGGGACCCTGAGGATGTTCACAGAGATGAAGAACCCTGCCTTCAGGCAGAAAACTGGAAACGGTGCCAGAAATACCTGAAAAACTCCCAGTATTCTAAATTATCAGGAATGGAGTGGTGACCTTGCAATTTCTGTTTCATAGATATAAAAAAAGAATCGAAGTTCAGTCTTGTATAATGAAGACGGTAAACAGCATACAGTAAACATCCCCCAAGCCTTAGTTTTAAGGAGGTATTGATAGAGCCAGGATGGATTTATTCAGTTCTGCCTGTTAGACAGTGCTATTCCTTTTCTATTTATTTTTATTCTAATTTAATCTCTTGTAATTGTTATGTACAATTAATAGTGAGGCTTCTTGGGATCAAAAACCCTCTATTCACTAATTCCTATTCTATTTTCATAATAAATAATAAAGACATGTACTGCAGATTTAAAAGACTGACCCCAAAAGAGGCTGGTCTAGCATCTCCGGATCACTTCTGGGATTCAATTTTGTATGTGACACAGGCAGAAATCAGGCTTTTTTCTGCAATAAATATAAATCTGGTAAATATTTATTAAGCCCCTGCTACATGTAAGGCATTGCCTAGGCACTGCAGAGGACATAAAGGTTCCTGAGTGGCAGAAATGGTTCGTGTTCCACTACTAACCAAGAGGTT
Source organism: Elephas maximus indicus (assembly GCF_024166365.1). Lineage (NCBI taxonomy): Eukaryota > Metazoa > Chordata > Mammalia > Proboscidea > Elephantidae > Elephas > Elephas maximus. Next base: position 63,419,829 of record NC_064838.1, read on the forward strand.
GGCGGTTCAAACCCACCCAGAGGCATGGCAAAGGAATAGGCCTGGCCGTATGCTTCCGTGAAGATTACAGACAGTAAAACCCAGTGAAGCTTAGTTCTACTCTGTAACACGTGGGGTCGCCCTTAGTCAGAATCAACTTGACAGCAACGAGTTTGGTTTCTAGAAGACAGATGAGTAAGGAGGACATGGACATCACCATCAAGAGGCATAAGTCTAGCAGCAGAGAAACAATTATAACAATACCATAAAGTAAAAGGTGGCAAACGTCATTTTTAAAAAGTTTCAGGTGTACTAGTATAAGAATTCAGAGAAATGTGTGCAAAACCAGACGTTTGCTACATTATTTAGAAAACACAAGTAAATTCATTTGGTAGGAAGTGTATTTTTTTCTTTCGCACAGTAGTTCACTCAGGTGGAAAGCATGTTGTTCTTTTTGCTAGGCGTGAGTAGTGATGATTTACACGGAACTATTCATGGTTTCTGTATATGGACATTCGTTTCCCATTTTTTCTAAGATATATCCTGGTTGGAGACAGGCTGAGAAGTGGACAGATTTAGCCGTGTATCCTGGGGGGCACTCTCTTGGTTGTATTGCATTTCCATGCAAATACATTTACATTCTATTTTAAATAGATGGAAAGGCACTATCCAGTTCTGGTCTCACGGCAAAGGAGGCAGTTGCTCATGGAGGCAACAACGTTCCATATCCTCCCATTCCTGACTCTCCTTCTTCCTCTGTTGTTCTAGGTAAACAGAGGCCAACTGCTGTGCCTTGGATAGCCACTAGCAAGCTTTGAAGTACAAGGCACTATGCAAAGAACTAGGAGGTAGAACAGAAGCACTAAAAGCATCATTAGGCCAATTAACTGTGATGTCCCACAAAACCATGACCTTCCAAACCAAGGAACCAAATCCCATGAGGTGTTTGGTTGCACATCAACAGCCACAGACTACCATTACTGAACATTTTGATTAAGGTTCCACAGAAGAATACTAATAAAAAAGGGAAAAATGCAGAACAGAATTTCAAATTCCCACAGACTGTAGACTTCCTGGGGCCAAAGGGGCTGGATGACACACTGAAACTATTGTTCTGAGATAATCTTTAAAACTTAAACCAAAAATATCCCCAGAAGCCTTCTTAACACCAAACAATAGCTTAGCTTAACTAGTAAAAAATGTCTGCCTTGAGTAAAAACTATCTATATGGGATCAAAGTGACAACAGCAACTAGAAAGATTAGATAGGAACCTTAGGGGGCAGTGAGTTTACGTTAATGGGGAGGAACAGCTCAGAAAAGGAGCCTGAGAAGGGTTCCACAACTCGAAGAATGTAATCAATGTCACTGAATTGTACATTTAGAAACAGTTGAATTGGTGTTTGTTTTGCTGTGTATATTTTCAACAACAGTAATAACAAAATAAAAATTTAAAAAATATATGGAAAGGTCAAATAACTGGAGTATCTGGACAAGGTACAAAAGGCTTGCTTGCTTACCTTAGTGGCCCTGTTGTTGTTACTTGCCCTCTAGCCGATTCTGACCCATAGTGACCCTACAGGGCAGAGCAGAACTTCCCCATAGGGTTTCTAGGCTGTAATCTTTACCGAAGCAGATTGTTAGGTCTTTTCTCCCACAGAATGGCTGGTGGGTTCAAACTGCCGACCTTTCAGTTAGTAACCGAGAGGTTAACCTTTACACCACCAGGGCTACTGCCCCAGAACCACTAAATCTGGTTTATCCTGGATTCTAAAGGGGGAATTAGAATGAACAAGAAAGGCAAGATAATATCTGAGACTAAAATTAGGTAATAATTTGATTTAAGTTGGGTCAGCTTCTCTTTCAAAGTAGAAAACAATGGTAAATAAAAAAATAGTTTTAATTTTAACAAATATTAAAAAGTACTAAAGTATTAATTTTAATTTTAGTAAGTATTTACTAAAGAGTGTTACACTGGCAAAACCCTATCCCTCTCTTTAGTATAATGTTTTTGCCGCTTTTAAACGGTATAAAACCCATTGCCGTTGGGTTGATTCCAACCCAGAGTGACCCTATAGGACAGAGTAGGGTTTCCAAGGAGCAGCTGGTGGATTCGAACTACTGATCTTTTGGTTAGCAGCTGAGCTCTTAACCACTGTGCCACCAGGGCTCCATTTTATAAGGTACAGATAATGTTTATTGATTTCACATTTGTAATTTGTTTGGTTCCAACATGCTTTTGGATTAATTTTTTCTCTGTAAATTATATGAGTTTATTATAGAACATAAGCAGTTAGCTTATTACGATCTGATTGAAAAATCACCACTTCTTTTTCCTTTGGTTTATCATTTAGCTACTGAAAACCTGTGTAGCAACTGAATACAATTAGTCAGAGAAGAAACTGTCCTGCCATTTTCGCATTCCAATCATTGGTTCATCTGTTTCTCAGAAGAAACACAAAATGCTTTTGATTTAACTTAAAATACTTCTTCAAAAGTCCCAAATCTCTTGAACCGCTCCTCTTCTGGGCTCAGAAGCATTTGTTTGTTAAATATTCCAGCCCGCCCCAGTGCCAGGGACATCAGTGGGTCTGCCTGATTGCCTGTGGCACAGCGTGTGTACGCAGAAGGTGGGCATGATTTCCCCGCGGAGCCAGCACTTCCTCTGCTCAACTGTGTTTCTTAAAAGGACACGCAGATGGGCATTCGGACAATCATTTCTGGATGCACAAAACGGATTGCTCTTCCTGGCTTGTAATTTTGAAAAGATCATTTTAATGAGTCTTGAGGGCCACCTACTTGGAGCAGATGGGACCCAGGCTCTTTGAATCACAACTTTAATGTTGAGTGAGTCAGGATAGAACTGTTTTAGCCTTTGTAATATACTATATTTCAATTGATTTTTAATTCAGCCCATCATGGAAAAAGACTTATATTCTTAAAAGTTCTATAACAAAACACATCCGGCAATATTCCAAACGCAGCTTTGGTGGCTGTTTTGAATTTGTAACTGAGACTGAGCCAGTGGGATTTTTACCTTTGCCCAAAGTTTGAGTGACTAAATGCGTGAATTGAGAGCACGTTTTAGTTGGACCACAGTGCTAGTAAACAACAGAGACAATACAGGCAAACGTTTGTTGTCAACTCAAGAGCACAGTTATTTGCACGAATATAGCCAAAGACATTAGCTATTCTGTCATAACAGAATGGAAAAAATCATTTCTTATTTGATGATAACAAGATTGACCATTTAAACGTATTTTAAGTATCTTCACTAACAACCATCCCAAGAATCATTTCTACTTCTACCTCTTGAATTTTATAGGACACTAGTAAAGTAACGAAGCCCTGGTGGCACAGTGGATAAGAGAATGGCTGCTGACCAAAATGTTGGCAGTTTGAATCCACCAACTGCTCCTTGGAAACCCTACGGGGTGGTTCTACTCTGTCCTATAGGGTCGCTATGAGTCGGGATCGACTCAATAGCAACAGATTCGGTTTTGGTTTATTAAAGCAACACAGTTCCCTCTAGCTGATAACGATAACTGCCAGTGGTGTCCTAGAATGCCTTTTACTGGTTTGTAAGCAAACAGAATGAATGGGGCGAAGTGACTGTTTCGCACAGTAACCAGCCCGCAGCAGGCTTGCAGTTAAAACAGCTGGGCCAATTATTTTTATAAATACCTTTACTTGTAGACAATAATGGTTCATGGGCAAATCATAGAACAAAGTATAGGGACTGTATGGGGACAGGCAAGTGCAACCATGTGACTATTGGGAGAAAATGACGAGATGCTTCTAGCTATCTCAAGACAAAAACATTTTTCTGCAAGTTAGACTTCCTGTTCTTTTAAATAATTACACTTCAAAGATTTCACGTAAAAACTACTCACAATTAGGTTTATCTGCAAAATGCGAGTTTTTAAGTAAAAGTGATAGAACGCCAGGTTTTAAGTAGACAAGAGTTTTATAGACTTTTTTTTTACCTGCCTGTAACAATGCAAAGCCAAGTCACAGGAACCAAGGGGCCCGTGACTTTTTCAGAGACCAACAGAGCTTCAGTAGATAACAAGAACGGCAGGTAGATGTGGGAAGCCTATGAGGATTGCTTGCACAGAGTAAATATTGACTCTGCCTGGAAGGTCTACGGGGTAGGTTACACTGTAATTCCTAATACACAGGAATAAAAATGCAAGGCAATATATTCAAAAGAGAGTCCTTCCATTCTTTCCAAAACATAATCTGACAAAAGTGTGTAAAGGCTGCACAGAAACATAAGCAGCCTCAGAGGGAGTAAATATCCTTTCTATTGTGTGTGTGTAAGGGCGTGTGAGACAGCAGTTAAAAATCATTAGTCAAGTCCGTAGGAGTGAGTGCTTGATGGAATATTCCAGATACATACGCTATCAGGAAAAAAAATATATTAAAATGGAATGGCTTAGCTACTGAGTGTTGAAATTATCTTGAAACGACAAAACCGGGAAAGCTGGGAGGAAGGACTGAAAAGGTCTTTTTAATCTATTGTTTGTAAATCTGTCCTTCCTAGGCTGCCGCAGAGCTAGATGTAGAGAACTGGAGGCTTCCCAGCTAATTTGAACACTATAGGTGGTCAGTCCACATAATTCATGTCCACATATGCATACTTTTTTTGGCTCAAGTGTTCCAATTTGGACTGTTACACAAGACAAATTACCTAGCCCTGCAAATATCCACTTTGGTATGCGATACATGTCCAAGGTTTGGAAAAAATGATAGTATTTCTAGATGAAAAATTAAATGAGAGAAGTAGTAAAATATTAATATAAAGCTGACTACTTCCAGTTGTAAACCAGGTATATATACCAGAAGCCCAGTTGGGAACAAGGGCATAAAAGTACAAAATAGAGACCGTAACAGCAGTGTCCTTTTTTTTTTTTCCTTCCCTTCAGATTCTGTAACAGTATGAAAGGCACTCTGTTTTAATGGCTTTCCTACAATAATTTGTTGGATATGCTAGTCTTGATTTTATAGCTCACCACAAAATATATTTCAGTAGTGTGCTTTTCAAATAAGAAGTACAACTTTAAAATTAATTGGGTACCAGGAACCTACGGCTGCCTAGGGAATAAAATGTACAGCAAAGCAAGGACTAGGATAAGGGCACAGGCAAGAAGTTCATAATTCTCAGGTTCTCTGATTCTTCTACCACACCAATGAGGATATCAGATGTGCATTAATTATTAGCAACTGAAATTACAAAGAAAACATCACTGAGAACTTATTTTAGTTAGCCTTTTGCACTATATGTGTACTTTTCTTCTAACTATCATAATAACAAGATTTGAAGTTGCTTAGTTTATATGCTACTGAATACATCCAATTTCCCTTTAAAAATGCTCGATGGTCTAACATCAAATAAAGTCTTTTAATTACAAGTTATAAACTTCAAGCCTAATAAGATAGGTAATGTAATTATAACTCATTCGTTCACAATTACTTAAAGCATGACATTATGTTTTCCTTAAGTATAATTATGTTACTCTAAGGCTATAAAACCAACATCAAACCCATTGCTGTAGAGTCGATTCCAATGCCTCAACTGATTAAACTGATTTTTCTTAATAAATTGTATGTAAATAAACATTTTAAATATGTAGTGCAATTTCTCACTGACTTACAAAATAAATGGAAAACATAATCCTACAGGGAAAAATTGCCAAAAATATACAATAAAAAAAAATTGGTAAAGAAGGGATCATTACAAATTCTAGAACTTGTTTAAATATGTTGTTATTGTTAGGTGCAGCCGAGTCAGTTCCGACTCACAGGGACCCTACATACAAGAGAACGAAACACTGCCGGGTCCTGCGCCACTCTCACAATCATTTTGATGTCTGAGCCCAATCCATCTTGTTGATGGCCTTTCTCTTTTTCACTTTCTACTTTACCAAGCATGATGTCCTTCTCCAGGGACTGCAATATGTCCGGTTTAAATACAGCCTGACATTTTTGTTGGTCTTACTTTTGTATTGATTTGTATCTCTTTAGTCTCTCTCACAACAGACCCCAAAGCCCACATAACGTGGCAAGGCTCCTGCCCCTCTTTCTGGCTACCCCTTGGAGCAAGCTCTGACTAGAGTTGGGCCAGAACAGGTGTTAGCAATGAGATGGTCTCACCACAGACTCTAGCCACATGCCAATGTCATTTTGATGGGCATGGTGCAGTGCAGGCTATCCAGCTATGCCAGTGAGGGGTTGGGTGACGCATGGTAAGTTTATTTTCAATTTCATGTAGTTGGTAAAAAATACATGCCTGCGTAGTAAAAAGTTGATGGATCTCAGAAATAGAGGACCTATTAGCACAAGAAAGCACATAAAGTGGTGCCCAATTAAAATATTCAGCACTAGTGTTCTCCATTTTCCTGTGATGCTCTATTGGTTCTTCTCAAGGCTCATCCTTCATGGAGGTGGAAGAGGGAAGATCCTCACGTGGGGTTAATTAAAGGGCACTTTCCCATAATACATCCTTTATAGTTTTTCCAAAGAACTACTATTTCCCACCTGCCATGAAGTTCCCACCATTAGGGGAACTGTTTGGGGTTAGGTAAGACAGATGGTACTGTGTACATGGGAAGAGGATAGGATTATGCCATTAATAAAATAGTACAACAATTTATGAGATTAGTTACACCATAGAAGAACTGACACCTGAGTCCCCTTGGGAGGGGGCTGCTGAAAGATGGGATACACTACTAGGTGTTGAAGACAAATGTCCACATTACAGCCTGGTTGCCAACTAAAAGGTTGGTGGTTTGAACCCACCCAGCGGCTCCACGGGAAAAAGATCTGGTGATCTGCTTCTGTAAAGATTATAGCCAAGAAAGCCCTATGGGGCAGTTCTACTCTGTCATGTGGAGTCACTAGGAGTCGGATATTGACTTGATGGCATCTAACAACAACAGAGCTTGTTATTAAGGGCAGGAGGGACAAAGACATCCAAGAGCAGCAATTAAAATGCTGGCATCAAATGGTCAATTAATGTATAAAAGTGTTGGTAGTAGGTTTGTGTTTGGTATGATTAATACTTCATTTCACTCAGAAACAAGGATATTGTGAAAAAAGGGTTCTCCGTGCACTCTACTGAAGAAACTAACTGAAAGATGCAAAAAACAGTTATTGCCAAAACAAGCCCACCATATTCTCAACTGGGTTTGAAGAATGGACTTAGGCTCCTGGACTCTCTACTTCCCACTTTCCAAAGGATTGATCAGTTAAAGTTATCAAAAAATAAAAAAAGTTTTGTAAGTACACATAAAAATCTTCTAATTTTTTCTATACTTTCTGTAAAAAAATGATTTGTACAATTTTACTGAACCATAACGTGACTGTAATTTGCTCTTTTAAAAGGACTTTTTTTTCCCAGAAAATATGAATGCCCATCATTAAAGAATAAAGCTAAAGAAATTTCATACATAAAACCCAATGGGAAAAGGGTTACCATAATGTATTAGATTCTAGAAAAGCTTCCAGAACTATATTTGGTTTTATTTTTAACAAGTTTTTTAAAAGATTTTTTTAATGAATTTAACTAATTTATAAAATGTATTTGTATTCTAAATATTTCCAAAACAGACAACTTTCTGTAAGGCAAGTCCCAACACTAATCTATGGTACATTATCTAAACTTTAATTGGCAGATCTCTTGAAATCCTGAGACCATATGGAAAATAATGAGTCCTAACAGGTCTAAGGTGAAAAGATGGCAGTCGAGTAAGGAAGCCAGAAAGCTGTCAATTCAGAATGCTTAGCAGCTGCAACACAATTCCCCCAGAGACCAAGAACAACGTGTTCTCAAGGTTTTACTGGTCTTGCGATCACACAACTAAACTGCATACTATTTCCCATTCTGTGAGACAAAGATTAAAATGAAAAAAAACAAAAACAAACCAAAAACTGGTTTCCATAATTAAAAATGAAATTGGCTGACTGTTAATAAAAAGGCAGCAATTTAGAGTTACCATAACAACCTGATGCAACTGTTGACTGACATCACAATCTGCCGCATTTTTACAATTAGCACTAGGTCCCCACCCCGCCACCCTCCTTCATTTGAAATGGCTTTAGTGCTCATCGGAGGTAATGAACAACTCTGCTTTAAAACTACGCCACTCAGCAAGCCATGTACCTCTTCGCTGCTGTCATCGCTGTAAAAATCATCCGCCAATTGGGCACTTCTACTTGTTCCACTGTTATCCTCCTTTAGATCCCAAACAAATGGGCACTCCTCTGGGGACACGCTCTGAGTTTTTCCACGAGGTGCTGACCGTGGCCTTGATGAAAAAGTGAAAATGTCCTTTGCAACAATTTGCGTCTCCTCGGCTTGATGGCTAGGTCCACTTCCCTTGCTGACCTCCGGCCACAGGTGTGAAGTGTTGAAGGAGTCATCATCCAGGAGTAAAGACTGGCTGCTGGATTCCAAATGGGGAATGCCATCATAATTTTCAGGAAATATCCACTCATCTGACATTTGGAAAAGATGGCAAAAATTAGAGTAGCATTCCACACAAGTATTATTTAGGCAGGAGGTTAGCTTAAAATCTTTTGCTGCTGAAACAGAGATTTATCAAATGATGCAAAAGCCAAGGAAGGCTTCATTCACCATCTTGTAACACGATATACATTTAACCTAGAGATCAGTGCCTAGAGCTAAGGGCAATTCATTTGCCTTTCCTTTCCATCTGAGTAGAAACACTGGCCAGGAACTCAGAAGACTGAAATAATTCTCACCTGTCTTACAGCAACTTCTTTATCTATAGCACAGCCTCGTTAATCTGACATTCTAGAGGGGGAAAATCTTCCTGATTTAAAAGGGTTTGAGTTACTAATATCTCTTTTTAACTGCAGAACGACAGAATACTTAACAAACTTCTTTAAACAAAATAGCTGGTCACTGTTTGGATTACAAATCACGGAGGGCAGGAAACCATAAAAGGTTGACCATCTTTTTCTCTCCAGTCTACTGACTGAAACAGAATATTTCATACGCTAAACTGAGTAGACTTTTCAAGTAATTGTAAATTTGCAGTAATATCTGTTCATCCGATTAGTGATTCTGCAGGGTGAAAAAGACTTTTATGTTTAATTTTAGGAGAGGTTTTGACGTGAAAAAAAAAATTTTTTTTTTTAATAACATGGTTTTCTTTAAAAATACCGTATACTACTCCCAGGATAGATTTTTATCAAAAAGTTTAATCTTTTATACAACATTGAGACAGATTTTATAACCCTGTGATCCAGGCAAATTAGAAAGAATAAATCTTTATAATTAATATTAAAGGCATGCTTACTTTCTTTTTTAGAACGTTAGCAGGAAAAAATTGATCATTTTCTTAATTTATTCTATTTCTTCTGGAAATTTACTCTTTTTTTGCTGCATGATTTCAGTGGTGAAAATCTTGCTGTGTGTTCTGCAGAACTATACGTGGACATGGTAGTTTTATACCTAACTCTTGAATCTTATTGTATTTATGATCACACTCAAAGAAAAAAAGACCTTTAATAAAAATGACACTGATGGCACAAATAAAACGTGTCATAATTATATTAATGTTTCTTTAACCTGAGGTTATTATTATATAGCTTGCCTATAAAGACAAGGCAATAAATGGATACCTCCTAGTGAAGGTATCCATTTATTGCCTAGTGAAAGTCTGTCAGGAATAAGGCATTTTTTGTGTTTTCAGGGGCCAGGTCTGCAGGTAGGTGGCCAAGGGCAGGATGAATCTACTTCATCCGATCACCTTCTCAGGGATGTAAATGATCCTGAGTCAGTGTGGCTGTGGGCTGGTGATGTGAACAGACTCACTGGGCTGCTGTCCTATTTTGGACCTTATCCATGATGCGCGGTACATAGTAAATGCTCTGTAAACACAGTAGGTGCTCTATAAATGTTGCGGCGGAGGCGGGGAACCCAAATGTGTTAAATTACATATATATTGGTACGTGACGAAAACTGGAGAAAAACATACTGGGAATCTTCATTACACAGTTAAACAACTTGTATGACCTGTTGCCAAACATACGATTAACTGTCAAAAGGTCAAAGTAAAAGGAGTGTTTTAGACGGACTAACTCTCATTATCTCACTACCACACACTTTTTTGAAATTTGTAGCTTTACCTCAAGTATTTCCATATCAATTGTAATGAATAATTTGGTGTTGTCTTCTTAGGAAAATATGTAAATTACTGTGTAATCACAATATTGCAGCAAACAAGATAAATGCAAGAATGATCGCCTAAACATCTAATTAGTTTTTCTACACAGTCAGATTTATGCTAGAGACACTAATTGCGCCTAACATTTTAATGAAGGTTTCAACACTGCATAAATAAGACTGACAAACTACAAACAATTTTCATCTATTTTCCTTTTTCCCTTGCTCAAAAACAATTTGCCTTTGTAAAAGTACCACACACCTGTCAGGCAAGATATGTTGATGGGCTCAAGGCTCTACACTCCAGCGGTCTCCATTATAAAGAGGGCTGGGGAAATGCAACAACAGATAATCTTTGGGGAGAGTGACAATGTCATGTGAAAACTTAAAAGTTTTAAAATTTCATTCCGAATAGGACAACTGGTGCATTACAACTGGAAAATAAAAACATTCTTTCATCCATTAAAGTCGAATATAAAGTTGAGGTTAAAAGGAATTTACAAAAATTTATTTTAGCAAATGACTGAATTCCAACTTTTCATAATGACTGGGGTTGAAATATTTAACACATATACATCTTACTAATTATTACCAACACGGTATAATAAAGATGGCAACCTGCTGGATCAGGAGATTGGGGTCCTGGGGCGCTGGGCTTCATTGTTTCTTCTCTTGGCTGAGACACAGAGGTGAGGACAGTTGTTGCTTTATCTTCATTCCTGTTATTTCCTGAAGAACTGCCTTTATTGGAATAAATATTTTCCATGATATTATTCCTTTTGATATTTATGAAAGTTATTAATTTTTGAAGAATAGAGTTAATTTGATAGATTTTTCTATTTGATTATTTAAAAGCAAATTAGAGGTAGTTTTTTTTCCATATTTTTAATATGGATTATACACATTTTTTTTTTCCTTTTCAGTAGAATGCTTTAAAGATGAGCTCAACGGCATTTTTGTAGAGGTTCATCTTATAATTCTTGGATATTTGCAAGGGGACATTTTAAATTTAAGTTTTATAATATATAATAAAAGGAATTCCAAAACCCATATAAGTTTTAAAGGGTCTTGTATTTTTTTCCTTTGGTTCTACATACAATGGAGTGTGTTTTCTTTAAATTGCAATTCTTACTAAACTATGACTCTTCTAAACCAAGGTCTTTTCTTCAGTGCCTATTAGAACATGGATGCAGGCATTATTACAGAATTAATTTTTCTATTTACTGTTTTATAAAAACCACATCAAACCTAGCAGGCAGAATTTCAGCCTAGCCAAGAATCCTACATTTTTGAGAAATTACGCTAACAGATATGTGTGTGTATACAAAACTATATATGTATGCCTTACATCCAATATTTAAAGGAATAACTATAATATGGAAACCCTGGTGGCGCAGTGGTTTAGTCTACAGCTCCTAACCAAGAGGTCGGCAGTTCGAATCTACCAGGTGCTCCTTGGAAACTTTATGCGGCAGTTCTACTCTGTCCTATAGGGTCACTATGAGTCAGAATTGACTCGACGCCAGTGGGTTAACTATAATATTCGCCTATATTTGTTTAAAGGAGCCCTGGTGGTGCAGTGGTTAAAGCACTTGACTGCAAACTGAAAAGCTGGTGGGTCAAACGCACTAGCCACTTCCCAGGAGGAAGATGCGGCAGTCTGCTTCCGTCAAGGTGTACAGCCTTGGAAACCCAACAAAGCAGTTTGCCGTGAGTCAGAATCGACTCGATGGCGGTGGGTTTGGTTTTTGGTTTATATTTGCTTAATGCTTTACTGGTTGCAAAGAGTTTAAAATTTAACCTACATTACATCAGATGACAAAGAGTCCAGGAGAGTCAATGAATGTAAAAACAACCTGGAAAAGGGCTCAATTTAAAAAGAAGAGACAAATGAAACATGAAAAATTCTAACAGTCAAATTCAGTTTTAGTAAAGTCCGCAGGCAGGAGCTTCCTTTACCACATTTGGGCCATTTTTAAAAAACAGTAATTTAAGCTTATTCAGCCTTTGAGAGTAAAAGTAGGAAGTCCTTTATTTCTATGGTAAAAACAAAACAAAAAAACCAAATCCATTGCTGTTGAGTCAGTTCCCTGTAGAACAGAGTAGAACTGCCCCATAGGGTTTCCAAGGCTGTAAATCTTTACTGAGGCCGATTGCCACATCTGTCTCCCTCAGAGTGGCTGGTGGGTTCAAACTGTTGACCTTTTGGTTAGTAGCCGAGCACTTAACCACTGTACCATCAGGGCTACTCATTTCTATGATACTATCTATTTAAACTGGCAAATGTCTGCTAGGGCTCTAGAGCAATTCTTTTACAGAAAATTTGATTTGCATAATCCCTGTAGAACAGACATTTATATTTTAAATGAATTGGTTCATAATCCTTTGAAATTTACAGCCTGCAGAGAGATTCTGTTGCCCTGAATAATACACAGATATAAGATAGTATTGAATGAGCGCCATACCGCCAGGCGTCTCCGTCCTTTCTCCGCTGGTGTTTTTTACTCGTGATCTTCTTCTGTTGTTATTCTTATCTGCCGACCGCTCTTGCGGGGGATGTGGATGCCTAATATGGAGGCTGGCTGGTACATTTTCATATTGAAAAACAAAAAGCCAAAATGAAAGTACTATATGGTTTGAAATAACTAAGTAAATATAGTTATAGCTATCATAAGAATATTCACGTATCATTTTAACAAAGCAGCATCTGGTTGTGATCAATTAGTTGTAAGCCCCACACTGCACTTGGACCAGCCAAAAACTTAAGTTATTCCGTCATAGGAAATAGGTGTTTATTTCAATATTAGGATCATATCAGGCTTTTGAATTTACTAATACATTATTTTCATGTAATATAATCTTACAGAGAGCTACAAGTAATTTGATTAATATTAATCAGACGACATGCTACGTTAAAAAATATAAAAATTGACAGCCAATACAGGAAAATCACTCCTTTTTCATAAGAGAAAGTATAGCTAGGTACAATTCAACAAGAGCTTGGACAGCAGTTTCCAAAAGAACCCTCCAGGACTGAAGTCAAACCTGGAGAAGAGTTATGCAGTCAAACTTAGTTTTATAGTAATATTAATAAAGCAGATAATATTTATTGAATGCTTAATTGCTTGGTACAATATCACGTGCTTAACTGGTTTCTTTACTGAATCCTCACAATGACCCCTTCCTTGAGGCAGCCGTTATAAACTACTAGTGTCAATAGTAATGGTATCCTCATTTTACAGTTAAGGAAACTGAGGCTCACAGAATTTAAGGCACTTGATCAAGGCCTCACAAAGAGTTGGATGTAGAGTTGGGACTGGATATCTATGCTATTTATTTCCTTATCTCAGTTTTATTCTCCATGGGGGATATTATTCACAATAAAAACAAAAACATTGTCGTCAAGCGGATTCCAACTCACAGTGACCCTACAGGACAGAGTAGAACTGCCCCATAGAGTTTCCAAGGAGCACCTGGTGGATCTGAACTGCTGCCCTGTTGGTTAGCAGACATAGCTCTTAGCCACTACACCACCAGGGCTTCCTTATCCACAATAAGGATCATTAATTTCTAAATCAAACAAAATGAACTCAAATCCTCCCATTTTCTACTCTCACATGAGTCAGGGAAGAGTAGAAAAACTGACGGGGAGCTGTAAGCCCTGGGTTCTTGTTCCAATTTTTTTCAGTGATTACATACTGCCTTGACCTTTCAACCTGTAAAATAGGACAAAAGTCCTTTCCCAACTCACAGAGTGGTTTTGTTGTATATCAAATGAGAAAATAATCAGAGGACTTTACAAATGCGAGGGATTAATTAAGCAATAAAATTAAGAAAACTTAAAATGCACATGGAATTTTCAAAATACAGTGACGACGGAATGCTATTCTCTCACCGGTCATTATAAAGTAAAAACACAGGGTACTTTAGCAATTTGAAATAACTGAGTAAGTAGAAGGCTAGGTTACAGAAGGTAACATATGAAGTGGTCAATTATTCTTCGGACTTAAGATCTAGTTGTGACACTAACTTCTGATTTATCTTAAGAATATTTCTCACTACTTTCACTAGCTATCAATCTTTACGCATTATCCTTTCTCACCGTGGGTAGGTACAGTCTGCTTCATTTGGCGAATGTTTTCTTTATCTCCTTGCTCCGCAAACTCAGGTATCCGTGAGGCTGACACCTCTGCAGTGCTGACATGTTTCTCCACAGTGGGCTGCAGGCAGGATCTGTTATTTTTGGACCCAATGGATCCTATTGTCTAGAAGGAGGAAGAATTAATTTGTACATTTTAAATACAGAAATTGCCTTTATTTTCTGTAGAATCTACACAGGAAAAATAATCTTTAGGCAAATACAAAGTGAGGGGGGAAAAAACTAGAGAAACTGAGAAGGTTAAAAAGTGATAGAGAGAGAAATTACGGTAGAAAATGAGCAAGCAATGGAAGGAGAGAAATAATGTGAGATAAAACAGAAGACAAGCAAGTCTCCTAAAAAAAAAAAAAAAATATCCTAGACACACAAATTAAATGTGCTCATTTGCCACCCTCCACCACTACCAGGGAGAAGTTCAATTAAAAATTACTGCTGTGTGTCAGACATTCAGAGGAAATTAAAAATGAAACATGTACACTTGAGAATCTGCTCACTGTAAGGTGTCTGCTGATAATCAAACTGCTTTCTGAAGGAGAGAGCGAAGTGTGCTCACTTACAATGAAAAGAATACTTTAAAATGTAAATTATGTTGACATGACAAAAAGGAAACAGTTTCAAGGTCCTTTAAAATCCAGAATTTCTGTTCCAAATTTATTCAAGCCTTCTGCTTTGGGCACATAGATTCTCTCTTTTTTTCCTATGTTGGAAGAAACAAAAACAACTTTCCCTTCCTATGTCACTCCTATTCAGATAAGGCCTTCAGACCTTGCTCCTACCTCACTGGACAGCCTCATGTTATTCCTTCTGCCAGACAACGGAGGTGGTCCAAGGACTTTGGATCCAAAGGCGATATGAGAAACATCTTGACTTCTATTGTTTTGCACACCGCCTGCTCCTTGGGGAATGAACTGGTCTGTTTTGTTAAAGGAAAGCAGAAACAGTCCATTAATGGGCATAATGACAAATGCCATGTTGCAATATTTCTGAAAGTACAGTCCAGGGGTCAAAGGATCCGAAACACCCCAGGACACTTATTAAAAATGTCGGTGCCAGGAATCCATAGCAAATGTTTCATATTTACAGAATTAGAATCTGAGGGTTGGGGAGGGAGAACAGAAATCTACACTTTTAACAAGTTCCCCCAAGTGATTCTTATGCTCAGCGTCATTTGAGAACCACTGCCACAAATGTTTTTCCTTAAAAAAAAAAAAAAAAAAGACTGAATTAAAAAAAATGCATTGTATTTTCTCTTTAAGGAATTGATTTAAATAAAACTATTCAACTCAATTCAACAAATATTTGGTTGAGCACTTACTCCCTCAGACATTTCCTAGAGGTTGTCAGTGACACAAAATGGCTAAGACATGTTGCTTGCCCTCAGGGAGTTTACAGGGAGGTGGTAAGACAAAGAAACAAGCAGCCATAACATAAGCCAGACCAGTGCGAATGGACAATAAGGGGCCTTTTGAATGCACCTTGAATGACTGATTAAATTTTAAGAAGGAGCAATGCAGGGTGCCTTAAGAAGAAGAAAGTACCTGAGTAAACACACACATGACAGAAAGCGATGCTTGAGGAGTAATGAAGTGACCACATGAGCTGGAAGGATAGGCTAGGGTCATACTGCAAAGAATCACAACATACTAATGAGTGTGTTCTAAATTTGGTGGGCAACAGGGAATCACTGAAGGTATGGGTGAGAAAAAGAACACACTGGTATCGCCTCCAGGATCAGGCACCTTTGCTCACCCAAACCCTGCCACCTTTCCCTTCTGGGCACATGGCTGAGTTGCACTTTCTAAATTCCCCTGCAGCTATATGGGCCATGTGACTGAGTTCTGGCTATGGGAAAATGAGACGTGGATGTGAGTAGTGTAATCCATTTCCTGGCCCCTAAAACCTCCTGCCTAACCATCCAACCCATAGCTCTTCCATCATCTCCCAAGAAGATGTGGAATAACTGCATGGAAGGCTGCCCAAGGAACTTTTGATTGGATTAGAACGGTGGGGCTGCAACTGCAGTTAAGCTCCTCCCACCCCCCCGACTAATGAAGCAGTGATCGCGATAACCCTTAACCACTCAAAGTACTGCCCACTACAAGGAAGCCTTCTGCTGTGCCCCTTGCAAGACAGGACCCACTTAAATATTATGATGTTGGTCCTGATAAAGTCCACATTTGTCCAGTCACGGACATATATGAGCTACTGGCTATGCCCTGTCTAACCCACTACCACGAAAAAAATTCCTATCTCTAGTTGGTTCCATTAACCTCTGCTGAAGAGCGGTGATTTTACACTTGTGATGGAATTAAAAACCACTCCTTAGGCGACAGCATGAGAAAAGGCACACAAATTTAGGATAATATACAATGCAATTAATGTGTGTACATATGCATGGGTGTGTGGATGTTTTTCCATCTGTGATAGGTGAAGCTGAATTGATGGGAGGAGGCTGGATTACTGAATTGAACTGAAACAATTTTTGCTAGATGGAAGGCCTGAGGTAGATGGTGAAGTGGTGAGGAGCTATACCATGTCAGTTTTCTTCAAACTCCTGAAGCTCTAATTAGGTAGAAGAAAGATTCCATTTGTCCAAAGGGCAGAATCAGAATGAATGACTAGAATTTACATGCAGGAAGGTTTTAGTCCAGCATAAAAAACTTCTCTAATTAAAGCAAGCCCAGTTGTTGAGGTGGGGAATTTTCCGTCACTCTGGTGTTCAGACAGAGGTCTGGAACGCTATTCTGGATATTGTAAAGAAGATTCAGACATCAGATGACTCCCTACTGTGTATCTCTAGGCTAGTTCTCTCTTCTCAGCTCTGTCCTTGCATCCAGTAGCCTTCCTGACCAGCTCCTCTTGGATGTCTCAAAGACACCTGAAACTCAACACTGTCAAGCTGAGAACCCGGTCTAATGAATGGCACTACAATCCATCTACTTTTTTTTTTTTTTAAATAGTTTTTATTGAGCTTTAAGTGAGCGTTTACAAATCAAGTCAGTCTGTCACATATAAGCTTATATACACCTTACTCCATACTCCCACTTACTCTCCCCCTAATGAGTCAGCCCTTCCAGTCTCTCCTTTCGTGACTATTTTGCCAGTTTCTAACCCTCTCCTCCCTCCTATCTCCCCTCCAGACAGGAGATGCCAACACTGTCTCAAGTGTCCACCTGATACAAGTAGCTCACTCTTCATCACCATCTCTCTCCAACCCATTGTCCAGTCCCTTCCATGTCTGATGAGTTGTCTTTGGGAATGGTTCCTGTCCTGGGCCAACAGAAGGTTTGGGGACCATGACCGCCGGGATTCCTCTAGTCTCAGTCAGACCATTAAGTCTGGTCTTTTTATGAGAATTTGGGGTCTCATCCCACTGATCTCCTGCTCCCTCAGGGGTTCTCTGTTGTGCTCCCTGTCAGGGCAGTCATCGGTTGTGGCTGGGCACCATCTAGTTCTTCTGGTCTCAAGACGATGTAAGTCTCTGGTTCACGTGGCCCTTTCTGTCTCTTGGGCTCTTAGTTGTCGTGTGACCTTGGTGTTCTTCATGCTCCTTTGATCCAGGTGGGTTGAGACCCATTGATGCATCTTAGATGGCTGCTTGTTAGCATTTAAGACCCCAGACACCACGTTTCAAAGTGGGATACAGAATGTTTTCATAATAGTATTATTTTGCCAATTGACTCAGAAGTCCCCTTAAGCCATAGTCCCCAAACCCCCGCCCTTGCTCCGCTGACCTTTGAAGCATTCAGTTTATCCCAGAAACTTCTTTGCTTTTGGTCCAGTCCATTTGAGCTGACCTTCTGTGTATTGAGTATTGTCCTTCCCTTCACCTAAAGTAGTTCTTATCTACTAACTAATCAGTAAATAACCCTCTCCCACCCTCTGCCCCTTGTAACCACAAAAGTATGTGTTCTTCTCAGTTTATACTATTTCTCAAGATCTTATAATAGTGGTCTTATACAATATTTGTCCTTTTGCCTCTGACTAATTTCACTCAGCATAATGCCTTCCAGGTTCCTCCATGTTATGAAATGTTTCACAGATTCGTCACTGTTCTTTATCGATGCATAGTATTCCACTGTGTGAATATACCACAATTTACTTAACCATTCATCCGTTGATGGACACCTTGCTTGCTTCCAGCTTTTTGCTATTGTAAACAGAGCTGCAATAAACATGGGTGTGCATATATCTGTTCGTGTGAAGGCTCTTAGTTCTCTAGGGTATATTCCAAGGAGTGGGATTTCTGGGTTGTATTATGGTAGTTCTATTTCTAACTTTTTAAGAAAACGCCAGATAGATTTCCAAAGTGGTTGTACCATTTTACATTCCCACCAGCAGTGTATAAGAGTTCCAATTTCTCTGCAGTCTCTTCAACATTCATTACTTTGTGTTTTTTGGATTAATGCCAGCCTTGTTGGCGTGAGATGGAATCTCATCGTAGTTTTAATTTGCATTTCTCTAATGGCTAATGATAGAGAGCATTTTCTCATGTATCTGTTGGCTGCCTGAATATCTTCTTTAGTGAAGTGCGTGTTCATATCCTTTGCCCACTTTTTGATTGGGTTGTTTGTCTTTTTGTGGTTGAGTTTTAACAGAATCATATAGATTTTGGAGATCAGGTGCTGGTCGGAGATGTCATAACTGAAAATTCTTTCCCAATCTGTAGGTGGTCTTTTTACTGTTTTGGTGAAGTCTTCAGATGAGCATAGGTGTTTGATTTTTAGGAGCTCCCAGGTATCTGGTTTCTCTTCGTCATTTTTGGTAATGTTTTGTATACTGTTTATGCCTTGAATTAGGGCTCCTAATGTTGTCTCTATTTTTTCTTCCATGATCTTTATCGTTTTAGTCTTTATGTTTAGGTCTTTGATCCACTTGGAGTTAGTTTTTGTGCGTGGTGTGAGGTATGGGTCCTGTTTCATTTTTTTGCAAACGGATATCCAGTTATGCCAGCACCATTTGTTAAAAAGACTATCTTTTCCCCAATTAACTGACACTGGGCCTTTGTCAAATATCAGCTGCTCATATGTGGATGGATTTACATCTGGGTTCTCAATTCTGTTCCATTGGTCTATGTGCCTGTTGTTGTACCAGTACCAGGCTGTTTTGACTACTGTGGCTGTATAATAGGTTCTAAAATCAGGTAGAGTGAGGCCTCTCACTTTCTTCTTCTTTTTCAGTAATGCTTTACTTATCTGAGGCTCCTTTCCCTTCCATATGAAGTTGGTGATTTGTTTCTCCATCACATTAAAAAATGTCATTGGAATTTGGTCCATCCACTTTTAAAAGTCAGAATCTAGGTGTCATTCGTGACACATCCCTTTCTAGTCCCTCCATATCTAATCCATGTCCTCTCTCTCCACCTCCTCCATCACCACTGAAATCCAAGTGACCAACACCTCTCTCCTGGATGACCACAAAGCTCTCAGGTGATTTACTACGTTCACTCTGGCTCCTCATCCCATTCCTTCTCCAAAATGCAGCCAAAGAGGTATCACAGAAACATGAATCTGATTGAGTCACTCACTTTCCTACACTTAAAACGCTTCAGTGGCTTCCCTGTGCTCTCAGGGTTAAGATAAAAGCCCTTAACATGGCCTGCAGAAATCTGTATGTTCTGGCCTCAGTTCCTATCCCATGCCCCTCATTTTCTGCTCTCTCAACAAACAGTGACCTTCCCAGGCCTTACAATGCACCTACCTACCAAGGATCAGTACATGCTGTCCCCCATGGCTAGAAGGCGCTTCCTTTCCCTTTCAGCCTTAGGTCTCAGCTCACGTATTACTTCCACAGACAAGTCTTTGCTTACTTCCCTGACCAGGGTAAATTCCCCCAATATAGGCATTCCCATCACCTCTTCCTCATAGAACTTGTCAGAATTGGAGCTTTACATGTGTTTATGGGATTCTCTGATTAATCTGTATCCTTCAGTAGATATGAACTCAGTGGTCTACTTTTGTCACCCCTGAATCGTCAGCACCTAGTCCAGTGCCTGATAGGAAGCAGGCAAATAATAGATACTTGCTGAGCAAAACGAATAAGGCATTAATTGAAATGAGTCAGAATGGAAGCTGGATTAATGACTAAAATATTTCTAACTATGATTAAAATTTCATTTTAAGAAAAATCCACTTGGAGGGTAGATTGAAGAGGAAGATTGGGCAGGATTACACAGCTGCTAGGTTGTGGTGGATGACAGGAAGGGTCAACAACAACCATGACTGACATTTACATGAATGGTGAGGCCCTCAACAAAAGCAGTGCTATGGTGCCAAAATGACTGTATTTTTACACATACCTTCTACATTTGTTTGCCAGCTGAGCCCTTCCCCTGCTATTTTGATAAGTGCCACTATGCCCATTTTTAAAACATGTTGCTATAAAAAAATTAGCATAGCACGCTTAGGAAAATACCTCATGGCTGTGGCTGGCAAACAAACGTAGAAGGTACTTGTTATCTGCAGAAAAATGTCTATTCAAGTTACCCTGGAAATTTTCTAGTTTCCAAATGGACTTGGCTATGTATGCATCTATTATCCCCCCAGTCATTTATAAATACCTATCTGGAGTCAACAAAACACTGTTAGTCTCTCTGGATTAATAATAGAAAGAAGCGACATTCAAATTTCAGGCCAGTTGGAAAAATCTCAGACTTGTCATTTGTACTTTTAGTGAACAAATAGAACAAGCCCTAGACTACTGACTCTGTTCCCAAACGTATATTTTCCCAGAAAGAAGTATCCACCGAGGGTACTGATGGGCTCTATGGGATGTGGCACGAGGTCGAATGGGAATTCAGTAATCCATTCAGCTATGGGCAAATCCTTCTGTTCAAACACCTTACAGGGACAATTTCCTTGACTTTTTTTCATATTCTTTATCAACATGCAGGTTTACACCACTCAATTTAAGTGATTTTGAATAGAAAACACCATTTATTCAGTGCTGTATCCCCCCCCACCTGGTGAGCCCAGGATATCACATGGTAGACGACAATGAATAAATTTCAGCAAAATTGTGGATAATATCCAAGATTAAAAAGAGGATTTTTGGGGAAGGAGGAGGGAGTATTTTAAAAATCATACTGGTATAGTTCCAGCTGTAATTTCAACAAACACAGTAACTTGTTTATAGTTATTAATAAAATTAAAACTCCTAAATACCTTGAATTTCCTAGAGCATTCACTTGGGCATCAGTGACTAGCAAAGATACACCTAAGCCTAATCTGCTAGAATTTAAACATCACTAAAATTAGATGTCATTCTGTATTTTATAAAAGGATCCACAATAGGACCTCTTGAAAGAGTAATATGCTACAGCACATTTAAATTCAAATCTATTTTGAAAAATTTTACACATTTTAGTTCACTTTTTTTTCAGAGCCAAGCATACCAATACTCTAAAAAAAAAAAAAAATCTACTATGTAAAAAAAAAAAAAAATTTTTTTTTTTTTTTTACATAGTAGTATCCCTTTAATTAAATGGACCACTTTCAGCTTGTTAGTACAATCAATACACACCAATTCCAAAGGCCTGTTTTACCTTAATAATTCTGTTTATAATCATATTAATTGCCACTAATTATCTCTATAAACACGTATTCTGCTATGTATCTACTATGATAGGGTCCTAATCGAAACCCACAGGAAAAGTAATTTAGACCTTTGGTTTCTAAAATAATGAGAAGGGACTAAATTTCAATAATGAGAAAAACCTTAATAAAAGAAAACTACAAACAGAAATGCATGCCTTTTGAATTCCAAAGGGAGCTCTTTTAAAAGCTGGTATCGATATGCACAAAATTAGGTTAAAAATCAAGATTAGATTCAAGTCCTACTCTAGGCATTTCATTTTCTTGAATTTACAGAAAATGAACTTGGTGTAGGTCATGGATGTTACCATTAATTATTTCGCTATGTTACTGAGGGGTACATGCCTTTAGAGTTAGATTGTAAAACCTGAGGGTCTACTCTCTAATTGTCTTTTAGAAAAATAAACATTCATTTTTGTCTAAAGACACAAAGTTCTAATTATTACTGTCATTTAAGTTTGCAGGGTTTTCAAAGCTTAACTAGAAAAACCTACTGAATTTTCAACTCTAATCACTGAGGGGTCATGCTCAAGACTTACATCTATTATCTAACAATCAAATCAGAATTAAATTTGGGACCAGAATCCAGATTTTAAATTGGATTAGTTTTTATTTTATTATGTGTTGTTATAAAGAATGTCAAAATACAAAAAGGCTGATCTAGTACAGCGCTAGTATTTTAGATAAGGTACTTAACCTCTCTGTTCTTGTTAGCCTCTCTGTTATTTTTGTTAGGCGCCATCAAGTCGGTTCCGGCTCATAGCGACCCTATGCACAACAGAACGAAACACTGCACCGTCCTGAGTCATCCCTACAATCGTTGCTATGCTTGAGCTCATTGTTGCAGCCACTGTGTCAATCCACCTCACTGAGGGTCTTCCTCTTTTCCGCTGACCCTGTACTCTGCCAAGCATGATGTCCTTCTCCAGGGACTGACCCCTCCTGACAACACGTCCAAAGTATGTAAGACGCAGTCTCGCCATCCTTGCCTTTAAGGAGCATTCTGGCTGTGCTTCTTCTAAGACAGATTTGTTCCTTCTTTTGGCAGTCCATGGTATATTCAGTATTCTTCACCAACACCACAATTCAAAGGCATCAATTCTTCTTTGGTCCCCCTTATTCATTCTCCAGCTTTCACATGCATATGATGCGATTGAAAATACCATGGCTTGGGTCAGGTGCACCTTAAGTCTTCAAGGTGGCATCTTTCCTCTTCAACACTTTAAAGAGGTCCTTTGCAGCAGATTTACCCAATGCAATGCATCTTTTGATTTCTTGACTGCTGCTTCCGTGGCTGTTGATAGCGGATCCAAGTAAAATGAAATCCCCGACAGCTTCAATCTTTTCTCCGTTTATCATGATGTTGCTCATTGGTCCAGTTGTGACGATTTTTGTTTTCTTTATGTTGAGGTGCAGGTGCAATCCATAATGAAGGCTATGGTCTTTGACCTTCATTAGTAAGTGCTTCAAGTCTTCTTCACTTTCAGTAAACAAGGTTGTGTCATCTGCATAATGCAGGTTGTTAATGAGTCTTCCTCCAATCCTGATGCCCCATTCTTCTTCTTACAGTCCAGCTTCTTGTATTATTTGCTCAGCATACAGGCTGAATAGGTATGGTGAAAGAATACAACCCTGACGCACACCTTTCCTGACTTTAAACCAATCAGTATCCCCTTGTTCTGTCCGAACAACTGTCTCTTGGTCTATGTAAAGGTTCCTCATGAGCACAATTAAGTGTTCTGGAATTCCCATGCTTCGCAATATAATTCAAAATTTGTTATGATCCACACAGTCGAATGCCTTTGCATAGTCAATAAAACACAGGTAAACATCCTTCTGGTATTCTCTGCTTTCAGCCAGGATCCATCTGACATCAGCAATGATATCCCTGGATCCACATCCTCTTCTGAAACCAGCCTGAATTTCTGCCAGTTCCCTGTCGATATACTGCTGCAGCCGTTTTTGATGATCTTCAGCAAAATTTTGCTTGTGTGTGATATTAATGATATTCTGTTATTTCCACATTCGGTTGGATCACCTTTCTAGGGAATAGGCATAAATATGGATCTCTTCCAGTCAGTTGGCCAGGAAGCTGTCTTCCATATTTCTTGGCATAGGCAAGTGAGCACCTCCAGTGCTGCATCTGTTTGTTGAAACATCTCAATTGATATTCCATCAATTCCTGGAGCCTTGTTTTTCACCAATGCCTTCAGAGCAGCTTGGACTTCTTCCTTCAGTATCATCAGTTCCTGATCATATGGCCACCTCTTGAAATGGTTGAATATTGACTAACTCTTTTTGGTATAATGACTCTGTGTATTCCTTCCATCTTCTTTTGATGCTTCCTGCGTCATTGAATATTTTCCCGATAGGATCCTTCACTATTGCAACTCGAGGCTTGAATTTTTTCTTCAGTTCTTTCAGCTTGAGAAATGCCGAGCATGTTCTTCCCTTTTGGTTTTCCATCTGCAGCTCTTTGCACGTGTCATTATAATACTTTACTTTGTCTTCTCGAGTTGCCCTTTGAAATCTTCTGTTCAGTTCTTTTACTTCATCAATTCTTCCTTTTGCTTTAGCTGCTCAACGTACAAAAGCAAGTTTCAGAGTCTCCTCTGACATCCATCTTGGTCTTTTCTTCCTTTCCTGTCTTTTCAGTGACCTCTTGCTTTCTTCATGGATGATGTCCTTGATATCATTCCACAGCTCATTTGGTCTTCGGTCACTAGTGTTCAATGCGTCAAATCTATTCTCGAGATGGTCTCTAAATTCAGGTGGGATATACTCAAGGTCATATTTTGGCTCTCGTGGACTTGCTCTGCTTTTCTTCAGTTTCAGCTTGAACTTCCATATGAGCAATTGATGACCTATTCCACAGGTGGCCCCTGGCCTTGTTCTGACTGATCATATTGAGCTTTTCTTTTCCATCGTCTCTTTCCACAGATGTAGTCAGTTGGATTTCTGTGTGTTCCATCTGGCAAGGTCCATGTGTATAGTCGCCGTTTATGTTGGCGGAAGAAGGTATTGGCAATGAAGAAGTCATTGGTCTTGTAAAATTCTATCATTCGATCTCCGGCATTGCTTCTATCACCAAGGCCGTATTTTCCAAATACTGATCCTTCTTCTTTGTTTCCAACTTTCGCATTCCAATCGCCAGTAATCATCAACGCATCTTGATTGCACGTTTGATCAATTTCAGACTGCAGCAGCTGATAAAAATCTTCTATTTCTTCATCTTTGGCTCTAGTGGTTGGTGTATAAATTTGAATAATAGTCGTATTAACTGGTCTTCCTTGTAGGCGTATGGATATTATCCTATCACTGACAGCGTTGTACTTCAGGATATATCTTGAAATGTTCTTTTTGATGATGAATGCAATACCATTCCTCTTCGAGTTGTCATTCCCAGCATAGTAGACTATATGATCGTCTGATTCAAAATGGCCAATACCAGTCCATTTCAGCTCACTAATGACTAGGATATCGATGTTTATGTGTTCCATTTTATTTTTCATGATTTCCAATTTTCCTAGATTCATACTTCGTATATTCCAGGTTCCGATTATTAATGGATGTTTGTGGCTGTTTTTTCTCATTTTGAGTCATGCCACATCAGCAAATGAAGGTCCCGAAAGCTTTACTCCATCCATGTCATTAAGGTCGACTCTACTTTGAGGAGGCAGCTCTTCCCCAGTCATCTTTTGAGTGTCTTCCAACATGGGGGGCTCATCTTCCAGAACTATATCAGACAATGTTCCGCTGCTATTCATTAGGTTTTCACTGGCTAATGCTTTTCAGAAGTAGACTGCTGGTCCTTCTTCCTAGTCTGTCTTAGTCTGGAAGCTCAGCTGAAACCTCTCCTCCATGGGTGACCCTGCTGGTATCGGAATACTGGTGGCATAGCTTCCAGCATTACAGCAACACGCAAGCCCCCACAGTACAACAAACTGGCAAACACATGGGGTGAGCCTGACCTTTTTCATCCATAAAATTGTGATAATAATAGTACTTAGATCACGGTGCTTTTGTTAGATTATGGGAATCAATGCATGTAACATGGTAAAATATTGTTTTTTTTTTTTTTAAAAAAACCGCACTGCCATCGAGTTGAGTCGATTCCGACTCATAGAGCCCCTATAGGACAGAGTAGAACTGCCCCACAGAGTTTCCAAAGAGCACCTGGCAGATTCGAACTGCTGACCTCTTGGTTAGCTGCCATAGCACTTAACCAGTATGCTACCAGGGTTTCTAATATTGTGCCTAGTGCAGAGTAAATGCTTGGTAAATAGGTTATTAATATTTTCCGTCTTGAATAGCATTTAACAGTTTACAAAGTCCGTTAACAGTCCCTGACTCCTTCATTCACCCGTTCCCTCCAGCAGTGACAGGTACATAGTCTGAGCAGGCACTGCTCTAGGCACAAAGACACACAGTAATGTGGACACAGGCACCTTCTTCATGGAGCTCACAGTCTCACAGGGGGAGACAGGTGTTAGAGCAAGTAATTACATAAATAACTAGATGTTTACGTCTGTGATAAGAGCTATGAAGGAAAATTCCAAAGGATCATAAGCATGTTTAACAGGAGGATGGTATCTAGTCTTTGAGGTCAAGGAAATGACATACAACCTGAGACTTGAAGGATGATGGCTATCACGATGCACACGTGACATTCATGCGATCACCATGTGTAATATTATTATCCTGTCTCCACAGATGAAGAAAGAGGCTCACATGTGTAGAGATGTGTCCACACTCAGAGCAGGGGTTCAGGACCCAAGTGTCCCAAAGCCCCTGTGACTTCTTTTCACTACACAGGATGCTGTCCTCATTGGGCAGTGAGGGTGTCGCAGAGGACTTACATCAGTCATTAGTTTTCTATGCAATTTTGTGAAGCCATCTAATTAAAAACTTTTGTTATCTATTAATGACTGTATAAATAAGTAGCAGAACGTCACAAATATGACAACTCCACATGTGTGATAAGGATCAGAGGGGTTTTTGAGGAATCAAGCTTAGACTATAACACGATAATAACCTTTTTCCGAGAAAGCAGGGGTGGCAAACTGCAGTGGCTTCAACGCCAGGCAGGCAATGTACAGACGATAAGCAGACACATGTAGAATGTGCAGGAACTGTGGCTAATTTGAGAGAGCATGCCCTGTGTAAAGTATTTTAATTAAAAACCTTTTTTTCAGACCTGTTGGAGGACTGTCAGTCTATAAGCCCTGGAAGCACGATGAAAAGAACAGTGCATAGGCAAATGACTGATGTAGGGAAGGCCCTGGGTGATTAAAATCAGTCTTCAACTTTTGCAAAAATTAAAACCTGTAGTTAGTTTTATCTCATTAATAAAAACTTTAAGACATTTTTGAAAGGCAATAAAATAATATTAAAAACTAAAATTAGAATCCCTGTTTCTCCTCTGCACAGAAGTGGGACGTTAGACAATGCAAAAACATCATCTGTGTGTGAAGTTAGGATATGTCAGCAAGATAAAAAGTAATAAAGCACAGGATATTACTTTTCTTGACAAACTATTTACTAAAAAGTTAGAATTAGCCTACTTTTTGTTCTTTATCTTAATGGGCAAAGAAACCTTTTTTAGGGGAACAATTTATTATCTCAAGTAAACTTTCTATTTTGAATAAAGGTTACACTTATTTATAGACCCTGGAAGATAATTCCTCTCATTTCGGTTTGGACATAGGCACACTTTCCTGTAACATGAGAAGACTCCCCAGCAGGGCTGGATCACCCAATAAGCAAGGTAGACATGGGATTACTTGTCCTTACTTGCTTATCTGTAGTGCACAGTTTCCCATGGGTTTCACACCATTAAGCCAGTGTACACCTTGTTTACTGTAAGTCCATGCGTACCTTATGTAAATTCATGTGTACCCTGCTTACTGGTTAATCTTCCCCTGCTCCCCAGGAAGATAATCCTTGAAATCAGTAGCGAAAACTGTTAATGAGAGTCAGTACTTAGGAATACATTTCTGAAACTAGACTGTCTGGGTTCACATCCCAGCTGTACCACTCATTAGTGTGTTCTCATCTATAAAACGGAGACTATGATGGTTTTTTTTTTTTATGATGGTACCTGCATAAAAGAGTGTGTGGGAAGGATGAAATGGGATAACCTATGTAAAAGCTTTAGTGCTTGGAAGACAGTACACATTCACTCAATGTTAGCGAGGGTGGTGGTGGTGATGATGATTTGTTGCTTAATATATTTATTTGCTCAGATTATTTGGCTAGCATTTCATTCATTCATTCAATCACGCAGTCAACAAACATTTACTGAACACCTGGTAAGTGCTAGGCATTGTGCTAGGTGCGAGGGGTACAACAATAAATAGGACTCCTGTAGTTCTGAAGGAAACCCTGGTGGCGTAGTGGTTAAGTGCAACGGCTGCTAACCAAAAGGTCGGCAGTTCGAATCTACCAGGTGCTCCTTGAAAACTCTATGGGGCAGTTCTACTCTGTCCTATGGGGTCGCTAAGAGTGGGAATTGACTTGACGGCAAGGGGTTTGGTTTCGGTCTGGTAGTTCTGAAGCTCACAATCTAGTGGAGGAGACAGCACCAAGCAAACGATGAAGTCAACAAGAAAATATCTGGTAGTGATAAATGCTGTGATGAAAATAAAAATGGGGTGATGTGATAGAGAGTGTCTGGGCTACTGGAGTTCATTGATGATTATAGCTCCATGTTCACTAGAATAAAAATGTATGTGAAAATTCCTGATTCAATTAAAATGTTTCAAAACTCATACTATTATAGTATAAATAATAATATGTATTTCCCTATTATACCACACAAAAAATAGTTTAATATTTCACTACATGTTTACAGATTTTACTTTGCCAATAATTTTGGATTTCCTCCCCATTGTGTATTTTAATTAAAATATTGACATTAGAGAAATATAATTTTTACATTTTAATTTTATAGCAATCCTTAGGGTTTTTCCCTGGTGGCTCAATGGTTAAGTGCTCAGCTGCTAATGAAAAAGTTGGTGGTTCGAACCCACCCAGTGGCTCTGCTCCCATAAAGACCTGGCGACCTGCTTCCATAAAGATTATAACCCAGGAAGCCCTATGGTGCAGTTTTAGTCCATCACATAGGATTGCTATGAGTCGAAAACCCACTCGAACAGTGCCTAACAATGACACAACAGGGTTTTTCAAGACACAGAAAACTATAAAAAAGAAATTTGGAATGTCCCATAATTGCTCTAACATAATACATCTGCTGACATAATAAATCATGAACATAGTTAGAAAATTAAAATAAGAAAGAAATGAGAAGAAAATCCTGATCTTTCTGCCTTGCCTGCACTAGTCCCTCTTCCTAAAGGTAATTAATTCTCTTTTGTTTCCTTAAAAAAATTTATGCATCAGTGGGATTATCCTGAAACAGTACTCTGCGTTTTCATTTTTCACTAACTGACATGGCTTTGAGACTTTTCAAGACCATCACAGGAAAATCGACCTCATTCTCTGTACAGCTGCATAATATCTCATTGTATGGCTTTTTAACCAATTCTCTATTACACACACGTAATTTTCTCCAGGTTTTTGTTATTAAATACACCTACTCCTCACTATCTTCTTATCCAACATTTCGCATTTACTCCTATCTCCTTATCCAACATTTCGCATTTACGACAATAGTAAAAAATCTACTATCCGACTATTCTGCGCATTAATGACATATGTCTGGCAGTAACAAATGCCGAGGTGTGAAGTGAGAGTAATGCTGGCTCTGACGGTTAAGGTCTTTTGTCCACTTGGCTGGGTCATTGTGATGGTTAAGACTGTGTGTCAACTTGGCTGGGCCGTGATTCTCAGTGTTTTGGCAGTCGTATAATGTTGTGATCACTTCCTTGTTGAGATTTGTTATGTGATCACCCCCGTGATGGGATCCGCTGTGAGTATCCAATCAGTTGAAAGGGAGTTTCCTTGGGTGTGTGGCCTGCAATGAATACAAGTGGACATTCTGGCAAAGTTCGGGGAGGGGGGGTTTCGCTTGCCCTGGATCCTGCAGCTGGCTCCTCTTCACCTGACCTCCAGTTCTTTAGACTTGAGCTAGCAGCTTACCTGCGGTCTGGCGGGCTGATCTTGGGATTCATCGGTCTTCGCAGCCTGTGAGCAAGAGCCCTGCTCTCTGACCTGCTGATCTTGGGTTCGCCAGCCCCTGTGGTTATGGCAATCAGTAGAAGCCTCTATCCTGACCCAAGGACTTGGGACGTTCCAGCCTCTACAAGTGCTTGAGTCATTTCCTTGATATAAATCTCTCTCTCTATGTATGTTTAAGTGCTTTGCTGGTTTTGCTTCTCTAGAGAGCCAAGCCTAAGACAGCCATGATTCTCAGTAGTTTGGCAGTTACATAATTATGTAATTTGGCAGTTATGTAATGATGTAGTCAACCTCCAACTTGTGATCTGATGTGGTTATCTTCCATTTTCACATAACACTGATTTTCGCATAATGACCTGTTTTTTGGAACCTAACCATGTCAGTAAGTGAGGAGTGGGTGTAACGCCATAATAAACACGTAAACAAAAAATATAAAGGTTCATATGACAATTCTGCAGCTTGATAATTATCAAACTGGTCAAATGCATTTTTTGTATTTAATATTTTGTATTGTCATCTTTTCCAAAGTATTTCAATATTTGGCAGAAACTTCATAAATTAAAATTCACTCTATAGCTGGTTTGTGACATCTTTGCTGTAACAGATTTCAGATATTTTCAAAGTATGAAATTTAGTATGCATATTGATCAATACTAAATTTCATACTTTAAAAACTTTTCAATAAAGGGATATGACTATGTTTCATTTTTACTGAAGATGGAGAAAGAAGATATATAGTTCAAGAGATGAATGAGCTAACTGTGAATTATCATCAGACAGTGGTATCTCTTTAACCAACAATCCTAAAACAATGTTAAACAAAAGTCTGACTTGAGAAAAGAAGAAATTAGTAGTGAAGCCAGTAGTGAAAAACTGTTAATGGTTGTTTTTTTCTGAAGTTAGAATCAACTCCTTTTTCTTTTAGGTTCTACTTCACAGTACAGTTTGTGGCTTGGTTAAATTTTGCTATCGTAACATGGAATTCAAAGTGGAAATTCTAATAAGGATCTTACCAATGTCAAATATAGCTAGATGACTATTCACTGGTTTTTGATGGACACATTAATTTACCCATTTGCAACTGTGCTAGGAGGTAGGGATACAAGTCTCTTCTGTCTCCTAATTTTTAAGTAAATTACTAGTTTTGATTTGTACTTAGTGGACCACTGCACTTTGCCTTTAGTAGCTGAATGTTCAACTTCAATAATCAGGCCTGATTCTTTGGTTCAATTAAACTGGGGTCCCATTAATGAAAATAAGATAATCAGATCCCACAGTCCTCTGCAGACTAACAGTCATTAGCTAATGTGTACTGAGAATTGGCCAAGTGTGAATGTGTGCATATATTATGGCTTTTTGGAAACAGAATTATATTTCATTAAATGCCTTTGGCACCAACTTACTCTTGAGTAAGTTATATGACATTCAACAAAATGCACTCTAAAAAAGTTAGAAGTTTGAGGGTTTCCATTTTTGCTTGAGTGAAAATGCTAGAAAGCATCTACAGGGAATAGCTACTTCCTTTTATAGTTGCCTTCATTGGACTATTTCAATATGTGCATTTATAATAAAATATCACAATTTATAAGAATATTGTACAGTCAATTATTAAAGCACACAGTCATTTTCTCATGCAATTCAAATCTCATCATGGGGAGTACATTTTTTAGAAAGACACGAAAACAAGTGGTTCAAATCAAGAAGTATCTCCTGGCTTTTCCATGATTAAAAAGTGTCCTTGGGCATTACTCATTAGCTACATCTTTCAAATAAAATCTCTTACACAGAGAACAATAATTATTAATTTTATTCATTTATAGTAAGTTTCAAAGCCCACAAATGTCAAAATGAGCAGCTGAAAAGTATTTGTAGAACGAGAACCACAAAGTATAATGTTTGGTCATGTAATCTTGACAACTATAGATGTTCAATGAGATTTACTTAAGAGAAATAATCTTAAACCCTATGGTTTCAAATGAGCATAAATATAATTGGGATTCACAGGGTGGAAGAAATATGGTGATTATTAATTTTCTGTATATATGACTCAAGTTGACCATTACTATGCATTCAGATTCCATGTATGGAATTTGCAAAATATATACTAATACCCTTCTCCACAAGTTGAGATCAAATATGGTCTATGAAAAGGTTTGTTTAATTATAATATTGAATTAATGATGCAATTAGTATTTATTCAAATTCCCTTTTAATCTCACATATTATAAGTGTCCTTGAACTTTACATAAAAAAAGATACTTAAAATATCTGGATATAGACTTGCATTTTCATTTAAAGACATAATTAATTCTTAAAACATTGACCTGGAGAGACAGAAGAAAATTTCAAGGAGTTATCTGATACGCTTTATAGCTTAGTCATTTCTGTTATTGAAAACTATCACAGCATATTAGATACAATGTTTGGTTATCAAAAATGCTTTTATTCATTTTATTCCATCGTGAATCTTCCATCAAGACTGAGTTGTGACCCAAGGTGTTCACAGTGGCTGTCTGAATAGTGAGATCTTTTTCACACTTTTATATATTTTCTAAGGGTTCTTTAACGAACATGGATTGCATGTATCCTCTCCCTCTCTTTATTTCTGCCTAAATATAGTAATGGAAACCCTGGTGGCGAAGTGGTTAAGAGCTATGGGTGCTAACCAAAAGGCTGGCAGTTCAAATCCACCAGGCACTCCTTGGGAACTCTATGGGGTAGTTCTACTCCGTCCTATAGGGTTGCTATGGGTCAGAATCGACTCCAAAACAACAGGTTTGTTTTTCTTTTTTTTTGGTTTAAATACAGTATATATAATATACACATTTCCGCCATGTATGCTCTCATTGCTATCAAAAAGATCTGTCTAAAGTTAGTAACTGTGGAAGCAGGGTTATGGGTATGTGGGCAGCTCATTATATGTTCTGTTTTCTGTAAATTTGAAAATTTTATGATAAAGGGTTAAAAACGTAGTGCTGTTTACACATAATCCTCTGCCAGAGTTTATACTGAAAAAGTTACAAAACAGGTCCCAGCTTTCTTGGAATATACGATTTAGGACCAGTAATACTGATGAAGATTGACATACGGGAAGTACACCAAGAATAAATTAACAAGGTAAGTATGCACAGCAAAACGAGTTCATTTTTGCTGCTCATTCACTTTCACCCTGGTCTTCTCTATTCTCTTCTTTCCACCCTGACTCTCTCAAACGCTGAGCACTTTCTCTTCCCTGGCTGTTATCTGAGAACCAGCAAGTCCTGCCAGTTTTCCTCCTATGGATACTCTCAGGGTTCTGGCTTTCCACTCCCTCAGCCACTGTCTGTCTGTGGAATGCCCTTGTCATTCTATACCTAGGCTGCTACAAAGACATCTTGGTTGTACTCCTTAATATCTGGTCTCACTTGACCTCAGAATTCATCCTGAATCCTGCTGCCAAATTCAACTTCCTAAAAAAGAAGTTATCATTCCTCTACTTTAGGAACACAAAGTATAGTCTTACCGTGTTCTTCCAACACAGTCAGTTCTGCCTACTCAGTCCATTCTTCTTAGTAATCTCTCAGGAAACTCTTCCCTGAATTTTTCTGTCTCCTTGTCTTCTGCCCCAAATGTGCTCTCTTCACCCAAATCTTACACTTCCAGAAATCTTATACATTCAAGATCTACTTCTTCCTCCATAAATGACCTCTTCCAGCCATCACTTTACCTTCTCCAAGTTACTCTGGTGTTTATGTGTGTCATCTGAACGACATGACCTTTGTGGGACTAGGGACCCAGTGCTTCTCAATGTTGTCTGCACATTAGAATCACTAAAACCAAAAAAACCAAAACCAATTGTCACTGAGTTGATTCTGACTCATGGTGACCCACGTGTTTAAGGGCTTTCAATGGCTGGGCCCTTCTGAAAGTAGAACGCTGGGTCTTTCTTCCTAGGCACCTCTGGGTAGATTTGAACTGCCAACCTTTCTTTTAGTAGCCAAACACTTAATTGTTTGTGTTACCCAAGGACCCTGTTAGAATCACAAGGTGAGTTTTTAAAAAACCCCATCCCAGACCAATTAAATAGGAATTTCTGTGGGGGAGCACAGACATAAGGTTTTGTTTTTTGTTACTATCAGGTATTTTTAAAGGGTCCTAGGTGACTCTAACGTGCAGAGAGTTGAGATACATGTTAAGTTTCTCTTTTTGTAAGTACTAGCCAATAGTGATGAGTATCTATTACAGAGGTAGAAAACTGTAGCCTTGACATGCCATAGAGCGTTTTCAAAATCTTCTCAGTAATGTTTTAAAATTGGGAGACTTATCATAAAAACTCAGACACTCAGTTCCTTTTGAAAAAGTGGAAGATCTGGTGAGACTGGACCTGCATTCTCGAAAGGCAAGACTTAGCCAGGACTGCACTGCAGCTCTTCGTTCCAGACCGAGAATGAGCTCTCCAGTTTGCTACAGTCCCCACCACTCCCTACAGCTCCCCAGCCGGGGCTGAGAACTGGTTGCCATTTATTGTAGTACTTGCATAGTTGTTCAGATTACTGTTTTAACAGTAGAAAACCATTTCTCTGAAGCACTGCCCACCTCTGCAATGAGATTCACTGTTAAAGTAGAAAGTGTTCCCATGAGATAAATATTCAGGCATCCAGCCAACTATATTAATTTATGTTATCTTCCTGGTCTCTGTGGTGATCTGAGTTTGCAGCCTGGTATATGGGAACACTGTGTTAGGTGCTAGAGATATAGAATCATGAGGTACAGCGATTTCTCTGGAAGAAGCCATACTTTACTGGGGGATGCAGACATATGAAAATGTATTACAAGAAACAGAGAGAGAGAAAACAGTTACGAAAAGAGGAGAACAACGTCTGCTGGAGTTAGGGAAGGCTGCATAGAAGAGGTGGCACTTGAGTTGGGAGTTTTTCCACACAGAAAATATAAGGAAGGGCATTTTAGGCCAAAAGCACAGTCTTCTCGAGGCATGACCATGGGAAAGCCCGTAGAATGGTCAGAAAATCACATGTGGGACACAGGGCCAAAGTGTCCGGAGGGGAAACTAGACGAGGTATGGTTAAGGGAGGTTGGCTTTGTGTGCTTTCCCAAAGGTGTTGTTACACTTTATCTTCCACGTAGCGGGAAAAGCAACAACCTGCTGCCGTGAAGTTCACTCTGACTCAACAGCGACCCTACAGGACAGAGTAGAACTGCCCCATAGGGTTTCCAAGGAGCAGCTGGTGGATTCGAACTGCCGACCTTTTCGTTAGCAGCTGAGCTCTTAACCACTACGTCACCAGGGCTCTAGATAGTGGAAAAGGCATTAAAAATTAAAAGTCTTTAATCAAAGAGCGAAAACATCACATTTCTGTTGCTGAAAGATAATTCTGACAGCAACGTGTGAAACTGACTGGAGGTTAATGCCTAGAAGATGAGTGATACTGGGGACCTGAACAATGGAAGTGGCATCAGTGGGACATGGAGGAAGACAGGTTTGAGGTATGTTTAGGGGGTACAACTGGCAAAGCTTGGAATTATACAGGAAATGGAGAGGAACAATCAAGGATGTTCTGACTTATCATGTAAAAGTCCAAAAATACTTTAAAAAGAAACTTTAAATCTAAAAAAAAAAAAAAAATTCAAATAAGAACTTATCACTGACAAGGGTCGATGTTTCTTAAGTGACCTTAATATTTAACCTCAAGCTTTAAAGCATTAGTGCAGACCTGTTTTTTCTTTCTTTGGTCCTATAAACAAACGTGCTTGTGAATTAGGTGCCCAAGTACATACCTGATTCTGCTGAACGCAGGGGATGACCTCCAAATTTTATTTCAGTTTGGCGCAGTTTGGTCACGTTCAGCAGCTGTGTGACTTGCGGAACATCTGTTGTTAGCTGGCAGCTTCGCGGTATGATGTCTGTAGGTTCATCTGTTGGAAATGGAACACCATATACAGATGGATATAAAGACACTCATCCCGAAAATGTAAGCCATTTCTGCCAAATGGACATATTTTATAAGTAAAACCAATTAAAGTAAAACATTTTAGAGTGTGGCCCTGGGCAAATTATATTCAGTTTTCCAGTCTTGGTTTTCTCATCTGTAAAATGAGCATAATTTTACTGCCTACTTCCTAGGGTTGTAGAAACGATGAAATGAGTAACTGCAATAAAGGAGAGCATTTACTGGAAATAGTTTATGTTGTTTTCAGAACTAGATGTGTGGCTGCCAAGAAGACCCAGTTAAGTGTGATCCAATCAACATTCTGGGAGTATATCCAATCAATAAGTACAACAATATTACTGAATAATCTAAGTCCCCAGAGCCATTAGAGGAGTAAATTATTTTTTGGATTTTAATTCTGAAACAATTTTAGACTTAGAGAAAAGTTACAAAAATAGTACAGAGTTCCTACAGACCCTTTAACCATTTTCCCCTAATGTTACCTTTGACTACTTTTATATCTTACTGTCAGTATTACTAAAAGTAGTATTTTATTATTATAATTTGTATTTTTAATGAGATTTAATATCATTCATATATATTTCTTTGGGTATTTTAATTTTCTTTTCAGTAAGTTTTCCGTTCCTGTTCTCACCCATTTTAATATTACTCTTTTTTCTTATTTGTATGACCTCGTTTATATTTTCCCTTGTAATTAGTAGCAAGTGGGCATGTAAGTTGGTACTAGTATCCAGGAAAGCAATTTTACTATATGTATATCAAAAGCCTTAAAAATGTCCAGATCGTTTTACTCAGGAATTCCACTTTCTGAACCTATTCTAAGGTTAAAAAACAAAAACAAAACACAAACCAGAAACTCAGACAAAAATCTAAATAAGTAGGTGATCTCAATTTCTGGAAAATAAACAACTTTAATCACCAACACTCGAGGACAGTTCTACACTTTACAGTGCTTCATGGACAGGACAAGAAAGAGTCACAAGAAGCTGTACTTACGAAGGTGTCTTAGTGATACGGGAAAGCCTTGGGATAAGAAGTTAAATGAAACGACAGATACAAAACTCTATGTCAGCTGTAGAAAATAAACATATAAAATCTCTGAATGGCAAAAGAATTAGAAGGAAATATACCAAAACGTAACATAACTTTAGGTGGTTCGGTTAGGCATAGCTTTTGTCTGCTTCATAAAGACTTTTATACATGCTTAATTTTTATGTGTGAAGTTTTCATTTTCAGAATCCAATGGAAATAAAATTTGTATGTATACATGTGCATGTCAGTAGTAAGAAAAATTCAACCAATCATCCCTCTAAAACAACCATACTTAAGTATAAACTCTTACCAAGTTTATAAAGGCAAATGATGTTAGATTTATGAGCACGCAAACCATGGCAATTTCCTAGTTAGATCCTAATTTCCTAATCCTGAAAAGGAAAATGAATCATTTAACTAAAAACGTAAATACTCATTAGCAATGTAATAGTTTCCAAATGTCCTAATACTCCAAACAACAACAAAATCAAACCCATTGCCATCGAGTCAGTTACGACTCACAGCGACCCTACAGGACAGAGTTGAACTGCCCCTTATGGTTTCCAAGGCTGTAATCTTTATGGAAGCAGACTGCCACATCTTTCTACCGTGGAGCAGCTGGTGGGTTCCAACCACTGACCTTTCGGTTAGCAGCTGCACGCTTCACCGCTCTGCCACCAGGGATCCTCCTAATTCTCCAGTCATTAAAAATTCACTAGGTTTATAAATTTTAGTTTTCAGGTGTTCTTTGTTCATCCATTCCTTGTCACAGACATTTAGAAAATCAAGATGAAGTAACTGAGTAAGGGAACTCTACTGAAATAGAAAACGTTTTGAAAAATAACTAACTCTAGATATTTATTTGACATATCATTTCAAACTCCCTTGAGTAGAAAAAAGATAATCTTCACATCAATGCCAATACCGATAAGCTAAGATTTTATACTCAAAGAGGAAGAGAATTCTGGAG
Organism: Elephas maximus indicus; assembly: GCF_024166365.1. Taxonomy (NCBI): domain Eukaryota; kingdom Metazoa; phylum Chordata; class Mammalia; order Proboscidea; family Elephantidae; genus Elephas; species Elephas maximus. The sequence continues at coordinate 63,457,841 of NC_064838.1, forward strand.
GCCATTAAGAACAATGCTGTATTTTGATCCTACAAGGTTAAATCATTGCTACGTTAGCTTATAGAGCTTGTGTGGATGGTACAGGATAAAATAACATACAAAATTTAAAATGTATCCAAAACAAAACCTGAGTTTTCAACCAACAAGGGACAGGCAGCAAACTTTTATGAAGACAGCACAAGTCAGAGACTATTACAAAACTCCAATCTGAATCTTACGTGTCAGCAAATCAGATTCCACAGTAAAAGGTCCAAATCCCCCCCTACATCATCTTTCCTTTCTATACATTTGCTCTCCCTTTACACCCAGGGCTATCTCACTATTTACTGGATTATTCTTTAAGGAAAACTGTGGCAGTATAAAACCTGCAATAAAAGGAGAAATCAAAGGAACACTACCCAGCACTGGGTTTGTTTGGGCTCTCAAACTTTCTCTGAGACTGACTTAGCAGAGGAATACTTGGTTTCACAAAACTGAGACTGAAGCCCCTTTCCAAACCATGAAGCAGCTTACCGACCATCTGGATGTTGTGATAGACCTAGATGGAAGTTAACTCATCTCCCACAACTAACCACCCCCTTCTCCATGTCCAATTACTAAGTCACCTTATTTTATTTTTTCATTGACAGCTTAATTTAAAAATAAGGAGCTAAAATAGCACAGATCATACACAAATATTAAATAGTGCTTTACTCTGAGTACACAGAGGGGATGGTCTCTTCATTCATTTACTCATTCTATCATTCAGCAAATACTTACTAAGCCTCTACTATGTGCCAGGTACTACCTAGTAGCTGGAACTGTAGTGGCTAACAAGAGTGACCTTGCCCTCTTGAAGCTTACACCTAGCAAAGAATATGGAATAAAGCAAATCATAACAGTTATTTGTTAAGTGGTATGAAGGAAAAGTTCAAAGTGTTATGAAACAGCATAACGGGGAACTCTAAGAGCATGGGGTGTCCTGAAAAGTCTTCTCTGATAAAAAGACATTTAAGCTGAATCATAAAGGGTAAGTTGCAAGGAGCATGGCAAAATGGGGTAGGAGTGATCACTTAGGCAGAGGGAACAGAGCATTTGAAGACCCTGAAAGCAGGACTTTGGTGCATTCCAGGAGCTGAAAGACAGTTCTACCAAAGGGTTGCTAGAGTGGGAGAGAATGGTGGGACAATCTCAGTGATATCCTTAGTACAGCACCGGGTTCAAAGAGGATGCTTAGTATATTGTCATGGACAAAAGCCACTTAATGACATCTGAACTAGATAAAATGCAGCTGCCAAGTCTTCCATTCTTCTTCTTCAGTTGTTCTCTGTTCAGCTGTATCCTGACAAGTATTCCATGAACATTTAATTGTATATCACAACTTTCTTGCCAGATGACAACAAATCCAGCTGTCAATCAGATACTAAGGGACCTGGGACTTTCTGCATTGTTTCTTCACAGAAGTTCTATCTTCTGGAAGGGACTGTGTATGGAAACACACAGATTGCTGATTACTGTCTGAAAAATGGCACCGTCCGATCTCAACTGATTTTGCTAACAAATATGAAAGAACATAATGTTGGCTGGAATGGTTGGTTCAGAATCGCAAAATGCCACATGAAGGAGAAAGCTATGAGGAAGTGGACAGATTTGCTCACGTAGAATCCAAACACAACCAGATGGTAGTTTTTTTTTTTTTTTTTTTTTAATGTCTTTGCTCCCAGTATAAGTTACTGTATTATCGGAATGTTTCAGTGACTCTGTAACCCAAGTTTGCCTTTCTTTGGGCAGAAAGCTATCATAAAACAAACCATTTTGTAGGTATTTAATACCTTTGATGTGGATCTTAACTAGCTTTAAAAATTAAATCATGAACTTTAATACATATAAGAAACTTTTTAAAAAATTATCATCTCCATTTTATTGGGGGAAATGCCTTGTAAGTAGTGAGATTTATAGATCTACAGCAGTTTACGGCTTCTACAAATTCATGTAGTTTAAAAAAGGGCTAATGTTACAATAGTTCACTAGTCCTAGACTCATCTATCTTACTCTTATTTCTCTTATGAAGGGAAGAGTCTGCAGTGCCTAGTGCAGTGCCTTATTTATATCAACCTCACCTCTCTGAAACTGCCGTGAGAGCCAAGTAGAAAACATAAATGTCTTTAACTGCCAAAATATTTCCAAAAAGTCTGTTGTTCATGCATTTGTGCACTTCCATATTTATTCCAGGCCTGGCATGGATTCAGATCCCCGCGTTTATGGTGTTTACTGTCCAATGCAGGAGGACCTTAAGAAGCAGTATATCATACTGGTTAAGAGCACAGGCTCTGGAGCAAGGCACCCTGCCTCCACTACTCCATTAGCTGTGTGACCTTGGCACAGTAACTTTACCTCTCTGTATCCTACTTTCCTTATCTGTAAAAACCCAAGCACCCATTGGCGTCGAGTCAATTTTTACTCAAAGAGGCCCTATATGACAGAGTAGAACTGTCCCATAGGATTTCGAAGGCTGTAATCTTTATGATCCAAGGTGCACTGAAGGCACTGGCGAAAAACAAGGCTCCAGGAACTGATAAAACACCAAGTGAGATGATTCAACAAATGGATGCAAGGCTGGAAGCGCTCACTTGTCTAAGTCAAGAAATTCAGAAGACAACCATCTGGCCAACCGGCTAGAAGAGATCCATATTTGTGCTCACCCTAAAGAAAGGTGATCAAACAGAATGGGAAATTATCGAACAATACCATTAATATCGGAAACCCTGGTGGCGCAGTGGTTAAGCGCTGCTGCTAACCAAAGGGTCAGCAGTTTGAATCCGCCAGGCGCTCTCTGGAAACTCTATGGGGCAGTTCTACTCTGTCCTATAGGGTTGCTATGAGTTGGAATCACCTCGATGGCACTGGGTTTGGATCATTAATATCACATGCAAGTAAAGTTTTGCTGAAGATAATTCAAAAGTAGTTGCAGCGGTACATCAACAACAAAGTGCCAAAAACTCAAGCAGGATTCAGAAGAGGACATGGATTGGAGGGAGACTCATTAACAATTTATAATATGCAAATGATATAACCTTGTTTGCTGCAAGTGAAGAGGACTTGAAACACTTACTGATGAAGACCAAAGACTATAGACTTCAGTATGGATTACACCTGAACATAAAGAAAACAAAAATCCTCACAACTGGACCAATAAGCAACATCATGATAAATGGAGAAAATATTGACATTGCCAAGAGTTTCATTTTACTTGGATCCACCATCAATACCCATGGTGAAGTAACAGTCAAGAAATGAAACAATGTATTGCACTGGACAAATCTGCTGCAAAAGATCTCTTTAAGGTGTTAAAAAGACGTCACTTTGAGGACTAAGGTGTGCGTGACCCAAGCCATGGTATTTTCAATAGCTTTGTATACATGCAAAAGCTGGATAAGGAATAAGAAAGACGGAAGAAAAATTGATGCCTTTGAATTACGGTGTTGGCAAAGAATACTGAATACACCACGGACCCCCAGGAGAAGGAACAAACCTGTCTTGAAAGAAGTACAGCTAGAACGCTCATTAAAAGCAAGGATGGTGAGACTTTGTCTCACTTACATTAGACATGTTATCAGGAGGGACCAGTCCCTGGAGAAGGACATCATGCTTGGTAAACAGAAGGTCAGCACAAAAGAGGAAGACCCTCAATGAGATGGACTGACACAACGACTGCAACAACGGGAAAACACAGCAACTACTGTGAGGACGGCACAGGACCGGACAGTGTTTCGTTCTGTTGTACATAGAGCCGTTATGAGTCAGAACAAACTGGATGGCACCTAACAACAATCTTTATGGAAGCAAACTGTGACATCTTCTTAACGAGGAGCCACTGGTGAGTTCGAACCACCAACTTCTCAGTTAGCAGCCAAACACTTAACCAATGTGCCACTAAGACTCCTTTATCTGTAAAACAGGGATATAAAAATAGTCCTTACCTCGTAGGATTGTGACTATTAAATGAGTTAATATATGTAAGGTGTTAAGGATAGTGCAGTGCACAGTGTTATATAAGTCTTCGCTGTTAATAATACACTAGAATTTTAGTAAATTCTTTACTTACAATGATGACAAAACCACCACAGCTTAGTATGTGTATTTTATAATAAATGGTTTTGATGTTTAAAGGGATAAACCTCAGCTACACCAAAACCTGGCTATCCTAAATGACCTTAGAGTTTTTGAGTGATACGGTTCTATTATAAATGATATTTTACAATACTTACATACAAAATATAATAGATAGTTTAATCAGAATAAGTCAGAGTCTTTCTATATAGACATTCAGTATGCATTTTTGCAGGATCTACCATTAGCTGCTGGACACCTCTCTCATACTGAGATCTTATGCCTTTTCTTGCCAGGTGAAAGCATTTTGAGTCCAGCTCCAGAAAAGAGTGGAAGCAGAACCTCCAACTGACAGGCTCTGGGTACAGTGTACACTCATATGACCTGGGGATGGGGAGAGAGGTAGGAAAACACTTCACAATGTTAAATATTAAAAACAACATGCCATTTTGGTTACCGAGGAAGGTAAACTTCAGAGTGTTGCTGAGGAAAGAACAGTCAGAGACTTAGCCTCAAGTTCTACCTCGTGTGACCTTGGCACAAGATGCCTCATTTCCACAGGCCCTGTTTTGCTCATCTGTATAATTAAGCCATTGGATTACAAGACTTCTTAGGCCCTTCAGTGCTCAATGAGTCTATTAAGGCAAGACTCCAGTATTTCTAGTTTCTTCTGTGGCCTCTGAAAGGACAATTTTCCTCACAGTGCTTGACACTCAATAAAGATTTATTGAATAAAGACAATGAATAAATAATTGCTCAAACAACCAATAAGTCAACCCTTAATTTATTAATTCATCAAACATTTACCAGTGCCAGCTCCTATGCTAGAGATAAAAATATGAGGAGACCCAGTCTATACCCTCAACGGCTTTCAGTCTGAAATCACGTCTTTAATTCTTCTCTTCTTCTTGCCTTTCTGCATACAAAACACATAGCCCGCAGTGCTGATATTTCAGAAAGACCACTGACCTGGGAGGCAGGAGGCCTGAACAATCGTCACTGACATAGCAAAGTCCCATGTTAACGGGGCATTGCTTGCTCTTATATCTTTCCTCTTCTCTTTTTGCTTCTCTGTCTCTCTTCTATCTGTCTATCCATATATTGTTTGTTTTTCTTTAAACACAGAACAATACAATTAATCAATAATTCAGTCACTCAGATGCCTAAAACTGTCAGTTCATGTTTCCTAAGGAGCCATAAAAGTAATAAACTGAACTGAATCAGCATACTCTACTACTTGTCCAGCATAAGTCATTTATTTCTCGGGACAAGTGAAAAACTGGTTAATTGCTTCTTGCAAGATTCCAAGAATTCACTTTTTATTTTATTCTACTGTGTAAACAGAGAACAGCAAAGGAATTAGGCAGAATTTCCTAGCTTAGGTGAGTTTAAGAAGTTCTAGAGTAAAATGGTTAACTTTTCTGGGCTGCTAACAGGTTGGAGGTTCGAGTCCACCCAGAGGCACCCCGGAAGAAAGGTCCTGGCAATCTACTTCCAAAAGTCAGCCACTGAGAGCCCTACAGGGCGCAGTTCTCCTCTGACGCACGTGGGGTTGCCATGAGTCGGAGTCGACTTGATAGCAACTGTGTTTTTTTTTTTTGGTAGAGTGAAATGGTAGCAATTTAAATACAGTATTGAGCTCAAGTATTTTTTTAATGGAACCCCAGTCATGAGATGTAACAAACAGGAAAAAAGTTTCCTATGATAACGGTCTTAACATTGTGATGACCCATCTATCCTCACAGAAGAAAGTGACCTTCCTTCAGTAAGAAAGACAAAGGGACACCCATCATTCATTTTAATACAGACATCTCCAACCCAGTCAGTCACCAAATGCTGGCATTCTTACTCCGTGCCATATCTTCTATCTCTTCTCTCTCTCTTCTACGCTTCCATGAGAGGCATCACACTACAGTAATTAGGAGTACAGACTCTGGGGCCCTCCTGCCAGGGTTCAAATTCTGGCTCTACTGCTTACCAGTAGTGTGACACTGGGAACATTACTTGATTTCTCTGTTTCAGTTTTCCCATAACTTTGTCATGATCATTAATGTGCTAGGAACAGTGTCTAGAACACATCCAGCAGTTAATGCTGCCATCATCATCTTCACCACCATCATTGGTATCGCTTCTGGTGCCAACCTTCTTGACCAGGGATGCTCAATTTACCCTGTACTATGTTATCCTTGGAAACCCTGGTGGTGCAGTGGTTAAGAGCTATGGCTGCTCACCAAAAGCCTGGCAGTTCGAATCCACCAGGTGCTCCTGGGAAACTCTATGAGGCAGTTCTACTCTGTCCTATAGGGCTGCTGTGAGTTGGAATTGACTCGATGGCAACAGGTTTGGTTTTTAGGTTTGTTATCTTTGTCCTATTTTATATAGTGGTCTTCATAATGAACTCTTGTATTGGTAACTCCTCTAGTGTCTGTCATTACCCAGTGAACTCTGTGGACAGGACGCTTGCCCTACATCTTTATGTCACCCACAGCACGCAGCACAGCAGTGTGATATTACATTACATCCCCTGTCCCGCCACATCCCGCACTGAACTCCCTCTTCCTAGAACACATCAGATCCTTTCAGACTGCCATGCCTTCGTACGTATGTGCTTTTCCCTTTGCCTGAAACGCATTCTCTTCTTGTTCACTTTCACTGCTTGGGAAATTAGTACTTTTCCTTCAAAATGCAGTTTGAAAATTAATTTCTCTAAGTTAATATATCCCAAACATTGGTCTATGGACAGTCACTGTTGCATGAAGTAATTTCCTTTTGTCTGTGGTAAAATTTTCAGCCTTTACTCTGAAACTAAGGTCTTCCATTTTTGTGTGTGTGTTTAAATGTCCTTTCATACAATCAGTTTACAGTTTTTCTTGTTTGTTGGTTTTAATATTTGGATTTGGCAAATTCAAAAGTTGGCACGGTACATTAATCCTCAAGTTTTCTTCTGAGAACTAGGCAAGTCTGTAGAATCCAAAGCGCCTAACCAAATAGCTCTCCCAGGTAAGGAGCAAGTGCTCCAGACCCTCCTCCTCCCACTGCTCTTTAAGCCCAGTAGTTAATGTCTGTTTCCTTGAAGCATGGCTGTGGGCATTCCAGGGCCTAGCCAGACCCTGACATATAGAAGGCACATAACAAACGCTTAGCATCTGCATACTGCACTATAGTTTATAATGCCTTCCCCATGTATCTTTGTATTTGACTGGATCTTCACAAGAATCTTATGGCAATTAATGAGAAAACAAGATTCAAAGATATTCAGGATGCACACCAAACCACTAAGTTGGTAAATGATCAGAGCAATGGACCAATGGGAACATTAATCCATGCCTTTGGGCTCTAGGATGTACTTTCCACCATTCGTCTGTCAGTTTGTCGTACTCTGGTGAGGCTTGTGTGTTGATGTAATGCTCGAAGTAATGCCACTAGTATTTCTAATGCCAGCAGGGTCACCATGATGAACAGGTTTCAGTGGAGCTTCCAGACTATGACAGACCTCATGATCTACTTCTAAAAAACTTGGCCAGTGAAAAGCAGTGGAACATTGTCTGATACAGTGTCAGAAGATGAGCCTCTCAGGTTGGAAAACATTCAAAATACAACTGGGGAAGAGCTGCCTCCTCAAAGTAGGGTCGACCTTAATGATGTGGAGGAAGGAGTAAAGTTTTTGAGACCTTTCATTTGCTGGTGTGGCACGACTCAAAATGAGAAGGAACAGCTGCAAACATTCATTAATAATTGGAACGTGGAATGTACAAAGTAATGAATCTATGAAAATTGGAAACTGTCAAAAATGAAATAGAATGCATAAACATCGATATCCTAGGTGTTAGTGAGCTGAAATGGACTGGTATTGACCGTTTTGAATTGGACAATCATATGGTTTACTACGCTGGGAATGACAAATTAAAGAGTAACGACATCAAATTCATCATTAGAAAGAATATTTCAGGATCTATCCTGAAGTACAAGGCTGCCAGTGATAGGAAAATATCCAAATTTCAATAATACAACCATTATTGAAATTTATGCAGCAACCACTAATGACAAAAATGAAGAAATTGAAGATTTTTACCAACTTCTGCAGTCTGAAATGGATCAAACATGCAATTAAGATGCATTGATAATTACTGGTGATTGGAATATAAAAGTCGGAAACAAAGAAGAAGGATCGGTAGGTGGAAAATATGGCCTTGGTAACAGAAACTACTTGAGAGATTGCATGATAGAATTTTGCAAGACCAATGACCTATTCATTGGAAAAATCTTTTTTCAACAACATAAACGGCAATTATACACATGGACTTTGCCAGTGGGAATATACAGTAATTAAATAGACTATATCTATGCAAAGAGATGATGGAGAAGCTCAATATAATCAGTTAGAACAAGACCAGAGACCGACTGCAGAACAGACTATCAACTGCTCATTTGCAAGTTCAAGCTGAAGCTAAAGAAAATTGAAACAAGTCCATGAGAGCCAAAGTACGACTTTGAGTTTAACCCATCTGAATTTAGGGCCATCTCAAGAACAGATGTGATGCACTGAACACTAATGATCGATGACCAGACGTGTTGTGGGATGACATTAAGGACATCATACAATAAAAGGTCATGAAAAAGACAGGAAAAAAAGAAAAGAACAAAATGGATGCCAGAAGAGACTCGGAAACTTGCTCTTGAATGTTGAGTAGCTAAACTGAAAGGAAGAAATGAAGAAGTAAAAGAGCTGAACAGGAAATTTCAGAGAGTAGCTCAAGAAGACAAAGTAGAGTATTTCAATGAAATATGCAAAGACCTGGAGTTAGAAAACCAAAAGGGAAGAATATGCTCAGCATTTCTCAAGCTGAAACACTGAAAAAAAAAATTCAAGCCTGGAGTTGCAATATTGAAAGATTCTATGGGCAAAATATTGAACGATGCAGGAAACATCAAAAGAAGATGGAAGGAATACATAGTCACTGTACCAAAAAGAACTGGTTGACATTCAACCATTTCAAGAGGTAGAATATGATCAAGAACTGATGGTGTTGAAGGAAGAAATCCAAGTTGCACTGAAGGCATTACAGAAAAACAAGTCTCCAGGAATTATAAGAATACAACTGAGATGTTTCGGCAAATGGATGCAATGCTGGAAGCACTCATTCGTCTACGCCAAGAATCCTGGAAGACAGCCACCTAGCCAACTGACTGGAAGAGATCCATATTTATGCCCATTTCAAAGAAAGGTGATCCAACAGAATGCAGACATTACTGAACAATATCATTAATATCACACACAAGTAAAATTTTGTTAAAGATAAGTCAAAAATGGATGCATCAGCACATCGACAGGGAACTGCCAGAAGTTCAAGACAGATTCAGAAGAGGATGTGGAACCAGGGATATCATTGCTAATGTCAGATGGATCTCTTTGGAAAGCAGAGGATACCAGAAAGATGTCTACCTATGTTTTACTGACTATGCAAAGGCATTTGACTGTGTGGATCATGCCAAATTATGGATAACATTGTGAAGAATGGGAATTCCATAATACTTAATTGTGCTCAGGTGGAACCTGTACATACATCAAGAGGCAGTCATTTGAATAGAACAAGGAGATACTCTGTGATTTAAAACCAGGAAAGGTGTGTGTCAGGGTTGTAGTCTTTCACCATCCTTGTTCAATTTGTATGCTAAGCAAATAATCTGAGAAGCTGTACTATATAAAGAATAACAGGTTATCAGGATTCATTAACAACCTGTGATATGCAGATGACAACAACCTTGCTTGCTGAATGGGAAGGCTTAAGCACTTATTGATGAAGACCAAAAACTACAGCCATCAGTATGGATTATACCTCAACGGAAAGAAACAAAAATCCTTACAATTGGACCAATAAGCAACACCATGATAAACAAAGAAAATATTGATATTGTCCAGGATTTCATTTTACTTGGACCCACCATCAATACCCATGGAAGCAGCAGTTAAGAAACCAAACGACATATTGCATTGGGCAAATCTGTTGCAAAAGACCTCTTTAAAATGTTAAAAGGCAAAGATGTCACTTTGAGGACTAAGGGGCACCCGACCCAAGTCATGGTATTTTCAGTTGCTGCATATGCATGCAAAAGCTGGACAATGAATAAGAAGACCAAATTAAGAATTGATGCTTTTGAACTATGGTGCTGGCTTTCAGAATACTGAATATACCATGGACTTCCAGCAGAATGAACAAATCTGTCTTGGAAGAAGTACAGTCAGAAGGTTCCTTAGAAGCAAGGATGGTGAGACTTCATTTCACATACTTTGGACATGTCATCAGGAGGCATCAGTCCCTGGAGAAGGATATCATGCTTGGTAAAGTAGAAGGTCGGCGAGAAAGAGGAAGACCTTCAATGAGATGTATTGACCCAGTGGCTGCAACAATGGGCTCAAGCACAATAACGATTGTGAGGATGGCGCAGGACTAGGCAGTGTTTCGTTCTATTATACAAAGGGTAGCTATGAATCAGAACCTACTCGACACTAGCTAACAATAACATACAAACAATAGCCTTATAGTAACATTCCTTTTTTGGAAAAAAGGTGACTCAGCCCTGGCTGAGAAATTAGATAACAAGATGGAGGAATTCAGCTGAGGAACAAAAACTATAAAAAAAGAATCAATGGAAATTCTGAAATAAAAAAATAACAGATTAATAATGTTAAAGTATATTATTATTAAGTTGTACACCTGTAAAAAGCTGAATTGGCAAAAGTTGTCTGATACATTCATAACAACAACAACAAAAAAGAACAGTTGCTGGGGCTGCTTATATACAACCAAACACACCTCACAGTATTTGGTTCTTGGTTTGGAGGTTTAGGGTCATGGTTTCATGAGGTATCCCAGTTAATTGTTCTAATATGGCATTTAGAGCTTCTATCTCCTAGTTTGTTGCATAATGCCTGGGGTCTTAAAAGCTTCAAAGTGGCCATCCAAGGTATAACAATTGGTCTCTGTTCTCTTGGAGCAATAGAGAAAGAAGGTGAGTCAGGAAAAGGAGGGAGAGATGGAATGTGCAATGAATTGCTTCTATTAACAGCTGTCTCCTTTGCCATGAGGCCAGAAGAACTACCATTACTGAATGTTTTGATAAAAGATTACACAGGAGAATCCTGGCCAAAGGGGGTAAAATGGAGAAGAGAATTTCAGATTCTCATGGACTCTAGAGTTTCTGGAGCCATTGAGGCTGGATGAACCCCCGAAACTGTTGTCCTGAAATAATCTTTAGATCTTAAATCAAAAACATTCCTGAAATCTTCTTAAAGATTTCAATACCCACTGCCCTTGAGTTGATTCTGACTCAAAGCAATCCTATAGGACAGAGCAGAACTGCCCCACAGGGTTTCCAAGGAGTGCCTGGTGGATTCAAACTGTTGACCTTTTGGTTAGTACCTGTAGCTCTTAACCACTATGCCACCAGTTTAGCTCAATTAGTAAAGAATGTCTGCCTTGAGCATTGTGCTCTTTTAAATCTATCTATACAGGATGAAAGCTGTGTGGCAGGGCTGTATTCTTTCACCATACCTATTCGATCCGTATGCTGAGCGAATAATACAAGAAGCTGGACTATATGAAGAAGAATGGGGCATCAGGATTGGAGGAAGACTCATTAACAACCTGCATTCTGCAGATGACACAACCTTGCTTGCTGAAAGTGAAAAGGACTTGAAGCATTTACTAATAAAGATCAAAGACCACAGCCTTCGGTATGGATTGCACCTCAACATAAAGAAAACAAAAATCCCCACAACTGGACCAATGAGCAACATCATGATAAACGGAGAAAAGATTGAAGTTGTCAGGGATTTCATTTTACAAAGATGCATTGTACTGGGTAAATCTGCTGTGAAAGACCTCTTTAAAGTGTTGAAGGGCAAAGATGTCACCCTGAAGACTAAGGTACGCCTGACCCAAGCCATGGTATTTTCAATCGCATCATATACATGTGAAAGCTGGACAGTGAATAAGGAAGACTGAAGAAGAATTGACGCATTTGAACTGTGGTGCTGGCGAAGGATGCTGAATACACCATGGACTGCCAAAAGAACGAACAAATCTGCCTTGGAAGAAGTACAACCAGAATGCTCCTTAGAGGCAAGGATGGCGAGACTGCATCTTATATACTTTGGACATGTTGTCAGGAGGGATCAGTCCCTGGAGAAGGACATTACGCTTGGCAGAGTCCAGGGTCAGCAGAAAAGAGGAAGACCCTCAATGAGGTGGATTGACACAGTAGCTGCAACAATGAGCTCGAGCATAAGGATTGTAAGGATGGCGCAGGACCGGGCAGTGTTTCGTTCTGTTGTGCATAGGGTCGCTATGAGTTGGAACCGACTCGACGGCACCTGACAACAACATATGTGATGAAACTGACAACAGTAGCTTGAAAGATTAGATAGGAAACTTTGGTGGCAGTGAGTTTATATTAACGAGGGAGGAATAATTTGGAAAAGGAGAGTGAGAATGCTTCCACAACGCGAAGAATGTAATCAATGTCACTGAACTGTACGTGTGAAATTGTTGACCTAGTGTTTGTGCTGCTGTGTATATTCTCAATGACAAAAAAATAAAAAATTACAAAGCAAAAAAAAATTGCTGAAATATGCATTCATTCAGCTCCTAGATAAATACTCACAGAAATGCCTACACAGATGCTTTAAGAGACTCACAGAAGAATGTTCAAGTAGCATTATTCATAATAGCCTAAAATGAATAACTACATTGTGGTATAGTCATACAATGACCTAGTATAACATAATGAAAATAAGGAAACTACTGTTATGTGCAACCACATAGATGAATCTCACAAACAGTATTTTGTGAAAGAATGCATATGTGAAATAATATGTATTCTATCATTTCACAGAAACTGTGGTGGCTTAGTGGTTAAGAGCTATGGCTGCTAACCAAAAAGTCAGCAGTTCGAATCCGCCAGGCACTCCTTGGAAACCATATGGGGCAGTTCTACTCTGTCCTGTATCCATCGCTAGTTGGAATCAACTCGAAGGCAATGGGTTTGGGGTTTTTTTTTTTTTTTAAATATTGTTCCACTGATATAAAGTTCAAAAACAGAATAAATTAATCTCTGGTGTTAGAAGTCAGGATAGAGGTGACCTTTCAGAAGGAGAGGGTGGCGTCTGGGAGGAGACGTGAGTGGGGCTTCTAGGATGCTTGTAATGTTCTGTTTCTTGATCTGGGCGGTAGTTAAAGAAGTGAATTCACTTTACGGTAATTCCTCAAGCTGTATACTTATGATTTGTGCGTGTTTCTGTATGTAATAAAAGTTTCATAACATAATAAAATTTATAGTAAATACAACCCATTTCAAAAAAATGTTTGTTGAATTTAAGCAAGAACAAGAGACCTTTCTTAATCTCATTTTATAGATACAGTGCCTTTCCTTAACTCTGAAATAAACTGCATATTCCCTACCATATGTTTCCTCTGGGTTCCTTCTTCCTTTTGTTTTGGTATCTGTCTACCATGCACCCAGTGTTCCTGATTTCAGAAGCTGTCTAGTTCAGTTTCTCCAGGGAATAAATGTCCTGCCGCCTGGTTGTATGGGGTTGGCGAGGGGAATCTGATGTTCTGTAGCAACCTGCCCAGAATTTTCAATTCCCCTGTTTTTAGCCTTACCCCTTACCGCTACTTTTGGCAGTACTCTGTTTTTTTTTTGTTTAGTTTAGGACAGCTAATTGTTGAGCCTCTGCGGGGTTCTATGTTGTGAATCTGATGGGCAAGCACAAGGGTTTCAGCTTCCTCTGTTCTTCGATGTCATCTGTTACTCCTCAATCTTACAAAAATTTATCAATGTTCTGTCTGTTGTTGCCTCCTCTCCCATACTCTTTATCCTGGTGGGTTTATGTCCTTTTTATTCCTATATTATAAACTTAGTGAGGTTTGAGGAGGGAGCAGAGATAAAAACGTGTATTCAACCTACCATGTTTGAGCCATGCTTTTCCTTACCTTTATTTTTAAACATTAACCAGGTTATCGTTCACCTCCTGTGATCTGACATAGAATGCACGTATATTTCTATAAATTTTGGGTTTCTTTTTTTTATTAGTTGGGGATTACTTTTTTTTAAAAGAAAGCTTTCACTTTCTTATAAAGCCTTTAAGTGGACCACACTTGCTAGCTTGTGATCTCTTAGGGAGCTGTTAAGGCACTGCTGTGTTTTATCACCAAATGAAAGTAACAGGCGGTGTTCTGTCCCACAGGGTGAGTCACAGGCGGTCTTCTCTAACACTCATCCAGATGGGGCACAAGTCTAAAGTCTAGATACAAACTTCTAAGAAATCACCTTTGCCATCTTACTTGTAGCCCTACTTCCTAGGCTTCTAGAGAAAGTGATTTTGTAAAAATAATCCCATGTGAAAATCAAAGGTAAGCACCAGTATTCTCTCGATACTTGTGGTTGTTTAAAACCATCATTGCGGGAGTCTGTGATGTCCTTTGGATTCTATACAGCTGAGTTACCTGCAGAGTATACCCATTAGTTATATTATGAATAACTAAATGTACCTATTGCCAGTCTCTCTAGAAATAACATGAGGGGTGACTCAACTCCCTTTCCTATTTTAACACGATCATTAAAAAATTAATATGACACCTCCCAAATGACTTTATGAAATACACACAGAATGGTAAGACTGTAGACATCTATAGAGCTTTTTGGTTGCCCAACATCTTTTGAACACCCTTTCTAATTTGGTGAATTTCCCACATAATGAGTCCTCCCTCCCTGCTTACCCAGCCTTCCTTGCTTCATGTGACCTAGGTTCCACAAATCAGACAGAGCCTATCAGACTTTGTTCAGTAGAGAGAAACATGAAGAAGGAATCCATTTCTGATGAGGGTGGCAGGAGAAACACCTGGTTTCAGAAGCAGTAGTAATTGAAATTCTGGAACCTTTACCCCAGCACTATGGTGTGATTTTTGGAGTCTCTGCTAGGAGCCCTGGTGGCGCACTGGTAAGAGCTCAGCTGCAAACCAAAAGGTCAGCAGTTTGAATCCACCAGCTGCTCTTCTTAGAAACCTTATGGGGCAGTTCTACTGTGTTATATAAAGTCACTATGGGTCGGAATAGACTCGACAGCAAAGGGTTTAGTTTTTTGGTTTGCCCAGTGCTCGTAGCTATCGGGGGCGGAGGCGGGTGTCTTCCCTGAAGCACTCCTGTGCTGGGGGTTGGATTTGTTCTTGGCTATAGCTTCCAAGCCTGATTCTCTGGATCTCCTTGAGATTCTATGAACTGGCTCATTTCCTTAATTCCTCTTCTCTTTCAACCACCTAAAAAGGATTCTGTTGTTTGCAACTAAGAATACTGAGAAATTCAGATGGCAAGTGCTATCATAAACAGAAAAGAAAAACAACCACAAAAAGAAAACTAATACTTTTTTGTGACATTCAGCTACAATAAAAATAAACACACGGTCTGGAAGAAAGAAATCAACATGATCGTGGACAAATTTAATTTAGCAGACGTAAAATCAAACTGCTACCATGTACTCGTACTGTCCAAAGGCATGGGTAATTTTAAAAGTACATCAGAAAATTAAAAAATCTTGACAGTGACTTGAACATACCATCTTTATCAGCAGTGTCTTGTGGCTTTGATTTTAAAGTGAAGATCTTCCGTAGCTTACAGTTAGCCGAGACAATAATTCCATCCAATGACTGGAAAACTGCTCCCTTGAATATTTCGCTGGTGAATGCTACCAAGTCAATGCAAAGATTGCACCACTAAAATAAAGAATAGCAAAGAAGAGTAAGTATCTTCTATAATTACATAAATGAACAAGCCATCTACAATTTACGGAGAAAGTCCAGGGAGTAGAGACAATTATCTGGCTCAACCGGCCCAAAATCAATTTTCTCCTTTGGACAAATCCATTTTGGCTTGAATGATCTTAAAAATTGTCTTGATTCTCCCAAGGAAATCATCATAATCTAAACTACATTGGTCACCTCACTACAGTTTCCATTATGAGACACGGCTCTGACGATTTGCAGGCAGTATGCAGTAGGAAGCTAGTTACAGGTGCGTTAGACCACTTCAGTCTTGAAAATCAGGGATAAGGAGTCAATTGTTCCTTCAAGGGGACTAATTTAATCACAATTAGCCAATTCCAATTCCTTGGAAACTGTATGGGGCAGTTCTACTCTGTCCTATAGGGCCGCTGGCTGAGTCGACTCGATAGCAATGGGTTTGGTTTGGTTTTTGGTCCCTTCTAGTAAGGGAGGCAGACATGTACTAAACATGTCTAATACAGAGGTGACTCATTGTGGGAGGATGGAGAGGTTCAGAACAGGGTTCTTTAAAAAATTAGTTTTAAAATTTTATCACATTATTATATGCAAATATAAATCAATTGCCAAAAGTTTTATACAAAATAGTCCTTTGCCACTTCAGCCCTCATCTAGTTATACCATCAACGCTTAAATGTCTCTTCCCTCTGTATTTTAAATGCTATCACCTGACTCATTAAGGTTAGACATTATCTACTGACTTCCTATTATGGTAAATGAGACTTTTCACTCACTTACACACTCTACTTCCCCCATTCCATCTTCCCCAGATACTTTTCCCTCATTCTCTCTTTTCCCCTAAAATCCATATTCTGTGTTTTACTTAATTATGAGTATGCAAATATTGTACACAACTGAGCCAAGTGACTCTCTATTGTCTCTACTCTCTATGCCTACAGTTCCTTCTTTATACAACTTTTTTTACATTATTTCCTTTGACTCTTAAGTCTTCCCACATCTCGGAATGGGAGTGACACTTGATTTTGGTTTTTGAAAGATGGGAGGTGTGCAAACATGTGTGGCATTCCTTTTCAGGGCCCACCCCTTTATTCCCTGCTTAGATGAACTCTTTAGCCAACCTGCACCTGGAGACCTGGTCAGCTCTGAGTGAGAACTGGTGTCCACCTCCTTCCAAAAACTCTGAGTCCCAGGAAACCAGGTCCTTAACCCCCCACACACTTCTTATCTATCGCTGGCCATGCTGCTTCTATCCCCTCTGTCTGGACTCATGCTTCATGAAGAGTACTCAACAAACAGTGGTATGCACCTGTGTGTGAACAAATATATAAACATATGTGTATACATACATGCCTATACATACAAACACACTCAACCTTCCATTTTATTTAACCCAATAAATGTCTGGGAACTTATGACTTATGTCATGAATCCATCTCCCTGGGAGTATAGATGGGGGTGGTCCTTGAAAAAGATGGGGATAACTTTCATAAATCCCTCTTGGTGGGAGGAAATAGAAATTATTTTTTGGTTTAGCTGATATTTACAAAGCTTCCAATTTTCATGAGCTTCAACAAATAACTCTTTATTCATATAAATGCTGCAATATATTTTCTAAAAATTCTGGAACAGAGTATGAACTCTCTACTGTAAGTAGGTGGATTATGTGAATTATGGTTGATCTTTATAAAATATTATTTTCATTATTCTTGGTAATATCATCTACTCTTAAAATCCCTTTTTTGACATTTTTCTTGATCTCTAACCACTTTCTTTCTACGTGCAACTCCAGTCCAGTAGGGAAAAGGATCAACACTCATCGTTAGGGTCCTTAAGAAGTGTGAGTCAGAAAGACAGCAATCTGAGAGAGAAAAGACAGTTCTGTTTAGTTCACTGTTGGACTAGTAAGAGAGCTCATGCCATTTTTAGCATGGAATTTTGCATTACAGAGCTGACCAATGAAGAGTGACAGAAAGAGTCAAAGCATGAATTTCCAGTTTTTACTGACTTATGTCTTGGCAATATAGCTTTATAATCCTGTTGAAATAACTGTATATTCTGTGAACACACATATATTCAAATGCATGTAATAACAAACTCTTAGTTGTCCCAGCACTTTTTTGGATTTCCCATGCCCTATTCTTTATCATTACTGCAAATAAGATCTGAAGAAAATTGGCTTCATTTTGCCAGTATATAAAGAGCCTGAGTCACTAACAGTACACAGGTCTAGCCAGCATTGCCTTTCTAAAAGGAAATGACAAACAAGAAATCACAGCTTCAAAACTTGGCAATCCTAAAGTATGTCTCATCCCAGAATCTTAGAACCTCATTCTATTTTTGTGCTTCCATGATGGCATACAAAGAGCCAGGTTTATTCTCCAGCCTTTTAAAAACCATTTTCACACATCAGTTTTAATTTCCCAATAGAAAATCAGCTTATAAGGATCTTATTCACCTCTATCATCATCATATTGTGTTTATTAAGTAGTGTAAGCAAAGACTAAAATTGTAATTTTGTAATCATATGGTCATGAAAAACAATGACTTATCACTACTGTATATATATTAAAAAATAATCCCCAGGAAAAGCAAATCATGACAAGTCTGAGAAAGGGGAGGGAAAGGAAAGGTTGCCAGAGCTGCCAGAGTCAGCTCAGTTCCACCTGACTCTTGCCTGAACCAAGCAACGGCAGGTTCCTTGTAGAAGCAGTTACCACCTGTTCAGCAATACATGTCTACCGTCCCGCTCCTATACACGCCAGCCAGCTGTCTCTTCCTAAAACAGCAGCCCCATCTTTCTCCTCCTAGGCTCCAAGTGACCCTCTCACTGAGTCCTCTGAAATCCTGTACTACTGAAAAGAACATAGATCCTCTATATTTTTCTAAAAGTCATAATACCGTACCTTAACTGGCCACATCCTGAGACTTCACTTGTAACTCTGAAATACTTCAAGAATTTTGAACTGGAAATTATTTTCCACTATCTAATCACAATTTTATTCTTTATCTAGAAACTCACTCCAGATAAGCCCTATTGATTTTTTAAAATAACTTGTTTTATTTTTGTTGTTGAGGAGGATATACACAGAACATACACCAATTCAGCAATTTTTACATGTACAATTCAGTGACACTGATTTCATTTTTCGAGTTGTGCAACCATTCTCACCCTCCTTTTCTGAACTGTTCCTCTCCTATTAGCATAGATTCACTTCCCCCACAACCCCCAAGTTTCCTATCTAATCTTCTGAGTTGTTCTTGTCAATTTGATCCCATATAGACAGATCTTAAAAGAGCATAATGCTCAGATATTCTTTACCAGTTAACTATTTGGTTTTGAGTGAACTTCAGAGGATTTTTTGGCTTAAGGTTTAAAGATATTTCAGGGCAATAGGTTCAGGAGATAGTTCATCCAGCTGCTGAGGCTGCTTATGTACAAGCAAACACCTCATGGTTTTTATAGTTTCATGGGGCATCCCAGTTAACCGGCCTAATAACATGTTCGGTGCTTCTGTTCTACCTCCTAGAGCGTTGCATAGTGCCTGGAGTCTTAAAAGCTTGCAAGCAGCCACTCAAGGTACAACAATTGGTCTCCATTTGCCTGGAGCAACAGAGGAAGGAGAATCTGGAATAGCAGCAGGAAATGGAATGTATGGCTAACTACCTCCATGAACAGGCGTCCCTTTACCAGGAGACTAGAAGAATCGTTTGGTGCCCGCTACCATTTCTGAACATTTTGATCAAAGATTCTATCAAAAAGGGGAAAATTCAGAACAGGATTTCAAATTCTCATGGAATGTAGACTTTCTGGAGAAATCGAGGCTGGATGAATTGTTGAAACTCCTTTTAGACGTATTACTCCCAGGGGGACAAGAGCTTGGGCTCTGGGGCCAGGCTGTCTATGTTTGGATCACAGCTCTACCACTTACTACTTATATAACCTTTCAAGTGACTTAACCTCTCTTTTCTCATCTGTAAAATGGTGATGATGATAGTAATAATAAACCCCCTCTTACAGTTGTAATATTTAAATACATATAAGCACTTATAATAGAAGGAGCCCTGGTGGTACAGTGGCTAAGCGCTTGGTTGCTCACTGAAAGGTCAGTGGTTCGAACTCACCAGCAGCTCTGCAGGAGAAAGATGTGGCAATCTGCTTTTGTAAAGGCTGCAGCCTTGGAAACCCTATGAGGCAGCTCTGCTCTGACCTACGAGGTCACCATGAGTTGGAATTCTAGGTGGACAGGTTTCTTTTTTTTGTTTTCTTTGTTTCCTTCCAGAGCTCTGAAGATGCCATTCCACTGTCTTCTTACTTATATTGTTTTCATTTTAAGTTGGTGGTGTCTCATCATTGTTCCCTTGCATATAATGAATCTTTTTTCTTTGGCTGCTTTTAGTACTTTCACTTTATCATTGATTTTAGGCACTCTGATTACGATATACCACGGCGTGGCTTTTGTGGTATGTGCTTGTGTACGTACGTGTGTGTTCATTCAGCTCACAGTTTAAGATTACTGGGATCTGTGGGTATATCATTTACGTTTAAAAAAAATGTCAGCCATCACTTCTCTAAATATGGTCTGATCAATCTCTCTCTGCTGAACTTCTGATACTCCAATTGAACGTGTATGAGGCTGGTTGATATTGTTTCACAGGTCACTCAGATTTTGCCTATACCCCCTCTCTCCCCCAGGTTTTTTCCTTCTTTGTGCTCCATTTTGGAGAGTTTCTATATTCCTGGCTTCAATTTCACTGGTATTGCCCACTGTCTAATCTAGCATTAAACCCACTCAGTAAATTTAGTGCAGATACCATGTTTTTTCAGTTCTAGAATGCCCGTTTGATTATTTTCATAGTTTACATTTCTCTATTGAGGTTCCCCATTTGTCTCCTCATTAAGTTCACATCGTCCTTTCAATCCCTGAACATGCTTATAGCAGCTGTCTTAAAGTCCCTGCGTGCTCCTTTCATCATCTTTGTCACATCTACGTCTGTTCCTACCCCCTGGTTATGGGTCATGTTGTCCCAGTCCCTATCCCCGGTTATGGGTCATGTTGTCCCAGTTCCTACCCCCTGGTTATGGGTCATGTTGTCCCAGTCCCTACCCCCTGGTTATGGGTCATGTTGTCCCAGTCCCTACCCCCTGGCTATGGGTCATGTTGCCCCAGTCCCTACCCCCTGGCTATGGGTCATGTTGTCCCAGTCCCTACCCCCTGGTTATGGGTCATGTTGTCCCAGTTCCTACCCCCTGGTTATAGGTCATGTTGTTCCAGTTCCTACCCCCTGGTTATGGGTCATGTTGTCCCAGTCCCTACCCCCTGGTTATGGGTCATGTTGTCCCAGTTCCTACCCCCGGTTATGGGTCATGTTGTCCCAGTCCCTACCCCCTGGTTATAGGTCATGTTGTTCCAGTTCCTACCCCCTGGTTATGGGTCATGTTGTCCCAGTCCCTACCCCCGGTTATGGGTCATGTTGTCCCAGTCCCTACCCCCTGGTTATGGGTCATGTTGTCTCAGTCCCTACCCCCTGGTTATGGGTCATGTTGTCCCAGTTCGTAGCCCCTGGTTATGGGTCATGTTGTCCCAGTCCCTACCCCCTGGTTATGGGTCATGTTGTCTCAGTCCCTACCCCCTGGTTATGGGTCATGTTGTCCCAGTTCCTACCCCCTGGTTATGGGTCATGTTGTCCCAGTCCCTACCCCCGGTTATGGGTCATGTTGTCCCAGTCCCTACCCCCTGGTTATGGGTCATGTTGTCTCAGTCCCTACCCCCTGGTTATGGGTCATGTTGTCCCAGTTCGTAGCCCCTGGTTATGGGTCATGTTGTCCCAGTCCCTACACCCTGGTTATGGGTCATGCTGTCCCAGTCCCTACCCCCTGGTTATAGGTCATGTTGTCCCAGTTCGTAGCCCCTGGTTATGGGTCATGTTGTCCCAGTCCCTACCCCCTGGTTATGGGTCATGTTGTCTCAGTCCCTACCCCCCGGTTATGGGTCATGTAGTCCCAGTTCCTACCCCCGGTTATGGGTCATGTTGTCCCACTCTGCGCATCTAGTAACTGTTTATTAGACGCCAGATACCGCGGCTACTATGGTGCTGAGCTTCTGATTTTGTTATTTTCCTTAAAACACTTTTAAATGTTGTTCCAGGAGGAATTCTGTTTCCTTGTAGGCCACCTTGATCTTTTTGATACATGTTCTTATGCTTCTTTTCCAGGGCTAAACGTGGCCTTTTTCCCAGGGCAAATGAGCCCTATTTCTAAGTTATACTGCCTTTCTAGAGTTTCTCCTAAACATCTTCAATGACATCTACCTGCTGTGGCCAGAGCCTGAATACCTTCCATCCCTGTGTGAGCCTTGTCATTGTTCAGACTGCCTCATGGAGTCCTACTGTATACATACACAGCTTAGTATTTGGCCAGAGATTCAAGAGGACCCTGATATAAACTTCTGGAGCTCCTTCTGTCAAATACTCTGACTTACAAATTCTAGGCATCTCAGTATTCCTCAATTTCAGCCTCTGTCTCAATTTGGTAAGACTACCATGCTCTATTTGGGCTACCACACCTGCACCTGAATGGCCCTTCAGAAAGCTCAGGACTATGGGGCTCATTTCTTTTGTTTCCCTCTTACAGATGTTTCCTATTGTCCAATGGTTGAAACTATTATTTCAAACATTTTTTCCAGCTTTACATTTGTTTACAGTAGGAAGGACAGTCTGGTGCCAGATTCTCTGTCATGGTCATAAACAGAAATCTGAGCATTCATATAAATTTAATCTCCTACCTGACATTTTCCCTGATGGTAGCACATCTACTTTGCCAATTCCCAGCCCTAGATTTAACTCAGTGCATTTTCTCCATTCATTTTACTCCTGAAGTATCTCTTAAATCGGTTTCCTGCTTCTACTTCCCTGCTACTATCCCAGTTCAGGCTCATATGTATCACCTGGACTTTCATACATATCATACTTATTTTTCTAAAATACATACCATATCATGAAATTTGCTCACATGTAAATTAAAAAAAAGATCCCTAATGGATTAAAAGGCTTTAGTGGACTAACGGCTTTCAAGGCTCTTCATGGTTTCACTTAGCCTTCCTTTCCAGCCTTATCATTCTGTATATCCTCACCACATATGCAGTTAAGAGATCAAATGTGACATGACCTTTTATGCTTTTGTGTTAACCCCTATAATACCGTCCTCTAATCTTACAGTAAAATCCACTGAATATTCACAATTTAACAAAAATATCTCCACTATAACCTTCCCCAACTGTGCCAGAACTAGTCTGATCTTTTTCTTCAGCAACCTTTGGTTTTTAAGACTGTTGCTATTAGGTGCCCTCGAGTCAGTTCAGACTCATAGCAACCATATGCACGCACAACAGAACAAAACACTGCCCAGTCCTGTGCCATCCTCGCAATTGTTGCTATGCTTGGACCCATTGCTGCAGACACTGTGTCAATCCATCTTCCTGAGCGTCTTTCTCTCTTTCACTGACCCTCTACTTTACCAAGTATGATGTCCTTCTCCAGGGACTGATCCCTCCTGATAACATGTCCAGAGTATGTGAGATGCAGTCTCACCATCCTTGCTTCTTTGCTCATGTTATTATAATACTTTACTTTGTCTTCTCGAGTCATCCTTTGAAATTTTCTGTTCAGCTCTTTTACTTCATCATTTCTTCCTTTTGCTTTAGCTACTAGATATTCAAAACCAAGTTTCAGAGTCCCTTCTGACATCCATTTTGTTCTTTTTAATGACCTCTTGCTTTCTCCATGTATGATGTCCTTCCACAATTTGTCTGGTTTTTGGTCATTAGTGTTCAAAGCATCAAGTCTATTCTTGAGATGGCCTCTAAATTCAGGTGGGATATATTCAAGGTTGTTATTTTGGATCTTGTGGAATTTAGTTTTCTTCAGCTTCAACTTGAACTTGTTCAAGTTGTTCCACAGTCAGCCCCTGGCCTTGTACTAACAGGTGATATTAAGCTTCTGCATTATCATCTCTTTCCATAAATGTAGTCGATTGGTTCCTGTGTATTCCATCTGGAGAGGTATAGACACCGTTTATGTTGTCGAAAAAAAGTATTTGCAAGAAGAAGTTGTTGGTCTTGCAAAATTCTATCATGTGATCTCAGGGATCATTTCTATCACCAAGGCTATATTTTCTAACTACTGATCCTTCTTTGTTTCCAACCTTCACACTGCAATCACCAGTAATTATCAATGCATCTTGAGTGCATGTTTGATCAATTTCAGACTGAAGAAGTTGGTAAAAATCTTCACTTTCTTCATCTTTGGTCTTAGTGGTTGATGTGTAAATTTGAATAAATAGTCATATTAACTGGTCTTCCTTGTAGGCATATGGATATTATCCTATCGCTGACAATGCTGTACTTCAGGATAAATGTTGAAATGTTCCTTGTGATGAACACAACGCCATTCCTCTTCAATTTCTCATTCCTGGCATTGTAGACCATATGATTGTCCAATTCAAAATGGCCAATACCAGTCCACTTCGACTCACTAATGCCTAGGATATTGATGCTTATGTGGTCCATTTCCTTTCTGATAATTTTAAATTTTCCTAGATTTATACTTTGTATATTCCACATTCCAATTATTAATGGATGTTTGCAGCTGTTTCTTCTCATCTTGAGTTGTGTCACATCAACAAATAAGGGTTCTGAAAGCTTGACTCTATTCATGTCTTTAAGATCAATTTTACTTTGATGAGGCAGCACTTTGCCAGTCGTATTTTCAGTGCCTTCCAACCTGAGAGGCTCAGCTTCTGGCACTATATCAGACAATGTTCCAATGCTATTCATAAGGCTTTCACTGGCTAATTTTTTTCAGAAGTAGACAGCCAGGTCCTCCTTCCTAGTCTTAGTTTGGAAGCTCAGCTGAAAGCTGTCCAGCATGGATGACTCTGTTGGTATTCGAATACCGGTGGCATAGCTTCTAGCATTACAGCAAGATGCAAGCCCCAACAATACGACGAATTGACAGATGTAAGACTTGTTTACCACTTATTTATATGTTTGCCTTCCCTGCCATATTATAATCTCCCAGAGGAGAGAGACCATCTGGTATTCACCTTTGGATTCATATAATTTGGGACAGACCATGGCCCACTGCAGGGGCTCAACAAATATCTGAAATAAACTGTACGTTCAGAAGTTTATTATGACATATTCACAACTCATTAAACATGGATTCATGTCTAGAGAAAACAAACTGTAAAATATCAACTAACATTAACTGGGCACTTACTATTAGCTTGGCACTGTTCTAATAACTCATTTAAGCCTAACAATTGCCCTGTGAAGCAGGTTCTATTATTGTCAACACCTAACTGATACGGAAACTGAAGCCCAGAGAGATTAACTGATTTCCCAAGGGCCCTATCCGGGAAGTGATAGAACCAGAATTGAAACCCCTATAATCTAGCTCCAAAGCCCACATTTTAACCTTAACAGTATTCTGCGTGTTCACGTAATTTGATAACGGGGTGATTCTAAAGCTGAGTAATCATTTGTTTGCCAGGACAAACGTCTTTTGAACTAGTTGTCCCTACTTTCTGTAAATTTGGGGCAAGAGTAAGAAGGCCTGGGACTGCTCTCTTTCCCAAATCTCTGCAACATTAGACTAGAGGCAAGAAGAGGGAGAAAAACGGATACTTTAAAATGACATTCACATAGATGAGATGAAAACAGTTATGAACCTTCAAATAAGTACCTTAAAAACTGTAGTGGACCCTAGGCTAGAAAGATTTCATTAAGGGGCATTCTCTAATTGTATCTTGTATGTATCTCTAAATGACCTTGTATCTAAATAAATCTGCCTCCTCCATTCTCTCCTTTTTGTTCAACGGCACTCAAGAAATTAAATCCTGTTAAAAATAAAAAAACTTCCAAATCATTGGCTCTATGGGAAAAATTATCTTTGAGGGAAGTTTTAAAAACATTATACCAGACATCCAGTCTGTATCAAAAGCTATAAAATATTCCATCAGAATTATGGTTCAAGAAGGTACAACTCCTAAAGGATAATTTTATCCAACGAAATGACAAACGCTAGGTATTTCAGTAGGAAAAGGTTCCTAAAGATTTCGGCATTGTAATTTATCATACTATTTTGTTATATCTGCAAAGAATGATTTATTCTGGACAACAGCTCATAAGCGAACTTCCTATTCAAAGGGATTAAATTTACTGTGCTTTAATACATACTTTGGTGGCAAGACATTGATGTTCATCTGACACCATCACCAGCTAATTGAAATTATATTAAGGAAGAAGTAAGATTGATTTCAGTTGAGTCTTGACTAAGTGGGTACCTCCATTGTTTAATCTGACAGTCATTAATTTTTTAAACTGTTCATGCCATTGAAAACCTAAGTTAAAAGTATAAATTGTTATACTTTAAGTGTTAAAGTGAATCCTTCATAATTAAGAATAACATGAAAAATAAAATTTTTTATTTGAACGGTTAAACATTTAATGGTAACAGGAGCAGTAGTGGCCTATATATAAATATTCATATTAGTGTGGCTATAAGAATATTAACTTTATTTGCTGCCTCTGGCTTTAGCTAAAGAACCAAGGCAAAATGGACCATTTGGCAATTATCCTCTAAATTAGGGGTTGCACACTGAATGCTTAGAGGGCCCAGGCAGGTACATGCCTGCAGCAGGAAGGGTATGAGTGTCTTGCATACCTTATGAGTGAGGATGACCCTAGAGGGTCCAGGCAGGTACATGAGTGAAGCAGGAAGGGTCTGAGTGTCTTAGAAACCTTATGTGTGAAGATGTCCCTAGAGGGTCCAGGCAGATACATGAGCTTAGCAGGAAGGGTCTGAGTGTCTCACATATGTTGTGAGTGAAGATGATCCAAGAGGGTCCAGGCAGGTACATGAGTGAAGCAGGAAGGGTCTGAGTGTCTCATATACCTTATGTGTGAGGATGACCCTAGAGGGTCCAGGCAGGTACATGAGCGAAGCAGGAAGGGCCTGAGTGTCTCGTATACCTTATGAGTGAGGGTGACCCAAGCTCACGGGAGAGCAGAAGCTCCATTAAAGGGTGTAGCTGCCACCTAGCTCCAACTGACTGCTTGCTGTGCAAGAAAACAGTTTCAATGATACTAACTCTTCTGATTTTTTTCAAGAGAGATCAGAAATAGGAATTTTATGTGAAATCTCCTGATTTATAAATATTAGCCAAAGTGGTTTAAAATACTGTTTCCAAGTTTACCATCAAAATATCTTCCACTTCCTAAAAGGCAGAAAAAAGTGAACAGTGCTTTGGCAAAAAAAAAAAACCCAAAACAGAGAATGGGGCCAAGCCCACAGCAGCAGCATGGAGGGCCCTTGATTGGGTGGGGGTCTGCCACCTTTCTGCTATCTGTAGAAATTTCCCCTAAAACATGATTCAGTTTTAATTCAATAAGGGCTCAAGAGGAAAAGACTGTACTAGTAGTGGGAAGGAAAGACGCTCTGCTGCCATAGCATCTAAGGGAAAATGACAGCAAGTTGTAGAACTGAACTTCTAGTATCTGTCCGAATACTCACAGACATTTCTGGAATCACTGAATACATTTAGAAGGCTTATCTAACTTGGCCATGATAAAATTCATTAGTTTACTTCCCACGCTAGGAGGCACATCAGGATTTGTCAATTTGTTCAGCAAATATTATCGACTACTTAATTATGTGCCATGCACTGAAGGAGACTGGGGAGAAAAGATACGCTTGCAGCCTGGTGGGGGAGACAGACAAGTAAACAGATAATTCAAGTGCAGGGTAGAGAAATGTTATGAGGGCTATAAAATCACGAATGGCAAGGAGGAGCTATACTCAAAATATCTAACCCACAGAGTGGAAACCATGGAGGGCTTCCTGGAATTAGTGTCCAAAGAGCAAACAGGAGCCATAACCCTTATTTAGGGCTTCTTCTGTGACAATCGCTGTTCTAAAAGCCTTATGTTTAATGCACATAAAACCCCACAACAACTTTAATGGTAAGTACACCTCACACTATCTCCACTTTACACACAAGGAAAATGAACATGGGGACGTGTACAGGGTCAATATCTAGTATGTGTTAGGATCCACACTCCATGCTCTTAACCCCTACATGTTATTTACATGCTACATGTTTAGTAAACCAAAAACCAACCCATTGACGCCAAGTTGATTTCAACTCAGCAACCCTACAGAACAGGGTAGAATTGCCCCACAGGGTTTCCAAGAACAACTGGTGGATTTGAACTGCTGGCCTTTTGGTTAAAGCTGAGCTCTTAACCACTGCACCACCAAGTCTCCATATATTTAGTAAAACATAAAATAATTAGAACATATTAAACATCGTTTATGACTTGATGATCTCCCTGGGATGTCACACAGGCCTAAGGGGGACATTAGGGGAACAAACACCTCATTTGTTTGCTTATTGATTACGACAGCCTCAAATGTAAGTGAGCAACTCTTTCTAGATTCAGTAACATCCACAAGAAAAATTCTAGATATGCTGTGATTATTTTGCTTTTAAAAATTTATCATGAGCTGAAGTCACCCTAAGATAGTCATCAATTTGATTTCTTCATAACTTTTTTTTTTAAACAACTTTATGTAAGCTTCTTGCCTTCATCTCCTTTCTTTTGTATTCTTTATTGAGCCATCTGACTGGCAGTAGGAAGACACGTTAGGGTGAAAAGGGTTAGGAAAAATTGCATCACAGGACCTACTACAGCGATTTTTTTACTATTTTAAAGACATTTCTGATGTCACCAGACACCTGGCACTGGCAGCACATCTTCGTCTGAGAGGCCTATGTATTAAATATGAAAGACCTTTCGGTCAAGTTCACTTTTTATCTCAGTAACATATTTGTGTGGTTTACTTGTAACAGAAAGATAGTATTTTATATCCAAATACTGTATTGCCATGGATACCACTGGACAAAGGGTTTGCGTGTGGATTGTGGCCATTCTATACAATGATCAGTTCAGATTTTAATAGAATATCTAGAGACTTGAGTTAGTTAACTGACAAGGGCGACTGAACTCACAAAAGCAAGGTAATGACAAATTTGATTTGTTAACCACACCCAGAACTGTTTGTTGGTCTCATATTAACTCCTGGTAGTCATCTAACACTGAGCTCCAAACAATCTTGGATAAGTAAGGAAATCCACATCTAAACACAAGAGGAGGAATACAGTTTTAGTAGTAAGGCATTTCCCTTAATGTCTAAATGATTTGACTCCAATAACTGATTACTTGAATCTGATTTCGAGCATTTATGAACATTTAGAAATTGGATTTTTAGAAATTCTACTCCAAAGAGAAACCATTAGTTTCTTCCACAACCCAACTCCTATTTGTTACTGGGCTGCCAATCTCCAAGTTCCTCGGACTTGACATCTTTGATTCTTCTTCACCTCTATTGACGCAAACACCAAGCTCAGTGGATCTGCCTACTGAGAGAAACGGTCAGCATGCGCTGGTCGTCTCCACCTCTCACTCTCTTCTTAGTCCACTGCCTTGCCTCCTCCTCGCACACCAAAACAACAGTCATTGAAGTTGCTAATGGTCTCCTCATTGCCATGTTCTCCACATACTTTTCAACGTTGACTATTCTCCCTGGCTTGGATGATACTACACTTTTCTTTGCATCACACTCTCATTACTACCCGGTCTTCTTCATGGATCCCTTTCCTTGGACACCCCTTTAGTTGGGTTTGCCCTTGCATTTCCTCCTCTACCCTCTATTTTTTTGCTATTCTCCACTGTTTCTGCAGGCAGTTTCACCCATTCTTATGACTTTAACTGCTACCTCTACACTCAGGAAGCACATGCATCTAGGCCACACCTCTCTCCAGGACTCCAACATATACGTACCTCTAGAAATCTTAGCTGGAAAGTCTCACAGACCCCTTACTCAACATTTCCACCTTCCCTTTCTAAATCTCCTTTTCTTCCTGATTTTTTTTTTTCTATAACTTGGTTACGCACCAGTGATCCAAACTAGAAACTTGAGAGCCATTTTTTATTTTCTCTTCATTTCTAATATCTAATTAGCCTTTAACTCTTGCTAATAAAAACTTACAAGTATTTTTTAGCTCTGCCCCTCGTATTCTAATTTCTGTTCTCCAAATTTAGGACTTTGTCACTCTTATCCACATCATCCCTCCCTCCCTCCCTCCCACCCACCCACCCACCCACCCATCCATCCATCCATCCATTTACTTAACACATTTGTACTGAGTACCCAGAAGGAGCCTAGTACTGTTACAGGCACTGGGGATATAACAGAGAAAATGAGACAACATCTCTGGTCTCATGGAGTTTATTTCATGTGACTATTGCAGTGGCTTTATAACTGTTCCTGCTGGTCTCCAGTCTTATGCTTCTCAGCAACCTTCCACAGTAAAACACAAATCTGAGCATGTCACCTCCTGCTGCAAGCCCTTCAATGGCTCTCTATCACTTGTGGGATAAAGTCCAGGCTCATTGGCTAGAATACCAGCTTGCCCCTGCTTACCTCTCTAATCTCATACTTCCCCACCATTCTAGTCTCATCTTTAGCATCACTGGATTGCTGGAATTCCTTGCATACCCCATGCGGCTACCCTTAACACTGCTGTTTCTGTTTTAGAGATACTTCCCCCCATATCACTTCTTAAATTGGTAACACCTACTCATCTGTTAAGACCTACCTCAGGCAAGCCCTTCTTCAGAGGACCTTCCATGACCACCACCCTTGTGTTCCATAGTTCGCTGTGGTTCCTGCTCTCCCAGCACACACCACTTTATAATGAAGGTGTATCTACTTATGTCTTCGCCCTTTTGACTGTAAGCTTCTAATGTTGCTTCACCTCCCTTCCTCTACTGCTACCACACTAGTTCTAACCCTAATCTGGATTATTGCAAATGGCCTCTTCAGCTCCACTTTCTCCCCATTCCAAGTATCACCACCAGGTTAATATTCTCAAAGCACAAAAGTGACTGGGTGTGTGTTCCTTCCTTAGTCCAAAAGCTTTAATCGTTTCTACTTCTCTACCATTTGTTGAATGATTTTAGATAGTCCCTAGAAGTGGCATTAAACAGCTCTGGGTCACAGAATAAGAAATTCCCTTGATCAATTTTCTTTAAATTTTTCTAACTATGCTAGGGAGAAAGTTTGGCTCTAAGATGTTTTGCATATGAATATAACCCTTGATAAGCCCCTTCTTGATAAAGAGTAGGCCTCAGGACAGAGCCTTAAAGAAGAAAGTACCTAGTTAGACTTTAAAAATACTGTTCTATTTTCAGTATGTTTATTTTTATGGTTACATTTTAGTTTGGGAAAATTAGACTGGTTTTTCATTTATAAGAGTGATACACAATTTTCTTTCAAGATAAATATATTTAAGGAATAAGAAGTGAGTCAGTTTACAGGAAAGTACTGAGTACATACCAGCAGAGGTAGTATGCAACATGGTAAAGTCATGTTAAACCAAAACCAAGCCCAGTGCCGTTGAGTGGACTCTGACTCATAGCGACCCTATAGGACAGAGTAGAACTGCCCCACAGAGTTTCCAAGGAGCACCTGGCGGATTTGAACTGCCAACCCTTTGGTTAGCAGCCATAGCACTTAACCACTACGCCACCAGGGTTTCCAAAGTCATGTTAGTAGCACTGAAATGACTGAAGTTAGACAAAGACTGGTCAGTCAAATCAGGTTCGAACTTCTCAGCCTGTTACCTATTGCGTGTCTACTCATGCCCTACGCTCCTGTAGGTCTCAGGGGTTACACAACAGGCATGAAATCTTCCAACCTATGTAAAAGTGACGCTTCCTTAAGGCTGTCTTTTTATCTGATAACAATGATTAATCATTGTCTGTTCCCCAAAGATGTACCCCTTTCCAGCTGCCATGCTTTCGCTCATGCTGTGCCTTCTGCTCGAAATGCCCTGCTTCCCCTCTCTATCTGCTGGAGTCCCACAGTCCCTCAACATCCATGCTAAATGCCATCCCCTTCATGAAGCCTTTCCTCATCCTGCAGTCAGACGGCTTTCTTCCTCCTTCACAGTACCATCAGCACTTCCTATCTCCACTGAAGTTCCTATCACTGTTTTGATGATACCTGTTAGTTGTCCTATTCTGTGCTATCTTCACAATTGTTGGTATGTTCGATCCCACTGTTGTGGCCACTGGGTATTTTGAGTGTCTTTTAACATTTTTCTAGCACTAATCGGACAGTATTCTGTTGGTGATATTACAGGTGTTCAAATGATTATATTCTACCATCTAGTAGATTTTAAGTGCTTTAAAGGGAGAGACACAAATGGAATGAATTTTATCCATTTTTGTATCACCATAAAGTGCTTAACAAAGTGCCTTAGAAAGAGACCTATAATTAATATTTGCTGAACCGAATTTAATATTTCAAGCAACAATCACACGACACTTACAATTTTGCGCTTGATCATAAAGAGTGGGATTTTTGCGTGAAGAGGGGTTGAGGACAGTTCCTTATGGACCGTTGATAAATACAATCTTCTCTTGATGTTTCCTAAATCAGTAATTCTAAAAAAAAATTAGAAGGGGGAGAGAGAAAGATTCCCATCAATTTAATAGCCACTTCTTTGGATAATCATCAAAATGATATCATTTATCATATAGACCCTTTCCTACAGGGAGATCAAACACGGAATTTAAGAATTGCCTTTTTCTTTCAAGAAGTAATAAAATCTCTTCCTTAAATTCAAAGCGCTCAAAACCCTGAATGTATAAATTCACTTAATATGCTAATTTATTTCAGTACTCTGCACTAGATTTCCACAGTCCTCCAGCCTTAGAAAAAATTCAATTTGTATGAGCTGAGAAACTGCTAGCCTTTAATAACCATGCTTGTTCCAGCCCCTTAAGCTTGTGTTATCTTGGGACATACTGTCACCTACTAAATAGGAAAACATTATGGGTTTCTTTCCCTAAAAATGCACCTGTCATTTTATATAGGCTCTTTGTCTGCTTAGAGACAGACACAAAGCACTGACTGTCGGTTTCATTTC
Source organism: Elephas maximus indicus (assembly GCF_024166365.1). Lineage (NCBI taxonomy): Eukaryota > Metazoa > Chordata > Mammalia > Proboscidea > Elephantidae > Elephas > Elephas maximus. The sequence continues at coordinate 63,490,784 of NC_064838.1, forward strand.
CTAAGCACATATCTTTGAACCAGAATTACAATTCATAAGTTTACTGCTCACTATTCAGGCCAACCCACAATGATACCAAGGACACTGAGTCTGAACAGCTTTAATAGATTTAGACTACAGCCATGATCACAAAGATGAGGTCCGCTTCAGACTGATAGCAGCTCATTTTTATGTTCTGCTTCCTTTAGGTCCCAGAGGTAACACAACAGGCATAAAATCTCCAAGCCTGTCTCAGGCTGCTATATTGTAGAACTGATGTTTCCTTAAAGGCCGTCTTTTTATCTGAAAATAATAATTCATTTTTCATCTATTTTGAGCAACTCTGTCTAGATGTACTATACTGCTAATTTTCTACAATTACCAATTCCCTGAGGAGCCGACATTTCATTCAAATGTACTGCTGCCAATATTTACAGTGTAATTAATGTTTTCTTAAACCAATGTAGCCTATTCTATAGCTCTTCCTTGCCTCCCTCTTCCCACATTCCCAATCTCATTATTTCCTCCCTCTCAAATACATATCCTGCTGGAGAAAAACTACCACTGAACAATGTTAAAAACAGATACAGCAAAATTAGGTGGTAAAATTTCAGAGTAGGCCCCAAACCTAAAAATTCCACCCTGCCTGTACTATGCAATGCCATAAATGCATTTAAAAAGCAATAAAGTCTTTCGACACCTCGTAGAAGATAAACTTTAAAATGAAAACTAACACTGCAGTATTAGGCTTCCATGGATAAGTAAATGCAGTATAACATGTACCTGAAGGCAGAGAGCCTCAAGGTGGGATAAGCACATGAGAGTGGAGCTGGGTGTGAGGGCGGGACATAACAATCCACTGAAGTGTGAGAAGAAAACGTTAGAACTTTCCTTCATCTCATCCTTTTAAAATGTTATTTTTGTGCATGTTTTATTATATATTAGTACAGCAACATATTTATATATTTTCTAAATAAATGGATGTACCTATGCAGTACCCGTGTACCTGCTGCCGTCGAGTCAATTCCAACTCATAGCAACCCTATAGGACAGGAAGATATTAGAGGGTCCATATTCTACCCTGCATGCTGAATGGATATTACAAAAATAAACAGTAATTGTCTCCTTCATTTTATTATTAGGCTAAAATTTGTGTAACTGAAATGCACAGATTTTAGTGTATAATCTTGTATGTCCTGATAAATGTATACACCCACATAAACACAATCCAAATTTAGAGAACATCTCCATCACCCTAAAAAGTTCTCTTCTTGCTCCTTTCAGTCAATCTTTCCACCCACAGTCACTCCTCTGATTCCCATTACCACAGAAACACGAAGAACTGTAAACCACAAAGTTCTGCCTGTTCTTGAAATTCTTCTAAGTAGAATGGTATGAATATACTATTTGTGACAGGCTTCTTTTACTTAACGTAATGTTTTTGAGGTTCTTCCATGCTGTATCATGTACCAACAGTTTTTTTTTAAATTGCTGAATATTTTACAGATATAAAAACCTAGTGCTGAAACCTAGCGCCGTCCATTCCGACTCATAGAGACCCTATAGGACAGATATACCAATGTTTATTTATTTATTCTGTTAATGGGCATTTGGGTTGTTTTCAGTTTTGGATTCTTATGAATAAAACCACTATGAACATTTTTGTGGTCTTTTTATGAATATATGCTTTCATTCTCTTGATAAATAAGTAGAAATGGGACTGCTGGGTATTTGAGGCATGTATAATTTTACAGAAACACTTCTTCAAAGTGGATGAACCATTTTACACACCCATCATGAAAGTCCCAATGGTTCCATAGCCTTGTCAGCATTTGATGTTATCAATCTTTTTTTATTTTAGCCAGTTCTAGTAAGAAATGGATGAAAGTGTTAAATATCATTAGTCAGAAAGCAAATGCAAATAAAAGCACAGTGACATCCACTTCATACTCAATACTTTTGCGTGTGCTTATTGGTATATCTTCTGTGAAGTATCTCTTAAGTCTTTTGCTCAAAACAATGTTTTTGTTTTATTATTACCCAATTTTAAGAGTTCTTTATATGTTGTGGATGCATGTCCTTTGTCAGATATATGTATTGCAAATATTTTCTTAATGGTGCCTTTTTAACTTTTTACTTAAAAATAATGTCTAACTTACTATTTATTCTGCTGATCGTTTTCTATACGCCAAGACTGTATTTAGCACTCTATATGCATTATCTCATTTAATCCTCCCAAAAGCCCTACAGAGATATCATTTCCATTTTACAGATGAGGAAACTAAAGCTCAGAAAGGTTAGATGATTTGCCCAAAGTCACACATCGAGCAGAGTCTGGATTTGAACTTAAAATGATCTCAGTGTCTACATTCTTAATCATATACTTTCTTTCTTTGGGGGATGGTGGTACCATGGTAGGATGATCTTTGCTCCTGGGAACAAATATTTCATATCTGATGGTTGAGTCCTACCCTGCACTGTGTTTGGATGGACATAGCCTATGCTTGCCTTTTTTTTTTTTTTTTAATTCTTATTTATTAACCAACTCTAAGCCTTCTTCCCTTTGACATAGTCTTCCTTTAAATACGTAAAACGAACAACAACAAAAGAAACTCTAACTGAAGTACTGTTAAAACTCAGAGACTAATTTTTTTCCCCTGATTTTCATGTTCTTGGGGGTCACCTCACTGTCTCACTACAGGTCATATACATTTACAATCTTCCCAGGTTTTAGTGAAGACCCCTGAGAGTCACTGATTGCTCCCTGACCTGAATATCTGGACTTCACCAGTCAAATAAGCTACCACTTCCTGTCAGAGGCACTTCCCTAGTAGTTTTGTTTCTATTTTTTCCTTTGGATTTTACAGCCATTTTGCTAGTTTAGGTTATCTGTTGCTTGAAATAGCCTCCAATCTTTTATCTCTCAGTTGATTTTTCATGTGGCCGCCAGCCATGGGACTAAATGTCACCGCTTGCCTCAAGTTTCTTCTTTGGCATCCTGTAGTCTATGGAATAAAGTCTAAGTTTCTTATCTTGTTATTCAAGGACCTCCCAAATCTGACCTTTATCCACTACTCCAAAATCACCATGTTCCTCTAGGCACTCTCCGCTCATGTCAGACCTCATATAGGAGTGTAAGACTGAAACCAGGAGGTTGGTACTACAGAAGCCAAGAAGAGAGCTTCAAAACTGGTGTGAGAGGAAAAGCATGGAGCTGCAGAATAAAACCAGGGTTGGGAGCCTAAGCATGAGATTCTAAGAAGATCTGAGTAGGGGAGATGTCAAGACTATAGCTACAGTTAGAAAAGGATGGGGAATGAAAAGAGACAACATCTAAATTCCTACCACATGCCAGAATATGCACCATTTCACCAGTGCAATCTCACTTATTCCTCACAACAACTCTTTGAAACAGGAATTAATACTCACATCTTACCAATGTAGTGAGAGGCTCAGAGACATTAAGTAACTTGTTCAAAGTCTCCTAGCTAGGTAGTGGCAGAGCCAGAAATCTACTAAAGCCTAAAAGATAAAGCAAGCAGAATAATGAGGAGCACTGCCTCCATAGGGTTTCTGAGGCTGTAAATCTTAATCGAAGCAGGCTGCTACGTCTTTCTCTTGTGGAGCGGCTGGTGGGTTCAAATCGCCAACCTTTGTTAGCAGCCGAGCTCTTTAACCACTGTGCCACCAGGGTTCCTTAAAAAGTAAAGCAAGTAGAACAATGGTAACTTATTGACAAGTCTATTGACAATTCCAGAGGAGGATATTTTGCCTGGCCTGGTGCTTCTGAAAGGTTGCTAGGATGGAAAGGTGAGTAGTAGACCTGAAATCCATTCTGTCTCTTTACTAAAGGGTATTCCAGAAAAGAAGGTGACTGGCCAAAGCTCCTTGCAAATAATGCTAACCGCTGACTTCCTGGCAAATACGTTAATGGTATTCATTAGAAGAAGAGTCTTTTATGGAATTCTTTTTGAAGGAGGTACATGATCTGCCTAGGACTGTTTGTGATAAACAATCCTGGAATCCATAGATTTATGGCTCCTGGAAAATACCACATAAGCTCTAAATGCATGAAATGCCTGAAACAGGTTCCTGTGGGTAAGTGATACTCCCATGGGTACTACTTAGAGAACTCATCTGCTGCATCTGCGCCAAAGTGCATTTAGAAAGGACTGGAGATCTGCCATGGCAGCTGTATCTCTTTCTGCTTCATCTGTGCCTCACCATAGGTACCCTTGAAATTATTAATAACGACCAGTGCTGGCTAAGATCGCTGACTCTTCTGAGTCCGTTGACCATCCAATCCTCGTGTTATGCACCTGGCTGTGCTGTGTGGCCTCTTTAAGAAGTGCTCCTCCAAAAGCATAATCTAAGACAAGGATGTAGCTGTCAGTCATTTATTGAGAAATGATACCACGAAGCAGAAATGGGACAGTAAGATAGCAAAGAGGAAAAGCCAACATACGGATGCATTATCAAGGACACTGCTATAGACCACAGGCCTCCATCCCACTGGGATCTCTGGAACACTGTAAACACCTCACAGAACTGTCTGCTGAAGAGCGGGAGGGGGAGCACGTAACCACTGACTCCCAAACTCCAGTGGTTAACAGTTAAATGTTGCCTGTGTGGCACTGAGTCAGCCCGACTCGTGGAAATCCCATGCACAATGAACGAAAAGCTGCCTGATCCTGCGTCATCCAAATGATGGGTTGTAGATCAAAATGCTTTGATCCATGGAATTTTTATTGGTTGATTTTCAGAAGTAGATCACCAGGCCTGTCTTCCTCGTCTGTCTTAGTCTGGAAAATCCCGTGAAACCTGCTCAGCATCATAGCAACTCGTAAGCATCCACTGACAGATGAGTGGTGGCTGCACTTGGGGTGCACTGGCTGGAAATCGAACTCAGGTATCCTGCCTGCAAGGTTAGAATTCTACCACCTGGGGGCCTTAACTCCCCTGTATTCCTAGGTTGTGCTTGCTGGGGCGGAAATGGGCTCCTATAGCATCAAGGCAGGCCTGGGGTGCACTTGATGTGGAACATTGTCCAAGCAAGCTGGCACCCAGTGTCCACTGCAGCCGCAGCTGAAACCTAAGGTGGGCAGAGCGGATGGGATGAGAGGCCCTGAAGTGGGCTGCCGCAATGACTACACCAGCATGCTTGCCGCTTCTTAAAAATACCCTGTCCTTTCATATTTTCACGTCTTTGTTTATGCATTTCCCTTGGAAAGCCCCTTCTCTCCTTACTATGCCAACTGAAATTATATTCATCCATCACAGTTTAGGTGAAAATGTCACCTCCTCCTTGAAAACTTCTCCGATCTCCAAATTAAAAACGATCACATCTTTCTTTGCCTTACCACAGCATGTTTGCTAACCTCTATTAGTCAATTTTTTTCATTCCCCCTTTGTGTTCTAGGTCAGTGACTACAGTCCACTTTATGGGCCATAAAGTGATGCAAATATCCAAACCTTTTCTTTGTTTCCATGGGTGAATAACATACAATCTCATATACTCTATTTTACTACTTGCTAGTAAGGGCCTAAATGAGTTTATAAGGGTTACTAGAATTTGTATTCAAAAGTCCATTACTAAAGTTGGAAGCAGTCCCTCATTCTGAATTCCACAAGAGAAGTCTGACTGCCCTCAAAAGCGTGGAAATTCATGAAGTCCCCGGTGCAAACACGCACAAGCAGAAGAGGAGCAGAATTTCTGCAACTTGGGGGAAAGGCAACTTATTACAAGTTCACCATCAGTTTCTTCACAAGCTGGTTTAGTTTTTCAAACACTGCTGTTACTGCTTTTTGGTGATAAATTATTATCATTTTATACTAATCATTATCAACAGGAGAGGAAATATGCTGAAATGGTTGGGAACAATCATTTTGAAACCAGATTCATCTGGGTTGGAATCTTGGTTTCACCACTTATTAACTGTGTGACACCAGACAAGTCTCTTATTCTCTCGTGCCTCAGTTTTTTCACCTGAAAATGTAGAAACTAAAAGTACCAAGAGAACTGTTGTGAGGTGCTTAGGACAGTGCCTAGCACACAGGAAGCTCTATGTAAGTCCTGACAATCATCAACTTGGATGGCTGTGGATTGTTCAGTGAACCCTGCGTATTTTTGGCTTTAAATTTTCTAATAATTAAAATTTGAGTGGCCTGCACATGTGTACATAATCCTCTACCACCCTCCTGACCTCCATATTGGAAAGTGGACATGGGTAGGATTATGGGCCATGACATCTTCCATCCTGCTGCAGTTAGTCTGGGTAAAAATGTTTGGGTGTCATTGCCGTAGGCTGTTGTCTACAGATTTGTCTCTTCTACTGGACTGTAAGCTCCTTGAAGGCTGAGACCACATCCTGGTTATCATAGTACTCTCACAGAACTAGGTTTGAAGCTTTGTAGGTAATTGGGAAATATTTGCTGAATGGCCTTTGTTGAAGCAGTACTGGAGTCATGTTTTAGTTCATCAATTTAGTGAGGGCCTACTTGATGCCAAGCATGGAAGGAGATTTTGGGTATATTACAGAGAACATAGCAAAGTCCCTGCCCTCATTCAGCATGTTTTCGTGGGGTGGGGGTGGGGGCACATAGCACTACACGAACAACTACACATATAGTATGCCAGCTCTCAATAAGGGCTAGAAGAAAAACAGGGCAAGGCAAGATGATAGTGATAGGGGTGGGAAGTGTTATTTTAGAAAGGGTATTTAGGGAAAACCTGCCAGATAAGGCACCATTTGGGCAAAGAGTTGAGTAAACGAAGGTAGGAACCATGTGGATATCTGGCGGAAAAGCATTCTAGACAGAGAACTCCAGAGGGCCATGCAAAACCCAAAAGGAAGGTTCGTTCCTCCACTACAGAGAAGCTTTCCATGTAATCGCTTTATTTATCAAGAATGGTACTGAATGGCTGTAAAGCTCAACAGGAGCCACACCATGGGTTCATTATATGAGCTCTGCCCTCACAAAGGTCAGATTTCAGCTTGCACTGAATAAAAAAAAAAAAGCACTAAATAGCTCTCAGTTAATCTGAGCAATAGTATGGCTCTGATCTCTGGAAGAATTTCTAAATGACCGTTGCCCAGCTGAGGATGTATTAGGACTAGGCCACCCATGTGGTAATGAGGACTTTCTCTACTGTCTTTGCAAAAATAAATATGCAAACCTTCCCTATTTGATAATCAAAGATAGTTGGTTTTAGGGGGAAACAAAATCACGTGCTTAGCTTAAATGGTTTTAAATGGCTTCGAAAGCCAGCTGAATTGCTACTTTAAAAAATTAAAATTAGTCATTCATGACAGACAGCATACAAATGCATATGTGTGACTACTTAAAAACTGCATTATGCTTATGTGCTTTTTTGGGGACAACTTAGTTGCTGTAAAAAAGGCTGCTTGTAAAACAGCTCTTCACTTGTAATACCGGCTTGATTTTCACGTCTGAAACCTCCTATGACCTAACAAAGCAGAAAAAGACAAGCAACACTGGCATTAGTCCTCTTGTACTTCAAGATACTTTCTTTTTTTTTAACCAAATATGAGTTAATACATTTTTATGTCCATAAGTGAGCATTCATAGCTAAGGGTCACTAACGTGAGAGAAAAAGCAATCAGACCGTGTTGAGAAAAAATGCGGCAGTCAACAGGCAAATCAACCTCATTTATAATAATATTCTAGTGATCAGCAGGTGGAGAACACTCCCTGCTGTGGTCATTAACAACATTCATTTCAAACTTAACATCTACATTTGCAAATCATTTGAAAGTAAAATTACTTTTCACTTCAATTCTCGATCTGCTTTTATATCTTCATCTTTGATTAACAATTTTTCTTCTCAATGGCAACCTCAGGTAAAGTTTGAGTAAATGGTAGCAACCATCCAAGAGTGTAGATATACTCATCTGTTCAGATCACCTACTTACTCTTCTCTTGTATGCACCATCATTTACAACCATCAGTAAGTGCTCACTTCAAGTTAGAATAAAACTGTAAAAACTGATGTCAGACTTCTGACAATGCGGCTCGTTATTAGAGTCATTTTTTTTTTTTGGTGGTGCAGTTGTTTATTGGGGTCTATGTGGTCAAGGACAGAGCCAGGCCAGCAGCATGGGGACTGTGAGGACAGGAGATGGGCCAGGTGGGCTGCTGGAGCTGCCAGATACTATTTCCTTTGTAAGCATTTCTTTTTTTTTGTTCCAATAAATATTTTATTGTGCTTTTTTTTTTTAGATAAAGGTTTACATAGCACAACGGATTCCTGTTCAACGATTTGTACTCAGAATGTTCCAAGTCATTTTTTACCTCAATGTGTCAGCATTCTCCCCATTTCCGCCCTGGGTTCCCCGTTATCTTTTGTTCGGTTTTCCTACCCCTTCCTGCCTTTGCTTTGGGGCAGATGTTGCCCCTTTGGTCTCACATAATCAACTGTTCTAAGGAGCTTGTTCCTCTCAGGTGTTAGTGTTCATTTTGTGGGCCTGTCTATTGTTTGGGTGAAAGGTGGTCTCCACGAATGGCTACAATTCTATGTTAGAAGGGTGTCTTAGGACCATAGTCTCGGGGGTTCCTCCAGTCTGTATCAGGCCAGTAAGTCTGGTCTTTTTCACGGGTTTAATTTTTGTTCTACATTTTTCTTCTGCTGTGCCAGAAATCCACTACTGTGATCCCAGTCAGAGCGGTAGGTAGTGGTAGCTGGGCACCATCGAGTTCTGGTCTTGGGGTCATGCAGGCTGTGGTTCATGTGATCCATTGGTCCTTTGAGCTCATTGCTCCCTTTACTCTTCTGTTCTCTTCACTCTTTTTTGCTCTGGATGGGATGAGACCAATAGTTGTATTTCAGATGGCTGCTTGCCTTTTAAGACGCCAGAAGCTACTAAAGTAAGATGTAGAACATTATCTTTATGAACTATGTTATGCCAATTGACATAGATGTCTCCAAGTCAATGGTCCTTAGTCTTCATGCCCAGTAACTTCGCCTCGTGTGGTATTTGGTTATGTCTAGGAAGTTTCCATGACTGTGCCACTTGTGTGTTCTATTGCCTATAATAATATATATGCAGCATCTACTAACGTTTATGTAGTACTATCTACAACCAAATCTATATCTGCAGGTAGGTGTGCTCCCTTGCATCCTGTCCACTCCTCTTTAGCTTGTCTCTCTACCTATATATCCATTTGTAGATTATTATCTCTTAATGCTATTGTTGCAGGGTTGTCTATGTTACGGTAATTACCACGACTGCCCTTAATTCTTGCGCTCCTTTCAGTGACTTCCTTTGCCTTGGTCCTAACTGTGCTGACTCCTCTCCGTGTTGTGTAATGTCCTTCCCTTCACCAGTATTAACATGGGTCTTCTTTCTATTTGGTGATTTTCCTTCTCTCCTTCTCCCATCCCTGGTAACCAACAAAGAATGTTTGTGTTTGTGTGTGTGTAACCTTTTCTTTGATTTTTTATAGTAGCCTCATACAGTATCTGTCTTTTTGCAGTTGACTTATTTCACTAAGCACAATTCCCTCCAGATCCATTCCAGTAGTGAGATGCTTTGCAGATCCACCATTGTTCTTTATCATTGTGTAGTATTCCATTGTATGTACCACAGTTTATCCATTCATTCACTGATGGGCACTTAGGTTCTTTCCAGCTCTTTGCTATTGTGAGTAGGGCTGCAATCAACATGGGAATGTATGTGTCTCTTAGCACCGTCCCTATTTTTTCTTCCATGATCTTTATAGTTTTCTGTTTAGATCTTTGGTCCATTTCGAGTTGGTTTTTGTGTATGGGGTGAGGTATGGGTCTTGTTTCATTTTTCTAGAGATAGATATCCAGTTTTGCCAGCAACATTGGTTAAAGACACTGCCTATTCCCCATTTAATGGATTTAGGCCCTTTATTGAAGAACAGCTGTCCCTAAGTGAATGGATTTACTACTGGGTTCTCAATTCTGTTCCACTGGTCTATGTGTCTGTTGTTGGACCGGTACCAGGTTGTTTTGACTACCATGGCTGTATAGTAGGTTCTGAGATCAGGAAGTGTGAGGCTTCCTATTTTGTTCTTCCTTTTTAAAAATGCTTTACTTATTTGCGGACTCCTTCCCTTCCATATAAAGTTAGTGATTTGCTTTTCCATCTCTTCGAAGTGAATCATTTGTTCTTAAAGCCAAAATGGGCTTTATGTCTCCTTCTCACAACCTGAAAATGACCAAATTTGAATGTACATTTTCAGTGATGCTACCAAGCAACTCTAGGTGTATTGTTGTTGTCAGGTGCCCTCAAGTCGGTTCCGACTCATAGTGACCCTATGTACAACAGAACGAAACACACTGCCAGGATCCTGCGCCATCTTCACAATTATTACTGTGTTTGAGCCCAATGTTGCAGCCACTGTGTCAATCCATCTCACTGAGGGTCTTTCCTCTTTTTCACTGACCCTCTACTTTACCAAGCATGATGTCCTTCTCCAGGGACTGATCCCTCCTGATAACATGCCCAAAGTATGTGAGACGAAGTCTTGCCATCCTTGCTTCCAAGAAGCATTCTAGTTGTACTTCTTCTAAGACAGGTTTGTTCATTCTTTTGGCAGTCCATGGTATATTCAATATTCTTCTCCAACACAATTCAAAGGCTACAACTCTTCTTCAGTCTTGTTTATTCATTGTCCAGCTTTCACATGCATAGTAGCCGACAGAAAACACCATGGCTTGGGTCATGAGCACCTTAGTTTTCAAGGTGACATCTTTGCTTTTTATCACTTTAAAGAGATCTTTTGTAGTAGATTTGCCCAATGCAATACGTCGTTTGATTTCTTGACTACTGCTTCCATGGGTGTTGATTGTGGATCCAAGTAAAATCAAATCTTTGACGGCTTCAATCTTTTCCCCCTTTATCACAATGTTGCTTGTTGGTCCAGTTGTGAGGATTTTTTTGTTTTCTTTATGCTGACGTGTAATCCATACTGAACGTGTGGTCTTAGATCTCATCAGTAAGTGCTTCAAATCCTCTTCACTTTCAGCAAGCAAGGTTGTGTCATCTGCATAATGCAGGTTGGTAATGAGTCCAGTTATAGCTACATGGAAATAGTGAGATTGTAAAATAGTATCTTTAAATATGTACAATGAAGTTTAGGTATGTTATTAATGTGATTGTGCACTGAAATTTAAAGGCCTATTTAAAGGGATTCTATGACGTCCTGTATATATTCATTCCAATGCTTCACAACCAACAAAGGGAATTTTATGCCATTAATTTTTCCTGGATCCCTTCCACTGAAACTTAAATTCATTGAGGATTTTTTAGTTCTTAATAGATAAAAGTAGCAATTCTGAAATCTAAGACGCTTTCATATGCTGATTAAAACACAAGTGGCCCTTAGTTTTTTTATAGTTAATATTCAATACGATGCATATTTACACATACGATTTTAAATTAATATCTGCTGCTCTTGAAATCTCACTGTCAGAGAACTGTGATTACTTGGCTTGTTTGGTGGTTTCTGGGGAGACCCCACTTGCATTGTTTAACCTTGAAGCTGCCTGAGCTGGAGGATAACAGCTGAGGTAAACAATGGGCTAATCAAAATGTTTAAAAGGAAAATCTGGGAAATGAGATGTCCATAGGGCCTTTGAGAAACTCCGACATACTCCTGGGAATCTCGAAGGCCACAAGCATTTATAAAGCTGATCACACCAGGTCTGTACATGCTCAGTAAGAACTGAGAAGCCACTAAACTCTCATCTCTGGTTTTGAGGCTCTGTGTAGGCAGGAAGTGAAGTCTAAGGCATAGCTGTCAACTGCCTGGCTGAGTGCTAAAGGGTGCCTTAACACAGAGTTCCTCAGCAAAGACTGCAAGACTCATTGGTTCCACGCACCTAAGAAAATCTCTGTCAAATCATTAGCCGACCACTCAGCTAATCAAGCAGTGGATACAGTAGTCATTCCCAACAGAGAATACAGATTTTAAAATATTAGTCCAGAAGTCACCAAGCAAACAAACGAACAATAACAGCATCAAGAAACCCTTGGTAAGGGGTGAATCTGATTCAAAGAACACTACAGAGAAAGTAAAAAGACAACCCACAGAATGGGAGAAAATTCAAGCAAGTAATATATCTGATAAGGATCCAGAATATATAAACAACTCATACAACTCAACAAGAAAAGGACAAATAATCCAATTTAAAAATGGGTAATTGAATAGATGATTCTCCAAAGATGACATACAAAGAGTCAAAAAATACATGAAAAGGTGCTGAACATCATTAGCTAGCAGGAAAATGCAAATCCAAACCACAATGAGATACCATTTCACACCCACCAGAATGGGTATAATTAAAAAACAAAATAAAACACAACAAAAAACTGCAACAAGTGTCGGCTAGAATGTGGAGAAACTCAGACCCTCATCCATTACTGGTGAGTGTTAAATGGTATAGCCATTGTGGAAAATAGTTTGGCTGTTCCTCAGAAGCTTAACTTAAGAGTTCCGTATGACCTAATTTCACTCCTAAGTATATATGTCCAAGAGGACTGACAACATACGTCTGTACAAAAACCTGCACATGAATGTTCACAGCGACATTATTTATACTACTCCAAAAGTGGAGGCCCACATGTCTATCAACTAAAAAGTCAATAAACAAAAGGCGATACATCCAGAGGATGAATTATTATTCAGGCATAAAAAGAAATGAGCCACTGATACATGCTACAATATGGATAAACTTTGAAGACATCATACTAGATTCAGAAAGAAAGGGGCTGGGGTAGGGAGGAACGAGGAGTGACTGCTAATGGTTCTGAGTATCCTTCTGGAATAATGAAAACAATCCAAAACTGCATAGTGGTGATGTTTCCACAACTCTGTGAATTATACTAAAAACCACCAAATTATATACTTTTAAGAGTGAATGTTATGGTATGTGGATTATATCTCAATTTAAAAAAAGAGCTGTTACTAATTCAACCACTTATTAGTCACTTTGGGTAAATGGAAATTTAGGAGAAAGGTATAAGAAGGAACAAGCATAGATGCTTTGAATTATGGTGTTGGCAAAGAATATTGAATATACCACAGACTGCCAAAAGAACGAACAAATCTGTCTTGGAAGAAGTATAGCCAGAAGCGAGGATGATGACTTTGTCTCACGTACTTTGGACATGCTATCAGGAGGGACCAGTCCCTGGAGAAGGGCATCATGCTTGGTAAGGTAGAGGGTCAATGAAAAAGAGGAAGACCCTCAACAAGATGGATTGACACGGTGGCTACAACAACGGGCGCAAGCATAATAATGATTGTGAGGATGGGGCAGGACTGGGCAGTGTTTCGTTCTATTGTACACAGGGTTGCTCTGAGTCACAGCTGACTCGACGGCATCTAACAACAATACTCTTCCAGATGTGTGCATCTAATTGACTTGTCAACTATAATTTACTAGGTTTTCTCTCTCCCTTTCTTCAAGATCTTCTGCTTTCAAGCAACATTTACCTTCCTTACAGCAGCCACAGTCACATGGTTGGGTTTATGTTGGCAACTTAAAAATATAACTATACCTAACGTAAGCCTTTACACGAACAGATATACGCACACCCATGTTTATTGCAGCACTGTTTACAATAGCAAAGAGATGGAACCAACCAAGGTGCCCATCAACAGATGAATGGATAAATAAATTATGGTATATTCAAACAATGGAATACTATGCATCAATAAAGAACAGTGAGGAAATCTGTGAAACACTTCGTAACATGGAGGAACCTGGAAGGCATTTTGCTGAGTGAAATTAGTCAGTTGCAAAAGGACAAATATTGCGTAAGACCACTATTATAAGAACTTGAGAAACAGTTTAAGCTGAGAAGAAAACATTCTTTTGTGGTTATGAGAGGGGGGAGGGAGGGAGTGTGGGAGAGGGGCATTCACTAATTAGAGAGTAGATAAGACCTACTTTAGGTGAATGGAAAGACGGCACACAATACAGGGGAGGTCAGCACAACTGGACTAAACCAAAAGCAAAGCAGTTTCCTGAATAAACTGAATGCTTCGAAGGCCAGCGTAGCAGGGGAAGGGGTCTGGGGACCATGGTTTCAGGGGACATCTAAGTCAACTGGCATAATAAAATCTATTAAGAAAACATTCTGCATCCCACTTTGAAGAGTGGCATCTCGGGTCTTAAATGCTAGCAAGCAGCCATCTAAGATGCATCAATTGGTCTCAACCCACCTGGATCAACGAAGAATGAAGAACACCAAGGACACGAGGTGATTATGAGCCCAAGAGACAGAAAGGGCCACATGAACCAGAAACTACATTATCCTGAGACCAGAAGAACTAGATGGTGCCCAGCTACAACCAATGACTGCCCTGACAGGGAACATAACAGAGAACCCCTGCGGGAGCAGGAGAGCAGTGGGGTGCAGACCCCAAATTTTCATATGACCAGACTTAATGGTCTGACTGAGACTAGAAGGACCCCGGTGGTCATGGCCCCCAGACCTTCTGTTGGCCCAGGACAGGAACCATTCCTGAAGCCAACTCTTCAGACGTGGGTTGGATTGGACGATGGGTTGGAGAGGGATGCTGGTGAGGAGTGAGCTTCCTGGATCAGGTGGACACTTGAGACTGTTGGCATCTCCTGCCTGGAGGGTAGATGAGAGGGTGGAGGGGGTTAGAAGCTGGCGAAATGGACACGAAAAGAGGGAGTGGAGGGAGAGAGCGGGCTGTTTCATTAGGGGGAGAGTAACTGGGAGTGTGTAGCAAGGTGTATATGGGTTTTTGTGTGAGAGACTGACTTGATTTGTAAACTTTAACTTAAAGCACAATAAAAATCATAAAATACATATATAACTATACCTAACATAAAGGCAATAATTCAAATTACGGTGCTCTCGCACTACCCACTCTCCTAACTCCCCAAACACACATTTTGCCATAAACTGCCAAGGAACTCACCCTTGCTTTTAGAAAAGAAAGCATCGAGCACTTTAATCTTTTGTTTATACACAGTTTTAAGGTATTGCTTTTTTTCAGTTAGCCTACAATTATGTTGAGCTGAATATTATAACCATAAATACTCACTTTTCGAAGATCACAATAAAGAAGGTATTTGGTACTAAAAGTACATTTTTTATAAATCATAAATTAGTTAAGGATTCTCAGTTATTAGTATAAAACACCACATAAGCTCTGATTATTACAGCTTTCTGATTATTTAGAGACTTGACAACTTCAAAAAAAATTGCTGTAAGTTGCCCTTCAATGAAAAATTTGACAGAATCCAACAAGGGAGAAAATCTGCCAAATGTCCTTGAATACTTCTAACATTCACTCTGTAGATTTTTCTCTCCCTCCTCACTCCCATATCACTATAGCTGAGCATATAGCCATAGCTGTAGAAGATCTGTTGCTGTTGCTGTTAAGGTGCCATCGAGTTGGTTCCACCTCATAGCAACCAGATGTACAACAGAAGGACACACTGTCTGGTCCTGTGCCATCCTCACAATCATTGTTATGCTTGAGCCCATTGTTGTAGCCACTGTGTGAATCCATCTCGTTGAGGGTCTTCCTCTTTTGCATTGACCCTCTACTTTACCAAGCATGATGTCCTTCTCCAGGGACTGATCCCTCCTGATAACATGTCCAAAGTATGTGAGATGTAGTCTCACCATCCTTGCTTCTAAGGAGCATTCTTGTTGTACTTCTTCCAAGACAGATTTGTGCATACTTTTGGTGGTCTATGGCATATTCAATATTCTTTGCCAATACCACAATTCAAATGCATCAAGTCTGAGTCCCTAGGTAATTAGTATACTTTCTCTTATTCTATTTGTACATAAAACTCTCACGCATCTTTAAATTCAGAAATGCGAGGCATCCCACAAATACACAAAGATACACTTTGCATGGATGTTCATTATAACACTGTAACAGCAAAACAAACAAGCAGGGAGAAAAACGTAAAGAGGTCCAGCATACAGGTCTAGATATTACGTTATATCCATACAATGGTACATACAAAAACTAAAACCAAACCCGCTTGCCATCGAGTCAATTCCGACTCATAGTGACCCTAAGGGACAGAGCAGAGCTGCCTCATAGGGTTTCCAAGGAGTACCTGCTGGATTCGAACTGCAGACCTTTGTTAGCAGCTGTAGCTCTTAACCACTACACCATGAGGGTTTCCATATGGCAGTTACTAAAAAGAATGAGATAGATGAATATGTAGAAATCTTGAAACATTTCATAAAGTAGAAAGCTCCACTGTCAACAGCAAACCAATTGCTGGCATATGAATGGAACAATCCTACATGCAGAAAAAAAGATTGTAACGTCGTTCACACACAATCTCTGGAGTTACTCACAAAACTATTAAAAGCAGTTAACTTTGAAGAATGATTTTAAAATGAAGGATCAGGAGATTTTTATTTTGTAACCTTTGGTACCATTTAAATTTCTTATTATGGGCATGGGTTACTTTTACTATGTAATATAAGTTAAAAATGGAAGAGTTTTAGCCCCACAAAGACAAAATAATGATTATACCTATCAGTGGTTAACTATTTATTCATTTGAGATAAAATAAATACTCAACAAAACAAACAATACAGGGTTTAACAAAGAACATTCAAAAAAGATTCTTTGCTGTCTGGAGACCTCACAAAAGATGTTATGCATTTTACTGGTACCGCTGTAGGCAGCTAGGGTTGCTCTGCTGGGCCCACACTCATGTGTGGAATCAATAGTCTATCCTTGGAGGTAAGAGCATAACAATTTACTTATAGTGGTTTATCGAGTGTTAGTTCGATACGGGTGGACATTTTGTCAATAACATCCTAATGGATGCTATAGATGACAGTTCAATGCAATAATACACAAGCTGGAAGGCCATATGATAAAATCTATAGGTCGCTGGAGTCAGAGGATGATCATTTATAGAGGAACTAAAGAAAACCACCAAGAAATGTCTTACTGCAAGGCCCAGTGATTGTTTTCAAGTAAAAAGCAAACAGATTCGGTTAATATGGATTGCAGAATCATGCTGGTGCCATTTTTATACATTCTTTTATAAAATTTGAGCAAATGAAAGGTGAACTTTACAGCTTTCCTTCATCTGAATTAGGCTGGAAGTTTATCAGTGTAAACACATTTCCCAATTAAGAAAGGCAACGTGCATAACGCTGAGCATACTCTGAGCATAATGCTGTTGGTTAGCATTAAGAGTTTGAGGGGGAGAAGTAAATTAGCTCCTTCAGTTCTAGTTAATTCACAAGTTTCCAGCGCAAGGCTACAGGGCACCCATAAACTACATCCATGCCGGTGTTCAAGGCCTAAGTAAGGCTGCATTTCTAGAAGGTACAGAACTATTACACTTTTTAAGATAGGTTTAATTAGATATCAAGCTTATTTTATGAGAAATATAATACATATAGCAGTTTCACATTTGATTTCTGAAGCATTCCTTATTTTCAATTTTATTTTCTCTAAAGCTAGATTGGAGCCCTGGTGGCATAGTGGTTAAGAGTTTGGCTGCTAACCAAAGGTTGGCAGTTCAAATCCACCAGCGGCTCCTCGGAAATCCTATGGAGCAGCTCTACTCTGTCCTATAGGGTCACTATTAGTCAGAATCAACTCGATGTCAATGGGTATATAAAGCAGAACTTATACTTTATTTCAATAATATTTTGGGAAGAATTAAAAGTGCATTGAAATGGCCTCTTGTTGTTAGTTGCCAGTGAGTCAGTTTTGACTCACAGCTCCTAAACCAAAAAAACCAAACTCATTGCCATCGAGTCAATTCTGATAGATAGCAGCAGTAGAGGACAGAGTAGAACTGCCCATTAGGGTTCCCAAGGCTGTAATCTTTATGGAAGCAGATTGCCACACCCGTCTCCCACAGAGTGGCTGGTGGGTTTGAACTGCCACGCTTTCGGTTAGCAGCCAAGCACTTAACCATTGCACTACCAGAGCTCCTTCTCATAATTCCTAAAAAAAAAAACCAAACCCCTTGCCATCAAGTTGATTCTGACTCATAGCGACTCTATTAAAAAAACAAACCGAACCCATTGCTGTCAATTCTGACTCATAGCAACCCTATACAAGTGGGGACCTTTAAATGCTGGGAACTCCTGGGCTTTTTTTTTTTTTTTTTTTTAAACATTCTTTTCCTTGGGGATGGTGTCCATTCCTACCCATGATTTTAAATGTTATTTATGTGTTGACAACTCAGTCTGTATCTCCAGATTTGATTCCTTCTCTGAGCTCCAAACTGGCTTACTTGAATCTTTCTCTGAACATTTCACAGACATTTCAAATGAAACCTTTCAAAAAAATCAAAAAACACCTCTTCATTCCCCTCCTCACAAGCCCCTAGTGGTTCAAACCAGAAACTTAAGTCATTCTTGATTCATATTTCCTCTCTTCAAGTCTATCAGTTCCATGTTGAATCCATTCATTTCTCTATCTCCGACATTGTCAACATGGCCCAGGCACTCTGCTCCCTTGCCAGCCCAGCCTTCCAGTTAGTCTCCCTGCTTCCATTCTTGTCCCTCCTTCCCTGAAACGATACCCTCAATAGCAGCCAGATGGACCATCAGAAATGGGTTAGATCATCCCATCACACTCCAGTGATGTCACATGGCTCTGATACTAGAATCTAAAGTCCTAGCTCACAAGGCCTGTGAATTGCCTGGCTCATTCTCCAGGCCTCTTTCTCTGTAATCCCGGGCCTGAGAGGAAAGAGGTTTCAGCCCATGTGGATAAAATGAAGAGATTTTCATGAAGTAATGCCTTACAGAGGTGGCGGCAGGGTTGAGGAAACAAACACTCCAAAACTAACAACGGTGGGCAGCCATTACTATTCCTAGGCCTGTGAGGACAGGGAAAGTGGAGACAGAGCAATGGGATCTTCATAGGAAGGGTCATCAGCGGCAACTCCAAAGCAGAGAGGGAGAGGGAAGAGATAACCTGACTTCTCTCCCTCAAAACTCCTGCTGGTACTTGTCATTGGTTGGGACATCTGACAGTAATGGGAAACCTGAGGTCAAGGGAGACTGGATAATTAATACAATGTGAGACAGGAGGACAAGAGATGACTACCTCCCAGGACCTGGAACAAGTGAGAGAATGGCGGTGAATGGGTCTCCGGGGTGAAAGGGAGAATGATCAGATACCTGCCAATCTCCTTCATGCCACGTCCCTCTTTATAACTGCTCTCTAGCTTCACACTCGTGTGTTCCTGTAACGAGAATTTGCAAAGGCCTTTTCTTTCTGTGGGTACCCTCTTCCTTCCACTCCTCACAGGGCTAGCTCTTCATTCTCCTTCAAACTTCAACTTAAATATCCTTATGTCCCTAGCTAAGTAGGTCTCACTTCTGCTAGTCTTTGGTCTGTTTCCTTCCAAGTACTTACCATAAGTTATGAGTATTTTATTTACTTGCTTTTCTCTGTCCTCTCCTCCAGAATATGAGGGCAAGGACAATCCATATTAGGTATTCAATAAATATTAATTAAATGAATGCTGGCCAAATTAGAGAGCAGAATCATAGAATTGTGTCTAGAGACAACAGATTTCTAGAAGCATCTGCATGAATTCTAAACTGAGACAGCATTTAAGAAGATCAGCTTAATCTTTGTATTTTATATGACATGATTTCAGCTAAGAAAGAATGAAATCTTTACGGAATAGATGCTCCATTCCTTGTTTACTTAAAAGGAGAATGGCTATTCCAGCACCAATGGTCTGAAAAAGGAAAACTGAGTCATTTAAAAGAAAGGTTTATGCTCATTTCTTTTACTGCTGTTTCTATAGCAATAGCATAAAATCACCTGTTTTGGTCTGCGATGCTCTTGGTAGTAGAATATTAGTCATTTCGACATCTCTCTTTTTAATTGAAGAAAAGGAACGAAGGAATGGACGCTAGCTTTAAACGCAGGAGCATGTGGCTGCAGATAACATTTTTTAGATGGGATAAGACGGCAACTGCAAAGCACAATCTACAGTAGTGACAACACTTCCACATAATGTATACTTAAACATCCAAGCGCTTCTCTTACCTCCTCTGAAAGGGGAGCATCAGCTGATCCTCAACCTCAGAGCATTTTAACTTCCATTATGAACGACAAGAGCCTATTTGCTTTTGTAGAAAGTCTGTAAAAAGCAACCTTTGGCTTTGCTTATACACCACTTTATTCTTAAAGGCAGCTGCATTTCTAATGGACAATCTCCACTTAAGACTCATTCAACAACGTGTAGCTCAAGGTTTAAGCAGTTAACAGAGAGTAAAATTAATTTTGAGGGCTGAAAGGAAAGAGAATGCCAAGAAATACCCTAATTCTGGAAAGACGCAAAAGTGGAAGTAATCGTAGGTGACGAAATAGCAGAGGAGGATCAAAGAGAAATGGAGGACTAAAAAGTGGATGGGAAAGAAGGCTGCAAGGACACTGGGTCACCGTTAGCAGGGCTGATGACATTATCATTCTTGCCGAAGCAGAAAGAGCAGCAGCACTGGGTGGGGAAAGTTGTACATGATATTAGGACCATTATCATCATCACCTGGCATCCTGAAAGAGCAACTGCAGGGGCGAAGACCATGGAGGCAGGTGGACATGGCTTTAAATCCTGGCTCTGTCACTTACTATCTGTCAAACTGGAGCAAGTAATTAATTTTCAGAGCCTTAGTTTCTTTGTCTGTAAAATGGGGCTAATTCCTAACTTGCAGGGCTATTGTGAAAACAGGTTAGCTTCTTTAGTATTATTTGCTCTTATACCTAAAACTATTGCTGCTCTTTGTCTGTTACTAAAACTGCACCGAACAACCAAGCCCACTGCCGCTGGTCGATTCTGACTCCTGGTAACCCTGTAAGAGAGAAGGCTGCCCCATAGGGTTTCCGAGGCTGTAACCGGTGCGGAAGCAAGCCGCTACATCTTCCTCCTGAGAAGCTGCTCATGGGTTTCAACCACCGGCCTTTTGGTTAGCAGCCGAGTGCTTAACCGCTGCACCAAAATACCTGAAAGATTAGTCTTTTTCAATTAGAAATTCTCATGTGGATGTGCAGACCTACAATCAGAATTAAGGGAGACAGAACAGCTGAAGCATGTTTTCCATCAGCAACCTAATCCTGAAATACAGAGTAACTTCTGAAAGAGGGCACCAGCCATTTGAGCAACACTGAGGCAAGCCGTGACTGCAGCCAGGAAACTATACTGGGCTTGCAGCTGGCATACTTGAGAGGCAAATGTTGGCCTTTGCGGATATCCTTTGTCTCACAAACAGTGCTACCTAAAAACAAACACTTTAGGACTTACCATGTGGCAAGACTCTGGGGATATAAAACTATGGGCGTATTCTATTCCCTGATAAAAGTTTTATAGCTTCCTGACATATTTCAAGTAGAATAGTTAAGTGCTCAACTACTAGCTGAAAGGTTGGCGGTTCAAACCCACTCAGAGGCTCTTTGTAAGACAGGCCTGGTGATCCCGCTTCTGAAAGACCACAGCCTCGAAAATCCTATGGTGCAGTTCTACTCTGCACACATGGGGTCTCCATGAGTTGGAATCCACTTGATAGCAACTAACAACAAAACAGATAGAAAAGGAAAGTTGTTTGAAAGAAGGTAGATTTGAAAACTGGTGGAGACAATAGGAAACTAGCTCCCTTGTCAAGGAGAAGCTGCCTTTTGCTTCCTTTTGTGAATCTCCCCACTCTACCCTAGTGCCAAAGGCAGCTAGAAATTTGCATAGGAACATAGGGAACCTCAAAAAGGGTGAGAAGGTGGATGCAAGGAGAGGAGACTGACCCCCCAGTTTTGCTTGGGGAAAGCCCAGTCCACTCCTCCTTCGTGAACTAGGTGGGGAAAGCTGTGGAGTGTTTCCTCCTTAGAATTAATGGAACCCAAGAAGAAAGGGTCCAGAAGGTAGACTGGAGAGTGCCACGGCCTGTGCAGCTCTCTGTTCTGGGTGAGGTACGGAGACACAAATACACACAAAAGAGGAGCATGAGGCGGTTTTTTCAGAACCGTTGTATCCACCTTCTGACATCTCTTTCAGGTTCTCAATGTTGTTATTACGTCCTCTTCTGGCTTCCCCATTGCTGTGCATTCTAGTATCTTCTCCATCCCTGACCTTCATACCCACCCTTCCCATCATCCTTCTAAAGTGTCAGAAGCCAAAGGCTTCTCCCTGTTCCTATTTTCTCAGGTTGCGGATCGCAACTAAAATCAGTCTAATTGACTGGTAGTCCATAGCTCCCCAAATGTGAGTGTTAATCCAGAAAATTCTTACTTCGTTAACTGAAAACAAAACAATACGGGGGAAATAGTTCTAGAGTGCTTCCGAATACTATACTGTGGCGGCTCTCAAAATTCAGCGTGCGTGTGAAACACCAGGGAGCTTACTATAAATTCAGATGTCTAGGCCCTAACCCCACAGAGTGGGGGGATGGACTCAGGGGTTTGCGGTAAAAAATTTATTGTAGTAAAATACATATAAAATTTGCCATTGGAACCATTTAGGTGTGCAATTAATGATATTACATTCATCCTCCTGTGCAACCATCACCATTATTTCCAAAAGTTCTCCATCACCCCAAATAGAAACTCAGTGCTCCTCACACAGTAACTATCCGTTCTCTCTTCCTTATGGCCCCGATAACCACTGACACGCTTTCGTCTCTATGCATATGCCTGTTGTAAATATTCACACAGGTGGGAGCATGCAGTATTTGTCCTTTTGTGCCTAACTTATCTCACTCAGCATAATGTTTGTGAGGTTTACCCATGCTATAGCATGTATCAGAACTTCATTTCTCTTTACGGCTGAATAACATACCATTGTACAGATTTTGTTTTATCCACTCATCTGTTGATGGACACTTGGATTGTTTCCACCTTTTGGCAATTGTGAATAATGCTGCAGTGAACACTGGTGGAGAAATGTCTGCTTGAGTACCTATTTTCAAGTCTTTTGGGCATATACCTATGTGTAGAATTGTTGGGTCATATGGTAAATCTATGTTTAATTTTTTGAGGGACCACCCAACTGTTTTCCACAGGGTTTTCAGTTTTTAACAAGCAGCTCCGCTTATTCTCATGTGGGTGGTCCACTGGCTGCATTCTGAGAAACACAGTGGACTTCACAGGAAAAGAACTCCTCTGCCTTTTAGTTCTCATGGATTCCTGCCTCTTCTTGGCTAATCTCTAATCCTAGGTTCTGAAGTGATTCTTCCTAAAATCTTTGTTCTTGCTGTATCCTAACCCTAACCTGGTTTCTTCATTGTTGTGGTGGTGAGACTACGATTCACTAGAAACCTTAACCTCAGGGCTAAAGCTCTCTGAGCTGCTACTTGGAAAGACCCCAGGAAGGACCGGATGCAATCTGTCAAACAAGGAGAATTACAAGACCTGTCTTTCAAGGTAAGGAGGAAGCACAGTGTGGAAGTTAACAGAACTGCCTGGGTAAAATCATAGTTCACCCACTTGTTAGGGCCCCTTCCTCTCAATTTCCTCCTTTAGACTAGGAATAAAAAAGTAGGCTCTATCTGGTAGAAAAGCGATGAGGCTTAAATGTGGTGATGGAGTCACACTGTGTACAGTATAAATACAGCATTCATGTGCTTTATGTGTTAACTGTAATTATGGGCTAAATTTTGTTCGTATTCTAGAACTTGAGGTCACAACAAAGTATTTACCCAAGGGCACAAGCATATTCAAAACTTCTGAGAAATGAGCCACCCCGTTAGTCTATCTTTACACAAAGAGAGTCTGGTCCTCAGTCTGACGAGAATGAAATTCAGGATCCTAAACTTCTGTAACAGTATGTCAGCACTACTTCCAGCCTGCTATCTAAAGAATATTGATCCCACCTTACTCAATAACACAAAGTTTCAGCGCTTTAGGCACCTGTCAAAAATAATCAACTATGAATTGACTAAATCTAGCACTTGCCAAAGTCTTGCTTGAGATATCTGGTATTCTGAACCACACTATATTTGCTCTCTAAAGAAATGCCTTCGCAAAGCTGAGATTTAATGTTTTGTCCTCAGTTTTTCTTCTTCTTTTTTTACGGAGAATCAATACAGGAAAAACCCATTTGAAGAAAACTTTATGTCTTTTGCAAAAATCATATCCTGGACAGCAAATGGGTTTCATCTTAAGTTCTAGCGTCAAATGATTGGTAGTGCCTGTCTGGACTCTCTGTTAAAAAGGACTGCAAGGTTGCCATGATGGATTAGCAATGTCTGCCATGGACATGACAGGGAAGTGTGGCGCCTTTGTAATATATTGACCCACCCTACCATCGCCAGAGTTGAAATCATGGTTCCACCTACTGTGTCTTACACAGGGACCTGTTAAAGGTATACAGCCCTTCTTAAATTCAGGGCCATTGTCCTCTGACCACCAAGTCCTTGGATGTATTATTAATCCCTGAGTGTGAGCTGCCCTCCTCTCATAGTGAAGTAGACCTCCAACTTGAAGATAAGGTTACTCTAAAAATTACTGAAACCAACTTACAATGGATGAGATTAAAAGACAGGATGTTTCTCAAATCAAGTCAAAAAGACTAGGGCAAGACAATCTAGTGAAGACGACATAACATGAAAGAAACTTAAGGCTGATTAGTGGTATCACGGATATGCAGATGAAAGAAGATCTGAACAGAAAAAGGAGAGCCAGAAGTGGGAAAACCCTTTGAAGAAAAAGTTCTGACCACAGGCCATTAGGATAATGAGGGTACTTCAGACAGCTCAAAATGATAAATCACTACCGTTTGTTTTAAGGAATTCTTTACCAGAACCATTTTAGTGAAATTAAGTTGTTTAAGTGGTCATCTGTGAGCAGTACGGCAACTGGGCAGGTTTATGGACCAGTCTGGTGCCTCTGTTAAAACAGCTACACCTGTTACATGGAAGCTGCTCAGCATCCCTTTGCCAATCATAAATCTGGCTAAGCCCACTCTTTTTTTTGTCATTTTAATTCTACAGATTACTTAAACTAGAAGGAATGTGGGTGCACTAAATTATCTGTTTCCAATTTAACATAGAAAACACATTTTTTGAAAAGCACAAATGCTGTACTCAGTTCATATAGCAGTTTTAGAACTTATGGTTCAGTTTAAATCTTTTCTATTTGAAAGATCTACACATTATCAGAGCAAAATACCATAATGGGTAAAAGTCATAAAAGTCACTGTCTATTCTTATTCTACTTGAAATTTTGCTTACTGTAAATAAAATATCAAATATTTTATAATCTAAGTTTAATAGCAACCACTACAACACACTGAAATAGAAGTTGCTACTTAGAAATACCAAGTGATAATAACAACAAGAAACACTTATATAGGGCTTACTCTGTGCCAAGCACTGTTCTAAGTGCTTTTCCTATAATATTAACTTGTTTAATCTTCACAACAACCCCATGAGATAGGTTCTCTTATTATCCTCATTTTATAGAATGAGGAAACTGAGGCACAGAGACAGTAAGTAACCTGCTCAGGATCATAAGGCTAGTGATTGTCAGAGCCATGACTCAAACCCAAGGAATTCTGCTCCAGCATCTGTCTTCTAGACCACTAGGATATGTAGTCTCTCCACCCTTGACACTGACATTCTAACTTACGTATGTGTCAGGTATGACTTTAGAAGTGGGTTTGGGCTATTTCTGAACTTCATGACTGCACCTCACTGTTCCTTTGCCTCATCACTAGTGTTTACGGGCAAACAGGAAATACTGCCTGCAGCTTTGGTTGGGGAGGAAAAGAACAATCTAGTTGGCAGAACAGATTGGTGATGGCATTCCTTCCTGCATATTATAATCAGTCTCCTCTACCTACTTATCTAAAATCTTCCTTTTGAAAAGCCCAAGATGAACTTCTCCTGCAATAAAACACGAAGAATTATTATTAGTTTCCTGTTTCTTCCATTTATGGTGGTGACATATCTGTCATTAAAACATCCCTGAGTGATTGGTGATTTTCAAACTGTGAACTACCTTAGTCATGAGGGTACAGCTTCTAAATTAGTTTCTGGTAACTTCCACCAGTGGGTTTGGGAAAATCATTACCCTTAACACCATTGCTCTGCCAACTGCACATGACATTAACAGACCTAGAATCCAGGGTGCAGTCATCCCGCTGCAAAGACAGATGTAGGCTAACAGCACAGAATAAGATGCCAAATCGTTTTCAACTTTAAAGACGCCGGCCTTGCAAGATTTAATTAGCTTACAGTTGAGAAGTAATATGAAGCTTCAAATTATAGTTATTTAGAGACTCTTGAATTGCTCATCATTTCACATTATAAAACTACAATATAAAACTTACATGGAAAAAATTGATTAAAATTAAAAAAAAAAAATCTTTTTTTTTTCTTTCCTACAGAGAGGCAACAAAAGGAGAAGAAAGAAAACCAACCTGGGAGTCAGACGGCCCTGGATATGGCTCCACAGGTGAGATGGGGGCTTGTTAGGTAACTCCTCTGAGCCTGTTTTCTCATCAATGAATTAACACTTACTTATCAATGAATTAACACTTACTTACCTTTTTTTTCTTTACCTTGTAGAGCTGTTGTGAGAGCTAAATGAACTGGTGAAGTGATTGGTGTCATTGCTCAGTAAATTTTGGTTTCTTTATCACCCTTCCTGTTCTTCACATCAACCAGTTTCTAAGCCCTGTTCCTACTAACTATGAAAATTTCTCTGAGTTGTCATTTCTGAAATCTACTCCTCCTTCTCCTCACCTCCACTGTTGCTTTTCAAAATCCACTGTGGCTGGCCTGGATGATTGCAACAGCCCCTAACTTGACACATTGACTAGTTTATTTTTCTCTCAGTAACTTAACACATCTCTAGAAATCTCTAATTAGTTTTCTAGGTAATATCAAAATTACCACAAAGTCAGCGGCTTAAAACAACAGACATTTATTCTCTCTCAGTTTGGAGGCTAGAAGTCTGAATTCAGAATGTCAGCAGGGTCATGCTCTCTCTGAAAGCTCTAAGGGAAGATCTTTGCCTCTTCCAGTTTCTGGTAGCCCCTGGCATTCCTTGGCTTGTGGTATCATAACTCCAATTCCTGCCTCCGTCTTCACATGGTCTTCTTCCCTCTATCTCTGTGTTTCTGTCTTCTCTTTTTAGAAGGACACCAGTCAGACTGGGTTAGGGCCATGACCTCATGGAAACTAACTACATCTGCAAAGATGCTATTTCCAAATAAGGTCACATCTCAAGTGCCCGGAGTTAGGGCTTCAATATGTCTTTTGGGGTAACACAAACCAACACATAACAGAAAGATGGCCACCAGTGGTATCTTCCTAATTTACAAAGATGATGAGTCCCTTGCCTACAGAGCAATTAAGTACAAAAATCTTTGCTACTTCTCCAGATTCATCTGCCATCCCTTCTCTACTCACTGTCATTCTCCAGCAAACCAATATCCTATACTAGTGATATGGCCTTTACACGTTTCTTCTCTCACCCTAAAACGCCTTCCTACCTTTTGTGAGCTTTTCCCTGTTCTTCAGAAACATCCCCTATTCTATCAATATATCTCTAATTCCAAAAAGTACAAATAGGAACCGCCTTTTACTAGAAGGCTCCAAAACAATTACACATACTTTTATTAGCATTCTCTCATTGCATTCTATTTGCTCCATTTCATTCTCTTTGATAGGTTATGAAATCCTTGATGAAAGGAATTTTATTTTGTTTATCTTTGTATCCTCAGAGTCTAGAACAGTCTCTGGCATCTTGTATAGTACACACTCAATAGATATTATATCAGAGAATGTGTACTTTTCCCCAGTTAATCCACTCTCATCTCTGATTCAATCTATCAGCTATAAGCCATTATGATGGCAGCATATTTTGGTTAACCATTAGTTTTCCTTTCTCACAAGTTAAGAAATTCTATCAACATGGTGGACTGAGCTAATGAGTATTCCCTGCCTGTTACAAATACACAGGCTGGATAAAATATAAGAAAAATGAAGTTGAAATACATAGGTGAGTTTGAATGATAAAAGAAAGTTGATTAGATGTCAAAAACAAAGACAAAACACAAAGCCAGTCTGATCACCTCTGAGCTAATGTCAGGGTAGGGTATAGCGGGAGTGGGTTATGACCTAAATATATATATATTGGGATTAGATCCTAATATATGTCTATATGTGTGTTGTCTAAAATTATAGATAGGGTCCCAGGATATTAACAGCTATGTGGGGATAGGAGATGTGGCTTTGGGCTAAGAGAAGATAGAGCTGCAACAGAGACCCCTGCATAAACGCAGAACCTGGAACAACTGTCCCCAACCACTAACTGCCTCTTTAAATGGCATCCTAAAAACCTCTGCTTTCTGGTCCAAGGAAGTAGCAAAAAAGCTTGTCTCTGCTCAGGCTCCCGGTTCAGGAAAAAGTCTACTGTGAGAAATCAAAATCCCAAGCCATGTATGAGAATTGAGTCTGACTTTAAATTACTCTTCTGGTGAGATAATCCTAAGCAGAGAAAGACATTTAAAAACTATTTCTATATTAGTAAAAGCCTCAGGTGCTCAGCAGAAGAAAATGCAAGGTTACAGGGACATTTCAGCAACCAATGCCACAGGTACCCCAGGAAAAAACAACTAATGAAGATAAATTCACATTCCAAAATTAAAAATCACATGAGGAAGTGACACAACACGAGGGAAAGTTATCAGATATAATAAATGGGAAGATTAGCTTCTCTAGGATTTGAGATAATAGAGCTATCTGAAAGTCCCTATAAAATAAGTACGTTTAAAATTCTTATACAAATAAAAGAAGTAACAGAAACCATAATAAAAGAATAGGATATCATAAACAATAGACTTGAAAAAGAAACAGAATCCTAGAAGTAAAAAAAAAAAAAAAAACTAAAAAACCAAATCAAAAAAACAACAAAACAAAAACAATGGATAGGTAAAACAGCATATTAGAGTCAGCTAAAGAAAGAATTAGTGATCTGAGGAATAAACGACAAAACAACCGTAAGATGCCTGGGGTGAAACTGAGTTAAAAGCTTTCCAAAGTGCTTGTTTTTAAGGGGATGAGCTATTAATTTTTAACTTTGTTAAGTCAAATATGAATGTTATAAATTTAAGGGTAACTACTAAAAATAGAAATGGAATATACAATTTGTAAACTAAAAACAACAAAAAAAAACCCCAATGCCATCAAGTCAATTTCAACTCATAGCCGCCCTATAAGGACAGAGCAGAACTGCCCCCATAAGCTTTCCAAGGAGTGGGTAGAGAATTAGAACTGCTGACCTTCTGATTAGCAGCCAAGCTCTTAACCACTACGCCATCCGGGTTCCACTTGTAAACTAAAAAAAGGTTAAAACAAAATTAAGTATTACAGATAAAAACTTGAAATGCATCTAAATGAATGGCCTTAAAACATCTATTAGAAAATAAGATTAAGTTTCACAAGTTAAACATTCAACTAAAAAAAAAATTAGAAAAACAGTATACTCAAAAAAGTAGAAAGGCAAAAATTAAGAGAATTAAAATGGAAACCTTAGAGTACTAACTGAAGCAAAAATCTGATTATTTCAACCAGTGAAATAGAAAACCTATACAAAGACTAGTAAAGAAAAACATACAATCTGAGAAATAAAAGTACATTAGTATTGTAGAGATACAGTAGAGAATAGAAAGAGACTTCTACAACTCCATGCTATTAAATTTGAAAAAAAAAAATGATGATTTTCTAGAAGAATATAATTATCAACATTCACTCAACGAACAATAGAAAACCTAAAAATACTGGTAACTGCTAAAGAAATGGAGTCAATGATAAAAAATCTATTTACCAAAAAGCATTAGGTCTAGATGTTTCAAAGACAAATTCTAGCAAGCCTTCAAGGAATACAATATAGACTGTTGGAGATGATAAAAAGGGTAAAGACTCCCCAGCTCAATTTATCAACTATAACCTGGTTACTAAAGATATATAAGGAAAGAAAGAAAAAAAATCTAATTTAATTAACATATATCTAAAAGTTTCAAACAAATTAGAGAAACTGGATTTTACAATGTATAAAAATACCATACATGATGAACAACAGGGGTTGTCTCAGGAATGGAAAGATGTTTAAATATGGAAATATCTGTAATGTAACCCATGACATTAACAGATTAAAAAAAAAAAAGGTTTAAATCAACAGATGCAGAAAAAAAGCATTCAATAAAATTCAGCACACATTAATGATAACAAGTCTTAGCAAACTAGGAAAGAAAGCTCTTAAGTCTAGGACTGAGTTATATTTTTAAACCTTGTATCAATCAAGATGGATTAGGCTGCGGTAATAAAATAACCCCAAAATTTCAGAAGCTTAACGTAAATTAACATTTTAAAGTCTTTCATCACTCAATCAAAACCTGAAATTCATATATTTTTTCCTTTTATATATTTACGGTTTCTAAAATCAGGACTAGCTAAAAAATCTAGCTGATGACGTATAAAACACAGAGCCCAGGTCCTCCTACCATAACTGGCTCTGGAGCTGCGATACTAACAGCATACCTTATATACAGAAAGCAAATATACACAAGACAGCAAGAAAGCCAATGAACTGAGTCGGAACGTGCTGTTCTCCAACTTTCACTAATGTTGATTACATTTTAAATTCTTCCTAGAGTTTCACCAGATATGCCATTGCTCATTTCCTGTCTTTTAGAGTGTTCGGTATCATTGAATTCCATAAAGGGGGACACTGTAAGTAGTTCATTACCAAAGTTTTCAAGAATCATTAGTGAACATTTCTAGATAGTTCCCACTGTAACCAAGGAAGATAAACTTTTATAACATAAGCCTCTGTTCCATAAGAAATCTATAAAAACTAACTTACAAATAAGAAAAGTTTGACTTGCATACTTCTTTTGCTAAAACAAAATAAGCCAAAACTTGGTTTATACTGCACGACCAGATTTTTTTTTAAATAATGGAAGTAAATTAATTTCTATGCTCTATAAGAAATTTTCAAATAGCAGTAGAATTTTCTGGCCAAGAAGAAATAAGAGAAATGAGCAATTTATTCATTCATTACTAGCAAAGCACAAGAGAAGCCATTGAGATACAGGAGAAATGGAAAGAATTATGACCACAGAGAAGGGTAGTATATTCAAGAGTTTCAAAACTAGATAAACCAGTAGATAATGTACAAAAATTTACAGTAAGTGAAGGTAGTTTGTATCAAGAAAAACTCACAAGACCGTTACATCAACTGGGATTAAGTGTCTGAGAGGTGTCTGCAGGGTCTGACCGATAGCATGTGATAAAGTCAGGAGCACAAGGGGTACACTCGGTGCTCTGAAGATGCCTTAAGAACTCAGATCCGCAGCCCTGATCAGCCCTCAGCGATGTCCTCAAAGGATGCAGTAGCTGAAGGAAAGTAACAGCTCCACAGACCAAAACTCTGGCCTGGTAAACTGAGGTAGCAATGAGTGCAAACAATGTCTCTGCTGCCAGGCAGAATACTGGCTTCTGCTATGAAGAGGGATGTGAAGTCCACCGAGAATTCTTTGGCCAGGTACTTCTTG
This sequence comes from Elephas maximus indicus, assembly GCF_024166365.1. Lineage (NCBI taxonomy): Eukaryota > Metazoa > Chordata > Mammalia > Proboscidea > Elephantidae > Elephas > Elephas maximus. The sequence continues at coordinate 63,522,309 of NC_064838.1, forward strand.
GGCTTAAGTAATTAATGAGCTATAGGTAGTTTTGTCTATATGTATAAAAAATGCCGTGTTTGTTTTATTCACCACAGGTTATAAACAGCTGGAGAAAAGACATGGCATCTTTTACTACTGACGAGTTCTTTGAAATGCCAGGTACAAGGTGCACACAACAGCATTCCCACCTGCCTGGAATGCTCTTTACCCGGCTTGCTCCTTGTCATTCTTTGGTATCAGTTCAGATGCTATGTTCTTAGAGATGTATACCCCGACTTCTTTTTCTAAAACGGGCCTTTCTGTATACCTTCTTATTATAATCATCATTATTAATATTTTTTGTTTTCTTTCCTGCCTCCCCTACTAGAATATAAACTTCAAGAGTACAGAAACTGTATCTTCCTTGATCACTGAAAATATTCTTAGCACCTAGAATAGTATTTGGCATATAGTGGACACTCATAACTATTACCAACTGAACGAACAAACATACTAAAGATATGTTTTCTGGGTATGCAATTACAAAGCAATCACTCAATCAATTTCTTTTCAAAGGAAGGCATTTGTAATATTTTCTTTAACCTGTGGTCTACAACTATGTTGTTGTTAGGTTCCTTCCAGTCAGCGCCGACTCATAGCAATCTTATGGATAATAGAATAAAACATTACCTAGTCCTGTGTCATCTTCACAAACATTGCTATTTGAGCCCACTGTTGCAGCCACTATGTCAATCCATCTCATTGAGGGTCTCCCTCTTTTTTGCTCACCCTCTACTTTCCAAGCATGATGTCCTTTTCCAGCAATGGTTTCTCCTGATGACATGTCCAAAGTAAGCAAGACATCTCACCATCCTTGGCTCTAAGGAGCATTCTGGCTGTACTGATTTGTTTATTCTTCTGGCACTTCATGGTGTTTAAGATATTCTTTGCAATACAATCATTCAAATGTGTCAATTCATCTTTGGTCTTCCTTTTTCACTGCCTAGCTTTCACATGCATATGAGGTGACTGAAAATACCATGGCTTGGGTCAGGCGCACTTTAGTCCTCAAAGTGCTAGCTTTACTTTTTAACACTTTAAGGAGGTCTTTTGCAGCAGATTTGCCCAATGTAATACATTTGATTTCTTGACTGCTGCTTCCATGGTTGTTGATTATTGTTCCAAGTAAAATAAAATCCCTGACAACTTCAATTTCTTCATCATTTATTATGATGTTGTTTATTGGTCCAGTTGTGAGGATTTTCATTTTCTTCACATTCAGGTATAATCCATACCAAAGGCCGCGGTCAAGTGGTCCTCATTTTCAGCACATAAGGTTGTGTCATCTGTACATTGCAAGTTGTTAATAATTCTTCCTCCAATCCTGATGCTGTATTCTTCTTCATATAGTCCATCAGACTTCTTGAATTAGTTGTTCAGCATACAGATTAAAAACCCATTGCCACTGAGTCAATTCTAACTCATAGCGACCTTACAGGACAGTGTAGAACTGCCCCATAGGGTTTCCAAGGAGCTGCTGGTGGATTCTAACTGCCAACCTTTTGGTTAGCAGCCAAGCTCTTAACCACTGCACCACCAGGGCTCCTACATACAGATTAAGTATGGTGAAAGAGTCCAACCCTACCACACACCTTCTCTAATTTTGAGCCATGTAGTATCCCCTTGTTCTTTTCAAATGACTGCCTCTTAATCTATGTACAGGTTCTGTATGAGCACAGTTAAGTGTTCTGGAATTCCCATTCTTTGCCATGCTATCCATAATTTGTTATGACCCACACAGTCGAATGCTTTTGTGTAGTCAATCAAACACAGGTAAGCATCTTTCTGGTGTTCTCTACTTTCAGCCAAGATCCATCTGACATCAGCAATGATATCCCTCATTCCTCGTCCCCTTCTGAATTTGGCTTGAACTTCCGGAAGTTCCCAGTTGATATACAGTTACAGCTATTTTTGAATTATGTTCAGCAAAATTTTGCTAGCACGTGATATTAATGATATTGTTTGATAACTTTCATGTCCCATTTGATTCCTTTCTTTGGAATGGACATGAATATGGATCTCTTTCAGTTATTTGGCCAAGTAGCTGTCTTCCACATTTCCTGACATAGACAAGTAAGTTCTTCCAGAGTTGCATCCATTTGTTGAAGCATCTCAATTTGTATTCCATCAATTCCTGAAGCCTAGTTTTTCACCAATGCAGCTTGGACTTCTTTCTTCAGTATCAGCGGTTCCTCTTCATACGCTACTTCCTGAAATTTTTGAATGACGACAAATTATTTTTGGTGCAGTGACTGTGTGTATTCCTTCCATCTTCTTTTGATACTTCCTGTGTCATTCAATATTTTGCCCATAGAATCCTTCAATATTGCAACTCAAGGCTTGAATTTTCTCTTCAGTTCTTTCACCTTGAGAAATTTCGATCATATGCTTTCCTTTTGGTTTTCTAACTCCGGGTCTTTGCACATTTCATTTTAGCACTTTACCTTGCCACCTTCTACAACTATATAAAATCCAATTGTGCCTCATATCCTTGACAATTTATAATCAATTCCCTAAGAACAAAATATCCATCAGTTTTCTCAGAGGAAATATCAATGGTTGCCTACTAAAAAAGAGAACTAACTATTGGCAATCACTAATGCAGAAAGACTAATGATATTTCACTATGGGTAAATCAAACGATTAGCATCTGCTTTAGCCTATACAGCAACAAGCACGGCAACCTGAACGTCCTGTAGGCCGACTATGATAGTTCAAGCTAAGAAACTAACAATACAATAACACCTTTGTGGCTAAGAAAACAGATATACCCATCTCCAGCAGAATTCTTTGGCTGTGACTTTCCATACAAGCTCAGTGACATACCACTTACCTCCTAAGAATCTAACGATGTTCTCTAAAGCATGACTATGAAAAGGTAAGGCTCAATAAATATTCATTGAATGTTTGAATCATTCACTAATGTTGAATTAATGAATCATATTACCTGGAAATAATATCCTTTTTTTTTTAATTGTACTTTAGATGAAGGTTTACAGAACAAACTAGCTTCTCATTAAACAATTAGTACACATATTGTTTTGTGACACCAGTTACCAACCCCATGACATGTCAACACTCTTCCCTTCTCTACCTTGGGTTCCATACTACCAGCTTTCCTGTCCCTTCCTGCTTTTAGTCCTTGCCCTGGCGCCAGTGTGCCCCTTCAGTCTCATTTTGCTTTATGGGACTGTCTAATCTTTGGCTGAAGGATGAATCTCAGGAGTGACTTCATCACCGAGCTAAAAGGAAGTCCGGAGGCCATATTCTTCGTGTTTCTCCAATCTCTGTCAGACCAATAAGTCTGGTCTTTTTTTTTTTTTTTTTTTTTGTGGGTTAGAATTTTGTTCTACATTTTTCTCCAGCCCTGTCTGAGACCCTCTGTTGTGGTCCCTGTCAGAGCAGTTGGTGGTGGTAGCTGGGCACCATCTAGTTGTGCTGAACTCAGTTGGAGGCTGTAGTACTTGTGGTCCGTCAGTCATATGGATTAATCTTTCCCTTCTATCTTTGGTTTTCTTCATTCTCCCTTGCTCCAGCGAGACCAGTGGAGCATCTTAGATGGCCACTCACAAGCTTTTAAGACTCCAGATGCTACTCACCAAAATAGAATGTGGAACATTTTCTTTATAAACTATGTTATGCCAATTGAGCTAGATGTTCCCTGAGATCATGGTCCCCACAGCACTCAGCCCAGTAATTTGGTCCCTCAGGGAGTTTGAAAGTGTCTATGGAGCTGGAAATAATATCTTTGATTTAGATTAATGTTGTACATTTGCTTAAAATATATACTTTAAAAATAATCAGGTCTTAGATAAAACAGTTCTTTGAGTGAAATTTATAGCACTGAATGCACATAGTAAAAGAGAGATCGAAAATCAATAATCTAAGCTTCTACCTTAGGAAAACGAAAAAAGAAGAACCAATTAAATCCAAAGTAAGCAGAAGAAAAGAAAGAATAAAAATTAGAGCAGAAATTTTTTATTCTGAAAAGAGAAAACTAATAAAGAAAATCAATTAAACCAAAAGCCAGTTCTTTGACTACATTTATGGAATTGATAAACCTCTAACCAGGCTAACCAAGAAAAAAAGAAGACAAAAATTGCTAATATTGGAAATGGAAGAGGGATCATCACAACTGAGGCCATGGACATTAAAAGGATAGTAAAGGAATACTACGAACAACTGTATGCCCACAAATTTGAAACTTAGATGAAATGGACCAATTCCACGAACGATATAATCTACTAAAACTCCTACAAGGAGAAATAAATAATCTGAATGGCATATGGCTATTAAAGAAATTGAATCAACAATTAATAACTTTTCAAAACAGAAAGCACCAGGTCCAGATGGTTTCACTGGTGAATTTCACCAAAAATTTAAAGAAGAATTAACACCAATCCTTCTGAAACACTTCCAAAAAATAGAAGAGTAGGGAACATTTCCCGACTCATCCCATGAGGGCAGCACTACCCTAATAACGAAGCAGACAAGATTACTAGGAAGGAATGTGCAACATTATCTCTCACGAACACTGACGTAAAGATCCTCAACAAAATACTAGCAAACCAAATCCAACAATTTATAAAAAGAATTACACACCACGACCAAGTGGGATTTACCCCAGGGATGTAAGGCTGATTCAACATTCACAAATCAATTAATGTAATTCATCACATCAGCAAGCTAAAGAAAAAAAATACGATCATATCAACATATGCAGGAAAAATATGTGACATAATAAAACTCTCAGCAAAGTAGGAATAGACAGGAACTTTCTCAACTTAGTAAAGAACATCTATAAAAAAAAACCTACAGCTAGCATTATACTTAACGTTGAGAAACTAGATGCTTGCCCCCTGAGATGAAGAATACGAGAAGAATGTTCTCTCTCACCACTACTAGAAGTGCTCCCTTTTCTATGCCAAGAAATCTGGAAGACAGCTACCTGGCCGACCGACCGGAAGAGATCTATATTTATGCCTATTCCCAAGAAAGGTGATCCCAATGAATGCAAAAATTATCAAATATCATTAATATCACTTGTGAGTAAATTTTTGCAGAAAATCATTCAAAAGCAGCTGCAGCAGTATATCGACAGGGAACTGCCAGAAATTCAGGCTGGTTTCAGAAAAGGATGTGGAACCAGGGTATCATTGCTGATGTCAGAGGGATCCTGGCTGAAAGCAGAAAATACCAGAAAGATGTTTACCTGTGTTTTACTGACTATTCAAAGGCATTCGACTGTGTGGATCATAAAAAAATTATGGATAACACTGCAAAGAATGAGAATTCCAGAACACTTAATTGTGCTCATGAGGAACCTGTACATGGATCAAGAGGCAGTCGTTTGAACTGAACAAGGGGATACTGTGTGGTTTAAAGCCAGGAAAGGTGTGCGTCAGGGTTGTATCCTTTCACCATACCTATTCAATCTGTATGCTGAGCAGGACTTTTGCTGCCTCCATCAAACAATGAATATAGAAAGAATCCCGGGATTTATTTAAGTTTACATTTACAAATTTAGTACATACTTTAATTAGGCTGTTATATAAAACCACCTCAACATAAAATATTTAAGTAATTTGTTGTTCTCACTGTATGAATATATAATAGTCATTTAAAACATTTTGAAAATACCTATATAAGTAGCCATCCAGAACTTTAAATTTTCAATTCTGTGACAAACAACTTTTTATAAAAGGCTAAATACAACGAAAGATTTAATTAACATTTTTATTTTGCAAGACTCCCCCTCCAAAAGAAAAAAACCAGTTTGACAGAATATAATTCCTTGTTTTGGCTTAAAATGATTCAGAAAGTGATTTAAATCAGATCAGGAACCATGAAGAAGGAAACCTGTGGAGTAATTTTCCATCTGATTGAAATCAAAATACGTCTAAAATAATACAGTGATATTGAATGTATCTACCATCACAGAGGAAAAATGAGATGTTCCATATATATTAATTTTCCACATAAATGATGCATATCCTTTAAAGAGCTTTTTTTTTTTTTTAAACCGAACTCTTCCTAAAACGCAGTACGTACTTCTTTGTAAAAGATTATTCTGGACATGATTCAGAAACCTTTGCCAAGGCCTGTAAATTCTGAAGCCAGCACCCAACACAGCATGACTGACTGAAATACAAGAAGCTGTTTATCCCTAATTCTGGCTTCAGAATGCTGCTGGGGCTTCTGGGGTCTCTTCTCCAGTTAACTGTGAATTTCTAAGGAGACACTTTCATCTGCCTCCATCACCCTTTTCTACCTTCTACTTTTTCTTTTTTAAAAAATCTGTCTTCCTAAGTTACCCGGGAATCAACCTGGGAAGAACTACAGGGAGAGAGAAGGGGGGAGGGGAGAGAGAGAGAGAGAGAAACAGAGAAACAGAGAACTAGCAAGCTTGTTAAATAGTTGGATTTAATTTACACAAAATTCCAAGTCAATGGACTCTGCCTGTTTTTAAAGGCAGAGCTCTCCCTGCTCACAGCCTTTCTGCTTGCTTCTGAGATTCACCACAGATGGCTGAGGGCGGAAGTATGATGGCTGGATAAGTGGGGCATTGCTTGATCTTATATCATTCTGATAAGAATTCCATGAGGCAGAGAAAAGGCATATGCCATTATCCTCATTTTTTCAAATGGAGGAGCTGCAGCACACAAAGAATGTGAAGTAACTTGCCCAAGGCACCAAGCAAATTAGTGTCAGAAAATTCAGGTCTTTGAAACCCCCGTTTCTTTTATCTTCAGATTATAAGACCACCTTTCCCCTTCTCCAGTCTTCGCCACGCATGTTTATCCAAGCACCAAAAAAAAAAAAATTTTTTTTATATATATCTAAATTGCACTTCATGTGTATGCGTTTCTAGACACCTCAACCAAATCATGAAATTATAATTTCCAATTATGTTTTCTTTTGAAATGTCAGCTTTTGAAATGGTACCTATAAATCTTTCAAACATGAAATTGGTAGGAAGAGGAGAGAATGATGATTGCAAGCAAAAACAACAAAAAATAACAAAAGTTTCAATGAGTTTGCCTGGTAAAAAAACAAAAACTTCACCCTGGGGGAGGAAAGAAGCTTCTTTTTGACAGACAATGTTCTGACTCTTTGCCTCTTTGTCCAGTAGGGGGAGCTACGGTACTATTCGTTAGGGTTACAGGAACGCTAAATCTGAAAAAAGAATCCAGTTCCTAGGATATCCATTTTCTTTTGCATTTTCAAATGGTTCTTTTCCGTTTTTGAACCGTTTTTCCTCCATACTCTGAGAGCCTTTAGACTGAACCACCTACCTCCCTTTTTTTTCTGGGATGACAGGGTTACACCTTCATGGCACACCTTAATGCCATCTGGAAGAGCATATTAGGAAGGAGATGCAGCTGCACAAAGCAGCCTGCCGTCCTCTGCTCCATCACTCAGATGGCTTCCTCCATAATCTATCAGCTCTATTTTGTAGCCGGAAACAGGACTCTCCTTCAATTCAGAACTTTCCAGAGCAACCTCGGCATATTGTCTTTAAGCTTTCAATTGTAATGCCCCAGGAATGACTGCTAATAACCTCTCATAAAAACACACCGCTGCATTTGCAGACATTAAAAAGAGAAATAAAATTCACTCAAAAATAAAGAATTAATATATTCCCAAAAGAAGGCTAAGTAATTAATTTTGAGTTGGGGAAAAAATATTCACTGTTAAGAGTCTATAGAAACCAAAGAAGGTCACCTTCAGGCCGGGAGCAATGTGTCTAATCTGTATGACTAATTTCACGTTAAACTGCTTCGGTGTCAATGAAGCAAAAGACAAAACAGTATTCACTTAAAATGTTACTTCCTTTCCAGGTTAAACGCCACACTTGGATTTTATGGTAAAAACAGGCATAGGTTTCACACTTATTGATACAAATAAACTTCACCTGTAAAAAAAATTTTTTTGTTTGTTTTGTTTTGACTCTGTAAATAAATGCTAATATGATGGGAAAAGAAAATGCGACTATTAATCTGTGTGTCTTCTGCTCCTTGGAAAAGCCCACTCCAGAATTCCCATGATAACCCACAGAGCTGCCTTTACCTATTCTTGGCTACTGGAAGTTAGTCAGCACTTTTACAAAAAAAAAAATGTGATTTACTCTTATTTGTAATTTTCAAGACACATAAGGATTATAAATAATGTAAATATAAACACAGATTTATAATGGGTGACATACACACAGCTTTGAATTTATAAAATTGGTGAAGCAGGAAATTAATTTCTTTACCTTAACAAGGAAACTTAAATACAGAGCTTTTCCAGGGAAAAGTATATAATTAAATTTACTGACTGCCTAGTATGTCCTAAGCCAGGGAAACTCCATGTGGGGTCTGTGAACTGTTTGGTACCAGTCTGCAAAGAAGACAAGCAACTCGAGCCAGAGTGTAAATCAGCTTTATCTCCAAGAACACATTTGTTTCTCTTCGCAGCTAGAATCTTTCGAAGAAGGAAGCAGAGTGTTGATTTATATCCTGGCACAAGTGCTTTTTCTCACTTTGAGTAGCACTGCTCTAGGAAGCCCTACCTGCCTTCTTATGTGTTATTTTGTTATTCATAATAGGTAAAATTTATTGAATTCTTATTATGTGCTCAACCCTTGTACTAATTTAATCCTCATAATAACCCTGTGAAATACTACTACTATTATCCCCACCCTAGAGATGAGAAAATTGAAGTACCAAGAGGTTAATTCAGTAAGTTTACACAAATACCAAGTAGCGAGTGGGGATATAAGCCAGGCAGTCTAGCTCGGGAGTATGCTCTTTTCACCACACTGCCTTCCTTCCATTTGAATTCTCACGACAATCCAGTAAGCAAGACATTACTGTCTCCATTTTACAGCTGAAAGACAACGGTGCTAGGCTGTGAGCTTCCTGATGACAGAAACCAAAAAACCAAACCCAAACCTACTGCCATCCAGTCGATTCCAACTCATAGCGACCCTACAGGGCAGAGTAGAACTGCCCCATAGTTTTTTCCAAGAAGCACCTGGTGGATTCCAACTGCCGACCTTTTGGTTAGCAGCTGTAGCACCTAACCACTAGGCAGGAGGTTTCCCCCTGAGGACAGGGGTGTGCCTAATTTGTCTCCGCACGTTCTCGGCAGTCTCTAACGAAGCTCAAGCTTGCAGGCATCCTGGGGAAATGCAGAAAATCAGGAAACACAGTCTCTACCTTCAGGACGCTCAGGCCCGCCTGGGAGTGTACTATGAGTGAGAAATGTCTTTTGTCATAAGCCACGGGGATTTGGGGATTGTTTGGTACTGTTATCATCTTCGGAAACCCTGGCGGCGCAGTGGTTAAGTGCTACCCCTGCTAACCAAAAGGTCGGCAGTTTGAATCCACCAGCCACTCCTTGGAAACTCTATGGAGCAGTTCTGCTCTGTCCTATAGGGTCACTATGAGTCAGAACTGACTAGAGGGCAACAAGTTTTATTATTTGCTGCTGAGGCACAAAACGGTTAAGCAATTTGTCCAAAACCACACAGATGTGGGCAGTCCCAGTCTAAACCAATGGGCGTTGCCTCTGTTAGCACTGTTACCCTCACCATCAGCAATGAAGACTTAGAAGCCTGGGGTAGAAGCTTTATTAGCAGCCAGACCTAAGGGGGGGCTCAACAATAGCTAGCAGAAGAGAAGAAAGAAGAGCAGGCACCCCAGCATGTGAGTCTGATGGAGATAAGCAGGATCTGAAGGTGTGGTAGGAGCGGATGTGGTGTGGACCCACACTATGGAAGACCTCAGTGAGGTCAGTGAATTAATGATTCATGTGATGGAAATTAGAAGCCATGGAAGTTTGAGGGGGAGGCAGGGAAAAAACCCTAATCAAAGAGGCAGCTAAATGGCCTTGGCTCAGCAACAGCTGTGAGGAGGCAACTGTAGCACTTCATGCTTGAGGCAGAGACCTAAATGGGTGGAAACAGTGGCAGTGTCAACAGAGGGGACAAGACAGAAGATATTTAGTGACTACCTGGATATGCAAAGTCACATATCCACCCATGCTTGTAAATTAAAGGAGAAAGGGTGGGACAAAGGGATCCTAAAGTGTCAAGTCTGGGGGATTGCCATAACGATGGTACCCTGGACATAAGATACAGATCTCACACATTTGAGTGGACCATTAGCCCTCTGTAAGTGTTCCCACTGGGCTGTTCCCAGAAAAGGACCACACTGTGGTTAGTCACTGGAGCTAATTCGGAAAAGGTCTGAACAGGTCTTAACAGGGCTCCAGGATTTGTACCTCTGGTACTGAAACACCGTAACATCCAGTTTCAACTCCAGAAATTCGGTGTAGAAACATCACATCCATGTTTCCCTCTGCACTTTTGAACGACATGCTACTTATTGCTGCGGTACTTTCCGCTTGCATGAGTTCACTGCCGTGGCCAGGAATGCGGAGTGGGTGAATCTTGGAGTAAAGGTGTGGGGAGGAAGAAGGGATGTTTCAGCTTCAAAACTTCAGCCCAACTTTTCAGCAGTCTAACCTGGTTGGAGTTGGAGAAACTGAATGGTCATTACTGTAGAGATGCTAATCTTGTGTTACTTTTTTAAATACAGAAAATGACCCAATGATGACATCTGGAAATAAAATCCTTATCAACGGTGGACAGGGAGGGCTTGTGATGCCTGGTAGGACACTGGGAACTCTGATAGAGGGGTTTCCAACTAGGAGCCAGGAGGAACTGGAAACACTTCAGGGCCTGCTAATTTATGAGACAGGGGATTCAAGGCTTATTAGAGGAATATTTGAGGGTTTGGGGAATTTAGACTGACAGAAATGGGGGGAGTAGAGAGGGTGGCAAACTGGAGAGAATCCAGGATACAAAGAATAATATTAGAGGTTCTACTCCCGGGGGCAAAACAGAGTGTTGCGTGTCCCCAGAAAGGAGTTCCATTTGGGGAGTTTCTGGAGCTAGAATTCAAGAGGTGCCAACTAAGCTAAGGCTTAGGTGAGTAATAACGTACGGAAAAGGCCACCATTCTAAACTGAAGCTGGGGGTAAACAAACCAAACCCCATGCCGTAGGGTCGATTCTGAATCATAACGACCCTACAGGACAGAGGAGAACTGACCCATAGAGTTTCCAAGGAGCACCTGGTGGACTCGAACTGCTGACCTCTTGGTTAGCAGCTGTAGCACTTAACCACAACACCACCAGGGTTTCCCAAACTGAGGGTATGAACCAAAAACTCACCAATAAAAGGACATCGCCCACTGAGAGAGTTAAATGGGAGGAAGAAGATTTGGCATGGAGAAAAATAAAGAAAACTGGATTTAAGTTAGAAGATGAAAAGTAAGAATTCACCAGTATTCTTAATTTCAAGAGATTTTTAAAATGTTACTAAATGTTACTAACCTAATTTTACTAAAACTAGAATGCATGTTGGAATCAAGGAAATGAGAAAGAAAGAATAAAGTCAAAGGCCGATGACTGCTGGATGGAAAGAGAAAAGAAAAAGATGGAATGAGAAGAGACCCAGAAGATTTAAATCAATGTAACATAGTTCACACAATACTGTAAATTATAATTTATGTACTAAGTCCCTCCATATTATACTCTAAGATTCTTTGATACCCTCTAAAAACATAGGGCCCAACATACTGCTCCTATATCACAGTATGGATCACCAGGAAGTCATACCACTGGAGAAAAACGGGTAGAAACCCTGAATGAAGCTCAGGGGTTTGGCCTTTGAAGGAGAAAGGCTTCTTTTAATTTCCCAGGAGCTATCTGTAACACAATAGAAATCTAGCCAGGCAATATTTCTGATTAGGTGTGGCTTCAGGGAAGAAACGGAAGTACCTGAAGTCATTACGGGAGTCTAACAGGAGTCTCAAATCCTATTGGAAATAGGCCTTCCTTGGAAAGCCTGGAGTTCCTCCGGTCCTCTGCAAATTAGTATTGCTTGAAGGGAAAAAAAAAAAAAAGGGTGCCCGAATTCCAAAACTGGGGATGTTCTAAATGGAAAATGTGAACTAGATAAGAACTGCAACTTTTGGCCTTTTTTTTTTTTTAAACACCTATGTGCTAGGAGCCCTGGTGGCATGTGGTTAAGAGCTTAGGCTGCTAACCAAAAGGCTGGCAGTTCGAATTCACCGGCTGCTCCTTGGAAACCCGATGGGGTGGTTCTATCTGTCCTATAGGGTCGCTATGAGTCAGAACTGACTTTGTGGCAGCAGGTTTGGTTTTGGTTTTACAGCGTACTAGCAGTCCTCACAACTGAACCAATAAGCAACATCATGATAAATGGAGAAAAGATTGAAGTTGTCAAGGATTTCATTTTACTTGGATTCACAATCAACATCCATAGAAGCAGCAGTCAAGAAATCAAAAGACGCATTGCATCAGGCAAAACTGCTGCAAAAGACCTTTTTAAAGAATTGAAAAGCAAAGATATCACCCTGAAGACTAAGGTGTGCCTGACCAAAGCCATGGTGTTTTCAATCACCTCACACGCATGTGAAAGCTGGACAATGAATACGGAAGACTGAAGAAGAATTGATGTCTTTGAATTATAGTGCTGGTGAAGAATACCGAATATACCGTGGACTGCCAAGAGAACAAAATAATCTGTCTCGAAAGAGATACAGCCAGAATGCTCCTTGGAGGCAAGGACAGCAAGATTACATCGCGCATGGTTTGGACGTGTTATCAGGAGGGATCAGTTCCTGGTGAAGGACATCACAGTTGGTAAAGTAGTGGGTCAGCAAAAAGTGAAAAGACCCTCAATGAGACAGGCTGACACAGTGGCTGCAACAATGGCTCAGGCATAAGAAAGATTGTGAGGATGGTGCAGAACTGGTCAGTGTTTTGTTCTGTTGTACACAGGGTCGCTATGAGTTGGAACTGATTTGACAGCACCTAAAAAAAAAAAAAAACAGGAGTCCCCGGGTGGTACAAAACAATTAAGAGCTTGCCTACTAACACAAATGTTGCCAGTTCGAACCCATCTAGATGCTTCCAAAAGGCCAAAGCCTTGAAAACCCTATGGAGGGCAGTTCTACTCGGCAACAAATTTGGTCTCCATGAGCCGGAACTGACTTGATGGCAACTGGTTTCATTTCGGTTTTTTGGTACAGTGTACTACAATGCCACATGATTGGCTACCATCTTAATTATGAGCTGAGGTGGCAGGATAATGAAGTTAAACACGCAAGGATCATCAGAATCTGACAGAAGTGAATTAGGGTCCCACTTCTGTTAACTGGCTGAGGAGCCCTGGGAAGGTTACTCTGAGCCTGTTTCCTCATCTATAGAAAGAGATAGATTGCTGCTGTCAAGTTGACACTGACTCATGATGACCTTACGTACAATAGCTTGAAACACCGCCTGGTTCTGCATCATCCTCACAATCACCAGCATGTTTGCGTCGAACAATGCAGCCATTGCACCAATCCATCTCATTGAGGGTCTCCCTTACCCTCTACTTCACCAAACATGACGCCCTCCCCCAGCGATTGATCCCTCTTGATGGTGTGTCCAAAGCAAGCAAGTTAGACAATGTTGTGTTGTGATACATAAGGTTTTAACTGGCTAATTTCTGGGTCCCTGGGTGGTGCAAATAGTTAAGTGTTCCACTACTAGCCAGTAAGTCGGTGGTTGGAACCTACCCAGAGGTACCTCAGAAGACAGGCTTAGTGATCTGCTTCTGAAAAGTCACAGCCTTGAAAACCCTACAGAGCAGTTCTACTCTGCACACATGGGGATACCAGGAGTCAGAATCAACTCAATGGCAACTAACAACAACAAAAACAAATTGCAGATCACCAGGCCTTTCTTCCTAGTCTGGAAGCTTAGCTGAAATCTGTCTACCATGGGTGGTCCGGCTGGTTGAAATAATGGTGGCATAGCTTCCACCATCACAGAAACACACAAGTCACCACAGTGCAACAAAGTGATAGACAGGTGGCAGTCCTCATTTATACAAGGAACCTAATAAATACCTTACTACCGAGTGGTTACGAATGTGCTAACATGAGTACCTGGTACACACACCCAAGTGCTGAGCAAATACTAGCCTCCTTCTGAGGGATGCATACTCAATCTCACTCCAGGGATTGTATCTCCAATGTCAAAACAAAAGTCCTTGGGGAAAATTAATATTTGCTTTTTAATAAAGTACATTCAACATAACTAAAATGCCTTTAAGTAAGAAAAGCTTGTGAAAGTATTTTATGATAGTATATGAAATCATTCACTCATTCATCTAATAAATTTTACTGAGCAACTATCATATGACAGGCACTGTTTATTGTTATAAAATCTCATTCAAATTTTAAAAACCTATGACATCTATTTAGTAACTTATATATTAAGAACTAGCATCAATTATACTACAATTCTGATTTTAAGAAATACTGATGTGCATTCTAGCCACCATAAGGAAAAAACAACACGTTACTTACAAATTAACACCCTAGAGAGGACTACTGAGTTTTATGTTCTTTAATTCTTTCTCTCAGCCACAAATCTGATATGTGATCTCCAGGTGCAGTGAGGGAGGCCAAATCAGTGTTCTTGGGCTTATCAATTTGATTCTATTTTTCTTCATCTTTCTTCCTCATCCAAGCAGCTGTACTCCAAGTTTATATGAAAAGGAGTGTACTTCTGATATGGTCTTTTAACAAGAGCTAGCATTTGTACAGTTCAAAAAGGGCCTGCTTTTTTATCATGAAACTTGATCCTCACATTAAGTGGGCATTTTCTCCTTTTACATATAAAGAAACCGAGGCTCCCAGAAAATTAAATCACTTGCCCAGGGTCATGGTTAACGACTGAGCTGTAACACATCCAGGATTTGACTAAAAACCCTATGCTCTTTCCTGTAGTTATATGATGAATCAAAGGACCTACTTTACAAGCATTTCAAAAGTTACCAGAAGGGAGGAAACGCACTGATTAATCATACAAAAAATGCGGCACAGAAGGGAGGGAAAAAACCTGCAAGGCTTAAAGAATTACGAAACGCTGTGAATATGATTCTCAGTCATCTGAAGGTAGATGTTCATTTTATGCACTCTAACAACCTAGTTTCTTCCTTCTTTTCTCTCTCAGTGGCTGGAAGTAGGGCAAGCAGGTGCCATGGTTTTACAGAAGCTCTGAATGAGGAGGAAAGGAAATGAACCTTTTCTGAGTATCTCTTTTAGTCAAGCCTTTGCTGCTGTTTATAGGTGTTATGTAACACAATCTGTTCAAGAGATTCAGACACAGAGTTAATACTTGGCCTAAAGGAACTTCTAGAATGACTTATGAAGTAAGATTTAATAATGAAAGTTAGGTGTTGTCATGGATTGAATTGTGTCCCCAAAAAATATGTGTATCAATCTGGCCAGGCCATGATTTCCAGTATCGTGTGACTGTCCACCATTTTGTCATCTGATGTGATTTTCCTATGTGTTGTAAATCCTGTCACTAGGTTGTTAATGAGATAGATTAGTGGCAGTTATGTTGATGAGAACTACAAGATTAAGTTGTGTCTTAAGACAATCTCTTTTGAACTATAAAAGAGAGAAGTGAGTGGAGAGACAGGGGGACTCGTACCACCAAGAAAGCAGCACCAGGAGCAGAGTGAGTCCTTTGGACCTGAGGTTCCTGTGTGGAGAAGTTCCAAGACCAGGGGAAGACTGATGACAAGGACCTTCTTCCAGAGCTGACAGAGAAAGCCTTCCCCTGGAGTTGACACCTGAATTTGAACTTGTAGCCTACTAGACTGTGAGAGAATAAATTTCTCTTTGTTAAAGCCATCCACTTGTGGTATTTTTGTTTTAGCATCACTAGATGACTAAGACAGGTGTGTTTCAGAATAGCAAGTTACAGGATGATTTTATAGTTGGATTATATTGATAGTGTCCTTGGGTGGCACACAGCAATTAAGCACTTGACTACTAGCTGAAAGGTTGGTGGCTCGAACCTATGCAGAGGTACCTTGGAAGACAGGCCTGGTGATCGGCTTTCAAAAGGTCACAGCCTTGAAAACCCTATGGAGTAGTTCTATTCTACACACATGGCGTCGCCATGAGTCAGAATCAACTCGACGGCAACTAACAACAACTTATTTATGGCACTACTCTTACCTTTTTAAACCAACAGATATATGCCACAGCAATCCATACTTATTTCCTTGAAAGAGCCAAGTGAGAAATATCAGAGACAGAGTGTTGGTGATGGTCACAAGTTTAGACACAGACAGATGAAATCACAATATATTGGGGCAAAAGTCTAAGACATGTTATACATTCTCCTGACACAATACGAAAATGAAGCATTCGATGTATCTAAGTGATAGACTATACTTGAAGATGGTAGAAATCGGTCAATCCTAATTTCACTACTGCACAGTATTCCAGAAAAGGTATAAACTAACTGCAAGAAGACTGCAGTTACAAATTAAAACAAACATGGTACATATAACAGGATAAAGGTTTCTAACTTTACTTTCACTGCCTTAGTTACTAAGGGCTCTTTTCAAAACTGGTTTTGCTTAACTAAATGCAGAAGCAGCTCTCTTATCAGACCCACCGGATTAACTGACACTCTTCTCTTTGAGGAACATACCTACTACTGTTGTCTATGGTTGTTCCCATCTTATAAAGGTTCTGACGAAGTTGTATGACAGGGCTTCTACTGCCAGCACTACAACTTGTACAAACCTATGAAGGGGATGCTGACTCAGGCCAAGGAGTTCAGGCTACAGAGAGAAAGAACATAAGCTTCATGAGGGCAAGAATCTTTGTTTTGTTCACTGATGTGTCTTCAAGAACCTAGATCAGTTCTTGATAAACAGCAAGTGCTCAATAAATACATAATAAGTGAGTAAAAGTCTCTTTGCAACACCCAGCAAGAAGAAGCTGAAGAAAAGGAACACAGCTGCCTTCCCTGTTTCAACCCCGGATGCTTCCTGGAGACATGAAAAGAGCCATAAACAAATGAAAGAATAAAAGCGTTTTATGAACTATAAAGTGTCATACAATTTAAGGAGTTATAACCTCTAGAGACATGGCTGCTGTAATGAGAGATGTTTCAGAAATTTCCAAGCAATCTCTGGCTTCGATGCATGGACTGCAAACTAGCAAGCCCACATTTCAAATCTGCCTCTCAGATTTGGCCAACAAAGCATTTACATTTTTTAAAAATTAGTTGCCCACCTTTAAAAACTGGGAAATTTCATATGAAAACCTGAATTTCTCGAGTCTCTTGAAAAAAACAGAAGGTCTGGCAAACACTGGGTGCACTTTGCGGCCTGGTAGGTCAGCTGAAACTGAGTGGAACCCCACCTTGTGAGCTCTCCGGTCTGCACAATTGCCCCGGCTCCTCTTTGATCATGTCCGTTACTTTTGATTTGACAATGTCTGCTTTAGTAAATGCCAACATATGGCTCTTCAACAGAACCCTATCTCCAACATCCAGGTCTAGGCTTTTCTGGAGAAACTGCCTTACATGAGGTTTTTAAGTAGCTACATAAGCAATTCTTTTCGGATAGAAGGGTAGATCGGTCCCAATTCCTCACCGCTTGCTCTATCCATACCCTTTGCTATGTAAGTTGTCTCTGTCACTGGTGTAAGAAGGGCCTTGGTAGCTGCTGTTTTCTCAGCGTGCACCCTAGAATGAACACATGTAGAACAGAACTTAGCCTAAACCTCAGTGAGGAACCAAGCATAGCTACATTGATGGCTTTAAGCACAGCAACCCAGGAAAGCCCAGCCTAGGTCAGCCAATCCCACCCCACCCACACATGAGAAATAACACATAGTACTTTTAAGGCTCTGAATCTTGGAGTAGGTTGTCATGCCAAAATGTTAACTGATAGAGACAGGTTCCAACACAAAGTCGTCTGTACACAACACTGTGATCTGTAGTAAATAACGCTCTATTCAGAGGGTATAATATAATTAAAGTTCATAATGTATGAATTCTGCTCTCATATAATTTTTATAAGAATTAAGCTTCATGTTTATATTCATTCGATTTGTATCACTTTAGACAAACTCAACTGATGTGAAATGATATTGATAACATTTTTTTAAAATCTCACCACTATATTTATAGACAGATAACTGTCATAGAACTATCATTAGCTCGTAATGTCATAAAAGTTTCAGTACATTAATATAATCAAGTGTTTTAATCATCTGATTCTTAATCTTTTTTGGTGGTCAATAGGGACTACATTATTTGTGAACTCATCAAATTTAAATATTGATTATTCTCATTTCTAGATTTGATGAGGCCTAAAAAACAATACGAACTAGTAAATCCTCATTTTCAAAATATCCTAGTTACACAGAAAAAGGTGAAAGAAAATGTGCTCAATGACCAGAATCTTGTATTTCCTTAGGAAAGCCAAAACTCTTTCTTTCTACATGTTACAGAAATAATAACAAGTAAAGACTTTTTGGCAATTTGAGGGCATGGAGAAAGGGAAAAAATCCATAAGATACAGTTATTTACCAATGAAAAGTACTTTAAAATTTCCCTACATTAAGAAATAAGTATGTATATGTACATATGCACACGCACGGATGGATGAAAGGGAGAAAGAGGGTGGGCAGGTTAGGATGTAGAAAGTTGCAAAAGACTATCAAAACTAGCCTGATAAACTATAAAATCAGAGTTTTTAAAAACCTATTAGAGAGCTGAGGATTCAAAAAGCCCTAAATGAACTAAATTCTAGAAATAAATAAGCACCTCATAGGAAAAGAGAGACCCATGGCTGTTCTTATTTCTAGCAGGGTGGAAGGAGGACAAGGAATCAGCCATGGATGGCGGTAAAGAGAAACCAGCCTAACTTTTAACAGCTGCAGGTAAACTAGAGTGACAGGTAAGGATTCTGGGAAGCCCCAACTATAATGCAAGCCTGCACCTGCCTGCCAACTTTTCTCCATGGGTCTTTACCAAGTACTGGGGGTGGTATACTGAATGCAGGGGGTAGAGCTGGAGAATGGAGATAAACTCATGAGAGGCATTCTGGGCTTTCAGCTACTGAAGGCTGATGGGAGTTCAAACCAAAAAAACCAAACCCACAGCTGCTGAGTCAACTCTGACTCACAGCAACGCTATAGGACAGAGGAGTACTGCCCCACAGGGTCTCCAAGGCTGTGATCTTCACAGAAGCAGACCGCCACATCTTCCTCCTCTGGAGTGGCTGGTTGGTTTGAACTGCTGACCTTTTGGTTAGAAGCCAAGCACTTAACCACTGCGCTACCAGGGCTCCTTTTGATAGTGGTCCATACCTGTTGCCATTGAGTCAATTTTGATTCATAGCGACCCTATAAGAGAGAGTAGAACTACCCTGTAAGATTTCCAAAGAGCAGCTGGTGGATTTAAACTGTGGACCCTCTGGTTAGCGGCTGAAAGCGTAACCAGTGCACCACGAGGGCTCCTTTGATGGTGGTCAGGAGTGCGAAAAAACAAACAAGCAAACAAACAAAAAAACCCTAGGCCTTCTTAGAGTGTAGTGCAGCCTTGCCCACAGGCTTAGGTCAGGCAGCAAGTAAAACAGGATCTCCCACGGCACAGAAAGCCAAGGGCAGGACTAAAAGCAAAGAACTCTCTAGTGGCCCCAAAATATGGCATCTGGGCCATAAAGGAGATCTTTTACTGTTTGGAAAGGCAGTCATTTATTTGCAAATCTGCTAAATCTTCCTTGTGATCAGAGTGCAAGCCCTGCTGAAGAGAAAGACCTGAACTTTCCCCCAAAAGAGTTGAAGGCAGTAATGAAATGAATTGAACTAAAGCTACAACAAAGCCCAGACCCAGTCCAACTACACACTGTGCCTCAGTCCTCACCTCTAATGGCTCTCTTCTGGAAGTAAATGTTATTTACTTCAGGCATTACTATTCTTTTACACACAATGTATGGAATGAAATAAAAAAAATAAAAGACACACAAAGATGCAAGAAAACCATAGTCATGGATCAACAGAAACAGATGGAAAAATGACCCTGACGATGGCACTAACAGACAGATATTAAAATAGGTACAATAAAAATGCTAAAGGATCTATTGGAAAGGGGGACAACATACATAAAGAGATTGGGAATTTCAGCATGCATGTTAACTATAAATAAGAAACAGATATCCAATAATTAATAAATACATTCTCAAAAATTAAGACCTCTTTACACAGGCAAAACAACGAACTGAACACAGAAGAGGAGTAATCAGTGAACTTGAAGAACGGTCAATGAAAAATATTGAAAATGAAACGCAAAGAGCAAAAAAGTGTTTAAAAAAAAAAAGTGAATCAAAGACCTGTTGAACAAAATCAATCAGTTTAACATTTGTTAAATGGGACAGAAAAAATATCTGAAGAGATAATAGCCAAGAATTCCCAAAATTAATGAAAGACTATATCACAGCTCCAAGAAGCTCAGCAAAATCTAGGCTGGGTAAATACACAGAAAACCACACCAAAGCACATCATAGTTAAACTGCAGAGAACCAAAGACAGATTGCTGAAACACAGCCAAGAAAAAAGATACAACATATTCAAAGAATAATGATAGGAAAACCGATGACAGCTTCTAGGAACAATGGAGGCCAGAAGACAATGGAAGGACAGATTTCAAGTAGTCAAAACACAAAAGACAAAAGACAAAAAAAAAAAAAAAGCCAACACAGAATTCTATATCCAGTGAAAGTATCCTTCAAATAGGTGAAGCAAATACATTTACAGGTAAGTGAAAGCCAAGAGAATCCACCTCCTGCACACCTGGACTGAAAGAAATGCCAGAAGTTCACACTCAAGTGAAAATGATACCAGATAGAACCCTGAACCTGCATAAGGAAATGAAGAGCACAAGGAGGGATAAACATCTGATATTAATATAATATTAAATAATGCAGTATTACTGTTTATATTATTTATAATATAGTATAGTAAAATATACTATAATGTAGTATAGTATATAATGTAATAAAAAATATAACATAATGTAGTTTTTTTAGTATAACATAATATATATAGTATAATATAAAATTTTTAAGATTGCTGATTGTTTAAAGCAAAAATAATATAGTGGAAGTAAAATATAAAACAAAACCAACACAAAACGTGAGTGAAATCGAATTGTATTCTTTATGTATAAAATAAATGAAGTTATATAGTAAATTTATGAAATGGCAAAATATTATTTGAAGGCATCTTTGACTTTCTCGAGCAATGGAAATGTCCTATATTTTCTTTTGAGTAATCTTTTTCTTAGGCGCCCCAATGGTATTCAGCTGCTAACTGAAAGGCTGACAGCTCAAACCCACCAGTTGCTCTCAGGGAGAAAGATGTGGCAGTCTGTTTGACAAAGATTATAGCCTTAGAAACTCTATGGGGCAGTCTACTCTGTCCTACAGGATTGCTATGAGTCGGAATCAACTCGACAGCAATAGGTTTTTTTTACCATTTTCTGATGAATAATTAATTTAAATGTCAAATTAAACATAAGAATTTTAAAATGAAATTTAGAGCTTAAGAAAAGGATGAATGGTGCATTTATAAAACGGTACCAAAAGGTGGTTTGTGGGAAGAAACAAAAGGTACTTTTGGCAACACCTCTCTTTAAAACTGAAGCATAAACTTTACCAGCAATGTTATTGCTGTTGTTAGGTGCCATCGAGTTGGTTCCAACGCATAGCGACCCTATGCACAACAGAACGAAACACTGCCCGGTCCTGAGCCATCCTTACAATAGTTGTTATGCTCATTGTTGCAGCCACTGTGTCAATTCACCTCGTTGAGGGTCTTCCTCTCTTCCGCTGACCCTGTGCTCTGCCAAGCATGATGTCCTTCTCCAGGGACTGATCCCTCCCGACAACATGTCCAAAGCATGTAAGACCCAGTTTCGCCATCCTTGCCTCTAAGGAGCATTCTGGCCGCACTTCCTCCAAGACAGATTTGTTCGTTCTTTTGGCAGTCCGTGGTATATTCAATATTCTTCGCCAACACCACAATTCAAAGGCGTCAACTCTTCTTCGGTCTCTCTTATTCATTGTCCAGCTTTCACATGCATACGATGTGACTGAAAATACCATGGCTTTTTTTTTTTTTTTTTTTTGGGTCAGGTGCACCTTAGTCTTCAGGGTGATATTTTGGTTCTTCAAAACTTTGAAGAGGTCCTTTGCAGCATATTTGCCCAATGCAATGCGTCTTTTGATTTCTTGACTGCTGCTTCCATGGCTGTTCATTGTGGATCCAAGTAAAATGAAATCCTCGACAACTTCAATCTTTTCTCCGTTTATCATGATGTTGCTCATTGGTCCAGTTGTGAGGATTTTTGTTTTCTTTATGTTGAGGCACAATCCATACTGAAGGCTGTGGTCTTTGATCTTCATTAGTAAGTGCTTCAAGTCCTCTTCACTTTCAGCAAGCAAGGTTGTGTCATCTGCATAATGCAGGTTGTTAATGAGTCTTCCTCCCATCCTGATGCCCCGTTCTTCTTCATATAGTCCAGCTTCTCCGTTTATTTGTTCAGCATACAGATTAAATAGGTATGGTGAAAGAATACAACCCTGACGCACACCTTTCCTGACTTTAAAGCAATCAGTATCCCCTTGTTCTGTCCAAACAACTGCCTCTTGATCTATGTAAAGGTTCCTCATGAGCACAATTAAGTGTTCTGGAATTCCCATTCTTCGCAGTGTTATCCGTAGTTTGTTATGATCCACACAGTCGAATGCCTTTGCATAGTCAATAAAACACAGGTAAACACCCTTCTGGTACTCTCTGCTTTCAGCCAGGATCCATCGGATATCAGCAATGATATCCCTGGTTCCACGTCCTCTTCTGAAACCAGCCTGAATTTCTGGCAGTTCCCTGTCGATATACTGCTGCAGATGTTTTTGAATGATCTTCAGCAAAATTTTGCTTGCGTGTGATATTAATGATATTATTTTCCACATTCAGTTGGATCACCTTTCTTGGGAATAAGCGTAAATATGGATCTCTTCCAGTCAGTTGTCCAGGAAGCTGTCTTCCATATTTCTTGGCATAAACGAGTGGGTATCTCCAGCGCTCCATCTGTTTATTGAAACATCTCAATTGATATTCCATCAATTCCTGGAGCCTTGTTTTTTGCCAATGCCTTCAGAGCGGCTTGGACTTCTTCCTTCAGTACCATTGGTTCCTGATCATATGCCACCTCTTGAAATGGTTGAACATTGACTAATTCTTTTTGGTGTAATGACTCTTGTGTATTCCTTCCATCGTCTTTTGATGCTTCCTGCATTGTTTAATATTTTCCCCATGGAATCCTTCACTATTGCAACTCGAGGCTTGAATTTTTTCTTCAGTTCTTTCAGCTTGAGGAATGCCGATCGTGTTCTTCCCTTTTGGTTTTCCATCTCCAGCTCTTTGCACATGTCATTATAATACTTTACTTTGTCTTCTCGAGAGGCCCTTCGAAATCTTCTGTTCAGTTCTTTTACTTCATCATGCGTCTGTCAGTTTGTCGTACTGGGGGGGCTTGTGTGTTATTGTGATGCTGGAAGTTATGCCACCGGTATTAAGAGACCAGCAGGGTCACCCATGGAGGACAGGTTTCAGCTGAGCTTCCAGATTCAGACAGACTAGGAAGAAGGACCCGGCAGTCTACTTGTGAAAAGCATTAGCCAGTGAAAACCTTACCAGCAATAATTACCTCTAAATAATTCATTATGAATTCTGCTTTTTATTGCTACATTTTGTCCTCTGTTCTCCTTTTTAATTTTTCTGGCTCTTATTTTGTGCCAGGGGGCAGGGGAACTCATTAGAATTGTGTGTGAAGTAAGAATAAATAGGTTCTGAAAGAGGCAATGTAGGAATCCCCTTTGAGGTAAGGACATAAATTCCAAACAATACCTGTGTCCAGGTTCTTGTGTTTTACTTACTTCCCTATTTTCCATTGTACCTAAATGTCTGAAATTGCCAGGAAAATGGCATCTAGTTTGGAAGATGTTAATAACACTACTAATGGGTACATTAAGACAGAGAATAAAGAAGTTTGAGTTTATAAAGTCGCAAGTACAGAAAGGGAAAATGACACAAAATTTCATTTTTATATTTCTTTGAAGCTGTTTTCCCACTAAGAAGTTTCCAATGAACTCCAGAAAAAGTTCTTTTTTTTTTTTTTTTTTTTTTTTTTTACTGTTAATGCCTGTTAAATGCTTAGCGGACCGTTGTTTTGTTTTTTTTTTTTTGGGCGGCAGTGCAGAGGGGTGAAAAGGTGATCGTATCTTGCCAATGTCAAGTATATACAAGGTGCTTTATTTGTAAATGAAATCCCCTTTTCTGTGAGCCCACAAGCTCTAAATCTTCAGGACAAGGATCAGTCCCAGCAAGAGATCCCCACGAAAAAGACTAAGATATGAGGAGATTTTCCAGGCCTGGCCTCAGGGAATAAATGCTACTTGCTCAAAAATAGGGGACTGCCTTTTCCTTTACCCTCTCTCTTTTTGAATGAGAGCCTTAAGTTGGAGTGTATAGACACTCTCGGTTTACATTATTAGATCAGTAGATGGTGGTGGCATCACTCCTAACTTTTAATGCCAATTGAGTTAGTTTCCTTCCCTACTTTTGCTTCTTTTTATTAATTTTGGACCGTTTCCGGGACAGAAAATTTTATAAGGCAGCCCTCATACTATGAGCTTTCCTGGAAGGCTTTTGAAGGAAAAACAAGGTAAATGCAGTAGTTGTGAACATGTTAAATCATAATATAAACTGCAAAGAGGCCAACTGAATCATCATATGAACCAACTACAGTTTTCTTATTCCCACAATTGCTAGTAGCATTTTGCTTAAGGGCCTATTTATATAAAACTAACCAAAGAATATATCACAGATATTCACCATGTGAAACCTACTTTAATGTGCTCGAGTGTACTTTTTTAAGGTGAGTCCTAGTTAAAAGGTGTTACCTTGGACAAACTCTTAAGCCATGAACTGAATTTAGCCAAAAAAGATAAAAACTGTCTGGGGAGATTCAGATATTTTTTCCCTAGCACAAAGCTGATAAATCAAAGGAATGTGAAATGGCCAGTTGGATTGTCAACTCCAGTTTCTGTGTTAGCTCAGTAGTAGCGAGGTCAACCATTTCCAAAAGAATATAATTATCTATTTCACATTTAAACATTTCTGGAAACCTTCAGTTTTTAACAACCTTCACTGTGTGGTAATTTGTTTGAATATATAAAGCCTAAAATTTCTGTATAGCAGCTTAAATCCATTTATTTTAGTGCTTGCCCTGGGGAAAAGCAGCTGGCTAGCACCTTTGGGGTTATTATTTCTTATGTAATTGATGAAAATTATTGAATCAGCAGCAGCAGCATTTCCTTCAAAGGGATAAATTTAATAAACATATAAATAATGCTAGTTCTCAATGAGAGGTACAGAAAACTTAATTTTTTTTAAACTTTCTTGTTATAAAAACATACCAAAAATTTTGAATATTTACGTCGTTCCAGACACTAATTTCGGTGCTGGAACTACAAAAGAAAGCCCAGCTCACTTCTGCATGGAACTTAGTCTACTGGGAAAGACAAACCTGTAAACAACTATAAATCAATCTAATAAATGCTATCATAGAAGCATAAAAGAATACTATGGAAAACACAGAAGAGCAAGTAGTTCTTCATTCAACCTGGCAACTGGGAAAGCTTCAGATAGAAAGATACTTGCACTGAGTTTTAAAGAATAAAGAATGAGTGGGAATTCATGGACGGAGATAAGAGAAAGGGTATAGAAACAAAAGAATAATTAATGATATGAAGGAATGAAAGTCTCAGCATCCAGCGGTTTTGTAAGCACAGGGCAAAGGGAACATGTTGAGAGAGAGGAAAGGAGAAAAGCAGGATTTGTGATTAGACAAGACGGAAAAGGTCTTAATACCACACCAAGGATCACGCAACGCTTTTAAGGAGGGAAATCATAAAATCGGATTTACTTTCTGACAAATATTTCTAAAACTTACAACACTGCATCATAGTTGTCTGTTTAAATGTTGGCCTCCTCCACCAGACTATAAGCATTCAAAGGGTGAGAAAAAAGAACAGGGGTTGATTAAAGAAAAAGGCAGTAGGAATTAAAAACAGGAATAAGATTTGAGATATGAGATTAAGAAAATTCTCTGACCTTTCTCCTGTAGTTGTGATCTTTATTACTAAAATTTTCCATCAATACTGTTCTTACATTTGTAAATAACGAGGTTTATTAATATGATAGTGTTTGTTCATTTCCAAACAAGGACATAAGTAAAAGTTTATTTTTGTAACCCCCAAGTAGAATGTGTTTTAAAAAACACAATGTATAACTTCACAAAGATGTAGATATTAATTCAGAAAGAGAAATATACAGTTAGGGATGTGCTATGTTACAGGTACTCCTGACCAACAGTGGCTTAAACAAGAACGAGGTTTATTTACTCATTCAGGACTGGGGGTAGGGAGTTCAGGGCCGGTCAGCAGCTCCATCGTGCAATCGGAGACTCAGGTTTGTTTTCCCATCTTCCCACTATTGCTATCCTTACTTTTACATTCCTGGTCTCAAGAAGACTGCACCACTTCCATGCACTGCTGTCGTATTTCTGGCAGAAAAAGAGGAAAGCGCAAAGTGCTGAAGGGCATGGGTCTACAGGAGCAAGTTAGCTGAGCCCATCTCTTTTAAAAGCTTTCCTAGGAATCCTACCCAGCAAATTCTACTTCCATTTTACCGGCCACAACTAGGTCATGTGAGCATCTCTCACTGTAAGGGAGTCTAGGGAGATGAGTATGTTAAGCTGGGTTCACTGCTACCCTGACCAAAATTCTGTTAGACAAAGAGAAAAATGATTATGTTTAAGTAAGGAGCAGTGTTTGCTATGCAAGTAACAAAATGTTGCCTAACTTTTCTGTTAGGTTGCACTCCAACTACTAAGAGACAAACGCTGCTGAACGCCCTCGTGCCTAGAAAGGGAAACAAATATAAATTTCCTCTTTGGTAAGCAGTTCATTTATGCTATTAATGTAGGCTTAGAGGCATGTCTTCTACTCGAAAGCAATGTTCCCAGCATATTACAATTTCAAGAATAAATTTAAAATAAAGACAGCTCTTTTAGAAGTTTACCTAATCCATACAGAAAACCTTTCAGAAGTCACTACAAACGGCTGGCATTTTATCTATTACTGCACCAACACGAGTGAAACTACACACACTTGTTACAACTCCAAGCAGCAGAAGTACTAACACCTGCACACATTCAATATTCTAGATGCTTACCAGGAATGGTGGAATAAGCCAGCTGCTATTTTCCTTCCTGCCCAAATATTTTCCAAATATTAAGCTATTTTTGTTATTGCAAAAAGGTAACAAAACTCACACAACTAAGCATTTAACAATTGGCCACTATATTTATGACAGATGGCTACATTTACAATTACCAACAGTCTTGTTACTGTTTGAATATAAAACTCAAAAAAGCTACATAAATTACATGTTCAGTTGTCTTCTAATTTAACTTAAGGAAACAAGAATTAATTTGATCTAACTATTTTAAATATTTGCCAACAGGATGAATTCAATGAGGTCTGGAAGGATAAAACAGAACTCACTGTCTTTTACTTCTTGCCACTAAACAATACATCAGCTTGCTTTTCTACTGAAATTGCATTAAAAAAGATAGGACAGCTAATTTAAATAGTTGTTTGCACATTCAATATTTATAACCCGAACCTTGCATGACTGACTGGAAGCAGTGAGTTAGAAGGTTTAGCTGAGCTGCTGCCTGGAGTGATAGATGGCCTCAAAGAATTTCTTGTTCACTGACCAGATCAATCACATAACAGAATGAAAAAAAATAAGATCAGCCTTAAACTAGATTCCCAACATTTCCATTTGTATGCAAAACCGTTGCAGGAAGAAATGTATCATAAAACATAATGTGAAGCTATTTAAAAGTAATAAAAATCTACCAGAGAAAAACGATGCTGTAGAATGCAAATAAAAAAAGATAAGGTGCCTGGAAGATATTCTTCTACTTTTTAAGAGAATATTAACTGCAACTTTATGATATCTATAATGCAAAAAGTGCCGTCAATTCATAGTGATATTTTGATTAAGCTCAGACTCACAAGTAAAAAGGGGCAACACCTTATACATCACTGAAAGGATGTATACTGAGGGGGCAGTATTTGCAGCTGAATTTTATCTAATCAAACTAAAAGGTGGTATTGTGGCAATTATTATATACTGTTTTTCAGTGGTAGTCTAAAAAATGAGTGTGTTATATTATATAGTGATAAAATGGTCAATTAATCAAGAAGATCTAACAATCATAAATATATATGCTCCCAACACTGGGGACCTAAATATATAAAGCAAACACTGATAGAATTAAAGAGAGAGATACCTGTACCTGCTGCCGTCGAGTCGATTCCCACTCATAGCGACCCCACAGAACAGAGTAGAACCGCCCCTAGGGTTTCCACCGAGCAGCTGATGGATCCAAATTGCCAACCTTTTGGTTACTAGCTGTAGCTCTCAACAACTGTGCTACCAGGGCTCCGAGAAATAGACCGTACTAAAATAATAGTTGGAGACTTCAATGCACCACTTTCAATATGGGACAGAATATCTAGAAAGAAGAGGAATAAGGAAACAGAGGTCCTGAATGACACTAAAGACATATACCGAGCACTCCACCCCAAAACAGCACAATACACATTCTACTCCAGTGGAAACTATAAAACAGAGTTGAAAGAGATTAAAGAAGACTTAAATAAATGGGAAGATACTCCAAGTTCATGGATTGGAAGACTTAATATTGTTAAGATGTCACTAACAACACAAAGCGATCTATAGATTCAACGTGACCCTGATCAAAATTCCAATGGCCTTCTATACAGAAATAGAAAAACCAACCCTCAACTTTATGTGGAAAGGCAAGAGGCCCCAAATATCTAAAACAATGGTGAAAGAGAAGAACAAAGGAGGTGGACTCACAATTCCTGATTTTGGAAAATACTACATAGCCACTGTAATCAAAACAGCTTGGTACTGGCATAACAATGGACACATAGACCAATGGAATAGAACTGAGAGTCCAGAAATAAACTCACACATCTATGGTCAACTGAATTTTGACAAGGGTGTTAAGTCCATTCAATGGGGAAAGAAAAGCTTCTTCAATAAATGGTGCTGGGAAAAGAAATTTAAAATGGATTAAGGACCTAAATGTGCACACTAAAACCATAAAATTCTTAAAAGTACAAGTAGGGGAAACACTGTCAGGCCTAAATTTCAACAATGGATTATTTAATACAATAACAAAAGCATGGCAACTGACAAAATATATAAATTTGGCCTCATAAAAATTAAAAACTTTTGCTCATCAAAGATTTTACCAAAAAAGTGAAAAGACAAGCTACCAACTGGGAGACTATCTTTGGAAACCATATATTAGACAAGGATCTAACAACCAATATATATACAAAACTTCGACAACTTAACAACAAAAAGACAAACAGGCCAATCATAAAATGGGCAAAATATTTGAACAGACGCTTCACCAAAGAGGACATTCAAATAGCCACTAAACCCATGAAAAGATGCTCGGCATCATTAACAATCAGAGAGACGCAAATCAAAACTACAACGAGGTACCATTACATTCCCACTAGGATGGCTAAGATTAAAAAAAAAAAAAAAAAAACAGGAAGTAACAAACATTGGTGAGTAGGTGGGGAAACTGGAACAGTTATCCATTGCTGGTGTGAATGCAAAATGGTACAGCCGCTGTGGAAAACAGTATGACGGGTTTCTCAAAAAGCTAAAAAAACAGAACTACCATATGACCCAGCAATTCCACTCCTAGGTATATACCCAAAAGACTTGAAAGCAGAGGCTCAAAAAGAGACTTGTATATCAATCTTCTTTGCAGCACTATTCACAATAGCCAAAAGGTGGAAACAACCTAAATGCCCATCAACAGGTGAACAGATAAACAAAATGTGGTACATACGTACAAGGGAATAGTATTCAGCCAATACGAGAAATAAAGTCTTGACACATGCTACAGTATGGATGGGGCTTGAAGACATTATGTTGAGCAAAATAAGCCAATAGCAAAAGGACAAATATTGTATGACCTCACTTATAAAAAAAGACAAAGAAAAGCAATGGAGACCAAAGTTTATTAGTGGTTATAAGGGGTGGGAGGGAGGGGGAAAAGAGAGGGTTAACGGCAATGGAAAAATCACAGTGATTAAGAGTAGGGTTGCACAGCCAATTATTATAAGCGCTTTCAGTAAGTTGTACACCTGTAAAAAGTTGAATTGGCAAAAGTTGTCTGACAACAAGAAAAAAAAAAGTAGCTATTGAAGCTGCTTATGTACAACCCAACACCTCAAAGGATTTGGTTCCCTGGTTTGGAGGTTTACGGTCATGGTTTCATGTGACATCTCAGTTAATTTGTCTAATAAAGTATTTAGTGTTTCTGTTCTACTGCCTAGTTTGTTGCATAATGTCTAGGGTCTTAAAAGCTTGCAAGTGGCCATCCAAGGCACAACAATTGATCTCTATTCACCTGCAGAAACAGAGAAAGAAGGAGAGTCAGGAAGACAAGGAGGATATGGAATGTGTGGCTAATTGCCTCCATGAACAACTGCTTCCTTTGTCATGAGACCAGAAGAACTGGAGGGTGCACAGCTATCATTATTGAACATTTTGATCAAAGATGCCATAGATAGCCTGATCAAAAGGGGAAAAATACAGAACAGAATTTCAAATTCTCATGGATTCTAGACTTTCCGAAGCCATGGCGTGTGGATGAACCCTTTAAACCACTGCCCTGAGATAATCTTTGAACCTTGAACCAAAAATATTCCCTGAAGTATTCTTAAAACTGAACAATAGTTTAGCTTAACTAGTATAAAATGTCTGCCTGGAGCATTACGTTCTTCTAAGAATTATGTATATGGGTTCAATTGACAATAGCAACTTGAAAGGCTGGATGGGAACCGTAGGGGGCAGTGAGCTTATGTTAACGAGGAACAACTCAGAAAAGGAGGGTGAGAATGGTTGCACAACGTAAGAATGTAATCAATGTCACCAAAATGGATTGCTGTATGTCTTACTGTGCATATTCCCAATAACAAAATAAATAAAATTTAGAGAAAAAAATGAGTGTTAAGGAGTGAACAGCTATCTGACATTTCAAATTACAGTCATTCATTTATTTATGGCTAAATCTGCATTGATGGTTGAAAGCAACAGTACCACATGTGGACCATGGCTATGAGAGGCTTTCCTTAGTGGCATGCTGAAACCAGCCTAACTAGATTGCCACCATCTCTTACCAGTTTCTCACTTAGTGTTATCAGTATGGTAGCTTGATATTGGCCATGGTGGGAGTATTTACACATAGCAACTGGGGAGCACTATACAGCAGGGCTTTCCAACTCCCCACCACCCCCCAGTCTACTTAAATATTTATCAGCATGGGACAGTCTGAGCTCATTCCCATGTTTAGGATCTGGGTTGGCTAGTGAGGCTGTGGGGACCGAGAGCTGAAGAGAGAAAGGTTGTATGCAGGTGCAGGAGTGGGTAGATAGATGTGGGCAGGCTCAGACTCTGGATAATTCTGAAGATGCCTTGAGTGTCTAAGGGTGCCTATAGGTAGAATCCGTGGCTATAGAAATGGCATTTACTAGTTCCTATGGCCTTCAGGCATTCATCTTCTCTTAAGTAAGCTTGCCCCTACTAGGAATAGAAGTGAGAAGACAAAGAGGAAGAGGAGCAAGGGAGAATTACAAGAAATGAGAAGAAAAGGAAAAAGAAAAATGAGAAAGAAGGAAGAATAAAAATAAGTAGTGGGCAAAGGGCAATGATAAAGATGGAGAAGAAAGAGGAACAGAGAAAGAAGAAGAAGGATAAGGAAGATGAAGAAGAAAACAGTAGAGTGAAGGAGGCAAAAAAGGAAAGAAGAGGAAGAAAAGCAAAGTGGAAGAAGGAAAGAGGTGAAGAAGAAAAAGGAGACAGTAGGCCCCTGAAAACAGATTATCCAATCCTACGGTAATTTATTCACATTTATTTCACTTCAAGAATCAGCTGTGTTCATGAAAAGTTTTGCATAAAAGTATGTATTTTATACGATCTCAGAATGAAAGAGCTAGAAGAGGACTCATAAATCCTTCAGACTTCTGCTCATAAGCAGGAAAATGTCCAAAGATATCAAAGATGTCCAAAGATGTTTGTTCCCTCTTGGGCAGTCCTCTCTTGGGATGTGACTTTACATGTCAACTTGGCTATGGTATGGTTCCCAGTGGTCTGGCCAAACGCCAGTCTAGCTGCTGTTCCACAATGTAATCTAATGCAATATAATCACCTTCCATAATGTAATCTAATGTAATCAATCAATCAGTTGAGAAGGGAGTTTTCTTAGGGTGTGTTTGGCCTCGACTATAAATAGGTATTTTTGCAGAACCTGTTTTCTCCGTTGTTTTTCTGTATTCTTCAAATCTCCTGACCTATGGATCTTGAGACTCAGCATTGCTTAAGTCTTCAGCCTACTGCCTGACCTACAAATGTTGGATTTGTCAGCCCCCAGAATCAAATGAGCCAATCCCTTGAAGTAACTCTATCTCCTCTTTCTCTCATCACACACATATATACATACATAAAAATATATACATACACATACACACACACCCCTCACTGGTTCTGTTTCTCTAAAGAACCCTGATTAAGGCTCTAGAGCTGGGCACAGCAATCTTTTTGCTCCTGAAGTCTGTTTTACTCTTTAGGGGCCAGAGGTTGGGGCTCCCTTTTGATGCAATGGTAAGGAATACTTGTCCATCACATTCAAGCAGTACCAGTGTGCCCAGGCTGCAAACAGATGCTGGGAAGAAGACAGATTCTCAGTTTGGGCACCTTGTAGATTTACAAGAATTCCCCGTGGCAGTGGTTCTCAAACTCTGAGGCGTCAGTATTGTGATGGTTAAGGCTGTATGTCAGCTTGGCTGGGCCATGATTCTCAGTGGTTTGACAGTTGTATCATGTCATGGATTGAACAGTGTCCCCCCAACAATATGTGTATCAATTTGGCTAGGCCATGATTCCCAGTATTGTGTGGTTGTCTACCATTTCCTATTTGCTGTAAATCCTGCCTCTATGATGTTAACGAGGGGGTGTAGGCAGTAGTTATGTTAATGAGGCACAGCTCAAACTATAAGATTTGATCGTCTCTTGAGCCAATCTTCTTTGAAATATAAAAGAGAAGCAAGCAGAGAGATGGGAACCTCATACCACCAAGAAAGCAGTGCTAGGAGCAGAATACGTCCTTTGGACCCGGGGTTCCTGCATGGAGAAGCTCCTAGTTTAGGGAAAGATTGCTGAGAAGGACCTTCCTCCAGAGCCAAGAGAGAGAGAAAGCCTTTCCCTGGAGCTGACGCTCTGAATTTGGACTTTTAGCCTACTTTACTGTGAGGAAATAAGTTTCTCTTTGTTGAAGCCATCCACTTGTGGTATTTCTGTTATAACAGCACTAGATAGCTAAGATATATGATATTGTGATTACTTCCATGATGAGATTTGATACGATGTGATCACCTCCATGATGGGATCTGTTGTGAGCAGCCAATCAGTTGAAAGGGAGCTTCCTTGGGCATGTGGCCTGCATCGAATGTAAGTGGACATTCTGGCAAGGCTGGTAGCTTTTGCTCACTCTGGATTCTGCAGCTGTGTCCTGTTCATCTGGCCTCTGGTTCTTGGGACTTGAGCTAGCAGCTTACCTGCCATTTTGCCTGCTGATCTTGGGATTTGTTGATCTTCATTCACAGCTTGTGAGCAAGAGCCCTGTTCTCTGACCTGGTGATCTTGGGTTTGCCAGTCCCTGTGGCTACGCGAATCAGAAGACTCTACCCTGACCCATGACCTGGGATGTTACAGCCTCTACAACCATGTGAGCCATTTCCTTGATATAAACCTCTCTTTATATGTATTTATACACTTTACTGGTTTTGCTTGTCTAGAAAACCTAGCCTAAAACAAGTATCACCTGGAGGACTCTTTAAAATACAGATTGCTGGGCCCCACCCCTACAGCTTCCCTTTCAGTAGGTCTGGGGTGGGGCTCGAGAATTTGCAGTTCCAACAAGTTCCCAGGTTGCTGATGTTGCTAGTCCAGGCACTACAGTTTGAGAACCACTGCCTCGGTAAAATAAAAAAACATCCTGGACACAATTACAACCCAAACTAAAGGCCTTATTAGTTAGCATCTTAGAAGGAATCTAAAAGAGAGAAATGCAGGCTAATAATGAGGGGCCGAGGTCCTGAGAGGGAAGAAGAAAAGTGTCATGGAACAATTTTACTTACTTACAATTAAGCCCTCGCTGGCTGTGGCTTCCATAAATGCTGCGCTGGTAGCCAACTTTGAAGTTTCTTCCCAACTCACCTCCGGAAATCCTCTCCTTACCCTCAGGGCTAGGTTTTCTGAAACCATTTTTATACTAATGAGCACTACTGAACTAAAACAGGGGTGAATACCTGACCCAAAGTAACACCATTATATTCTATCTCTAGGTATTCCGAAATTGCCTGGAGGGCTGGAAATGAAGCAGAAACACAGAAAAAAGAGGAAAGAGAGAGTGCTTAAGGCTGTCTAGCACTGGCTTCGAGACACAGGTGCATTATTGTCCACGTGACACTCCAGCACACTTGCACTTGATGCTCCCCATTGTGTTTTAATTAACTCAAGTTAAAAAGAAATGTGGTTAAATGCAACGAGTCCAAAAGAATCTACCCTCCTTCCACACGCTAGCAACTTTACTACTAAAAATTAGTTCAAGTGCCCTTTGGCACATGGGATACCCGCCCACTGCTGTCAGAGTTGACTCTGACTCATAGTGATCCTACAGGACAGAGCAGAAATGTCCCACAGAGTTTCGAAGACGCAGATCTTTACGGGAACAGACTGCCACATCTTTCTCCCAAGGAGCAGCCGGTAAGTTCAAACCGCTGACCTCTTCCAACTTCTTGGTCAGCAGCCAAGAGCTTTAACCACGGTGTCACCAGGGTTCCTCCACACATGGCACATACATTGCCAATTCTGATACTTTAACCTTCCTTAGAAACCTATGCCAGCATTTTATTACCAAGTTGGTGAGGAAACAAACAGCCTTATGCCCATTTCATTTTGTTGGATGTTGAAAAAGGTGTACACATCCTTCTTATCATTTTTCCAATGTCAGGTAAAATATCTATTATTATTTATTTGTTACTAAGAGAATCATCAGTTAGGACTCTTTATGTCAAACACAGAAAACCCAACTCAAGCTAGCTCATTTAATAAACGGAATTTACTAGCTTGCATAATTGGAAACCACAGAATTAGGGCAGGCTTCATGTTTGCTTGATTCGGCAGCTTAAACCAGTCATCGAAGATCCAATTTCTTTCTATTTCTTCCCTTCTGCCATCTGGTATCAGCTTTATCCTCATGGTTACAGGATGGGTGCCAGATGCAAACAGAATGTTCCTATTCAGCATCCCAAACGAGAGCCCTAAAATTACTCTAATTGGGTCAGCACAGGTCAGATTCCTACTCTTAAAAGAATACCCATTAACTAAACCTGTTACTATGGACTTGATTCCAATTCATAGCGACCCTATAGGACAGAGCAGAACTGTCCCACAAGACTTCCAAGGCTGTAATCTTTACCAAAATAGACTTCCATGTCCTTCTCCTGCAGAGCTGCTAGTGGGTTTGAACCGCTGACCTTTTAGTTAGCAGCCAAGAACTTAACCACTGTACCGCCAGGGCTCCTCCTTAAAAGAATAATTGTAGCTAAATGAATGGAAGGCCTAATGGACATATCAATGAAAGCCCACTGCAGGGGTGAGCAGTAGTCAGTTCTTCTGGAAGCATACGGGCTGCACTGTGCAAGGGGAGATAGACAACCAGAATTCAGGTAACTTGATCTATGGATTATAACAGTCTGACCTACAACCAATCATGTGGATGGCACAGGACTAGGTAATGTTTTCTGTTCCATTGTGCAAGGGGTCGCCATGAATCAGAAGCAACTCAAAGGCAGCTAACAACAACAACGACAAAAGACATAACCAAATGCAATAAGTTGATCTTGTTTGGATCCTGACTCAAACCAACCAACTCCAAAATCTCCAAAATTCAGGTAATTTTAGGAAGAGAAAAATGCCAGGCAGACAACCAACAATTATCTACCACACCTGCTTCTTATGTGTGCCATTGGAAAATAACTTAAAAGTTTCCTTTATTTTGCAACCATTATAATAGCAATTTGTTCAAGCAAGAATGACCATGCCAAACCAGTGAATGAAAGTCTAATGAGAAACAAGATGTTTACATAGTCTTAAAGTATATCCTCACAAATGACTTACTAATTTTAAATAGAAAAATATTAATCTTACAATGAGGAAACTGGGCAGACACCACTTTAAACAAGTGATCACAGTTAACATCACCTAATGGAACATACCAACATCATATGTCTCTTGATAAATTGTACTGAGAAGAACACAACATCGCTTTCATAGTATTTCTGTAAAAATACATAACCTGGATCTAATCATAAGGGAACATCAGACGAACTCAATTAAGGGGAATTCTAAAAAATAACTGGCCTGCACTTTTCAGAAATGTCAATACCGTGAGAGACAAAGAAAGGCTGAGGAACTATTTCAAATTAACGGAGGCTAATAAATTAAACGCAGTGTGTAATCCTGAACCAAAACACTTGCGACGAAGGACCTTAGGTTTGTACCATAGATGATAGTATCAAAGTTAAATGTCATGATTTTGAAAACTGTGCTATGGTTATACAAGTGCATGTCTTTGCTCTTAGTAAACACGCACCAAAGGGGTGTCAAGAGGTATGAGGTCTGCAACCTACTGTCAAATAGTTCAGAAAAAAAGTCTGTTTATCTAACACATACATACATACACAGAAAAAAAATTAAAGCCAATGTGGCCAAATGCTAATAATTGTCCAATAGAAGTGAAGGGTGTATGGTAGTTCTTTGTACTATTCTTGCAAGTTTTCTTCTAGCTTCAAAATGCAAAGTTAAAAAATATTTTAAAATTAATTTTAGATTGCATGTCCCTATAACTTGTCTCAAATCATGAGGCATTAACAGTTAAGTTTCATAAATGCAAAAGACTGACCACAATCATAAAGTTTTAACTTATTTCTTTGGAAACTTGTTGGTTACTTTGGTAATGCTCTGTGTGATTAGAAACCTTGTTGTTTCCTTTCTCCTTGGCACATCGCCAGATGATATTTCTCAGCCTCTGATGCAGTTAGGGGGCTGTGTGAGTTCTGGCCAGGGGAATGTGACCCTAAACTCTTCCCATGTGATCCTCCGTGCTCTCACCTCATCTGCCAACCAGATATAGAGGATACAGTGGAGGACCCTGAGATTCTAGATGGAAGATGGAAGGAGACTAGGTTCCTAATTGACTGACAGGGGTGGCAGTGGGTGGAGCCTGCTGCTGACCTTCACTGGATTGTGATGTGAACAAGAAATAAACCTGTATTATACTAAATGATTAGGATATGGGGATTATCTGTTCTAGCAGCTTCCCTGACTAATAAAGTTACATAAACAAGAAATAAACATGTATTATGCTAAACCATCAGGATATGGGGATGATCTCCTCCAGCGGCCTACCTATATTGTGTAATAAGGTTACACAATATAAAATGGCTTAACAGAAGGTTACAAAGGAAAATGCACTGAGGATGTCATGTATTCGCTTTCAGAATTATTTTAGGACCAATGTTCTAAAAGTGTGGTCCAGAAACCCTTGGTTTCCAAAGAGTGGTTGGTATGGAGACTCCTAAGGGTCACCAGGAGTCCCTGAGTGGTGCAAATGATTAAGGGCTCAGCTACTAACTGATAGGTTGGCAGTTCAAATCCACCCAAGGCACCTCCAAAGAAGGCCTGGCACTCTACTTCAGAAAAGTCACAGCCATTGAAAACCCCATGGAGCACAGTTCTCCTCTGTACACGTGGGGTCTCCACAAGTCAGAACTGATTTGATTGCAACTATTTTACTGGTAAAGATCACCAAGACCCTTTCAGAGACTGTGAAGTCAAAACTATTTTCATAACAGTACTAAGATGCTATCTGCCCTTTTCGCTCACATTCCTTCTCAAGCATACAATGGAGTTTCCCTGAGGTGACAGGACAGATCATACAGATTGAATGCAGAAGCAGATTTGAGAACCCAGCTGTCTTCTATTTAGCCAGACATTAAAGAGATTTTTAAAAAATGTAAAACAATGCTACTTTTCACACTAATTTTTTTCCCTTTGGAAAATACATACTTTTCCAAAAGTAAGTTATGTTTATATGTAACAGATTTATTATTTCTAAATAAATATGGAAGAGCTCACTCATCTATGCCAAGAAATTTGGAAAACAGCTACCTGGCCAACTGATTGAAAAAGATGCACATTTGTGCCCATTCCAAAGATAGGTGATTCAGAAGAATGTGGAAATTATCGTGCAATATCATTACTATTACAGGCAAGTAAAATTTTTCTGAAGATAATTCAAAAATGGTTGTAGCAGTACACCAACAGGGGACTGCCAGGTATTCAAGCCACATTCAGAAGAGAACGTGGAACCAGGGATATCATCGCTGATGTCAGGTAGATATTAGATGAAAGCAGAGAATACCAGAAAGATGTTTACCTGCGTTTTATTGACTATGCAAAGACATTTGACTTTGTGGATCAAAACAAATTATGGATAACAGCAAAGAATGAGAATTCCAGAACACTTAATTGTGCTCGTGGGGAATGTGTACATGGACCAAGGGGCAGTGGTTCAAACAGAAGGGGGGAACACTGCATGGTTTAAAATCAGGAAAGGTGTGTGCCATGATTGTATCCTCTCACCATGCTTATTCAATCTATTATGCTGAGCAAAGAATCCAAGAAGTGGATTATAAGAAGAATGTTGCATCAGAATTGGTTGAAGACTCATTAACAACCTATAATATGCAGATGATACAACCTTGCTTCCTGAAAGCAAAGAGGACTTGAAGCACTTACAGATGAAGATCAAAGACTACAGCCATCAGTATGGATTATACCCCAACATGAAGAAAACAAAAATCCTCACAACTGGACCAATATGCAACAACATGATAAATAGAGAAAAGACTGAGTTGTCAGGGACTTCATTTTACTGGGATCCAAAACCAACACCCATGAAAGCAGTAGTCAAGAAATCAAAAGACACATCACATTGGGCAAATGGGCTGCAAAAGACCTCTTTAAAGTGCTGAAAAACAAAGATGTCACTCTGAGGACTAAGGTGCACCTGACCCAAGCCATGGTATTTTCAATCGCTTCATATGCATGAGAAATCTGGACTGAAGAATTGACTACTTGAATTACAGTGTTGAAGAAGAATGTTGAATATAGCATGGACTGCCAAAAGAATGAACAGCTCTGTCTTGGAAGAAGTATAATCAGAATGCTCCTTAAAAGCAGGGTTGGCAAGATTACGTCTCACATGATTTGGACATGTTATCAGGAGGGATCAGTCCCTGGAGAAGGACATCACGCTTGGGAAAGCAGAAGTTCAGAGAAAAAGAGGAAGACCCTCAACGAAATGGATTGACACAGTG
Organism: Elephas maximus indicus; assembly: GCF_024166365.1. Taxonomy (NCBI): domain Eukaryota; kingdom Metazoa; phylum Chordata; class Mammalia; order Proboscidea; family Elephantidae; genus Elephas; species Elephas maximus. The sequence goes on from NC_064838.1 coordinate 63,561,976, forward strand.
GCTGTAACAATGGGCTCAAGCACAGCAACAACTGCGAGGGCGGCGCAGGACCAGGCAGTGTTTTGTTCTGTTGCGCACAGGGTCTCTATAAGTCAGAACTGATCCCACGGCACCAAACAACAATACCACTTGCTAATTTGGTAAATACTGCAGGTACAATCTATATAAACAAAAGCCCTTTGAGGACCTGAATAATTTTTAAGCGTGTAAAAGTCCTGAGACCAAAAGAGTTTGAGAATTGCTGTTTCATAACAAAGAAAATTATGAGTATATCTGAGAATGATAACATTTTAAACAAAATAAACCCACATGATGCATACATAAGATAACATGGTGAGGGTTCCCACTCCAACCTTATTAGCTCCAAGAACACAGTGTTCAGGGTAGTAGGTGCTCAGTAAGTATTTGTTAAATGAATGGATCATGATAATAAATTGGCAGTAGTGGTTTACGAGAGCTATGATAACTGCTGTGTGTGATAACTGTGCGTCTGCAGTAGATCATTACTCTTGACAATTATTCACGATCTGTGAAATGTGGGAGGAATCTACTCCAGCTCACAACCTCTAATGGTGAAGCCAAAGATGGCATAACCAACAGAAAAACCAAACCCACTGCCGTCGAGCCGATTCCGACTCATAGCGACGCTATAGGACAGGGTAGAACTGCCCCATAGAGTTTCAAAGGAGCGCCTGATGGATTTGAACTACTGACCTTTATGGTTAAGCAGCTGTAGTACTTAACCACTACGCCACCAGGGTTTCCAAAGATGGAATAGCTGACTTTAAAGCCACTGATTGGCCAAGGATTATTCTTTCAAATTTTTGAGCTAGAAGATGGACAGACAGATCCTGGTCAGGCAGTGACGGGTATTGGAGTTTTAGTGTCAAAGAGGGATGTACTGGCAGCCATTTTTGCCCACGTGCACAATGAAAAGTCATCAAAGAAAGCCATTTTGTGCATAAAACAAAAGAACTGAGCCAACTTAAAAACAGAAGAGGAGAGAGACTGGCTGCTGACAATTCACCTCCCGTGATGCCCGTTACCAACTTCTGCGGTCGCATTCTGTAAGATCTCCTCACGTTCCTCCAATACATCTCTTTTTACTTCAGATAATGTAAATAGATTTCTGTCCCTAACAACCAAGGGATCCTTAAAAGAAGTAGGTTTTTGTTTGTTTACGTTGCTAACTCTGACCCAAAGAATTTAATTGACTTTGGTCACTTTTAGGAGGTAGGGATGGAAGAAGAGTAGAAATCTGGATTACAATAACAGAATTAACTTTCTGCAACTGAGAGCCAAAGCTCTAGGAGATATGTGCTTTTAAACAGTGTCAGAAGCCATGACTATCAATTTACATTGGATCTTCACCTTTTTCCAGCTCAAGCACTAAAAGCCAGCAAAGATACCAAGAAAAGAACACTGGCCAGGAAGTCAGGAGACCTGGATTTTAGTCCTGGCTTTACTTCTAGGAAACTTTGTGTCCTTAGGAATCTTACATCTCTTTTCGGGGTCTCAAGTTTTCTCTATAATAAATAGAGAGCTGGATAAAATTTGTTGATTCCCTATAGTGATGGAGAATTTGGCTGCTAAAAAAAAATGTTTTTTTAATTTTTCCTAATACATCAATTTCTTGAACATAGGGAATTCATGAATTTACTTCAAATCACTATGTTTATGGCATATCAATAATCAATAATCATATACGGTCTTAAATAACGTTAAAAGATATTTTACTTTCCAAGTTGTAAGTGAATGGCTTTTAATATCTTAGGAAAAAAACGAATGATGGTACCTATGTATAGGAAAGGAAACCCTGGTGGCGTAGTGGTTAAGTGCTACGGCTGCTAACCAAAGGGTTGGCAGTTCGAATCCACCAGGTGCTCCTTGGAAACTCTATGGGGCAGTTCTACTCTGTCCTATAGGGTCACTATGAGTCAGAGTCGACTCGACGGCACTGGGTTTGGGTTTGGTTTGGTATGTATATGAAGCAGAGCAGCTGCTCCTATTTACTGAAAACAAATGTGACTAACACACAACCAGACTGAGAATTTATCATCGGTGTCATTGTTTCAAACAGTTTATTTTAATAGCTTTTTAAGTATGAAATAGATTAAAATATGTATATATACAAAAGATCACTAATGTGTTCCAATAAAAAAGGGAGGCTACTTGGCTTTAATTAAAGTTGTCTTTGGGGAGTTCTATTATGGGCTCGTAATCGCAGTTTTCATCTAAGAGCCAAATGTGGTGGTATTCAGCTTTGAAAACATGAGACCCACAAGCCCATTTTGAGAACATCGGAGAGAACTCCTTTCTCCTTATCTAACTTCTCCTGCCTTTCCCCACTCTTTGAAATAATTATGCTGCCAGCAGAGATGTGCCTAAGAGAAATGTGGTTTATACGTGGTGGGGCAAACAAAAGGTAAATTAAAGCCCAACCACTAGTTTTCAAAAACTGGGGGTTGAGAAAAGGAAAGCTCAGTAACTTTCTTAATTTTCTCACTGCTTCTTACTTTAATTCTTCCTAATTTCCTATTTTTCTCTAATCAAAATACCACACAGGCAGTGTATCAACACATTTAAATACAATAGGAACCAAAAACTAAACCAAATCCATTGCCATCGAGTCATTTCCAACTCATAGTGACCCTGCAGGACAGAGTCGAACTTCCCCATAGGATTTCCAAGGAGTGGCTGATGGATTTGAACTGCTGACCTTTTGGTCAGCAGCTTTTATCCACTGTGCCACCAGGGCTCCACAATACAACATAGCCAGCATTACTGAGGACCCATCAGGCACACAAAATTTTTCTAAGCGCTGCGGGCATCACAAGGGTGAGTAAGCCATAGTCCTCGCCCTTGAGGGTAATCAGCGTCCTCAACTGTGGGAACACTGAGGAAGAAGAGACTTAATGCAGCAGCTGGAAGGACATGGGGAAGACTCATGGACGATATGCCCTTGAGTTTGAACTTAAAAAATAATTAAGGTCTCAAAAGGTGGAGAGATGAGGATTACACTGGATGAAAACTTGTGCCAAAGATAAGAGGGGTGTTCAGCAACCGCCTACAGAAAAGAGGAGAGGAGGAAGAGGAGTGGAATAACAGTTATGGGGGGTGCGGCGACCAGTGACCACCAACTTGGTGGAGCATTTGGATGAGAGAGCTGGGGCTGCAGGCAATCCTGGTAGTTTCTCCTAAGGCTGTACGCTGCCTAAGACCAAAATCTAAAACTTAAAATTCAAATAATGACCATTCAAAAAACAAATGCAGGTGTTAGGGTTCCTTACATTAAAGAATTTAAATGGCGCTGAAATGTGCAATGTCAGCTTTAGCTGACTGTGTATACTACCCAATTTTCAAGAGAAACAGAAGCCAGTTCATGTCAAGTAGACTCCGACTCATGGTGACCCCATGTGTGTCAGGGCAGCACTGTGCTCCCCAGGGTTTTCAATGGTGGATTTTTCAGGTGTAGACCGCCAGGCCTTTCTTCCAAGGCACCTGTGAGTAGACTCAAACCACCAACCTTTCCATTAGCAGCCAGGCAGTCATATAAAACTTGCACAGAATCCCAAAATGTATAAAGGATTGCAAAAAGAGACAAGAGTTATTCTGTTTGAAGTAATAGAAGTGACTCAGAACTGTTTAAAAACCAATGGATTACATAAATTTTAAATGTTCTTTTCAGCTTGCTCTAAAACTTCATTTCTATGGACATAAATTCGAAATACGAGTACCTTCGCTTAACCAATTTTCAACCACCAACATCTTCAATTTCTAGCCTCTAAAGAGGTACATACACCACGCTACCAATTAAAATCCACTTAAAGGAGTCTAACAATGCAAGGAATTTAAAATTACTGAAAGAAGGATATTAGTGATCATATGCTATGTGCCAGGTACCACGCTAGGTCTCTGTAGATAATCTCAAGCCCGATGTCCAGTGTAAAATCTGGGCTATACCTTTTATGAATGTGGCTTAGAATTAAATGCCTTGGCCCCTGAAGATCTCTTAGTGATGAACACCATAAAATACCATAAAAGACTTACATAAAAGTGCTATTATAAGATGTCTTTGTGATTAACTATATGTATTCCATTCTACCAAAGTTATTTCTGTGAGTCCAAATATTCTAAAATTTTTTTACATTCAAATGAGAAACTCCACAACTTATGGGAAAATTTTTTTTTATGAAAGTCAAGAACTCTAGAGATATGAGTCTCCTCAGAGACAGATTCTCCTTGTATTTGTTACTGGCCAACTTGATCAAAGGCAAATGACTTCATTAAGTTCTCATGATAAACCTCAGTTGCTGATAAGGAACTTACCCCTTAATAAAAATGTCCTAAACTATTACAAATTTTATAATTGGGCTACATAGGTCCCACTGCATAGATTATCCTATTTTGTAGATATTTTTATTTCTTTTCATTTTAAATAATGAAAATAACTAACCACCAGAATAAAAGTAAAATACAGTGAGAGGGAAGGAGAACCAAACCAGAGGAGACTTTTCTCCTGACAATAAAATGTGAGCTAAGTATCACGGCACCCAAGAAACTTATTCTCCCAACTATGTCATATCAAAGAAGGGTGACTGGAGAACCTGTGATCTGCTGTGAATCACCTTTAATCATGCCTGTTAGTGAAGGAGAACAGGGCACAGGAAACAGCAAAGGCCTATTTATTCATTAGAAGTTTACCTGCTTTATCTATTTTTCCCAGGTGCTGTTTCTTCACAGATGAACATTCCTGGCTATCTGTGATTCCACACTTGGCCTGGTTACCTGGAGTTCCCTTCATACTAAACCTTCGAGGCCAGTAGTTCCCGCAGTTGTCTTTTAAATAAATCACTAGCATCCATACCAAAAGAATGGGACTCACTTCTCTTTTCATGTTTATGCTGATGGCTTCTTTCCTGATAAAGAACCCACATGAGTTAACGGTCAAGCAGGCTCCCAGGAAAAAGTCACTTTTCCATTTCTCTTCAAGGACAAATATCATGAAAATTTCACAAGGAAAACAGACACTTTCAACTTGTCTCAAAATGTTTAAACAGCAATTTAAAAAATAAATAGCCCTGAAGGCTTACGTATAACTAGAGATAAAAAATTATGAATTAATATTTACTGTGTACTTTCTGGAAACCCTGGTGGCGTAGTGGTTAAGTGCTACGGCTGCTAACCAAAGGGTCAGCAGTTCGAATCCGCCAGGTGCTCCTTGGAGACTCTATGGGGCAGTTCTACTCTGTGCTGTAGGGTTGCTATGAGTTGGAATCGACTCAACGGCACTGGGTTTGGTTTTTGGTGCACTTACTATTTGGCATTATCCAATTTAATTTACGTAACTACCCAATAACCCAATAATAGGTATAAATATCATCCCTATTTTTTTTTTATTTTATTTTGCTGATGAGGCTTTGACGCACAGATGGTTCAGCAACCTGCCCAGGGTCACCAAGCTCTAAGTGCCAGAGCCAGTGACTTCCAAGCCTATAACCCCCTCCCGCCTCCATCACAAGACCCTGACATATGATGTGGTGATCATTTAACTGCATAGTGCTGTAACAAATGTCTGGCCTTTTCTTATGATTTTACAGAGTAAGAATACTTCCAAATATCTGCACATATGAAATGTATCTTTTGCTGGTATTTTCGCTTTGAGCATGCATCTAGGTTATGTAAAGAGTATCGTAAAAATAATTTATAAAATCAAAATGAACCAAACTAAATCAAGAAGAAACAACTTTTCACCAGACATATGTTTAATAGATAAAGTATACGGCATCTGATATACACACCTACCACGTGTGTTATCTAAAACTTCTACATAAAATCTATTTTAAGGCATGCAAATTTAATATATTATGAAAGTCAATATGCAAAGCACCTTCAAGTGCTCTCTTTACTAATGCATGTAACAAAATATACTGATTATGCAGGTACATTTAACTGAATATAATTAAAATAATGAGATTTAAATACTGATGATTTTAAAAAGAAAAAAAGATATTGGCATTAACCATGAGATGCACTGAAAATGCTAATGAAACCTGAAATGTGATTATTACTTTAGTGTATAACAAATCTGGTATAAAAAAAGAACTATCATTGGTCATTTTCTCCTGGCTCCAAACACATAGTTTAGAGATGTAGTCACTTAAGGACAAAAAAGATCCCACTGAATAAATACAGTAATTCTTTGCAGCTGGATAACATCTTTTGCAAGTAACTTTAAAGCTAGATGGCAACCATTGTTTTCTTCAGGGGAAAGCATCAAAATGACCAAAAAGAAAACAAAGTTTCCACAAGAAGAGTAGCTCTTGGTTAACTGGATACAATCTCAGAAGTCCTCACCAATGTCATCCTGACCTGAAGATAAAAAATTTAGGTCTTCTTCCAACTCTGGAGTCTTTAAAGTGGCTGGAGAAGACTGACACGTGACAAGAAGAGGCCTGCAGCTGTGAGGCCAGATTCACTTTACTCTGCTTAAAGTTCCCAATATCACTGAAGAAGGGAAGGTAGCAGCAAAATTCTACAGGGTAGAAGGGCCTGAACCTTCTATTAATTTTCTTTTCTGATCTTTCTAACTCACTAGTAACAATACTGAAAAGTTCATACGAGAGTTAACTTTCCTTATATCACCTTTAGGCTGAAGTTCTGTTTTGTGGGATGGGTATTTTCCAATCTTCCATACTGTAGACATGGAAAAGGAAGCTTTGAGGTCTACATGGACCTAAACTTCCTAAAATATCTTCGAAAAAACAGTGCTCAGATTCACTCCAATAAATAGAAGAGGAAACTGATAGTCACATAGCTAGGAGCCAGAGCAAAAGGACAAGACAAAAACTCTGGAATGGTCGTAAATCCTAAACTGAATGCTAGGTTAAAATCATTAAACCCCACTCGTATATAATTTCAAATTCTGAACACTGCAATTCAAAGGATCGTTAAAATTTGTAAGGACTTGGGACACTTGTGAGGTCTCTCTCGCTCTCTCAAGCGCTCGCTCGGCCACTAACTGAAATGTCAGTGGTTAGAATCTATCAACCGCTCCACGGAGAGAGAATGTGGCAGTCTGCTTCCATAAAGATTACAGCCTGGGAAACGCTTTGGGGCAGTCCTCCTGTCCTTTAGGGTCACTATGAGTCAGAATTGAATTCACAGCAATGGGCTGGGTTTTAAACCAGAATGAAGGAGCCCTGGTGGCACAATGTTTAAGTGCTCGGCTGCTAACCAAAAGGTCAGCGGTTTGAACCCACCAGCTGCTCCATGGGAGAAAACTGTGGCAGTCTGCTTCTCTAAAGATTACAGCCTGGGAAGCCCTATGGTGCAGTTCTACGCCGTCCTATAGGGTTGCTATGAGTAGGAACTGACTCAACGGCAATGGATTTGGTTTTTTGGTTTTTTCCACCATCAGATTCCACAAGCTAGCAGTAGTCCAAATGGCTAAGGGCTCAATATGTGAAACTTTCTAGCAGCAATAGTCCCTGAGCCTTACAGGTGAAGAATCTCAACCTCTCCAAACAGCACAAGCTGTCCAACCCAGACTTTCATAGTGCTTTGATCGCATATATTGAAAGAGCACTGGCTGAGCTGAGTGAAAACAAGAAAAATAATGTCATTTCACTAGAGGCACAATAGTACAAAACGTCTCTCAGAATTCACTGAGATAATGACAAAATCAGGATAACCCACCCAAACAAACCACCACTGAGTCAGTTCTGACTCACAGTGACCCTACAGGACAGAATAGAGAGGCCCCATAGAGTTTCCAAGGAGCACCTGGTGGATTCAAACTGCTAACTTTCGTTAGCAGCAGTAGCTCTTAACCACTGCGCCACCAGGGTTTCCAAATCAGGATGGAGAAAGGAATTAATACAACTCAACAATATTCAGTAAAATGAACGTGATTCTTGGAAAAAAAAGAAATTCTAAAATCATTCAATGTGATCTGCAGAATCAAATATAGCAAACGTGGATTTCTATTTCAAGACGCAATGGGTTCTTTTTCAAGAGCTTGGGTTCATGGTGTTCCTTCTGTGTGCCACGTCTGCCCCCAGGCTCGGAAACACCTACAAACCGCACACGGGGGGTGCTAGCTCCCCACCGCGTGGTGATGTAGCACAGAGAAGACCACAGAATGGAAGAAGTCTTTAAAACCTGCCATTTATTAAATCATTTAACTTCAAGTCAAACAGTGAGACACGGGTACTGTGGCTAATACTAATAAGCAAGTCAAAATGAAGGGTTTATTTGTAAAAAGCAAGGGAGGGGGTTCTCATTTTTTGTGAGTTCACAATGAGAGAGAGAAACATGAGGGCATTCTGTTACTTCCTTGCTAAACATACTATGTGTCAGCTCAGTGAACACCCTCTTCATTCCTGTGCTGATGTCATGTGTCTGTACAAGGGCTGCTCAGGTTACGGAGCTCTGCAGCCACTCTACCCGCAGGAGCAGGATTTTGAATAAGGACAATCTTCAGATGCTAAAAAAAAAAACACCGAGGCATGAAACAAAATAAAGAATCAATAAAAAGATAGAATGCTGTTTCTTAGCTTTCATCTAAGAAAAAGTCTAACATATTATCATGTTTGAGGTGCGAAACTAACATATTATCATGTTTGAGGTGCGAAATACTAAAACAAAACCAAGATTTGGGTAAACTTCTTCATGTAATTCTCAGACATTTGTCCCTCGAAAAGGGAACATCTCAGAGCAAGAGACCTTTTCTTCATGGAACACTAATGATAAAACTATACGTAGCAGATCCCCCTGAAGCAGCAGCAGAAAGCTTAGCCCTTTCATCTTTGTGAGATCCCAATGAACTCTTCATACCTGCTGTCTGGATATGTGCGCCTGTACTCAGAGAGATAAATAACAAAACTTCTGAGGCAGCAGAACATGGTGGTTCAGAGCACAGGTTTTAGATTCAGGCTGAACCCGGAATTCTGGGGCTTGAAGAGTTACTAGCTCTTTAACCTCTGGCAAATTCCTTCGCCTCTCTGGACTTCAGTTTCCTCAGAAGTAAACAGAGGTAATAATTATGACTGCCATATAGGTTTGTTGTGAGGATTAACCCAGCTGAAAACAATTAAAGGGCTGAGGACAATGCCCAGTAGGTAGTATTTACTGGATGTTAGCCATTATTTTACTTTATGTTAATTTTATCACATAATTTTTATGACATACCTGTGAGTTAAACATTGAGTTAGGCACTAATACGCTCATTTCAAAGCTGAAGCAGCTGAGGCCCCAGTAAGTTATTTTCCCAAAGCCCACAGAGGTAAAGCAGAATTTGACTCCAGATCTGTCTGGTTCCAAAGCCCATGCCCTACCTTCTACCCAATGCTTAATGTGTCCCCGCAGTTCTCGCTCTTACTGCGTCTCAACACTCATCAAGTTATATTTAGATTGCTTTTTTTTAAAAAAAATAATTTTTATTGTGCTTTAAGTCCACAAATCAAGTCAGTCTCCCACACAAAAACTCATATACACCTTGCTACACACTCCCAATTACTCTCCCCCCAAAGGAGACAGCCAGCTCTCTCCCTCTACTCTCTCCCCTCATGTCCATTCCGCTAGCCCCTAACCCCCTCCACCCTCCCATCTCCCTTCCAGGCAGGAGACGCCCACACAGTCCCAAGCGTCCACCCGATCCAAGAAGCCCACTCCTCACCAGCATCCCTCTCCAACCCACTGTCCAGTCCAATCCATGTCTGAAGAGTTGGCATAGGGAATGGTTCCTGTCCTGGACCAACAGAAGGTCTGGGGGCCACGACCACCAGGGTCCTTCCAGTCTCAGTCAGACCATTAAGTCTGGTCTTAAGAGAATTTGGGGCCTGCATCCCACTGCTCTCCTGCTCCCTCAGGGGTTCTCTGTTGTGTTCCCTATCAGGGCAGTCATCGGTTGTAGCCAGGCACCATCTAGTTCTTCTGGTCTCAGGATGATGTAGCCCCGGGTTCATGTGGCCTTTTCTGTCTCTTGGGCTCGTAATCACCTTGTGTCCTTGGTGTTCTTCATTCTCCTTTGATCCAGGTGGGCTGAGACCAATTGATGCATCTTAGATGGCTGCTTGCTAGCGTTTAAGACCCCAGACACCACTTAGATTGCTTTTTAACTTGTCTTTCACTCCCAGGGTAAACTACGTGAGGACAGGGATTGTGTTCTATTCTTTATTCATTAGTCCACCCATCTTCCCACCCACTCATGCATATTTCACAGCCTATTATGTGCCAGGCATTACGTGAGGAGCTGGGGTATCCTGCTGAAGAGAACAGACAGGGTCCCTGTCCTCATGAAGCTCAAAGTCTAGTAAAAAGGCAGATGATCCAAATAAATATGTAATTATAAACTTACACTTGTAATGAAGGGAAAGAGCAGGGTGCTGAAAGAGCTTAAGAAGTGAACCCAATTTGGTCGGGAAATCAAAGAAGGCCTTGCTGAAGAGGGCTACTTAACCCGAGATGAGAAGGTGGGGTAGGAGTAGCTAGGCAAAAATCCAAACCAAACCCATTGCTGTCGAGTTGCTTCTGACTCATAGCGACCCTACAGGACACAGGAGAACTGCCCCACAGGGTCTCCAAGGAGCGGCTGGTGGATTTGAACTGCTGAGGTTTTGGTTTGCAGCCAGAGGCTTAACCACTGAGCCACCAGGGCTCCCACTTGTGCACAGGACCCTAAAAAAGCTAACCTGTCACAGGGTCGCTATGAGCCGGAATCGACTCAACGGCAGTGGGTGGGTTTGGTTATATGAGGAAGGGAAAGAGCCATGTGGCTGACAAGTCATGAGGACAGAGTGGTATGAGATGAGAAGGGGGGAGGTGGGAGAAAACAAAGCACACAGGAGTGTTAAGGATTTGGGGGTTTATCCTCAGTTCAATGGGAAATGCAGTTGTTTTTTAGAAACTAGATCACTCTGGCTGCAGTGTGGAGACTAGACTGGGAGAGGTCCATAGTGGAAGCTGGCAAAACCACTCAGAAGCTCTAACGGTAAATGAGGGGAAACGTGCTGGTGGCTGGGACAAGGCGGGCAGTAAGGCTGGGGAGAAGCACACAGATTCAAGGTTTACCATCCTATGCCCCACGCCTTGCAGCACACCGCATGACGATAACAGGAAGGTAGTAACTTGTGGACCGAATCCATGAGCAAAGCCTCAAGCTAAGCTATTCCTGGTTCTCAGGCATCTACTGACCCTCAGACGCCTGGCCTCCTGCTGAACAGTACAATGGTCCAGTGGGCATGGGAGGTACAAGGTATATGTTGAGGAAGTGATTAATAAATTCATGAACCAGCTGGCAAGGCTCTACTTAGGGAAACCTCTTGATGTGTAAATGTAACTTTGTGAAACAAAACGCGTCTCCCATCCTGACAATGGAAGAATTTCGAAGGGGGATATCTTTCTGCTGTAAGACTTCCCAGGCTTGTTAGAGAAATGTATTATTTAAAATAGCCTAGAGCTATGTTGCTGGAAACACAGTAGAACAGTAAGGGTGCTGAAAGAAGGTCCTTTCATTCAAAAAAAGAAAAAGGAAAAAAAAAAGCTGTGCTTAAAGAATCTATACTCCTTTTTCCACTTTTTAAAAACATGGTCTCTGTCAGTACTTCTCAAAACAGCAAGATATTTTGATTATCTATTGACAACAAATTCAAATGCAGAGTTAAGATATTTTCTTATATTCTGATAAAACCACAAGGTCAGGACGAAGAATGTCTTTCCCATGTTATTTAATAGCTTCAAACTTTTGTCCATAAGGCTTATTTTGCTAAAACCATGAAACTAAAAACCACTGGGAAAATCCAAATGTTTGTTCAAGTGGCTATGAGAACAGGGGAACCTGCAGATAGAGTCAACGTTCAAAATCAAATCATTAATTCCAACACTCCTGACAATGTTTTTCATCCTTAGAAAGGCCAAGAGCATTAATAACAGGGTAACAAAGATGGAGCTGCTGCTCTTACTAGGACTAAGTTAAAGCTAAGACGCTCGTTGATTTCTCAGTAAGGAAAGCTTCAGCATAACATTTAAAAGACTACATTGCCTAGGCTAGGATGATAAACTTAAGCGTTTGAGACACAAACAAAGCTTCAGACAGTCTGCTTAAAAATGGGGGCTCTTTAGCAAAGATTCTATTCCAAGGTTCGGCCAAGTATCTTGCATACCTTTGTCCAAAAGACTAACTACCAGGGTCCCCACCACTGTTCCTGAAAGTCTCAAGTACAGGTAAGTGACAGATCAGAAGAATAACAGGACTGAACTGGGTTTCTGAATCAGGAGCTTAAAAAGCTTGAAAACAAAACATAATTTGCCTTCTTCTATTCGGTAGGAAACCACTTTCCTACACCGAAAATAAAGCTTTATAAGGTATTCTCTGTACCTTATCTTTTTTTTTAGAATATCTTTGGAATCTTGAAACCGCTTTCTTTGCAGAACCAGAAAGAGATACATAAGGATGTCAAATAATGAGATGGTTTTACTACTGTAAGAACTATATTAAAGAATCTTGATGACCACAGCAGACAATAAAAGGAAACCTTAGTAAGAAGTTAACTGAGGTTTAAGGCTGAATACAATAAAGGTAAAAATGTTTCATATATTCTTAACCACTCAAGAAAACAAGATTGTACATTTTTAGCTAAAATTCATATTTAGATAACATATGCTGTGAACAAATCATTCGTATCCTAATTCACATAAACAGAAAAACATACAACTGCAATTTTATGTTATTCTGATTTTATTAAGAAAGCTCTTACTTCAACCGACTCTGCGGCACTGGGTTTCTTACTTCCTCTTAGTTTTCAACGGTGTAATTAGTACAAAATTATCTTCATTAATAGGAAAAGCCATCTATTTCAGTATGGAAAATAAAAGCCTAAATTTTGACCTTGGACAGCTATTAATTACAAAGGAAAATGATAAAATACCATATCTTATGTGTAATGTTTTATTTAAACTGTACAAATTTATTAATGAAATAGAATCTTAAACAATATTCAAGTCTGTATGAGTCTACAAACAAATCAAGTGTTATTTTCATTCTCAGTTATAAAGTATCACACAACAGGCAGCTCAACTGAGTTGTATATTCTCATTTTTGCTAGACAATCTGTTCACAGGTAAGACCATTTAAAACATAAATATATTCCAAGTCTTCTATATGCAAATAGAAATGACCAGTACATCTAAACTAAATACCATTATGAAGTATTTCAATTTTAAACCAAACTCAGTTTTGCATAACTGTGTGAAACATAACATCGCCCTTCATTTCAACCAAAATCTCAGACTCCTGGATTATTTATTTCTTCACATTATAGGCTGTTCATTGTCAAAATAATCCTTTGGTATGCACTTTAACAGACCAATTTGCTTTCTTCTCCTAGGGAAATGTCAGACCATACTAATATCTAAGAAATACGATTAAATTAGTTTAATTACTTCATGTCGACTTGATAAGTCACTGCTCTTTAATGTAAAAACTGCCACTTGCAATTAATGACTGTTGGTACTGCTCCAATTGATCAAATGTCTAATACACATAAAACATTCAAGCAAGTTCTGTGTATCTTACAGCAGTTCAGCGGAGAAGTCTTGTCCCAGGGGTACATAAATCTGAAGCACAAGAAATCTCTGGATCAGTCCAACTAGAAAGAAAGGGATGGAAATATATATTTATATGTCCCAACTACATATATGTGCACATAAACAAACGTAACCATAGGCCCTCAACAAGCTGAAGCTTTTAGCATTTCGGTTATATGCAGAACTGCAACAGAACTACCCATGAGTTACGACCTCACTATGAAAGCAAAAAAACCGATGAAAATCGAATCAAACTCCAATCACAAATTTCGCCTTTTAAAAATTCCATCTGTGGCCTTGATGAAATTTTTATGAAAATTTAAAAAAACAGTAATTTTTATTTACTATTTTTATTAGGTTACAAGAGAATGCACATTCAGAACTGCATTCAACAGAGACATATAAAATTGAACTACAGGTTTCCATCAGGGAAACCGTAAAACCATGTGGCAATTGTTTTTATTCACTGACAGTTTTAACTGTACTGAACAACTTAATAAAAAACAATAGGTAAAGAAAAACAATTCTAATTATGACAATGAAAACAGAAGGCTTCATGAGCCATATTTAATTCATACGGTTTTAAACGTGTCCACACTGACACAGATGAGGGAGTGTATTTTCACTTACAACGCCTGTTAATTTAACACGTTTAGTTAATTTAATGCTCACTAAATAAGAACTGATAACTTTTATTCCTGTTCACCAGATTCATTTGCTTTTTAAAAATACTTGGAGAAAAAACAATCTGTGTGGCACTTCTGATTGCTGAAGTCTATCTACAACTGCTTCAAAATCCACTGGTTTTATCTGACCCGCTCCAGACCCATTCACTTAATTCCTTTCCTCTTAGGTTTTGAACTTTGCTTGATCTCTCAATTACGATGCTCTTAACAGATGTTTTAGTATCACCACCTCCAAAAACATGCCTTTTAGAAACTTTTTTCCTGATGTGGGATTTGGGGGGCAGAAATAGAGATGTCTTGATTTATCTGTGACTGTCTCCTACAAATCTACTAGTGCAGGCCAACACGTGGATAAAAGATCTCAAGGGAGGGAACTGGTCTAAAAAGCTTGCCATTTTCTATTTATTCTGATTTAGCAGACTAAACAAATTGAAATATTTTTAAGTAGTAATATATTTTTGAATAGTCTATACACGGAGCTTCCTCTAGTTCATAATTGCTGTGGTAAACTTGTCCCACACCATTACTAAACAACTTCGGATCCTATGCTTTAGCCTAATTTTAGTTTCTAAGCAACATACTTGATAAAAAAATTGTTAATGTTTCTTAAATCTAAGCATACAGAGATAACTTTTACTTAAAAGCAATAAGCTTATAAATTGCTCCATAGAGCCATCAGTAGTGTAAACAAAGTAATAAAAATAGGGGATAACAAGACCTGACCCTAGAGAATTCTCCCTAGGAATCTTATTCTACCATATTTATGGGAAAAGGTGGTGAGACAACCCATCAGAGTACTGGACTACAAAACCAAAGTGAGATACCAAAACGAGGCCAACTAAAAACACCATCGTCAATCAACCTCTGCCTCACATCTTCCATCGATTGGCCCGATGGTATTTTTTCTGTTGCACAACGGCCTCTGTAAATACAGCTGAGTGAGCACCAGGATAAATAAAATCCCAGTCTTTAAAAAAACTCCCTAATTTGTGACAAATCTCACTGCATCAGCACTGTTCTCTGCAAACATAAAGAGCTGCACATATGAGGCATTTCTGTATGAACATTTTTAGATATGAAAGATCCCTGCCCTCAAAAAAGAAAGCTTTGTAATTCAACTTTCTCAAATACAGAAGACCTAGTTTCCAAAAGGCTTCATTTCTAAGATTAAAAGAAGTATGACAATACCATATGGTGATGACTGGACAAAGGAAAAAGTACCTGAATAACGTTTGACACAGACTGATCCTGTGTGTCAGAAATGCTAAACAAATGCTATAGTAATATTTTTTCCAGTAGCCTTTAAATTTAGACTGACTCTTCATGTCTACATTACATTTAAAATCACTTTCTCTAAGTAATGCTGAAAGTGGAACAGCTATTATCTGAAAAATGTCCATCAAGTACATAAAATTCAGTCTTTTTACTGAAATATGCAGATTTCTGTAGTTTTATGCAGAGACAAACTACCCCTATTTTTTAAGAGGTCAGGCCCTTTTCTCTTTTGAATATTTTAAAGCACATTTAACTGGTAAATGTGTTTTTTTACCATCAGATTTACTAGTGTTACGTTGTCCAAAGAGTTGAGACTAGACCACAGTACAGCCATCCTTTACAAGTGCCCTGGTAAATCTTGACTGACCTTGCTCCACAGTTCCTATCACAGCCCTGGCACGGGCAATACACTACAGTGCACCTCTCTCAAGTCAGCACAGAAAGCAAGAAGCAGTTATGCCTTCATTATGGGCTATTCCATTCTCCTTGGGCAAATTAGAAAATCTCTCTGGGCCCCTTTCTTTTTCATCTGTAAAATAGGGCTAATAATTTAGATCTTTATCTCATGGGGTTGTTTTAATTAAAGCAAGTCACTCAACAAAGATTTTTTGAGCACCTACTACATGCCAGGCTCAGGTGACAAGGCATCTTACAGTAAAGACAGACACAGTCTCGGCCCTCTTGGAACTCACATTCTAGTTCCGCGAAGGCGACAGTCAGGGTACTATGCAAGTATATAACCCTGGTCGTTGGGGTGATGGAGATGATGAATGAAGGTTTTCTTGAGGAAATAATCCTGGAGCTCAGCTGGGAAGAATAAGCAGGAATTGACTAGGCAAGGGGAATGGAGAAGGGAGAGAGGAACAAACATTCCAGGCAGAGGCAATACTCCCATTTTTTGATAAACGGACATGGCAGACTGGATGAGCTTCAAGGCCTAAAGGGCTGGAAGGACAGATAGAAGGCGGAAAGCAGCAGCAGGTGAGTCTGGCAAAGTAGCCAGGGACCCAATCATGCAGGGCCTTGAAAGCCAAGCAAAGGATATAGGTCTTATCCTAAAATCAATGGGATGCCACTTATATATTCATTCATTTTTCTACAAACATTTATTGAATGTCTACTATGAGCCAGGCACTGTTCTATGTGAACAAAATAGACTAAATTCTCCATGCTGGCAGAGTTTACTTTCTGATGATGGTGAGAAAAACAATAAATACACATATACACGTAATATACATAATAAATATACAGCATGTTAGAAGGTGATACGTAGTACAGGGAATTGTAGAATGTGGTAAAAGGGATCAAGAGTAGGAAGAGGATATAAAACGTGGGCTGTAGTTCTAAAGTACAGGTTTGGGTGGGCCTCACTGTGAATCTGACATTTTAGTAAAAGCTTGAAGAAAGGGTGAGAATGATCCAGGTAGCCACGTGGGAGAATGCTCCAGTCAGAGGGCACAACCAGCGCACACGTGCTAGGGTGACAGGGCATCAGGCCATGTCTGAAAATAGCAATGAGACCTGTGAGGCTGGAGCAGAGTGAACAAGGGAAAGAATAAAAGGAGATGAGGCCAAAGAGTTACCAGGGCACCAGACACCGCAAGGTCTTACAGATAATTGGCTTTTACTTTGAGTGAGATGCAGCACTTTCAACAGAGGAGTGACATGATCTGCCTTACAAATTAAAAGGATCACTCTGGCTGCCAAGTTGAAAGCAGACTCAGGGAGGCAAGGTCAGAAACAGGGAGGGTGAGCAGAAAACTATTTAAGTAATCTAAGCATTAGATAATGGTGCCTTGGGCCAGCATGGGAAGTGACTGGAAGTAGTCAGACTCTATTGGAAAGACAGAGTCAACAAGATCTTCCCGATGGATTGAATGAAGTTGGGGGAAAAAAATCATGGTGATCCAAAAGTTTCTGATCTGAGCAAAGGAGCCCTGGTGGCACAGTGGCTAAAGCACCTGGCCATCTGAAAGGTCGGTGGTTTGACCCCACCAGCTGCTCTGCAGGAGAAAGACGTGGCAGTCTACTTCTGTAAAGATTACAGCCTTGGAAACCCCACTGAACAGTTCTACTCTGTCCCATAGAGGTGCTATGAGTCGGAATCAACTTGATGGCAATGGGTTTTGGTTTAGTCTAAGCAACTGGAATGAAAAGTTGCTAACAACTGAGATGGGGCAGTCTACAGGAGAGGAGGGGGGGAAATTTTAGGAATAAAGACTAGGAGTTGGGTTTTGGATATATTGCATTTAAGTTGTCCAAGTAGAAATGTCAAGTAAGGAGTTGAATATACAAGATTGGAGTTTGGGAGAGAGGTCTGAGCCAGAAATGTAAATCTGGGAGTCAGACAGAGACGGCACTGAAAACCATGAGACGAGGGGTAACCAAAGGAGTGAAATGTAGATAGAGAGCTGAGGGCTGAGTCCACAGCACTGCAACATTAAGTTGGATTAGGGAGAAGAGAAAGAACCAACAAAGGACACTAAGGTGGAAGACCAGGGAGTGAGGAAGAAAACCAGGAGTGTGGAGCTTCTGGAAGTTGAGTGCAGAAAGTATATTAAGAGAAGAGTGTTAACTTTCTCAAATGCTGCTGCTGTATCAAGTAAGATGAGGGCTGAGAAATGGCTGTTGGATTTAGGAATTCAGAGCTCAGTGGTGACCTTGCCAGAACACTATCATGTGGGGAGGGGTAGGGGGGTCAAAGTCACTGAAGGATTTTAAACAGAGGGAGTCACGATGAGACTTATTTTTAAAAAGAATACTGCAGTGGGGACAGGGAGGCCCTGAGGGAACCTCATAAAATGACCCATCATCTTCCAGACCAGCTGAACTTGAGGTCAACACAAAGCTTCACGGATGCAGATCCCAGAAGACATACCACTCGATTCACATGCAGTAGGCAGAGAAAACAGTGGTTTCAAACATGAGTTCCAAAGAGGAAATCCTGGAGATCTTCCAAATGAGATGTTTATATGTGTTAGGGCTGCTTCTCTTACGGGCAACTCTACAACATAACATGTTCCAGGGTGAAGAGTGGCTGGATTTACTTATTTAGCTGGAGTCTCATTACCAAGGCAATTAGCAATTACAACCCAAATTCTACAAATATACTCAAGTTTCTCAACATGGCAAATTTAACACACAACTGTGTATCAGAAACTAAGTCTGAGGTACCAAGTAGAAAAGGTAAGATCCTTACCCTCAGGAAGTACACAATGTAACACTTTTCTTTATATGATAAGGTGCTGAGCGAAGGTTTTGTTTTTCACATTTTTAGAGATTCTGAAAATTTAAGGTAATTCAGAAATATTTAAAATGTAAAGTTAAACATATTTAATTTCGCTATGCAATTTTCTTCACAAGTACCAAATAGAGGTGGGGACCCACTGACATATCTAGTGTCAAGTCTGCATAAATAAAGTGGATGTTTACTCTTAAAACAGGAATACATAATGGTAATTAAACTTAATTTAGAAATGCTAATTAAAGTCAATTCTCTATTCAGGCTATGTCATTTAATTTAAAATTAACCATAACATTTTCACAGAGAAGGTCATTCTATAGAGGTAAAAATCACTATGTAAAATTCCAAATAATTAATCTTAAAGGCATTAGTGCAGGGCAGGCTTCATAAACTGTTTCATCTGTTCCAGTGCTCCATATGTTACAGAAAAGCCAGAATAATTTTTAACTACAGGGCATCGTACAAGAAACACATTAAAAGATTCTTCCATTTCTTCCAATGACAATGATCACCCTTCCATTGGAAAAAGCAATTATAACACATGAAACTTGGCTTATTTCTAAAAAAAGACTTAGGTATGTAGTAAAGTGGAGCTTGTCTTTAATAACTTGGCCTTTGGAAGAGGAGGACTCTTTCTCAGATGGGTCTAAGGAAGGTTATCAGAAGTGGTTTGATTTTGTCAGCAACGTGATCATGGCATAGACAAGGAGGGCAGCATCACAGGGAAGTACCAGTTGCTGACAAGCCCATTATGACTCATGGCAACCCCACACGTGTCAGAAGAGAACTGTGCTCCACAGGGTTTTCAATGGCTGATTTTTTTTTTTTTTGGAAGCAGGTCACCAGGCCTTTTTTACGAAGCATCTCCGGGTGGACTTGAACTTCCAGCCTTTCGATTAGCAGCCAAGAGTGTTAACCATGTGCACCACCCAGAGACTCCCGTACAGGCAGCCTTTATAAGTCCAACAATAAGAACAAAAGAACTCACATTGGTTTGGGGCTTACAACATAGCCACGTTCTTACAAACCAAATATATCTACCTCACAAAGTCAATATCCTTTAAAAAGATGGACTATGCCTCCCACACAAAGAATAAAATACAGTTTCAGAATGATTCCCTTCACTTATAAGTACAAATTTACGCAAAAAAAAAAAATTATTTAAAAAAATGATCTATGAGGAAACTATGCTTTAAAAATGGTAGTAAACTAACAAAAATTCTTTTAACAATGATTATTTCTTCTCTTTGAGGTTTTAATTCTAATTTAAGTTTAGAAAGGAACATTGGATAAACACTTTAAATCATCTTCCATCTATAACTTCCATGGCTTGGTTTATGTCTTAGAAATCTAAAATATGAATGCAGTAGCTTGAAATGATACACAAAGGCACTGAGCCTATGAAAGTTTAGAAAATTGAATTATATTAAAAAATTAGGCACGAACAACAGGTCAATTTGTAGTGCCTGGTACATAGCAGGTATTCAATAAATGAAGAAAAAAATAAATAAAAGATGAATGTAAATGAGAAATGATTACTTCTATTTCCTAAATCATCTGAAATCTGTATTTAAAACACAGGACAAGGCTGATGAAACTCTGATTAATCATTTTGATAAATTATATTTCTTAAATCACATCAGTTTACTCAAAACCTTATCTCATAGCAGAATCATCACTGGGCTTTGATCATAAATTTAGGTGATCTCTCAGGGTTCCTTCTGCCTTAAAATGCTGACTGTGAAGAGTACTTGAAGCACTTACTGATGAAGATCAAAGACCACAGCTTTCAGTATGGATTAAACCTCAACATAAAGAAAAGAAAAATCTCACAACTGGACCAATAAGCAACATCATGATAAATGGAGAAAAGATCGAGGTTGTCAAGGATTTCATTTTACTGGGATCCACAATCAACACCATGGAAGCAGCAGACAAGAAATCAAAAGACCCACTGCATTGGGCAAATCAGCTGCAAGAGATCTCTTTAAAGTGTTAAAAACCAAAGATGTCACCTTGAGGACTAAGGTGCACCTGACCCAAGACATGGTGTTTTCAACTGCCTCCTATGCACGCAAAAGCTGGACGATAAATAAGGAAGACCGAGGAGTTGACTCCTTTGAATTGTGGTGTTGGCAAAGAATATTGAATATACCACGGACTGCCAAAAGAATGAACAAATCTGTCTTGGAAGAAGTGCAGCTAGAATGCTCCTTAGAGGCAAGTATGGCGAGACTGTGTCTTACATACTTTGGACATGTTGTCAGGAGGCATCAGTCCCTGAGAAGGACATCCTGCTTGGCAGAGTACAGGGTTAGGAAAAGAGGAAGACCCTCAACGAGGTGGACTGACACAGTGGCTGCAACAATGAGCTCGAGCATAACAACGATTGTAAGGATGGCGCAGGACTGGGCAGTGTTTTGTTCTGTTGTGCACAGGGTCACTATGAGTCGGAACCAACTGGACGGCACTTAACAATAACAACAACGTTCAGAATAAGTAAGAATTGCAATTTGCTCTTTGGCTTTTTGCTAAATCACATATTTATCTCTATAACTAATAGATATTAATATTCCTAAAGTTATGAGTTAATCTGTCACTGAATAACGCCTTGCATGGTATTTTTCATAAATTTTTTCTCACAAGTTAATATCCTATAATTTAGGAATTCCTGAGTTTATTTCAAAGCTTAGCTATAAAACCTGATTTCTTGACGAAGCACCAACCTCGGTTTGTTTATCTGTAAAAGAGCACCTGAGAAAAGGAAGTAATAAATGTAAAATGCCTAAAGTCTTTGCCATACAGTGAAACCAGATGGCATGCAGTTGATTTCAACTCACGGCAACCCCATGTGCATCAGAGAAGAACTACGCTCCACAGAATTTTCCACGGCTGATTTTTCGGAAGTGGATCCCCAAGCCATCTCTGGGGGGACTGGAAGCTCCAGCCTTCCGGTTAGTAATCCAAAGCATTAACCAGTTGCAGCACTGGGGGACTCTGCCACATACTAAGTTCTCAATAAATACTATCACTATTATAATTAATAGCTATTAAATAATCTTCAAAATACTTCTAGATTTCTAATATACAGTGAGGCAGAATACATAAAAAAGCCTAGCATGTATAAAACAAAACTCCAGTTCTTAAAAAATGCCAGACGTACTAGACCAGTAGAGACTAGAGGAACCCGAAGACTGTTGCCCTGAGATACCCTTTAAACTTAGAACTGAACTACAGTACAGGTCTCCTTCCAGCCAAACAGCAGACTGGATCAAAAAACGAACACAATCCGCTAGTGAGTACTGAGCTCTTTAATTTAAAAAAATCATCTATATGAGACCAAACAGTCAACATTCACCCTAAAGCAAAGATAAGAAGGTAAGGGGGGTCAGGGAAGCTAGACTAATGGCAACAAAACAACCAGAATGGAAATAAAGAAAATATTAACACATTGTGAAAAAAGTAGCCAATGTCACTGAATAATATGTATAGAAATTGTTAAATGTGAACTTAATTTGCTGTGTAAACATTCACCAAAAGCATTATTTAAAAAAAAAAAAAAAAAAGCCTAGCATAGTGTTTGGCATAGTTCTAAAAAAAAAAAAGATCACATCACTTTACATCAACGTATGCTTGTAAAAGTTATACCTAAATATGCCTGTTTATGATCTGTAATAATGTAACTTTAAGCATCAAACGTTAAGTTTCAATGTTAAAACACTTACGGATCTGCTTATTCTCCTTTGGTAATTGGATTTTGTTTGTTTGGCTGCTGCCTTCCAGGACAAACACAAAACTTTTAACTTCTTTATCAAACTCCTATAGAACAAAAATGAAAACAGTGATAATTGAAGCATATTTTATTTATAAAGTCACAGCTGCAAACCCACAGGAAAAAGTCCCATGTTGATATTTCTTAAACTCAGGCTCCAGCCTTGATGGTATTCTTATCCTAAGCCTGGCTGGGAATTAGGATACACATGCACACTAAGCTGCTTGAGCAAATCCCCTCTGAGAAAGACACCCTTCCTCCAAACAGTAAGTTCTCCAGCTTCAGGGAGTTACTCATATAGAGCTTCCAAAGTTTAATGACCTTTTCTCTCTTTTTAATCTATGTATTCCTGTTTAATGGCATAGGGCTGTCCATCACCTCGTTAAGGTATAGGAAACCATCTAACCTATGCTGTATCCATTCTGGAAGCCCCTTGGTTTCAGGCCATGGCTCATAGACAATTAATCCTTGCCTTATTTTACCAGTGTTCTAACTCTGAAATTCTATTTATAAAATTTACTTAAAATCGACGTGAATGAAAACATTATAGTTGAAGTTGCCTAAAAAACTAAGGTAGGAGACACAGGAAAAAAAAAACTCTCCGAATGAAAATCCTCCTATATCTATATTTCCCTCAAAGTGCTACTGTAAGTGGTTATTTTTTATCTTAGAGCAAATTCCCAATCTTTGAACATAAAGATACTTTTTCACATTAAAATATTTCACAGATCACCCCACTCTTCAGGATTATAGTTGGACTTTTTGTTTATGTTAAGAAATGTACTTTAACTAATGGCTACTGTAAATTAAGTAATAGTTAAATAAACCAAACCAAACTCATTGCTGCTGAGTTGATTCTGACTCACAGAGACCCCAGAGGACAGCGCAGAACTGCCCCACAGTTTCCAGGGAGCGGCTGGTGGATTGGGACTGCTGACCTTTTGGTTAACAGCCAAGCTCTGAACCACTGTGCCACCAGGGCTCCATATTTAAATAAATTTATATTATATTCATTGCACTAGCACCTCAACGTGTTTAAGATGAATATACATGCCCCAAGTATATTAGTTATTCCATCTATGTACAAGTTGGGCATATACTTAAAATCTTCAGGAGTTTACCACAACCGTCAGCATGGCCCGTGACCCCTGCATCCTCTGAACCCTCTCCATTTCCTACCGTGCACGCTGCCTCACGCTCGCCATGCTGGCCCCAGAGGCCTTCTTGTCCTTTTCCTCAAATACTCTTCTACCAGCCCCACCCTGTATCTAGTCAGCTCTCAGAGCTCAAGCGTCACTTCCTCAGGGAAGCCCTTCCTGATCTCCCTGCTCTATACTCTCACAGCACTGTCTACCTCTCACTCAAGCTATGTAACCTTGGGTAAGTTGCTTACCCTCTCTGGGCCTCAGTTTTCTCATCTAAAAGATGGGTATGAAAGTACCTATTTCTCATGCTTACCATACATATTAAGTAATATATGTAAAGTACTAGAAGCTATGCTGTACAAAATAGTCAGCACTCAATTAATAAAAAAAAAAAAAAATTTTTTTTTTTTTTTTTTAAAACTATCCATACAGCAAACAAAGGTCCCCATGAAACTGTTCTTCTCTTGATTGCACCAGGGAGAAGAGAAACGGATGGGGATGGATACAGGTTTTCCAATCTGGTGGCTTCTAGGTGAGACAATGTCTACCTGATGGCTTCTGTTTTCCCTCTAAAAGTAGGGAGTGAGGTCTTATGGAGAGTGAGGGAGGGAGGGCACAGGCTGGGAAGGAGGACAGGGAGTTAATGGTTGAAAACCTGAAGAAAATGGAGAAATAACCATCTTGGAGACTAAGGGAACACAATAGGATTATTGGAGAGCTTTCGCGCCATTTCAGTTGACTGTACAGTATTACCAGTCTGAGAGACTGTACCTATTTCCTTCAAAGGTACTGAGCAGTCCAGACACAGGCACAGAGAAGACAGATAACTGGAGATTCAGAAAAGGCTGGGTATGCTGGGCAGGCATGATGAAAGGACACGGAACAAGCACATGCAAGGTCCAGATTGGGAAGTGACTGAAACAACAGACTATGGCTTCTGAGCTGGAGAGAAAAGAAAGTACGATAGTGAAAATAAAGAAAACTAAATGCAGAGGAAAGACAGAATGGCCAGTGGCCTAAAGGCCCCAGTAAGCGAGTCCTTTACATAGTGAGAGGAAGTGAGCAAGCAACCTTGAGAATCAAAGACTGGGGTCAGAGAGGGACATGTGAATATCTGAGTAATTTCAGAGGCCACGCAGTTTGGGGTGATAAGGTCCAGGGTGTGACAGTGGGAATGGGTGCTGAGGTAGAGTGAAAAAGGTCATCAGAGATGAAGAAATCAAGAAATTCAGAAGTCTGGGGCTTGTAGAGATCTCCCCCGTCGATACCAGTGTCCCTAAAACCTCAGCAGGACTTGGTACTGAGAAGGGCTACGAGCCCTGAGCCAAGGTCTCCGGCAACTGAGCGCTGATGTCGGGAGAGCCACAGCCAACAATGTCATGAGAGGCCTTTGGAGAAAAACAACAGGAACAACAGTTCTCAAAACGCATCAAGCCCTTTTTGCTATAATCTTCACTCGCTTTTCTTCCCAGGGTTTATGTGGCTCTCATATCTGGTTGCTCAGTGATTAAACATTCGGTTGCTAACCAAAAGACTGGCAGTTTGAATCTACCAGCCGCTCCTTGGAAACCCTATGGGGCAGTTCTACTCTGTCCTATAGGGTCACTATGAGTCGGAATCAACTCAATGGCAATGGGTTTGGGTTTTTTGTTTTGATTTCTAACACTTACTTTCCATATCACAGACGGACTGCCAAGGATCTTCCATTTTGCTCCAGGATTTTTTCCCTGAGCACTAAAGATTTCAACAAATGCACCTCCCTAGAAAACAGAAAGGAAATACTTAAGAGTGAAAGACAATGCTGAGGAGGAAATCTGATCTATAACCAGGGTTCCAGGCATTCTGTCAGCTAAGAACATCTGGAGGAAACATTAGCCCTATCATTACTCCTCCTTTATCCCTTGATTGTAT
Organism: Elephas maximus indicus; assembly: GCF_024166365.1. Lineage (NCBI taxonomy): Eukaryota > Metazoa > Chordata > Mammalia > Proboscidea > Elephantidae > Elephas > Elephas maximus. The sequence continues at coordinate 63,587,596 of NC_064838.1, forward strand.
CTGAGCTACAGCTGTTCTGATTTGGGTCTCCTTGGATCAATTGCTTAAGCAATTTTTTCCAAGTATGATAAACATTAAATGATTTATGCCATATGAACGTGACAAATCTCTCATGTTTGGGAGTCATTTACTTGACCGTACAGATCATGTTTACAGAAGAGTCTATTCAACTCAGACTAAAGGGTTTAAACTCAATTTGCCAGCCAGGTCAGTAAGTTCTGACAATTATCTCTAGCTACAAACCTTCTAGTCATACTGACGTAAGCTCCAATCCTGGCTTTGCCGTTTATTAACTACCTGACCTCGGAGTTACTTAATGCTGTGATTCTTCACCTGTAAAACAGGTTGTTGGCTTGCAGAGAACAGTAAATGTAAATTATCAAGCACAATGCTTGGCACCCTGCAAGGGCTCAGTAGTGCCAGGGGTGATTATTGAAAAAAAAAAAGACAAGTTAAATATGTTAGTAAAAAGGCTTGGTGCAACTAATGTCACAAAACAGTTTGTGTATAAAATTTTTGAATAGAAAACTAATTTGCACTGTAAGCTTTTGCCAAAAACAACAAAAATTTTAAAAAATTATTAATAAATTTAAAAAGTTATATTTACACTAAAAAAAGGCTTGGGAGGAATTTTGGAGGGGCAATTCTTAGTTTGAGCATTCCTACAAGATCTCTTTATATATTTAATACAATTTAATTTGGAGATCCATAAAATCTGTACAAGAAAAATAGAGAATCAGTTCTACAGACACTGCAAACCTGAGAACATGGAGGTATATGCTTACATAAAAAAATGCTAACTAAACACACTGCTGAATGTCCATAAGCTTTAATTATAAAAAGGGGGAATTAAATAAGCCCATTATTTCTGAGGAGTATAACGTTTATTGTGAGAAATTGAGAATCTGAAATGAAGACTAAATAGTTCTCTTTTATGCCCTGTTTGAATTATAAGTAGCACATGAGCAAACCAGTCTGGTCTTTGTACACAATTTCCAGCTTTTAAATTTCTCAGTAATATAAAGATAATTTTGCTTCTGAGTTTTAACAAGCAATCACTTGACATCATGGCACTTAATGTCTTCTTCCTTAGGTAGTATTATGTGCAAACAGCATGTGAGACAGAAATACTATAACTTACCAGGTCAGTCATACTTCACTATGAATTTTAAATCTGAGGCAATTTTTGTAAAAGAGAAAAATCCTTATACCTGATGAGATGGCAAACTCCCTCCTTAGCCCACCCTCTTGCTTCTTTTTGCTTCCCTTTGTTTTCCAAATTTCCCCCAGTCTGCATGTGACTTTTGTAACAATGTACCTTACCTGTATTGAGTGAAACAAACTCTAAAATTGTTGTAACCCAATTAATGACATAAAATGGGATAGAGAAAAGAGAACTGAAGAGCACTCTGAGGACATGCATCAATCAATAGGCAGGCAGTATAGGTGAAAATGTAGACGCAACCAAGAGGTGGATGCCAGCGGAGGGCTGCTGGGGTACAGGGGTGTTCATCCTAACTGCCAGGATGAGATGGCAAATTGTAAACACAGCAGTAAATAAAGAGTGTAACCTCAAGTAGAGGTGAGGAGCGGAGGGCAGGGGACAGGGTCAAGGAAGGCTAGGAAGGGAGATGTCCCAAGGTGAGGAAAGCAGGCCCTGCACTGAGACACCCCAAGATATTCAAGCTGACTGCCCCTGAAGCAGTGTTTCTCCAAGTGTGATCCTTGGACCACCTGCATCGGAAACACCTGGGGGAGAGGGGGAAGTTGTTAAAAAGGTAAATTAACTGACCTCATCTCCAGAAATTGATTTAGTAGATCTGGGGTGAATCTGCATTCTTACAAGTACCCAAGTTCTCAAACACACTAGGAGGTACCCAAGTGTTGGAGAACCACTGACCTCCGATTTTGGGAAAAAGCAAACAGCACATAGTAAGAGTGCTTATTTTCTTTAATGGTTTAACTCATTCATCCATCCATTCACTCAACTGCTGAGCTACCCAGCGTGCACCGCTACCGAGTACCAGAGGCACTTGTTAACCATCTTATTTCTGGGTCACAGCCTCAAGAATCTGATTCAGGTGATCTGGGCAGGGCTTCATGTCTGCATTTTAACCAGAACTGCGGGCAACTCATACATCTCGAGAGGCACTGAGCTAGGGATCGAACAAAAGCCAAGTCGCAGGGCTTAGCCTTGGTTACTTTTTATTCCTCACAGGACCACTCATCCATTCATTCCTTCTCACCCCAAAGAAGACCGTATTGTGGGGGTGAGGTGTCAGATTTTCATTTGTCCTCACCCCAGAGGAGAAAGTGACAGACAGGCTGGAGAGCCATTTTGGGTTGGTTACCTGGTACTCATTTTTGAACATTTCCGCAGTGGGCCCGGGGCTTAGGGGGCACAGAGGTCAGGGCTTCCAGCGAGGACCGTGAGCCCGACGGCCCGAGACGGGCTTCGTGGTCGGCCGCCACTCGGTCAGGCTCTTCTCAGCCCTCCAGCCCCTTGTCAGCTCCACCGGCGACCCCGGGCTCGCACCATCGCAGCCCCCGCCTCCGGGGACCCCCGCTCTAGGGAGGGCGCAGCTGCCTGGGCCGATCGGAGCCGGCCCTGGGGCCCGACTGTGTGCCTAACCTACGTGACCCAGCGCCGGGCGCGGAGCCCTGGACAACCGCCCGAGCCCCCCGCCCCCGGAAAGGCCAGCGCGCTCCCGCCGCCGCCCGGCCCCGCCCTCTTCCGGTCGGATTCGGGGGCGGGGCGACGCCAGTTCCAGCCGCCCCATTGGCTCTCGCGAGGCACCGGCGCGTTGCGCTGTGTGGGGTGTTCTCGCCGACACGCACGTGAAGCTACGCGGTGACGTAGGCGTTGCCCAGGCAACCGAAGGACTCTGGGGGAAAAGATGGACTTCCCAGCCTGTGACCTACGCTCTGCTGACTAGTCACCTGGGCCATCTAAAAAGGCTAAACTTAGCCGTTCAGCGCCACCCCAGGGGCTGGACTCTTCTAGAGAACCTGTCACGTCGGCTTGGGCTCTGCTTGTAACCACTGATAACTGGTAGATTGCTCAAGGGCAGCCATGTAATCACGGAACCCACACGCAGCTTCTGGTTTGAAGGGTCCCAAACTTGGGTTTGTTGAAGGTCTTCTAGCCCGTTTCACTGTTTGAGAAGGCCCAAGGAAGTGGAGGTACTTACTTAAGATAGTGCACACATTAAAAAGCCCAGGTTTTGGGCTCAAAATAAAAACTGCATACATTTATTGAACCGGGCACTCTGTCAAGGGGAGAATTTGTTCTTTGCCTCTTCCAGCTTATGGTGGCTGCGAGCATTCCTTGACTTGTGGCTGCATCACTCCAGTCTCTGCCTCTGTGGACACACTGCCTCCTCCTCTTTTGTGTCTTCGCCTCTGTGTGTCCCTTAAAAGGACACGTGATAGCACTTAGGTCTCACCTGGGTAGTCCAGGGTAGTAGTCTCATCTCAAGAGCCTTAATTTAATCGTACCTGCAAAGACCTTTTTTTTTTTTTTTTCAAATGAGGTAACATTCACAAGTTCCAAGGATTTGACATGGGTATCTTTGGAGAGGGGCATTTTTTGGCCTACCACAAAGGGTGACTTCTACAAAACAATTTTTGATAAATTCTATAAGAGAGGCACAAAGTACGCTGAGTGTACAGGAGGAATCTAGGAGAAATCTTAAGGCTTCTACAACCTATTTGGATGTCTGAAACGCTTTTCTTGGCCCCATAGCTGAAGTGAAACCCCAACGTTGCTCTGTTTTCTTTCTATCCTTTTCACTATCTGAAATTATATGATTTTTTAGGTATTTATATGTTTATCATCTGTCTTCAGCCATTAGAAGGTGAGTTCCATGAAGGCAAGGACTTTTCTGTGTACACTATTGTATCCTCAGTTCTTAGAATAGTGCCTGACACATAGTACGTATTTTATAAATACATATTTGTTAATTGAATGAAAGGCACATCAAAGTCAGCATGTTCAAAACAAAATTTATGATCTGCAAACCTGGGCCTTTTTCATCCTTCCTGGTCACAATGATTGGTACCACAGTGTCTCCTGCTCCCTCACTTCGTGTGCTGGGCAGCCTCTATATGGCCCCAATAACACCCCCCCCCCCCACCACCACCTTTTTTTGTACTCTCCTCTTGTGCGTGGACTGGATCTAGTGACTCACTTCTAATGGATACAGTGTGGCAGAAGTGCTAAGATGTCAGTTTGAGAAAAGGTTACAGAAAGACTGACTTCCTTCATGCTCTGCATCTCCTTCTCTCTCCCCCTTCTTCCCCTAGCTCTGAGGGAAACAGGCTGCTGTGGTGTGAGTAGCCCTATGGCGAGGCCGAGGCTGGGTGGTAAGAACTGATGTCTGACCCATAGTCAGTGAGGCCTGAGGACTGCCAACATCCACGTGGGTGGGTTTGGAAGGGAATTTTTTCTTAGACCCTTGAGGTGACTATACCCTGGCCGACACCTTGATTGCAGCCTTGTGACTGACCCAGAGTGAGAGGCACCCAGCTAAGCGATGCCTGGATTTCTGACCCACAGAAATTATGAGATAATCAATGTTTATTGTTTTAAGCTGCTGAGTTCTGGGGTAATTTTTTACAGAGCAATAGATAACTAATATACCCTCTATTTCAGTCCATTACCCAGACCTATTTATTTTATCTAAGTCCTAAAATGTACCCGCCTTCGCTCCATCTGTGGCGATGCAGCTGTAGTCTGTGCTCTGATTTACATGCGATTTCCTCAGCCTTGAACTACTGTAAGCTGCTAATTGACACCCACTTTGGCCCACCTTCCTGTCATTCTTCGCATTGCAATCGAGGCAATTTTTATAAAATGCAAATCCAATCGTATCAGTCCCCTACCTCTAACCCTTTGTGACTTCAACAGAACACCTTAACGTGGCCTGCAGGACTCTATAAGACCCAGCTGGTACCCTCCTCTTCAGTTTATTCTGCATTGTATGCTCCCCTTCATTTTAGGCACATTAGTTTTCTCTTAGCTTTTCATGTCTACCCTGTTTCTTCCTCCATAGGACTTTTGTACTCACATGCTGTTCTCGTGGATGGATTGCAATAGCTCCCCTTTTTCCTTAAGGCCTACTTATCCTATAAATATAAGGATCCCTGCTGGCACAGTGGTTAAAATGCTCGGCTGCTAACCGAAAGGTCAGTGGTTCAAACCCACCAGCCACTCCTTGAGAGAAAGATGTGGCAGTCTGCTTCCGTAAAGATTTACAGCCTTGGAAACCCTGTGGGGCAGTTCTAGTCTGTCTTATAGGGTTGCTATGAGTTGGAATCAACTTGATGGCAGTGAGTATACTATAAATATAGAGCTCAGATCACGGGAAGCATTCTGTAGTCTTAACTGGGTCAGATCCCCCTATTTATAGGTTCTCACAGCATCTTAGCACTTAGAATTACTGAAATCATTATTAAACACGTTTGTGATTCTATTGGATTATAAAATTCAAGAGACAGAGACTGTCTGTTTTATTCACTACTGAATCCTTACTTTCTGGTATACTAGTTCAACCTTGTACATGGTATAGCCAATAGTCATCAACTGAATGAGTGAATTAGGGTGGGAGCACATGTAGGATGAATATTGTTGAAGGACAACCATAATGGTGAATTAATTTGTTGATGAAAAAGCTAGCTACAGACTGGAAATGGTTAATTACAGTGTATCAGTAAGTCTCTTTACTCAGGTGATTTTTTTTTTTTTAATGATCTGTTTATTCAGTTTAAGGCTAGACGATACCAGTATCATTTACATCAATCTCCTCATTTCCTAGAGAGAAAGTAGTTGTTCAAGGTCACCCATCATCTCCTAACCCTAAGTTTAGGAGACTTATAGTTGAATATTCATTAAAAAACAAAAACCGAGCCCATTGCTGTTGAGTTGATTCTGACTGATAGCGACCCTATAAAACAGAGTAGAACTGCCCTCATAGAGTTTCCAGGGAGTGACTGGTGCATTTGAACTGCCAACCTTTTGATTAGCAGCCAATCTCTTAACCAGTGCACCACCAGGGCTCCTGGATTTTCATTAGCAAATGTAATATCGGGCCTGTGTAGGCAGTGGACAATTCTAAAGGCTGCCCAAGTCCGATCAAAGTTGTTTTGCCTATGGAGGGTGCTACCCTTAACACCGATGATGGTGGCTATAAAGCAAAATAAGAATGCACAGTACTTTAACAGTATAAACTCAATCAGGGATAGGAGGTGGCGTTTTATAATATCAAATGCTTTTGTTTGATTTGGATGACCAAAAAAAAAAAAAACCAAAACCTTAAATTTGACTGTGAGTTTAAGAATGTCTACCGAATTCTCCGGAAAAAAAAGCCAGTCTTCCCAAATAACTTAGACCATGTTATTTATATACATTATAAAAGACAGTGGAACAGCTTCTTTAATTGCTATAATTTTTTAAGAAGTGGTACATTTAGTAATTGTGTTAAATTGCTTAACTTAATTTGGCAACATTAAGAATTAGCCATTTTACAAGCTTTAAAGTGCCTGTCTTTGTTCTACAAAGAAAGTAATTTGGTAGTATATTAATATTATTAAAGGATATTGGATGGTATTTAAAATGAAATAGAATAGAAACAACTTTTAAAAGGTAGTAAAATCTTTATTTGCCAGTACAGTCTTTTAAATTAGATGAGTGTGATTATTAATTTCACAAGAAATTAGTATTCTTTTGAACTAAGAATGTACAGAACTTACCACAATAGAGTTGTTATATTTTGGTTTCCTATCTTTTTTTTTTTTTATCACAATTAAATTATTTGGCTTAATGGAAGAAAAAACAAACATTGGTTTTGATGATAAAAATTTTTTTACTGTAAAATAGTCTCGTTGTTGTTGTAAGGAGCCGTCAAGTCGGTTCCGACTTGTAGTGACCCTGTGTCCAACAGAACAAAACACCGCCCAGTCCTGTGCAGTTCTCACAGTTGTTGCTAAGCTTGAGCCCATTGTGGCAGCCGCAGTGTAAATCCATCTTATGGAGGGCCTTCCTCTTTTTCGCTGACCCTCTACTTTACCAAACATGATGTCCTTTTCTAGGGACTGATCCCTCCTGACATGTCCAGAGTATGTGAGAAGCAGTCTCGCCATTCTTGCTTCCAAGGAGCATTCTGGTTATACTTCTTCCAAGACAGATTTGTTCACCAAAGTATGACCTTCCGTGTATCCCACCTGAGTTTAGAGACCATCTCAAGAATAGATTTGACATGTTGAACACTAATGACCAAAGACCAGATGAGTTGTAGAATGACAGCAAGGACATTATACATGAAGAAAACAAGAGGTCATTAAAAAGACAGGAGAGAAAGAAAAAACCTAAATGAATGTCAGAAGAGACTCTGAAACTTGCCCTTGAATGTCAAGTAGCTAGGAAAAAAAATGATGAAGTAAAAGAGCGGAACAGAAGATTTCAAAGGGTGGCTTGAGAAGACAAAGTAAAGTATTATGATGACATATGCAAAGACCTGGATACAGAAAACCAAAAGGGAGCACGCTCAGCATTTCTCAAGCTGGAAGAGCTGAAGAAAATAAAATAATCTAGAAATGTTTAAAACTTAAAGGATTTTTTTCACATTATGGAATAGCTTTATGAATGACAATAATGCTGAATTAACAGAATAATTTAAAAACTGCCTGTTGAGACTGGCAACCAGTGTCGCAAAACAATGTGTGTTAATTGTTTAATGAGAAACTTGTTTGCTCTGTAAACCTTCATCTAAAGACAATGAAAAAAAAAAAAAAAGACCAGACTTACTCTGACAGAGACTGGAGAAACCCCAAGAGTATGGCCCCTGGTTACCCTTTTAGCTCAGTAATGAAGTCACTCCTGAGGTTCATCCTTCAGCCAAACATTAGATAGGCCCATAAAACAAAAGGAGACTAAATGGGCACACCAGCCCAGGGGCAAGGATGAGAACGCGGGAGGGGACAGGAAAGCTGGTAATGGGGAACCTAAGGTCGAGAAGGGGAGAAAAAAAAAAACTGTGCCTATCTTATAGTTTTAAGCAAGGTATTATGGAGAAAAATTAATATACCTAAGTAATCTATGTGACTATTGATTTGAGTGGTCATCTTTTTTCAAGAAAGTGTGGTATGGGGAAGGTTTTTGAGAGTCTTGCTGTTTGTAAGTTGTTTTCCCATTAATGGTTTATGTTTTTCCTGGTATTTAAGATTTTACAGTGACTGTTTCCTACCCTTAAATGACCGAATACAGATATTATATATAAACTTTGAATTTCCAAATATTGAAGGTTTTCCTAAAGAAAATACTTTTCCAGTCTTAGATATTTAGTTATGAATACTCCCTAACTAAAGTGGTTTTATTCAGCAAGCACTTAGATATAGAAAAATGAACATATTTGCAAAATGCGTCTTTGAAAAGATTAAACAGAGTTGATATTTAATGCTAATTTGTTTTTAAATGACATAAATGCTGTATTTTTGTTAGAAAATGTTGTGTTAGATCTAAGTAGCAAGTTTTTGTTTTATAACTATCCCTAACATAAAGCCAAGGAGCCCTGGTGGCACAGTGGTTAAAGCGCTCAGCCACTAACTGAACAGTTGGCAGTTCGAACCTACCACCCGCTCCACAGGAGAAAGATGTAGCAGTCTGCTCCCTTAAAGACTTACAGCCTTGGAACCTTATGGCAGAGTTGTACACTGTCCTTTAGGGTCACTAGGAGTCAGAATTGACTCAGTGGCAATGGGTTTGGGTTGGGAACATAAAACCAGTTAATTTTGATTCATGATAAACCAAAATCAAACCAAACCCGTTGCCATCAAGTTGATTCTGACTCATAGCGACCCTATTGGACAGAGTAGAACTGCCCCCATAGAGTTTCCAAGGAGCGCCTAGTGGATTTGAACGGCGGTGGTGGTGGATTTGACCTTTCCATCAGCAGCCGTAGCACTTAACTACTACACTACCAGGGTTTCCTGATTCATGATAAAAAAATTTTTTTTTTTTATTCATGATAAGTGGGCTGTAAATTTTAGATGATTTTTTTTCTGCTTCTCACAGATAAATCAGTTCTGACCTAATGAATCTTTAAAAATTTTATCACATTTTAAACTATCCTGCAAAATAAGATCTTGCCTTAATATTGCCTAAAGAATGTATGTTAACTTACTAATATGTCTATTTCAATAGTGCATCTATTAAATTTTTTTAAGAAAATTTTAGAATTTATAAAGGAATTCACATTGATTATTAATTGAATCAAATTGAGTGGTTTTATAAATTTTTTTTTCCTCTCAATGTCTTCCTCATCTCCACCCCAGTCCTCTTGATTTTAATGAGCTTCTTTGTAAAAATTTTTATTTATTTATTAAAATTTTATTTCTTTTTTGCTTCAAAATTTCAAAAAAACAAAAGGTTATTTAGTACATTGTTTCTTTCCACCCCATCACCTTCTGTTCCCTTTCTCCTGGTGTCCTAGCTCCCTGCCTACAGAATTCAACATCTTACATATCCTTGCCTTGTGTACATGTAAAAACTAAAACAGTGCCTTACTTTATTCTTTCCCCACCCCTAAATTTCATTTTGACAAAAATGTTAAGCCTACAGAAAAGTTGAAGAGTAATAGGTACACACCTGTATATCCTTCACCTAGGTTAATTAATTGTTACCAGTTTGACACATTTGCTTTCTGTGTGTGTGTGTGTGTATTTTGGATGAACTATTTAAAAGTTAAGAGATAGGCATCATGACTCTTTACCGCTAAATACTTCAGCATGTATTTCTAAGGATAAGGATATTCACCTACATACCATTATCTACTACAACACTATACATATACTGTATCTCAATACCAGTGTCACACTCAAGACATTTAATATTGAACAGTAATATATTCTGATACACAGTCTGTATTCAGATTTCTTCTGTTTTCCTAATAATTGTTTTTCATACAGGGACATTCAAGGATCATTCTTTGGATTTAGTTGTAATGTTGTTTTAGTTTCCTTTAGTATAGAATTGTCGGTGTCTTTCAAGACATTGTAGAATGTTCCTCAATTTGTATTTGTCTGATTGTTTCCTCATGACTAAATTCAAGTTAAATATTTTAGGCAAAAAATTAGCTATTTTAAAATTTTGCTATTGTTGTTGTTGTTAGTTGCCATCGAGTCAGTTCCAACTCATAGCGACCTTATGTACAGGAGAACGAAATACTGCCCAGTCATGCACCATCCTCACGATCGTTATGCTTGAGCGCCTTATGGCAGCCACCGTGTCAGTCTTTCTCCTTGAGGGTCTTTCTCTTTTTCACTGACCCTCTGCTTTACCAAGCATGATGTCCTTCTCCAGGGACTAGTCTTGCCTGATAACGTGTCCAAAGTATGTGAGACAAAGTCTCACCATTATCCCTTCTAAGAAGCATTCTGGCTGTACTTCTTCTAAGACAGACTTGTTTGTTATTCTGGCAGTCCATGGTGTAGTCAATATTCTTCACCAACACCAGAATTCAAAGGCATCAATTCTTCTTAAATCTTCCTTATTTATTGTCCAGCTTTCACATGCATATGAGGCGATTGAAAACACCATGGCTTGGGTCAGGTGCACCTTAGTCCTCAAAATGACATCTTTGCTTTTTAACACTTTAAAGCGGTCTTTTGAAGAAGCTCTGCCCAATGCAATACAGGGTTTGATTTCTTGACTGCTGCTTCCATGGGGGTTGTTTGTGGATCTGAGGAAAATGAAATCCTTGACAACTTCAATATTTTCTTCATTTATCATGATGTACCTTACTGGTCCAGTTGTGAGGGTTTTTGTTTTCTTTATGTTGAGGTGTAATCCATACTGAAGGCTATAGGCTTTGATCTTTATCAGTAAGTGCTTCTAATCCTCTTCACTTTCAGCAAGCAGTATCTATGCTTATATTGTGTATTTGTTCTTGAATATTGTCCATTTTTTGCACTAGAGTCTTTAGAATATTAATATTGTGATGGTTGTTCTGTGTGTCGCGGCTTGGCTAGCGTATGGGTTCCCAGTTTTTTGGCCAGTGTGGTTGCTGTTATGGAGTAGTTACATGTAATTAAATCAGTTGTCGTTAGGTAGAGCACATTAACTTCCAAAATATAACCTAATATAATCTAATCATCTTCCGTAATGATCAATCCTTTCAGAGCCTTGGAAGCAACAGGGAAATTTTCCTGAGTGTGTCCTTTCTCCAGATGACAAGTACCACATCACTTACGCACGTGACGCACACCTTCTTTGTTTGCTGGCCGCTTCCTCCCCGAGCCCTCGTCACAGGCCACGCCAGTCCTCTTCCTTGTGTTGCTGTGAAAAAAATCAGCATAGTGCGTTTATGAAAATACCTGGCGGGGGGGGGGGGGGGGCGTGGCCAGTGAACAAGCACAGAAGGCAAGCACTGTTGTAAAAATACGGTAGCTGTTTTGGCAGAACTGTCTCTCACTCTGCCCACTTCCTGACCTCTGGTAGCTGGGATACAAGGTTGTAGAAGTCTCCATCCTGTTGCCTGATGTTTCAGTTTTGGACTTACAAGTCCCCCACAGTCACATGAGCCAGCACGAGTCTCCAGCCTGTCGCCTTGAACTTGCCAGGCCCCACAATCGTGTGAGCCAATTTTTTAAAGTAATTCTTTCTCTGTCTGTACAGTCACACATATATACATACACGTGCACACATACATACAAGACATATGTATGTATATGGATATATGAGAGACATAGTGTACACTGGTTCTGGTTCTGTAGAGAACCTGGACTAAGCCATTGCCGTTGAGCCAGCTCCACCTCACAGCGACCCAATAGGACAGAGTAGAACTTCCCTGTAGGGTTTCAAAGGCCGTAAATGATTTTGGAAGCAGACTGCCACATCTTTCTCCTGTGGCGCAGCTGGTGGGTTCAAACTGCTGACCTTTCAGTTAGCAGATGAACAGTTTAATCCCTGTGCCACCAGGAATCTTTAGAACCTTAACTAGACAACCATAATTATTCTGAATCCCTGCTAATATAACCCCCAAATCTGTGCCATGTCTCAATCTACTTTTTTTTTTTTAATACTTCTGTAGTTTTTTTTTTTTAATTTAGTTGTGCTTTAGGTGAAAGTTTACAGCACAAAATAGTTTTTCTCATTCAAAAATTTATACACAACTTGTTTTGTGACATTGTTTGCAATCCCTGCAATGATCAGAACTCTCCCCCTTTTCATACTGGTTTCCCTGTGTCCATTTGTCCGGTTTTCCTGTCCCTTCCTGCCTTCTCATTTTTGATTTTGGGTACGTCCTGCCCATGTGGTCTTGTATACTTGATTGACCTAAGTAGCACGTTCCTCACATGTGTTATTGTTTGTTTTATAGGCCTGTCTAATCTTTGATTGAAAGGTTAAGTCTACTTCTGATGCTTGCTTTGTGTTTTCACACTGTTTTTACATTTTAGCATGCATTGTAATATTTTATTGAAAGCAGACATGATATATCAGGTAAAAGAAACCAATATAGATAGTCCTTCAGTGTGAGGTGTTATGTTCATCTGGCTAGGAGTTAGGCTGTGGTTACTTTTTGCTGTAGCTGTAGGTGTCAGAGGCTAAAGTCTTTGTTGTTTCCTTGTTTTTGTCTCTGGGATTCTCTAGAGACTCGTTCTTCAATAGAGTCTGAGGCGTGCAGTCCTTTTAGCTGTAATCCCTTTCTGTTCTACAGGAGCCCTATTGATGTGGCAGTAAAGAATTGGGGGGAGGGGAGTGTTCTAGAGCACTGTAACTAGGTCTCAGTGTTTATAAGCCTTAGTGTTTGTGAGCCTTAGTGGCTGTGACCTTTAGAAGTGCTTTTCAACTTCCTCTCCACCCCACTTGGGTGAAGCAGGAAGGCTAAGAGAGGGCTGGAGTTGGATACTTTCCTTCCCCCATGTGGAAAGCTAGAGGGGACTGAAATTGGGTATTTCCCTTCCCCAGGGCTGGTTCACCATCACGCATTCCCGTCCACTCGATTCCAACTCATAGTGAGCCAGTAGAACTGCCCCATATGGTTTCCAAGGAGCAGCTGGTAGATTCAAACTGCCGCCATTTGGTTAGCAGCCGAGCTCTTAACCACTGCACCACCAGGGCTCCAGGACTGCTTAGCCTTTGGAAAAACCCAAGTTGGTTACGCCCTAGTGAAACTGTATACCTTGGGAGTAGGCCTTGTTAGGGAGAACAAAGAGCTCTGGTGTATTTTACGATGTTACCTTTCCTCTCCTCCTGCCAGACTCATGAGGAGGTTTTTCTCCGATCTTCACGGTGAGAACCTGGTGTGATTCCTGGAAGTAAAACATTAGTGTGGGACCCTACCCCTAATAGTGCACAGCCCTGGAGTTAACGCTCACACTGTTGCATGGTGAGACTCTAGCAGATGGTGTATAACAGCTTAAAATATTTTTAACTCTACTGGCTCCAGCTGCTGGCTGCTCCATAAGCTATTGATTATCAGCCTGTCTCTCCAGTTTTCAGGGTAGTTGTTTGCCCAGTAACTTCAATTTTCTGATGGATCTGAGAAGAGTTGTTGATTTTAGGGTTGTTCAACATTTTTCTTGTTGTGAGATTAACAGCGATGACTCAAAAGCTCCTTATACATCAGATTGGAAACCAGAGTCCCTGCTTTTTTTTCCCCCCTCAGTTTTTTAGTCCTCATAATCTGACCTTTTTTCAGTCTTAAAAACTATTATTGCTCACCTCTACCTTGAACTCTCTCTTGACCTACTGTGTCTCCTTTTCTGGTTCTTCCTTTTCTCACCCTCTAAATAGAAGCACTTCTCAAATAAGAGTTCTTTATTAATTTAAAAGTAAATATTTGAGAACTACTAGGCACCTTTTTTTTTTTTTAGGCACCTTAGGAAACACTGGTGGTGTAGTGGTTAAGTGCTACGGCTGTTCAAATCCATCAGCTGCTCCTTGGAAACTCTACGGGGCAGTTCTACTCTGTCCTATAGGGTCGCTATGAGTCGGAATCGACTCGATGGCAGTGGTCTTTTTTTTGGGAGGCACCTTGGTGGTGCAGTGGTTAAGAGCTCAGCTAACCAAAAGGTCGGCAGTTCAGATCCACCAGCCGTTCCTTGGAAACCTATCGGGCAGTTTTGCTCTGTCCTAAAGGATTGCTGTGAGTCAGAATCGACTTGACAGCAACAGGTTTTTTTTTTTTTTTCAGTAGGCACCTGGTAGAGCCCTGGTGGCACAGTGCTTAAGAGCTACCGCTGCTAACCAAAAGGCTGGCAGTTTGAATCCATCAGCTGCTCCTTGGAAACCCTATGGGGCAGTTCTGTTCTCTCCTATAGGGTTGCCATGAGTTGGAATCAACTCAATAGCAGTGAGTTTGGTTTTTTTTGGTCAGCACCAAGCACTGTGTTGTTTTATAGGATGTAACAGTCAACAATACAGTTTATCCTCTGCTCTATGTTTTATCCCTTTGCAGTTGTTATTAACTACTGTAACTTCAATAGTCTTTTCCATTATTGAAATCTCAGTATATAACAGAGGTACATGGTAGCCACTAATTTCCACTCAATGAATAATAATTAAAAGAGCTAAAATTTATTGAGAACTTAATGTGTTTCAGGCCCTATTCTAAGTGCCTTATGTATATTCTTTCTCTTAATCCTTACCACCATCGTAAGAGGTAGCTATTAATCCCGATTTTACAAATAAGGAGAGTAGGGCAGAGAGAGCATATGCAGCTTGCTCCAAGTTATACTGTAAAAGATAAGCTCACGATAAACTGCCTCCTGCTCTTCTGAAAGTGCCATGTTGTTGCTGTTAGGTGTTACGGAGTCAATTCAGAACTCATAGCAACCCCAGGTACAACAGAATAAAACACTGCCCGGTCCTGTGCCACCCTCACAATTGCTGTTATGCTTGAACCCATTGTTGGAGCCACTGTGTCAATCCATCTCATTGAGGGTCTTCCTCTTTTTATCTGACCCTCTACTTTACCAAGCATGATGTCCTTCTCTAGGGACTGGTCCCTCCCAATAATATGGCCAAAGTATGTAAGACGTAGTCTCACCATCCATGCTTCTAAGGAGCATTCTGGTTGTACTTCTTCCAAGACAGATTTGTTCATTTTTTTGGCAGTCCATGCTATATTCGATATTCTTCACCGGCACCACAATTCGAAGGTGTCAGTTCTTCTTCGGTCTTCCTTATTTATCCTCTAGCTTTTGCATGAATATGAGGCCATAAGAGAAGTGTAAATTAAACTTTCATGGAGGAAGTGACATTCCTTGTAGGATGGATGGAATTTGTAAATGTGGATGTGAGCATGGGGATTAGAGCAAAAGTGGTACACCATTTGCACATAACATGCTGAGTATCAAATCATATTTACTCAACCCAAAATCCCGTCTCCTTTTGTCTAGTGCCATTATCTACCAGTCATAGTTTGTATTACATATCTAAAGTTAAAAAGCAGGATTATTTAAAATTATTTTATAATTCAGATCCCAAGCTGTTCAAGTGAGTGATGCTTTGGTACATTTGCTGTGGCGCATGGTTGGAAATATGCAGACGTTGGTAATGTCCTTTACTGGTGTCTTTGGTCTCTTCCCAGTTCTACCCTCTTTCTGTTGGCCTGACAGTTTTCATAGTAAAGGCAGGAGGCTACATAATCTTCCAAATGAATAATCATGGATAATGCACTCAGCTAAATTAAAATTAATTGTAGCTGTATTTTTTTTTATTTAGATAATAAAATGATTCTATTAAAAATAGGGCTTAGACTTCTATAGAACAAAAATTTAATCTCTGTAATATTGCTTAGGGAATCTGCTACTCTCCTGATATGGGATTAGAATGAAGTTACTTAATACTTACTGAGTTGTTTTAGCTTTTTTTTTTTTTCCTCCCTCTCACTTTTCTGCCCCATTTGTTTATCTACTTTGTTGGCTTGTTTGGCCTTTTTCAAATCCTTGTGTTTTTCACAATAATATTCTTTCTAGTTCATTTAGGCTAACATGTAAAAACTAAATAGATAAAAAAAAGTAAAAGGACTATGGCAGCTTTGTTTTTTCATTTATTTACTTGTTAAGGAAATGGTTCTTTAGCTTGTAAAAAAGTTAGCTTGTTTATAAATAGTAGTACCAGTAATAGAATTATGATTTTCTTTAAAATCTTAACTATATAGTCTTAGGTAAACTTTTCAATACAGAGGAATATTTAGATATTATAATAAATAATGTTAAGCCAATAAAATATGAAACTTATACATTTTAATTTTCATTTCAGTTTGGATTAAATATACCAATATGCTGTTGCCATTCTTACAAACCACTTTTCATTGCCATAGTCAGCCAAAATGTAGACTGTTATAGGTAGCCAGTCTCCCTTTGATTTTGCTTCAGATAGTTGTACCCAGCTGTAACATGCTGAGAACTGAATGGATTGAATTTATAAGATTCTTCGGTATATAAAAAGATATTCAATGTATGGTATTAAAAAAACATTTCTATAAAAGAAACCCCACTGATCCATTTTGGCTTTTTATCTGTAACAAATTAGTTTAATTTGGGAATACTTATGCAAATATGAATAAGTGTAGTATACAAAGCTTGTGTATTATAATGTAAATTTAAAATGTTTAAGTGTATTGGGAACTGCAAGTTCTCTAGTTGAAGATTGAATTATAGCATCATTTATTCAGATAAAAAAAATTTTTTTTTTTTAGAACCTTACATATATTTAAGTAGGAAGGATAATACTAATTTATGTCAATTTAGATTGGCAGATAAAAATTATGCTAGGCCTTATCTTTAAAATAGCCTTTTTCTAATTTTTTAGACTTTGGAATTAAGTTTAAGGAAACAAAGTGTTCCTTTATGTATTATAGCCTCCTTAGATGCATTTAATGAATCAAAAAGTCAGAAATACTTATAAAAGAGTCATTGTTTTAGTCAGCTGAGGCTGTTTATGCTGAGGTAATGAAACAATCCCAAAACATCAGAAGCTTGCAATAACTAAAGTTTATTTCCTGTTCTTGTAATATGTTTATACCGTTTGATGTTGTCTTCATTCTGGGGCCCATGCTGATGGAGTAGCTCCCACTGGGATACTGCCAGTGTCATGGTGAAGGAAAATGAAGACCATGGTAGAACCATGCAGAGTCCTTAATATGTCTTCTTGGAAGTGGCACAGGTGGCTTCTTGTATTTCACTCTCTAAAGGAGGTCACATGGCACAGCTGATGTCAGCAGGGGCAGGAATGTATAATCTTCCCACAGGGAGAGGCAGCAAATGTTTTGAACAATAATGCAATATAATCTACCATGGTCTACCCTCTTTGTCATAAGCACTTGCTTCTTTTCGTTCTACATGTGGAATATATTCATTCTTTATCCAAAGAAGACAACTCAATAGTCCTATCCAATCACAGCATCAAGCTCAAAGTTCAAGATGTCATTGTAGTCTTCACTGTAAAGATCCAGAGATTTATGAACCAATAAAAGATATGTTCTCTACTCTCCATAGAGCAAATATATAAAGATGGAATAAACCAAAACCTAGCGTGTTGTCGGCGAGTAGAACTGCCCCATGGGGTTTCCAAGGCTGATATCATTATTAGAGTAGACTGCCACATCATTCTTCTGTGGAGCAGCTAGTGGGTTCAAACTACCAATCTTTCAGGGATGGGTAATTGCAACAAACCCTTCCCTTCCTGAAAGGGGAAGAATGGGAAACATAGTAGCCACTAAAACCAAAAAAAAAAAAAAAAAACCCACTGCCATAGAGTCAATTCTGACTCATAGCGATCCTATAGGACAGGGAAGAACTGCCCCATAGAATTTCCAAGGAGCGCCTGGTGGATGTGAACTGCTGACTCTTTGGTTAGCAGCTGTAGCACTTAACCACTACGCCACCAAGGTTTCCTTCTGACTCATAGCAACCCTATAAAACAGAGTAGAACTGCCCCATAGCACTTCCTAGACTGTGATCTTTACAGGAGCAGATTGCCAGATCTTTTCTCCTCCGGAGCTGCTGGTAGGTTCTAACCACTGACCGTTAGCAGTTGAGTGTTTAACCACTGTGCCACCAGGGCGTCTTCTCATAAACGTACTAGACTAAAATATGTGATTCTGGTCAACTGCATGTGCCAATAATTATACCCACAGTTCTTTCCCTCTGTCTTTTCTTCTGTATCTCTAGACATAGCTCTGTCTCTAGACATAATTGCCAATATGTGGGTGGTAAGTTGGCTGCTCTGAAGAATCACAAAGTTATCTTTTCCTAACCCCATTTTTTTTTCAACCAAAAAGTTTTACTGAAAATTGCCTTAATTATTCAGAGACTTTGCTGAGTGCAATGTCCTCATTAAGTGTTATGCTCAAAGCACTTTTAGTTTTAGACCTTACTCGTTAGATTTGAGAATTAGTTGTATTTTTCAGTTCTGCAGCTCTCAGAAATTCTGATTATTCTCTTTCATTCCTGCTCCCAAACTGAACAGTTCTTTTCAGAGTTTTTTTGTTTGTTTGACAAATGCAAGTAATAGTGCTAAGACATACTAATTAACATTTGTTATCCTAACATTTTCACCTAGTCACAAACTTATTTTGTGTATATCTGCCTTTTAAATTGCAGTTAGCAATTTTCCCCAAAGTTTTGTTGCTGCACAAGATATACCACCTTCTTCCCACCCTCCAGTAACAGTTTTTGTTTTTTCTACCTGCTTCCCAGATGCAAAGCCAACATCCTGTGGGGTTTTGTTCAGGTAGCGCTTCACTTCTGGTACCACTTTCTGCATCGGTCAGTTTAGAATAAGTTATGTTGTGATAATGAACGATCTCCAAGTGTCAGTAGTTCACAGTAAGAAAGGCTTATTTCCCACTTCACACATCCTTTGATGGCTAGCGCATCTGTGCCTCTCATCCTCAGTCCTGAGCCCAGCTGAAGGAGCAGCTCCTACCTGGGACATTTTTGGGTTTGTGGTAGAGGGACAAGAAGAGCACAGTAAATCATTTGATGGCTCTCACAGCTTCTGCATAGAAATAGAACACATCACTGGCCAAAACAAGTCACGTGGTCAGGTGTGCCGTCAAGGAGATAGGAGTTACATAATCCTCTCGTAGGTGGTAGTGAATGTTTTATCCAATAATACAATCTATCCCAGCCATCCTCTTCTCTTTAAGCCAGAACGAGGCAGACAGATGAAAACTCTTTTTTCTGTCTCTTAAATGTTTGTTTGCCTCTTCATCTGAATTTGTTTGAACTGAATATGCGAAGAATTAGTATATAGATAGCTTACACTGGAAAAGATGCTTTGTCCTTTTAATCTGGAAGCTGTGACATCTCAGTGTTGCCTGTGAATTGTAGAAGCAATCTTGCTGCCGTTCTGATGGTGAAGTTAATACTGCAGATGGAAGAGAGGAGAGAAAAGAGGAATCATAACCCTTCCTGATGACATTAAGTCACCGAATCAACTAACTCAAGAATCCGCCCTCTCTCTGACTTCCTGTTATACGGGATAATACATTTCCTTTTTGTTGAAGCCATTGTGATTGATGTTACTCTTATGTGCGGCAAGAAAAATTCTAATTTATAAAAGTCTGGATTCTCCCATGATATGCATAGAAGGCTGACAAAGAACTTTCTTCAGATTGGACGAGAACTGTATCAAGTTGATTATTAAAATAGTTTAAAATGGAAACTGCCTCTGAAATTCTTAAGTACTTTTTTTTTATTCTAAGCATGAAGATATTATTTAAAGACTGAATATCAGAAACAAATGTAATATATTAGTACCTTTATAACATCGTAATTTGATGTTTTGTAAGACTCACATCATGATATTGTGGTAGATTCCTGCAGAGTTCAGGTGCGAATGGTTGCTATTTTATTCCTTACTACCTTTATCTTCATCTAACAACTGAAAACCAAGGTTTGCATTAAGTGACTTGTAGATAGTTCTCAGAAGAGTCTAAGGAAGTGCAGTGTTTTGAGTGATATCCTCTAGAAGTATTTATTGTGGTCGTTAGAGAGCATATACAGTTTAGTGCCATCATTTGTAATGAGACTTTAATGATGAATTATATAGTTTCTTGATTGTTAGAAAAATAATATCTTTCATAATCACTCAATTATTAAAGTATCTACAGTTTAGTATTTTCCAAATAATTTAAAATTTGGGGAAAATGCTCACTAGACCAAAGCATTCAGGGACCCAGGCTGTCAGAAGGTTGGCTGTCTTTGTCTCCTGGTTCCCAGGTCGCACCGAGGATCAGTGTGGTGTTGTTAGTTGCTGTCAAGTCACCTCTGACTTAGGATGACCGCATGTATAACAGAAAGAAACATGACCCAGACCTTCGCCATCTTCACGTTCACTGGTATCGCAAGTCCACTGTTGCAGCCACAGTGTATTTTGAGTGCCTTCCAACGTAGAGGGCTAATTTTCCAGCACTATATCGGACAATATTCAGTTGTCATCCATGGAGCTTTCATTGACTACTCTTCAGAAGTAGATTGCCAGGCCTTTCTGCCAATCTGTTTTAGTCTGGAAGCTCTGCTGAAATCTGTCCACCATGGGTGACCTTGCTGGCATTTGAACTGCTTAGCTTCCAGCATCATAGCAACACGCAGGCCACCACAGTACAATAAACTGACGGATAGGTGGTGGAGGAATCAGTATACAGCTAGCAAAAAGAAAGACACTTGGAGAGCTGGGCATAGGAGGCTGACAGGGACTACACACATTCCACTGGCCGAAACTCAGTAATACGACCACACATAACTGCAAGGGAGGCTAGGAAATATAGCTTCTGTTCACAACAGCAGAAACCCTGGTGGCGTAGTTGTTAAGTGCTACGGCTGCTAACCAAAGGGTCAGCAGTTCGAATCCACCGGGCAGTCCTCAGAAACTTTATGGGGCAGTTCTACTCCGTCCTATAGGGTCACTAGGAGTCGGAATCGACTCTACGGCACTGGGTTTGGTTTTGTTTGGTATTCACAATAGCATCAACCCATTGAACCTGTTGCCATAGAGTTAATTCTGACTCACCCCATGTGTTAAAGAGCACAACTGCTCCAAAGGGTTTTTTTTTAGCTGTGATCTTTTCGGAAGCAGTTTGTCAGGCCTTTCTTCTGTGGCACTGCTGGGTGGGTTCAAACTGCCAACTTTGAGGTTAGTAGTTGAGCCCTGATGGCACAACAGGTAAGTGCTCAACTGCTAACCAAAAAGTTGGTGGCTTCCCCTACCCATCTTCTCTGTGGGAGAAAGACCTGGCAATCTGCTGTCATAAAGATTACAGCCTAGAAAACCCTGTGGGGGCAGTTCTGCTCTGTCACATGGGGTCGCTGTAAGTTGAAATCGACTTGACGCCACCAGCAGTGCCAACAACAGAATGGCTGTAATAAATAAGACAAATGGAACAAATACTTGTGAGAATATGGGGCAATGGAAACCCTCAGACTTTGTTTAGGGGAATGTAAAATGGTGTAGCTACTTTGGAAAGTGGCTTGGACATTTCTCAAAGAATTAAGCAAAACTACTGTACGACCTAGCAGTTCCACTCCTGGGTATCTAAAACCTGTTGCTGTCGAGTTGATTTCGACTCAGCAACCTTATAGGACAGAGTAGAACTACCCCGTGGGGTTTCCAAGGAGCAACTATTGGATTTGAATTGCTGACCTTTTGGTTAGCAGCCATAGCTCTTAACTACTGTGCCACAGGGCTCCCCTAGGTATCTACCTAAGAGAAATTAAAATGTGTGCCTACACAAAGACTTGTGTGGGAATGTTTGTAGCAGCATTATTCACAGTAGCCCCAAATGGGAAACAACCTAAAAGTCCACCGACTAGCAAATGGCTACGGTGTGGAATATTCATATCATTGAATATTCCTCAGCAATAAGATAATGAATATGCTGCATTACAGATGAACCTCAAAAACATAACACTAAATGAAAGAAGCCAGACACAAAAGACTATGTATCATATAATTGCATTGATATATATCCAGAAAAGACAAATTCATAGCTACAGAAAGATTCGTGGTTGCCTGTGCCTGGGAACGAGAATTGGGATTAACTGTAAATGGGGATGAGAGACCACTCACCAAACCCAAACCTGCTGCCGTCAAGTCAATTCCTAGTCATAGTGACATCATAAGGTTTCCAAGGCTGTAAATCTCTACGGAAACAGACTGCCACATCTTTCACTCGCAGAGCCACTGGTGATATTGAACCGCTGACCTTTCAGTTTGCAGTCAATTGCTTTAACCACCGTGCTACCAGGGCTCCGTCAAGGGACCACTGAGGAAATGAAAATACTCTAAAATTGATTTATGGTGATGTTTGTATCACTCAATAAAGTTAGTAAAAAAAAACATTGAATTACATACTTGAAATGGGTAAAGTTTATGATACGTAAATTATACCTTAAAAATGCAGTTAAAAAACTAAAACAAAACAGAAAACAGGTGGTGACACGCCAAAAACAACACCAGGAGACGAGGACGGAATAATTAAAAATGATATCTTGATTTTGCTGCTGTAAATGGTAGGAGTGGTAGTAGCAGCATCAGGACCTGTGTAACTTCAGGGCGGGTAATGATCCGCATTAGTCCAAAGCTGATTCCTGTGAGGCGGAGGTCAGACGTAACTGCACACTCCGGCCTTTTTACCAATTCTGACCCCAGCCACCCCGCCTGTGGCACTCTCTAATTCTGGTTTGGATGATCCATTGCAATGGCCACACAGAACTCACAGACTAAACTTGCAGTTAAGTGGTTTAGTAAGGGAGCAACAGGGTGCAGCTTGGGATCATGAGCAACAGGCTACAACTCAGGATCCAGGATCAGGATTTACAGCATATAGGTAAAGTCTCCCTTCTTCAGTGCAGGACAGCTCTCTCAGCTCCTCTCAGCCATACGGGCCTCAGCCCCCTCAGGACAGGCTCCTCTAGGCCCTGCTGTCTGTTACCACCAACTCTGCTGAAGGGCCTCTCTCAGGCCTGTTGCCACCAGCTCTGCCGCCGGGCCCCTTCTAGGTCTCTCACTGTCTTCAGGGTTACAGCCCTTGACCCCTGTTACAGCTCTTTTAGGAGGCTCTTTGTCTCCCCGCTCTCTCTGCTTCTGTTTCTTTCCGCTGCTTCTCTTCCTGCTTCCTTCTGTCTCTAAAAACCTCTGTGGGGTTGGCTGCTTGTATCTACAAACTTCTCATCAATTTCACGGCACGGTCCTCTGACCAGGGCCACAAACTGACCATTCTCCTGTCTGTAGGCCACAGACACTTCATTTGCATGATCTATTGACCAGTCCCTGCAAGGTACACACCAATTGCAGGGCATGCCACAGTTCCGGACCAGACAAAAAGTATCGAACTATCCTTGTTTACAGTTTACCCAGGATTTGTCAGCCAACCTGGACAAAAGTAACAAACCCTCTGGGGTAGAAAACTAGAGCAAAGGGAACTCCTTGGGGCTTAGGGTAAAAAAGTCTCTCAAGATGTTTTCACAAAGAACAAAGGCAAGAGGCCATGTAAAGGAATTCATCCCACCACAGCTGCCCATTTAGAAAGATCACACAAGCATATGAGAGCAAATCAATTAAAAGTCAGTTTTCTTTTGATGCTTTTGTTTCTGCCTTTGGTGGCCAGAGTCCATGGTGGGCAGAGAATCTCTCTCTGTTGTTGTTGTGCACTGTCAAGTTGATTCACAGTGAATCGCAAGTGTGGGCAGAGACTGATGCTGTCTAAAATAATGGAAAATAGTCCCAGAAAGATGTTAAAATGGCATTTTTCTCCAGAATCCGCTACCACTTTCTAAATCGCTTCATGTCTTAAGCTGGGTTCTCTAGAGAAGCAAAACCAATAAAGCGTATAAATATCTATATGGAGTGATTTATATAAAGGAAATGGCTCACGTGGTTGTAGAGGCTGGAATGCCCCAAATTCCAGGGGCAGGCTGGAGAATTCTCCTCATTCACATAGCCATAGGGCTGTCGAACCCAAGATTGGCAGGTCAGACAGCAGGACTCTTGATCACAGGCCACAAAGTTCAATGAATCCCGAGATCGGCAGGCAAGATGGCAGGTAAGCTGCTAGCTCAAGTTCCAAGAACCAGAGGTCAGATGAACAGGAGCCAGGTGCAGGATCCAGAGCTAGAGAAGTCCACAACCCTTGTCAGAGAGTCCACTTACATCTGATGCAGGCCACACCCCCAAGGAAACTCTCTTTCAATTGATTGGTGACTCACAGCAGATCCCATCATGGAGGTGATCATGTTACATCAGATCTCATCATGGAAGTGATCACATCATCATACAACTGCCAAACTACATCGTAACTGCCAAACCGTTGAGAATCATGGCCTAGCCAAGTTGACACACACAACCTTAATGATCATACTTGATGTCTTCATTTTGTCTGTTACTTTATAATTCTCATAGTTTCACTAAATTATTTTTTCTAAAGCATTTTCCAGGCCCTAGGTACTGTTCCAGTTTTGTTTTACAGTAAGGATTTATGGGTTGTTTGAAATGAAATGTTTTGCTCCAAAATGAGCTTGTGGAGAGAACCATTTTAAAAACAAAGCATTGTGTTTCTGGAGAGAAAATTAATTTGAACAGTTCCTCAGAGAGTCTATAACAGTTAATAGTCATTAAGGTCTTCTGCCTGAGATAAAGATAAGAACCTTCTACCAGTTGGTCTCATTTTCTCCTTCATAGACCCAGTTATTCATTCAGAAAATGTTTATTGGGCATCTCCTTTTACCCAGGACTAAGCTAGGTACTGAAAACACATCAGTGAACACCAGATGAGGGAAAGAAAAGAATAAACAAAGAAACAATGTAATTTTGTAAGGTAGGTGGTAGTGTGAGAGGGACTAGGAGATTTATTTTAGATAGGCTGGTCAGAGATGAGGTGATGATGAGCTAAGACCTGAATGATGAGAAGAAACCATGTCCGACTCTGGAGAAGGAGCATTTCAGGCCAAGAGAATATAAACGAAAAGACCTTTAGGGAAGATTGTGTCTGGAGCATTTGTTCCAGAGAACATAGAAGCCAGCATAGTTGTAGTATGATGATGTAGCAGTCATATGTTTTGTAGGTCATCTTAAAGAGTTTGGATTTTAGTCTAATTGCAATGAGAAGGTTTGTAAGGTTTTTAAGCAGAGGGATAACATGCTAATTTATATTTTAGAGAGATTTTGGGTATTAAATGGAAAATAGAATGGGGAGCAAGGTGATCAAAGTTAGAACAGAACGACCAATTGGAAGTCTTTTGCAATCGTTAGAAAGAGAGATGTTGTTACCTCAGATAATGGTAGTAGTAACGGAGGTGGAAGAAAATGTATAAATTTGATATTTTTGTTTTTTACAGTCCGTGGTACTTGTTAATAGTTTAAAGGTGGGGAATAAAGAGATTAGATAAATCGAAGAGGGTTTTTAGGGGTTTTGTCTGAAGCACTGAGAGGATGGTTCTATCGTTTACTGAGTTGGGGAAGATTGAATGACATACAAGTTTGAGAAGAAAAAAATCAAAAGTGCATCTGTTCTGAACAGGCCAAATTTAAGATACTGGTCATCGTTCTAGTAGAATATCAAGTAAGCAGTTAGATATTTAAATTTGGTGCACAGATGAAAGGTCAGGATTGGACATGTGTGTTTGAGGTTACTGGCATATATTTTGGCATTTAAATCTATGATTTCTATCTCTGGATGAGATTATCTAGGAAAGAGCAAGGGGCTCAGTCGTGAGTTCCGGGACTCATCTGCATTTAAAAGATGAGTAGAGAGAAACCGAGCAAAGGAGGCAGAGAGTGATGGGCCTCCAGTGCCGCCTGGGAAGTACGACTCCATCCACAGGCACTCCAGCTGCCCCGAGCGTGGGATCCAGGCTGGGCCACGTGGAGCTGCACTGGAGTGGAGGGAGGCACAGGAAGTGTGCATCCCTAAATATCTGTCAAAATACCTTTCTATATTTTGAACCAAGTAGAAAAAGTTAAAGACAAAAGAATGTGCTACAATTTAAAAAAAAAGAAAGAAAAAATATGACATACGTAAGGTTCTGTGTTGACGCTCTGCTCACCCACCATTGTTAACCCGCATGAGTCTGCCCAGTGGGGGAATTTGATGGCCAAGTGATCCTGGGTCCGAGGGCTAATTAGAAATGACTGTTCCCGTTGCACAGTAACGAGAGGTTGTAAAACAGACAAGACAGCTTGTCGTCATTTAAGATTTTTATATTTTGTTCATCATGAATCTTTGGCATTACTTTTTATTTTTTAAAAGGTCACATTAAAATACTGTTTATTTTGATTACTTGAAATTTTGCACCCGAAGAGTGCCTTGTTCACTTCGGCCTACTTCTGGCCCTGGACCCTGGCCAAAAATTTCCCTCTTATTCAAGAGAAGTCAACAGTTCAGATTTGATATAAAATCTCACGTTTTAAATATGTTGGCCAGAAATCCAAAAATTTAAAAGACACAATGTTGGCCCAACAAAGCATTAGGAATTCCAAAATAAAAAATCCTAGTGTCATGAAAACCCTAAAGAACTGGCACAAAGACAACTTGAGTTCTAGTCCTAGTTCTGTCCTAACCATGTGGTACATTAACTTTCCTGGCTCTCATTTTTCATATTATTAAATGTAAACTTGTATGACCCAATGCCAGGCATGATCATTATAATTTTATGGAAGAGTAACACTGAGTAACTCCTGTGCATCTGAAGTATAAATGTTAGATTGAACTACACCATATGCAATTACTGATAATGACCATTTTGGATCTACGAAAACGTTAATTTCATATGGTTCACTCTAATAGTTTAGTTTTAAAGTTGAGCCTGAGAGTGTGATGACCTAGCTGGTCCTGTGAAAAGCCATATTGAAGCCTCAAACAAAAGGACAATGTGTGCCCCTGTGTTGTCCAGTAAAATTAGCAATTTGGCAGAAACCTCTAGCCAAGGGACAAGGGCACTGGTGGGGACAGGATCGCGACTATTCTTCTTTTTTTCTGCCAGAGCAGCAGCTAATTTGAGGTGAGCTGCTTTTCATGCAGGCTCTGTCATAGTACTCATTTTCTGTATAGGCTTCTAAGTTCCATATCTGAGCCCATTTCCAGCCTCTACCTTGGGTCTGAGTGATTTTTATGTAGGAAGATTGCGAACCTTTGTTGTTTGCAAACCAATACAACTTTGAAACAAATAGCTCAAGTTCAAGGTGAAAATAAATGAATGTGTCTCCATCAACACTTATACATTCATTTTTACCCAGAACAGACTTTAGCAGTAACCAAGCATAAAATGTAGCTATTTACCAAGCTCCTCCATTCTGAGTGAAGCTACTCACGCATACCAGGTGTAGAGTACTTACAATGATTATGTCATTAGTTTAAAGTGGGCCTATGGTAATCCACATTGTAGTTTTTCTCTACTCCTTTAAGCAATTAATTTTAAGCTACTGCCAATGCATGCAATCCAGATGCACATTGATTTCAGGTTGGGTTACTTGTTGTCAAATTCAGTCCAGTTCTTTAGTTCGTAAGGAACATGAGAGCCCAAACCATTCATGTCGGTATAGTGTAAAAAAAAAAAAAAAACAAAACCTACTGCTGTCAGTCAGCTCTGACTCATGGCTACCCTATAGAACAGAGTAGAACTACCCCATACGGTTTCCAAGGCTGTTAATCTTTACAGAAGCAGACTGCCACAACTTTCTCCCATGGAGCTGCTGGTGGGTTCGAACTGCTGACCTTTTGGTTAGCAGCCTAGTGCTACAATACTTTGTGCTTAAACATGTGAGATACATTGAAAAAAAAATGTAGAATCTCCTCATATACAGTAGGATACTACAGGGTTTAATTCAACAAACATCATAAATAATACATATTTGCTGAATGAATAAACACATAATGAATACTTACCATATGCTTGATGTTGTGATAAACCCAGTGCCCTCGAGTTGATTCCGACTCATAGCGACCCTATAGGACGGAGTAGAACTGCCCCATAGAGTTTCCAAGGAGCGCCTGGCAGATTCGAACTACCGACCATTTGGTTAGCAGCCGTAGCACTTAACCACTACGCCACCAGGGTTGATAGCAAATATAAAATGACTCTGCTCTGATAGGAAAGCATGGGAATATTGGAGTATGTGTCCATTTCATTAAAAATAGGCTCAAGTTAAAAAGGAGGGTATGTGGCAGAATCGACTGGGCAGCACACAGCAACAACATTTATACCGTGAGAAGTCCCTGGGTGGTACAAACGGTTAAGCCCTTGACTACTAGCCACAATGTTGGGAGTTTGAATCCACCCAGACATGCCTCAGAAGACAGGCATGGTGATAAGCTTCTGAAAGGTCACAGCCTTGAAAAACCTGTGGAGCCCAGTTCTACTCTGACACACATGGGATTGCCGTGAGTCAGAACTGACTCGATGACAACTAACAAAAACAATTTATACCATGTAATCTTGGAGTTTTCTCTGTCAGTTTGCTATCGTTGTGCCCTCTGATTTTCATAATAATATAGTGGTTTTAAGAGAGTATTAAAACCTAGAATCAGTATTAAGATTTTGCAATTTACAGCATAAGCCATCTCTCAGATCAAACAAATGCTATATAAAGCCTGAACGTACACTTAATTTTTTTTTCCTCATATGTAAGAGATACAAATAAATGGTAGGCAAATGAGAAAGCCTTTCTGTTCCCCACGAAGGGTATGAGATTAAAAGAAACATGGCTAGAGTTTAACAAGGAAAAGTCTGTGTAGAGTTGAGAGGACATTGTAGACATGGTAGTTAGCCTTCAAGTTGTCCCTCAGTGATCTGTCTCCCTGTCTTCATATCCTCATGTAGTCTCCTCCCACATTGTACCAGGGTTAGTCTTTGTGACCAGTAGAATATGGCAGAAGTTACGGTAATGTCACTTCTGAGATTAAGTTGTTATGTCTTGGACATCTTGCCCCCTCTCTCCCCTCCCTTGATCGCCCACTCTGGAAAATCTCAGCTTCTGTGTTTTCACGACACTCAGACAACTGTGTGGAGAGGCCCACGTGATGAGGAACTGAGGCTTCCAGTCAACAGCCATGAGAGTCAGATTGGAAGGAGCTCCTCCAGCCTTAGTCAAGCCTTTCTGTTCCTGGATTCCTAACCCTCAGATTGTGAGATAATAAATGGTTGTTGTTTCAAGGCACACAGTTTTGGGCTAATTTGTTATGCAGCAATAGAAAGCTAATATATGAATCCTGCTTCCTGCTTCCTGCTTCCCTAGGTAGAACTCGTAAAATCCAAATTCCCAGCCTCTTGTGCATGCAACTAGGACATAGGCATGTGTTCTTTTCTCCACCGAGCCCATTCTTCCATACTAAACTTCAATTTAGAAATGAACGATCTGAGAAAAGAGGCTCTCCATGAAACCTTTTTAGCTGGTGAGGGCAGTGCTCAAGAATTTGGCTTTTGGGAATGTGTTGTTCTTGTTAGTTGCCATGGAATCAGCTCCAACTCATTGCAACCTTATGTATAACAGAACAAAACACTGCCTGGTCCTGCACCATCCTCACCATCATTAGTATGTTTGAGTCCATTGTTGTAGGGATTGTGTCAATCCATCTCACTGAGCGTTTCTTTCATTTTTTTGACCCTCTACTTTACCAAACATGGTGTCCTTTTCTAGCTATTGGTCTTTCCTGATAGCATATCCAGAGTAAGCAGGACGAAGTTTTGCCATCCTTACTTCTAAGGAACATTCTGGCTGTACTCCCTCCAAGACTGATTTGTTTGTTCTTCTGGAAGTCCACGGTATGTTCAGTATCCTTTGTCAACACTATAATTCAAATGCATCGGTTCTTCCGTTTTCCTTTTTTCATTCTTGGCATACATAAGAGGTGACTGAAAAGATCATGGCTTGGGTCAGGTGTACCCTAGTCATCAAAGTGACATCTTTACATTCTAAGATTTTTAAAGAGATTTTTTGCTGTAGATTTGCCCAATGCATAACATCATTTGATTTCCTGGCTGCTGCTTCCATGGGCATTGATTATTGATCCAAGTAGAATGAAATCATTGACAACTTCAGTTTCTCCTTCATTTATCATGATGTTGTTTATTGGTACAGTTATGACTCTTAAGTCTAGTCCTCCTAGCCCTAGCCCCTAGTCCTCCTGGTAATTTTGAGAAATTTTCAGTATTTTTTGTTTGTTTAATTTTATTTTCGGTGAAAATACACACAGCAAAACCCACTCCCATTCTAGTCTATAGATGCAATGATCAGTGACATCGGTTATGTTCTTCACATAGTGACAGCATGCTTGTTATTTCTGTTCTAGTTGTTTCACTTCCATTCCCTTAATCTCCCTGCCTTCCAACCTTCTCATATATGATTTAAAATAGGTGTTGGCCCTTTGGCTTATATATGTGTGTGTGTGTGTGTGTGTATATATATAAACATATATGTATATATGTTTTTTTTTTTATTTTATATATATATATGGAAACCCTGGTGGTGTAGTGGTTAAGTGCTACGGCTGCTAACCAAGAGGTTGGCAGTTCAAATCCGCCAGGCACTCCTTGGAAACTCTGTGGGGCAGTTCTGCTCTGTCCTACAGGGTTGCTATGAGTCAGAACCGACTCAACAACAGTGGGTTTGCTTTATGTATGTATATATGTATTTTATATATATATATATATTTTTAAGAAATACAATACTCAAGGGTGACAATCTTTACTCTTCAGGATAAACTGTTACTTGGTTTAAAGGTGACTTCAGGGGATAGTTTTAATTCAAGGTTTGAAGAACAACTCAGGACCATAGTGTTGTGAACTCCTCCAGCCTCAATAGGTCCAGTAAGTCTGATTCTTTAGGAATTTTAAGTTCAGTTTTTCATTTTTCTCCCTGTTTTATCAGGATTCATCTACTGTGTTCCTGATCAGAATGTTCAGTAATGGTAGCTGGGCACCATCTAGTTTTCTGATCTCAAAGTGGAGGATGCAGCGGTTCATGTAGACAGTTAGTCCTGTAGTCCAGTTCTTTCTCTGATTCTTTAGTTTCCTTCTTTCTCTTTTGTATCTTAGATGACTGCTCATAGGCTTTTAAGACCTCAGGCACTGCTAACCATATTGGGAGGTCAAACATAAACTTTAAGAATTATGTTATGCCTATTGACTAGATTGTTTCACGATACCACAGCTGTAAGCCCCCAAACCAAGATAACTAATCCCATGGGGTGATTGGTTATATTTAATTAGTATCAGTATCTGTAGCCCCCCACCCCCATTTTTGGTTTTTGTTATTGTTGCAGAAAAATTCCCAATATTCTTTTATAATTTTTTTTTCTGATTAATCAATTAGTTTCTGTTGTTTTCAGCCAAAAGTCCTGACTAATACAAAGATGCTCTTTCTATAAACAGATACTTTTGAAGTGAATCTCAGGGGATTAT
This sequence comes from Elephas maximus indicus, assembly GCF_024166365.1. Lineage (NCBI taxonomy): Eukaryota > Metazoa > Chordata > Mammalia > Proboscidea > Elephantidae > Elephas > Elephas maximus. The sequence goes on from NC_064838.1 coordinate 63,619,000, forward strand.
ACCTAAGGAGTAAATCAGGAGAAATGTTGTAATTGGGCCACAAAAGATTCTTCCCTGAAGCCTCTGTAGAGTGCCTGATAGAGCAATAAAGTCCATCTACCCTGTTGTTGCTATTTTTACCCTGTTGTCTATAGAAGCATTTTGTGGGTAGGCAAGCTAAATTTTATTCATTTCACTAGCATCATTACATGGAAGTTTTTTACAATGATCCTGAAGGATCAACAACTTTTAAATTATATTCATTTATTTGCTAGGATAGTGAAGTTTGCAACTCTTTAGACAGATTTCGGTGGAAATGGTTTAAGATAAAAAGTCTGCATGAAGTGCTTATATCGAGTTATTTGTAAAATTCACTTATATGGTATAAGTTATTCCTCAACATTGCCAGATAAATCTGCTGTTGCTCTAGTTGCTAAACTAGTAAAAAAAAAAAAAATAGTTGCTAGATATCTGATTTATTCATTTTGGTCTATATTCAGTAGTAAGTTTTTGCTACTAGCCATATATAAACTTTCATGGATCGTCAGTTTATCTAATAGAGAAGAAACTCTGATTCTTGACTTCATTTGGTTAATTTATTTCCTTTACATGTAAAGATAAAATCAATTAAGAAACACATTTGACAAAAATATCTGTAGAAGCATCTATAATTGATTTAAATATTAATTTCTCTGTAGTATTTTCCAATAGATATTTCTCAATAGGCATAGCTTTAAATTATTTATGTTTTAAAGCACTCACTAAAGATGTTAATGTCTAAAACAAGTCTTCAGAGATGTCAAAATTTCGGTATCACCTTATTAATAAATATTCAGCATTTATAGGACTTCTGAATTTGGCTTGACTGGTTCTCAGAAATATTGTAGAAAAAACCCAGGCAGGGTAATTGGGCTAAATAAATGGCTTTTATGATACCTTCACTATTGAAATTCTGTGAGCATCTTTGATCTATAGTTAGTTATCAAATTAATAGTCATAGTTTAAGAAATATTTTTTTCTTTGCATGAATTATAATTCCATATTAAATTTAAAAAATAATAATTATATAAAAATGGATAATATAGTTGTTTCTTAGAGAAATTACTTTTATTAAAAGAATATGGACGTCCCAGTTACTTGACCTAATTATGTTTAGTGCTTCTGTTCTACCTTCTAGTTTGTTGCATAGTGCCTTGGATCTTAAAAGCTTGCAAGCGGCCATCCAAGGCGCAACAATTGGTCTAAATTTGCCTAGAGCAACGGAGGAAGAAAGAGATTCAGGAATAGGAGGAGGAAATGGAATGTGTGGCTAATTGCCTCCATGAACAACACTCTCCTTTGCCATGAGACCAGAACTGGATGATGCTTGGCTACCATTGCTGAACATTTTGATCAAGGATTCTATAGGAGAATCCTTGATCAAAAGGGGGAAAATGCAGAATGGAATTTCAAATATTCGTGGACTTCAAACTTCTGGAGCCTTGGAGGCTGGAAGAAACTCCCAAACTATTGCCCTGAAATAATCTTTAAACCTTAAACCAGAAATATCCCCTAAAGTCATCTTAAAATGAAGCAATAGTAGAGCTTAACTAGTCAAAAGTGTCTGCCTTGAGCATTATGATCTTTTAGTCACTATCTACATTGGAATCGACTTGATGTCAATGGATTTTTTTTTTAATGGGATCAAATTGACAGGAACCTTAGGGGGCTGTGAGTTTATGTTAATCAGGGAGGAACAACTCAGAAAAGGAGGATGAAAATGAATGTACAATGCAAAGAAGGTAATCACTGTCACTGAATTGTAAGTATAGAAATTATTGAACTGGTGTACGTTTTGCTTTGTATATTCTCAACAACAACAAAAAGAATATGGTTAAATGACTTGAGACTTCCAGGAAATTAGCCAGTCCATTGCATATTCCTAGTTAAATATCAAGTATTACATTTTTAAACAAAAACTACTTTTTCAATAAATACTTGCTTTGAATTTTTTGGTTTCATTGAATTATTTTTTAAACATAAAGAAATATTAATACCCTATCTCCAAAATATATCTCCAATCCATTCACCCTTCTCCTTCTCTCTTACAGCATCTCTTACTTCAGATGGCTGTCGTTTCTGACCTGGGCTACTGTTGCTTCTATTGCTCTTCCTGCTTCCGTTTTTTGCCCAACTTCCTTTTTTTTTTTCTTTCTTTTTTTACATGGGGATATCAGTTTCCCAGCAGTATTTGTTGAAAAGACTGTTCCATCCCAACTGAATGGTCTTGGTACCCTTGTCAAAAATCAGTTGCTCATAGACACATGGATTTATTTCAGGACTCTCAAGTCTATTCCTTTGATCTCTAAGTCTATCCTTACGTCAGTGGCACAATGTCTTGATGAAGGTTACTTTGTAGTAAGTTTTGAAATAGGCAAGTATGAGTCCTTCTACTTTGTTCTTCTTTTTCAAGATCGTTTTGGCTATTCTGGGTACACTGTATTTCCATATGAATTTGGGAATCAACTTGCCAGTTTCTTCAAAAAAGCCATTTAGAATATTGATAGGGATTGTGTGGATTCTGTAGATCAGTTTGAGAAGTTTTTCACCCTAGCAATACTAAGCCTTCCAATACATGAACACAGGATGACTTTCCATTTATTTAAGTCTTCTTTAATTGCTTTCAACGATGTTTTGTATACTTCAGTGTACAAGTCTTATGCTGATTTTGATAAATTTACTCCTAAGTTTTTTTTTGTATACTATTTTGTATTTTGTATGCCAATACGTGGGGTCACTATGACTCAGAATTGACTCAATGGAACCCAACAACAACAACAAGAATACAATACTCTTGTAAATGGAATATTTTAAATTTCATTTTTGGATTGTTTATTGGTAGTATATAGAAATGTGATTGGTTTTTATGTATTGATCTTCTACAATATTGCTGAACTGGTTTATTAGCTGTAATAGTTTTATTTTCTGGAGTCCTTAGGATTTTCTATATACAGGATCATGCCATCTGTGAATAGAGAGAATTTTGCTTCTTCCTTTCCAGTCTGGATACCTTGTATTTTATTTTTCTTTCCTAATCACCCTGAATAGCACCTCCAGTTGAATGTTGAGTAGAGGTGGCAAGAGTGGTCATCCTTGTGTTGTTCCTGACCTCTGCGGGAAGCTTTTACCCGTTAGGTATGATGTTAGTTATGGATTTTTCCCACACAATCCTCTTAGAACACGCCACACTTTCCCACCTCAAGACCTTTGCAAGTCTGGTTCTTCTCATGGTTAGCTTTTCATCCTTCAATTTTCAGAAAAGCCTTCCCTGACCACTGCAGCTAAAGTGGATTAACTTCTCTATTCATTTTTTCTCTAGAAGATCATCCTGTTCCCTTCATAGCACTTATCCCAATTTGTAGCTATTTTATGTATTTATTTGCTTGTTCATTTTCTGTCTCTTCATGTACATTCCACAGGGTCAGGGACTATTTTCATCTTGGTTGCTATTATATCCCCAGTGTCCAGAACAATAACAGTTCTGTTGAATGAATGAGTAAATAAATGAGCACTCTCCTTGTGTCCACGTGACTTTGAAGTCATGTGACAGATTTTTAAAAGCAAACATGCTCCCTTCATAACAACTCCCAGCTAGAGCAGGCACTTCAGAAACTACCCAGGTGTTTCATGATGCTGCTGTTCTTCAAAATGCTTCCGGAATTGTTCTTTGGGAATTGACTTTTTAGTCTGTGGTATTTTCTTTGCATCATGTCCAATCTTTAAGAAATGGGTGTTGTCTAACATGAAATCTGAATCTCACGGTGAGAAACGTAAATACCCGATGCTGTGATGCCTGAGTGGATTTGACAGTGAAAATTTACATTCTCCAGGTCTACAGAGAGCCGCCCTTATCATGCTCATTAAGAGAGCAGTCATGTTTCTTTTGTAACTATCATGTTTGGAAAACTCAGTGTACGCCTCTGGATTACAACACTGAGGTGTATATAAAAAAAGGAAAACCTACAGGTAACTGTAGTCTCAGGTTCATGTCATAGATTTCTTTTCATTTATGGACGTAAACATGCCAGAAGCAATCAAAGATGGACTATGAAGTGTGACCTCTGACCCAATCCTGGCTCTGACACCTGCAGCTCTGGAGCCCTGGTAGGTTATCGACCCACCCAAGCTTCAGCTTCTTTCCTGAAAAATCACTGGATTCGATGGACCGCTAAGAGTTAGATGAGAGAATGTGACTGCAAGTGCTCCTCCCAGTGCTAGGTGTATAACCAGAAAACCCAAACCGGCTGCTGTTGAGTCGATTCCAACTCATAGTGACCCTATAGAACAGAGTAGAACTGCCCCATAGGGTTTCCAAGGCGAAGCTGGTGGATTTGAACTGCTAACCTTTTGGCTGACAACCAAACTCCTAACCACTGTGCTGCCAGGGCTCCAGTACATAGTAGGCTGTCGATTAATGGCAGCCACTGTTGTTACTTTAATCACCTATTAGCCCAACCCCTTCATTTTGTATCCAAGGAAATTGAGACTCGTGATTTGCCAAGAATAAGGACAGTTATTTAAAAAGCTGGAATATAAAACTGGATCTCTTGACTCACAGTCCACTTCTTTGCATTTCAGCACAGGAAACAAGCCTCAGCTTGCATAGCCTAACAGCTGGGAGGATCAAGCTCATTTCTTGGCTATATGCTAGCCAGAAAAGAATGTGGCATGTATACTTTTCTAACGAAAAGTAAACAGAAAGATGTTTTAGTCCTTTGGCTGCAAATCAGAGTCCTTTTGTTCAAATTGAATTCATTTTGTTATTGCTTCAGGATGAAATTCATTTCATTACCATTCTTCATCATTGTTTCCCTATTTTCCTTGCTCTGAGTATATACCATCTCTTAGAATGGGGGACTTAAGTTGATCACAATAGCCATGGGGAAGCTATAGGAGAAAGAAATAAAAATAACCTTCATTGGTACAGAAGAAAAAGTAACCTTCGGGTAGCAATAACATTTTAATTTAAAAAATTTTCCGTAAGATTAGACTAGGGAGTCTTTGTGACCACATATAAATTGTATGTACATGGCTCTTGTAAGAGGCTTGGTGGTACAGTGGTTAAAGTGCCCTTTGAACCCAAAAACTGCTCTGTGGGAGCAAAATGTGGCAGTCTGCTTTGTAAAGATTTGCAGCCTTGGAAACCCTACAGGACAGTTCTGCTGTGTCCTATAGAGTGGCTGTCAGTCAGAGTCAACTTGATGGCAGTGGGTTTGGTTTTGGGTTGGCCCTTTTGATGATTTTATTTCACCAGGTTTTCAGGAAAAATCATATAGATAAGAAAGAATAGGTTGAAGACTAATGTGGGAGAAATTTGGATTTTTAATGTATCTAAATACATTCTATTAGGTGTTACTTACAACTATTTATTATGTCTTTTATGAATAGAATCTGGCCTGAGGGAAACAACTCCACTAAACAAAATAGAAAATTCTCATTTTTGCTACTTGCTTTGTAATTATTTTGCATCCTTATGGGCTGAGTCACCATATAAGGTTGTACCACTTACTACGTTTTCAACACAGATAAAGCAGTGGGGCTGAAAATTCAGCTCCCACCCCCACCCACACCCTCAATCTTCCAAAGAAAGGGGTATTTTTTATCTTCACACAAAGGCTTCATCTTCTTACTAAGTCACATTCCTAGGGGGCTGCACCCACCCTTAAAGGGTACTTTTTCCAACTTGCGCAAAGGCCCTTTATAGACTTGGGTGGCCCTGGTATAGGCATATACCAAAACCAAAACCAATCCTATTGCCGTCGAGTCGATTCTGACTCATAGCTATGAGACAGGCATATAGTCACACTAAACAAATGGCATGATAACACAATGTGAAATTAGCTTGTTGTTGTTAGGTGCCGTCGGGTCGGTTCCAACTCACAGAGACCCTATGCACGACAGAACGAAACACTGCCCGGTGCTGTGCCATCCTTACAATCGTTGTTATGCTTGAGCTCATTGTTGAAGCCACTGTGTCAGTCCACCTCTTTGAGGGTCTTCCTCTCCTCCACTGACCCTGTACCCTGCCAAGCATGATGTCCTTCTCCAGGGACTGATCCCTCCTGACAACATGTCCAAAGTATGTAAGACGCAGTCTCACCATCCTTGCTTTTAAGGAGCATTCTGGTTGTACTTCTTCCAAGACAGATTTGTTCGTTCTTTTGGCAGTCTGTGGTATATTCAGCATCCTTCGCCAGCACCACAGTTCAAATGCATCAATTCTTCTTCGGTCTTCCTTATTCATTGTCCGGCTTTCACATGCATATGATGCAATTGAAAATACCATGGCTTGGGTCAGGCGCACCTTAGTCTTCAGGGTGACATCTTTGCTCTTCAACACTTTGAAGAGGTCCTTTGCAGCACATTTGGCCAGTGCAATGCGTCTTTTGATTTCTTGACTGCTGCTTCCATGGCTGTTGATTGTGGATCCAAGTAAAATGAAATCCGTGACAACTTCAAACTTTTCTCCATTTATCATGCTGTTGCTCATTGGTCCAGTTGTGAGGATTTTTGTTTTCTTTATGTTGAGGTGTAATCCATACTGAAGGCTGTGGTCTTTGATCTTCATTAGTAAGTGCTTCAAGTCCTCTTCACTTTCAGCAAGCAAGGTTGTGTCATCTGCATAACGCAGGTTGTTAATGAGTCTTCCTCCAATCCTGATGCCCCGTTCTTCTTCATATAGTCCAGCTTCTCGGATTATTTGTTCAGCATACAGATTGCACAGGTATGGTGAAAGAATACAACCCTGACGCACGCCTTTCCTGACTTTAAGCCAAATTTCTTCTGTAAGAATGGGCAAACGCTCGGAATCTTTCAAGCACAGGTCTGCCGTAGAACCTTAGCCCTGTTTGGAAACTCCCAGTGTTCAATCGCCTATAGTTCACTCCATTCATTCCTGCATCTGTTTATTGAATACATTTAACAGAAGGACATGGCTGTGTACAAGCTACCGAGCTAATACAGATAAGGGATTTTAGAGGTAGTTTCCTGAGCAATGAAGTAAATTTAACCTGTTGCTATTACATGACGTACCTGTTTGATTACATGCACATTATTGTTATTAGGTGTTAATTTATAACACTGTGCAGATAGCATGATTGTTGAAAACTTGCCTAGTGTTTTCTGAATAGTTGCTAAGAAAAAGCTGACGTTTCCACAACGGTATGATTAGCCCTGGGTCCCACTGTTTTCTGTTTACTCTTTGAAAAAAGCCCCTGCTGAGTGTTTGCCTTTCTGGCAATTGTTAGGTTATTGGAATGTGTCCTTTGGGTGTACGCCCAAGCTCCTTAGGCCTCCAGAGACTGGGTCACCTCTGGAGGTACCAGCTAGCAGATTTACCTAATAGAAACAACGTTACTAAAGGCAGTCTGTGGTAACATTTTTCCAGAGTCTTTTACATCTGCATGAGTTCTCTTTTTATTTTTCTTTATGCTCACGAAGAAAGCATTTACGCTTTTTTTTAATGAGCAGTCAAATCCTTTCAAGATAACAGTTCTGACTTCTGTGGTGCCCTTTCTGAAATCCTAGGAGTTTGTGCTTTATGTATTAATCATGTCAATTCACCTCTTCACAGATTAATTAATCTGTCTGGTGAAAATCTTCAAAACAAACAAAGCTTCCTCTTTCTTCCTTTTCCTTAAATGTGATTTTTGGGCAATGTGGAGAAAAACGGCCCACTCTAACTGAGAAAAGAATGATATTGACATAGGGGTAGTTACCTTGCGTGTGGCTCTTTATGGATAAGCCAGGTTCCCCAATTGTCAGTGCTTGACAGTTACTGATGGAGTTTGTCACAGATGTCAGTTAATTTTGCTTCAGAGTACTTCTTTTCCCTTCTGCTGATAACTCTATCCTCATTTCCACTTAAGCCCATGTGGTGGTATTGTTTCCACCCCCAACTCAGGCATTGAGCATGTGTCCTAGGTCTGAGCCAACTAGCATATCACATTTCCTGCTCACAGCGATTTGTTCAGAGAAGATCAGATTGGAGCCAAGGAGACACATTAACTCCTGGTTGGGTGGGAATTCAGAAGCAAGAACTCTTACTTTTTTCTGTTGAATGTGAATGAGGAAAGATGAAGCCTTGGGCCCTCAGGGAGCCATCTTAAGGCCATTGTGGGAGAGCCAGTCAGAGACTGGAGTCTATCGAGAGATGGAGACCAGAGCTAGATCCAGATGGCTTTGTTTGAGCCTTTGGGTCTAGCTGTGCCTAAAGTCAGATTTACCCCTGGATTTTTCAGTTATGTGAGAAAGAAATTCTCATTTTGCTTCATCCAGTTTGGGTTGAAGAAACAACTGATAAAGAGCTATGGATGTGAAGGAATATATGGGCAAAGGGTTGAGGATGTCTTTGTGGAGATGAAGGTATCACTGAAATAGTTTGGAATCCTTCCTGATCCCCCTAAAGTTCAGGGCCCCACCTGTTTGAGAAGATTTTGAGAGTTTCAGTACCTCTCTTGAACTAATCTTCATTCCACTAGTGGCAACCCTGTCCCCCTTGAAGCTACAAGCATCATTCTTTTAGGGTTCTGCCTTGCAAACAATTCAGAGTCTACAAGCTTGGAGTAACTTGTGGAGAGGACCAAACCAAAAAACCAAACCCACTGGTGTCAAATCGATACCAACTCTTGGCGACCCTATAGCACAGAGTAGAACTGCCCCACAGGGTTTCCAAGGCTGTAATCTTTATACAGAAGCAGCCTGCCACATCTTTCTCCCTCGGGGTGGCTGGTGGGTTCAAACTGCAGACCTTTGGGTTAGCAGCTGAGCACTGAACCCACCAGGGCTCAATGGAGAGGTCCAAACTAAAAATCCAACACAGGGGACCTGAAATAAAAGTATCTCAACTCAGTTATAAGTCTCAGTTTGGTATTGGGTGAGCCACCTAATGAACTAAAAACCAGAAAACCAAACCCATTGCTGTGGAGTTGATTCCGACTCATAGTGATCCTATAGGACAGAGTAGAACTGCCCAATGGGGTTTCCAAGGAGCGGCTGGTGGATTCGAACTGGCGATCTTTTGGTTAGCAGCTGTAGCTCTTACCCACTGCACCAGTAGGGCTAATGGGCTAGGGCAAGAAATATACTCGGTGTCAAGCTTTCAAGTTACCAGATAATTTTATCTTCTTACAGTTGGGTTCATCTTCTCAAAATAGATAAGTGAAAGAAGAAATTCAGAAGAGGTGAAAACGATTATATATTTCTGAGGGGTGAAAATGCCAGCAAATTTTGGTTTTGATAGTATTTGAACATGCATGTAGAAGACCCAAAAGTTTTTCTTTAGTTGGATGTACCCATGATATTTAAAATGTGGTTACTTGGGTATCTTCAGTGTGTAAAAATTAATCACCTTTTATATTTCAGATATGTGCTCTTCTCTATGCGCAAATATTAAAACAAAATTTTTGAAAAATCCTGGTTAATACCATGTCGAAACTGCATAAAATAATCCAAACATTTTTATTAATTTTACTGGATAATTTTAACATGTGGATATTATATGATCCCTAGGCCAATAAATAAGAGTCCTGGCGGTGCAGTGGTTAAGTGCTCAGCTGCTAACCGACAGGTTGGCAGTTCAATCCCACCAGCTACTGCACAGGGTAAAGATATGGCAGTCTGCTTCCATAAAGATTACAGCCTTGGAAACCCTATGGGGCAGTTCTGCCCTGTCCTGTAGGGTCACTATGAGTCGGAATCAACCTGACGGCAATGGGGTGGGTATTCCAATAAGTTATGTGGCTCAGTACACATACTAAATTTGGGTTAAATTTTGAGTTGCAAGAGAGCACTGTACTTATTTCTTTCAGAGGCAAGTACTAGGGAAAATGAATGTAATAGCTTTCAAAATGTCTGCTGTTAGCCGGGGACCATCTAGAATAAGGCCTACTGGTCTGCATGTGCGCAAATTTTTCATCTGTGCTTAGCTCGTGATTTTTCTGCATTAAAAAATTTTTAAATGTCTTCTAGGACAATTTCAGCAAGACTTCCCAGGTTTTCATCATAATTCTTCTATACTGCATGGAACACTGTGCTAGGATTTGGTTTGGCCTGGTCATTTTCACTGCGTTCTTTTGAACAGCTTATAGTTTATCCATGACACTGATTCCAACTTAATTCTCTAGGAATGGGACTAACATTACAAATAAAGTACTTTAAGCTTCTCAGAGGCCAGGCACTGAACAAAACTCTTCTGTGTTTTATTGCAGTTGTTTTTCTATTGTTTATTTAAGCACTCAAATATTGCTGGTCCTAGGAAAGACCTATTTTCATTTTTTAACCTAATGAATATTGTTAATTGAAGTTTCAGATTTGGTTTCTAGGACTAATTTATTATAACTGCCTGCCTGCCTGCCTGCCTGCCTGCCCAGCCTGCCTGCCTGCCTGCCTGCCCAGCCTGCCCGCCTGCCCGCCTGCCCACCTGCCCGGCCTGCCCGCCTGCCCGCCTGCCCACCTGCCCGGCCTGCCTGCCTGCCTGCCCAGCCTGCCTGCCTGCCTGCCTGCCCAGCCTGCCCGCCTGCCTGCCTGCCCAGCCTGCCCGCCTGCCCGCCTGCCCGCCTGCCCGGCCTGCCTGCCTGCCTGCCTGCCTGCCTGCCTGCCTGCCCAGCCTGCCTGCCTGCCTGCCTGCCCAGCCTGCCCAGCCTGCCCGCCTGCCCGCCTGCCCGCCTGCCCGGCCTGCCTGCCTGCCTGCCTGCCTGCCTGCCTGCCCAGCCTGCCCGCCTGCCCGCCTGCCCGCCTGCCCGGCCTGCCTGCCTGCCTGCCTGATCTGCCTGATCTGCCTGATCATTTAACTACCTACCTATCCATCCATCCCTTTATTCATCTAGCTTTCTCTATTATTATTATATTTTACTTCTCTTTGAATTTTGTCAACCTAAAAAAAAAAAAAATTTTTTTTTTAATCTATTAAGTGAGACCCTTCTGAAATGTTGCAGTTTTTGTTTTTTTTTTCCGACTTTGTGATGAATATGAATGCACAGTGCAGTTGTTTAGCTGGTTTTGATGAAGGGTGTTTGCTCTGTGTGCTTTTCCCGGTCTGCTCTGTTGCACAGCTGTCTGTTTGCAGTTACAGCTCTGTCAGGGTTGTAATCTGGCACTTAACCACGATAAATAAGCCATGGATTGGATTAAAGGAGTGTCTGAAGCTATTATGTAAAGTCCACCTGTCAGTACACTAAAACTTTTTCCTTGTTCTTTTTGCACCCATTTTTTCCTATATCATAAATTTAATATAGTATGCATTATTAAAGGAGTCCTGGTCGCACAGTGGTTAAAGCACTTGGCTGGTAGCTGAAAGGTCAGTGGTTTCAACCCACCAGCTGTTTCCTGGGAGAAAGATGTGGCAGTCTGCTTCTGTAAAGATGGAAACTATGAGGCAGTTCTACAGTGTCCTGTAGGGCTGCTGTGAGTCAGAATTGACTCAATAGGAATGGGTATGCATTATTAATTTTCTAATTAGTACAAGGAATGCTATTTACCAGTGTGTCTACTTTTACATAGCTTCTTCTTCACATTTTCTAAATTATCCCTGGTTGAGATAATTTATATAAAAGTATCTATTACCTGTATCCCCCACGTGTCTGTCAGTTTGTCATACTGTGGGGGCTTGCGTGTTGCTGTGAAGCTGTAAGCTATGCCACTGGTATTCAGATATCAGCAGGGTCACCAATGGAGGACAGATTTCAGCTGAGCTCCCAGACTAAGACAGACTAGGAAGAAGGACCCAGCAGTCTACTTCTGAAAAGCATTAACTAGTGAAAACCGTATGAATAGCAGCGGAACACTGTCTGATATAGTGCTGGAAGATGAGCCCCCCAGGTTGGAAGGCACTCAAAAGATGACTGGGGAAGAGCTGCCTCCTCAAAGTAGAGTCGACCTTAATGACGTAGATGGAGTAAAGCTTTCGGGACCTTCGTTTGCTGATGTGGCGTGACTCAAAATGAGAAGAAACAGCTGCAAACGTCCATTAATAATTGGAACCTGGAATGTATGAAGTATGAATCTAGGAAAATTGGAAATTGTCAAAAATGAAATGGAATGCATAAACATCGATATCCTAGGCATTAGTGAGCTGAAATGGACTGGTATTGGCCATTTTGAATCCGACAGTCGTATAGTCTACTATGCTGGGAATGACAACTTGAAGAGGAATGGTGTTGCATTCGTCATCCAAAAGAATGTTTCAATATATTTCCAGAAGTACAACGCTGTCAGTGATAGGATAACATCCATACACCTACAAGGAAGACCAGTTAATACAACTATTATTCAAATTTACGCACCAACCACTAGGGACAAAGATAAAGAAATAGAAGATTTTTATCAGCTGCTGCAGTCTGAAATTGATCAAACATGCAATCAAGATGCATTGATAATTACTGGCAGTTGGAATGTGATAGCTGGAAACAAAGAAGAAGGATTGGTAGTTGGAAAATATGGCCTTGGTGATAGAAACAATGCCGGAGATCGAATAATAGAATTTTACAAGACCAACGACTTCTTCATTGCAAATACCTTCTTTCACCAACATAAACGGTGACTATACACACGGACCTCGCCAGATGGAATGCACAGAAATCAAATTGACTACATCTGTGGAAAGAGACGATGGAAAAGCTCGATACCATCAGTCAGAACAAGGCCAGGGGCCACCTGTGGAACAGATCATCAATTGCTCATAAGCAAGTTCAAGCTGAAACTGAAGAAAATCAGAGCAAGTCCATGAGAGCCAAAATATGACCTTGAATATATCCCACCTGAATTTCGAGACCATCTGAAGAAAGATTTGACGCATTGAACACCAGTGACTGAAGACCAGACGAGTTGTGGAATGACATCAAGGACATCATCCATGAAGAAAGCAAGAGGTCATTCAAAAGACAGGAAAGAAAGAAAAGACCGAGATGGATGTCAGAGGAGACTCTGAAACTTGCTCTTGAATGTCGAGCAGCTAAAGCAAAAGGAAGAATTGATGAAGTGAAAGAACTGAACAGAAGATTTCAAAGGGCGGCTCAAGAAGACAAAGTAAAGTATTATAATGACGTGTGCAAAGAGCTAGAGATGGAAAACCAAAAGGGAAGAACACGCGCAGCGTTTCTCAAGCTGAAAGAACTGAAGAAAAAATTCAAGCCTCGAGTTGCAATAGTGAAGGATTCCATGGGGAAAATATTAAACGACGCAGGAAGCATCAAAAGAAGATGGAAGGAATACAGAGTCATTATATCAAAAAGAATTAGCCGATATTCAACCATTTCAAGAGGTGGCATATGATCAGGAACCAATGGTACTGAAGGAAGAAGTCCAAGCTGCTCTGAAGGCACTGGTGAAAGACAAGGCTCCAGGAATTGGAGGAATATCAGTTGAGATGTTTCAACAAAGAGATGCAGTGCTGGAGGTGATCGCTCATCTATGCCAAGAAATGTGGAAGACAGCTTCCTGGCCAACTGACTGGAAGAGATCCATATTTATATGCCTGTTCCCAAGAAAGGTGATCCAACCGATGTGGAAATTATGGCACAATATCTTTAATATTGCATGCAAGCAAAATTTTGCTGAAGATCATTCAAAAACGCCTGCAGCAGTATATCGACAGGGAACTGCCAGGAATTCAGGCTGGTTTCAGAAGAGAATGTGGAACCAGAGGTATCATTGCTGATATCCGATGAATTCTGGCTGAAAGCAGAGAATACCAGAAGAGTGTTTACCTGTGTTTTATTGACTATGCAAAGGCATTCAACCGTGTGGATCATAACAAACTATGGATAATGTTGCGAAGAATGGGAATTTCTGAACACTTAATTGTGCTCATGAGGAACCTTTGCATAGATCAAGAGGCAGTTGTTCATACAGAACAAGGGGATACTGATTGGTTTAAAGTTAGGAAAGGTGTGCAAGACTGTGTCTTACATACTTTGGACAAGTTGTCAGGAGGTATCAGTCCCTGGAGAAGGACATCATGCTTGGCAGAGTACAGGGTCAGCGGAAAAGAGGAAGACCTTCATTAAGGTGGGGTGACACAGTGGCTGCAACAGTGAGCTGAAGCGTAACAACGATCATAAGGATGGCTCAGGACCGGGCAGTGTTTTCGTTCTGTTGTGCACAGAGTCGCTATGAGTCGGAACCGACTCGATGGCACTTAACAACATTACCTGTAGGAACACTTAATGGGCATTCAACAAATTTTATTTACTTTTTTTCATTTCTTTGTTAATTTTTTGCTGGTCTGACTTTGTGGAAAAAGTTCTCCCTTGGCAGGAGGTAGTCAAAAGTGAGAAGATCTGGAAATCTGAGCAGAGAAGGATTTGATCATTTCTAAGCTCCAAATGTGTCAATCATATCTATTATGCAAAGCAACTTAGGATTTGTGGCAATCCTCAGATCACATATCAAACTCCATCCAGCAGTCTTTGGCTGCAATGTTCCAAGCAGGAAATAGCATAGGTCTGCCATAGGTATTGAGCTGATTGTTCTTGACAGATTTCAAGGATGATGGCCCTTCCAGTCAGGACCAGTGGTCCACATAATACTTGAATCAGATAATTGCCAACTGCAATGAACACTTTTGAATTCTCATCTCATTTGACCTCCAGATGTAGGACAACATTAAGTCAAATAAATTTTAGGCTCTAGTGCTGATTGGATAGTGTGCTATCTACTCCACACTCCATAATGCTGTTCCAAACCATTCCTTCTTCACCTTTGCAGAAAATTCCCTGCTCCTTTGAGCCTCAGGCTGTCTCACTTTAACACTCATTCCACTCCCCTAACTGTTTCTGATGATGTACTGGTCTCTCAGCTACTCATTCATTTAAGCTTTCCTTTTAAACTTTCTATTTTGACATAACTGTAGATTTACAGAAAAGTTGTAAAGATAGTACATAGAGTTCCCATATACTTTTTCACTTAGCTTCCCCTAATGTTAATCTCTTACGTAACTATAGTACCTTATCAAAACTAAGAAGTTAACATTGGTATAACACCATTGACTAAACAACGAACTTTTTTTGGATTTCACCAGTTTTTCCATGAATGTCCTTTTTCCGAGATCCAATCCAGTACCACATTGCGTTGTCATTCTATCTCCTTAGTCTCCTCCATCTGTGGCAATTCCCAATCTTTCTTTGTTTTACATGACCTTGACACTTTTGAAGATTACTAGTCAGGTATGCTGAGGCCTGAATTTGGTGTATACCCCTCCATTTGGGTTTGGCTGATGCTTTCTCATACAGATTTTGGGGAAGAACCGAAGTGCTGTTGCCATCACATCATATCAGAAGGTACATGATGCCGTCAGATTTATTACTGGTGATGCTAACCTTGACCATTTGGTTAAAGTGGTGTCTGCCAGGTTTCTCCTTTGTAGAATTACTGTTTTTACTTTATCTTATCAATGACTAAGTCTAGTTCACACTGAAGGAAAGTTAATTAAGCTCTACCTCCAGGAGGGAAGAACATAAGAAAATTGTGAATGTATGTTAAAGCCACTGCAGTAATTAGTAAATATGCTGGAGAAGATACTCCGAGATTTTGTAAATATCCTATTTCTTCTTAAAGTTTTGCCCAAATATTGCCCATTCATCTGTAGGTCTTGCATACAGCAATTTTTATTGTGGTATTCTAATGGTGATTTTCTATTTTCCTCACTCCTTCTACGTTTATTATTTGAAATTCTTCCGTATGAAGATTTGTCCCTTATCCTCTATTTATTTATTAAGTTATTTATTTATATCAGTATAGACTCTTGGATATGTATTTTACTTTATTGTGCTGTAATCCAATACCATTGTTATTTTGTTGATCAAAAAGCTTTGGCCCTTGAAAACTTTTCCAGGTTTGTTTCTGTGTCCTTTACACATGCCTTCCTATTACCTTTTTCTTTTTTTTAGAACTTCCTTTTTGGTGTTCATTAAAACTTTTTTGTTATTAATTACAGACGATCTGTTCATTGATTTTCCCATTGCAATTTGTACCATTGTTCTGGGTGACTTCCATACCTGTGTGAACAACTCATCCAACAGCAGTAGTGTCTCAATTTTGTGACCGTATCAACTCCCATGATCTTGATCTTCACTCCAGTGACCAAGTCCTGAATCTCGTCACCATCTGGAATTGCTCTACCTTTGTAATACTAAATTTAAACATCCAATTCTTCCGGGTGTCTCAGTCTCTTTCTACAACAATTATTCTTTCATCTCATAGGAGCTTCCAGTGTCTTCACTTTTCTATTTTCTCCCAGCCAGTAAATTTTACAGCTTATAGTTCATGAACTGATACGTCAACCAGTTGTTGGGTGCCACTGGTGCAAATCATACAGCCTTATCAGGGTCCTCAGAGTGGGTAGAGTCAGCTCTCTCCTGACTCACCACTCTCCTCAAAACAATAGTTCTATTCCTTTCTCCCTTCACCTCTTCTCATCTCATGAGCTCATCTCTTGCTTCACAGAGACAATAAAATAATCGGAAGGAACACATCACTCTAGCCAGCAAACTTATTGTCTTACCTTGCTGGCTGTTAAGCTGTTCCGCCTCTTCTCTTGTTCCTCCCATAAAGGACATCTCTTCCTACCTAAGGCTAACCCCCTCCACTTGTGCTCCAGATTCCATCCTCTCCTGCCTTTCTAGTCCCTCAGTCTCTTGATTGTCCCCTCCCTCTCCTATATCTTCAAACTTTTCCTTTCTCTTTTTGGCCCCAATACTTGAGAATTTAAACAAAATAGAATGAAACAAAAGCCCTCCCTCAAGCCATGTTCCTTACCAGGTACCTGTTTACTTTTATGTGTCTCTTGACACATACACTTCTTGAGAATTGTCTACTCACCTGCCTTTTACTTTTTAACCCACTGCAATTCAGCTTGCATCCTTCCATGCAGTTCCACTGAAATTATGCTTGCCTAAGTAACCAGTGGAAACCCTGGTGGCATAGTGGTTAAGTGGTACGGCTGCTAACCAAAGGGTCCGCAGTTCGAATCCGCCAGGTGCTCCTTGGAAACTCTATGGGGCAGTTCTACTCTGTCCTATAGGGTTGCCATGAGTTAGAATTAACTCGATGGCACTGGGTTTGGTTTTTGTTTTTAAGTCACCAGTGACTCCATGGGATCAAATCTAGGGATACTTATCAGACTTCCTCTTTAAGGTCCTGGTCCTTTTATTTTGCTTCTGTGGCATCTTTTGATTTTCCCACAACCATTCTGGCCACTCCTTTTTCTTTATCTGCTCTTCTGGGTTCTGGTCTAGGCTCTCTTCTCATACCACGTGCTCTTGTAGGAGGAGGGGGGAAGGCGGCAGAGATTTGCCATTTCCAAGGCCTGTAGTTATAATCCTGATGGTTTAAAAACCTGTCTCACCAGCCCAGATGTCTCTTATGAGCCTCAGCCCCAGATATCTACCTAACCCCTAGATACCAACACTTGTATGTTCTTTAGGCACCTCAGACTCCTGTATCCAAAACCAAACTCCAACTTCCTCTTCAAGCTTCACGTCCTTTTTGTTCTCTCTTTTTGTGAATGGTTCCTATTTCCCAGGAGCTAAATCCAGAAACCTCAGGTCACCCATAACTCTTTCATTTTTCAAATCAGAAAGCTTCATCAAGAGTTGCTGATTCCGCTCTTAAAATAACTCTCAGATCCTTCCATTTATGTTCATTCCTTCTGAAACTATCTCCCTCTCACCAGGATTATGACAATGACCTTCTAATTACATTTTCTGCCAACAATCTTGTCCCTCTCCAATCCATTCTCCATGTGCTGCTTGAATGATTTCCAAATGCAATTTGGAACATCTCACTGCCTTCAAATGCCTCATTGCCCTTGTATAAAACAGCAAATCCTAATCTGCACTCATGAACCCTGCCTGAGCCCAGATTATTTGTCCAGTCTCATCTTCTGCCATCTTGCTCTCCTAAACTTATGTTTTCTCTTGCCTCCAGGACTGTTGGAAACCCTGGTGGCGTAGTGGTTAAGAGCTATGGCTGCTAACCAAAAGACTGGCAGTTCGAATCCACCAGGCACTCCTTGGAAACCCTATGGGGCAGTTCTACTCTGTCCTGTAGGATCACTATGAGTTGGTAATCAACTCGACAGCGGTGGGTTTTTGGCCAGGACTATTATTTATTTATTTTTGCCTAAAATATTTTTTTCGTCCTTCCCCTTCTTTCATTCTCTGAGATTATTCCCCCCACTCCTTTGTTGACCACTTCCCCACTTGCATCAAAACTGATTAGACCTTCTTTTGTGCTCCCACATCATCCTATGGATATCCTCTGACAGCACTGAGCACACTACACTGAAATACTCTACTTGTCTGGCTCCTCAGTAACTAGTCACTGAAAGCCTGAATGAATGAATTACTTCGTTTTTATCCTTTCTATGGAAACCCTGGTGGCGTAGTGGTTAAGTGCTACGGCTGCTAACCAAAGGGTCAGCAGTTTGAATCCACCAAGTGCTCCTTGGAAACTCTATGGGGCAGGTCTACTCTGTCCTATAGAGTTGCTATCAGTTGGAATCGACTCGACGGCACTGGGTTTGTTTTTTTTTTTTTTTTTTGGTTTATTCTTCCTATTACTGTTCCTTTTCTAGGCACAAAGTGATATGATAAAGCAGATTTTATTTCAGAAATTCTTTTCAGACACTTACCCATGGAAATGTTATTACAGATGGTAGTTGAGTTCTCAGATAATGCAGTACCCTAACTAATTTATAATGGGGTTTAAACTAATTTATAATTCTCCTTGGACTTGACCATTTCTGTATGGAATCCTGTTTTCTTCCTCCCCTTCATTTCTTTCCCGTTTTCTTCTTCCGTAGAATCTTTGCCACAAATAGGCCCCTGTGAGCTTATATGGGACTTCTTGCGACACTGATCATTTGGGAAATGGCAAATTGTAGTTCTTAGCAAGGAGAAAATGTAGTGACACTGAGAATGTTTATGCCCCTACTTAAATCACATTAATTGACTATTCCTTTGTTTATGGAAAAATGGAATGGCTGAATGTTATGACTGCCACAGTGCCTATGAGTTAATAAAATGGGATTGCAATCTTTCCATATACATTTTTCTTGAAACCATTGCTAAGGTAGTCCATGGCCATCAAGGATGAAAATAGTAATGATCTGGGCGTAGCCCAGGTCAGCCATTTATAGGTACAAATGTTGGTTGTTCAGGGCTTCCTGGGGTACAAGTGTGGAAGAAAACCCTGTTGTTATATGAAATCCCTTTTGCCCCAAGGTTGTGACTCCTTGATGAAAATCACCCAGTTGAAAACCCCAAAAGCAAATTTCCAATTTACTTATACCTGGCTAGCTAACGTTCAGATTTCATTCAGATGTTGGATCCAGCCCAAGAGTATACTTAGACTGCCCTCTGATTAGCAGAGATTTCTAAAACTCTGACTATTCTCTGTACTGTCCTTCACCTGTTTAGGCTGCCTAATGCTTTTGCTGAAAGAAAGCAACTCTCTTGGGCTTCCCGGTACCAGGGTTATGTGTCTCCTCGTGTTGATTTCTGACAGTCAGCAGACATGCTGCTGCCCCCTCAGTGTCCTTGTGCAGAAGCGAGGGGCTTGGTTGTAGTTGGTCAGACATGAAGGTTGTGTATGTTAGTCCATCAAGTACATGAAAGTGCTTGGCTGCTCTACTCACCTGGACCTAATCCACTAAGATAAAAATTTCAATCCACAGTCAGTGTAGTTTTTCAATTCTCTTTATATCCTGCAGAGTTTGTATTGAAAAGGAACCATTTGGCCTTCATATTTCAGTGGTAGCAGTTTATCCTTAACTATGGTACCTATTGCATTTTGGAGATAGAATCACTAAGTTGTGTGAATAATAATTATATATATATAGCTTAGCCTGTTGCCCAAGAAAGTGGGTATGCTAAGAGCACCCACTGACCTGGACATTCTCGTTTGGGGGCATAGTGTTTAGACTAAGGATCGTAATTTTTTAATCAGTTAGCATATATCGAACCAGTGAAGTGCTTAAAGCATAGCCCTAGACATTACAAGGAAGTTAAACACTCTATCTTTGATTTAGGCACTGAAAACATATACTCATGAAATGGACCTAAAACAATTCCTGGGCATTAGCTCATTAAGCACAAGTTGATAAATTGAACCAGTAATGAGTGCTGAGGTTGGAGTCAGGAGTGATCAGAGTGAGGAAAAGTTCATTCATTTAATAACTCAAGAAAAGATTTGAGTGCCTACTTTGTGTCAGGCACTGTGCTAAGTTAGAGGATAGGGATTGTTGTTGTTGTTGTTGTTAGGTGCTGTCAAGTCTGTTCCAACTCATAAAAAACAGAACAAAACACTGCCTGGTTCTGTGCCTCACAATTGTGCTATGCTTGAGCCCATTGTTGTAGCCACTGTGTCTATCCATCTTGTCCAGGGTCTTCCTCTTTTTCGCTGACCCTGCACTTTACCAAGCATGATGACATTCTCCAGGGACTGATCCCTCCTGATAACATGTCCAAAGTATGTGAGACGTAGTCTCTCCATCCTTGCTTCTAAGGAGCATTCTGGTTGTACTTCTTCCAAGACAGTTCATTCTTCATGGCAGCACATGGTATATTCAGTTATTCTTCTCCAGCACCTCAATTCAAAGGTGTCAGTTCTTCTTTGCTCATCCTTATTCATTGTCCAGCTTTCACATACATATGAGATGACTGAAAACACCATGGCTTGGGTCAGGCACACCTTAGTCCTGAAGGTGACATCTTTGTTTTTCAACACTGTAAAGAGGTCTTTCACAGCCAATTTGCCCAATGCAATGTGTCTTTTGATTTCTTGACTTCTGCTTCAATGGGTGTTTATTGTTGATCCATGTAAAATGAAATCCTTGACAACCTCAATCTTTTCTCCATTTATCATGATGTTGCTTATTGGTCCAGTTGTGAGGATTTTTGTTCTCTTTATGTTGAGGTGTAATCCATACTGGATGCTGTGATCTTCATTAGTAAGTGCTTCAGTCCTTTTCACTTTCAGCAAGCAGGGTTGTGTCATCTGCATATCACAGGCTGTTAATGAGTCTTCCTCCAATCCTGATGCCCATTCTTCTTCATATAGCCCAGCGTCTTGGATTATTTGCTTAGCATACAGATTGAACAAGTATGGTGAAAGGATACTACCCTGACGCACACCTTTCCTGACTTTAAATCATGCAGTATTCCCTTGCTCTGTTCGAACGACTACCTCTTGATCAATGTACAGATTCCTCATGAGCACAATTAAGTGTTCTGGAATTCCCACTCTCCACAATATTACCCGTAATTTGTTATGATCCACACAGTTGAGAAGACAAAGTAAAGTATTATGACGATGTGCAAAGAGCTGGAGATAGAAAACCAAAAGGGAAGAACGCACTCAGCGTTTCTCAAGCTGAAAGAACTAAAGAAGAATTCAAGCCTTGAGTTGCAATACTGAAGGATTCCAAGGGAAAATATTAAACAATACAGGAAGCATCAAAAGAAGATGGAAGGAATACACAGAGTCACTATACCAAAAAGAGTTGGTTGATGTTCAGCCATTTCAGGAGGCAACATATGATCAGGAACTGATGGTACCGTGGGAAGAAGCTCAAGCTGCACTGAAGGCATTGGTGAAAAACAAGGCTCTAGGACTTGAAGGAATACCAATTGAGATGTTTCAACAAATGGATGCACTGCTGGAAGTGCTCACTTGATTATGCCAGGAAATTTGGAAGACAGCTACCTGGCCAACTGACTGGAAGAGATCCACGTTTATGCCTATTCCCAAAAAAGGTGATTCAACCGCATGTGGAAATTATCTAACGATATCATTAATATCACATGCAAGCAAAATTTGGCTGAAGATCATTAAAAGCAGCTACAGCAGTATATCAATAGGGAACTGCTAGAAATTCAAGCTGGATTTAGAAGAGGACGTGGAACGAGGGGTATCATTGCTGATGTCAGATGGATCCTGGTTGAAAGTAGAGAATACCAGAAAGACGTTTACCTGTGTTTTACTGACTATGCTAAGGCATTCGACTGTGTGAATCATAACAAATCATGGAGAATAGGGATGGCAAGGTGAATTCACATGTTTACTAGCCTAAGGATCTTAGGAGTGAGACAGAATGTAAAAATGACATGAATAAACAACCACAGAAATACAAAGAAAGAAAGGATGGAGCTTTCAGAGGTATGAAGAGACCCTACTATACCCTGTGTCTACAGTTCTAAACACAGCTGGTACTTGCAGTGTTTGGTTTCCACTTACCTTGGGAAGAAGTGACTCATCATGCCAATCTTTGTCCCACACCTTCTATAGGCAAACTGACCACTTAGAATCCAGTAACGTAAGAAAGCAGAGCTTTGCCAACTTTATAGTAGCCTTCAGGAGACTGTTGAAATAAAACCATGAGTAGAGGCTTTGAAACCCAGTTTATCAAGATCGTTTGACCAAGTGAGACAGTATATGGAATAAATATTATTTTGATATACGGTAATATAGGACAGGTGTGGCCAAGTGGAGCTAGGGTGGTATTGGGGAACAGAAACACACTGCCAACATGAGAAGGTTCTTCATGACTTCATCCAAACCCATGTCAGCAGCTTGTCCCGCAATGGCACGCCTGCCTTCAGGCAGCGTCATCCTGAAACACTGTGGACTATCATGGTTCAGTAACGGGAGCCACATGTATTTTAAATTAAAAAAAAGATAAAAATAAGGAGATGAAGTTTAACAATATATTTTATTTTACCCAGTATATTCAGAATATTATCATTTCAACATGTAATCAATGTAAAAAATTTTAATGAGATATTTTACTTAATTTTTTTGTGCTAAGTCTCTGATTGTGAGGATGGCACAGGACTGCGCAGTGTTTCATTCTGTTGTACGTAGGGTCGCTGTGAGTTGGAACCGACTCGACGGCACCTAACAACAACAAGTCTCTGAAATCTGCTTTGTATTTTACCCTTACAGCACATCTCAATTAAGACAAACCACCTTCCAGGTGCTGGATGACCACATGTAGCTAGTGGCTCCTGTGTTGAACAGTATAGCTCTAAACCAAAACCAAGCCTATTGCCACTGTGTTGGTTCCCATTCGTGGTGACCCTGTGTATTACAGAGTAGAACTGCTCCATAGGGCATTCTTGGCTGTAATCTTTCTGGAAGCAGATTGCCAGACCTTTCTTCTGCAGCACTGCTGGGTGGGTTTGGACTGCTACCCTTTTGCTTAGTAGCTGACTGCAAACCACTTTTGCCACTTCTAGACAGATATATTTTATTTTTAAACATCTCCATAAGAAATGATTCTTCTTCAGCTTTTTCATGGGATCATATTTCAGTGTTCATTGATACTTGGAAATGTTCTTAAATTTAGCCCAAATTTTCTATACCAATGTAAGTTTCTTTTCATCTCATTCTGCTATCATGTAATAAATATGTATTGTGTTTCTATTACATACCTGGTTTTATGCTAGGCATTGGGATGCAATGGTGAACAATACTGTTATGGTTCCTGCCTTCAGGGTGCTTACAGTGTGATGATGAAGAGAAATACTAAATAAATAAGCAAAATCAATGTAATTATGATGCATGTTGGGATGGGAAAGTGCAGGGGGCTAAGAGGATTTCTACCAGCTCTTCTCCTAATCTGGAGTGACAGGGAGTTTTCCCAATGAAGTAAGATTTGATCTGAATCAGAATGATGCCTATGGAGGGGGGCCCCAGGGTAAAAAGGAAGTTTGACACTGTCAAAAACCAAAATTGCTTAGAGAAACACCTGAAATTAGTGTAACAGAATACATTTATTGAGGGTAGACACGATTCGAATTGAACAGCGTCACTGAATATGTTGGGGAGGCGCTCCAAAGAGGGACAGTGAAAGCTGATATATAGATCATTACTATGTTAATTTCTCAACAGACAGCATCAAAGTACAGGGCAGGTGATAGGAACAGCTACCAAGGACATGCCATACATCCTACAACAGCCTCTAGTCAGTCCCTGATGTTCCTGTTTCTCTAAACTGGCTGCAGGTAGATAATTTTCCAAAAGAACCCAATGCCTAAGGCAAAACACTCTCTGCTAAACTGCTTAATAAGCTATTGTTTGACCTGAAGGTGACTCCAGGGAACCAGTTCCTTCAATGTTCAAGAGGACCCAAGTGTGAAATGGCCCCGGTGGGTTCATAAACTCAGAAATCCGTAGTCCAGGAGAATCAGAAAGATTTTGTCAGCATTTTCAGTGAACTGACAGGAGGATGGTATGGCTAGAGTGGAGTTTGGTCTAAGGATTGCAATTTGTTAGTCAGTTAGCACGTATTGAACCTAAGAGGTGCTTAAAGTATAGCCCCAGGCATTACAAGGAAGTTAAAGGCTCTGTCTTTGATTTAGCCACTGAAACCTTTTACTCATGAAATGGTCCTAAAACAATCCTTAGGCATTAGTTCACTAAGCACAGTTGATAAATTGAATCTGTAATGAGTGCTGAGATTGGAGTCAAAGAGTGATCAGAGTGAGGAAAAGTTCATTCATTCAACAAATTAAAAAAAGATTTATTGAGTGCCTACTTTGTGCCAGGCACTGTGCTAGGTTAAGTTTGGTAGTAGTTGAAGATGAAGTTGGGAAGCTAGGGGGAGGGCAAAACACTCATGGCTTTCAGGGCACGTTGAGGACCAGGGTCTTTCTCCTAAGAGTAAAGAGAAGCCACTGTATGTTTTTAAGGAACCAAAAACCCAAACCAAACCCGTTGCTATCAAGTCGATTCAGACTTAAAGCGACCCTAAAGGACAGAGTAGAACTGCTCCAAAGGGTTTTGAAGGAGCGCTTGGTGGATTCAAACTGCTGACCTTTTGGTTGGCAGCTGTAGCTGTTAACCACTATGCCACCAGGATTTCCTTTTAAGGAACAGAGGGACATTATTGGGTTTGCTTTATTAAAAGATCACCCTGTCCTAGAGCGGAGAATGGATCTGTATTCTCCACGAAAAAAGATGAATGTGATAATGTGATGAGACCTTTTAGGAAGACACTGAGTAGTCCAAGTAAGAGGATTAGAGCAGTGACTACCTAAGGCCCTAACCTCCTGACTTTGAGGCATATTTAGTGGATACAGCTGATAGGGCCTGGTGATTAACTGAATGGGGATGATGATGCAGGGCATGGGGAAGAGGAGTTCAAGTTGACTCTCAGTTTTCTGAACTGCTTAAGTAGATGGCTATGGGTCATTTTAAGAGCTCTCTCTTTAGTTTTCCTCTGGGATGCTGGACATCTTGAGACGAAATTTCCATCATTCAATACAGAAAATGTAGTGTTAATTGACCTCTCTTTTTTCTTTCTTGGATCAAAAATTGGTAATTATTTGGTGGAAGTGGTAGACCGTTATATAGAAAAAAAATCAACAGTGGGCTTTTTTCTTCTGTCCATATCTCTTAAGCTTTACTTACTGAACAGTCATGGGGTGAATATTTAACAGTTTTACTGCTCTGAATGTCATTGTCTTTTCCTTATAAATCTCTGCATTGACACACAGTTATATTGCCAGAATGCCGTCATTAGTAGAAGCTGATGACAGTCCTTGTAGAGGAAGGCTAAAGGGAAGCAGTGAAGGAAATAACTGCCTGACCCTGAAGGTTTCTAGACCAATTAAGAAACGATAATAATTATGCATTTTTTAAAATAATTGGATTGCACAGATTTGTAATCATTCTTAGATAATCATTAAAAGATTACATTTTGTAGTGTTATTCCTTTTAACATTAGTTATTTAGTAGCTAACTCTTACTCAAGGTCAAACTAACAGAAAAATTCAAACTGCCAAAAGAGTTGAATGTTGACAGTTATTTTCATTCATTCATTCATGGGCTAATTATTAAGAGCTTAGTTTTTTTTTTTTAGATGCTAAAAAGACAGGCAAACTTTGAGGAGTTTACAATACAGTGGAGAAGGCATAATTGAATAAATAAATTTATAATGCAATATCAGTAGTGACAAATGCTATCGAGAAAATGGAAAGGGTTAAAGAGCTTTAGAGTAACAATGGGTGCTATCTTAGGAAGATGAGGGGAGAAGTAAGAGGATATCTGAGCAGTGTAATTATTGATCTGAAGGAAGTAAGGGAGCAATGTGGGCAAATACATGGGGTAAGAGCCTCTCAGGCATAGGGAAAGCAAATGAAAAACCTTGGAATTGGGCTTGTGCATCTCCAAGGAGTAGCAAGGACGTCACTGCTGCGGAAGTGTTGTGAGGAAAGGAACGATAGAGGAAACGATAGCATAGTAGTGACATGGGGCCACATTATGAAGTTTTATGAAGTCATGTAAGTTTTTTTTATCGATTACCTGATTAACGTTTGCCCTAAGGCACTCTGCTCTGTTGCCTACCAGGTTGTAAGTTCAGTGAGGGCAGGGACCTCGCTTAAAATCATGCCGAGATTTAGATTTTATTCTAAGTATGATGTGGACACATTGAAAAGTTTTGAACCAGGGAGAGATTTGAATTTAGACATAGGGTATGTGAGAAAGTGGAGGATCAGGCCTGACTTCTACGTGTTTGACCTGGGCTACAGGGCGAATGGTGATGCTACTCAATGAGGTGCGGACAACTAGGGAGAAATGAATTTACAAGGGAAATCAAAATATTTCAGTTTGGGGCATTCTAAACTTGAAATGCCTGTTAGACATTCAAGTCAGATGTTGAATGTACAGATATATAAATTTATAGTTCAAGGATAATTAAGAGCTGGAGATACATATTTGGAACTAAGACCTAGAATTTACCCCCACGTGTCTGTCAGTTTGTCGTACCGTGGGGGCTGTGTGTTGCTGTGATGCTGGAAGCTATGCTACCGGTATTCAGATACCAGCAGGGTCACCCATGGAGGACAGGTTTCAGCTGAGCTTCCAGACTAAGACTGGGAAGAAGGACCCAGCAGTCTACTTCTGAAAAGCATTAGCTAGTGAAAACCGTATGAATAGCAGCAAAACATTGTCTGATATAGTGCTGGAAGATGAGCCCCCCGGGCTGGAAGGCACTCAAAAGATGACTGGGGAAGAGCTGCCTCCTCAAACTAGAGTTAACCTTGATGATGTAGATGGAGTAAAGCTTTTGGGACCTTCATTCGCTGATGTGGCGTGACTCAGAATGAGAAGAAACAGCTGCAAATGTCCATTAATAATCGGAACCTGGAATGTAAGAAGTATGAATCTAGGAAAATTGGAAATCGTCAAAAATGTAATGGAACGCATAAACATCGATATCCTAGGCATTAGTGAGCTGAAATGGACTGGTATTGGCCATTTTGAATCCGACAGTCGTACAGTCTACTATGCTGGGAATGACAACTTGAAGAGGCATGGTGTTGTATTCATCGTCAAAAAGAATGTTTCAATATATATCCTGAAGTACAATGCTGTCAGTGATAGGATAATATCCATACACCTACGAGGAAGACCAGTTAACAGACTACTATTCAAACTTATGCACCAATTGCTAGGGCCAAAGATGAAGAAATAGAAGATTTTTATCAGCTGCTGCAGTCTGAAATTGATCAAACATGCAATCAAGATGCATTGATAATTACTGGCAGTTGGAATGCGATAGCTGGAAACAAAGAAGAAGGATTGGTAGTTGGAAAATATGGCCTTGGTGATAGAAACAATGCCGGAGATCGAATGACAGAATTTTACAAGACCAACGACTTCTTCATTGCAAATACCTTCTTTCACCAACATAAACGGTGACTATACACACGGACCTTGCCAGAAGGAACACACAGAAATCAAATTGACTACATCTGTGGAAAGACACAATGGAACAGCTCGATACCACTAGTCAGAACAAGGCCAGGGCTGACTGTGGAACAGACCGTCAACTGCTCATATGCAAGTTCAAGCTGAAACTGAAGAAAATCAGAGCAAGTCCATGAGAGCCAAAATATGACCTTGAGTATATCCCACCTGAATCTCGAGACTATCTGAAGAACAGATTTGACTCATTGAACACTAGTGACTGAAGACCAGACGAGTTGTGGAATGACATCAAGGACATCATCCATGAAGAAAGCAAGAGGTCATTGAAAAGACAGGAAAGAAAGAAAAGACCGAGATGTCTGTCAGATGAGACTCTGAAACTTGCTCTTGAATGTCGAGCAGCTAAAGCAAAAGGAAGAATTGATGAAGTGAAAGAACTGAACAGAAGATTTCAGAGGGTGGCTCAGGAAGACAAAGTAAAATATTATACTGACATGTGCAAAGAGCTAGAGATGGAAAACCAAAAGGGAAGAACATGCTCGGCGTTTCTCAAGCTGAAAGAACTGAAGAAAAAATTCAAGCCTCGAGTTGCAATTGTGAAGGATTCCATGGGGAAGGTATTAAATGACACAGGAAGCATCAAAAGAAGATGGAAAGAATACACAGAGTCATTATACCAAAAAGAATTAGTCGATGTTCAACCATTTCAAGAGGTGGCATATGATCAGGAACCGATGGTAAAGGAAGAAGTCCAAGCCTCTCTGAAGGCTTTGGCGTAAAACAAGGCTCCAGGAATTGATAGAATATCAACTGAGATTTTTCAACAAACAGATGGAACGTTGGAGGTGCTCACTTGTCTATGCCAAGAAATATGGAAGACAGCTTCTTGGCCAACTGACTGGAGGAGATCCATATTTATGCCTATTCCCAAGAAAGGTGATCCAACCAAATGTGGAAATTACAGAACAATATTTTTATCATTAATACCACACGCGAGCAAAATTTTGCTGAAGATCATTCAAAAACGCCTGCAGCAGTATATCGACAGGCAACTGCCAGAAATTCAGGCCAGTTTCAGAAGAGGACGTGGAACCAGGGATATCATTGCTGATGTCAGATGGATCCTGGCTGAAAGCAGAGAATACCAGAAGGGTATTTACCTGTGTTTTATTGACTATGCAAAGGCATTCGACTGTGTGGATCATAACAAATTATGGATAACATTGTGAAAAATGGGAATTCCAGAACACTTAATTGTGCTCATGAGGAGCCTTTACATAGATCAAGAGGCAGTTGTTTGGACAGAACAAGGGGATAGTGACTGTTTTAAAGTCAGGAAAGGTGTTTGTCAGGGTTGTATTCTTTCACCATGCCTATTTTTTGTGGATTTAATCTGTATGCTGAGCGAATAAGCCGAGAAACTGGACTATATGAAGAATGGGCATCAGGTTCGTAGGGAGACTCATTAACAGCCTACGTTATGCAGATGACACAACCTTGCTTGCTGAAAGTGAAGAGGACTTGAAGCACTTACTAATGAAGATCAAAGACCACAGCCTGCAATATGGATTGCACCTCAACATAAAACAAAAATCCTCACAACTGGACCAATGAGCAACATCATGATAAACGGGGAAAAGATTGAAGTTGTCAAGGATTTCATTTTACTTGCATCCACAAAAAAAAAAAAAAATTTTTTTTTTTTTTTTTTTTTGCAATCAACAGCCATGGAAGCAGCAGGCAAGAAATCAAAAGATGCATTGCATTGGGTAAATCTGCAAAGAACCTCTTCAAGTGTTGAAGAGCAAAAATGTCACCCTGAAGACTAGTGCGTGCCTGACCCAAGCCATGGTATTTTCAATCACATCATATGCATGTGAAAGCTGGACAATGAATAAGGAAGACTGAAGCAGAGTTGACACCTTTGAACTGCAGTGTTGGCGAAGAATATTGAATATACCACGGACTGCCAAAAGAACGAACAAATCTGTCTCAGAAGAAGTACAACCGGAATGCTCCTTAGGGGCAAGGATGGCGAGACTGCGTCTTCCACACTTTGGGCATGTTGTCAGGAGGGATCAGTCCCTGGAGAAGGACATCATGTTTGGCAGAGCATAGGGTCAGCGGAAGAGAGGAAGACCCTCAACGAGGTGGAGTGACACAGTGGCTTCAACAATGAGCTCAAGCATAACAACGATTGTAAGGATGGCTCAGGACAGGGCAGTGTTTCGTTCTGTTGTGCATAGGGTCGCTGTGAGCCAGAGCTGACTGTACGGCACCTAACAACAACAACACCTAGAATTTAAAGTAGCTGTTGTGTGTATTGTCATTTGATTTCAGGAGGTTTAGTTTTCAGCCAGTACCACCGTTACATTTCTTTCCTACCTCCACCCCTCTTTGTCTGCCTGGGTCGTTGAGGAGTGGGAGAGAAAGTTCCTTGTGAGAGAGAAGAGTAGTAGTCCCTAGGTGATGACAGTGGCAGGAGTGGGGATGTTGTTGTTGTTAGGTGCTGTCGAGTCAGTTCCAACTCATAGTGACCCTGAGTGTGACAGAACAAAACATGGCTCGTCCTGCGCCATCTCCACAATCATTGCTATGTTTGGTCACGTTGTTTCAGCCACCGTGTCATTCCATGTCTTTGAGGGTCATTTTCATTTTCTCTAGGAATAGTCACTTATTTATGAGCATTTTCTGAAAGCTTACTCTGTACAAAGGTATAAGATAGAAAGGAAAAGCAAACAGGGTCTTTGCCCTCACTGACCTTACAACCTGGTGGAGAGTATAGAAGCTTAAACCAGACATTAGTCAAGTAATCAAAAAATTGAATGTAAGTTTGCAATACTTGTATGTAATGAAACAGAGGTACATGGTGCCAGGAAAGCTTACAATAAAAGGAGTTAGGTCTTGGCCTCGAAGTCAAAGAAGGCTTTCTGAGAATGTGATCATCGAGGTGTTATGTGAAGGGCGAGTAGGGTTAATAGGCAAAGAACGTGAGGAAGAGTGATCCATCAAGAGGGAACAGCATATACAAAGGCCTTGTGGTAGAAGGGAGCATGGTGCTTATAAATATGCAAACAGGACTAGTGGTTAAGAGCCCAGAGGGTGATGGGGACCTTTGTACAAGATAAAGGTGGAGAGTCAAGTAGGAAACAGATATACCTTGTAGGCCACATGGTTTGGGAATAAGCATTGTTGTGGTAGTGAGGGGAATGAATTGAGGCTGGGGGTGGCGATGCAGTGTGTGGAGAGAGAGAAAGGGACAAAAGAAAGGATTATAAAGACCAGAAGACCAGTAGGTAGGAGGCTACTGCAGTAATCCAGGTGAGAGACGAAGGTAATTTGGACAGGGTGGCACAGAACCAGGGTAAGAACAGCTCTCCAGGGGGAGCAAAGTAGAAGAGGAATCAAAGTTACCTCTGTCTCAGAGATCATCCCCAATGCTCAGAAGTAGTGTAGCAGGGTGGTTAAGACCATGGGCTTTGGACATAGATGGGCTTGAAACGCAGCCCTTCTATATACCAGTTGTGTGACTTTAGATAAGTTACTGTGAATTCGGAATAATGGGATCTGTATCACAGGTTGTTGTGTGGATTAAACTTTTTTTTTCCATGAATGATAAAGTGCTTATTCAGCATTAAATAATTACACTCATGTTACTCTCTGGAATCACCTCCCCAGAATGTGTCAGGGAAAAAATCAGTTTTTCTGTGTTTGTTGAAAATCTTTAGGGAAAGCAATCCACAAGTAAACAAATTTATTAAATACCCACTTTCTGTAATCACTTGCGAGAATAATACATGTTTATTACTGATTGTAGTTTCGATTTTCAGATGGATTTTCATAGCAAATGGGCTCTGTGTAAAAATATTGGCTTCTGTATGAAATGTGTGAGCCTACCGGCTGTGATTAAAAATTTTGTCCATATTTATTTTCTATAATACAGAAAACAAGCAAACAAAAAACAAACTATGACAAAATGTCCTTTTAGACACAAATTACATGCTATCATTTTCTAAACTTCATTGTTTACTTACAATTAAAGGTTTATGAGGGCTTACTACTGTCCTGTGGATCACAAATCAATTATTTTACAACGAAGCATGAAATAAATTTAAGAGATTCATGTAGGGGCCATACAAGATGTACTGGCTTGCTCCTCTTCAGAAGTGGATCAAATAAGGTTGTGTGACAAGAAAAAAATCCTGATGACATCTTAGGTGATGGGTAACTAATTATGCTTTTAGCATAAGAGCAAGAAATACCTGATCAGAATTCTAAAAAGCATGTTTTAGCATTTTTGTTTTAAACATATAGTGAGATTCATAAACATAAAGTAACTTTCCAATGTGATCTAATTTGAATACATTCTTATTTGGTACACATAAATGAGATAACATATATTAAGTGCCTAACAGTGATTGTTTTTGTGTTGTTGTTAGGTGCCATCAAGTTGGTTCCAAATCATAATGACTGTATATACAACAGAACCAAACACTGCCTGGTCCTGGGCCGTCCTCACAGTCATTGCTATGTTTGAGCCCATTGTTGCAGCCACTGTGTCAGTCCATCTCGTTGAGGGTCTTCCTCTTTTTTGTTGACCCTCTACTTTACCAAGTATGATGTCCTTCTCCGGGGACTGGTCCTTCCTGATAACATGTCCAAAGTACTTGAGATGAAGTCTCATCATCCTTGACTCTAAGGAGCATTCTGGCTGTACTTCTTCCAAGACAGACTGGTTCGTTCTTCTGACAAAAACAAACAAAAAATCCTGAAAACTGTTGCCATCGAGTCGACTCTGACTCACAGTGACCCTATAGAACAGAGTAGAACTGCCCCAGAGTTTCCAAGGTGTGCCTGATGGATTTGAACTGCCAACCTTTTGGTTAGCAGCTGTAACACTTAACCACTACACCACCATGGGTTCCAGTTCTCCTGGCAGTTCATGGTATATTCAGTATTCTTCACCAACACCATAATTCAAAGGCATCAATTCTTCTTCAGTCTTCTTTATTCATTGTCCAGCTTTTGCATGCATCTCAGGCGATGGAAAGTACCATGGCTTGAGTCAGGAGCACCCTAGTCCTCAAAGTGACAGCTTTGCTTTTTAAAACTTTAAAGAGGTCTTCTGCAGGAGATTTGCTGAATGCAATGCATCACTGTGGAGCCAGGTAAAATGAAATCCTTGAGAACTTCCGGCCTTTCTCCATTTACCGTGATGTTGCTTATTGGTCCAGCTGTGAGATTTTTGTTTTCTAATACGATGATTAGCATTAAGTATTTGTAGAATGGAAACCCTGGTGCCATAGTGGTTAGGTGCTATGGCTGCTAACCAAACGGTCGGAAGTTCAAATCTGCCAGGGGCTCCTTGGAAACTATGGGGCAGTTCTACTCTGTCCTATAGGGTCGCTATGAATCAGAATGGACTCGAAGGCACTGGGTTTGGATTTTTGGTTTTTATTTGTAGAATAAAGGTTTTTCCTTTTTCTCCCTGTAGGGTGTCCTCTGGAGCACGAGAACCTATTTAAATTATGTAATTGCACATTCTGACCAAAAAACACATTTCTTTATTATTATCCTTTTATCTCTTTTTAAAATTATTTGTGTAACACATGCTCAGTGCAACTACTTGGAAAACATTAAAACCAACAACAGAAAGGTCACCTGTGATCTCACCAGAAGAACTACTTTTTATATTTAGGTGTATGACCTTTCAACACATTGTTTTCCTAGAATATTCAATTTGTAATTCATATCCTTGGCTTTTGGATAGTCTGTTCAGAAAGCATATGATAAGAAGACTTAGCTAGGTAGAGCCTGTGCTGTTTTTTTTTTTTAATAATTTTTATTGTGCTTTAAGTGAAAGTTTACAAATCAAGTCAGTCTCTCACAGAAAAACTTATATACAGCTTGCTACATACTCCCAGTTACTCTCCCCATAATGAGACAGCCCGCTCTCTCCCTCCACTCTCTCTCTTCGTGTCCATTTCGCGAGCTTCTAACCCCCTCTACCCGCTCATCTCCCCTCCAGGCAGGAGATGTCAACATACTCTCAAGTGTCCACCTGATCCAAGAAGCTCACTCTTCACCAGCATCCCTCTCCAACCCATTGCCCAGTCCAATCCATGTCTGAAGAGTTGGCCCTGGGAATGGTTCCTGGTCTGGGCCAACAGAAGGCCTAGGGTCCACGACCACCGGGGTCCTTCTAGTCTCAGCCAGACCATTAAGTCTGGTTGTTTTATGAGAATTTGGGGTCTGCATCCCACTGCTCTCCTGCTCCCTCAGGGCAGTCATCGGTTGCAGCTGGGCACCATCTAGCTCTTCTGGTCTCAGGCTGATGTAGTCTCTGGTTTATGTGGCACTTTCTGTCTCTTGGGCTCGTAATCACCTTGTGTCCTCGGTGTTCTTCATTCTCCTTTGATCCAGGTGGGTTGAGACCAATTGGTGCATCTTAGGTGGCTCCTTGCTAGCATTTAAGACCCCAGACACCTCTGTCCAAGGTGGGATGCAGAATGTTTTCTTAATAGATTTTATTATGCCAATTGACTTAGATGTCCCCTGAAACCATGGTCCCCAAACCCCCACCCCTGCTAAGCTGTCCTTCGAAGCATTCAGTTTATTCCGGAAACTTCTTTGCTTTTGGTTTAGTCCAGTTGTGCTGATCTTGCCTGTATTGTGTGTTGTCTTTCTCTTCACCTAAAGTAGTTCTTATCTACTATCTAATTAGTGAATACTCCCCTCCCACCCTCCCTCCCTCC
This sequence comes from Elephas maximus indicus, assembly GCF_024166365.1. Classification (NCBI taxonomy): domain Eukaryota; kingdom Metazoa; phylum Chordata; class Mammalia; order Proboscidea; family Elephantidae; genus Elephas; species Elephas maximus. Next base: position 63,653,487 of record NC_064838.1, read on the forward strand.
CTCCCTCCCCGCCCTCGTAACCACAAAAGAATGTTTTCTTTTCAGTTTATTTCTTGAGTTCTTATAATAGTGGTTTTATACAATATTTGTCCTTTTGCAACTGACTAATTTCACTCAGCATAATGCCTTCCAGGTTCCTCCATATTATGAAATGTTTCACAGATTCATCACTGTTCTTTATCGATGCATAGTATTCCATTGTGTGAATATAACATAATTTATCCATTCATCCATTGATGGGCACCTTGGTTGCTTCCATCTTTTTGCTATTGTAAACAGTGCTGCAATGAACATGGGTGTGCATATATCTGTTTGTGTAAAGGCTCTTATTTCTCTAGGATATATTCCAAGGAGTGGGATTGCTGGATCGTATGGTAGTTCTATTTCTAGCTTTTTAAGGAAGCGCCAAATCGATTTCCAAAGTGGCTGTACCATTTGACATTCCCATCAGCAGTGTATAAGTGTTCCAGTCTCTCCACAGCCTCTCCAACATTTATTATTTTGTGTTTTTTGGAGTAATGCCAACCTTGTTGGAGTGAGATGAAATCTCATTGCAGTTTTGATCTGCATTTCTCTAATGGCTAATTTCCTCAGGCATCTGTTAGGTACCTGAATGTCTTCTTTAGTCAAGTGTTTGTTCATATATTTTGCCCATTTTTTAATTGGGTTATTTGTCTTTTTGCAGTTGAGTTTTTGCAGTATCATGTAGATTTTAGAGATCAGACGCTGATTGGAAATGTCATAGTTAAAAACTTTTTCCCAGTCTGTAGGTAATCTTTTCACTCTTTTGGTGAAGTGTTTGGATGAGCATAGGTGTTTGATTTTTAGGAGCTCCCAGTTATCTGGTTTTTCTTCTGCATTGTTAGTGATGTTTTGTATACTGCTTATGCCATGTATTAGGGCTCCTAACATTGTCCCTTTTTTTCTTCCATGATCTTTATCATTTTAGATTTTATATTCAGATTTAGCATTTAGGTCCTTGATCCACTTTGAATTAGTTTTGTATACAATATAGAGTATTGATCTTATTTCATTTTTCTGCTCCTGGAAATCCAATTTTCCCAGTACCATTTGTTGAATACTGTACCTTCCCCCATTTAATGGACTTAGCACCTTTGTCAAAAATCAATTGACCGTAGATGTATGGATTTATTTTGGGGGTCTTAATTCTATTCCATTGGCCTATGTATCTCTTGTTAAACCAGTACCAGGCTGTTTTGATTGATGTGGTTACTATTGGGAAGCGTGAGGTCTCCTACTTTGTTAATGTTATTGTTTTGCATATTGATTTTATAATATACTACTTAACTAAATGATCTTATTATTTGTATTATTTTTCCACTGATGCTTTGGGCTTACCAGCTTTATAATAATATAACATGCAAATAGAGATCATTTTTCCTCTAATTCTTACGACTCAAATTGCTTTCTCTCGTCTAAGTGCATTGGCTAATACTCCCAACACAATGTAAAATAACAGTTGCCTTAGGGTTACCAGATAAAATATAGGACACCTAGTTAAATTTAAATAGATGCATAATAAAGACTTTTTTAGTATAAACCAAAACCAAACCAAACCCATGACCATGAATTGACTTCGAGTTACAGTGACCCTATAGGACAGAGTAGACCTGCCCCATAGGGTTTCCAAGGAGTGGCTGGTAGATATGAACTCTTGACCTTTTGGTTAGCAGGTGAGCTCTTAACCGCTGCACACCAGGGCTCTAATATCGCCTTCTTTATTTATAGGAATGTTATTCTGTTCACTGTACTCTTTACTACTTTATCTTGTAATAACGACAATCCTTTCCTAGTCCTCATGATTAAGTAAAATGAGCTTTCCTACAGTCTTAGAAAACAAAATTTAAGAAACAATATCATTAACAAAAGCATTAAAAAAACAAAAAGTACTTACATGTAAATTTAACAAAATATGTGCAAGACCTGTACAAACACTGCTGTAAGAAATTATAGAAAACTTGAATAAATGGAAAGGTATGCCATGTTTATGGATTGGGAGACTCAATATTAATAAGATGTCAATTTTCCCCAACCTAATCTATAGAGTCAACCCAATCCCAATTAAAATCTTTGCAGACTTTTTTTAAAAAAATAGACAAACAAATTCAAAACTTTATAGGGAAATTCAAAGGCTGTCAAATAGGAATAAAAATACTGGGGAAAAAAAGCTGGTGGACTTAGATTACCTGATTTCCAGACTTACTATAAAGCTAGAGTCATCAAGACAATGTGGTATTGTCATAAAATGTGTACACAGATCAATGGAAACAAAAAAGTCTAGAAACTGACCAACACATATCTGATCAACTGGATTTTTTATGAAGTATGCCAAGGTATTTCAATGGTGAAATTATAGCACTTCCAACAAATCAAACTAGAACAACTAGATATTTGTATAGGGGAAAATGAACTTTGACCTCCCAATCTTGATATGCACAAAAATAAGCTCAAATGGATCATACATCCAAATTTAAACGTTAAAACTATAAAACTTTAAGAAAAAAAAAGGAAAAAATGTTCATGCTCTTGGGATCATAGAAAATTTCATAAACTAAGTGCAAAAATCACTAGCCACAAAAGAAAAAGAATGATAAATTGAACTTTATAAATAAGTTTCTTAAATTTCATTTTCTAATTATGTGCTAATATACTGACCCATCCTTCTCTGTAAAAGTATAAGAAATGCCTTTTACTTAAACATGAGCACCAGAAAAGGGCTGTGCTTATTACAAGGGAAAAAAAAAAAAAAGTGTATAGCGAGCAGAATAACATTCCTATAGATAAAGAAAGCATTATTTGGGAGATACACTAAAAAATCAGTGTTTATCTGACATTCAAATTTAACTGGGTGTCATACATTTTATCTGCTAACCCTAAGTACACTATTATTTTACACTGCATTAGCACTATTAGTGCACTTACACAAAAATAAAATAAAATAAAAACGCACAATTAAGGAAGTGAAAATGTAGGCTACATACTAAGAAAAATCCTTAGGTAAACATATTGGACAAAGATCTTGTATCAAGAATATATAAGAAACTCTTTCTAACTCCATAACGACAGGACTAGCAAACCAGTAAAAATAAATAAGAATTCAGTGAAACCTGTCTGCGGCATCTGCTAGGGACTGGTCCCTTTTGGCTTGATTCCAAAATCGATACCACCCTGGCTTAGCAGGACTCCTGACTGCTTGACAGCCTAGAGGGCAAAGCATCCAGCTTCAGGCACATTGCTGGGTTTGCTTCAATTCAGCTTTTCATACACCGCGTACAAATCAAAAAACGGAGCAGAGACTTCGCCATGTTTACAGACCAGGTTGTAAGAATTGTTTTGAGCCTGCTTTGCTAATAATGTTTGTCAACTAAATGCCTGCATATATCACAGAAAACAAAGCAAGAAAAGGAAAAAGAATAGTAGTATATTACATGGCTCAACTGCCAACAGAAGTTACACATTGTAGAAATGTAAACACCATATATTAATCTACCCATACTTGTGATATCACTACATTGAGAGTGATTAATTGAAAAGCAGCCATGCTGGCAGCTAGGATGCTGCAGGGAAGCTGAAAATTGAACCTGAAACCACATTTTAAAGCATGTACACTGATTTCCAAAATGAATAAACTGTACCCAACCAAGCCGTGATATTCCTTACAGACTATTGCACTTAACACCAGTTCATTTAGATTCCTGCAAACAAGATGAAGAAACTGGTGCAACGGTAACCCCTGATGGTCTCATGTTTTATAAAAATAAGAGATTGTCCCATCAGCGGCCTAATTTACAAATTCCAGTCAGGCCCTGCTCAAATCACCTCATGTCTTATGACAGTAATAATCACTAATTTCCCCTTTTTGAGACTCACCTGGGTTCTCCATGCTGTAGGGTCTCCCTTGCTGCACAAGCAATAAAGTTAACCGTTCATTTCAGGTGTGTTCCTGATGGTCTTTGGCAGACAGACATTGAGAGGACAATGGGAGGACAAGAAGAATGTAGTCCACGGTACAGACAGGAAGGGAATGAGCTAGATTCCTATCCTCCACAGGGAGTGAGCTAGATCCTCACCTTGATTTATACATCAAAAAGCAACAATATAAACTCATTATTTACACATAATGAGATATCAAAAGAATCAGCTGAAGAATTTGAAATGGGTGCCTAAGGGGGTGGAATCAGAAGACTGCTTTTTTGTTAAAAATCTTGCAGAGCGATTTGAATCTTTACATGTACCTGTAACCTCAATAATAACCAAAAGAAAAACCAAACCTATTGCCGTCGAGTTGATTCCGACTCATAGCGACCCTATAGCACAGGGTAGAACTGCCCCACACAGTTTCCAAGGAGCACCTGGTAGATTCGAACGGCCAACCTTTTGGTTAGCACCTGTAGCTCTTAACTGCTATACTACCAGGGTTTCCAACTTCAATAATAATGACATTAAATTAAAAAAATAATAAATTAGACAGTTATTTGAGGACAAAATTAAAAAAAACATACTAAGTATCTTGCTTATGTATATTTATGAACTAATATTCATATCTACTAGTTATGTATTCATTCAACAAATATTTGTATATTGACCACAACTGGCTCCCAGACATTATTCTAGGTGCTAAAAACACAGTAAACAACACGACACACGCCAAAACAAACAAACAAAATCCCTGCCTTAATGGAGCTTGATAGTTAAGGAAACTGGAACTCTGAAAGGTAAAGTAACCAGCTTCATCAGGTCACAAATCCAGAAAATAGGTAAGCTGGAATTTGAAATAAGGCAGTCTGATTCTAGAGCCTGATGATTTTAATTTTAAATACAGACAGATTGGGACTGAGATAGGAAATATCTAAAATAAACCCAGTTTATCTTGTAGTCCCAGAAAGTAAGAAAGTACTCAGTAATAATAATAACAGAGGTATGTCAAAAGGGACAGAGGATCCAACTGAAAAAACTCACAACTGCCAAAGCTGAAACAACCTGAGCAACAAAATACATACAGTAGTACTGGATTAGAAACCAAAGTATAAAATAAATAGCCATGAGTCCCTACTGACATGGATAAATGACTGATTGTAAATGAATGAATGAATAGGAGAGAAAAGACAAATCTCATATGCAGGAAATTCAGATAATCCAAGTAGATACTCCACTCTCAAGGAGATGGAGCATAGCCCTCCATTCCTTAAGTCTGGGCTGTGCAATGACTACCTTCCAATAATACAGTATGGAAAGAGGGTGAAGGAGCAGCTTTATTATTGGAGAAATATAACACTATGACAGCCAGGTGATCAAGATGAACATCAACAGTGATAAGTCATGTGATACTATGTACCCGTGATATGGTTTGATATATATGCCATAGACCCAGTTTAATCACAAGAAAAATATCAAATTGCAGTTGAGGGACATTCTACAAAACACCTGACCAGTACTCCTCCAAAGTCACAAGGTAATCAAAAACGAGGTAAGTCTGACAAACTGTCACAGCCAAGAAAAACCTAAGGAGGTGACCGCTAAATGTAATGTGGTATCATGGATGGGCTATCGACGGCACTGGGTGGGTATTGGAACAGAAAAAGAACACTAGGTAAAAACTAAGGAAATCTGAATGAAGTATGAGTTTTAGTTAATAATAACGTATCAATATTGGTTCATTAATTGTAATAAACATACCGGTTTACTAATGTAAGGTGCTAATGCTAGAGGAAACTGGGTGCAGGGTACATGGGACCGCTCTGTAATATCTTCACAATGTTTCTCCTAGCCTAAAACTGTTCTGAAAACAACATATATTTAAAAAAATGTTCTTCAAACAAATAAAAAATATATGAATAGATCGACAATTTTGTAGTTATGGCTCTGTTCTTTAGAAACAACAGCACAGAGTAAAAATACTACCTACAGACTGGGAAAAAGTTTTTAGCTATGACATTTCCAATCAGCGTCTGATCTCTAAAATCTACATGATACTGCAAAAAGACAAATAGCCCAATTAAAAAATGGGCAAAAGATATGAACAAACACTTGACTAAAGAAGACATTCAGGTACCTAACAGATGTCTGAGGAAATTAGCCATTAGAGAAATGCAGATCAAAACTGCAATGAGATTTCATCTCACTCCAACAAGGTTGGCATTACTCCAAAAAACACAAAATAATAAATGTTGGAGAGGCTGTGGAGAGACTGGAACACTTATACACTGCTGATGGGAATGTCAAATGGTACAGCCACTTTGGAAATCGATTTGGCGCTTCCTTAAAAAGCTAGAAATAGAACTACCATACGATCCAGCAATCCCACTCCTTGGAATATATCCTAGAGAAATAAGAGCCTTTACACAAACAGACATGCACACCCATGTTCATTGCAGCACTGTTCACAATAGCAAAAAGATGGAAGCAACCAAGGTGCCCATCAATGGATGAATGGATAAATTATGTTATATTCACACAATGGAATACTATGCATCGATAAAGAACAGTGATGAATCTGTGAAACATTTCATAATATGGAGGAACCTGGAAGGCATTATGCTGAGTGAAATTAGTCAGTTGCAAAAGGACAAATATTGTATAAAACCACTATTATAAGAACTCAAGAAATAAACTGAAAAGAAAACATTCTTTTGTGGTTACGAGGGCGGGGAGGGAGGGAGGGAGGGAGGGTGGGAGGGGAGTATTCACTAATTAGATAGTAGATAAGAACTACTTTAGGTGAAGAGAAAGACAACACACAATACAGGCAAGGTCAGCACAACTGGACTAAACCAAAAGCAAAGAAGTTTCTGGAATAAACTGAATGCTTCGAAGGACAGCTTAGCAGGGGTGGGGGTTTGGGGACCATGGTTTCAGGGGACATCTAAGTCAATTGGCATAATAAAATCTATTAAGAAAACATTCTGCATCCCACCTTGGACAGAGGTGTCTGGGGTCTTAAATGCTAGCAAGGAGCCACCTAAGATGCACCAATTGGTCTCAACCCACCTGGATCAAAGGAGAATGAAGAACACCGAGGACACAAGGTGATTACGAGCCCAAGAGACAGAAAGTGCCACATAAACCAGAGACTACATCAGCCTGAGACCAGAAGAGCTAGATGGTGCCCAGCTGCAACCGATGACTGCCCTGAGGGAGCAGGAGAGCAGTGGGATGCAGACCCCAAATTCTCATAAAACAACCAGACTTAATGGTCTGGCTGAGACTAGAAGGACCCCGGTGGTCGTGGACCCTAGGCCTTCTGTTGGCCCAGACCAGGAACCATTCCCAGGGCCAACTCTTCAGACATGGATTGGACTGGGCAATGGGTTGGAGAGGGATGCTGGTGAAGAGTGAGCTTCTTGGATCAGGTGGACACTTGAGAGTATGTTGACATCTCCTGCCTGGAGGGGAGATGAGCGGGTAGAGGGGGATAGAAGCTGGTGAAATGGACACGAAAAGAGAGAGTGGAGGGAGCGAGAGGGCTGTCTCATTATGGGGAGAGCAATTGGGAGTATGAAGCAAGGTGTATATAAGTTTTTGTGTGAGAGACTGACTTGATTTGTAAACTTTCACTTAAAGCACACACACACAAAAAAAGGCCCCTCTAGTCACTGTGCAGGCTTTACTACTGTTCACTGAGAGCCAGCTCACTTCTCCTTATACAAGGATAGATGGAATTTTAAAATGCTACATATCCCCAAAGGAATTCTTTGGGACTTCTCTTATTCAGCAAATATATCTGTATGGATATATCGGTATTTTCCTACATCGACTTTGTTGGAAAGCAGAGCACAGCAGTTATTCTTCTTTTAGCTATTGTGTAGCTCGGTATTTTGTAGAATGTTTATTGAACACCTGTTATGTACATGGTGCTGGGCCAAGTCCTAGGTGCACACGTTTATGTGTCACTGTTTGTTGTTAGTTGCTGTCCAGTTGGCTCCAATTTATGGAGACCTTACATATAACAGAACAAAACATTGTCTAGTCCTACGTTATCTTCATGATCGTTGGTATATTTGGGTCCATTGTCGCAACACAACAGTAATATTGTTGTCACTCCATCTCATTGAAGGTTTTCCTTGTTTTTGCTTACCTTCTACTTCACCAACCATGATGTTCTTTTCTAGTGATTGGTTTTTCCTGATGACATATTTCAAGTGAGTCGAAGCCTCGCCATCCTTGCTTCTAAAGAACATTCTGTTTATATTTCTTCTAAGACTCCTTTGTTTCCCTGGAAATCCATGGTATATTCAATAAAAAATCCATGGTATATTCAATAGTCTTTGCCAATTCCACAGTTTGAATGCATCAATTCTACTTTCGTCTTCCTTTTTCATTGTCCAGCTTTTACGTGTATGTATGTTGCTATATCCAAAGGTTGTGTGTAGTTTGTCAAATCCAAGAACTCTACAGCTAGAATCCCTGTGAAGATTACAAGAAATAAGAACAATAAAATAATGGAAAACTATACTTACAAGGATGATTATAAATTTATGAAATTTGTAATCCTAAGAGATAATAGGAAACCTTGGTGGCGTAGTGATTAAGTGCTACATCTGCTAACCAAAAGGTCGGCAGTTTGAATCCCCCAGTCACTCCTTGGAAACTCTATGGGGCAGTTCTACTCTGTCCTGTAGGGTCGCTATAAGTTGGAATTGACTCGACAGCAATGGGTTTCAGTTTTTAAGAAATAATAATATTTTAAAAAATATAATGATTAAAGACTGAGATATATTCATGGGTGTCAGATTCAAGATGACATATTAAGAGAAACCAAAATTCCAGTCTTTTTTTTAGATAAAATGAGGGAGAACAACAAATCAGCTAAAGTAATCAGCTTATTTATTTATTGAACAAGTGTTCAGGATTGTCCTTAGACAGTGTATCTCACAGAATGGTCCAAGACCACCTGCGATGGAATCACATGGGGGTTCCTGTTAGATATCCAGGTCCTGGGACCCTGCTGCAGATGTACTTAGTTTTTTCTGAGGTAAAGTTTAGGAATCTTCATTTTAAATAAGTTCTTTAAGTGATCCTTAAGCACACTAAAGGTTAAAATCCCATTTTAGGCATTGTGATGCTGCATAGGAAATCTATCAGTCCTTGTCCCCCCAACGAGATGCTTACACTTAACATACATGAAGTTGAAAGGCAAAGCAAGACTGAATGTGATCAAGTGCTCAAATGTATGATACAGAGTAGAGGTGCTAGTGATTTTAGAAGAAGAGATCAACAGAGAATAGAAAGTAGCTACTAGAGATCTGTTCAGAGTACCCTGACAGCTTAGAGGGAGGAATAGAATGGTGAACCAGAGAAGTCTGGGATCAGGAGGGCCTCAGAAAGGAAGTAATGTATGACATCACTTAGAGAGTAAGGAGACTCTATCAACACCCCTAAAAAAAGACAATAAAGGAATTGGAAACCCTGGTGGTGTAGTGGTTAAGAGCTATGGCTGCTAACCAAAAACTCGGCGGTTCAAATCCACCAGGCATTCCTTGAAAACCTTATGGGAGCAGTTAAAAAATTTTAATTCACAAGGCCAGAGAGGAGGAATGGATGAAAAACTTTTGTAAGACAAAAAGCAGATTAAGAGCTATTATTGATTAGAAGATACTGACTAGAAGTAAGCTGATTCACCCTGGATCCCTCTGGAGCCTCAGTACTGGAAGCACCAGGTATTATAGAAGGTAGGGGAAAGGTATAAAACACCCCAGTGAAAAGTAGGGGTAAAAAGAGAGGAAATGAAAATGGTTAGACCCTCCAAGTTCCTCCTCTATTCCAGGCAGCAAGGCAACTATGCAGACCTCCAGCCTTTCAGGAGCAACAGGTATAACCTCTGGAGAAGATCTCATCTCTAGAGGGGAGGCTTTGGACTGGGTGACATTAATCACAATGGAGTGAAGAACCAAGACTAGCGCTGAAATGCGGATTAAGTGAAAGTTAATTCACCCAACAATGGGACTCCCAGCACACCACCTTCTCCCTCCCCAATCTCCAAATGGCATTGATTTCTCAAATCCAAGAATTGATGCTAAAAAATATTGAAGCAATATCTTAAAAAATTTAAGAGCATGTAAGTAGCTAAATTATTAATCAAATAGGAAAAGGGGTAGAATAAAGATATTTTCAGATATGTAAGTACTTAAAGCATTTACCTTCTTAGGAAGCAGGTGGAGGATGTACTTTAACCAAAATGAGGAGATAAACCAAGGATAGGAAAACTTGAATCCAAAAAAGAGCAATTTGAACACAGGAGAATTACAAAAGGAAATTCAAGATGCAACCACACAACCAGGTCACAACCAGGCCTAGAGTGTAGCTGACACAAATTGGAACAGGGGCCTAAGGAATAGAGGGGCTGAAGGAAAAAAAAGGGGGGGAGGAATCATAGATCATCTTAGGGTTTTCAGCATACGTGCATTCAGTAACCTACAGAGAGTCTGTTAGCAGTGCCCTGTGTACCCATTATCTGTTTACTTTGGTGGTTTACTTAGTTCTGGATACTGGCTCTGAACTGACACTAATTCCAGGAGACCCAAAACGTCACTGTGGCCATTAGTCACAGTGGGGGCATATGGAGGTCAGGTTATTAATGGAATCTTAGCTTGGGTTCATTTCACAGTGAGTCCAGTGGTCCTGGAACACATCCTGTAGTGAGTGATTTTCCCAGTTCCAGGATGAATAATTGGAGTAGATATACTCAACAACTGGCAAAACCCCCACATTGGATCCCTGACAATGGAGTAAGGGCTATTAAGATAGGAAAAGCCAAGGGGAAGCCATTAGAACTGTCTCTAGCTAGGAAAATAGTAAACCAGAAGCAATACTGCATTCCTGGAGGGATAGCAGAGATTACTACCACTATCAAGGACTTGAAGGATGCAGGGGTGGTGATTCTCACCACATCCTCATTTAACTTGTCTATTTGGCCTGTACAAAAAACAGACAGATCTTGGAGAATGAGAGTGGATTATTGTAAACTTAATCAGGTGGTGACTGCAATTGGCAGCTGCTGTTCCAGGTATGGTTTAATTGCTTGAACAAATTAATATGTCTCCTGGTACTTGGTGTGCAGCTATTGAGCTGGCTAATGTCTTTTTCTCAATTCCAGTTTCAAAAGACCACCGGAAGCAGTTTGCCTTCAACTGCCAAGGCCAGTAAAACAACTTCACTGTCCTATTTCAGGGGTATATTAATTCTCCAGCTCTATGTCATAATTTAGTCTGCAGGGACCTTGATCACCTTTCCCTTTTATAAGATGTCACACTGGTCTATTACATTGAGGGCATTATGCTGATTGGACCTAGTAAAGAAGAAGTATCAATGATTCTGGACTTATTGGTAAAACATTTGTGTGCTAGAGGGTGGAAAATTAATCTGACAAATTCAGGCACCTTTCACCTCGGTGAAATTTCTAGGGGTCCAGTGGTGTGAAGCATGCCAATATAATCCTTCTGAAGTAAAGGATAAGTTATTATATCAGGCCCCTCCCACAACTAAAAAGGAGGCACCATGCCTGGTGGGCTTCTTTGGCTTTTGGAGGCAACGTACCCCTCATTTGAGTGTGCTACTCCAGTTGGAGGTTCAAACCTACCAACAGCTCCATGGGAGAAAAGACCTGATGATCTCCTCCTGTAAAGATTACAACCTAGAAAATCCTGTGGGGCAGCCATATAGGGTTACTATGACGTGGAAAACGAGCCCTAGTGGTACAGTGGTTAAGTGTTCAGCTGCTAACCAAAAGGGCAGATGTTCGAATCTATCAGCTACTCCTTGGAAATCCTGTGGGGCAGTTCTCCTCTGTCCTGTAGTGTCACTATGAGTTGGAATCGACTCTATGGCAATGGGTTTGGTTTGGTTTTTTTACACCAGCCTATTTATCAAGTGACTTGAAAAGCTGCTAGTTTTAAGTGGGGCCCAGAACAAGAGAAGGCTCTGCAAGAGGTTCAGGCTGCCATGCAAGCCTCTCTGCCCCTTGGGTCATATGATCTGGCTGATTCATTAGTACTTGAAGTATCAGTAGCAGATAGACATGTTGTTTGGAGTCTTTGGCAGGCCCCTTAGGATTTTGGATCAAAGCCCTGTCATTCTCTCTAGATAACTACTCTGCTTTTAAGAAACAGTTCTGCTTGTTACTGGGCCTTAGTACGGACTGAATGCTTAACCATGGGACACCAAGTCACCATGTTGCCTGAGCTGCCCATCATGAACTGGGTTTCGTTTGACACACAGAGCCATAAAGACGGACATGCACAGCAGTACTCCATCATTAAATGGAACTGGTGCGTATGAAATCGGGCCCAAACGGAACCTGAAGGCACAAGTAAATTGCATGAGGAAGCAGCCCGAATACCCATGGCCTCCACTTCTGTCACGTTACCTTCCCCCTCCCAGTCTGAACCTGTGGCCTCATGGGGAGCTCCTGGTGATCAGTTGGCTGAGGAAGAGAAAACTCATGCCCTGGTTTACAGTGCAGGCTCCACTCAAAAGTGGACAGCAGCAGCATGACAGCCCCTTCCTGGGACCTCTTTGAAGGACAGTGGTGAAGGGAAATTCTTCCAATGGTCAGAACATCCAGCAGTACACCTAGTTGTTCACTTTGCTTGGCAGGAGAAATGGCCAGATGTGTGATTGTATATGAGTCATGGACTGTGGCCAGTGGTTTGGCTGGATGATCGGGGACCTGGAAGGAACATGATTGGAAAATTGAAGACAAGGAGGTATGCAGAGGTGATATGTAGCTAGACCTCTCTGAATGGTCACCAAAAATTGACCTCAACAGAGGAGGATTTTAACAGTCAAGTGGATAAAAAAAACCTGTTGCTGTGGAGTCGATTCTGACTCATAATGACCCTTTGCAAACCAGATGTAATCCTTCCTCATCCACTCCTGGCATTGTCCAATGGGCTCATGAACAAAATGGCCATGGTGGCAGAGATGGAGGTTATGCATGAACTCAGCAATATAACTTCTCACTCACCTAGACTGACTTGGCTACAGCCACTGCAGAGTGCTAGTCTCCCAGCAGCAGAGACTAACACTGAGTCCCTGTTATGGCACCATTCCTTGAGGTGATCAGCCTACAACTTGATGCCATGTTGATTACATTGAACTACTTCCATCATGGAAAGGGTAGTGTTGTGTTCTTACTGGAATAGACGCTTGCTCTGGATACAGATTTGCCTTCCCTGCATACAGTGCTTCTGCCAAAACTACCATCCATGAACTTACAGAATACCTTCTCCACTGTCATCACCTTGGATCATGGGACTCACTTCGCAGCAAATGAAGTGTGGCAGTAGGTCCATGCTCATGGAATTCACTGAACTTACCACGTTCCCCATCATCCTGAAGTAGCTTGCTTGATAGAATGATGGAATGGCCTTCTAAAAACACAGTTAGAGTACCAGCTAGGTGGCAGTACTTTGCAGGCTTGGGGCAGTGTTCTCCAGATTCTGCGCGTGCTCTAAACCAGCATCCAGTGCATGGTGCTGTTTCTCTCATAGCCAGGATTCATGGGTCCAGGAATAAAGGGGTGGAAATGGTTGTGGCTCCACTCACTATTACCTCTAGTGACCCTCTCACAAAGTTTTTGCTTCCTGTCCCCATGACTCTATGCTCTGCGGGCCTAGAGGTCTTAGTTCCAAAGAAGGAATGCTCCCACCAGGAGATACAACAATGATTCCATTGAACTGGAGGAATACTACCCAGCTACTTTTGGGTTTTCTTGCCTCTGAATCAATAGGCAAAGAAAGGAGTTACCATATTGGCTGATCATAATGGAGATAAAGAAGTGTACGTCTGGCATACAGGAGATCACTTAGGACATGTCTTAGTACTACCATGTCTGGTGATTAAAGTCAATGGAAAACTACAGCAACCCAATTCCAACATGGCTACTAATGGCCCAGGACCTTCAGAAATGAAGGTTTGGGTCACCTGACCAGGCAGAGAACCGTGACCAGCTGAGGTGCTTGCTGAGGGCAAAGGGAATACAAAATGGGTGGTGGAAGAACATAGTTCTAAATATCAGTTACAACTACGTGACCAGTTGCAGAACTGAGGACTGTAATTGTTATGAGTATTTATTCCTTGTTTGTGTGCATCAAATATTTTTGTTTTCTTCACTTATAAAATATAAGATGTACATGAAGCTAGTGTGTTTTGGGTTGTATGCATGCCAGTTGTATCATGTTAGGCTCAAGTATGACTTTGTAATTATCTTTATTTAGAGATTACATATAGTTTAAGGAGATGTGTACAGGGATGGACTGTGGACTGTGATGATTAAGGTTGTGTGTCAGCTTGGCTGGGATATGATTCTCAGTGATTTGACAGTTATATAATGTTGTTTGGCAGTGATGTAATGATGTAATTTGGCAGTTATATAATGATGTAGTTATCTTCCATTTTGTGATATAATGTAGTCACCTCCATGATGTGATCTCATGTGATCAGCTAATCATTTGTAATGGAGTTTCCTCAAGGACATGGCCTGCATCCAATGTGTATGGATGTTCTGGCAAAGCTCAATGGCTTTTGCTCACTCTGGATCCTGCATCCAGCTCGTCATCATCTGACCTCCAATTCTTAGGACTTGAGCCAGTGGGCTGCCTTGATGCCTGCCAATCTTGGGATTCATTGGCCTCTGCAGTCTGTGAGACAGCAACCTGATGCCTTACCTGCCGATCTTGGATTCATCAGCCTCCACAGCCCATGAGCCAGTGGCCTGCCATCTGACCTGCCGATGTAAGTTTTGTCAGCCCCTGCAGCCACATGAGTCAGGACAAGCCTCCAGGCCGATGCCCGTCTGACCCACAGACTTGGGATTGCCAGTCTCTACAACTGCATGAGCCATTTCCTTGAGATAAATCTCTCTCTCTCTGTTTAATACACACACACACACACACACACACACACACACACACGTACACTTTACTGGTTTTCCTTCTCTAGAGAACTCAGCTTACGATACCACCATTTACAGGGAAGAATTTTTACTAGGCAGTACCTTACAATAATTTGAAATGTATTTATTTACATATCAAATATGACTTCTTTCTAAAACGTTCAAAGTCTCATTTCCACAGCTGCAATTAAATGACTTTCCAGGATAATGTTTCATTTGGTTGTATTATGTTAATAATCAGCTAGATGACATACATCTTTTATATCTTTATGTATCCATGAATTATTCAGAAGTGTTCTCTTTCAAAGGAAAAGTAGAAAAATTCAGTCTCCCCACCAAAAGTGTCAGACATGCTTTAGTTTAGAAGAGAGAAAAAAATAGATTCTTTCCTTTCATTTTAAATCCTTACAAATTTATTGAAGTAAGCAGTTTGAAATTACCTATTCAATAATGAGAAAATGCCCAAATAAACTATGATACATCTACTTGAGAAAATTATGCAACCATCAAAAACTAATGTTTGGAAAGACAACATAGTCACATGGAAAAGTGCTTGTATTAAAATAGTAAGCACAGAAAAGCAAATATAAAAATTCTGTGTGTACATTATAATTACAATTGTATAACACAGTCACAGGAAAAAAATTCCAGAAGAAAATACAATAAAATAATAATGACAGTTACATTACTACAGTAGGACAATAGGTGATTTGTTTCTTCTGTATATTTGCCAATTTTTTTAATGTGGTATTATTTTTATAATGAGAGGGAATGAAATAAACAAGTAAATACTTATTCAGTGACTAATGCTTGCTAGGAACTGAGCTATTTACTGAGAATGTTAAGATGAAAAGATATATTAGTGATATATAAGATCTGTTAAATTTTCCCCAGTGATGGCAAAATGTGTATAATTAATATAAATTTAATTGGGGGGAAAATGTCATTCATTGAGGAGAAATGCCATTAATTAAATACCTAGTAGATGTTTTCCCTGTGTACTTCATCTGATCCTTTCAACAATTACATGGAGAAGATGATTCCCTTTTACAGAGAGAAAACTAAAGGCTCAGAGAGGCTATGCAACTTGCCCAAAGTGACATAGGTAATTAGAGTTTGAGCCTGACCTGATTAAAAGTCCCTTCTCAGTCATTCAACAAGAATTTATTAAGTACCCACTGTGTACCAGGAATTGTTTTAGATTTCAAACCAAACCTTTTGCCATCAAGTAGATTCTGACTCATAGTGACTCTCACGGATTGAATTGTGTCCCCCAAAAGTGTGTGTATCAGTTTGGCTGGGCCATGATTCTCCACATTGTGTGATTTTCCGCCATTTTATCATCTGATCTGATTTTCCTATGAGTTGTAAATCTTGCCTCTATGATCTTAATGAGGGAGGCAGTTGTGTTGATGAGGTAGGATTCAATCTACAGGATTGGATTGTGTCTTGAGCTAGTTTCTTTTGGGATATAAAAGAGAGAAGCCAGCAGAGACAGGGGGACCTCATACCACCGAGAAAGCGGTGCCAGGAGCAGAACGTGTCCTTTGGACCCGGGTTCCTGCTCGGAGAAGCTCCTAGTCCAGGGGAAGATTGATGGAGGATAAACTTCTGTTTGTTAAAACCATCCACTTGTGGTATTTCGGTTATAGCAGCACTAGATGACTAAGACAGCGACCCTACAGGACAGTAGAAATGCCGCATAGAGTTTCCAAGGCTGTAATTTTTATGGAAGCAGACTGCCATACTTTTCTCCCATGGATCAGCTGATAGGTTTGAACTGCCCACGTTTCGATTAGCAGCTGAGTGTTTTAACTACCCCGCCACCAGGGCTCTTCTCATTCTAGCGTGAGGAGACAAAATTAACAAAAGTAAATTTCAAATGGTATATTAGAAGCTGAAAAGTGCTACAGAGAAAAAAAAGCAGAGAAAGGGGCTAAGAAGGTAGGGTAGTGTCTTAGTCATCTGGTGCTACTATAACTGAAATACTACAAGTGGATGGCTTTAACAAACAGAATTTTATTTTCTCACAGCTTTGGAGGCTAGAAGTCCAAATTTAGGGCGCCGGCTCTAGGGGAGGGTTTTCTTTCTCTGTTGGCCCTGGAGGAAGGTCCTTGTCTCTTCAGCTTTGTTTCGTGGTTCCTTGGAGATCTCCATGTGGCTTGGATTCAATCTTCCCCCATCTCTGCTTGCCAGCTTGCGTGTTTAATCTCTTTTTATATGTCAAAAGAGACTGACTCAAGATACACCCCACACTAATCCTGTCTCATTAACGTAGCAAAGGCAACCCATTCCCAAATGGGATTTTAACCACAGGGATACCGGCTAGAATTTACAACACATTTCTTTTTTGGGGGGGCGGCGGGGGGGGGGGACACAATTCAGTCCATACCAGGTGGGAAAGGGGAGATAGCAATTTTGAAAAGGGTGGCCATGGAAGACCTCACTGAGAAGGCAGTGTTGGAGCAGAGATGTGAAGGAAATGAGTGAGTGAGCCACATAACTCTGCAGGCAGAAGGGCAGTAAGTGTAAGTAAGGCCTGGAGATGGCAGTGTGCCTAGAGGAACAGTAAGGAGACCAGACTGGCATGTTTATAAGCTGTGAAAACAATTTCTATGCAACATATACCTTTTGTTTTAATTATTTCAACCGAAAATGAAGGGCCTGAATTTTAGGATTGGCTCTTAGAGTTTAGGTCTGTAACTTCGGTCAAGCTGCATTTTGTCCCGCTGTTAGGCAGGAAGCTGTACGCCTGAAATTAAAGACCCGACAGAAATATCCCCAAGGGTGTTGGATCTCTCTCCATTTCCTTCTCTAAATTGGCATTTTACAGGATTATCAAATTTGGGGGCCAGAACTTCTGAAAAGGAAATCAGAAATATTGAAAACTTTAAATTATGTTCTCTTTCCTTTTTGCACCCCCCTAATAAAAACCTGGAAACCCTGGTGGCATAGTGGTTAAGAGCTATGGCTGCTAACCCAAGGCTCAGCAGTTCCAATCCACTAGGTGCTCCTTGGAAACTCTATGGGGGCAGTTCTACTCAGTCCTATAGGGTTGCTATGAGTTCCAATCGACTCAAAAGCACTGGATTTGGTAATAAAAGCCCTACTGGCACAGTGTTAAGAGCTCAGGCTGCTAACCAGAAGGTTGACAGTTTGAATCCACCAGCTGTATGGGGGTGGTTAGTTCTACGCTGTCCAATAGGGTTGCTATGAGTTGGAATTGACTCAACGGCAACTTTTTTTTTTTAAATAAAAGACATGTGTTTTAACTAGGTTAATGCTTTTCCTGGGTCTCCAATTATAGTACATCTTCATTTTAGGCGTGAATAGCTTACATTTTCATTTCCTGAATTATCTGAGTTGAAAAAAATAAGCAGACTTATGGAGTTTAACCAGGTTCTCAATTTTTTTTTTTTTAAGAGCAACTTTTCTCCCGAGAGAGAGGAAAAAATAAAATAAAGCAGAAGGGGTTGGAATCTGCATAAATGTTGTCATTAATAAACCTCATAGTATGACCATGAAAAACTTATCACAGATCGTAATCATCTCGCCAGATTCCATGAGCAGGGAGAAAGGCTTAACACCGAGACTGAATACAAACCAGAAGACCCTCACCTACATCCGTCCTCTACCCACCCAGGAGAAATACTATCGGTGAAAAAAATTAATAGCCTTCCCACTGTAATGCATCAAAGCATTGTTATCTCATTTTCTAGTCTGGCGTTTTATTCTCAACATTAGAATTTCTCAGCAAGCTAGTAGAAAAATCGGCATTAGTAGAGGTTGGATTAATATTAGTTGCTGAATTCAAGCAAGGATCCTTTATTTTGCTTGAAGGTTTCTAGGCTAGGTCATTAGGTATTCCCAAAGAAATGTAGTTCCTCAAATATATTTTCCTTAGAATTCATAAGAAAACAAAGAAAGAATCTGAAACAGTAATAAATTATGTGGACACCTAAAATCAATGTATACAGTGTATGATCTGAGTATGGCTGCAGACATGATACAAAAAAACCTTAGCAGGCTTTTCCTAGGAAGTTGGAAGGTTTGAGGCAAACAGGCAGAATGGTGTTTTGTTTTGTGGTGCTAACTGAAATGCTATAGAATGTCACAGAAAAAGAAGCACATGGAAATAAAACTGAATCTCTTAAGAGCAGCTTATTAGAAACATGAGAAATAACTGAGTATCATCAAAATATTCAGTTTTGGTGAACAGGCTTTGGTGGAGAAATTTTTTACTTTATTTTGAAGCTGATTTTAATTTTAAAAACAATCAGAACAATATTACAAGGTGTCATAGGGTCTGTCACTCCCATCCGTCCTAGTTTCCTTTCCCTTCTCTTGGCGAAGAGGCTATATTTAATTGCTGCCTATTTATCCTGCCAAGGTATCTTTATTCAAATTCAAGCAAATACAACAATGTATTTGTGTCCCCTCCTTTCTTATTACTGTGGAGTATTTTATGAATGGGAGAATTATATGTGCTTATGGGACCCTTTAAGTGGCATGCCATCAATGTGTAATCCATGCTCACAACCACCACGAAGTAAGTAGTGTTTTCTGTGTATTTGACATGTGGAGAAACTAAAGTTCAGGAGGAGCTGGAACTTTCATAGACCCAAAGAGTTCCAATCTGTACTTATAAATAATTTCTCTTTAATGCTCCCATTATTGCATTTTGGCCAGTAGGGGCCCCTTGGTCACCACCATCAGAAAGTTTTGAAAGCATCCTTATTGTCTTTCAAATAGATGTACGAAGCCCACCCTAAGTTCTCCCATTCCAGAAATGGAATCAGCTTCTAGAAACTAAAATTTGGGCAGTGGGCCTGCATATTGATTCATATGAGCAAGGGGCTAGGGCAGGATAGCAAAGACCTTCAGACCCGTTAATGATATAACACAACATACGCTTTTCTTTCCATATTCACGAATTCGTGTTGCTGTGTCTAATTGACCGCATTTTAACTATTAAAACAATAGTTCACTGATGGAATGTTTTCCCTCATTTTGAGCTACATTTTTTTCTTTGCTCATTAGCTTTACTTTTCCATGGTATATATTGCCTTACCAAACTTTATGCTAAAAAATTTCTATGTTGCTCCCTAATTTATCATTTTCATCTTTTTTTTATTTTTTTACTCTTGGCCCAGGCATCCTGGGAGTTTTGTGTCCAGGTCTCAGTTGTCTCCTGTGTCAGGCATCAGGGCAGTGCCAACTGCCCCAAAAGGAAAATAAGTCCCACCCTCTGTCCAAGGGGAATACAAAAGACATAAAAAATTTCTGGGCTCTCAATATTTCAAAGATAGGAGACACTTTGATTCTGTTAAAATCCTGGGCAATTAATAGACAATAGCAATAGAAAGGACGTGAAAGACAAATTCAAACCTTTGAAATTTTTCTCTATATTTAGCTCCTTTAATGCTTCATTTTCCTGAGTCCTAGTGTCATTTAGCTTTTCTCTCTGGATCATTAAGTGTCAAATTCCAATTTCTTTATGGCTTTTGCATGAGTGTCGCTATTCGTTACCTTAGGAATATACTAGTTTAACGTTTTAAAACCTAATTAAGAATGCCATAAAACATAACCAAACTGGTATCAAGAAACATTGAACTTTTCATCTTTATCCTAAAAACTCAATTTTATAATTTTTACAGTGTTACCCAGGTTTATATAATTTTTATAGTATTATCTAGGTTTCATAAAATCCAACTCATAAAAAACAAAAATGCATCTGGTCTATAACATATTTCAGTTGCAATTTAATATTCACATTATACTTACATATCTCCAATATTAATCTGGGTAGCAAAATTCTTCAGTGTTATAAGAAAGAAGAGCATAGTCATTTAAAATTTTGGTACAAAAATCCAAATCCTGATGTGGATTAGAAGCACCATGCCAATTTTGCCTTTTGTGGCAATTGTATGATTATCACAGAGAAGAAACATGGCAACTTTTGGGGGTTATCAGACCCCATTTGTGGTTTACTCTAAAGCCAAACAGGCTGACCAGACATTGGACTTCCAGCTCAGACCTGGGTGGGCCAGAGACAATAATTTATTCTTAATTGCCTGTGTTACATTGGGGTGGCTCCAGCCCATGTGCTCTGTTGGAACTTAGCTGCTTTGGGTTAACTGTCTGGTGGTAACACTGAACGTCCCATTTTGCATGTCCAGCTAGCACTTATATTCTGGTAGGACAAGACATAGTTTCTTCAACTTTGTATGCAATCCCTTCTAGAACCAATTTATTGTTACTTCCAGGAAGGGGCTTTGGTCTCCTGGGAGTGAGGATACAGAAGGAACTTGGCCTTACCTTCAGTCTATCTTAGTGCAAGGATGAGCGACTTTCCCTTTGGGAGAGAGTGGTGTACTGGCAGTTCTCAGCTAAGCCTACATCCTACCCTTCCCAGTTTCACACATGGACCCAGCCTTGCCCTTTTACTCAGCTGGCTTTAGGCCGTCAATCTGAAAATGAAATTATGTCAAAAACACAGAAATAAGTTAGTTAACATGCTAGTTGGATTTTCCTGAGGCCATTTTGGTTCATCTAAATTAAGACCAATGGATCATACCAGAAATAAGACAACTCAGAACCCTTAAAAACGAATCCCAAACACCTATTTTAAAAATTCTTGACCTTTTATCAGGCAAAATGTTAATATCAGTTCAAAGAAACTTTGAAATTTTCAAAAGCCGTCGTACATATCACAGCTGCTTGCAAGGAGACTATTTAGCTCAGTTTACTCGTTGTTAAAAACTGTAACTTGGAACTTGTCTGCCTTTTAGACCTTTGGTCAGAGAAGGTCTATGAAGACAGGTATTTCTTGACTCTGTTGTTACTGAGGAGCCCTGGTGGCACAGTGGTTAAGTGCTCAGCTGTTAACCGAAGGTGGGCAATTCGAATCCACCAGCCACTCCACAGGAGAAAGATATGTCGGTCTGCTTCCATAAAGATTTACAGCCTTAGAAACCTTAGAGGCAGCTCTACTCTGTCCTACAGGGTCACTATTAGTCAGAATTGATTTGACAGCAATGGGTTTGGCTTGGGTTTGGTTATTGTTACTAGTCCTTATATTAAAAACCTTTGGCATTATTTAATTCCCCAATCTTGCTATGTCTGGCCACTCCCATAGGCAGTGCTATGTCTGGCCACTCCCATAGGCAGAGCTAGCTCTGGACATTAAGGCATTTCTCAATCATACATTCGTTTCTTACAGCATTTAAAACCTTACCAATTTCTGTCTGGGTAACCTCTGCCTGGAAACCCTTGTGGCATAGTGGTTAAGTGCTACGGCTGCTAACCAAGAGGTCGGCAGTTTGAATCCGCCAGGCACTCCTTGGAAACTCTATGGGGCAGTTCTACTCCGTCCTATGGGGTCGCTACGAGTCGGAATCAACTCGACGACACTGGGTTTCGAACCTCTGCCTGCTAGTTCTACAGGTACTCTCTTTGGACAGACGAGTTAGAAAAGGACACCCTTCCTCCAGCTGACTCAGCTTCATACGTTGATTAGCAGAGGTGGGCTGGATTTAGTTTGATCGACTACTTGGGCCCAGTGCTCCTGTGCAGGACACAACCTGTAGTGGGCAGCTATGTCCCCTATCCTCTTTGACTTTCCAGTAAACTTTAAGGTATCTCTGATTATCCCCACTGTCTTATAAAACGTAATTAGGAAAAGCCAAGAAATTATGCCTTGGGCCACTCTATAGTCTGAAGCCCTCTTTAAATATCCACCAGGCTGGGAGTGTAGACTGGTGCAGCCAGGCTACACCAGTAGATTAGTATCTACACCAGTACACTTCAATATCTACACCAGTATACTTCAATGAGGTATATGTGTATTTTACAGTCCAGCAGTTTCATGTAAGAGGACATTGTTGGAGATGTTTTTCACAGCACTATTAATGAGGACAGCAAACTGGAGGCAATTTATTTCACCAGTATTCAACACTGGTGAAATGAATAAATCTCCCTCCCACTTCTGCCCCATCTAGTTCCTCTACCCAAAATAGATGACTGCTGCCAACTTCTTATAAATCCTTCTTGTATATAAATTTTTTGAACTGGAAAAATAATATTAAACTTCATGTAAAACAATATATGCCTTAAAAGAGCCAAGGAAAGTATGAAAAAGTTTCAGTGGAATAAGTAGTTCCTTTACCACTGCGAGCAAATCAGTATGGTTTTTGCATAGGAACACACAGATCAGTAAAAGAGAACTGATCATTGAGAAGTAGCATCCCGCATAAACAAGTAGCAGTCCCTGGGTGGTGCAAACAGTTAACATGCTTAGCTGCTAACCAAGAAGTTAGTGCTTTGAATTTACCCAGAGATGTCTCAAAAGAGACCTGCCAATCTACTTCTTAAAAAAACAAACAACGACAACAAAAAATCAGCCATTGAAAACCCTGTGGAGGACAGTTCTACTCTGACACGCATGGAGTCACCATGAATCGGAATCAACTGCATGGCAATTTTTTTTTTCTAAATAAAGGGGTAAATACATGGCAAAATACCATTTTAAATTTAATAAGTAAAAATGGTTTATCAAAAATATGTGCCACAACTGACTATGCATAGGGAAGAAAATAATCTCCCTATATCACATCACACATACAAAAATATATTCCAGATGGATAAAGATTTAAATGTAAAACATGAAGAAATAAAAATCCTGGAAGAAAATTCAGAGGATTACATTTAAAATATAGGAGTAGTGGAGAACTTCTTAACCAAGAGAGGGAATCTAAAAATTATTAAAAGGAAAGTTAGGCATATTTAACTACGAAACATTGAAAACTATTCAGATGGCAGAAGATATTATAAAGCAATTGGACATACGAGATATTTAAAATAAATAGACAAAAGATGTTTTAAATAAATTGGCAAACGAGCTCTTACTAATTGATGAGAGAAAAAGAAAAATACTGAAATTGGAAATGAGCAAAAGAAATGAATGAGCAATTATAGGACAACAAGTCTGTATGTAAAAGGATAGATTCCAAACAGAAAAAAATCAAATTGGAAGAAATAGAGGCTATGAAGGGACAACAAACTATAAAACAAACACTATAATTAATGTTCTTTGAGATAGAAGAGAAGATATTACAACATGCAAGAACAGAATACCATTAAAAAGGGATAGATAAAGACTTCCCGAAATAACAAAAATGGTAGCAGAAATAATAATTTAAAAAAACTCAGTAGGAGAGTTAGAAGATAATTGAGGAAACTTTCTAGAGAGTGGAGTAAAAAGACATAGATGGGAAAAAAGTCAAATTAAAGCATCCCAAATTAGGAAAAATTCAGAATTACTAGCCCTGGAAGCTAGAAGGAATTGAGGTGATACCTTTTGAAAATATGGAGGAAAATGTTTCCAATCTAGAAATTTTATAGCAGAGAAACTATCAGTCAAGTGTGAGGGTAGAATAAAGGCATTTTAATTACACAAAATTTCTAAATATCTATCTCTCATGCCCCTTTTCTTAGGAGTCAACTGTCTGTATTCTGAAAAAATCAGAGGGAAGACCAAAAAAGAGGAAGACAAGGGATGCAGGAATCAGAAATGCACTAGAAGAAAAGAGGCAAAGGGAATTCTCAGGATAATGGTGAAGGGAGAACCCAGGATTAGCATGGTGCATCAGGCGAGATGAAAATCAGTGTGGAGTGGAGCAGGTCAGAACGGTCCAAGAGAGAATCAGGAGGATAAGACTGATAGAAGCCTGATGTATCTGACTGTCTTGAGAGGAGATTTAAAAAACTGGCAAAGAGTTAGGGCTTGAATTAGTGATAAATATATAGAACACTAAGCAAACAAGTAAACAGCAACACAACTATTAGCTCCAGGGAAGAAAAAGATATAAGCAGAGTGGAAGAAATGAATGTACTGCACTACCAGCTCCTTTATGACTGGTATTTACACAGGCATAATATTGAGAACCTGGTTATCGGTCTGCCCAAATTACTACCTGACTGGAGGTTTGGGTGTGGACGTAGAAAGGGTGTGAGTGTGTGGGAGGAGCAGGAGGAGAAAAAGTGCTACATCCTCATCTCCATAGTGGGAAAGCAAAAAAAGGGAAAATAAAAAAGTAACAATACAAGCCTGATACTTAGAAACATGGAGGGAAATTCTAAAGCAATCATCTAAGAGAAATGATGAGGTTGTTTTTGGAAGGTGAAAATCAGGGCAGGGAGGCCAGAGAACTACCATTTTTTCATAAACAAAAGATTCTTAGTATTATTTGACTCTTTCAACTATGTTTCAAGTATCGCTTTGATAAAACTAAAACGAAACCAAGTGTTTAAGTGACAAAGCAATTTTCAACTTAAAAATCCCCAAGTGAATTTTTTAATCTACTGGGTGTCTGATTACTTTGATACCATTTTTAAAAGTTTTAAAAATAAGCATGACCTTTAGTGGCTCCAACTTTCTTTAATAAAAATACAGTTTCAAAATTCAGAACAGGTTGTTCCTGAAGTGTGTGCACAATTCTTTCCACAACACTAGAGGTGGGTGTGTATTTACATGCCTCGAGAAATGCAAATAAGAGATGCTAGTCCCAACGTAGGAGGTGAGTCAGGGTTCAGAAAAGTAGTTCTTTACTTCTGGTTCAGATTCAGAAAGGTGGAAATGTAACAATCACTCAATCTCTTTTTGTTCTTGTCCCATTTTTGGCCTCAAGCACAAGTACTGAGAAATCAGTGAGCTCCTCTGGAATTTCCAGTGCCAGTCTTTAGTTTCAAGACATGACCAGGTTCAAGTCAGTTTGGGGGAAAGCAGCTCCACTCAGACTTCTGTCTTGGGAAGTCTAACTTCCTGCCTTTTATCTTCTCAAATCTTTTCCAGGTACCTCTTTCTCTCTTTCTCATGCCTGCCAATTAGTTTATGCCACAGCGGGTAGTCCTCCTCTTTCAAAATGGATCTGTTCTGCGAAGCATTTCAGGGGCAAGTGACTACTTAACTATTCTCCACTATGCTGTTAAATGGGTCTCTGTGTCATATTTATGCATCCCTGTGGGCTTTCAAGTCCAGAGACCTTCAACAATAGCACCTTTTTCTGTATTCTCTGGATGACTCTAATCCTTGGGAAGCAGTGTTGCAGAGATGCAAAAGGATGTCGCTAATGTATGTGATTTAGAGCTGAGAGGTATAATCTTAACCTGTAACAGGATAAAATGGGACAGGTAAATGTGTATATACTTCAAATGTCTGGGAGTTTATGACATAATTTGGTTTTACATTTTTATTGATCTCTTGCAAGTGTTTTGTTTTTTTTTTAGTTATTAGTTATGTTACAAAGCTTGGGAAACATGGTTATTTATGTTCTTGTGTTTTTGTTCTTTTTTTGTGCGTGTGCGTTTGGCTTCATATGTATATTAACATAGTCACATGTGTTATATGTCAAATACCCAGAGAGAAACACTCAAGATCCATACAGTTCAGGCATTTCTTTTTAAAAAATAACTGTGCAGTTTGTTGAGAATATTTGAATCCATACTCTGGTTGATAAATATATACAATTGGGTATGTAAGTGGGTTCTGATATTGTTGACTACTTCTTTCTTGCTGAGATAACTGGTGATAACCTTTAATAAAAAAAACCTTTTTTTTTTTTTTTTTATTAAATAAATGGTTTCGTTGCAGTATGGGTACTCTATTTTTATCCTTTTCCAGTTGGTCAAATCTACACTGAAGTGCCCATTTCGTGCCTCCAGACTCTTATTGTTGAATATGGATCTCTGTTCATGTACTTATTCAAAGTATGGACATTAAGTCCTGAGGTTTTATAAATTAACGTCTCTGTAAAGCTTTACTTCCGCCAATTACGCTCTGTAGATTGGCCTGTGAATCCCTACAACTCTGTGCCCTTCCCTGAGCAATCTAAGCTTGTACTGGTATTTCTTTGTTGCTGCAATCTCTCTGCGGGAAGAACATGCCTGGTGGTTATATCTTCTTTATTCTGTGGCCACTGTAGAGGGCATTGAACACTCCCTTGATTTGAAGGGAGTGTTGCTTATAATCTTATCTTAAAACTAATCTGTTACTTGCTCATGCCTGAACACTATTTGTGAGTCAACATTAGGTCAGGTCAATACTGGTTAATCACTAAATCTGTTTTTTGTTTTTCTTTTTTTTTCTGGCAGGGTTATACATACAGTACGCGTGTGTATGTACATACATACATATACACACATTTATAATTATAAAATATATTTCTGTTTATAAGTATAGATGTATCATCACACATACGTATATAGGGATGTATTTGCATACATATATGTACAAAGTATAAATCCAGGAAAATTTAAAGTCATAGAAAATGACATTGAATGCATAAAGATCAATATCCAAGGCATTAGTGAGCTGAAAGGGACTAGTATTGGCCATTTTGAATAGGTCAATCATATGGCCTACTATGCTGGGAATGGCAAATTGAAGAAAAATATTGCTGCATTCATCATCATAAAGAATATTTTAAGGTCCTCAAGTAGAGTGCTGTCAGTGATAGGGTAATATTCATACAATTACAAGGAAGACCAGTTAATATGAGTATTATTCAAATTTACACACCAACCACTAATGCCAAAGATGAAGACATTGAAGTTTTTTTTTTAAAATTCCACAGTCTGAAATTAATCAAACATGGAATCAAGTTGCACTGATAATTACTGGTGGCTGGAATGTAAAAGTTGGAAACAGAAGAAGGATCAGTAGTTGGAAAATACAACCTTGGTGAAAGAAACGACACTGGAGATCCCATGATAGAATTTTGCAAGACCAATGACTTATTCATTGCAAACACCTTTTTTCAACAACATAAATGGCGACTATATTCGTGGACCTCACAGGGTAGAATACACAGGAATCAAATCTACATCTGTGGAAAGAGATGACAGAGAAGACCAGAATCATTAGTCAGAACAAGGCCAGGGGCGAACCGTGGAAGAGATCATCAGTTGCACATATGCAAGTTCAAGTTGAAGCTGAAGAAAATTAAAACAAGTCCATGAGAGCCAAGGTACAACCTTGAGTATATCGCACCTGAATTTAGAGACAGTCTCAAGAATAGATTTGACCAGTTGAACACTACTGATCAGAGACCAGACAAGTTGTAGAATGATATCAAGGACATAATACATGAAGAAAGCAAAAGGTCATTGAAAAGACAGAAAAGAAAGAAAAGGAAAGGGAAGGGAAGAACACGCTCAGCATTTTTCAAGTTGAAAGAACTGAAGAAAAAATTCAAGCATCGAATTGCAATATTGAACGATTCCATGGGCAAAAGATTGAACGACATGGGAAACGTCAGAAGAAGATAGAAGGAATGCACATTCACTGTACCAAAAAGTACTGGTTGATATTTAACCATTTCAGGAGGTAGTATATGATCAAGAACCGATGGTATAGAAGGAAGAAGTCCAAGCTGCACTGAAGTCATTGGCAAAAAACAAGGTTCCAGGAATTGACAGAATACCAGTTGAGATGTTTCAACAAAGGGATGCAACACTGGAAGTGCTCACTTGTCTATGCCAAGAAATTTAGAAGACAACTACCTGGCCAACCAACTGGAAGAGATCCATATACCTGCACATTCCAAAGAAAGGCGATCCAACAGAATGCAGAAATTATTGGACAATATCATTACTATCACATGTAAGTAAAATTTTCTGAAGATCATTCAAAAATGGTTGCAGCTGTATATTGTTAGGGAAGTGCCAGAAATTCAAACCAGATTCAAAAGAGGAGGTAGAACAAGGGATATCATTGTTGATGTCAGATAAATCTTGGCTGAAAGCAGAGCATACCAGAAGGATGTTTACCTATGTTTTATTGACTATGCAAAGGCATTTGACTGAGTGGATCATAACAAATTATGAATTATATTGCAAAGAATGGAATTCCAAAACAGTTGTGCTCATGAGAAACCTGTACATAGACCAAGAAATAGTTATTAGAACAGAACAGGGGGACACCATGTGGTTAAAAATCAAGAAAGGTGTGTGTCAAGGTTGTATCCTTTCACCATACTTATTCCATCTGTATGTTAAGCAGATAATCCAAGAAGCTGCACTATATGTAGAAGAATGTGGTATCAGGCTTGGAGGGTGACTCATTAACAACCTGTAATATGCAGATGACACAACCTTGTTTGCTGAAAATGAAGAAGACTTGAAGCACTTACTGATGAAGATCAAAGACCACAGCCTTCAGTATGGATTACACCTCAATATAAAGAAGACAAAAAGTCTCACAACTGGACCAGTAAGCAACATCATGATAAAGGGAAAAAAGATTGAAAATGTCAAGGATTTCATTTTACTTGGATCTGCAATCATCACCCATGGAAGCAGCAGTCAAGAAATCGAATGATGTATTACATTGGACAGATCTGCTACAAAAGACCTTTTTAAAGTGTTAAAAAGCAAAGATGTCATCTTGAAGACTAAGATGTGCCTCACTTAAGCCATGATATTTTTAATTGCCTCATATACATGTGAAAGCATAACCATGAATAAGGAAGATGGAAGAAGAATTGATGCCTTTTAATTATGGTGTTGGCGAAGAATATTGAATATACCATGGATTGCCTGAAGAGCCAACAAAATTTGTCGTGGAAGAAGTACAAGCAGAATGCTCCTTAGAAGCAAGAATGGTGAGACTTTGTCTCAGGTACTTTAGACACGTTATTAGGAGGAATTAGTCCCTGGAGAAGGACATCATGCTTGGTATAGCAGAGGGGCAGTGAAAGAGAGGAAGATCTTCAACAAGATGGATTCACGTAGTCACTGCAACGATTGTGAGGATGTCATAGGACCGGGCAGCATTTTGCTCTGTTGCACGTAGGGTCGCTATGAGTCAGAACCACCTTGATGGCACCTAGCAGCAGCAACCCCATATGGAGGTTTTTTTGAAAATTCTTGAAATGTTTTGCTAGTTTCTCCTTATCTCTATCTTGGGCAGATTCTTCTTCTTCACCATGGTGGATAGCAAATGTGGATCTGTTATCTCTTGGAAGGATTCATCACTTTCTGGAATTTAATTCATTTGGATTTCTGTGCATCTTCATCTATCTGATGGACTTTTAAAAAATGTAGTTTTGTAACATTTCTGCCTTGTTTCATTTGTTAGGTTTGTGACTTTCTAGTCTTTTATTCTTTGAAAAATTATATGATATTTATAAAAAATATATGACTATAATTTTTGTTACAAAATTATGGAAGATAACTATAAAATAAACTCCTATGAAACTACAACTGAGTTAATGTCAGGAACATCATCAGTTCCATCCAAGAGATTTGAGGGCTGTTCCTCTTAAGCCGCTAGCCCCCGAATTTGCATTTATAATTTCCTTATTTTTAAAATAAATTTTCTCCAGATGGAATTTCACACATGTATTCCCATGAAACTTATTCCTCAGTTTTACCTTTTTGTTAAGCTCAATTTGGTATCCATATTGAAAATGATAAAATTAGACCTCCATTTCAGACCATAACTAAGTCTCAGTACTCTTCAGCCCATGCTAATCTGACTTCTGCTCTATTTTCAAACTTATCTCGGCCATATGTGAAATCCAGTTTGTGTCCTCCATTGTGTCAAATTCAGTGTCCATTTTCCTGTCCTCATTTCTACTCAGCATCTCAATACTAGTCATCCTATCAGAATGCTTTCTTCTTAAAATAGTTTTCTCTTTTGGCTTTTGTGACATTCTACTCTTCTAGTCTCCTCCCTCTGTGACTTTTCTGCTCAGTCGCCTTATTTGGCACCTTCTTTTCCTTTGGGAATTTCTTAGGGCTCAGTCCTAGGGCACCCTCTCTTTACTCTCTTTCTGTACCATCTTATCATGCCACAGCCTTCAGTATGGATTACACCTCCACATAAAGAAAACAAATATCCTTGCCAACTGGATCAATAAGCAACATCATGATAAAAGGAGAAAAGATTGAAGTTGTCAAGGATTTCATTTTACTTGAATCCACAATTAACCCACGTGGGAGCAGCAGTCAGGAAATCAAAGATGCATTGCACTGGGCAAATGTGCTGCAAAAGATCTCTTTAAAGTGTTGGAAACCAAAGATGTTGCTTTGAAGACTACGGTGCGCCTGGCCGAGGCCGTGGTGTTGCCTCATACGCGTGTGAAAGCTGGATGATGAATCAGGAAGACCGAAGAAGGATCGACATCTGTGAATTGTGGTGCTGGCAAAGAATACTGAATATACCATGGACTGCCAGAAGAACGAACAAAACTGTCTTGGAGGAAGCGTGACCAGCACGCTCTTTGGAAGCAAGGATGGCGAGACTATGTCTTACATACTTTGGACGTGTTGTCAGGAGGGATCAGTCCCTGGAAAAAGACATCATGCTTGGTAAAGTAGAGGGGCAGCACAAAGAGGAAGACCATCAATGAGATGGATTGAAACAGTGGCTGCAACAATGGGGTGAAGCATAACAACAATTGTGAGGATGATGCAGGACCGGGCAGTGTTTCATTTTGTTGTTCATAGGGTTGCTATGAGTCGGAATCAACTCAGCATCACCTAACACCACGACCACCACCACCTACTCCTACTGACCACTCCTAAATTTACACTTTGAACCTGGCATTCTCCTTGGACCTCAAAACTCATGTATAAATTTATGTATATTTCTGTTTTGTATACACTTAGATGTGTCACAGGCATTTCCACATTAATATGATTGCAAGTGAAATTCATTAATTTTTGTGAAATTGCTCCTCCTTAAGTCTTCCTTGTCTCAAACTATTTCGTTGGTCAAGTCAGAAACCTGGGAGTTATATAGTTCATTCTATGCATGCTCATTAACTATACCTAGGCTATGCAAGTTCTCCACATTTAATCTGCAAAATATATCCCAAATTCTTCCACTTCTCAGCATCTCTTCTGCTACCAGCTTGGTCCAGATTATGACCATTTATTGACTGATCTGTTATGATACAGTGCATCTCCATTTTAACTAGCCATGTATACTTGCTCCCCTCCAGTACATTCTCTACAAGTCATCCAGAGAAATCTTTTCCAAACATAAATCTAATCATTATACTCCCCTACTTAATACAGTTTTTTCCAATTAAAATAAAATCCATGGCTACTGCTTATGTCTCCATTTTCTTCTTGAATGGCTCTCCCCTTTGCTCACTACTTTTTGATGGATACTTTGGCCAACTTTCTGAAGTATTTTCCTATCTCACAGCCCACACATATCCTATTCGCTATGACTGCAGTGCTCTCCTCAGGCTCATCAAATGGTTAGCACCATCCTGTTTTCTTTAAATTTCAGTTAAATGTGACTTTCCCAGACAGACTTTCCCTGATCGCCCTGTCCATGTAGTTTCTTCCACCTACCTACTCTAAATGCCACTCCAAACCTACCCCTATCCCAACATTATTTTTTTTTATCATGCTTCTATTTTTGATTTTATTGTGGCAAAATAGAGATGGCCAAAAATTCATCATTTTAATCATTTTTAAATGTACAACTCAGTGACATTAAATAAGTTCAACCTCACCACTATTTCTAAAACGTTTTCATTGTCCCAAACATAAATTCAGTACCCCTTAGGCAATAGCTGCCCATTTTTCCCCTCTGCCAGCCCCTGACAACTACGGATGTACTTTGGTCTCTATACACGTGCCTATTCTAAATACTTCATGTAAGTGGGATCATACACTTGTCCTTTTGTGTTTGACTTACTTGACATAATGTTTTTCAGGATCATCTATTTGAGGTCATGTATCAAAACCTCATTTCTTTTTATGGCAGAGTAATATTCCATTTATGTATGTACCACATTTTGTTTATCTGTTAATGGACACTTGGGATGTTTCCACCTTTTGTCTGTTGTGAATAATTCTGCATGCCATGTCTTCCTAATAACGAGATTCAAATACTTTTTTTCCCAGCTTTGTAATATTTATTTATTTATTGTAAGTTTGCCTTAGACCAACACTTTCCAATAGAAATATAATGAGATCCCATATATAACTTTAAGTTTTCTAGTAACCACATTAAAAAGTAAAATGAAACAGGTGAAATTAATTTTATGAATAAAAATTTCAGTGTACTATATCCAAAATATTATTTCCATGTGCAATCAATATAAAAATTATTCGAGATGGTTACATTCTTTTTTTCACACCAAGTCTTCAAAATCTGTATATAATTTGCATTCACAGTGCATCTCCATTTTAACTAGCCATGTTTTCAGGTACTCCTTAGCCGCAGATGGCTAATAAAAAAAAAAAAGATGGCTAATAGGTACTACCGAATTGCAGAGCACATCTTGCACGTGTAAAACATGTCTGTTTTGTTTTTCAGGGCCCAGCACAGTGCTTGGCACATTGTAAATGTGTGATATATATGTGTGTGTGTATATAGGAGCCCTGGTGGCACAGCAGTTACATGCTTGGCTGCTAACTGAAAGGTTGGTAGTTCAAAACTACTAGCCGCTCTGCAGGAGAAAGATATGGCAGTTCATAGAGATTACAGCCTTGGAAACACTTCAGCACAGTTCTTCTCTGTCCTACAGGGATGCTATGAGTTGGAATCAACTTGATGGCAATGGGTATTTTTTTCAACATATGTTTTTTATTTATGTGTATGTATAGGTATAATGAATAAACTACTGTATGAGTAAAAGAAGTTTAGCAAAATGTCATGTCAAGCCATATCAAGTTATTTTCTTACTATCAAAATGAATATATATTTGCAGAGTTACATTTATCTGCATTTAGCTGTGAGTGGAAAATTAAGTGTGTAGAGGTTATGAAATTTCTCTAAAGTATCTGTTAACCAACTCACATTTTTAATCTAAACTATTTCTCTGGGTTGTAAATTATATAAGTTTGCATTCTATCTATCATATAGGAATGTGCTTCCACTTACCTTTTTTAAAAAAAAATTTAAGTTTTAGGGGCATTTGTGTATGTTTAATATTCCGGGATCTGGTGAAAAAGATTTTAATACATATTTATTGTAGTATTTTTCTTTAGATGTGATGAATTCTACTACCTGAAGTTTCTATGGAGTTCACTCTCTTAAATATTTATTGTCAGGTAATATTTTATATGCTAGCATTGAGAAAATAGCACAGCAACTCATAGAGAAATTAGAATACTAATGAAATTCATTCTGTAGCAGTTCACAAGGAGCCCTGGTGGTGCAGTAGTTTAGTGCTTGGCTGCTAACCAAAGGGCCGATGATTCGAACCCACTAGCTACTCCACAGGAGAAAGATGTGGCAGTCTGCTTCCTTAAAGATTTATAGCCTTGGAAACACAATGGTACAGTTCTTCTCTGTCCTGTAGAGTCACTCTGAGTTGGGACTCAATGGCAATGGGAATGGGAATAATTAATACATAATTTTGAACTGACAAATGTTAGGCAAAGCATGAATACTGTATCAAAAATATTAAAGGTTATTGGGGGAAATTTTATTTGAATAAATAAAAAATACCTTTAATCTCTGGAAATAATCCTCAGAAGTGGACGGAAAACTACATCAACTTAAACTTTTCAGGACAACCAATCTCACTAATTTAAAATAACTTTCAAAGCTGAAGATCCAAGCAAATGAGCCAATTTCTTTAAAAATTCTGACTCATCATGGGCACATTAAAATTAATAGAACTTATAATCTTGAGTTCTACTCATTTGTGAATGTCTTTTCAATAAGTACACATAATTGGGGCAGGGATTTGACAGTCTCTTATGTGTTTTTTTTTTTTTTTTTTTTTATGTGTAACCATGATGAATACACATAGAGTTTTACACCATTAATATTTCAGAGGGTTTGATTCATAATTTTATAATATTAACACACTCATGAAATGAACTGATGCAGAAAACAAATCTTATGGCACACCAGTGGGATGTACTATATTCATAAAGGATTAGGATTAAAAGTAGTAATGGGATATTCCAGCCCAAGGCCTGATTCTTTTCTATGGAACTTTGGAGCGAGGGAGGTGATGGAGAGGGAAGGGCCAGGGAAGTCTTATAAACACATTCTCAAGAAACTCATGAATGAGCTGGTCAGTGCTTCATTGCTGTGAGGCAAATTTTAGAATTGATTATTGTTAAATCTTCCTCTAGGTGTGATTGTGTTGCTTTTTATCAACATCTACCTTCCCCAGTCCTTGTCTACTGTAGTTTCTGATGCCTTCCTCCAGACAGATTTTGAGTCAGTCCTGATGAAGGCAGAAGGAATATTAGGTGCCTCCACCCTACCAGGTGTTCCGTTTCATGAAATTTCAAGAAATGGAACTCTTGAAGATCGATATCCTAGGTATTAGTGAGCTGAAATGGACTGGTATTGGCCATTTTCAGTTGGATAATCAGATGGTCTAGTATGCTGGGAATGACAAATTGAAGAGGAATTGTGTCACATTCATCGTCAAAAGAGCATTTCAAGACCTATTCTGAAGTACAACACTGTCAGCTGGATAGGCAAATATCCATATGCCTAAAATGAAGACAAGTTAATATGACTATTCACATTTACATACCAACCACTAAGACCAAAGATGAAGAAATTGAAGATTTTTACCAAATTCTGCAGTCTGAAATTGATCAAACATGCAATCAAGATGCATTGATAATTGCTGGTGGTTAAAATGGAAAAGTTGGAAACAAAGGATCAGTACTTGGAAAATATGACCTTGGTGATAGAAATGATGCCAGAGATTGTGTGATAGAATTTTGCAAGACTGATGACTTATTTATTGGAAATACCGTTTTTCAACAACAAAAATGACTATACATGTGGACCTTGCCAGATGGAATACATGGGAATCAAATC
Organism: Elephas maximus indicus; assembly: GCF_024166365.1. Lineage (NCBI taxonomy): Eukaryota > Metazoa > Chordata > Mammalia > Proboscidea > Elephantidae > Elephas > Elephas maximus. Next base: position 63,689,219 of record NC_064838.1, read on the forward strand.
AACTACATCTGTGGAAAGAGGTGATGCAGAAGCTCAATATCATCAGTCTGAACAAGGTCAGGGGCCGACTGTGGAACAGACCATCAATTGCTCATATGCAAGTTAAAGTTGAAGCTGCAGAAAATTAAAACAAGCCCACGAGAGCCAAAGTATAACCTTGAGTATATCCTACCTGAATTTAGAGACCATCTTAAGAATAGATTTGAAGCATTAAACACTAGTGACCAAAGACCAGACGAGCTGTGGAATGACATCAAGGACATTGTACCTGAAGAAAGTAAATGGTATTAAAAAGACAGGAAAGAAACAAAATGGATGTCAGAAGAGACTCTGAAACTTGCTCCTGATCATTGAGTAGCTAAAGCAAAAGGAAGAAATGATGTAAAAGGGCTGAACAGAAGATTTCAAAGGGCAGCTTGGGAAGACAAAGTAAAGAATTGTAATGACATATGCAAAGACCATGAGTTAGAAAACTGAAAGGGAAGAATATGCTTGGCATTTCTGAAGCTGAAAGAACCGAAGAAAAAACTCAAGCCTCTAGTTGCAATATGGAATTCTCCGGGCAAAAAACTGAACGACACAGTAAACATCAAAAGAAGACGGAAGGAATACACAGAGTCACTGTACTAAAAAGAATTGGCCGATGCACTGAAGGAATTGGCAAAAAACAAGGCTCCAGAAACCAACCAAATACTAATTAAGATGTTTCAACAAATGGATGGAAAGCTGGAAGTGCTTATCCATATAAATGTCCATTCCAAAGACAGGTGATCCAACAGAACGCGGAAATTATTGAATACTATCTTATCGTTAATATTATATGAACGTAAAATTTTGCTGAAGATAATTAAAAAATGGCTGCAGCGGTATATCAATAGGGAACTGCCAGAAATTCAAGCCGGATTCAAAAGAGGATGTGGAATGAGGGATATCATTACTGATTTAGATGGATCTTGGCTGAAAGGTGAGAATACCAGAAAGATGTTTACCTGTGTTTTATTGACTATGTAAAGACATTCAACTATGTGGATCATAACAAATTATGGATTACATTGCAAAGAATGGGAATTCCAGAACATTTAATTGTGTTCATGTGGAACCTGTACAAAGACCGAGAGGCAGTTGTTTGAACAGAACAAGCAGATACTGCATGAATTACAATCAGGAAATGTGTGTGTCCGGGATGTATCCTTTCACCATACTTTTTCTGATTATTGTTGAGCAAATAATCAGAGAAGTTGGACTATATGAAGAAGAATGTGCATCAGGCTTGGAGGAAGACTCATTAACAACCTGCGATATACAGATGACACAACCTTGCTTGCTGAAAGTGAAGAGGACTTGGAGTTTACTGATGAAGATAAAAAACTACAGCCTTCAGTGTGGATTACACCTCAACATAAAGAAAACAAAAATCTTCACAACTGGACCGATATGAAACATTATGATAAATGGAGAGAATGTTGAAGTTGTCAGGGATTTCATTTTATTTGAATCCACAATCAATGCCTGTGGAATCAGCAATCAAGAAATCAAATAATGTATTTCATTGGACAAATCTGCTGCAAAAGACCTCTCTAAAGTGTTAAAATCCAAGATGTCACTTTGAGGACTAAGGTGTGCCTGACCCAAGCCACGGTATTTTCAGTCACCTCATATGCATGGAAAGCTGAACAATGAACAGGGAAGACTGAAAAAGAATTGATGCCTTTGAATTATGGTGTTTACAAAGAATATTGAGTATACCATGGACTTCCAGGAGAACGAACAAATAAGTCTTAGAAGAAGTACAACAAGAATGCTCCTTAGAAGAGAGGGTGGTAACACTTCGTCTTACATACATTGGTCAAGTTATCAGGAGGGATCAGTCCCTGGAAAAGATATCATGCTTGGGAAAGTAAAGGGTCAACGAAAAAGAGGAAACCTTCAGCAAGATGGATTGACACAGTGGCTGCAACAATGGGCTCAAACATAGTAATAATTGTAGTGATGGCACAGGACAGGGCAGTGTGTTGTTCTGTTGTACATAGGTTCGCTTTGTTGTATATAGGGTCACATGTTCATTGGAACTGACTAGATGACACCTAACAACAACAAACTTACATTTAATTAAAAAAAAATTACAGAGTAATGGGTGCTTTAGACACCTTCATTCCTCTGACTTTTGCTTTTCCCCACTCACATCCCCTTTGCAACCCATACCCTGTCTCTGACTCTGTCCTTGAGCTTCATCCAATCCCTCATCTCCATCTAAACCCAGAGCCTCACGTATGTATTTACTCCATCTCTGAGATACTCTGAGGAAGGTTAGGGTGAGGGGTGAAATGAGGCTCTTTTACAAGGTGATGGTTAGGAGTATCATCAAAACATTATTTGTAATCTTTGAACAGTGTTTTTACATTCTGACTCATATCAATCAGTATGACACTATTAGTATGCATCAAAATATCCTGCCACTCGAGTATATCAACATGTCTTCGGCCTTCAGTGACCTCAGCAACTTTTCACCTTGACATTAATTGGGAGAGAATTCTATTGCTGTCAAAAATTGTTTTATAAATTTATTATGAAAGATGGGGAAGAGGAAGAGCTCTTGAAGGTTGCTGTCAGAATAATAGTATGTACCTATATGTCTTCAGCTGCCTTGTCCTTTTATCTCATTATCTCTGTCCCACGCAGGCCTCTATAACTGCTGCTAGCAGCTCTGGTTAAACAAAGACACTACTTGCAAGAGTATTTATTTACACATGGCAATAGCTTGGAAATTATGTGTCACCAAAGGGCTGTTTTATACACTGCGGTAGCGTGAACATAATTATATCAATTCATGTTGAATAAATATAAAACTTAAGTTTGGGTAGACGATGAATAGAGCTGGTCATCCGCCAGAGTCCCAAGTCATGAAAGGAGTCCTCAGAGGTGGAAAGCTGTGACAGGATGATGTGAACTCAGATTTGAACTCAAATCCTTTTATAATATCCCCAGAAAAGGTCAGACACATCAAGTGACCAGGAATGCCTACTTTATAAGATAGAATACTTCATTTCTAGTTAGTTCTAATTCAGGTCTTTCCTGAATTTGAACTGAAATCTGCCTACCTGAACCTTTTCCCTCTTGTCCAAGTATAGACCTCTGTGACTACAGGCTGAGACTAACCTGTCTTCCCCATGATAAGTCTTCAAACATTTGAAAGAGACAGGTATAACTGATCTCTAATTTTTGCCCTTTTATTTGTGACACTGAAAGTAGGTCAACTCTGATAGAAATCATTTACCAATTTATATATTAGATAGAAATCTCAGTGATTGATAAGATGCCATAGTTTGGTCTTTTTCCAAAATTTGCCATCCTATTTATCAAGGTTGGAGGAAGAGTTATCAACAACCTGCAATAAGCAGATGATACAACCTTGTTTGCCAAAAATGAAGACAACTTGAAGACTATAGCCTTCAGTATGGATTACACTTCAACACCAAGAAAATTAAAATTCTCACAACTGGACTGATAAACAACATCAAGATAAGTGGAGAAGAAACTGAAGTTGTCAACGATTTCATTCTACTTGAATCAACAATAAATGTTCATGGAAGCAGCAGTCAAGAAATCAAACAATGTACATCTATTGCAAAAACCAAACTAAAAGCAAATCCATTGCTGTAGAGTTGATTCCAACTCACAGCGACCCTATAGGAGAGAGTAGAACTGCCTCATAGGATTTTCAGGGAGCACCTGGTGGATTCAAACTGCTGACCTCTTGGTTAGCGGCTGTAGCTCTTAACCACCAGGGATTCCTCTGTTGCAAAAGACCTCTTTAAAGGTTTCAAAAGCAAAGATGTCACTTTGATGACTAAGGTGGTCTTTTCAGTCACCTCATATGCATGCAAAAACTGGGTAATGAAAAACAGAGGCAGAAGAAGAATTGATACATTTGCACTGTGGTGTTGGCAAAGAATATTGACTATACCGTGGACTGCCAAAAGAGCTAACAAATAAGTCTTTAAAGAAATACAACCAGAGTATACATTAGGAGAGAAGCTGGACAGACTTTGGCTCACTTAACTTTAGACAAGCCTTCAGGAAAGACCAATTTCTAGAAAAGGACATTATTTTCCTACGGGATAGGGTCAGCGCAAATGAAAGAATCTCTTAGTGAAATGAATAGACACAGTAGCTGCAACAATGAACTCAAACTTAACAATGATCATGAAGATGGTACAGGACTGGGCAACATTTTGTTCTCTTATACACAAGGTCGCCACTAGTGGAAGGAATACGGAGTCACTGTCACAAAAAGAATTGGTCAGAGTTCAACCATTTCAGGAGGTAGCATACGATCAAGAACCGATGGTACTGAAGGAAGAAGTCCAAGCTGCACTGAAGGCATTGGTGAAAAACAAGGCTCCAGGAATTGACGGACTATCAACCGAGATGTTTCAACAAACGGATGCAGTGCTGGAAGTGCCCACTCATCTATGCCAAGAAATTTGAAAGACAGCTACCTGGCCAACCAACCGGAAGAGATCCATATTTATGGCTATTCCCAAGAAAGACGATCCAACCAAATGTGGAAGTTATTGGACAATATAATCAATATCATACACAAGTATTACTTTGCTGAAGATCATTCAAAAGCGGCTATAGCAGTATATCCACAGGGAACTGCCGGAAATTCAGGCCAGATTCAGAAGAGGACATGGAACCAGGGATATCATTGCTGATGTCAGATGGATCCTGGCTGAAAGCAGAGAATACCAGAAAGATGTTTACCTGTGTTTTATTGACTGTGCAAAGACATTCGACTGTGTGGATCATAACAAATTATGGATAACTTGGCAAAGAATGAGAATTCCAGAACACTTGTGTTCATGAGGAACCTGTACATAGATCAAGAGGCAGTTGTTTGAGCAGAACAAGGGGATACTGAGTGGTTTAAAGTCAGGAAAGGTGTGCATCAGGGTTGTATCCTTTCACCATATCTATTTAACCTGTATGCTGAGCAAATAATCTGAGAATCTGGACTGTATGAAGAACAGGGCATCAGGTTTGGAGGAAGACCCATTAACAACATGTGTCATGCAGATGACACATCCTTGCTTACCAAAAGTGAAGATGGATGGAAGCACTTACTGATGAAGATCAAAGACCACAGCCTTCAGTATGGATTACACCTCAACAATTAAAAAAAAAAAAAAAATCCTCACAACTGGACCAATAAGCAATGTCATGATAAATGGAGAAAAGACTGAAGTTGTCAAGGCTTTCATTTATTGGGATCCACAATCAACAGCCATGGAAACAGCAGTCAGGAAATCAAACCACATATTACATTGGAGAAATCTGCTGGAAAAGACCTAGTTGAAGTGTTGAAAAGCAAAGATATCACCTTGAAGACTAAGGTGCACCTGACCCAAGCCGTGGTGTTCTCAATTGCCTTATATGCATGCGAAAGCTGGGTGATGAGTAGGGAAGACTGAAGAAGAATTGACATGTTTGAATTGTGGTGTTGATGGAGAATATTGAATATGCCATGGACTGCCAAAAGAACAAACAAATCTGTCTTGGAAGAAGTGTAGCCAGAATGCTCCTTAGAAGGAAGGATGGCGAGACTGCATCTTACATACTTAGGACACGTTATCAGGAGGGACCAGTCCCTGGAGAATGTCGTCATGATTGGCAAAGTAGAGGGTCAGTGAAAAAGAAAAGGACCCTCAAACGAGATGGATTGACACAGTGGCTGCAAAAATGTGCTCAGGCATAGCAGCGATCGTGAGGATGATGCAGGACTAGGCAGTGTTTCGTTCTGTTGTACATAGGGTCGCTATGAGTCCAACCAACTTGACAGTGCCTAACAAGAACAGCAACAGTGGAAGCCTGCACAGCAGGAGCAAACAACAGCAGTTCCTTGTAACATATACAGCCACGGTGGTGTTTGAAATCAGATGACAATTAACAAAATTCCTGCTGTGTGAAGACTCCCAGAACATTATAGTTTAATTTACCATCAAATAATACATGCTGATAGATGAAGGTACTTTCATACAATAAACAAACTTTCAGGAGACATACAGCATCTCCATAGAAATGTGAAGTTTTTAAAAGGTGGATTTCAAATGTATTATTCTGATAATTTAAGGAAATCTATAAATTGACAAATATTTTGATGTATATTATCCAGATATTTACAACTTTGTTATAATTCTGAACTAAGAGAATTGGGAATTTTGTCTTTGTAATAGAAAACATTCAGTTAAAATAGACTTGGTTTCTATGCCCTAGATATTTTTATTGATTTCTGCTTTCTGAAATTTCTCTATTTTTTGTCTATTTTATTATCCATGATAAAATTCTTGAGGCTTTGCTTATTATCTTTTGTGTTCTAATGTAGAGATTAAAGTAATCCTTTATGAAATTATGATGACAGTAAGCCATGCTGAAATATTTATCAAACATTCATAATCTTTTTATTATGTGACTCCTGTATTTAATAACTAGAAATTGTTTTGGACAGAAAAGGACAGGACTTACGTTTCTTATGAAGAGAAATGAGAAGACTATTAAAAAAAAAAAACACGTTACCATTAAATCTATTTAGACTCATAGTGACCCTATAGAACAGAGTAGAACTGCCCCATAGGGCTTCCAAGAAGTGACTGATGAATTTGAACTGCCAACCTTTAGGTTAGCAGCCAAGTTCTTAACCACCACGCCATAAATATATATATATGTGTGTGTTTACATATATGAATATGTGTATGTGTATACGTATATGTGTAATTTACTGCTACTGTAAGTTCTTAAAATTACCAAAGAAAAGCAATAAAGACAATGAAATAAAATTGGAGAACTTCCATGTGTTGAGATGATCAATCAAAAATGTTTTCCTCTTGGCTAATTTTTAAGGATAAATAACTTACTTCATGTAGTTGAACATACATTCAAAATTTTTACATCTTGACAAGGGGGAACATATTTAAGAATAGTTGGAGCTCTTGAAAGAGAGTTACGAATCTCATGGAAAAGTTTACAGTATTCATTCATTTTTATTGATACCAATAAAATGCCATTTTTTATGATACTTACCATATTTGGCCTTATAGGATAGTCTTTTGTATGTATCTATATAGCTTATAATTTCCTTGAGGCAGAGTGTGTGTCTTGTTCATATTTTTATTGCATAACAGGCTGAGTACATGGCGGGCACTCATTCAATTTGGCTTCTACTTCCATAGAGTTTAGATAATGCTACTAAAGTACCAGTTCGATATGTTTTCTGAATCTGTTTCTTAAAAAAATATCAAAGATAGGCAGCTTCTGATAGTTAGACAGACTTGAAAAGAATTTTGAAGGATATATGCATTCTAGTTTTCAGAAGGCAACAAAGTCCCATAGAACAGAATGCTTCGGAATGTGCTCAGCTCCCGGCTGTATTCTGAGGGGTACATAATTGAAAGGGCTGTGGAGGATTGATGTTAAATACTAAAACCATAAGATGCGAAAGGTTAGTATGAGGAGATAGGTAGAACACGATGTATGTTATTTAGCTCCCAAGCTAAGTTAAAAAGAAATTTGAATTCATACCCCACGTCTAATTTGATAAGCCTCGAAAAGCCATTTTTCAATTTGGCACTGTTAGCAGCCTGATTTGAGGCCACCAGGTTTGCCCAACCAGGTCCAGTGACTGGAAGATCGGAGTGAGGGGGTGGTAAGATAGCAGCGTATGAGCAGAGCTGCACTACAGAAATCACAAATGACAGAGTTGCTCTGTTAAAAAAAAAAAAAAAAATACTGGAGAGCAATGAAATAGATTTATTCCTGGCAATGATGGGGGCTGGTTTTTATCTATATTAATTGATAAAAACGGGATTTAAGGAAGTAGTAAAATTTAATTCAATGAAATTGAATGACAAAAGTTGCTGAATGAGATCTTTTTGATAATAGTTATAATTTTAGGTATGAAATAATACATACTGTTCATGAATACATGTTTTATTTACAACAGATATAATTCTATAGGGTGCTAAAACGTTACACAGTTGTGTAATCCAAATGAATATTGATTAGAGAACAACCTCAACTAAAATTATGCCACTCTATAACCCAGGGCCGTCGAGTAATAGGAATATAAAAAACATTAACTTTTCAAGAATGATTTGAATAGTTGTCGCATCAGCTGTTGCAACAATGAATATTCTCTCAGCAATTCTGATGGCTCATTACGTATTTTCAGATAAATCTTTTGCCCAAGAAGACTTAAAGGAGACAAGACTTAATGGGACAGTCAAAAAAAAAAAAAAATGTGAAAGAAATATGTGTAAATAGGTCATGAAATAATTTAGAGAAAAATAATTCTGTGCATAAGTATAATTTAAGTGCTTATGTGCCAGGCAATGTTGTAGATACTAGGGATATGTTAGTAAACAAAATTAATAATCTTTCCTTGTGGAGGTTACCTTCAAGTAGGGCAGATGGGCAATAAACAAGCAAAATCTGTAATGTGATATATAGTGATGTGTCTAAGAAGAAAAATTGAGCCCAGAGGGAGAATATGAATATTGTGAGAGAGTGGCATTTTAGTGTGGTCAGGGAAGGACTTACTGAGATAGCAATATTTGTATAAAGATATGAAGACAGCTAGCTAGGTATCTAGAGAGAGATGCAGAAGTGATATTTAAACTTTTATAATTGGCATCGTTCAAGTGCAGAGAATGAAAAGACTACAACATTATAACAGGAGCAGGGGATGAGAAATAATGAAAAGGTTTAGGCTCAATTAATTCTAGATTGTATTGGGTTGAAGGATTTTAGGAGTTGGGACAATAAGAGCAGCAAGATGGAAAGTTAGAAGCTTAGGAATGGCGTGATATATTCTTGAAATTGAAATTATGGAGGGCTTGCAGTTCCTGTCATTGACAAGTTTAGGTAGAATGGAGGAAAATATCTGCAGGAGAAGAGGTCAGTGGAATCATCAAGAATAACGAAAAGAATAGTCTCAGAGAAACTCTAATTCAGAAATGAAATTCTTCAGTGGGGGACAGTAGTGATAGCAACAAGGAGTAATTGGAGGTATAGTCTGATGACATGAGAACTGAAAGCATTTCTTTTTGTAGGATAGAAGAGAGAATGGCTTGAGAGTAGCAAAGTCCAATCAGCAGGGCCCCCACTCCACTTTCATTCCAGTGGTAGGGTGGGAGAGGTAGAGAAATTGCTGTGACTTGAGAGAGCTGCAGAGGTACTAGTGTCCTCAGGAGAGGGCTAGGTCTCAGTTAGAGCAAGAAGGTGAAGAAGGCTTTACAAAAGAAGATGGGATGATAGACTGACCAACAGGAGATGAAAAAGGATGGGGTGTGGGATCAGAAAAGTGGATGTATGGAGCAGTATAGGGATCAGAGCCCAGGGTGAGGAAAGAATGCTTCTCTTCTCCAAAAGCAAGGAAGGAACTAGATGACTGACCACACTTTGGTCTTAGTCATAAGCCGTAAACATGCAATCACAGAACTGGTTTAAACAATCCGCAATATAAAATCTTTCACTTTATGGCGTTATGGGCTTCCTGGTGGGTGCTTGGGAGAGTAGCAGCTCTGTTGGGACATGGAAGCCTCATGTTGGGAACCCTTCTAGACCATACCCTATTGACAAGGTAAGCCCCAAGCCCTCTCACTTCTAGAAGTCAACTAGTCTCTAAACTCCATGCTTCCTGAGAGTCTATATAAAACTCCTTCTTTGTTCAGAGAGATTGTGTTCTGCATACACAGTTATCCCTTTCTTGGAAAATAATAAATTGACTGGTGGCCTCCCCTCTCAACAGGCTTGAGAGTCCTGGCTTGAAGAGGGTAGGAATGAAGAATATGAGATTGGTTCTATGTTCCCAAACAGGCAGTGGTGGAGATTCTGTGAGTGATGAGAAGAGGGAGGTGGAGGGCCCTTGCCATGAGCACGCAGAGTTCTGGAACATGGAGGAATGACAATTTGCAGAAATGACCCACTGTCACGGAGTTTTCATGTTAGTTGTGCTGGTAGGGAGATGATGAATAAATAAGGAGTGAGTTACATAGTTTATTTAAATGTGAAGAGTTACGTGGAGAAAAAGGAAGAAGGAAGGATGGTAAGGAGTAAGGAGGGCAGGGAAGAGGAGGAATGATAGTTGCTATGTTAAATGGGATGATCTGGGAAGGCCCCAAAGAAAAGATGACATTTGGGCAAAAGCTTGAAGGGGTTGAGAGAGACATGTAGGTATTTGGGGTAAAGGATATTCTAGGTAGAGGGAATAGCATTAGTAAAGGCCCAGAGGCAGGAGTGTGATTGTTCTGTTTGGAAAACAGTAAGGCGGCCTGAGTCAGATAGAATACGATGAGAGGCAAAACCCATTGCCCTTGAGTCTATTCCGATTCATAGAGACCTGTAGGACAGAGTAGAGCTTCCCCATAGAGTTTCCAAGGAGCGCCTGGTGGATTCAAACTGCTGACCTTTTGGTTAGCAGCCATAGCTCTTAACCACTACACAACCAGGGTTTCCACAAGGAGAGGCAAAGCGGCGGGGGGTGGGGGGGGGAGTAATAGATGGCAAAGCATCGAAGAAAAGGGGCTGGGGAAAATCATGTACTGCCTTATAGGCCATTTATTGATTTTGGCTTCTATAATAAGTGGGATGGGGTGCCATTGGACGATACTGAGCAGAGGACTTAAAATTTTGAAATATTTCTTATTTTCAGTTTAATGTAGAAACGCTGAACTACATTAATCCTTTGGAAATATTCCTGTAATTTGTTTTTCTATACACAGGTTGTATGTGTCATTGTTAGCTACCATCACATCAGTTCCGACTCATAGTGACCCTATGTACAGCAGAATGAAACTGCCTGGTACCGCACCATCCTCACAATCCTTACAGCCGTTGTTATCCTTGAGCTCATTGCTGCAGCCACTGTGTCAATCCATCTTGTTGAAGGTCTTCCTTTCTTTTGCCGAACCTCTACTTTACCAAGCATGATGCCCTTCTCTGGAAACTGGTAACTCCTGATAATTTGTTCAAAATATATGAGACAAAGCCTCACCATTCTTGCCTCTAAGGAGCATTCTGGGTGTACTTCTTCTAAGACAGATGTGTTCATTCTTTTGGCAGTCCATGGTATATTCAACATATTCTCCAATACCATAATTAAAAGGCATCAATACTTCTTTGGTCTTCCTTATTCATTGTCCAGCTTTTGCATGCATATGAGGCAATTGAAAACACCATGGTTTGGGTCAGGCACACCTTAGTCATCCTCAAAGTGGCATCTTTGCTTTTTAACACTTTTGAGAGGTCCTTTGCAGCAGATTTTGCCAATGCAATATATCCTTTGATTTCTTGACTGCTGCTCCCATGGGCATTGATTTTGGATCCAAGCAAAACGAAATCCTTGACAACTTCAATCTTTTCTCCATTTATCATGATGTTGCTTATTGATCCAGTTGTGAGGATTTTTGTTTTCTTTATGTTGAGGTGCAATCCATACTGAAGGCTGTATAGTCCTTGATCTTCGTCAGTAAGTGCTTCAAGTCGTCTTCACTTTCAGCAAGCAAGGTTGTGTCATCTGCATAATGCAGGTTGTTAATGAATCTTCCTCCAATCCTGATGCCCCGTTATTCTTCATATAGTCCAGCTTTCTGGATTATTTATTCAGCACAGATTGAATAAGTACAGTGAAATGATACAAATCTGATGCATACCTTTCCCGACTTTAAACCATGCAATATCGCTTTGTTCTGCCCAAATAACTGCCTCTTGGTTGAGGTACAGGTTCCTCATGAGCACAATTAAATGTTCTGAAATTCCTGTTCTTTGCAATGTCATCCATAATTCATTATGATCCACATAGTCGAATGCTTTTGCAAAGTCAATGAAACACAGGTAAACATCTTTCTGGTATTTTCTGCTTTCAGCCAGGATCCATCTGGCATCAGCAATGATATCCCTGGTTCCACATTCTCTTTTGAATCTGGCTTGAATTTCTGGCAGTTTCCTGTCAATGAACTGCTGCAGCCACTTCTGAATGATCTTCAGCAAAATTTTACTTGTATGTGATATTAATGATATTGTTCAATAATTTCTGCATTCTGTTGGCTCACCTTTCTTTGCAATGGGCATAAATATGGATCTCTTGCAGTTGGCTGGCCAGTTAGCTGTCTTCCAAATTTCTTGGTGTAAACGAGTGAGTGCTTCCAGAGCTGCACCCCTTTGTTGAAACATCTCAATTGGTATTCCACCAATTTTTGGAGCCTCGTTTTTCACCAGTGTCTTCAGTGTAGCTTGGACTTGTTCCTTCAGTCGCATCAGTTCTTGAGCATGTGCTACCTCCTGAAATGATTGGTTGTCGAGCAGTTCTTTTTGGTACAATGACTCTGTATATTCCTTCCATCTTCTTTTGATGCTTCTTGCTTCGTTCAGTGTTTTGTCTATAGAATCCTTAAACATTGCAACTCAAGGCTTGAATTTTTTCTTTGGTTCTTTCAGCTTGAGAAATGCTGAGCATTTCTTTTGGTTTTCTACTCCAGGTCTTTGCACATGGCATTATAATTCTTTGCTTTCTCAAGCCACCCTTTGAAATCATCATTTCTTCCCTTAGCTTTAACTACTCTGTGTTCAAGAGCAACTTTCAGAGTCTCTTCTGACATCCATTTTGTTCTTCTTTTCCTGTATTTTTAATGACCTCTAGCTTTCTTTATCTACGATGTCCTTGATGTCATTCCACAACTCCTTTGGCCTTCATTCATTAGTGTTCAATGTGTCAAATCTGTTCTTGAGATGGTCTCTAAATTCAGGTGAGATGTACTCATCCCTGTTGTGGGTCTGTTCTAATTTTCCTCAGCTTTAACTTGAACTTGCATATGAGCAATTGATGGCCTGTTCTACCATCGGCCACTGGTCTTGTTCTGACCAATGATATTGAGCTTTTCCATCGTCTCTTTCTAAGGATGTAGTCAATTTGATTCCTGTGTATTCCATCTGGCGAGGTCCATGTGTATAGTCGCTGTTTATGTTGTTGAAAAAGGTATTTGCAATGAAGAAGTTGTTCTTGCAAAATTCTGTCATGTGATCTCTGGCATTGTTTCTATCATGAAGTCCATATTTTCTAACTACCGATCCTTCTTCTTTGTTTCCAACTTTCTCATTCCAATCACCCCTAATTGTCAATGCATCCGGATTGCATGTTTAATCAATTTAAGACTGTAGAAGTTGGTAAAAATATTCTATTTCCTCGTCTTTGGGTCTTTGGCCTTAGTGGTTGGTATGTAAATTTGAATAGTAGTAGTATGAACTAGTCTTCCTTGTAGGTGCATGGATATTTTCCTATCACCGACAGAGCGGTACTTAGGGATAGATCTTGAAATGTTCTTTTTGACAATGAATACAGCCGCACCATTCCCCTTCAAGTTGTCATTCCCAGCATAGTAGACCATATGATTACCTGATCCAAAATGGCCAGTATCAGTCCATTTCAGCTCACTGATGCCTAGGATATTGATGCTTATGCATTCCATTTCATTTTTGACAATTTTCGATTTTCCTAGATTCATGCTTGGTACGTTCCACGTTGTAATTATTAGTTAATGTTTGCAGCTGTTTCTTCTCATTTTGAGTCACGCCACATCAGCAAGTGAAGGTCCTGAAAGCTTGACTCCATATACGTCATTCAGATTGAGTCTCCTTTGAGGAGGCAGCTCTTTCCCAGTCATATTTTGAGCACATTCAACCTGAGGGGCTCATCACCTGGCACTGTATCAGTCATTGTTCCACTGCTATTCGTAAGGTTTTCACTGGCTATTCTTTTCAGAAGTAGACTGCTGGGTCCTTCTTCCTAGTCTGTCTTAGTCTAGAAGCTCAGCTGAAACTTGTCCCCACAGGTGACCCTGTTGGTATTTGAATACCAGTGGCATACCTTCCAGCATCCCAGCAACACGCAGGTCCCCACAGTACGATAAACTGACAGACATGCGGGGATCATAAAATACTAGTGGGAGTGTAAATTGTTCCCACTTCACTGAGAGCAATTTTTAAAATACCTGTGGAAATTATAATGCATCTAATCTTTGACCCAGTAATTATTCTTCTAGGCATTTATTCAAAGCTATATCCACACACACGTGAAATCACCTATATAAAATGTAATTCTGGTAAAAAAAAAAAAAAAAACTGGTACTTTCTCAATAATAGGAAAAGATTGGAAATAAATGGTCATCACTAAGGACTAATTAATTAAAATAGTTGTGGTTTATACATTCAAATTATTAAAATGCAGCTGTAAAAAAAAGAACAAGCTAGTTCTGTTAAGTGTGGTTATGACATTATCTCAAAGGTAATTTGTGTGTGTGTATGAAAAAGAAAGATGAATAGAACAGTGTGTATGGTGTGCTATAATTTATGTTAAAAAGGGAGTAATAAGGATATATATTCATATTGGTGGAATAATAATTAAGAGGGATAAACTCATAACACTGGCTACTTGAATGTATCTGTGGCTAGGGGATCAGGAATGAGAGGGTGAATTTTTATTGTATCAAGATGCTTAAAGGCATGATAGAAGAAATAGAAATTAATAATGAGATTAAAGGGCAGGACAAAGATTCTATTCTGGAGAAATTTTCTACTACCTGGTATTTTTAATGTACACCAACGTCAGGCATATTGTAGGTACTCAATAAAAGCCTTACCTGTGTCAGTTAGGTGCTGTGTCTATAAGGTATGATAAAGCAAAATATATTTACCTAATAAGCGACCATCTCAATTGTACCTCTAGATTTTCCTTAAGTATCTGTAGATAATTTTAAGTCTATGGACCAGAACAAGCCCTCAGCTCTTCTTAATTCAGGTGAAATCTCTTTGTCAGTGATGCCCTTTAACAAGAAAGATCCAGATTACCAGTGTGGGTTTTTTAAATTTCTCCTGATTTAAGCCTATCTCAAAAAAAAAAAAAAATTTTTTTTTTATTACAGAAACTGGGAAAATGACATTAATGAAGATCCCATGCTCTCTACTTCAGAACATGCAAATTCAGGTACCCAGAGAATATATATAAAGAATTTAGGAGGAGCAGGATAGGGAAAGAGAGAAGGAGAAAGAGAAGGAGGAAAAAGAAAACAAAAACTTGCTCGTACTACCCTGGTGGCACACTGGTTGAATGCTTGGCTGCTAAATGAAAGGTCGGTGGTTCAAACCCACCAGCACCACTGTAGGAGAAAAGACCTGATTATCTGCTCCCACAAAGATTACAGCTTAGGAAACTCTATGGGATAATTCTACCCTGTACATTAGGGTTGCTATGAGTGGGAATGGACTCAACAGCATACAACAACAGCTGTTGTTGCTGGAGCAACACAGTGCCCCAGCCAGCACATCTGGCATTCCGTTCCATTTTCAAAGGCTTGCTCCCCTGTCACCCCAAACTCTAAGCCTCAGAATTACCACTGTTAAGATACTCAGTTTCTTGGATATTTTTTTCGGAACTATCTTCTGCATATGCTTGCATATAAAAAACCACTCTTCTATGCCTTTCATTTTACTTAATGTATCTTGGAGGTCTTTCTTTTTTAATGGCTGCATGCATTACATTGTAGGATTAGGGTCATCTTTTTTTTTTTTTTCCTAAATTTTATTTATTTTGTTGTTGTTGAGAATATGCACAGCAAAACATATACCAGTTCAACAGTTTCTACATGTATAATTTAGTGACAGTGATTACATTCGAGTTGTGTAACCATTCTCACTCTCATTTTCTGAGTTGTTCTTCGCTTATTAATAAAAACTGCCCCCTGAGGTTCCTATCTCATCTTTTGAATTGCTGTTATCAATTTGATCCTGTATAGATAGTTCTTACAAGAGCCATAATGCTCAAGGCAGACTAGTTAAACTAAACCGTTGTTAGATTTTAAGATGACTTCACGGGGTATTTTTGGTTTAAGATGTAAAGATTATTCCAGGGCAATAGTTTCAGTGGTTCATCCACCCTCCATGGCTCCAGAAAATCTAGAATCCCTGAAAATTTGAAATTATTTTATTTTATTTTTCCACTTCTTGATTGGGATTATTCTATGAAACCTTTGATCAAAATGTTCAGTAGTGCTGGCCAGGAACCATCAGCTCTTCTGGTCTCACGGCAAAGGAAGCAGTTGTTCATGGAGACAATTAGCCACACATGCCATATCCTTCTCCTCTTCCTGACTCTCCTTCTTCTTCTGTTGCTCCAGGTGAATAGAGACCAATTGTTCTGCCTTCAGTGGCTGCTTGCAAGCTTTAAGGCCCCAAGCACCATACAGCAAACTATGAGGTAGAACAGAAACACTAAACATGTTATCAGGCCAATTCACTGGGATGTCCTTAACTGGGGTTAGGGCCATCTTAACAACTGAGCAGGTTATTTCCTGGTGGCTGACATCGAGTCTCTGCTGCACTGACAAGGAGATGGGAGAATGCTGAGGAAGGGGCATCTTTATCTAATTGTTTCACCCAGGAGGGGGCTGCCTTTTTGCACAACCAGAGGGCGCACTTTTCCTAAGTCACACAAGGCCACTTTAAGCGTTAGTGGCAGCCTGGTTTTGGATGTTCCATCATCTGTATGATGGGTCTTTTTCTTTCTGTCTTTTTAACTTTTTTTCCTAATACAACTGATGCTGCAGTGAGCAGTCTTGTGATACTGTTAATGTTGGATGAGATAGATTAACATGTGGTGTCTTTGCCAGCATGGACTGAGTTATTCCCTGGTTTTAGCAGGCTACAGCATGGCCATGGTCTGTTCTTACTTAGCATTTGCAGACTTCCTTTTAGCCTGTTAATCAGTTTCACAGGTCTAAGGTCAATTCCCCAAGTTTCAGAACCGCCCTTAACTTCGGCAGTGGCACAGGAAACTATGCCTGCACCAACACATGTCTCAGACAGAAATTAGTAAAGGAGAGGGGAGCAGAGAAAGCACGACAATGCAAGATGGACACTCTGGAAAGGAAGCTGATTTATTGGCAAGGTGGTAAAGATTAGGAGGAAAGAGATGCTGCCATCTGCATCTCCTTTTTGAAGTGAAGCTGGAAAGAGTGCACAGACTCTACTGGATAGAGCAGCCAGGCCACGGGATCCTCCCGTTCTCCCTGGAGGAAGAAGGCATTAGAAATTGCAGTTCCGTTGAATGTCAGAATACTCTGAACTGAACTGCCTGGCTGCCCTGCACATCTTCAGCCCTACCTCGTGACTTCTGTGCCCCCTGCGTCAGAGGAGAGTACACAGCTCCTGTGGGCACATCCTTTGACATCGACAGCCCCTCTTGTCTGACTCTGTGCCTTGTCTGAGGCACGTGTAACTTTTGACAGCCACTGGCAAATGCCTTTTTTCCCATTTCTTTGCTTTAATTGTATGATACTTAGAGTGCTAACCAACAGTTCTAGAAAACTGCCTAGAGTTACCCCCCAAGTGACACCCATTCAGAAATCAATAATGTATATACAGTGCCTGCCAAAGCACCTAATACATGAATATTCAAAAGTGTAATCTCCCTCGCTGCCTCCTAATTCTTCCTTCTTTCCCACTTTTCTTTCTTTCTTTTTTGACATTATTACTGTCTTTCTTGCTTATAGCAAGCACCCACATCCCATGTGGCAGTGGGTAGGAAATAATTAAAACCCCTGGGCTCCTACAAGAAATGTCGCTGACTAGTTTCTTGCCTAATGGGGCACCCTTTTCAGTTTGGATTCTAATGGCCATTACTCTTCTTGTCAAAAAGTAAGAGGGAAATATTCAATCCACACAAGGCAGGAAACAAGGGTACAAAACTCAGAGGCAGATCAAGTGGAGTGGGCATATAGCCAGAGCAGAGAGAGAGAAGGCCGGCCTCAGCTCGTAGATAGAGGTTGGTAGTTCCAACTGGTATTTGGCAGGCTGCTTTTTTTGTTTGTTTGTCTTAAAAAATACTTTACTGTGTTTTTGGTGAAAAAGCTTACACAGCAAATTATGTTCTCATTCAACAACTTCTATACATATTGTTTAGTGACATTGGATACATTTTTCACAATATATCAGCTTCCTCACTATTACCATTCTGGTTGTTCTTTTTCCCTTAATCTGGATTCCCTGTCACCCTCACCTTCTCATGTTTGGTCTAGGGAAAATGTTTACTGTTTGGTTTCATTTAGATTATTATTTAAAGGAGTGCAGCACTCATGGGTGATATTATTTATTTTATTAGCCAATCTGTCATTTGGCTTAAAGGTGACCTCTGGGAGTGGTTTGAGTTCTAAATTTAAAGGTATCCCAGGGCGATAATCTCAGGGGTTCATCTAGTTACCAGTTCAGTAAGCCTGGGTCTTCTTTTTAGGAATTAAGTTTTGTTCTATATTTTTCTCTCATTCTATCTGGGACCACCTAGTGAGTCTGGCAGGCTACTTTGGAAGGAAGCTGAATCTACTTAACTGTACCAAATTGACACATATATTGTGCCTAAGAGACTGAGTCATTTCTTCAGTAGCAATGCATTCCCTGACACTGGAAGTCAGAGCGGGATACGAGTAGCCTGTGACATGGGGGGAGAAGCAGCAGGACTTAAGAAAAAGCATTGACAACAATAACAAAAACAACTGTTTATTGAGCTCTAACTACGTGCAAGGGGGTGTCCCTTGGTGGTGCAAACAGTGTGCTCGGCAGCTAACTGAAAGATTGGAGTTTGGAGTCCATACAGAGGCGCACTGGAAGAAGGTTCTGGCATTCTGCTTCCCAAAAATCAGCCTTTGAAAACTCTGTGAAGCACAGTTTTACTTTGACACACGTGGGGTCACCATGAGGCGGAACGACTCAGTGGCAACTGGTTTTTATGTGCAGGTTCTTGTTATTATTTTATACCACATTATTATTAGACACATGATGATGATGACAGGGATGTAAGGGCTTTACATATGTGTGTACACGTATAATCATCCCATTACAACAGTGAACATAAACGTAACAACCATTGTGAAGATGGCACAGGACCAGGCAACATTTTAGTTGTTATACGTAAGGTCACCATGAATTGGAGCTGATTCAATGGCAGCTAAACACAACAACAACACAGTCCTATTGTATCAACTAGGTTCAGCTAAATTATGCTACAGTTATAAATAACACCCAAATCCCAGTGGCCTGTTGTTGTCAGTTGCCGTTCCGCTGGTTCTGATTCATAGTGACCCTATGTAAAACAATGAAACGCTATTCAGTTCCGAGCCATCGTCATGGTCGTTGTTATGCTTGAGGTCGTTGTTGCAGCCACTGTGTCAGTCCATCTTGTTTACGGTCTTCCTCTTTTTCACTGACCCCCTAGTTTACAAAGCATGATGTCATTCTCCAGGGACTGGTCCCACCTGATAACATACATGTCCAAAGTACGTGAGAAGAAGTCTCGCCATCCTCACTTCCAAGGAGCACCCTGGCTGTATCTCTCCCAAGACAGACTTGTTCGTTCTTCTGGCAGTCCATGCTATATTCAACGTTATTCACCAGCACCATAATGCAAAGGCATGGATTCTTCTTTATTCTTCCTCATTCATTGTCCAGCTTTTGCATGCATATGAGGTGAGGGAAAACACCATGGCTTGGGTCAGGGGCACCTTAGTCCTTAAAGTGACATCTTGGACTATGAAAACCTTAATCCTTCCTGTTAGAAGGCCAGGATAACTTTGCAGGGCAGCTACCCTCTATGTTTTTGTTCAGAAATTCAGCCTGCTTCAGTTATGTCATGTTTCCATATCAATACCTCCTACCACAATCGCCAAGAATGTGGAAGAGAGAGAACTGCAGTTTCAGACACCAGTGATTAAATGCTTTCTCCTGGAAGCAACATAGGTCAAAACTACTCACATTGCATTAGCTAGAACAAATCACTTGGCCATGACTAACTAGAAGGTGAAAAAGCACAGATCTCAGAGTGCCCAGCAGGAATGGGAACCAGATCTTCAAGAATACATATAAACCAAACCAAACCCACTGCCGTCAAGTCGATTCTGGCGCATAGCCACCCTGGGCAAAGTAGAACTGCCCCATAGGGTTTCCAAGGAGCACCTTGGAACTGCCAGCCTTTTGGTTAGCAGCTGTAGCTCTTAACCACTATGCCACCAGGGCTCCCAGCAATGACGTTAGTACCATTATTACCTTCATTTTACAGATGATAAAACCAGCACTCAGAGAGATCGAAAACACTCATCCAAGGCCACTCAACTACAGGGCCGCATCATGACTTTCACGGGCACTAAGCAGTCTTGCCTTTTTGGGCCCCTCCTCCGTAACAACAATTGTAAGGAAGGTGCAGGACTGGGCAGTGTTTCATTCTGTTGAGCATAGGGTCACTATGAGTCAGAACCAACTTGATGGGACCTAACAACAACAACCTGCATTAAAAAATGTTTGAAAATATATTTTATGACTGCATTGATATGAAGTCAGATATAATCCTGCCTCGATTCATTATTATATAGCCATCAATATTGTATTTTTTTTTTTCATTTGTTTTTAAAAGAAATTAAAACATCTTCATGGGCCTCTAAAAGTACCGTGGGCCCTAGGCACTGAGACTTTTGTGCCTAGGGAATAAGTCAGCCCTGCTCAGCACTAGAATGTGTCTAATGCAAAGAAACCACATTGAGCTAAAATAGAGATAGTTCTCTTAGTCACAGTTAGTTTTTTCAACAATTTCTGGAAGTGGAAATTAGAACTTAATTTCAGAATCCACTGTACCACTGTTTGAAAGGGTATTTGGGAGGGTTGGCAAGAGAGTGAGGCTATGCTCGCAATTCACTTGCGTTTAATTGAAGAATAAACCCTAGGTAGTTCTCCTTCCAGAAAATACTGACCCATCTTCAACTAATCCTAAATTCCTAGCTGAAGAGAACACAGTTTCCCATAAGGAATATTGCCTTAGCAAAACTCAGTTCAGTGTGAATATCTACACATTTTCAGGAAGGAAGTCGAAATGTCGTATTGGGGAAAGGAAATAATTGATACTTAAAGCCTTCTTCCTCCTCTTGAAGTTGCATAGGTCCCTCTCTGGGATTATAATTTTGTTGTTGTAACAAACTAACTTAACAGACTGTGTTGCTATGAAAAATTGAGACCCTTGGTGTACTGAGTTGGATAATGTTCCCCCAAATTGATTTCCTTTTTGAAACCTCAGAATGCGACCATATTTAGCAGTTGGGCTGTTGCAGAGATAATTAGTTAAGATGAAATTTCAGTGGAATAAGGTGGGCCCTATATCCAGTATGATTGACGTCCTCATAAGAAGGGAGGAGAGAGAGACACAGAATGCTGTGTGACGATAGAGGTAGAGGATGGAATGATGTGTCTACAAGTCAAGGAATGCCAGGGATTGCTAGCAACACTGGGATCTAGGAGAAAGGCACGGGATAGATTCTTCCCTAGAGCCTTTAGACAGTGCATGGGCCACCAACGCCTTAGCTTTAGATTCCTAGCCTCCAGAACGCAGAAAAACAAATTTCTGTTCTTTGAAGACTCTCAGTTTGTGATAATGTATCATGGCAGACCTAGGAAGCTAATATGCTAGCGTGTGGTCTAGATCAGCACTGTCCAATAGAAATGTGATGCAAGCCACACCTATGATTTTAATTTTCTGATACCATATTAAAAATATGAAAACAAACAGCTGAGATTAATTTTAATGATATGTTTTATTTAACATGATATTGTACTGGATATCACAGGTTTAAATTAGGAAGAGAAAAAAGAAAGAGGTGAATTGCTGTGCACTAGAAAATGTATAGGAACCCTGGGTTTCCTAGAAGGTGGTGGTGCTCGTTACAGGCAGAGAGAATGGTTGAGGGGTCTAGGAAAGGGAGTGATATAAGGAATGTGGAAAGAGGCGGCGTCAGAAGTGGGATCTGAAGAGAGGGGGTGGCCAGTAGAAATAGTCCAGAGGTGGGAAAGCTTGGAGAATGTTTAGGCTTGAGTTTTAATCTGTTTGCTGTAATGTGCTGCAATATATCTCCCTCCAAAAGATCTCCTCAGCTCTTACTTTTGAACAATAGTAGAAGTGCTCTACACTGGAAGAAAACTAGCTACTTCAGCGTGGGGTGATGTGGAGTGAAATCATACACGAGATGAGAAGCTTAGCTCAGTACAAAAGAATTAGGGTCCTGGAAATCAGGGTGGGAAGGGGCACTGGGTTTCTCACCATGCCTGCCAGGGAAGGTCGAGCAGCTTAAATTTAATACTAAAGGACAGGGTCATCTGCATTCACCCACCCCCACCTCTCAAGGGTAAAGGATTTGGAAATACCCAACAGCCAGAGTAAATTTAGAGAGACAACTTAGACATTTAGTAAGAGAAGTTTCATAATTTCAGCACAATTAAATATTTGTTATTTTTCTACTGCATTAAAAAAAAAAAAATTTTTTTTTTTTTTTGTATTACCGGATACGTTGTCAGGTGCTGGGGTTAAGAAAAAAAAAAAAAAAGAATAAAAATGATTCAGGTCTGCAAAGATATTATATCCTAAGAGTATTGAATAACCCACCGCCATCGAGTCAATTCCGACTCATAGTGTCCCTATAGGACAGGGTAGGACTGCCCCGCGGGGTTTCTAAGGCTGTAGATTTGTCCAGAAGCAGACTGTCACATCTTTCTCCTGCAGAGCAGCTGGCAGGTTGGAACTGCAGACCTTTTGGTTAGCAGCCAAACTCTAACCACAGTGCAACCAGGGCTCCTTGAAATACAATATTGTACCGAAATTCTCCTTTACCTGCGATAATTTTGAAAATTAAGTGTAGTTTTAATGCCTTTCTCACTAAACCTGAAAGAAAAGTCTGCGTTTGCGCCCTTTTCAGCCTACTTAATTTCATTATAATATATGGGTGGGGTCAAACTACTGACCTTGCAGTTAGCAGCTGAGCACTTAACAACTGTACCACCAGCGCTCTTATTATAATACATCTTATCAGCTAATTCTGTAACACCTCTGCTCTTAACAAAGAGTATTTTTTAAAATAATTTATTTTATTTGTTGAAATTATGAGCAGCAGAACATACACCAATTAAACAGTTTCTATATAAAAAAAAATTTTTTTTATATGTACAGTTCAGTGACATTGATTACATTCTTCAAGCTCTGCAACCGTTCTCACCTTCCTTTTCTGAATTGTCCCCCCATTAACATAAATTCACTGTCCCCCTAAGCTCCTATTAATCTTTCAAGTTGCTTTTGTCAATTTGATCCCATATAGATAGTTCTTTAAAAGAGAAGGCAATGTTCAAGGCAGAAATTGGTTTAAAGAAGACTTTAGGGGATATTTTGATTTAAGGTTTAAAGTTAAAAGATTATCTCAGGGTAATAATTGTTGGGGTTCACCCAGCCTCAATGACTCCAGAAATTCTGGGTTCCATGAGAATTTGAAATTCTGTTTTATATTTTCCCCCTCTTGACCAGGATTCTTTTGTAGAATCACAAAGCATTGTTTTATTTTATAATGAAAGCCTTAGATAGACTTGACCCTTCTAGGCATTTTCTGAATTAGGATCCTTTGCAATGTCTGTTCTCACCGCAGTCATTTCCTTTTCCTCCAAGCTTTTGATCATTTTTCACTTGATGTTTCTTTTCATTTTTCATTGAAGATGTTAACTTTTATCATTTATAGTATCTTTTGTTTTTTTTGTTTGGTTTCCTCAAAATACACAGAGGTGTTTTAGTGAATTGAAATTGAGATTAGGAAAAAATAAATGTTGCTTATTAGGAAACGAAGGTGTCATGTGTTAAATTCTGTCCCCTAAAGCTATGTGTATCAATTTGGCTAGGCCATGATTCCCAGTATGTGTGATTGTCCACCATTTTGTCATTTGATGTGATTTTCCTGTGTGTTAGAAATCCTACCTCTATGATATTAATGAGATGGGATAGGCAGAAGTTATGTTAATGAGACAGGACTCAATCTTGTATCTTGAGCCAATCTCTTTTGAGATATACAGAGAGAAGTGAGCAGAGAGACAAGGAGACCTCATACCACCAAGAAAGCAGTGCCAGGAGCAGAGTGCTCCAGGGTTCTTGCATGGAGAAGCTTCTAGTCCAGGGGAAGGTTTATGACAGAGACCTTCCTCCAGAGCTGACAGAGAAACCTTCCCCTGGAGCTGATGCCCTGAATTTGGACTTGTGGCTACTAGACTGTGAGAGAACAAACTTCTGTTTGTTAAAGCCATCCACTTGTGGTATTTCTGTTACAGCAGCACTAGACAACTAAAACAGACTGGTATCAGGGCCTTCAAGATGGATTAACTAGATGATCCTTTGCTTTTGTGTGGTTCCTGGCCAGTGTAGATTAAGTGGTCTTAGACGAGGACAACTAAGATGAGGAAAAGAAAGGGAGAAGGAAGCAAGGAAGGAGGGAGGAAGGGAGGGAGAAAGAAAGGGAGGGAGGGAGGGAGGGAGGGAGGGAAGAAGGAAGGAAGGAAGGAAGGAAGGAAGGAAGGAAGGAAGGAAGGAAGGAAGGAAGGAAGGAAGGAAGGAAGGAAGGAAGGAAGGAAGGAAGGAAGGAAGGAAGGAAGGAAGGAAGGAAGGAAGGAAGGAAGGAAGATGTCTGTTTTGATGAGAAGACAACTTAAAAAGAGAAAATTATTTCTCAATGAAATCAAGCTAAAGGGTCAATTTATTTTACTAAAACCCATACCCATTGCCGTCCAGTTGATTATGACTTATAGCGACCCTACAGGACGAAGTAAAACTGCCCTGTAGGGTTTCCTAGGCTGTAAATCTTTACAGAGGCAGACTGCCACATCTCCCTCCCTCAAAGAGGCTGGTGAATTTGAACTACTGACCTTTTGCTTAGCAGCAGATAGCTTAACCATTTCACTACCAGGGCTCCTCAATTTACTTTACTAGATTACATTTTTCTTTGGTAAGAAATTTCCAGAGAAAGGGTATTAAAAAAGTGTTAGCTATCCTGATCTGAGGTTTGTATTACATTTTTGTTCATTTGTAAGTGAAATTGTATGCAGTTTCATTTGCCAGATTCTGGTATGGTGAATCAAAGTGCTTAGAGACTTTTCTCTGGAAATTTTATGGCCTCAAAAATTACTTCTATTAAAAAAAAAAAAAGCAAAACACAGAGAATAAAGAGCATGACCCTTAGTGACTGGCAAACTGGCCGCCAAGCAGAAGGGGAATTTAAGTCTTTGATCTATACTTTCACAGCTGGCTTTGGGGGATCAGTTCTCTCAGGTGGCATGGGTGGCCCTATTGTTATTGCTGCTGAAGTTCTTTCTTCCAGCTGAGAGATCATGAGGAAAAGGCAGTTTTATCTTTTGTGATGGCCTGTTCATATGGTCCCTTCAGTTAATTTAGCTCCATTTTAAAAAGCCTATATTCATGTGAGTTTATTTTTATTCCTTTTCCTGTAATCAGGTAGTCATCTGCAATGACCCAGAGGGAGCCAGCAAAAAGGGTGCAAATGCTTGAGGCCCACTGACTCCTCCTAAGGCCAAATATATTATCCTTTTGGGTACAACTTGTGAACTTCTGTAAGAAGAAGAAATGAAGGAAAACCTGTTCATCTTTTATCTTAATAAAGTATCAAACCAGAAGGAAAGAAAGCTCCAGAGGGAAACTTAGAAAGATCACAGGGTTTGTTTCAACCAACAAAACTCACGCTCAAAAAAAAAAAAATATTCTAGAGGCATATTGTGCCCACCAGGTATTTTTTCGTAATTAGGGAAAAGTCATATAAAGCCACTAGAGTGAACAAAACTACAGATATATTGGCTTTCCTCTTTGATGAATTTTATTTTTTGAAATTGGTTTGGGGTGTGTGTGTGTGTGTGTGAAATCATAAGAAAGAAGAGTTGAATGCTGTCAATGAATGATCTACTTATGCAAATTATAGGAGTTGATTAAGTAGCAAACTTCCCCCCCAAAACAGAAAAACAAACAGCAACTCATTGAAAGCAACAGATAAGAGCTTATTTCTTAGAAGATCAACGCTTACAAGATAGGAATGTGTTCAGAACAGCCAGAAGGTCTTTTCAGGCACATTTGAAACAAAAAGAAGGGCTAGACCTGCTTGGGGCAGATAATATAATCTTTAACAAATAAGAGAGAAAGACAGTGCTTCTAAACTTAGATTTTGCTTTGATTTTCTTTTCCACAAGGAGAGTGATCTTTAAGCAAGAAGGATAGACTAAAAACCAGTAAAAAAAGAATTAAAGCCCAAGAGAGATTTGAAGAAGAGCGCTTGGGCCTTCACAAGAGGCCTGATCAAAAGTCATAGGCGGCTCGTATCTCACTGCCCTGATCAGAGCCCTGGTTGGTAATGTTTGAGAAATCACGGAGTATGGGAAAGCTTCCAGAGCCCTGGAGAGGGGCAAGTGTCCCGATGTTCAAAAGGAGAGGATAAAAGAAACAGCTGGCTGATAAGCTTGACCTTGGTCTAAAGTAATTCAAAAGGACTGTTTGTGAATAACTGGGGGGAAAAAGTGGTAATAACTCATTCTTAATATGGGCTAGGGAAAATTAGTATTGTTTTTATCTTTTGATTATTCATGAGACCATTGAACAAACTGAATGCCATAGACAGTATAGTCTCATTGTTCAGGGCTCCACGCAGATGCCACCTCTTCAGAGGCCTTTCTTCAGCACCCGGGGTAAAGCAGTTCCTCAGTTATTCGCCATAAAAGATAAACTTATTGTTTTTATTTAAACATTGTCAATATACAAATTATATTGCTATGATTTTGTTTGTTTTCTGCCCCCATTCCTACTAGATGGCAAACTCCATGGTGTTGAGAATCCCATGTATCATGATGTCCATTCTATTCCTAGCATCTTAAACACTGCCCTAGGATACAGTGAACACCCAGTAAGTGCCTACTGAATGAATGGATGCTGCTTAAATCAGGGCTTCGAACCGGTTTGACCTGGTTCAGTCATGGCCAATGAAGTAAAATCATTACAGACCTGAATTTTTAAAATTTGGGTGAAGTGGAACAGTAACTGGAGCAGGAAAAATTATGACCGAAGACTCAGAATGGGAAACTTGGAAGAGGCTTAGTGAGCCCTTTCAAGAGCCTGATGTGGGAGACTGGATTATTGCCAGTACTGTGGAGAGCAACACACATTCAAAGCGGCGTGGTCAGCTGCCATCTTTGAGCAAGATACTGCGGTTTCCGACTCTGCCTATCAAGAGATTTGGCTGCTATGCAACAAGCACACTAACCTTGTTTTCTAAGAGGAAGATTAACTTTCTAGCAGGGCTTTGACTTGTAATTTTTCTTGTTGCGGTTCACCAACACTTTAAAAATTTGGGCCCGTTTGGGCTTCAATTCCTTGACCATGACTGAATCAAGCAGAGCTGGTTTGAAGCCCTGGCTTAAATAAAATTTTTTTTTTTTTGGTACAAGTGTTTTCTAACATTTAAGTGTGAGGTCTGTTAATTATTTCAGCAAGGCATTTAACCAAGTTGTTCATTATTTCCTTAATGATGAAATGGAGAAATTGACCAGATGGTTTTATATCTTTGTGGTATAGCTGCCAATTATGGGCATGTCAGACGAAGTAGTAGCAGTAAGTAGCTGCAAGACAAGTGAGGGACAGAAGCTAGCTTCTGATTCCCTTCCTATCTTCATTTGTGATTCTGTCCGTGACCACAGGAAGTAGATCCAACTGGCGTTACAAGAGAAGGGCATATGCTGATACCAGAAGGATGCTTCACCCAGTCAAGTTAACCTTCATTTCTTTAAACTTCTGTATCATGCTGCTAGTACTTTTATTTTCCATTCATTTCATTCTGCATTGTTTCATTCTTTATTTTACCTTAATTTATATTTTTGAATATGTTCAAAAGGTAAGCCTTTGTCCCCTAACTATTGTCCACCAGCCACCCACTTACCCAGCTCACAAGGAATCAACATTATTAGGTTCTTTGTATCCTTTGAGAGATATTTTAGCATATACAAGGATACACACACATATATGTTCTATATGTTAATATACATCTCTGTATTTATATACCCATGTATTTTCTCCTCTCTTCTTTTTACACAAATTATCTCCTCTCTTCTTTTTACACAAATGGTAGCATTCTATTTGTATACTGTTCCGTACTTCTATTTTCCTCCATATATTTTGGAGAACCCTTTATATTAGTACATCAGGAATGTCCTCATTCCTCTTTTAGGGCTGCATGGTAATCCATTCTTGCCTATATCATAACTTACGTAACCTGTCCCCTAATGATGGACTCAGGTTTTGGCACGTGTTGCTATTACAGGCAATGTTGTGGTGAATAACCTTGCATGCCATTTCATTTTGGAATTGCTGAGTGAAAGGGACACACAGTTGTAGTTTTGATAAAAAAGATGTTATGAAATTTAGGGGTGGTACCAATTCACATTCCCACTGATACCCGACATTCTGCCAATAGAGTCAGTGAAGTTTTGAATGGTGTCTCTCCTATTATGAGGATGATCACCTTTTCTGTGTTTAAGAGCCGTACTTATTCCCTTGACCAGTCTATTTATATACTTTGCCCATTTTCTATCGTATTGCTGGTATTTCCTTCATTTTTTCAGAGCTATCTGTAGGTTCAGGAAATCAACCTTTTGTCTGTGACATGGATTACATATATTGTGAAGTGGAAATTTAAAGTTTTCTTCACATAGATTCTGCCCATCTCTTTTCTTTCTTTAGGTGTTTCATCTAAAATATAAAAATAATGCCATTATTGTAAATGGGGTTATACTTAGTTTTTACATACCTGAGTTGCTTACTATGCTTTTTTTTTAAATTAATTTTTGTTGTGCTGTAAGTGAAGGTTTACAAATCAGGTCAGTCTCTCATACAAAAATTTACATGAACCCTGCCATACACTCCTAATTGCTCTCCCTCTAATGAGATAGCACACTTCTTCCCTCCACTTTCTCTCCTTGTGTCCATTCGGGTAGCTTCTGGGCCCCTCTGCCATCTCATCTCCCCTCCAGACAGGAGATGCCAACTAGTCTCATGTGTCCACTTGATCCAAGAAGTTTGTTCTTTACCGGTATCGTTTTCCATCCCCTATTCCAGTCCAATCCCTGTCTGAAGAGTTGGCTTTGGGAATGGTTCCTGTCTTGGGCTAACAGAAGGTCTGGGGACCACGGCCTCTGGGGTCCCTTCAGTCCCAGTCTGACCATTAAGTCTGATCTTTTTACGAGAATTTGGGGTCTGCGTCCCACTGCTCTCCTGCTCCCTCAGGGTTTCTCTGTTGAGTTCCCTGTCAGGGCACTCATAGGTTGTGGCTGGGCACCATCTAGCTGTTTTGGTCTCAGGCTAATGTGGTCCTTTCTGTCTCTTAGGCTCATAATTACCTGTGTCTTTGGTGTTCTTCATTGTTCCTTGCTCCAGGTGGGTTTAGACCAATTGATGCATCTTCGATGGCCGCTTGCTAGCATTTAGGACCCCAAACGCCACTCCCAAAAGTGGGATGCAGAATGTTTTAATAGATTTTATTATGCCAATTGACTTAGATGTCCCCTGAAACCATGGTCCTCAAACCCCTGCCCCTGCTATGCTGGCCTTCGAAGTGTTCAGTTTATTCCAGAAATGTCTGTGCTTTTGTTTAGCCCATTGACCTCTCCTGTATTGTCTTTCCCTTCACCTCAAATGAAACTTATCTACTATCTAATTAGTAAATATCCCTCTCCCTCCATCCCTCCCTCCCCCCTCTTGTAACCATCAAAGAATATTTTCTTCTCTGTTTAAACTGATTCTCCAGTTCTTATAATAGTGGTCTTACACAATATTTGTCCTTTTGCAATTGACCGATTTCACTCAGCATAATGTCTTCCAGATTTCTCCGTGTTATGAAATGCTGACTATACTTTTAGGAGTTTGAGTTGGAATTGACTCGACAGCAACAGGTTTTTTTTTCTTTTTTGGTTGGTGGCACAGTGGTTAAGTGCTGGGCTGCTAATTGAAAGGTTGGCGGTTCAAACCCACCAGTGGGTCCACAGGAGAAAGATGTGACAGTCTGCTTCTGTAGAGATTTACGGGCTTGGGAATTCTATGGGGCAGCTGTACTCTGTCCTGTATGGTCCCTATGAGTTGGAATCACCTTGACAGCAATGGGTTTGGTTTGGTTTTCACTTACTATAAGCCGGGGGTTGACAACCTATAGCTTCCAGGCCAAATCCAGCCAGCCACCTACTTTATAAGTGAAGTTTCACTGGAACACAGCTGCACTCATTTGTTTATATATGATCTTTGGCTGCTGTGGTGCTCCAGCTGCAGAGGCCATAGCACCCACAAAGCCTGGCATATTTAGCATCTGGCCCTGCACAGAAGAAGTTTGCTTACTCTGCTATAAGCACTTTCTTTCTGGGCTTATTTAATTCTTTAACTATACAACTCTTGGCAAATAACACATAGTGCTCAAATAGGACATTATTGAACTGAATACTGAGAGCCTAAAGCATTTATTGGTCATGTGATGTGAAACATGACCGTCCTAAATAGGAATGGCATTCATTTTACAAATATTTATTGAGTATCTACTATCTGCCTGGCCCTGTTGTAGCTGCTGTGGATATAACAATTAATAAAATACACAAAATACACAAAAATACCCGTCTTCAAAAGTGCTACTGGACATTTTCAGCCAGTTCTGGTTTCATTTGGAAATAAGAGATCCAGTTTAATCTTGTAACCTTGTCTAAATAATCATTGTTGTTAGTATGTAATTATCCTGTACCTTGTTTGTTGTTATCAGTCATTTTAATCATTTTTGTTAAGTGTGATGACCTTTTAAACGTTCATGTTCATAGCATTGTTAGTCTTCAGATGTGCCCTGTCCAGTAAGGTAGTCAGCAGCCACATGTGTCTAGTGAGCACTTGAAGTGGGGCTAGCTTAAACTGAGATGTGCTCTAACTGTAAAATGCACACAGGATTTGGAAGACTTATTAAAAAAAAAAAATCCCTTTAATAATTTCATATTGATTAAAAGTTGAAATAATATTTTGGACATATTGAATTAAAAGAAATATATTCATACAGTTAATATGAATTTTTAATTTTTATTTATGTGGCTTAAAGAAAATTTACAATGATGTGTGGCTTACATTATATAGCTATTGGACAGCACTCTTCTAGATACCTTCTTTTTGCTTAGCTGGTGTTTCTCAAATATGGATTTTTAGTAGATGGGAACAAGGTTTTGCATGTTTCTTTAGCGGCCATCATAGTCTTTAATATGCTGATTTGCAACCTGAATTTCTATGGGGGATGGGAATTCACGGCATTGTTTTCCAAATCCTTTCTGCTAGAAGTGTTGTTGGTACTCCCTTTGATAATCTCTAGCCTAAGTGGGAGCCCTGGTGGCGCAGTGATTATGAGCTCAGCTCTTATCCAAAAGGTCAGCAGTTCAAATCCACCAGCTGCTCCTTGGGAATGAGTTGACAGCAGTGGATTTTGGCCTAAGTGGCAGCACTGTGCCGTTTTTCTCAGAACCTGGTACAAAGTCACTGAGAGCTGAATAAGCTTCAATTTACAAGGCCAGTCTTCAGTTCATTTTCTGGATTTTTTCCCTTGGTTTTCTGAATAAAATTAAAACTAATTGTTTTTTAAATGTAATTCCGTGGTTTGAATATAATTGACCAAATCTTAAAAACTTTGGTTGACTTAAAAATTAAATATTGAGATAAACTATAATTACAAAACTGATTGATTTTCAAAATAACTAGTTGTAAATGGACTTGTGTGGTGATGCAGAGAGAAGTCCAGTGATCTGTGGAACAGAATTAATAGCTGATAAGTCATATTTTTGACAGAAGAATATATGACTCACACGACCTACACAATGGGGAATGATAAATTCCAGAAAACAGTTGAGCTGGGAGTTACTCCAGTGACAAATGTTATCATTTATTATACTCGGAAGTCCTCACTATCAAGGCATCTAGGAGTTAGCCAGGTGTAAGCCACAGTGTCATAAGCCGCCAGTGAGCCTTCTGTCACTCACCCCATTCCAGAGTGAGAGTCTTTCCTGTGCAGACATTAACCTCACACTTTCGGATCTATAGAATCACAATCTGAGCTTTCAGTAACTCGGAGTGGTTCTCAGGCCTTTGCCCAAATGTTCTCTGGCATGAAATCCAGGAGTTCTGTGGCGGTGGGACATACTAAGTCATTGCTGAAGTTTTGGTAAAGCCCACCTGGACTTTTTTGTTAACGTGCTGATATGGATTTTGGCTTCTCGCAGAAACTGAACACAAACTGTCCATCCTAATGACTCACCAATAGTAGCCATTTCCCATATCAGAAACCCTTTGCTGTTGAGTTGACTCTGACTCAGAGGGACCCTATAGCCCCACACGGTTCCAAGGAGCAGCTGGTGGATTTGAACTGCCGGCCTTTTGGTTAGCGGCCAAAAGCGTAACCACGTACACCGCCTGGGCTCCATTTCCTGTAGGGAGAGATAAAGGGTCAAGTGCAATGCGGTTGTTTTGCTGTTAGTTGCCATTGAGTTGATCCCAATTCATGGGACCCCCTGTGAGTAGGGTTAGAGCTGCTCCGTAGGATTTTCTTGGCTGTAATCTTTACGGAAGCAGATTGCCAGGTCTATCTTCTGGGATGCCTCTGGGTGGATTTGAACCACCAATCTGTGGGATAGTAGTCAAGCGCTTAACCTTTGTGCCACCCAGGGACTCCTGATTGAAATGTTAAAGTCACCTTTTGATTTCTGTTTGTGTTGTTTAGCTCTTGTAATTGAAACTAAAAAAGTGTAATTCTTTCCTTCCAGTCTTGACTTTTGTCCTTTGTGACAGAAAGGTTACCAAGGACGAATAAAGAAAAGTCTAAGAAAGCAAGACTGTGGAGAAGCTGAGTAGTAGCTCGTCTAGCCAAAGGCTATGTCTGGGTGACACATGCAAACTGGATGGGGCGGAGCTGATCCGATTTTTGGTCCTACTTGATTTAGCCCAGCAGTGATGTGAATTGACTAATGGATCGGACCGTACCCACTGAATTGGCCATACCTTTTGTCCTCTGTTTTCCAGTCATACAAGCACAATCGTAAATCAGAGAAACAACCATCCAGATAACAAACAAACAAGAAATCAAAATAAGTAAGCAGTTTAAAATGAATAATGTAATTCAAATCGTCTTTTACCATTTGGTGTTAATAGATGGAATTATTTGCAAGGTTGAATTAGAATTTTAATTTAAAATTGGAAAGAGTGAGTTGCCGGGGGCCAGCCTCAGCAATGAACAGGGTTACCAGAAGAGGGGTAGAGTTCGGCGAAAAAGAATGAGAGGTAGTGTGTCTTATATTTTCATTTTGCAGAAAAAGAAAGCCTTCGCTCTTTATTTTTTACATGGTCTTTTATATCATAAGCTGACAAAAGCATAACATCGCATGATCAATAAAGGGGCAGTACAAGATATAATCATAAACATCATTTCCCAGAGACATAATTTTCCAAGTGACACATAGTACAGTTCCGTATACACACACAAGTACAATGAGTTTTTGTTTAATTGAAGAGAATATTTTGTTGATATATTTTTACACAAAGTAACAATTGACTTCATACTGCTTTACACCTTATGCTTAATCTTGCAATTCCTTCCACAGTTTTTATAATAATTAATCTTTTTGCAAAAACTGTTGCCACATAGGCTTTGTCCATTTTGTCCAGGGTGGCCAAATTCTTGTAGTCCAGCCACTTTGGGTTACGTCATATTGTCCACGATTATGCCAAGGACAATTAGCCCAATCTCTATACCCAAAGACCAATCAAGCGCAGCAGTGAGCGAGGTAAACGAGAAGGTTGAGCTGTAATTGGCTGAGAAATTGGCTGAGAGAACTCACTGCCTTTTGTTTTTCCACTTTTATGGGATCATGTGTGGGTGGTGGTTTAAAAACAAAAGGGCCTCGGTAAATACCAGGATTCCACCATCCTGTTTTTGTTTTCCATAGTCGAGCTATTTGTTTTTCCCCTAAGACAACTTCATGTTGATCCCCAAGTAATACACGGGCTGTCCCTACCCGGGATTTCACCAGGGGATTATGAGTAGGACGCCCCCCTCCAAAGGTGCCTAAATCTATAATGGAATTTTATGCTTATACATTCTGCTATACACAGGCTGAAAATGAAACAGAAACATAACACAGATGACAGAGATATTCCTGACTTTTCAGGAATTCTTCGATGTTTATGCTGGGGGCAGTGGGTGCAGAGGGGCCGCCCTTGCAGCCTGGCTCCTCCTGACTTTTCAGGGATTCTTTGATGTTTATGCTGGGGGCAGTGGGTGCAGAGAGGCTGCCCTTGCAGCCTGGCTCCTCCTGACTTTTCAGGGATTCTTTGATGTTTATGCTGGGGGCAGTGGGTGCAGAGAGGCCGCCCTTGCAGCCTGGCTCCCAGCAGTGAGTTTTCTAAGAGGACT
This sequence comes from Elephas maximus indicus, assembly GCF_024166365.1. Taxonomy (NCBI): domain Eukaryota; kingdom Metazoa; phylum Chordata; class Mammalia; order Proboscidea; family Elephantidae; genus Elephas; species Elephas maximus. The sequence goes on from NC_064838.1 coordinate 63,723,619, forward strand.
GTCATTACATCATATTTATACGTGTGTACTAGTACGTGTGTATGCATATCCACTTAATGAAAACTGGAAAATGCCAACTCGTAGCTAAACAATCAGATTCAAGGTCATACTCTTCAATCTCATAGAGAAAGCCACTTTTTGAATGTTTTTATTATAAAGTAATACATTGCATGGTAAAAATTTAAAGAACTATAAATAGGCAAATTAAGGGAAAAAATTAACTGTAATTTCACCACCCGCAGGTAACCCTGCTAAGATGTTGATATCGCGCTTTCCAGACATTTCTCCAACATGAGACTATGAGGTTATACCATACATACTGGTTTGTAAAACCACGTTTACAATCTAATTTTTGGTATGTCTTTTCGTGTTAATTTATACTTAAATTATAAAATTAATGCATGCATAATTTTCCATGGCATGCGTAGGGCACATTTTATTTAACCAACCCCCTATCATTGAACGATTGTTCACAGTTGTTTGCCATTCTAAACAATGCTTCAGGGAACAGCCCTACACATATATGTTTACTTACTCGCTCAGTTATTCCTCTGGATATAGTCCTAAAAGTAGAGTAGATTACTCAAGGAACAAGTATATTTCTAAGTCTTTTTGGATACATTTTGCCAAATTGGTGTGCCTGTCACCACATAATCAGTTGAGCATCTGATATGTTTTATAATACATTAGTCCTCCGTTACCTGTGGGCGGTATGTTCCAAGATCGCCAGTGGATGCCTGAAACTGTGGATGGTACTGAACCCTATATATACTATGTTTTTTCCTGTACATACATACCAATGATAAAATTTAATTTGTAAATTAGGCACCGTAAGAGATTAGCAACATAACTAATAATAAAATAGAACAATTAGTAAGTAAAATAAGGGTTACTTGAAAACAAGCACTGCGATACCTCGACAGCTGATCTGATAACCGAGGTGGCTACTAAGTGACTTGACAGGCAGGTAGGGTATGTAACATGGCTGCACTGGACTAAGGGATGATTCACTTCCAGGCAGGATGGAGCGGACGGTGCTAGATTTCATCATGCCACTCAGAACGGCATGCAATTTAAAACTTATGAATTGTTTATTTTGGGATTTTCCATTTAATATTGTCAGACCATCGCTGACTGCGGGTACTTAAAATCGCGGAAACCGAACCGCGCTTTGGGGTGGGAGCTACTGTAGTGAAGTAGGCAGGCAAGTCCCTGACTTTACAACTTGGGAGGAGAATGCCTAGATATAAACACCTTTTGAATAGTTTATTGTTGTCATTTCATAATCGTATTACCACTTTATTTAAGCAAACTTTTTAGAAAAACACCTTTAACATTATTTATTTTAAATATTAAAAAAGCATTTAAAATATTTTATTTAAATAAAGGAACCAGAAAAATGCACAAACCATAAATGTTAGAATATCAGCAGCACCTTAGCAGCACCTCGCATCTGCTTGCCCCGTGGCTAACTCCTTCCTCATTGTCAAAGACGATGACTCTCCAAACTTCCACCTTCTTTATTAGTTTTGCCTGTTTTTACATTTAATTCATACAGATTGAATTACATGATTTATCTTCTTTTGCGTCTTCTTTACTTCAACATTACTCTTTGTAAAATTCACCTATGTTGTGTATAACAGTAGCCTGTTTATTTGAAGAGCTTTAATGTGCTTATTAATATGAATAAACCACCTTCTCTTGATGATGGATATTGGGTTGGTTCCAGTTTTTTTGCTATTTTGATTAAGGTTGCTATGAATATCTTTTGGTGTTGGTGACACTCGAACACGTATCTAGTGGGTATATACCTAGGAGAAGGTCCTGGGGGATGTAACGGTTAAGTGCTCGACTACTAGCTGTAGGGTTGGCAGTTTGAACCCCCCCAGAGGAGCTTCGGAAGAAAGCCCTGGTGGGAATCTGCTTCTGAAAGGTCACACCTTGGACACCCTACGGAGCGGTTCTGCTCCGCATGCACGCTGTCGCCATGAGTCGAAATTAGCTTGACGGCGACCAATGACAACAACGCGCCAGGGGAGGAATTGCTGGCCATCGAGTGTTCCTTCCACATCGTAGGAGGGTTTCCGTTCTGCTACGTCTTTACCGAGTCTTCAATATGTCGGTTCGTTTGGCTAGCAAAGTGGGTTTGTAGTGATATCTCAATGTGGTTTTAATTTGATTTATATTTTCCTGAACACTAGTGATGTTTAGCAAGTTTATTGGCCATTTGGACATCCTTTTTTGAAGTACCTTTTACCCATTTTTCTATTGGATTGCCTTTTTGTTTTTGTTATTGATGTATAAAACCAAAAAAAAAATACCCAAACCCATTGCCATCAAGTTGATTCCGACTCATAGCGACCCTGCAGGAGAGACCAGAACTGCCCCATAGAGTTTCCAAGGAGCGCATGCTGGTTTTGAACTGCTGACCTTTGGATTAGCAGCCATAGCACTTAACCACTGCTCCCCCGGGTATTAATGTATAGGAGTTACTGATTTTGAAGCCTCTCTTGGATCCCTCCATGTATTCTAAAAATACTACCACTCAGTGGCTTGCATTTTTACTGCCTTAGCATAAATTCATAATCACTAAATATAATGCAGTTTAGTACAAATAAGATTTTCCATTAGTTAAGAAATATTAACTTCACACTATAAACATTGTCGCTGTCATTTTTATTGTATTTAATTTATGATTTACCATTCACCATTATAATCAAAACTTATTTTGAGGGGTTAAAAACAGTTATCATTTCAAGAGACATTGCAAATATTGTATCTTACAATGATATTCAATACTAAATAGTTTCCAGAACCACATTCAAAAACTTGATGATATAAGATTTGGGAGTTTCTCAAGAAATACTACTCAAATCACAATTAAATCTTAATGTTCCATGTAACATCTACCTTCTCCCTAACACATTAATCACTCTATTAGGTCTTTAAGGACAAAAAATTATATTGAAAAAAGTAGATTAAAATTTACAATATGCACAGAATTTTTGGTTTAGTTTTATCTTGAGTTATGTATTCCTGAGAAGAGGAGCCCTGGTGGGACAGTGGTTAAAATGCTTGGCTGCTAACCAAAAAGTTAGCGGTTCAAACCCTCCAGCTGTTCCAGGGTAAAAAGATGTGGCAGTCTGCTTCCATAAAGATTACAACCTTAGAAACCTTATGGGGCAGTTCTGCCCTGTCCTATAGGGTTGCTAGGAGTTGAAATTGACTCGATGGCAACTTGTTTAGTATTCCTGAGATAGCTATGACTCAAAAGACATTCAGATTGGAAACGAAGAATTAAAACTATTTTTGCAGATGACAACATCTATGTAGGATATCCTAGGGAATCTACAAAAAAATGCTAAAGTTATTAATTACATTAAAATTAATAATTAAAGTAATTACTTTAGCAAGGTTGCAGGAGACAATATTATATGCAAAAAAATTGTAGTTTTATATACTAGCAAGAGCTATTCAGAAATAGAAATTAAAAAAAGACATTTACAATAATATAAAAATATGCAATACTTGTGGATAAATCTAATGAAAGATGTGTAAGACTCATACACTGAAAACTATAAAACATTGCTGAGGGAAATTATAGAAATTATGGAAAAACATACCATGTACATATCATGGGTTAGAAGACTCCAATATTGTTAGGATGTAAGATCTCTACCAAACTGATGTATCAATTCAACGTAATCTAAATAAAAATACCAGCAGAATTTCTCTTTCTTTTTTTTTTAAACAAAGGACTGGCTGATTCCAAAATTACTGTAGAAATGTAAAGGACCCATAGTAGTCCAAACAAGTTCAAAAAAGAATAGAGTTGGAGGACTTACTCTATCTGACTTCAAGATTTATTATAAAGTGGCAGTGATCAAGGCAGTGTGATACTGGTGAAGGTATGGACTTGTAGATCAATGGGAAAGAATAGAGAACTCAGAAATAGAAAAAAAAAAAAATGTCCAGTTGATTTTTGACAAAGGTACAAAGAAAATTGAGTAGAGAATTTTCAACAAGATGTACTGGAAAATTGGATATTTATAGATAAGAAATCAACTTTGTTTTATACTTTGTACCAAGCACAAAAATTAGCTCAAAATGGAAAACATAAAACAATACAAATTCTAAAAGAAAACACAGGAGAAAATCTTTGTGATCTTTGGTTAGGGCAAAGATTTCTTATACGCAATACCAAAATTACTGTCCATAAAAGAACAAATTTATAAATTGAACTACATCAATATTAAGAACTTCTGCACTTCAAAAGACAGTTAAGAAAATGAAAACAAACAACAACAACAAAAAACAAGTCATGAACAGGGAGCAAACATAAACAAATCCCACAGCTGTTAAAGAACAGAATATATCAAGAAACCCCAAAACTCAGTAATGAGAAAAGAAACCAATTTAAAAATAGGCAAAATATTTGAACAGACACTTCACAAAAGAAGATATACAGTTGGCAAATAAAGGAAGAGAAGCTCAAGGTCATTAGTCATTAGGAAAATGCTGATTAAAACCACAAGGAGATACTACTGTACACCTAGTAGAATGGGTAAAATTAACAGGGCTGACCAAACCAAATGTCGGTGAAGATGCCAAGGAAAGGGAACTCTCATACACTGGTGGTGGGAACGTAAAACGGATTAAGCACTTTGGAAAGGTATTTGCAAGTTTCTTAAGGAAATAACCTCGTTATTCTATTCCAACGTATTCAACCAAGAGAAATGAAAACATATGTCCGTCCAACGACTTGTATATTAATGCTCATAGCAGCGTTATTTTAGTAATCCAAAACCGAAAACAACCCAAATATTTATCAAAGTGTGATATATCCATATAACAGAAAACCACTGAGGAATAGAAACCAATAAACTATTGATACCTGCAACAATATGGATAAAGCTCTATTAAAAAAAAAAAAGAAAAGCTCTATACTGAGCAAAAAAAGCAAAGAAAAATTGTGTATCTTCTATGATCCCATTTTGTATGAAATTCTAGAAAATGAAAACTAACCTATAATGCTAGAAAGCAAATCACTGGTTTTCTAGGGAATAAGGCAGTGGACGGGTAGGAAAGTGGGAGGGGCATGAATAAACTTTTGGGAGTGATGGATATTTCATTATCCTGATTGTGGTGATAATTTTACATAAGTCAAATTTTATGGAATTAAACATTTGGAATATGTAGAGTTCATTGTATGTGAATTATGCCTCAATAAAGATCCTAGAACAGGGGAAGATTGATGACAAGGGCCTTCGTCCGAGAGCTGACAGAGAGAGAAAGCCTTACCTGGGAACTAGTGCCCTGAACTTGGACTTCTAGGCTCCTAACCTCTGTTTGTTAAAACTATCCATTTGCAGTATTTCTGTTATAGTAGCACTAGATTACTAAGACAGAATTTGGTACCAGGAGGGAGGTGCTGCTCTAACAGATACCTAAAAGGTGGAAGTAGTTTTGGAAGTGGTAGAGGCTGGAAGCCACCAATTGTCTGTCGTTTTGTTGTACTGAGGTGGCTTGCATGTTGTTTTGATGCTGGAAACTATGCCACTGGTATTTCAAATACTAGCAAGGTCACTCATGGTGGACAAGTTTCAGCAGCACTTCTAGACTAAGGCAGACTAGGAAGAAGGTGCTGGCCATCTACTTCTGAGAAAAGTGGCCAATGAAAACCTTATGAATAGCAGTGGAACACTGTCTGATATAGTGCCAGAAGACAAGCCCCTCAGGTTGGAAGTCACTCAAAATACGCCTGGGGAAGAACTGCCTTCTCAAAGTAGAGTCGATCTTAATGACGTGGATGAAGTTAAAGCTTTCAGGACCTTTATTTGCTGATGAGGCATGACTCAAAATGAGAAGAAACAGCTGCAGACATTGATTAATAATTGGCATGTGGAAAGTATGAATCTAGGAAAGTTGGAAGTTGTCAAAAATGAAATGGAACACATAAAGATTGATAGGCATTAGTGAGCTGAAATGGACTGCCGTTTTGAATCAGACAATCTTATAATCTACTCTGCCAGGAATGGCAAATTGAAGAGGAATGACATCACATTCATCATCAAAAGGAACATTTCAAGATCTATCCTAAAGCACAACGTTGTCAAAAACAAACCAAACCAAACCCAGCGCCGTCGAGTCAATTCTGACTCATATCGACCCTGTAGGACAGAGTAGAACCACCCTACAGAGTTTCCAAGGAGCACCTGGTGGATTCGAACTGCCAACCCTTTGGTTAGCAGCCACAGCACTTAACCCCTATGCCACCAGGGTTTCTACAACGTTGTCAGTGATAGGATGATATCTATACGCTTAGCAGGAAGACCAGTTAATATGACTGTTATTCAAACTTACACACCAACCACTAAGGCCAAAGATGAAGAAATTGAAGATATTTACCAACTTCTGTAGTTTGAAATTGATCAAACATACGATCAAGATGCATTGATACTTACTGGACATTGGAATGTGAAAGTTGGAAACAAGAAGGGACAGCAGTTGGAAAATACAGCCTTGCTGATAGAAACGATGCTGGAGATTAGATGATAGAATTTTGCAAGACCAATGACGTATTCAGTGCAAATACATTTTTTCCACAACATAAATGGCACCTATACATGTGGACCTCACTAGATGGAATACACAAGAATCAAATCATCTATATCTGTGAAAAGAGATGATAGAAAAGCTCAATATCAACAGTCAGAACAAGGCCAGGGGCCAGCTGTGGGACAGACCATCAATTGCTCATAATCAAGTTCAAGTTGAAGCTGAAGAAAATTAAAACAAGTCCATGAGCACCAAAATATGACCTTGAGTATATCTCACCTGAATTTTGAGACTGTCTCAAGAATAGATTTGATGCATTGAACACTAATGACTGAAGACCAGATGAGTTGTGGAATGATATCACGGACATCATACATGAAGAAAGCAAAAGATCATTAAAAAGACAGGAAAGAAAGAAAAGACCAAATGGATGTCAAAAGAGGCTCTGAAAGTTGCTATTGAATGTAGAGCAGCTAAAGCAAAAAGAGGAAATGCTGAAGCAAAAGAGCTGAACAGAAGATTTTGAAGAGCAGCTCAAGAAGCCAAAGTAAAGTATTATAATGAAATGTGCAAAGACCCGGAGTTAGAAAAACAAAAGGAAGAACATGCTTGGCATTTCTCAAGCTGGAAGAACTGAAGAAAAAATTCAAACCTCAAGTTGCAACATTGAAGGACTCTACGAGGAAAATATTGAGCAACGCAGGAAGGCATCAAAAGAAGATAGAAGGAGTACACAGAGTCACTGTAACAAAATGAAATGGTTGATGTTCAACCATTTCAAGAGGTAACATATGATCGGGAACCGATGGTACTGAAGGAAGAAGTCCAAGCTGCACTGAAAGTATTGTTGAAAAAGAAAAAAAAAAAGAAGGCTCCAAGAATTGGTGGAATACCACTGAGATGTTTCCACAAATGGATGCGGCGCTGGAGGTACTCACTGGTCTTTGCCGAGAAATTTGGAAGACAACTTCCTGGCCAACTGACTGGTAGAGATCCATATTTGTTTCTGTTCCAAAGAAAGGTGATTCAACAGAATGTGGAAATTATTAAACAATATCATTAATATCATATACAAGTAAAATTTTGCCGCAGATCATTCAAAAGCGCTTGTAGCAGTGTATCAACAGGGACCTGCCAGAAATTCAAGCTAGATTCAGAAGAGGATGGGTAATGAGGGATATCATTGCTGATGTCAGAAGTGTCTTGGCTGAAAGTAGAGACCACTAGAAGGATGTTAACCTGTGTATTATTGACTATGCTAAGGCATTCGACTGTGTAGATCATAACAAATTATGCATGACATTGCAAAGAATGGGAATTCCAGAACACTTAATTGTGTTCATGTGGAACCTGTTCCTGTTCATAGACCAAGAGGGAGTTGTTCGAACAGAACAAGGGGATATTGTTTTTGTTGTTAGGTGCTGGAGAGTTGGTTCCGACTCACAGGGACCCTATGCATAACGGAAGGAAACAGCCCAGCCCTGCTCCATCTTCACCATCATTGTTATGCTTGAGCCCATTGCTCAAGCCACGGTGTCAGTCCATCTCGTTGAGAGTCTTCCTCTTTTTTGTTGACCCTCTACTTTACCAGGCATGGTGTCCTTCCTCAGGAACTGGTCCCTCCCGATAACATGTCTAAAGTACATTCTTGGTTTAAAATCAGGAAGGGTGTGCATCAGGATTTATCCTTTCACCGTATTTATTCAATTTGTATGCTGAGCAAATAATCCGAGAAGCTGGACTCTATGAAGAATAACTCAGCATCAGGACTGAGGAAGATTCATTAACAACCTGTGTTATGCAGATGAGACAGCCTTGTTTGCTGAAAGTAAAGAGGACTTGAAGCACTTACTGATGAAGATCAAAGACTTCGGCCTTCAGTATGGATTACGCTTCAACATAAACAAAACAAAAATCCTCATAACTGGACAAATAAGCAACATCACGATAAACAGAGGAAAGACTGAAGTTGTCAAGGATTTCATTTTACTTGGAAAACAGAGTCAATGCCCATGGAGGCAGCAGTGAAGAAATCAAACGACGTATTTCATTGGGCAAATTTGATGCAAAGACCTCTTTGAAGTGTTGAACAGCAAAGATGTCACTTTGACGACTAATGTATGCCTGACCTAAAAAAAAAAGCCATGGTATTTTCACTCAGTCACTCATATGCAAAGGAGAGGATCAGGGAAAAAGAGGAAAACCATCAACAAGATGGACTGACACAGTGGCTGAAACAATGAGCTCAAGCGTAACAACAACTGTGAGGATGGCACAGGACTGGGCAGTGTTTTGTTCTGTTGTACATAGGATCATGCTATAGTCAGAACCAACTGAATGGCACCTAACAACAACAATGTATGCATAAGAAAGCTGGACAATGAATAGGGAAGACCAAAGAAGAATTGATGCCTTTGAATTATGGTGCTGCCAAAGAATATTGAATATACCATGGACTGCCAGGAGAACTAGCAAGTCTGTCTTGGAAGAAGTACAGCCAGAGTGGTCCTTAGAAACGGGGGTGGCAAGACTTCATCTCAGGTACTTTGGACATGGTATCAGTTCCTGGAGAAGGACATCATACTTGGAAAAGGATCATCGAAAAAGAAGAAGAACCTCAACAAGATTGCTTGACACAATTGGCTGCTACAATGGGCTCAAATATAACAATGATTGTGAGGATGGTGCGAGACTAGGCAATGTTTCATTCTGTTTTACATGGGGTTGCTATGAGTTGAAACCCACTCAATGGCATCTAACAGCAACAAAGGTACTAAAAATTTAACTAGAAAAAAAATCCATTTCGATTTCCTCTTTGCCTCTTGGTTTACCCAGAAGCATTGATAAACTTCAAAATATTTGTGGATTTTTTAGTTATTTTGTTGTTGATTTATAGCTTAATTTCATGCTTTTAACATTTTAATCCTTGGACATTTTTTGAGACTTTCTTTATGGATCAGAATATGGTCAATTTTGTTAATTATCCCATATGTGCTTGGAAATAATGTGTATTTATGGTTGTTGGTTCTAGTCTTCTATAAAAGTTGGTTAGATCAATTTTGTATACTGTGTAGTTCAAATCACCTACTTATTTCCTGATCTTTTGTCTGCTTGTTCTGTTAGTTATGGAGGCACGTATTTTTGTCTTCAATGTAATGTGGATTTGTGTATTTTTCCTTTTAGTTGTGTCCGTTTTTTTCTACATCCCAGTTTTTCTACATAGCAAATTTAAAACAACAATATTAGCTGCATATTAATTTAGAATTGCTGTAACTTCCTAGTTGGTTGTACCTTTTATCATGCCGTTTTATTTCTATTTCTAGTAATGCTATTTGTCTTAAATTTGTTTGTTTATATGGTATATATTTTCTATGTCCTTTTACTTTCAACTTTTCTGGGTATTTATACTTAAGATGGAAACCCTGGTGGTGTAGTGGCTAAGATCTATGGCTGCTTACCAAAAGGTCAGCAGTTCAAATCCACCAGGCACTCCTTGGAAACCCTATGGGGCAGTTCTACTCTGTCCAGTAGGGTCGCTATGAGTTGGAATTGACTCAAAAGCAGTGGGGTTTTTTTATACTTAAAATGTGTCTCTTGTAAGCAGAGTATGTTTGAGGTGTTTTAAATCAATATGAAAATCTTTTATTTGGAAAATGTAGATGTTTACAGTTGATGTAATTACTGATATAAAAAAACCCACTGATATATCTACTGATATATTTGGGATTAAATCTCCCATCTTATTTGTTTTCTCTTTGGCCCACTCATTTTCTCTATTTCCTTTTCAACTTCTTTTTAAGTATTTTATAGCTCCTTTTTTTCTCCATTAGCTCTTTATTATACATACATTTTTTTGCTATTCTTGTGGTAGTTACCCTAGAAATTGCAACATGACTCCTTGGCTTATTAACTTTTGATATAACTTAGTATACTTAGCACCTCCTGGACAACGCAGTGGTCTTAGAACACTTAACACCATTTGCTCCTTCTGCCTTTTAGGATACTGTTGCTAATATATTTAATACTGAAGGTATTTTTGACCCTATAGGCATTTTGATTATTGTTGTATACAAACACTGTTCATTTAGATTTGCCCACATATTCTTTTTATTACTCTCCATTTCTTCCTTTATCTTCTTTCTTTTAAATGTCAGCATTTTCTTTCTGCCTGAAGGATACACTTTAGTGTAGGTCTCCTGCTAACAAATTCAGCTTATATTTGTGTGGAAATTTCTTTATTTCAACTTCACTTTTAAAGATATCCTTCAGAATGAAATTTTAATAACTCCCCCCCCCGCCTAGCACTTCAAAAATCTAATTCAGCTGTATCTGGCTTGTATTGTCAATAAGGTCTTGATCCTACTCTTGATCCTCCAGAAGGACTGTGACCTTTTACATTAGTTGCTTTTAAGTTTTTCTGTTGGTCATTGTTTTTTTTTTTTTTAGTAGCTCTACTATGGTGTGCCTAGGTGTGATTTTCTTTGTATTTATTCCACTTAGGGTTTGTAGTACTTCTTGAGTCTATGGCTTCGTATTTTCTGTCAGTTTATTTTTTATCTTCATACATTGTCTCTTCAAATTTGTTTCTGCCCCAATTCTGTCTCTTCTTTTGGGGCTCCAATTATACACATCGGACCTTCTCCCCATGTCCCACATGTCTCCTATGCTGTTGCTCCCTCTCTTTGTCTCTTTCAGTCAGATTTTTTCTTCTGATTTATCTTCCAGTCCATTGATTATCTCTTCATCTGGGTTTATTTTGCTTATTAACCTATTCATTGAGTTCTTAATTTCAGTTACTGATTTTTTTTTTTTTTTTTAGTTCTATAATTTTATTTGATTTTCTTTTGTTGGTTTTCAGGTCTTTGCAGAAAGTCTACATTTTCTCATTGACTTTCTTGAAATAATAAAATCCCTATATGATAAATTTAATATCCATATCTTCTATGAGTTTATTTCTATTGTCTTTTATTATTTTGATTTTTAGTTGATTTTTTGGCATGCTTTGTTAATTTCAGTTGAATGCCGGTCATTATTATAAAAGCTAGAGATCATTTGAGTCTGTAGATCAGATTTTACTTCAGAGAGGATTTACGTTTGCTTTTAGCAGGCGAGTAGCATAGGAGCATGTTAACTTAATCCAGTCATGGATTGAGCAGATTCAAAGCTGGCTATCAGTTTCTGTGAGGGCTCTCCCATACAGCATTTTTACTTCTAAGTTATACCACATAAGGGGTCCCAACTCCAAGCTTGGGGTGTTTACCTGGGCCCTTCCTCCTTGGGAGACTCCGAATTCTAATTTTTCCCCTAACCTTGTGAAACTGTAGGAAGCTCTATTTAGCTGTACAGTCTTTCAGATACTACTTCTACTTAGTTTTTCTCATCTCTCAGGTGCTCTTTGAGAATTTGCAAACGTCTCAAATGGAAAAGTGGTACCAAATGTCAGTTCACCTCTCTAGGCTTCTTCTCTTTCTAAGATTTTGAACTGTCAAATCCTCGTTTTCTTGGTAGCTCTCCAGATGCCTTAAAATTCGTTTGTTTTTTGTTTTAATTTCCTTCAGATTTTCTAGTAGTTTATGGCAGGAGGATTCATTTAAAATAAGCTGGTCTGCTATTTTAGAAAGGGAAAAACCGGCATTGCTTAGATCTATACGTTGTTTTCACTGCTGTTATTTCCTATGTTTTTAATCTCTCCTTGATAGTAAAGGAAACTGAAATAACAGAGATTTTGCATCAAATCAAATTACTAGTTACTGGCACAGAACTGAGTTTAGAGTCTAGGTTTCTGACTGCTAATACTGAATGTAATGATTTTTAGCTTGTAGAAATATTACAGTAATATTGGGGATAATATTATTCTGATGTTACGTGTTTTGCTTGGAAGAAGCATTCTTTTCCATATGTAAATATTTAAATGCTTGTTTATGCTGAGAAGTGTACTAGATTTTGCTTCTGCTCAAAAAAACTCTAATAATACCCATGTAAAAAAAAAATTTTTTTTTTTTTATTGAATACTGCTTCAGGTACCATGGCAAGAGCTTTGTGTGCATCAACTCATTCAGTCCTAACAGCAACTCTCTGCGGTAAGACAAACTGTCATCCCAGTTTTGAGACAACAAGGAAACTGTATTTCAGAGAGGCTCATTCACTTGCTCAAGTTACACTATTAGTAGGTAGTTGAACAAGTGCTTGAACCTGTGTGAGGTAGTGGTGTTTAGAGTGGGACAGACCAGGCTTAATATCTTGGTTTTGTCACTCATTAGCTATACGACCTGGAGTGAAGTCCTCTTTGAGTCACAGTGTCCTTGTGCAGTAATGATGAAACTCTAGCAGCCATGCAGTGAAGAGAAAATCAGTGTATGTGATTGTACCTGGGGTGCACAAGGCACTAAGGAAATGCTAAAGCCCTTTCTACCTTCCTGCATAGCAACACATTGGAAAAGGACTTTAAAGTTTATAGAACATTTTTAAGAGTAGGATATATTTAACCCTTACGGCAATTCTGAGTGCTAATCTGGGCAAGTGGAGAAGTGGAAACCATGCCTCAGAGAAATGAAGTAACTCGCCTCCAAATACTTGGCTTACATGTAGAAGAGTTCAGTTTTGCTGACTGCAGTGTGTCTAGATTGTTCTTGCCAGCTGCCACTGAGTCGGCCCCTAAGTCAGGACAAGTCAGCCTCCGGCTCGTGGAGACCCCTCGTGGGTCAGAGTACAGCTGCGCTCCACAGGGTTTTCTATGGCTGATTTTTCAGAAGCAGATCACCGGGCCTTTCTTCTGTGGTGTCTCTGAGCGGGCACAGACCTACAACCTCTCAGTTAGCAGCCTAGAGCTTAGCTGTTTGTACCACCTGGGGACTCCTGTGCCTAGATTAACACCGTCAATATGACCTGACACTGGACTTTTTGTAAACTAGTTAATATTTCAAATGCACAAGAGGAATCTGCTATTTAAAGGATCCCTGCAGGGAATGGTCGTGTGAAATCAAGAATAATCCCGGAAATACAAATTATATCCCACAAATTTATCTGTTTTACAAATTTGGCTTTTAATGTTTTCTTAAATTTGGTCCTGTCTGATGTTGAATGTCTTCCTGTTGGTAAGATATTGTTGCTTCATTTCCAGAATCTAATTAAAGCTGATAGTACACTAAGGGGCAGCAGATGTCAAAATCCACTAGGGTTAATTGCTTTGAATGTCTTTTCAAAGTAAAGAAACATGTAAAATTAATGAAACTGTGGTGGCTAAATTAAATTATCCCGAGAGTGCTTTCCCCAAATGTATGATTCATTTGAACATTTTAATGTTTTGTTGAAGAGAGACATTTAAGTTGTAGCTAATGTCGATGATGGGTAGCTACAATGATTAGGTACCCCAGCCCGCCAGCCTCTATACACAGGAAAGGGAATCTTCTGGTCAGGCCAGGGTTGTGTCAGGTTTCTTGGCTTTCTTCATAGGATGCCAGCCTTCCCCGCTGCATCCTGCTGACAGTCAAACCTACACTATCCAGGTTCCTGGCAGAGGACGGACAGACTCTTAGATTCCCCGTTGCTCTGGTCTTACTAAGCTCAGCTTCTTAAATACACTCACACTTAAGAATGCCTAAAGCATCTTGTTGTTGTTGTTGTTAGGTGCTATTGAGTCGGTTCCGGGTCATAGCGACCCTATGCAAAACAGAAGGAAATACTGCCAGGTCCTGCGCCATCCTTGAGCCCATTTTTGTAGCCACTGTGTCAATCTATCTCTTTGTGGGTCTTCCTCTTTTTCACTGACCCTCTATTTTATCAAGCATGATGTCCTTCTCCAGGGACTGATACCTCCTGATAATATGTCCAAAGTATACGAGATGTGGAAATCCTGGTGGCGTAGTGCTTAAGTGGTACAGCTGCTAACCAAAAGGTCAGCAGTTCGAATCTGCCAGGCGCTCCTTGGAAACTCTGTGGGGCAGTTCTACTCTGTCCTATAGAGTCACTATGAGTCAGAATTGACTCGACGTCAGCGAGTATATGAAATGTAGTTTTACCATCCTTGCTTCTCCTTAGCATTTTGGCTGCACTTCTTCCAAGAGAGGCTTGTTCATTCTTTTGGCAGTCCATGGTATGTTCAATATTCTTTGCCAACAACACAATTAAGGCATTAATTCTTCTTTGGTCTTCTTTATTCATTGTCCAGCTTTCACATGCATATGAGGCAATTGAAGACACCTTGGCTTGGGTGAAGTGCACCTTAATCCTCAATATTTTAAAGAGGTCTTTGCTTTTCAACACTTTAAAGAGGTGTTTTGCGGCCGATTTGCCCAATGCAGTGTGTCTTTGGATTTCTTGACTGCTGCTTCCATGGGTGTTGATTATGCAATCAAGTAAAATGAAATCCTTGACAACTTCAATATTTTCTCCATTTATCATGATGTTGCTTATTGGTCCAGTTGTGAGGATTTTTGTTTTCTTTATGTTGAGGTGTAATCCATACTGAAGGCTGTGGTCTTTGATCTTCATCAGTAAGTGCTTCAAGTTCTCTTCACTTTCAGCAAGCAAGGTTGTGTACACTAAGGGACAGCAGATGTCAAAATACACTAGCATAATGCAGGGCACCAATCCTGATGCCCTGACTTCTTCATATAGTCCAGCTTCTCGTATTATTTGTTCAACATACAGACTGAATAGGTATGGTGAAAGGATACAACCCTGACACACACCTTTCCTGCCTTTGAACCATGCAGTATCCCCTTGTTCTGTTTGAACGGCTACCTCTGGATTCATGTACAGGTTCCTTATGAGCACAATTAAGTGTTCCGGAATTCCTATTCTTCACAATGTTATCCATAATTTGTTGTGATTCACACAGTCACTTCACCCATTTGTCAAAATCAGTGGCTTCCAGTCTTTTTTCTCTGTCATGAGCAGAGGAAAGCATTCTCAAGTGTAACACGCTTGCGTTGCTGATATTGCTCACGCTGAGTGGTCTGTGGCACAGATCAGAGAAGTCTTGTTTTGCTGTCACTCCACCCCTTCCTCTGCCATGTACCTGCAGCCATCCAGTGTGTTGAAGACACCAGCCATAAAATCATTGCACCTGCTGTGGACTGAATTGAGTCACCCAAAAAGATGTGTTGAACTCCTAACCCCTGTAAATGAGAATGTAACCTTGTTTGGAATAGGGTTTTTATTTTGTTATGCTAATAAGGCCATACAGGAGTAGACCCACGGCTGTGAGTCGATTCCAACTCATAGCGACTCTAGGAGCAGGATGGGTCCTAAACCTAATCCCTTCTGAGTGGTATCTTAGAAAGGAGAGTATGGACACAGAGAGACAGACACACACGGGTGGATGCACCAGGTGATGATGGAGGCAGGTGCATCTTCAAGCCCAGGAACACTGAGGATTGCCAGCAGCTACTAGAAGCTGAAAAAGACGAAGAGGGACCTTCCTCTAGAGCTGATGCCCTGAATTCAGATTTCTAGCATATGACATTCTGAGAAAATAAATTTCAGTTCTTTAAAGCTACCCTTTTGTGGTATATTTCATTACAGCAACACTGGGTAACTAAGAGAGTATCTAATTTTTTTTTCTGTTTTATACTTTGATGATGCCAGTCCTGATGGATTGCCTTGTTTTGGCCCTTGATGAAATCACTCTCAGGGAATAGCTCTTTGGTGTTGGACCATAACCTGTGTTGAGGAATGTTAAAGGAGAAACCACGTGGAATTCAGTATGTATTCTAGGGATGTTCAGTGATGTGCAAGCAATGAGTCCAACACCTTGCAGCTCCATGTGTGTCAGAATAGAACTCTTCTCCAGAGGGGTTTCAGTGGCTGATATTGTTTGGAAGGAGATTGACTGGTCTTTCTTCCAAGGTGCCTCTGACTGGACTTGAATTCCAATCATTGGGTTACCAGGTAAGTGTGTTAACCTTTTGCACTATCCAGGCACAGCCATTATTAACAAATTAAATTACTCAATTAAACTATTATTAAATAGATTATGTCTTAGGCTGGATTCTCTACAGAAGCAAAGCCTATAAATATAGATAGATTGAGAGAGATTTATATCAAGGATATGGCTCATGCAGCTATAGAGGCTGAAATGTCCCAGGTCCATGGGTCAGGATAGAGGCTTCTCTTGATTCATGTAGCCACAGGGGTTGGTGAACCCAACATCATGAGAATCATGGCCTAGCCAAGTTGATATACAACCTTAACCATCGTAAATTATATTAAAAAGAAAGATAAGAAATACTTACAACTCATCAGTTCCTAATTATTTTACTACATTTTCATGTGATCTATGTACCTGAGCTTATGTATGTCTACTGTATCAGTATGAGGGAAATATCCTATAATAACCCACTACTGCCCTTCTCCATGTTCAGTGATGTCATGTTGGTAGCTTTGAATTGGCCGTGGTTGGAGTTTTTACGCCATAGTGCCTCAAATCATCAGCCCTCTGCCCCCAAGCTGGTTTTAAAACATTTACTGGGATATTGGTGAAGATGTGATATTACAGGTATTATGAGCATTTATGGAAGAGAATTCTCTTAGGTCTCAGGAGCAAGTATAGATATGCTGCTCTTCAACCATATATTTGATTTTAGAACCCTGTGAATGCTGTTATGTATCGCTTTGCTTTCGTGGCTAAGTATCTCGGAGTCAAATTTCCAGCACCTTTTCAAAGGAGAAACGTGTATTCCAGATTTCATCTTGTTTTCCTACTGTTGTTTTGACTTAGCATTTCTTTCTTTGTTCCTTTATTACTCCCTTGCTCCTGTCTTTCTTTGTTCTATATTGTTGTAGGAGTTTCTTTTGTTGTCTCTCGACATTTTTAGAGCAATGTAGGGAAATAGAAATAAACAGTATACTTTTCTGTATACACATATTCTTAATTGATGTTAAGGCTTCCTGCTTTACTTATGGGCTTTATCTTGGCATATTGCTAAAGGTTTCTTCCTGCTTTAGTAAGAAAACTTATGAAGTTAAAATATAATTTAGAACTGTGTATGGGCTTTATTTATTAAGGACCTGTGACCAAATCTTGGGGAAGAGAATAGTTCACTTATTTATTATATTTATCATTTATCATCTGTCTCCCCCTCTAGAATGTATGCTCCAAGAGGTCAGGAATCTTTGTTTTGTTCACTGATGTGTCTTAAGTGCTTAGAATTCTATCTGGCGTATTAATGCCATTCAAAAAATATTTCTGAATCAAAGAATACATGAGTAATTCATACCTTTTCCAAGGCTCAGTGATTACGAATGCCAGCATTTGATTTTTAGTGATGACATTATACAGGCACGTACATATACATACACACAGACCTACCACTTCCATTTAGGCTCTATTTCTCTTGATTGTTATTTTTCAATTAAATATTCATTGCTAATGTTATTTGTCATTAGTTCTCTATAGAAATATGGTCACACATCATAAAGAGAAGCAATATGGTATTTCCTACCCATGTGGAAAGAACAATTTTTCTGAACCAAACCTAAAGTTTAATACCTCTGCATCCCCCTGATGGTTCTCACGGGTCATTCACTGTAATCCTGTTGCTTGGTTTTTGTCTGGTATTGGGAAAGGAGAGAAAACGAACAATCATTCATGCCTACTATGTCTTAAGTGCTTGCTGTGTATTGAGTTCCACTTACCCCATCGGCTCCCACAACAATCCAGTGACGGAAGCTCTATTATTAACCGCCATTTTAACAGATGAAGTAACTGACGCTCAGAGAGACCGTGTGGCTTTCCCATGCCGCACCTTCCCGGCGACAGAGTCTGGCTCTGAGGAGGTGTGGCTCTCTGCTGCGCGGAAGTCAACCTCAGATCTTAGTCTTCCCTCACGACCGTCAGTCAGTCGGTCGTCTCCGCCCTGCCACCCGTCAGTCCGTTGTCTCCGCCCTGCCCTCACCTTTCCCAGGTGTCCTTTAAGTAGTGCTTCTGTTCACTATTTGGTCGGTAACGAGCGTTCCGGTTATTGGACAGGAATGCCAGGCGAGGCAGTCTGGTGTTCAGTGAGTGGGGAGCCACTGAAGTTTCTGAACAGATGATCAATACGCAGAGAGGGGGGTGGATTCCAGATGACATTCCGGAGTGGGGAAGGCAGAATAATGGCCCCCAAAGATACCCACATCCTAATCCCTGGAACCCATTGATATGTTACTTTATACTGCAAAAGGGTCTTCGCAAATGTGATTAAGGTGAAGGACCTTAATCACAGGACAGCTGATTTTGTGTTGTCCAGGGTGGCCTCATACAATCAGATGGATCCTTCAAAGCAGAGGACTTTTACTGCTGTGGTCAAAGGATGTCATGACTAAGGAAGAATGATCAGAGAGATACCACATTGCTGGCTTTGAAGATGGAGGAGGAAGGGAGCCCAAGTGAAGAGATACAGCAGCCTCTAGGAACTGGAAAAGGTGAGGAAATGGATTACTTCCTAGACCTCCCAGGAAGGAGTGCAGTCCTGCTGACACCTTGATTTTAGCCTAGTGAGACTCATGTTGGACCATAAAACTGTAAGATGGTAAATTTGTGTTGTTTTACACCACAGCAGCAGTAGAAAACTAATACAAGGAGAGATTTAGACTGCAGTCGGACAGTACGATAGACCCCTGGGTAGTGCAAACAGTTTGTGCTTAACTGCTAATTTAAAGGCTGGCAGTTCAAGCCCACCCAGCAGTGCTGCGGAAGAAGGTCCTGGCAATCTGCTTCATTAAAGATTGCAGCCGAGAAAACCCTGTGGAGCACAGTTTCACTCTGTAACACATGAGGTCACTGTGAGTTAGAACTGATGCTCTGGCAATGGTTTTTTTTTTTTTTTTTTTTTGGTCTGAGGTGGTAAGAATCTCACTCTTCGGCTCAACTTTAAATCTCACCACTTTAAGCTTCCCTGCCGGGCTCTCCAGGTACCCCGCAGCCTTCCCATGATGCGTTTCTCCAGAGCATTCCCTCCAAGCTCAGCCCTGGTCAGGCCACTCTCCTTCCTGCCCCACAAACAGGCTGCCTGCCCCACGAACAGGCCGCGTGTGCCTTCCTGGCCATGTGTTCCTTCCTTCCCAGGAAGCCACCCCCACTTCCATGGCGTTTCTTGACGATTTCTGCCCTCTTTGCTCCCTGTCCTCTCTGATCAACTCCAGACTTCACATCCAGAAGACAGTTAGCATTCCACTATAGGCACACATTTCATCTGTGCTGAACTTTACCAAATCTTATTAGTGTTCGACATATACGCTATTTTGTATTGGTTATCACTTTTTAAAAAGTAATCTGTAATCTATTAGAAAATGTGAGATAGTGCAAAGATCATGTGCTTTGGAACTGAACAGATCTTAGTTGGAATTTTGACTTGGCAGTTCCCTTGCTGTGCACCTTTGGCAAGATCCTTAACCTCTCTGAACCTTGATTTCCTTATCTATAAAGTGGAGGTGATAATATTGACTCCACAGGATTTTTGTAAGGATTAAAACACTCTAGATGTTCGTTCCTGTGGCGTGCTCTAGGTTGTTAGTTTCTCTGCTTCTGGGGGGGCGAGATAACATCTCATCCTCCTCCCCCGTGCTCTGGACACTCAGTGCAGTGCTGCAGAACACAGCAGGCTTACAGGTTGGCCTCAGTTGGTCAGCAGACTTTTGCATCTTATTAAAGATTTTGCCATCATTTCTGTGCTTGCTTAACCCAACACCCACCTTTCAGGCAGCACTCTGTAATGGCTCTCTTAAAAGTCTTAGCTTATTGTATCATTTTTTAACTTCTGAAAGACCTCTAAGTTAATTTTACAATAGAGCCACTGAGCAAGACCTCCTCTGGATAAAGCTTTTATATTATTTTCTGAATCACGACATTCTAACCTGACGAAGCTGGCCTGCTATTTCTCGATGCTCTCTTTCAGCTTTCATTTGATGGGGACAGCACTTCAGGTTTTCTTGCCCTTGGATCCAGGTGTTTCCGTGATAGGCAAGATGTTTTATGCTATATGAGGACTTTCACAGTCTGTACTCTCAAGATTTGAGGATGCAGGTGATCTGCTCTTGAAGCCTTCTTTGCCTTTCTTGGTTCTCAGTTTCATCTCTATTTCAATAAACGTTCACCTTTGGTTGCTCTCTTTGACTGCCTTTTTCAGTTTTAGCTCTGTTTCTTCTCCTGCCCTGATAAGCCAGCAAGCAGAGACTCCATTTCTTCAGGAAGTCTCTGTTCTTCCTTCTTCTCTGATTACAGCCTTCTGATAACCCTATCAAGCCTGGATCTTTGGTCAGGTGAACTTTACTTCCTAGCATTATACCGTGATAGATTTCTATGCCAGCATTATAGTGTGCAATAACTGCTTGGCTTGGACATGCCGGGAGAAATCTTTACAGATGATATGATTTATGGCTGAAAAGTAAATCCCAAATGTGGCTTAGGAAACTGTTCTTCTTTTCCCTTTCTCTTGCTCTTTTTTTGTGTGTGTGTATCTGTAGATTTTAGCAGAGACCCTCTTTGCTGCTTTCTTTGATCTCTGAAGGCTGGGGCGATCTTTGCAGAGTTTTAGACTAACACCTGTTTTTGGAGATCTGCAGCCATAATTCTATCTTTAGCTCTACAATGTCTAATAATTCTTTCTGTCTCTATATATGGTCAATAGAGTGGTTCTCAACTGGTGTGCCTGGGAAGTGGTTGTAATAGACCCTTTACGGAAATGTCCCCAAATGTTGATCAATGTGTAAAATTTATTTTTGCTCACACTGAGTCATACTATTATGCTGTTAGGGTATTGCCTGTCAGATGGGTCATTGACCTGAGCAGACCATGGAATACACTCTACATTGGGGTACCACGCATGGCAAATACCCATCTAGAAATATAGCGTAATGTCAACCTACTGCCAAAGAAAGAGCTCCCATTTCCTGGAACATTGATTCTTAGCCTCATTAATTCCAGGAGATTGTGGTCAAAGCAGAAAACAGTTCTGAAAGAGACCTAGCGCTGAAAGGTGACCTAGGGTAAGGTAAGCGTAGGTACTGTGAGAGATGTGAAATGTGGTTATGTTGTAATAATCAATGCTTTGTAAACATTGCTGACTTTTCGTAATGTTTTAGCCCTTCGATACTTTCAAATAAGGGTAAAATAAAAAGGCTAATATATACAAATCTACTGTGAACATACCAAGATTTATTATGAGCCTACCTAAAGGGAAAGAAGCCTTACTATGCTATATGTTTTTGTTAAGGGTAGAGAGGGAGCGGGATTTTTACATAGCAATTACTCTTTAGTTCCTGAGTGCCTTTCAGTGTTTTGAAGGTAGATGGCAACATACCTGTAGCTATTTCCAGAAGTGTGACCAAGACATTCTGAACCACTTCCCTTGTCCTTGGGAGATGCTCAACAATTTCCCTGGGTGCCTCCTCCGCCCGCAGATTGCAGAGGTGGACATGTGGGTGGGAAGCAGTCTTTCTTATGCAAAGCTGTTTATGAACTTTCGCTCACTATTCCATCAAAGCCAGCGTGCAGAGAGTTTTCTAGTGATTTGTGATGGCCTTCGCTTGGACAACATCCAGCTCTACGTAGACCGGATTCCACTGTTCATGAACTCTATGCTGCTGTTAACGCATTTGCAGAAATATGGAACCAGAAGGGCTAAGCATTTTTATACTTCTTTTTGCATTGTGCATTTTTATACTTCTTTTTGCATTGGACTCTTTTTCATTGAAATTTCCAGAACTACTGCACTGTGACAAAATACAACAAGATTCCAGATTTCACTGGGGGCCAGAGTTTCAGAAATCTGTAATCTTCCCTGAGTAATTCATTCAACAAATATTTTGTGAGTATTTACCGCATTCAAGGCCCAACAGGAAAGCACCAAGAAAGTCAAGGGGACGGAGAACCAGATACCCATACAAATATTAGGTAAACGCAGCATTGCAGGCCAGGCCGCTGAGGTTTTCCCTGCCTCACTGTCTCCTCCTCACTCAGAGAGACAGAACTCCCTACTGCACTAAGTTTATTTGAAAAGCTCTTGCACTAAAAAAAAAAAAAAAAAAACCCATTGCCTTTGAGTCGGTTCCGACGCATAGTGACCTTGTAGTGATCCTGTACGAATCACTTAAAAAAATAAAAAAATCTGTCACTGAGATCATTGCACTGCACCCTGTCGCCAGATGAAGAAACTAGGAAATCTTTTTTTTTTTTTTTGCGGTGGTCACCAAGGAACTAGGGGAGGCTAGTGACTGGCCTTTCAGCTGAATGTTAGTTCTGTATTTTGACCAGAAGGGCGCACTGTTGTATCTTATTTATTGCTTGGGGAAGAAAAGGAAAATAACCCTGTTCTTTCCAACCAACTTAATTTGTGTATCCTTATTTTTTTTCATATATAATTTGCCTTATCTTTCAAACGTTATTAACATTCTACTTTCAAGTCTTCACTTCCTGGGTTGCTTTCAGTCTTTTCTTGATGCCAGTGAATGAGGAGAAACTTCACAGAGGAGGTTGGTACCAGCAGGAGTTAAAGAACCAAGGAAGCAGTATTGTTTTCTCTTCTGGTTTTCCTCTTCTTTGGGGGAGGAATTTATCACCTGTGTTAGATGTGGGACAGATTTGGCAGTAGATGCCTCCAGATGCAGAGCTCTGGATCATTCCCAACCTGAACATCTGGGGTTCAGCTGGCTCACTCCCAGCTCTCTTTTCTGCTTTCCTGGGGCTGAGGTTATTATTGGGGTTGATCATGCTCTGCCTTGATGAGGAGGGCGTGGTCTTCCTCAGTGTCACTTAGGCCCTCAAAACTAGGTTCGTTGAAACCTTAGATTTTCACAGGAAAACGTGTGTACGTGTTATCCTTCCTAACTAGCTCTTTTGAAAAACAAACAACAAAACCCCTTTAGCTTATATTTAGTTATTGCTAAGGAACCACTGTAGGTCTACTAGAAAAGAAAATAGGAAGACATGCGTGAAAATTTTTTCAGAAACTACTTTGGAGATACAGTTTTTGGTTATGGTTGCATAGATACTAAAATACATGTCTGATGTGAAACTTCTCGAACACTGAATTGGCATGGCAAACTGCCGGCAGTGTATTTTTGGCTTGTTAACAATAGTTTTCTTTTTAACAATAGTATCTCGTAGTTGTTCCAGGCAGTTTTTCCGAATACACACTATTGTGATTTTTAACCAATACCATCTGAAAAATGAAAGGGGTTACCTCTTAGATCAATAAATAAGCACGGAGAAAATGGTAGTATCAAGCCACAAGGTGTAATATACTAATGACCCACTGTAATCCTACCTGAGTTTAAAATATAAAGAAAAAGATCAGAAGAAAATATAACTGAGTGTACAGCGTGGTTGCCTCTGGGTAGTAGGATTATGGGTGTTTTTTTTCTGCTTTTTGACACTTCTGTAGTGCTCAAATTATCTACAAAGAGAGTATGTTACATTTATAATTAGAAAAGAGAAAGAAAAAATAGCCTTTCCTGTATAAACTGAAATAGTCAAAGCAATATAATAGGAAGCTTCTCAACATCATTTTGTTACAAATACCAGATTTTAACATTTAAAGGCAAGAGTTTTCAAATGTAAATGGTCATATGTATTTATGGATTTAACATTTAAAATCAACTTAAACTCAGCAGTGTTCAATTTCTATGGGATGCTTTCTTAACCCCCAAAGTTACCATTTCCATAGTTACCCCCTTCCCTGTTTATTATTCTTTAACCGCGACTAAAAAAGACTGGCCTCTGTCTGACTTCAATTCAATGAAATACCTGTCATCACTCTTTTTGTTCTTTTCTCTCTTCGAACTAGCCAACTCTTGGATTAAATTAAACCAATCAACTGACTACTTTTGTACTATATAAGCACAACTCAAGTTACTGAAAATATTTGAATCTATTAATTATAAACCAGAGTCTCTTTAGCACTCTTGCCTCTCTTTCATTTTCTTTTGTTCTAGGTTTTTAGGGCAAATGTAAGCAGCCCTGCTGTCGCAGTGGTTAAGCAGCTGCTAAACCAAAGATTGGCAGTTAGAAATGTTGGTGGTTAGAACCCCCCAGGAGCTCTACAGGAGAAAGATCTGGCAATCTGCTTCTGTAAAGATTATAGCCAAGAAAACCCTGTGGAGCAGTTCTGCTCTATCGCTTAGAGTCTCTATGAGTTGCAATCAACTCCACCACATCCAAAGACAACAATGACAACGGGGCAAATGCAGGAGGTTTGGGCCTTTGAAGCTAGACAAAAGCCGTAACCTCTGTCAGTGGGGTGGTTATCAGCAGGTAGATGTTAGAAGTTTGCGTTTCACTATGTGTATCCACTAGCTAGGCTTTTCTTCAGGAATGAGTCTGAGACTAAGGCGAGGTGGGTGAGGCATTTGCCTCACCCTAATCCTCACTCTGTGGATAACTGGGGATAATTAATCCATGAGCGTTTTTCTTTTCCATGAAAATAAGACTCTAGTAAATAATTTGTTCTTGTATTTAAATAACAAAATACTTGCCAGGAACAACCCATGTAGCCTGAAGGCTGACTTGTATAATACTCAACAGATTCAGGGCTTAGCCAGTTGCCAGGATTTTCCTGTCTCAAAGGCCTTCAGGATCACCAAATTAACAATGACCTGGGTTATGCATTTTGCTCTACAAAAGTAACCCCTCATGCTGCATGTAAGCTATTTAGTGTGTGGGTCTATATACATAGTCTGAATAAGACTTTCGAATAAATGTAGATGGGTCAGTGGTTGGTGTTAGTGTTTTGTCGAAAATACCCAATTGCCACTGAATCAGTTCCAAGCCCTGGAGACCACACGTGTGTCAGAGCAGAACTGTGCCCCATAGGGTTTCTGCTAGCTGATTTTTTGGAAGCAGATCATCAGGCCTTTCTTCAAAGGTGCCTCTGGGTGGACGTGAGCCACCAGCCTTTCGGTTAGCAGCGGAGCACTTTAAGTGTTTGCGCTACCATGGAGTTTGAGACAAAGGAGTAAAAATTCAAAATGGTGGAATGTGTATCTATATCTACGTCATAGCTTTTTTATACTGTTACATCGTACTTCATATAAACTTGATTATAGCATCAATGTATGTAGTATATTTGATAAATAATTGTACACAGCTGATGTTTTCACCATTTTTGAGCTCTAACAAATGTGAAGGATATGAAGCAATCTCATCCAAGGTGGTAAACCACTGCAGCAGTGTTTCTCCCCCTCTTTTGGTGTGAGGTGGGGGTAGGGATGGGGTGCAATGTGCGTATGGGAATCTCCAGTGGGATATGTTTGAGTTAAAAAAAGCATCCTCCTCTTCACCCCCAGTTGGAAATCCTGGGTATCAAGCATTATGGTACCTCATCTATAATATATCATTTTCATAGTTTTTGTGTTATTGGCTTATCATTATTAGATAGCAAGCAAAGAGGAATTGTACTCCATTCTTGTTTATTTTCTGCTTTATTTCTCATAAGCTATGAGATGGCCAGCTAAGACATCTTCCTAACCTTTAGCCTTTAGCATCAAACCTTGCATATAATAGATGGCTGCCAAATATTTTAGAATTGAATTGATATTTGAGAAATGTAAACAGTTTAGGGGAAAGCCTGGTGCAGAGTGGTTAAGGTCTGCGGCGGCTCACCAAAAGGTCTGCAGTTCAAATCCACCAGGCACTCCTTGGAAACTCTATGGGGCAGTTCTACTCTGTCCTATAGGGTTGCTATGAGTCAGAATCGACTCAATGGCAGTGGGTTTGGTTTTTGGTTTGGTTAAAAAGTTTAGATGTTTGCCCGTATAAAGAAAATGCTTTTGAATTTCAAAGACATTTGTGGCCTGAACTCAAGTGTGCAGCAACACATGTGGGGTTTGGAGATTACATGATAAGTTCAAGATAAGTAGTGTAGGGCTGACTGTGTGCAAAAGCTGTCGACATCAGGTTCTGAAGATAGGGATACCGTCAGAAAAGTGGCTAGAACAGTGCTCCCACAGATAGACATCCGAAACCTAGCCATTCCAGCTTTTTTATGGTGACATCCATGTGGTAGATCTTTTTCCGGGCATTTACTCTCAACCTGTTTGCATCTTTATATTTAAGTGCATCTCCTGTAGTAGACAGCGTATGTATTTGGGTCCTTTTTTTTTTTAACCATTCTGTCAATATTTCTCTTTAAATTGGAGTGCGTAGTCAATTAATATCTATGTAATTATAAATATGTTTGGGATTAGAGCTACCATTTTTTAAAATTTCTTTTCATCTTGTTCCCTCGATATATATATATATGTATTGAATAGCACCCCCTTCCTTCCGGCCGTTTTTCAGATTATTTGAATATTTCGTTGAATTCCATTTTAATTTTCCTATTGGTTTTTAGGTATATGTTTTTGAGTTGTATTTTAGTGGTTGCTTTGGAAGTTACACTAAAATCCTTAAGTTTTGACAGTCCACTTACAGTTAATATCAAATCACTTCATGTAAAGTATAAAATATAGAAATCTTGCAGCTCTACATCTGTCATCTTATATGCTATCTTTGTTATGAACTTGGTCTACATATGTGATAAACCCCACAAAACAATGTTAAATTTTTCACTTTAAATAGTTGTATAGTTTATAAAAAATTAAAGAGGAAAAAAGAAAAAAATCTTTGGCATATACTTAGTGGTTTTAGTACTTCTTGATGCTTTTTCTTCTTTTGTGAGGATCTGAGTTTTTATCTGGTATGATTTTCCTTCAGCCTCAAGAACTTCTGTGAGCATTTTCAGTAGTGCAGATATTCTGATGATGGAGTCTCTTCATTTTCTTTTATCTGAAAATGTCATTATTTCTCCTTCATTTTTTTTTTTATTGTGGTGAAATATATATGCAACAAAAAACATTTGCGATTTTAGCCAGTTTTATATGCCCATTTTTATATGTCCAATTCAGTGCCATTATTTACATTCCCCACACTGTGCAACTATCACCACTCTCCGTTTCCAAACCTTTTTATCCCCCTTAATAGAAATGCGGCACCCTTTCAGCCATACCATCCAATTTCTCCCTCCCACCTGCCCTGGTGACCACTGGTAAACTGTGGCGTCTATACATTTGCCTTTTCTGGATATTTCATATAAATAGGATCATACGGTACTTGTCCTTTTGTGTCTGGCTTATTTCATGCAGCGTAATTATTTTTTATCATAACCACCCTAGTGGGGCAAAGTGGCATCTCATCGTGGTTTTAGTTTGCATTTCTCTGATGATATTGAGCACCTTCATGTGCTTATTGGCCATTTGTACATCTCCTTGATGAAATGCCCATTCAATTCTTTTGCCCATTTTTAAATTGGGTTCTCTGACTTTTCATTGCTGAGTTGTAGAAGTTCTTTATATATTCTAGATACGAAGCCCTTATCAGATACATGGTTCCCAAATATTTTCTCCCAGTCTGTAGGTTATCTTTTCACTTTATTAATTAAGTCCTTTGATGCACAAAAGTTTTTAATTTTGATGAGGTCCCGCCCTTTTTTTTTTGTCTTTTGTTGCTTATGCTTTTAGTATCATATCTAAGAATACATTTTTGAAAACTAGTTCCCGAAACATTACTTCTATATTTTGATCTAAGAGTTTTATAGTTTTAGTTCTTGCATTCAGGGCTTTGATCCATTTTAAGTTAATTTTCATGTCTAATGTGAGATATGAATCCAGCTTCATCCTCTTGCATCTGGAGATGCAGTTGTCCCAGCACCGTTTACTGAAGACACTGTTCTGTTACCATCACGAAGACACTGCGGAACCTGGCATTGTTTTGTTCTGTTCTAAGTCAGGTCACCAAGAGTCAAAGCCAACTCAATGGCAACTAACAACAACAACAGCAACACTCTCCCCCCTTGGATCGACTTAGCACCCTTGTTGAAAATCCATTGGCCGGAAACGTACGGGTTTGTTTCACCTTCTTTTCTGAATGGCATCTTTGCTGGATGTGGAATGCACGACCTACAGAGTTTCTGTGGAGAAGTCAGCTGCTGATCATAGTTTTTTGCTCCCCTGTCTCTGATATGCTTTGTCGTCTCCCTTTGTACGGGGTTTGCGCTTTAGTTTCCTGCAGTTTCCCTGCAGTGTGCCCTGGTGTGAGCTCGTTTGGTTTCATTGTCCTTTATGTTCATTTAACATATTGTATCGTAAATTTCTTCTTGACATAAAAATAGGGAAATTTCAAGCCAGTATTTCTTCAAATATTTTTACTGCTCCATTCTCCGCCTCTTCTCTCCCTGTGATTTCAATTCCATGTGTGTTAGACTGTTCGATACCTAACAGGCCTATGAAACTGTCCATTTTTTTTTTCCCAATCTTTTTTCTCTTTTCTTTACATTGGATAATTTCTGTTGATCTCTTTTCAAGTTCACTTACTCTTTCTTTTGTCATCTCTATTTGACTATTAAGTTCATTTAGTAAATATTTTATTTCACTCTTGTATTTTTCAATTCTCAAATTTCTACTTGGTTCTTTAAATTTTTCTATTTCTCTGTTGAGATTCCCAATCTTTTCCATTTTTTGTGTGAAAATATTTTATTTTATGGCATTTACAATAGTTATGTATTTAAACTTTAAAATCCTTGTCTGCTGTTTCCAAAGTTTGGTTCACTTTGGGGCTATTTGTTTGATTTTCCTGCTCATGAGAACATGTTCTCTTTGGAATACGTTCCATTGTCTTGGGTCCTCATATGTTGAATTGTATCCCGGACATCATGGATGTTGTGGAGATTGTACATTCTGTTATTTTACCCAGATGAATGTTGTTTCTTTTAATTTAGCAGGCAGTTATCTTGGATGGATTTGAATTGCAAATATTTTGTCATTAGCTGAGCTGCTTTGAGTCTGTTCCACACATATATGGTTCAGGGATCAGTCAGAGATATGAATTGACAGCATTTGGGAATTCCTTCTCTCTTTCTCTTCTGGAATCCCCCCATTCTGTCCTACAGTCATGGCTTCCCAGCTTTATGTTGCTGGTTATTGATGTCAAGAACTATGGCTTTCCAGTTGCACCACTACCAGCTTGCATGAGCTATGGCAACTATACTCAGCTGAAAGCTATCAGCACCTTTGTACAGCTCCCCTCCTTTGCATGTACACTCCTACCGGAGTCTGCCCCCTTCTGTTCATTCTCCATTGCATTCAATTTGTTGCTTTCTGTATTGTATCCTGGTTGTATAGCTTTGTTTTTCCCTTGCAAGGAAGTTGTTCAGTAGGCTATTGGTCTGTCATTTCTAGAAGCAGAGGTCTTTTTTCTCAAGCATAAAAGAATTATTATGGCAATGCATGTTCATTTATAAAAATAAACTTTAATTTTATCACCTTTAGATAATCACTGTTGATGTTTTCATGTACATACTTCCATTCTTCTATGCTTCTGTATGTATATACATACAAATACATAAAGATATAAATAGATAAATAGTCATCGAGATCACACTGTTTGGTAACCTGATTTTCTTTACTTAAAATATACATGTCTTTCCATATCATCATTTTATGATTGCTTAGTTTTTCATTGTGTGAATTTATAAATCCAATCTCTTATTGTTAAGTATTTAGGCTGTTCCCTATTTTTCATTGTTCAAATAACTCATAGGTGAACATCCATGTTTGCAAGACTGTAACTATTCATTGAATGGATTACTTTATTAGAATAAGTTCCTATCAATGATATTGCTATATAAAAGATACATCTATTTTTAAGTATTTAAATACAGTTTACCTAATCAACCCCCATAAAGATTGTGCTAATTTATTCTACCGCAGTGTTTACAGTAGACTGAATAATGACCCATAAAGAGCCTCATCTCTGGAATCTATACATGTTATCTTATTTGGAAAAAGGGTCTTTGCAGGTATCATAAAGTTAAGGTCTTGAGAAACAAACATTATCCTGGATTATCCAGGTGGTCCATAAATGTAATCACAAGTGTCCTTACGAGAGAGACAGATGGAGATCACACACTGGCAGAAGAGGAGAAGGTAATGTGAACATAGGGGCAGAGATCAGAGTGGTGCAGCCACAACCCAAGGAATGCTGGCAACCACCGGAAGCAAGAAGAGACAAGGAATGGATTCTACCGTAGAACCTCCAGAGGGAGTGCAGCCCTGCTGATACCTTGATTAGGATGCAGAAATACTGGTTTTCACCTCCAGAGCTGGGAGACTAAATTTCTGTTGTTTTACGTCATCAAGTTTGTGGTCATTTGTTGTAACAGCCACAGAAAATGAATTCAGTGTATGAGAATGAATAGTTTCCTCTGTAATTATGGAAATTCTGTGTTGTCTTTAAAGATAATATTGAGCTTTCTCTATTTCATGATTCTTTCAATGTTGAAAAATCCTAAGTGTTATGTATACTTGGCTATTTAAAATTCTTGGTTTTGATATCTATTGATGAAATAGCTGACCTGTACTCACTCATTTCTTCTCAAATCAAATATTTACTGTTTTTACAATTCTCCCTCTGATATGAAAATCTAACAAGGACATACTAAAAGTAAAAGAGAGTGGATTCAAGTTATTTATGATCCATGTGCATTGCTCTGTGACTTACATCAGTCTGTATAAAGGTGGTACCATTTCAATCATAAGGACGTTTCTGGAAACAAGTAATTTACTCTCTGTTTCCTCTCTCGGAGTGTAAATTATAAGCTTCTAAAAGGTTATAAATATACTTCTTAAATAATTTGTATCTATTTTCTTCCTTGGAACATTTGAAAAATTCATTTGAGCAGAAAAGAATCAAATAATTTTTAAAAAGAGTTTTAAAAATCATTTCATAGTAGAAACTAGTGAATTATTTCTTTCTCTCTCTGTCTCTCCCTCTTCTTCTCTCTCTCTCTGTCTCTCTTCTCTTCCTCTCCTCTTGGTCTCCCTTTCCCTCTTCTCCTTTTTGCCTTGGTTTCCTGCAGTCTCTCTCCTCTCTTCTACCTTCTTGTCCCGCATCACCTAACTCTTCTACTCACAAAACCCATGTTAAAAACCTGGTATATATCCTATTTTTCTCAATAGTAATATACATATGCAAACATATGATTTCTGGGTCATTGTTTGATAGAAATGGGATTATATTATATTTCCTTTTCTGTATCTTTAAAAAAAAGCATCAGTCCTCACGGACATTGCTGTACTTTCTTGGTTTACCAATAACCAAATCAAACCATTGCCGTGGAGTCGATTCTGACTCATAGTGACACTGTAGGACAGAGTAGAACTGCTCCTGTAGGGTTTCCAAGCAGTGGTTGGTAGATTCAAATTGCTAACCTTTTTGGTTAACAGCTGAGCACTTAGCCACTGCACACCAGGCTCCGATTCTGGGATTAGGTTTAGCTCTAATTTAGTCTTTTTAACAGAGACAAAATAGTCCTTGCTGTGGCTGTTTATGGGTGGCTGTACCACAGTTTATTTAACTTTTTACCATTGAAGGACACGACTCCTAATGTTTTGCTTCCGCAAAGAGTGAGTGCTGTTATAAACATTTTTTGTAAATACATTTTGTGTGTTAGTGCTTCTAGAAGAAAAGATTCCGAGGTATAAGATTGCTGGGGCAAAGGCTATAAATACTTTTAGTTTTATTAAGTATTGCTAGATTGCTCCCAAAAAGGCTATACCGTTCATGCTTCCATCAATATTGTAGGAATATATCAATTTGCCCTCGTCCCACAAGCAATGGATGTTGTTGTTATTGTTGTTAGGTGCTGTTGAGTCGGTTCCAACTCATAGAGACCCTGTGTACAACAGAATGGAACACTGCCTGGTCCTGCACCATCCTCACAATCATTGCTATGTTTGAGCCCGTTGCTGCCTTTGTGTCAGTTCATCTTGATGGTCTTCCTCTTTGTCACTGACTCTCTACTTTATCAAGCATGATGTCCTTCTTCAGGGACTGGTCCCTCCTGATAACGTGTCCAAGACATGTGAAATGAAGTCTTGCCATCCTTGCTTCCGATGGGTGCGCTGGCTGTACATCTTCCGAGACAGACTTGTTTGTTCTTCTGGCAGTCCATAGTATATTAAATATCCTTCACCAACACCACAATTCAGATGCATCAATTCTTCTTTGGTCTTTCTTATTCACTGTCCAGGTTTTGCATGCATATGAGGTGATTGAAAATACCATGGCTTGGATCAGGCACACCTTATTCCTCAAAGTGATGTCTTTGTTTTTAAGACTTTAAAGAGCTCTTTTGCAGCAGATTTGCCCAGTGCAACGCGTCTTTTGATTTCTCGACTGCCACTTCCATGGGAGTTGATTGCGGATCCAAGTAAAATGAAATCCTTGATAACTTCATTCTTTTCTCTGTTTATCATGATGTTGCTTATTAGTCCAAAAACCAAAGAAACCAAACCCAGTGCTGTCGAGTCGATTTCGACTCACAGTGACCCTATAGGACAGAGTAGAACTGCCCCCTAGAGTTTGCAAGGAGAGCTGGCAGATTTGAACTGCTGACCCTTTGGTTAGCAGCCGCACTTAACCACTATGCCACCAGGGTCTCCCTTATTAGTCCAGTCGTGAGGATTTTCGTTTTCTTTATGTTGGGGTGTAATCCATACTGAAGGTTGAAGTCTTTGGTTTTCATCAGTAAGGGCTTCAAGTTCTCTTCACTTTCAGCAAGCAAGATTGTGTTATCAGCATATCTCAGGTTGTTAATTAGTCTTCCTCCAATCTTGATGTCCCGTTCTTCTTTATATAGTCCAGCTTCTCAGGTTATTTGCTCAGCACATAGATTGAATAAGGATGGCGAAAGGATACAACCCTGACACACAACTTTTCTGATTTCAAATCACGGAATATCCCCTTGTTCTGTTCTAAGGACTGCTTCTTAGTCTATGTACAAGTTCCGCATGAGCACAATTAAGTGTTCTGGAATTCCCATTCTTTGCAGTGTCATTCATAATTGGTTACTATCCACACAGTTGAATGTCTTTGCATACTCAATAAAACACAGGTAAACAGCTTTTTGGCATTCTCTGCTTTCAGCCAGATCCATCTGACTGACATCAGCAGAGATATCCCTCGTTCCACATCCTCTTTGATCCGGCTTGAATTTCTGGCAATTCCCTGTTGATGCACTGCTGCAACCATTTTTGAATTATCTTCAGCAAAATTTTACTTGCATGTGATATTAATGATATAATATTATTAATATAATGATTATTATATTACCGATGTATAATGGATGTTAAAACCAAAAATCAAACCTGTTGCCGTCAAGTTGATTCTGACTCATAGTGACCCTATAGGGCAGAGTAGAGCTGCCCATAGGGTTTCCAAGGAACGACTGATGGACTTTTTAATTTTTGCCCTTTTTAGTAGGTGGATTGCTAATTTAATTTTCTTTTCTCTTGCTCTTAAAGGGGTTGGACATCTTTTTATATGTTTGCGGCCACTTGGATTGCTCCTTATGAATATCTTTATTCTTTGCTTGTATTTCTATTGGCTTGTTTATCTTCTCCTTGTTAATTTTAAAAAGGTCATATGTGTTATTGACAGTAACCCTCTATCTCTTGTTTCTATTGTAAATATACCCTCAAATCCATATTTTATTTGTTGGCTTTGTTAATGGTATCTTTCATCCATATAAATGTTTAACTGTAGTTTTGGTCTATCTTCTATATCTCTGGGTTTTCTGTCTTCATTATATAGGTCTTTCACACCATCTAGGTTGTACATGTACTCTCATAGATTTAGTTTTCATTGTTTTATATTATTATGTTATATTAGTTTTGTTTAAGTTGCAAGAGAGAGGCCTACCTGTATTTTCTTCCAGATGGGTAGCCAATTTGGTCTGTACCATCTAGACCATCCATCTTTTCCTAGCTGAATTGAAATAAAACTTGTGACATATGTTTAACTCTCGTATTTCCAGGGTCTGGATTCTCTATTTGTTACACTGATCTCGCAGTGTATATTCCAGTGCCGGTATGACATTATGTTGGTTACAGTAGAATTGAAGTATGTTTTAGTATCTGGTAGGATAGGTTATACCTTTTTGTTCTTGTTCATATTTTTCTTAGTTCTTCTAGGACTTTTTTTTTAAATCTAAACTGTAAGATAAGTAATTTTAATTCCTAAGAGTCTCTTGCTTCAGTTTTAATTGCATTGTATTTATATATTAATTTTTGAGATTTTTTAAGGAAACATTTCTGTCTTATGCTGGGTTCTCTAGAGAAGCAAAACTAGTAAAGCAAATAAATATATATATAGAGAGAAGTTTATATCAAGGAAATGGCTCATGTGGTTGTAGAGGCAGAAACATCCCAAGTCCATGGGTCAGGCTGGAGGCTTCTCCTGATTCATGCAGCCACAGTGCTTGGTGAACCCAAGATTGGCAGGTCAGACAGCAGGGCTGTGGCTCGCAGCCTGAGAAGATTGACAAATTCCAAGACGGCAGATCAGCTGCTAGCTCAAGTCCCAAGTACCAGATGTCAAATGAACAGGAGCCAGCTGCAGAATACAGAGCCAGCAAAAGCCTGCGAGCCTTGCCAAAAAGTCCACCTATATTGGATGTAAGCCACACCCACAAAGAAACAACCTTTAAACTGACTGGCCACTCACAGCAGATCCCATGATGGAGGTGATCACCTTATATCAAATCTCATCATGGAGGTGATCACATCATCATACAACTGCCAAACTATATCATAACTGCCAAACCACTGAGAATCACGGCCCAGCCAAGTTGACACACAACCTTAATGATTACAATTGCGCAGTCCTGCACCATCTTCATGATCGTTGGTATGTTTGAGTCCATTGCTGGAGCTACTGTGTCAATTCATATCATGGAATGTTTCCCTTGTTTCCACTGACCCTCTACCAAACATGATATCCTTTTTTAGCAATTGAATTTTCCTGATGGTGTGTTCAAAGTAAGCAAGATGAAGTCTCACCATCCTCATTTCAAAGGAGCATTCTGGTTGTAGTTCCTCCAAGATGGATTTGTTCATTCTTCTGGCAGTCCACAGTATATTCAATATTATTTGCCAACACCCACAATTCAAATGCACCAATTCTTCTATAATCTTTTTTTCATTGTCTAGCTATTAAGCGCAACCATATGCCAAATGTGGACTCCCTGAGTGGTGCAAATGGTTAGCGTGCTCTGCTGCTAACCAAAAGATTGGCTGTTCAAGTCTACTCAGAGGCACCTTGGAAGAAAGACCTAGAGATCTACTTCTGAAAAATCAACCATTAAAACCTTATGGAGCACAGTTCTACTCAGACACATACGGGATCGCCGTGAGTTGGAACTGACTTGATCACAACTGGACTGGATGTGCCAAATGTACTAGGGATTCAGCAATTAAAAAAAAAAAAAGATGAAATCCCAGCCTTGTGACATTTACATTATAGTTGGTGACGTAAAGACAAAAAATATAAGACACGAGTAAAATACTGAATGTGAATGTGTTAGAAGGTGATAAATAGTATGTAGAAAAATATAGCAGGTTAAGATGATGGGGAAGGTTAGGAGGTTAAACTTTTAAACAGCATGAACAGAATGGGGTGATGACACTTGAGAGAAGAATTGAAGGAGCTAAGTAGGTATCCAAGGGAACATTCCTCAGGCAGAAGTAATGTTCATTGCGCAAGATTTTAGGTTGTCTGGCATATCCAAGCTACACCAAGAAGGCTAATATAAGGGATTTGGGGGAGCAGGAGGAGAAAGGAAGACAATGAAGCCAGAGAGAGGCTTGACAATCATTTAAAAGACTTCACTGTAAGTGAAATGGAAAGCCATGGGTAATTACTTATTTATTAAATTTATTTATTTATTGTGCTTTAAATGAAAGTTTACAGGTCAAGTCAGTCTCTCATACAAAAGGTTATGCACATCTTGCCATGTACTCCTTAGCTGCTCTCCTCCAAATGAGACAGCACATTCCTCCTCTCTATCCTATATTCCTCGTGTCCGTTCACCCTGTCCCCCTCTTCCTTCTCATCTCACCTCCAGACAGGAGTTGCCCACATAGTCTTATGTCTACTTGAGCCAAGAAGTTCACTCCTCACCAGTATCATTATTTTATAGCCCAGCCCAATCCCTGTCTGGAGAGTTGGCTTCAGGAATGGTTCCAATCTTGGGTTAACAAAAGGTCCAGGGACCATGACCTCCAGGGTCCCTCCAGTCTCAGACCATTAAGCCTGGTTTTCTTAATGAGAATTTGAGATCTATATCCCACTGTTCTGCTCCATCAGGGATTCTCTGTTGTGTTCCCTGTCAGGGCAGTCATCGGTTGTAGCCGGGCACCATCTAGGTCTTCCTGTCTCAGTCTGAAGGAGTCTCTGGTATATGTGGCCTTTTCTGTGTTTTGGGCTCATCTTTACCATACGTCTTTGGTGTTCTTCATTCTCCTTTGGTCCAGGTGGGTTGAGACCAACTGATACATCTTAGGCGGCCGCTTGCTAGTGTTTAAGACCCCAGACACTTCTCACCAAAGTGGGTTGCAGACTGTTTCCTTAATACGTTTTGTTACGCCGATTGACCTAGATGTCCCCTGAAACCACGGTCCCCAGACCCCCATCCCTGCTACTCTGGCCTTCGAAATTGTATTTAGGAAACTTCTTTGCTTTTTGGTTTATTCCAATTGTGCTGACCTCTCCTGTATTGTGTGTTGTCCTTCCCCTCAACCAAAATAATTCTTGTCTACTATCTGGTTTGGGTTTTTTTGGGTTGGGTTACTATCTAGTTAGTGAATACCCCTCTCCCTCCCTCCCCGCCTCGTAACCATCAAAGAATATTTTCTTCTGTGTTTAAACTTTTTCTACAGTTCTTATAATAATGGTCCCGTACAATATTTGTCCTTTTGCAACTGGCTTATTTCAGTCAGCATAATGCCTTTCAGATTCCTCTGTGTTATAAGATGTTTCACAGATTCATCGTTGTTCTTAATTGTTGTGTAGTAGTCCATTATACTAATATACCATAATTTATTCATTCATCCATTGAAGGGCACCTTGGTTCCTTCCATCTTTTTGCTATTGTAAACAGTGCTGCAATGAACATGGGCGTGCACATATCTGTTCGTGTAAAGGCTCTTATTTCTCTAGGATATATTCTGAGGAGTGGGATTGCTGGATTGTATGGTAGTTCTATTTCTAGCTTTAAAAAAAAAAAGCTGGAAATAGAATGAAGTGCCAAATCCATTTACAAAGTGCTTGAACCATTTTACATTCCCACCAGCAGTGTATAAGTGTTCCAGTCTCTCTACAGTGTCTCCAACATTTATTATTTTGTGTTTTTTGAATTAATGCCAGCCTTGTTGGGGTGAGATGAAATCTCATTGTAATTTTGGTTTGCGTTTCTTTAATGGCTAACGATTATGAGCATTTCCTCATGTATCTGTTAGTTGCCTGAATGTCTTCTTTGGTGAATTGCTTGTTCGTATCCTTTGCCCATTTTTTAATTGGGTCATTTGTCTTTTTGTAGTTGAGTTTTTGCAGTGTCATGCAGATTTTAGAGATCAGATGCTGATTGGAAATGTCATACACAAAAACTTTTTCCGAGTCTGTAGGTAATCTTTTTACTCTTTTGGTGAAGTCTTTGGATGAGCATAGGTGTTTGATTTTTAGGAGCTCCCAGTTATCTAGTTTCTACTCTGGTGTTTGTACATTGCTGGTAATGTTTTGTATACTGTTTATGTCATGTGTTAGGACTTCTAGCGTTGTCTCTATTTTTTCACCATGATCTTTATTGTTTTGTTGTTGTCAGGTGCCGTCGAGTCAGTTCTGACTCATAGCGATCCTATGCACAACAGAACGAAACACTGCCCGGTCCTGAGCCATCCTTACAGTCGTTGTTATACTTGAGCTCATTGTTGCAGCCACTGTGTCAATCCAGCTTATTGAGGGTCTTCCTCTTTTCTGCTGACCCTGTACTCTGCCAAGCATGATGTCCTTCTCCAGGGACTGATCCCTCCTGACAACATGTCCAAAGCATGTAAGATGCAGTTTCGCCATCCTTGCTTCTAAGGAGCATTCTGGTTGTACTTCTTCCAAGACAG
Organism: Elephas maximus indicus; assembly: GCF_024166365.1. Classification (NCBI taxonomy): domain Eukaryota; kingdom Metazoa; phylum Chordata; class Mammalia; order Proboscidea; family Elephantidae; genus Elephas; species Elephas maximus. Next base: position 63,762,139 of record NC_064838.1, read on the forward strand.
ATTTGTTCATTCTTTTGGCAGTCCACGGTATATTCAATATTCTTTGCCAACACCACAGTTCAAAGGCATCAATACTTCTTCGGTCTTCTTTATTCATTGTCCAGCCCTCACATGCATATGATGTGATTGAAAATACCATGGCTTGGGTCAGGCGCAGCTTAGTCTTCAAAGTGGTATCTTTACTCTTCAACAGTTTAAAGTGGTCCTTCGCAGCAGATTTACCCAGTGCAAGGCGTCTTTTGATTTCTTGACTGCTGCTTCCATGGCTGTTGATTGTGGATCCAAGTAAAATGAAATCCTTGACAACATCAGTCTTTTCTAGTTGCTCATTGGTCCAGTTGTGAGAGTTTTTGTTTTCTTTATGTTGAGGTGCAATCCATACTGAAGGCTGTGGTCTTTGATCTTCATTAGTAAGTGCTTCAAGTCCTTTTTACTTTCAGCAAGCAAGGTTGTGTTATCTGCATAACGCAGGTTGTTAATGAGTCTTCCTCCAATCCTGATGCCCTGTTCTTCTTCATATAGTCTAGCTTCTTGTATTGTTTGCTCAGCATGCACATTGAAGAGGTATTGGTGAAAGAACACAACCCTGACACACACCTTTCCTGACTTTAAACCAATCAGTATCCCCTTGTTCTGTTAGAAAAACTGCCTCTTGATCTATGTAAAGGTTCCTCATGAGCACAATTAAGTGTTCTGGAATTCTCATTTTTGGCAATGTTATCCATAATTTGTTACGATCCACACAGATGTAAAACACAGGTAAACATCCTTCTGATGTTCTCTGCTTTCAGCCAGGATCCATCTGACATCAGCAATGATATCCCTGGTTCCATGTCCTCTTCTGAAACTGGCCTGAATTTCCGGCAGTTCCCTGTCGATATACTGCTGCAGATGTTTTTGAATGATTTTCAGCAAAATTTTGCTTGCATGTGATATTAATGATATTTTTCTATAATTTCCACATTTGGTTGGATCACCTTTCTTGGGAATAGGCATAAATATGGATCTCTTCCAGTCAGTTGGCCAGGAAGCTGTCTTCCATATTTCTTGGCATAGATGAGTGAGCACCTCCAGCACTGCATCTGTTTCTTGAAACATCTCAGTTGATATTCCATCAATTCCTGGAGCCTTGTTTTTCACCAATGCCTTCAGAGCAGCTTGGACTTCTTCCTTCAGTACCATCGGTTCCTGATCATATGCCACATCTTGAAATGGTTGAACATCGCCTAATTCTTTTTGGTATAATGGCTCTGTGTATTCCTTCCATCTTCTTTTGATGCTTCCTGCGTCATTTAATATTTTCCCCATAGAATCCTTCAGTATTGCAACTCGAGGCTTGAATTTTTTTTTCAGTTCTTTCAGCTTGAGAAACACCGAGCGTGTTCTTCCCTTTTGGTTGTCTGTCTCCAGCTCTTTGCACATGCCAGTATAATACTTTGTGTTCTCAAGATGCCCTTTGAAATCTTCTGTTCAGTTCTTTTACTTAATCAATTCTTCCTTTTGCTTTAGCTGTTCGACATTCGAGAGCAAGTTTCAGAATCTCCTTTGACATCCATCTTGGTCTTTTCTTTCTTTCCTGTCTTTTCAATGACCTCTTGCTTTCTTCATGGATGATATCCTTGATGTCATTCCATAACTCGTCTGGTCTTCGGTCACTAGTGTTCAATGAGTCAAATCTATTCTTCAGATGGTCTCTAAATTCAGGTGGGGTATACTTAAGGTCATATTTTTGCTCTTGTGGACTTGCTCTGATTTTCTTCAGTTTAGGCTTGAACTTGCATATGAGCAATTGATGGTCTGTTCCACAGTCGGCCCCTGACCTTGTTCTGACTGATGATACTGAGCTTTTCCATCGTCTTTTTCCACAGATATAGTCAATTTGATTTCTGTGTGTTCCATCTGGTGAGGTCCATGTATATAGCCGCCGTTTATATTGGTGAAAGAAGGTATTTGCAATGAAGAAGTTGTTGGTCTTGCAAAATTCTGTCATTCAATCTCCGGCATTGTTTCTGTCACCAAGGCCATATTTTCCAACTACTCATCCTTCTTCTTTGTTTCCAACTTTTGCATTCCAATTGCCAGTAATTATCAATGCACCTCGATCGCATGTTCGATCAATTTCAGACTGTAGCAGCTGATAAAAATCTTCTATTTCTTCATCTTTGGCCCTTGTGGTTGGTGCATAAATTTGAATAATAGTCGTATTAATTGGTCTTCCTTGTAGGCGTATGGATATTATCCTATCACTGACAGTGTTGTACTTCAAGATACATCTTGAAACGTTCTTTTTGATGATGAATGCAACACCATTCCTCTTCAAGTTGACATTCCCAGCATAGTAGACTATATGACTGTCTGACTCAAAATGACTAATAGCAGTCCATTTCAGCTCACTAATGCCTAGGATATCGATGTTTATGCGTTCCATTACATTTTTGACGATATCTAATTTTCCTAGATTAATACTTCGTACATTCCATGTTCCAATTATTAATGGACATTTGCAGCTGTTTCTTCTCATTTTGAGTCATGCTACATCAGCAAATGAAGATCTGAAAAGCTTTACTCCATCCACATCCTTAGCGTTGACTCTACTTTGAGGAGGCAGCTCTTCCCCAGTCATCTTTTGAGTGCCTTCCAACCTGGGGGGCTCATCTTCCAGCACTATATCAGACAATGTTCTGCTGCTATTCATAAGGTTTTCACTGGCTAATGCTTTTCAGAAGTAGACTGCTGGATCCTTCTTCCTAGTCTGTCTTAGTCTGAAAGCTCAACTGAATCCTGTCCTCCATGGGTGTCCCTGCTGGTATCTGAATACCGGTGGTATAGCTTCCAGCATCACAGCAATATGCAACCCCCCACAGTACGACAAAGTGATAGACACGTGGTTTTATTGTTTTAGATTTTATATTTAGGTCTTTGATCCATTTTGAGTTAGTTTTTGTGCATGATGTAAGGTATTGATCTTGTTTCATTTTTTTTTGCAGATGGATATCCAGTTATGGCAGCACCATTTGTTAAAGAGGCTGTCTTTTCTCCGTTTAACTGACTTTGGATCTTTGTCAAATATCAGCTGCTCGTAATGTGGATGTATTTATGTCTGGATTCTCAGTTCTGTTCCATTGGTCTATGTATCCGTTGTTGTACCAGTACCAGGCTGTTTTGGTTACAGCGGCAGTATAATAGGTTCTAAAATCAGGTAGAGTGAAGCCTGCCACTTTGTTCTTCTTTTTCCATAAGCTTTACTTATCTGGGGCCTCTCCCTTCCATATGAAATTGATGATTTGTTTCTCCATCTCATTAAAAAATGTCTTTGGTGTTTGGATCCAGATTGCATTGTATCTATAGATCGCTTTGGGTAGAATAGACATTTTCACACTGTTGAGCCCTCCTGTCCCTGAGCAAGGTAGGTTTTTCCACTTATGTAAGTCTCTATGGTTTCTTACAGTAGTGTCTTGTAGTTTTCTTTGTATAGGTCTTTTCCGACTCTGGTTGGATTTATTCCTAAGTATTTTATCTTCTTGGGTGCTATTGGAAATGGTATTGATTTGGTGATTTCCTCTTCGATGTTCTTTCTGTTGGTGTAGAGGAATCCAACTAATTTATGTATGTTTATCTTGTTGCCTGATACTCTGCTGAACTCTTCTATTAGTTTCAGTAGTTTTCTTGAGGATTCTTTAGGGTTTTCTGTGTTTAAGATCGTGTCATGTGCAAATAGAGATACTTTTACTTCTTCTTTGCCAGTTTGGATGCCCTTTATTTCTTTATCTAGCCTAATTGCTCTGGCTAGAACCTCTACCACAGTGTTAAATAAGAATGGTGATAAAGGGCATCCTTGTCTGGGTCCCGTTCTCAAGGGGAATGCTTTCAGTCTCTCTCCATTTAGGATGATGTTGGCCGTTGGCTTTGTATAAATGCCCTTTATTATGTTGAGGAATTTTCCTTCCGTTACTATTTGTTGAGAGTTTTTATCATGAATGGGCATTGGAGTTTGTCCAATGCCTTTTCTGCATCGATTGATAAGATCATGTGGTTCTTGTCTTTTGTTTTATTTATGTGATGGATTACGTTGATTGTTTTTCTAATGTTGAACCATCCCTTCATACCTGGGATGAATCCCACTGGGTCGTGATGAATTATTTTTTTGAAATGTTGTTGAATTCTGTTGGCTAGAGTTTTGTTGGTAATCCTTTTTTAAAGTTCTATTTAATCACAGTTATTGAGGTATACATTCACATAAAATGAAATGTACCCACTTTGTATACATATTGATGAGTTTTGACATACTCATGTATCTTTGTAACTACCACCATTATCAAAATAAAGTAATTTTTCATTACCTAGTAAGTTCCTTTGTGCCCCGTCTTAGTCAAAAACCAACTCCCTCCCTCGCTCCAGGCAACCACCAATCTTTCTGTTATTCAAGATAAAATTTACTTTTCTATATTTTCTATTATCATTCAGCACTTTTTGGTATCTGGCTTCTTTCAATCAGCATGTTTTTGAGATTCTCCAATGTTGCCAATGTTGTTGTATGTATCAATAGTTTGTTCCTTTTTATTGCTGAATAATATTTCATTGTATGAATATACCTCAATTTGATTGGCCATTTACCTGGTAGTAACGTTTGGGTTGTTTCCAGGTTTTGACTAGTGTGAATAAAGCTGCCATGAATATCCATCTATAAGCCTTTGTGTAGATTATCTGTTTTCATTTTTCTTGGATAAATGCCTAGGAGTGAAATAAATGGGTCATTTAGTCAGGGAATGTTTAACTTTATAAGAATGTGCCAAAATATTTTCCAAAGTGATTGTACTGTTTTGCATTCCCACCCTCAATTTTGGAGAATTCTCGTTGCTACATATCTTTGTGCATACTCAATATTGTCAGCCTTTTAAATTTTAGTCATTTGAGTGATAGGTACTGTATCTCATGGTTTTCATTTACATTAAAGTGCATTTCCTTGATAGCTCATGATGCTGAGCACCTTTTCATGTGCTTGTTACCTATTAGTATATAATTTCTTTGTGTAGATTCTGTTCAAATAGTTTTATGTATTATTTTTATTCATTTGTTTATCTTCCTTTTTTTGAATTATAAGAATCCCCATATAGTCTGGATACAAGTCCTTTGCCATATATATGTATATGGTTGTATGTATGACAGAGTGTGTGTGTGTGTGTGTGTGTGTGTGTGTGGAAAACCCTGGTGCCATGGTGGTTAAGAGCTATGGCTGCTAACCAAAAGGTCAGCAGTTTAAATCCCCAGATGCTCCTTGGAAACCCTATGGGGCAGCTTTACTCTGTCCTATAGGGTCGCTATGAGTCGGAATGAACTTAACAGCAGTGGGTTTAGTTTTTTTGGTGCGTGTGTATAAGTATATATATATAGTCAACTATAGTCAAGTTCAAAATAAATCAAATAATATGTAACATATCATTTTTTAAAATGTTAAGACCTGGTTGGAGTAAGTCTCTAATTTAAAAAAAAAATTTATGGGTCAGGACAAGATATTATATGAGGCAAAGCACTGTAAAGCCTAAACCCTAGAGAGCAAGTTACTGTGCAGCACTCGCTGATGTTTAAATATTTTGTAGCTCACTGTGCAGAAGTATTATTGAAAATCCTTTAATTTCAAATTATATCATTAGCTCTCCATTGGTATAAACTGAACAGTTTGGCACATTCCTTCCATTCCCTTTGGCTTGCTGAAAACAGCACATAGCATAGTGAACATATTACACCTATACGTGTTACATCACCATTCAGGCTGTGATTAACAATCTGTCTCTCAGCTCTTTGTCTCAACTGATCTAAATAATCCTGATCATGTACCTATCATGACTGTCTGAATTCTTCCAAGGAGTAAGTAAAATCAGAAACTTAAAAACTGTATTTACCATTTTAGTTTCCTGGGGGCAATAGAACAATCTCTTTTCCCAAGGGTTACTTCATTCCATCATAACAATATCTTCTTTACTTGTAGGGAGAGCGACAGTGCATTTCTTTGTGCTCAGCTTGTCCTGCCAGCTGAGTCCTTCTATATTCCTCCTCCCCCATATCCCCCTGCTCATGCTTCCTTAGTGTACAAATACCAGAAACCAACATTTTCATCTCCAGTAAATTAGGAAATATAATCACAACCAGCGTATTGTTGAAAACCTAAATTTAACAAATGAAAGCGTGTTGTTGTTAGGTGCCGTCAAGTTGGTTCTGACTCATACCGACCTTATGGACAATATAATGAAACACTGTGGGTCCTGCACCGTCCGCACAGTTGTTGCTGTTTGAGCCCATTGTTGCAGCTGCTGTGTCAGTGCGTCTCATAGAGGGTCTTCCTCTTTTTCGTTGACCCTTTTTCGTTGACCCTTTTTCATTGACCCTTTACCATTTTTCACTGACCCTTTTCATTGACAACTTTACCAAGCGTGATGTCCTTCTTCAGGGACTGGTCCCTTCTGATAACATGTCCAAAGTACGTGAGACAATACCTCGCCATCCTTGCTTCTAAGGAGCATTCTGGCTGTACTTCCTCCAAGACAGACCTGTTCGTTTTTCTGGCAGTCCGTGGTATATTCAATATTTTTCACCAACACCATAATTCAGACGCAACAATTCTTTGGTCTTCCTTATTCACTGTCTAGCTTTTGCGTGCATATGAGGCAATTAAAAATATTACGACTTGAGTTAGGCACACTTTAGTCCTCAAAGTGACATCTTTGCATTTCAACATTTTGAAAAGGTCTTTTGCAGTATATTTGCCCAGAGCAATACATCGTTTGATTTCTTGACTGCTCCTTCCATGGACATTGATTGTGGATCCAAGTAAAATGAAATCCCTGACAATTTTTCAACATCTCTCTGTTTATCACAGTGTTGCTTATTGGTCCACTTGTGAGGATTTTGGTTTTCTTTATGTCAATGTTTAATCCATAGTGATAGCTATAGTCTCTGATCTTCATCAGTAAGTGCTTCAAGTCCTCTTCACTTTCAGCAAGCAAGGTTGTGTCATCTGTGTATCAGAGGTTGTTAATGAGTCTTTTTCAGTCCTTTTGCTGAATTCATCTTCATACAGTCCAGTTTCTCGAATTATTTGCTCAGCATACAGATAGAATCAGTATGGTGAAAAGATACAACCCTGATGCACACCTTTCCTGATTTTAAACTGCACAGTATCCTCTTGTTTTGTTCAAACAACTGCCTCTTGGTCTATGTACAGGTTTCTCATGAGCACAATTAAGTGTCTAGAATTCTCAGTTTTTGCAATGTTATCCATAATTTGTTATGATCCACATGGTCAAATAAAAGTATAGTGAAGCCTTAAATATAAATCAGACATATCTCTAGGATTTGTGTTTAACTGCACACCTTCTAAGAAATTATATTTTTACTCCCAACAAATTACCTAGGAGAAAAAAAAAAAAAATGACAAGAGTAATCTATTTTTTTCACAGCTGGTTGGTTGGCCAGAGTTTCTCATCAAGGAGTACACGCTGTTTGCTCCTCAGATGGACAGCCTGGATGAGCTACAAATCCACAGAGCCTGGGACACAAGGTGGAAATTATACTGCCAGTGCTTTTAATCTTGCAGAGCTCTGCACACTTGAAATTACAAGTGGCCCATTTCCAAATGAGCATCTTTTGGGACAATATCCTATATCTTGTCAGAATGAGTCCCATTAAATCCTCAGCTGGAATGAGACCAAAAACTTGTAATAATTACGGGAAACTTATTAAAAAGTTGAAGCCCTAGACTGTGACAGTGAAAACACTTAGGCAGCATTAACAGTAATTGAAATCTCTGTGAGCTTTTCTTTTCAATCAGTTCTTGTTGATGACCAAGCAAAAAACACCCAAATGAGAAGGTGTGAAACCAAAATACCCAACTTCTAAGGGAGGGGTTGGTATTTTGTTTCCTCGTAAGTTAAAGCCCTGGTGAATTGCTTACTCAGGAGCCAAGGCACCTGCCAAACAGATGGCCACGGCTCCCACAGTGGATGCTGGTCTCACAGTTTTGTTTGACCATCGGGGCTGCTTACTGAGTTGTCCTCTCCCCGGTATTGTGGGTCCTCTTCCTTGCTGCCTTTGCCATTCCACCTTCGAAACCACTGCTTTCCCTAGTAACTCTTGTGAGTAAAGAACATCAGTATTAAAGAAATTATTTAGAAACCTGACCTAGCAAATAGTTTACTGGTAAATATAAGGCTTAGGTTCAAAAGCAGAAAATGTTAAAAATCATCTTTTCTGGGCTTCGATCACAAGTGTGACTCTATTTTCAAATTATCCTCTGATGGAAGAGTCCTTAAATGGAACTTTATCCAGGAGACTTTTCCAGATTGTTTTTCCAGTTTGTTTTTCAGTAGTTCTTACACTGTGCAGGCAGCATACCTAATCATGTTTGGCTTTTAATTCTGTATTCCTGGGGACGATTCTTGGGCAATGTTAGTTTTGTTTTGATTTAAAAAAAATAAGACTTTTACTTATCAACTCAGGATGGCTCGTTGAGGGTCTTCCTCTTTTTCGCTGACCCTCTACTTTACTAAGCATGGTGTCCTTCTCCAGAGACTGGTCCCTCCTGATAACATGTCCAAAGTATGTGAGTCAAAGTCTCTCCATCCTTGCTTCTAATGAGCATTCTGGCTGTACTTCTTCCAAGGCAGATTTGTTCCTTCTTCTGGCGGTCCGTGGTATGATCAATATTCTTTGCCAACACCATAATTCAAAGGGGCCAATTGTTCTTTGGTCTTCCTTATTCATCGTCCAGCTTTCACATGCATATGAGGTGACTGAAAACACCATGGCTTGGGTCAGGCGCACCTTTGTCCTCAAGGTGACATCTTTGCTTTTTTTTTTTTTTTTTAACATTTTATGGAGTTTTTTTGCAGCAGATTTGCCCAATGCAATGCATTGCTTGATTTTTTGACTGCTGCTTCCGCTTAATAAATCTCTTCCCCCCGCTGTTGTTGTCCTCCCTGTCATCCACTGTGACGTCTTGTTTGGTTTCTGCTTGTATCATTCAAGAATTCTCTCTTCTATTAGATCTTTAGGGGATATGATAACAAAATGGTAGTGCTTGATATTCAGGCTTCCCTACTTTCAGCATAATTATCCTGGGGTCTCCTTGCTCCTTGACCAGATTTCCTTCCCCAACCTCTCAGTCAGGAAGAGGAAGGGAAGGTTTCCTCTCGTGGTCTACATGCCCTGTGCTGGTGCCAGCTCTTACTTCGGCCTGGGTTGTCTTCAGTGGAGATGAGCTCCAATTTGGGAGAATTTGCCTTGAACCTTGAGCGGTTTCAGGGTCGGCTTCATGTCCTGGGGTAGACTTTTGGGGAGACTCACTTACCCGGCGAATATAAATGCAGGAAAAGGAGCTTGAGAGCAACCTTAAAGATTCAGAGGCAATGGACAGACATCAGCGAAATTGCAAAGGCAGCCAGGCATTCAGCATCTCCAGACTGTTCTCTCCCCTCAGTTTACCACTCCTTGGCTGACTGTTCTACAGTCCCCAGCTTCTTTTCCTTCCCTGCCAATCCTTACTTGCTCATGAGAAACCCAGTGCCTGTACTGTGTTCCCTTACTGACAAAGAGCCTTCTAGTGGGACATCATACCTGGCCTTATCTGTGCTTCTATGCTTTTATTCTCTTTCCTCCACTAAAATCTAACTTTGCTTTGCCCATTTCCGAGATCCTATTTGGTGATCATAAATGGCAGTGGATCCACCTTCTGGGTAACACCGTGGCACATGTTGACTTTAAGATTATTCTGTACAAATAGATTGGAGTCCCTGGGTGGTGCAAACAGTTAACACGCTTGGCTGCTAACCAAAAGGTAGGTGGTTCCAATCCACCCAGTCATGCCTCAGAGGAAAAGCCTGGTGATCTGCTTCTGAAAAAGCAGCCATTGAAAACTCTATGGAGCACAGTTCTCCTCTGACTCATATGGGGTTGCTGTGAGTTGGAATCAACTTGACAGCACCTAGTATTTCATACAAATGAATTGTCATGTATTAGTTTACTATTGTTACTGTAACAAATTACCACAAATCTAGTGGCTTAAAACAATACAGATTTATTCTCTTATGGCTCTGGAGGTCATAAGCCTAAAATCCAGGCAGGGCTGTGTTCCTTCTGGAGACTGCAGGGGAGAATCTCCTTCCCTGCTTTTCTAGCTTCTAGAGGATACTCGCAATCCTTGCCTTGTGACCCCTTCCTTGTATCACTTCACCCTTGATCCTGTGCTCACATCTCCTACTGCTCATTCTGATCCTCTTCCTACCTCTTATGAGGACCCTTGTGATTATGTCAGACCCAGCGGAGAACCCAGGACAGTCTCCCCATCACGAGATTCTTAACTCAATCACACGTGGAAAGTCTCTTTTGCCATGTAAAATATAACGTTTGCAGGTTCCAGGGATTAGGATGTGGACATATTTTGGGGTGTGGGGGGCATTATTCAGTCTATCACAAGTAGTATTCGGTGTAGTTACTTCTTTAACTCAGTGTTCGTCAAAATTAAGCAATATATAGACCCCTTTTTAAAGAAATAAAATTTTGTAGACCCCCCAGTGTTTATTAAGTTGTTATATAAATACATGTAAGCATTAAACTGCTAAAAACTCCTTTTGTTTATGGCTCTTATAAAACTGCAAAACTAAAACAAATTTAGAAATTAAGTATAAACAAGCCATAAAAGCAATAAAATTCAAATTAAGTACATGAATCTAATGCTACCAATGATGTGGTTTCACTGAGAATGAAATTCCTCTGAAAATATGACTATGGAGCTGCCCACTGGGGTTGGGTTTCTTCTGAGTGTAACGTGCCTCTGCATTTGATTCCATTGTTTATGCTTCTGCCTTTCCAGCTGTGGTAAAGCCTTTGTCCATATAGTGAGCTCTGACCTGATTTGGCTATGACTTGCCTTGAAGACTTGCTAATTTCACGTCCATTCCTTTCTCATTTGCCCAAGACAATGAAAGTATTAAGACTTGGTCCTAACACAAATACAGGCTCTGAACGCCCATGGGTGTACTTGGCTAGAAGATGATCATCCAGGTGATCTAGAATATGTTTTTTTAAAAGAAGATTGTTTTTGAATTGAGAAGCCAGTGATACTTTTCTTAAAGATAATTCATTGGAGAAACTCTGCCTCAATGCAAAGGAGACATTTTCATGGTAGAAATAGCGGGCTGTGTAGGAAGTATTTTTCACTGAGGATACTCTTTCAGGTTAATCTTGTTATGTTGCTTAAGTCCGAACTTTTTCACATTTGTAAAATACACCAAAGACCCTTGGAGAGGCGGTGTAGAAGACAGTTCTCTCAGTAGGCTTTGACTCTAGCTCATTGTGGTTGTTATTGCTGGTTGCTGCCAAGCTGATTCTGACTCATGGCAACTCTAAGTGTTACAGAGTAGAACTGCTCCATGGAGTCTCCTTGGCTATTATCTTAATGGAAGCAGATTGGGAGGTCTTTTCTTCTGTGGTACCATCGGGTGGGTGACTATATACTTGATGAGAAAGAAAATTGGGAAGAAGAGCACAAGAGAGAGATGAAGTGAGAGTGATGGGTAGGAGGATAAACGAATGAGAGACTACAAATATATGAGAAACCCGGTTTAAATTATGCTCAGGAGTTTAGCTATTGGGTTACCCTGGAATAGATAAACATACATCACACCCAGTCTGGAGAAGGCATGGGGCCCCTGTCCTGGGTGTAGCTCTCTCTACAGTTTGACACAAGTCTAGTATTTCCTTGGGTTTCTCCCTGTGAGGGGTGGTGGGGTATGGTTTCTGAAGCTTCTTGTGAACTAAAATTCTCTCGTTTGTTCCATGCTGTCCTAAAAACATTGGTCACCACCCTATCTTTTCTGGGGAAATTCTCATCTTCGGTGGGGTCAGGGTAGGTGATTAGCAATTCTGTGGGTGGTGGGACATGCACACCCCATTCTAGTCCTGCCAGAATGTATTGGTTTATACCTTTTCTTTGTTTTGAAAAAAGGCAAGTTTAGTATTTCCACATTTTCACTAATAGTTCTTTCCTTTTCTTTGATTAGCCATAAAAGCTGCTGCTGTCATTCATAGTACAAATAATTTTATGTTCTCTTTGTAAAGCAAAACAATTACTTCTATAATGGAAGAAAGAAATATTGAAAAAAAAAATCAGAAGGCATATGCAATTTTTTTTCTTGCATTTGGTTTTGGCAGCTAACATATACTCGAAATTACCTGTAAAAGATTTATCAAAAGTCATAATCTTATCAAAGCCCTATATGCTATGCAGATTGCCTCGATACACCTTCTATTGGTGAGTTCACTCACCCTTCTTTTCCTCCCCTTTATGTCCTCAACTCCAGTTTTCATAAGGGAATATAGCATTTGTTTGTGAAAGTTGTTTATCCTGATAATTATAATTACAATAGAAATACTTTGTATATAATGGGTATGCAATTAATATTTAGGGAGTGGATAAAAAATGAACAACTGAATAATGGTAACACAACTAATTTTGTCAATCTTCATTTAATGCTATATGATGGCTTTGATGCCACTCTATGATTGTATTATAAGTCAATCTTACTGGTAGACCAAGGGAAGGTTGTAAAGAGGTTGGATAGAATGAAGGTGTGGAGGAGGGGGAGTAGGCTTGATTCTTTGTTGTACGTTTGGAGAGATTTAAAAAAAAAACAACAAAAGGGTATTACCTACCACCTGGAATTGATTATTTTTAACATCTCTTCTGCATATTTGCATCAAGTCTTTGATTTTAAAACAAACAATAGATTCAATTGAAGTTCTTTTTATTTCCATACCCAAGCCCATTACCCTTTTCCCATCACCCCAAATTAGCTAAAATTGTGAGTTTTTCTTGTTTATTCTTTTATAGTTTCACACACACATAAACATTAAGATGCAGTATTGTTTCATAGTATGTATTTTAAATTTACGTAAATAGTAACATAAATATGGTTCACAGGAGTGGGACGATTCCTGCCCTTCTCTTCCTTTTTCTATTTTTGATTCTGAGCTAGTTTTTTTCTCTATCTTATAAAGATAGTCTCCCAGTAAATCAAGAAGTCACATTTTTGCAGTAACTAGTATTTTCTTTTAAAATTACTTTATTTCTCTGCCTATAAATATAATGCACGCTTACTCAGAAAGCTTAGAAAATACTGAAAATGCTCAAACTGAGGAAAAGAGGGAGGAAATTTACTCAGACTCCTGCCAGCTAAAACCAATCACTGTTAATACTTTATTTACATCATCTGCTCAGGCCCACATCTCATCCCATCCCCATTTCTTTATGTCCTTTTTGGTAAAACTCAAGTCACTGACACTTGCTGCCTGCAGTTCCTCTCCTCTCATCTTCTCTTCAACCCACTTGATCCAAGTTTCTTCTTCACCACTCCATTTGGGTCCCCACATGCGATAATCAATTCTCGGATCTTTCCCTACCTGCCTAATTGGAAGCATGAGACACCCCAAGCTTTGAAGCCACTTTTGACTCTTCTCCACCCTCTGCATCCTTCAGCAAACCACATTTGCTCCACCTTCAAAATACCACCAGAATCTGATTCTTCTTAGCACCGGGACCACCACTGTCATGGTCCCAGGCATGATCATTTCTGACCTGAATTATTGCAGTAACCTTCTAACTGGCTTCCTGTTTTCACTCCTTACCACTTTCTAGACCATTCTTGACACAGTAACTAGAGTGACTTTTTAATCCTAAAACAGATCACGTCACACCTGTGTTAAAAATCTTCTGTTATGGTTTGAATTGTATTCTTCAAAAATATGTGTTGGAAATCCTAACCCCTATACCTGTGATCGGCGCAGGACTGGGCAGTGTTTCGTTCTGTCGTACATAGGGCCACCATGAGTCAGAATCAACTTGATGGCACCTAACAACAACAGCAACATACTTGTGGTTATACTCCCATTTGGGAATGGGTTCTCTTTGTTATGTTAAGAGGTCATATCAGTGTAGGATGTGTTTTAAACCAATCACCTTTGAGATACAAAAAGAGCAGATATGGGATAGGTGGCAAGCAGGGATGGGGGAAGATAGACGCCAAGCCACATGGAGACCACCAGGGAGCCAAGAAGAAGCTGCAGAGACAAGAACCTTCTCCCAGAGCTGACAGAGACAGCAAACTTTCTCCAAGAGCAGGCGCCCTAATTTGGACTTCCAGCCTCCTAAACTATAAGAAAATAAATTTCTGTTTCTTAAAGCCATCCACTGTGCTGTTTCTGGCATAGCAACACTCCCCTTAACCTGCTTTCTTTTTCATACTTATTAATATTTACATGCTCATTTGTTTATTTTCTGTATAGAACCTCAGTGCCATGAAGGAAGGACTTTATTTTTCACAGTTATTTTCCCAGTGTCTACGACTTTACCTGCTCCATAGCAATCACCTGGTAGATATTTGTTGAATGAATAAATGACTTCAGTATTTTCATATATACATAACTCATTTTTCATAAAAGGGCATCATATACAACATAATATTTCATAGCTTGCTTTTAGGAACATAATATATTGTCAGCATTTCCGCATGTCAGAATGATTCTTCTCGTACGTTATTCATAATGGCTCTTTGGTATTACATTTTATATATGCAGGCAATTTACTTAATTAATCTTCTATGACGTATTTTTTGATGATTTGAAAAATTTTACAGTAAATAACACTCCAGGGAAAGATGATTACTTGAACACACACCCCTTTTCTCGTGCCTTTTTCCATTCTGTGAAGCAGGTGGACAGACCTGGAGTTCTTCTGTGAGCATTTATGGGCTCATGGCTGTCCCCTCTGGGTCTTGGGTTTCCTCACTTTATAAACCTCAAATAGCTGCCCAGATGTGAATTGTTCCTGCCCCTACTCCACGTAATGTCTTTAAGTCAGAGGCAGGAAACAGCCTTCTGTCTTACTCCAAGCCATCATCCAGCGCTGCTGAGTATTGTGTCTCAATACTTCTCCCGTAATAGGGCGTGCATCATCGCTTGGACCTATCTGTGATTTTTTCTCTTCCTTTTAGGAGATTTTGGCTGACCATTTCTTGGTATAGCTTGTTTCGTTTTGCTAATTTCACGTAAACTCCTGGCCATCATTTAATTTTCAGCACCTCTCAAATCAATTGATCCAGGGTAATTTAGACAAATCATATGCTTTCTTTTCCGACCTGGTGATCAGTGGGTGACTCTTTAGGAATCGTTACATGTCCTCACTCTTGGCATGCAACAAGTACCAGTAGCCTCAGTTACTCCAACAAACTGTGGCTTTGTCCTCAGGGGAGATGCTCTTTTCAGGGAAAGGGCAAACTCCTTAGTGGTATGAGCCTGAGGATAAATCAGGGACCCTCAGCTTCAGGGAATATTGTTTTCCATCTTCCAGAGATATGCCTTTTTTAATTTGCTTGCCACAAAAAAATTTAAGGAGATACCCATTATTTTTATTTATTCATCTAAGGTAGCACGAGTCGGTTAGCCTCAGATGGCCTTACTCGGTCTCAGAATTAAAAAAATCTTATAGGGATAAAAGATGTGTACAGTCTCCCAGGAGTGGTAGATTGTATTTATCTGCAAAACAAACTCTGTTTTGTATGATAGACGTAATGATAATGCTTTCTATTTGTAGTTTTCTGCACACTCTCTGACATGTGGCCCTCGTAGCCTGAATTTTTCTACTTTATTGAAGAGGAAACTGACTTTCAGAAAGGTTGGTGACTTGCCACCATCACACAGTGAGTGGTGAAGCCAGAATTCAAATCCTGATCCTGATGATAAAACCTAGGTACTTGGCACTGCCAGTGGCTCTCTACTCACCCGGCAGCTTTTAAAAAATACCAGTTCCTGGCCTCACCCCCTCCCAAGAATTCAGACTTTTTTGGTCTGGGGTAAAACCTGCTGCTATCCAGTCAATTCTGACTCATAGTGACCCTGTAGGACGGTAGAACTGCCCATAGGGCTTCCAAAGCTGTAATCTTTACAGAAGCAGGCTACCACATCTTTCAGTTAGCAGCTGAGTGCTTAACCACTACACCACCAGAGCTCCTTTGGTCTGGGGCCAACCAAAAGCCAAAACCAAATCTGTTGCCATTGAGTTGATTCCGACTCATAGTGACTCTATAGGACAGGGTAGAACTGCCCCATAGGGTTTCCAAGGAGCGGCTGATGGACTCAAACTGCCAGTCTTTTGGTTAGCAGCTGAGCACTTAACCACTGCATCACCAGAGAAATCACTGTTTTCCAAAAGCTCCTCAGATGATTCTAAGATGCAGCCAGGGGGCGCTCCACTGTAGTCTTCTTGGGCTGAAATAAAACAATATGCAATTAGCCACTGATCAAGAGAAGTAATTTCGCTCAAAAAATAGAAGAGAATGATGATTTTATTTTGCTGTCCCTCCATGTCATTAGAGAAAACCGCGAGAACTTAAAAATCGTTACAGAGAGATTTTTATTAAGAATTATAGGATGACTGGAGCTTCTGGGTATTCCCTGATCTGCCCGCCCCTCCTTACCCTTTTAAGCTGGTGGATGACGCCTTTCAGAGCTATATGAGGCCAATATGTTATCATTTCCTTATCCTGACCTATTCCCTTTTGATGATGCAAAAGAGTATTAATCAAGGTCACTATTTTGGAGAGGGATCAAGAATTGACCCTGGTCAGCAAATCTCTACTCTTTGTAAAGTTTTGAAGTTCAAGGATTTGGCTATACTCTTTGCCTTTTTTTCTAGCCTGGAGTGCGCTTGGCACACCGCCCTGGCTCTGCCTGTTCGGCCACTTTTCACACTCTGATATCAGAAAAGCAGTTGGCTTTCTACTGTAGGCATATTAGTGTTGCTTCATCAGGAAAAGGCCTTTCCGACTGCGTTCAGTAGTGCCTACTCAGGGGGCGGCCCTCTGTGTATTTTATAACCAGTGCTGATGCTAGATCCATTGTGGCAGCCTCTGCTGCCCAGAGAGGGCCTTCTCAGAATTCTAGGCCTGTGTCGTTTGTCTCCATTTAGTGTGCACTGTTACTGTGTCACTGCTTATGTTGTAAATAATTGGCCCTGAGGAGCCAGGAGGCACTAAGACAAAACCAAGCCCATGGTCTTTAGAGGCAGACCCACCTGTCTGGTTGGAATCCTAGAGCTGCCACTCTTGAGCTGGGTGGTCTGAGACAAAATACTTCATATTTTGAGCCTCAATTTCTTCATTTGGTTTAAAGATTAAAATAATTTAAGCTTAGTGTCTGGCACACCATGAGTACCCAATCAGCACTAGTCTCTTTTCCTTTGTTTTTACAGTTTTGGTATTCTGTTTTTCAGATATCATTAATTGTATAGCTAAGCCTGCCTATATTATCTCCAACCCTCAATACATAGTCCTGGCTACTCGACAATGAAGTTTATTCAGCTCTGCATATTCTGTCCAGAAACCATCTAGATTGTGGATTGTCCTAAACTTGCAAGTTACCTGGGAAGGGAAGTGGAGATTATTAAATATCCTCCCTCCCACTCCCAAGAGAAGAAACAACAGCAAAAACCACACACAAACACGGCTCAATGCACTGTGATATTAGGGGCTTTCCTCACAAATTCCATGAGGTTAGCATTAATATTCTAACCTTAAAAATGAGACTTGAGACTCGAGGATTTAATTTGCCCATGAACATATAGCCACTAACTGGTAATGCTGGAATTCCAACCCTGATCTGCCTGAGTACAAAGATCATTGCCTCTTTGGTAAGAATCTTCTGGCATTTTAGATAGGGTATCTATGTGGAGAGTGGCAAAAGACATACTTGGACTACAAAGTCCGAGTCATCGGCTGCTTTTCATAAGCTCTGACCTTTGCCTGAAACATTTGGGTGAAAAGCTCGGAGGTGCTGGTGATTTTGGCGGCAGAGTGGTATATTTGTGTGTGTTGGCATGGACGTGTATCTGCAGAATGAAGCGGCCGTAATGACCAATTCACAAAACTCCTCACACTGTGGAGGAGTCAGAACCTGCCTGTTGGGAAGCCCTGGAGAGTCTTTAAATAAGAAACTTCTCCTAGGAGTCAAATATCAACAAAACATCTGTGTGGCTAATCCAGGCTTTCAAAGGCCACACTTAGTCAACAAAAAGATTCCCTGTAGAAAGACATCACCAAGAGAAGCGCCATGTGATTTATTTGCTATAACTCAATTTCCATCTGTCTCCTAAAATGGATTGTGTACACATTGCACTCCAGGCATCTAGCCAGGGTGTGAGCATACCAAGGAGCAGGATGCCTTCCCCTGCCTCGGGGCGCTGGTGACAGGCTCTGCTAAGAGCCAGGGAAATGCCTTGGCTCCCCTCTCTGACATCTCAGACCTTTTGGGAGTTGGCTGGATCACGGGCCTTTGAACAAGGCTCCATAGCAATAATGCGGCCAGGTGGGGCTTGAACATTGTTTTTTCCATAAACTTCTTTGACTCACATGTGTAGACTCCAGATGGTTATTTTGCCAGTTCAGGCAAGATGCTTTTCATAGTTGCTTACAATTCTTATGTAAATGGAAATAGGCCTACAATTTTTTCCTTGCTCTAGTGTGTTAAACTGAAGCCCTTTGTTATTTTGCAAACAGAGTATAGAAATTTTATGGCCAAGTGAAAACCACTGCCATCCTATAAAAACCAAACCAACCGAGTAAAAACCAAAGAACTCCTAGAGTCTCTTGAAAATCCAGGGTTATTTTGGACTGAATGCTGGCTTCTCCTTATTTGAAACCTCATCTCTTTTATTTCAAAACCTTCCTTGTTTAGGTTACTTTAACATCATCAATAAATCTTAAGAAAGAGATTATCAGAAACTATCTGTAGGAAAATATTTTCCTTTTACATTTGTTTTTGTTAGGCAAACCTAGCCTATGAGAAGTCACCTCTGTAACACATCTGCTGTGAAGATAGAGGAAAAGAAGGCCACAAGGCTGTACCTTCTCTCCCCTGGGCCCGCGGCGTTCCTGTGAGCGCACCACGCTCTAGCTGTGTGACCTCGGGCAGTTGTTGAACCACAGGGATACTGAATCCCCTCACCCATAAAAGCTTGCAGTTTCTCTTGAGAATGATGTGAGATTACATAAAAGCAGGTTCCCCCTCCGATATACTGAGTAGACAGGGTTCAACCAACATTGCTTACATTTGAATCTGAATGTCAAAGCGTCCTGCCAGAGTAAGAACTAGGTAACTCTTGCTCTTTGGGGTTGGAATATCTGCTGGGAGAGGAGGGTACTTACTCATTAAATTACTCAGCAAACTTAGCTGAGAGACCACTAAGCTAGGCACAGTGCTAGTTGCTGAGGAAAGAGATGAGTAAAAGAATCCTGCCTACGCAGAGCTTAGGGTGTAGTTAAGGAGAGGGGCATTCCAATAAGTAAATCACTCTCTAGGTGCTAAGCACAGTAACTGAATCATGCATAAGGCACAGAGATAACACAGAACAGGGATCAGCAAACAAAGGCCATGGGCTAAATCTGGCCCACCGCCTGTTTTTGTAAATAAAGTTTTATTGGAACACATTCACAATCATTCATTTATATAGGAGTCAAATATCAACAAAACAAAATATCTATAATGGCACAGGTAAGTACAGCCAGTCCTGCTCTAATGAGACACACATGTTCCTAAAAATCACCACTCTATGCAGAATTGTGCAATGAAAACCACAGGGGTATACGGGAAAAATAGAACTGGGCACAACACTCAAAAACTTGGTCAGCAATACACAAAACATGGATTGGAACTTAATAAAGGTAGTCACACAGTTTTATACATGTTAAATGGTCAAGAAATACATAAATGCTATAATAAACATGGCAGTTTACCTTGGAAAAAGACCTGAAGTTTGCTGGAGGAAGTGGTTGTCAGAAGGGTTGCAGCTATACATTATTGTCAGGTGGTGGAAAGAGGGTTATCTGAAATCTGACAAAGGAAGGTCCTAGTGCCAGACATAGATGGGTGTGGCTCCTAATACCCATGGTGAACTGAGGTAGCTGGTGAACCTTTGAAGTGTGTGCCTGTGTGTTTGTGATTTGTGTATTTGTAGGTGTCCTGTTTCAATGGGGTGCACTTCTCTGTCTTCACTTACTGTTTCTCATGGAGGGAGTTGCACATAAACAAATGTGAAATTTATGTTATGCTCACATTCTCTAATATATAAATCGCACTGGAACAAATTAATGTTTTCAAAACAAATGCTATAGCAGAACCAACTGTTGTGATAGAGACTGTTTAGCTCTCAAATCCTAAAATACTAGCTGACCCTTTTTAGAAAAATTTTGCTGACCCCTTGCATAAAGCGAGGGGGTGTGCAGCCTCAGGGGTCAGGAGCTGTGTTTAGGAGACTGAAGAGGAGGAGTATGACAGGCGACAGGAGGGAAAAAGAACGTTTTGCCATTTTTATTGCTGCTTCCTCTCTCGAACACATACCCATGTTCACTCATCCCCACCCCTTTTCCCAAGAGCCTAGCTCTTCTAAGTTTTAGACACAGTGAACCAAGATATAGCATACAGCCAGCTCTATGGGTCAAAAAATACTTCTCCGATTTAGGAGCAATCAAAGCCACATTTGCCCCTAAAATAGACCTCTCATCAACCTGTAACTAGGAAAGGTAGAGGCCCTTGGCAGTCCCCTCTGTGTGGAAAAGCAGTGGGGAATCACAGTCATCAGCTGAGTCTTCCTAATTACCACCCACTGTGTGAAGTTCAGCTCCTTCCCTGGGGTCTGGCCTCCCTAGACCTTTCCAGCCCCATCTCCCAAAACCACATTGAACTGCTCTCTCTACTTCCCTCTTGGAGGTATGAGTTTGAGGCATGAAAACCATTTCAAAGAGACAGGCTGATGTCCAGATCAGCAAGAAGAGTAGAATGGAATTAAAATGATTGACTTAGGGAAAACACAAAGACAGTATCAATCAGAAGGAGATGGGATAGTCAGCCAGGAGGCAAAGAAAAAAGGAGGGAGGGTGTCTTGGTCCTTGTCTGTGAGGCCTCTAGTCTTACTGGAAAGAACCTAAACTCTTTAGGCTAACTTTATGTCATGTTAGAAAACAGTCACATGGCATAACTCTCCTTGATCTGCTTTCATGTTCAATCATCAACTTTTATGATTTGTCTTCAGGGAAAACATATGCTGGCCCTACTAATGCGATTACTCAAATCCAGGGGGCAGTTAACCATATGGTGTTTTACATCCGGCTCATGAATGCAGTTAATGTGAGTATACCCTGAGTATCAGCTCCACACTCGGGCTCCTGAGTAAATCAGATTTCTGGGTCTGCAAAGTAGAGAACCCCAGCAGATGCATCAACATAATTGTTTTCCTACAAGCCTGTGTATTGCCTGCAATGTCCTTCCCTCTCATCTTTGCATCTTCTCAAACCCTGCTTGAGGGTTGAGCCCAGATCCAATAACTTTTATGACCCCTCCTTCCCACTCCCGGTCAGTACTTATCTCACTGGTCCCTGGATCCCAATAGCACGTTATTTATACACGCGTCTCTTTGAGCACGTATTTGGTCTTGCATTGTAGGTATTTGTCCATGGGCCATCTTCTTACCTACACTTGAACTCTAAGAAAGCAAAGACTGTTTTATTTTTGTGTGCCCCTTTGCACCCATCACAGTACAGTGCTTAATGAACTAGTAGCATCCTGAGGGCATGGGCAGGCAAAGCACTTTTATGGGGTGTGTTTATGTGTGTGTGAGTGTGTGTGAGTTGAAAGGTAGCATCTGGAGCAAAAGGATTTTGCTGAGGGATAATACACTCAGCTGACATGTCATATGGGGTGGGAGAAGGAAGTGCTGGATAGTCAGGCATTGAATGAGAGCTCAAGTAACTGGATTCAGAGCTACTATTGTAGACACTCTTCTGAGCACTTTGCACATACCATCTCTCTTAATCATCTTACTGACCCAGAGATAAAGGTAAGGTTTACTCTCCCCGTTTTACAGATGAGGAAGCTGAGGCTCAGAGAGATTAAGGAACTTGGTCAAAATCAATTACTAGTAGCTAAACATGCCCCATGCTCCATGCCCTTAACCATCATATTAAAACTTACTGCTAAGCCTGGCCTTGGACCAACTCTACATAAAGAGATGGTGTTTAACCAACACAGGCCAATAAGTCAGTGGCAGAAGAATGAAAAGAAAAGGAAGTCTGAGTTTAAGGTTTCCTGCTCAGTGCATTATCGATGGACTACTTGTGGAGACAAGTCTCTAGTGATGACCTTTGAGCTTGAGCCACACCTGTATGCTGTGTGGCCTCAGCTCTTCCTAGCTCTTACTTTTGTGCAAGAGACCACCTTGTACAGGCCCCAGGTCTTACTTGGGGCTCTCTTTGGAAACAGCTCCTGGAGAGTAATGCCTGTGCATGGGTTAATAGTGAGCTAGCTCCTTGTCCCTGGAAATATCCATGCAGGGGACCATGCCCATGTGACAGGAATGCTTGGTGGGAAAGGACACGTGAGGGGCAGGGGGAGGTTGAACTATGCAATCTGCTTTTCAAGTAATTTGAGAGATCCAAGTGCCTTTGATTCTATTTTTTCCTCTTTAAAAAAGAAAAAAACCTATAAGGAAAGTATGGCTGATAAGTGTCAAGCAGTGAGAAGAAGAGGACAGGTTGTCCGAAGGCAGGCTGGTCCTGTTCACTGATGGGGGCCAGTCAGCCAGCCTCTCTCTTTAGTCTTTTTGTCTGAAACTAGGTAAAATCCGCCTTCCTTATCTGACAGGATATCTTTGGAGAAGAATATCAAATTGTATCTATGAATGCGCTTTGAAAAAATTGTGAAAAAAGGCATCACGGTATGGTCTGCATTCTTTTTGGAAAGAACAATTTTAAAAAGCCATTCCTGTAGCTGGCGGTCTACTTCTGAAAAAAATTAGCCAGTGAAAACTTTATGAATAGCAGTGGAACATTGTCTGATATAGTGCCAGCAGATGAGCCCCTCAGATTGGAAGGGACTCAAAAAATGACTGGGGAAAAGCTGCCTCCTCAAAGTAGACTCAGCCTAATGACGTGGATGGAGTCAAGTTTTCGGGACCTTCATTTGCTGATGTGTCATGACTCAAAATGAGAAGACACAGCTGCAAACATCCATTAATAATTGGAACGAGTAATGTAGAAAGGATGAATCTAGGAAAATTGGAAATTGTCAAAAATGAAGTGGAATGCATAACCATCGATATTCTAGGCATTAGTGAGTGGAAATGGACAGGTATTGACCATTTTGAATCAGACAATCGTATCATCTACTATGCTGGGAATGACAAATTGAAGAGGAATGGCGTTGTATTAATCGTCAAAAAGAACATTTAGAGGAGGCGGGGCCAAGTTGGCTGACTAGGTAAAAGCTACTGCTGATCTCTCTTGTAACAAAGACTTGGAAAAACAAGTGATTCAATCACATACATGACAATCTATGAACCCTGACCATCAACACAGAACTAAGGATTTGACCTGAGTGACAGCGGAATGAAAAGACGTGTGCTGAAGCACCGACCGCTTCTGGAACCAGCATCCCACACCACAGCCTTGAGCCTCCTCGGTTCCCTGGCCCCAGAGTGGTTGGGCTGATTGCAGCTTACTGAGACAGGGCAAGCATGGGATGCAGCCCTAACCCCCAACCCCCTGGAGTAACCTCATTAGAGACTCAGTCAGCATGGGCAGGCTGCACGCTGACACGGCTGAGGGGAGAACAAGAAACCACGGGGAGGCATTGACTGTTTTTGGAGCCTGGAGCCAGCATCCCAGTCACAAAGTCTTGGGGCTGGGCTTTGGACTAAGTGCAGAGGAGCGGATCATGGCTTCCTGAGACGGCGCAAGCACGGGATGCAGCCCTAACCCCCTGCAGTAGCTGGGGCCGGAAACCCTGCCAGCACAAACAGGCTGCACACTGATGTGGCTGATGGGAGAGGGAGAAACCATGGGGAAACAGCTACTGGTTTTGGAGCCTGGAGCGTAGCATCCCAGCCAGACAACCTTGGTGCTGGGGTTTGGAGTGGGAGTGGAGGAGCTGATCCAGGCTTCCTGAGATGGCACAAGCATGGGATGCAGGGCTGACCCTAGGGGGCAATCTCGACCCAGCCAGTGCACACAGGCCACATGGCCCTCTGGAATCTCAGATAAAACAGTCTTCACCAAACAAGATAAGTAACTTTGTTTATATTGCTGTGCTACTCTGTCCTATCTATCTGATCCCTCCCCTCCCTGCCCCAGGTGGCTTCATTAACATTGGAATTTCCTGGACCAGGGAGTGAAGTGCTCGGGAGGGGGTTCCTAACCCATTCTCTTGGCCTGAGAGAAGCAGCAATTAACAATGGGCGGGGGGGGGTAGGAATCCTTCCCTGACTTCCCTAAATTGGAATAATAATACAGAACTAGCTTCAGCCAAGCAAAAGAGAGCCACAGTCTTTGGCTTTCATCCCTACAGGGAAACAGGTAGCTATTATAAAGCAAAGACAATTCTGATAGAGATCTGACTGTAATTGTTTTAGCAAAGCAGTGGAAAGACAAGTTTTGGAGGTCTGATACCTCTCTACCTATTAAACAGAGCCCTCACTGATCCACAGCGGGGAACTGAGGGCTGAAGCTCCACCCACACCACCTAGTCACCTGCTAAAGGGGCCTGAGGATAGTGACACCTACCAATCTTTAGAGGCACAAGCATTGGGTGCCTAAGGTACAGCTGCAGAGCCCACCCACCAAAGTGCTCCAGGAATAGAGGCACTCCTACCTCACTGGCACGTGGGGGAAGGCTGCCCCCCTCAGAGTGTGACCCCCTGCCGCTACTAGAATCTGGTGCATACATCCATCACGACTACTCCTCTAATTAATAGGTGACAGCCTACACCACACACTAGGTGACCCACAATCAGCACACCTAAGCTGATTCAATTCAAGAATAGTGAATGGACTCATAGGCTCATATATCTGGTAACAGCTCAAACCAGCTGGTAATAGGACGTAAGTGATTCAAAGGCTACAACAATCAAGACAGTGCAATCTAGTAGCCCATCTGAGTATATTGAAATAAAACAAAACAAGTAGATAAGACTCAGTGAGCAAATATAAAATAAATCATTACAATATCTTATAGATGGCTTGGAGACAGCAGTCGATATCAAATCACATAAAGAAACAGACCATGATTGCTTCTACAAATCCCCAAATTAAAGAATCAAAATCCGAAGTGAAGATACAATCCTGGAATTGCCAGATGTAGAATACAAAAAAACATACACAGACTGCTTCAAGACATCAGAGATGACCTCAGAAATGAAATAAGGCAATCTACACAAAAAGCCAAGGAACACACTGATAAAGCAGTTGAAGAAATCAAAAAGATTATTCAAGAACATAGTGAGAAAATTAATAAGCTGCAAGAATCCATAGGGAGACAGCATTCAGAAATCCAAAAGATTAACAATAAAATTACAGAATAAGACAACTCAGTAGGAAGCCAGAGGTGCAGAATCGAGCAATTGGAATGCAGAGTGGAGGAGTTAGAGGATAAGGCAATTGACACCAATATAGTTGAAGAAAAATCAGATAAAAGAATTAAAAAAAAATGAAAAAACCCTAAGAATCATGTGGAACTCTATCAAGAAGAATAACTTGCATGTGATTGGAGTTCCAGAACAGGGAGGGATAACAGAAAATACAGAGAGAATAGTTGAAGATCTGTTGGCAGAGAACTTCCCTGGCATTGTGAAAGTTGAAAGGATATCTGTCCAAGATGCTCATCGAACACCATACAAGATAGATCCCAGAAGAAAATCATCAAGGCATATTATCATCAAACTTGCCAAAACCAAAGATAAAGAGAAAATTTTAAAAGCAGCCAGGGATAAATGAAAAGTCATCTACAAAGGAGAATCTAAGAATAAGTTCAGACTACTCAGCAGAAACCATGCAGGCAAGAAGGCAATGGGATGACATACATAAAGCACTGAAGGAGAAAAACTGCCAGCCAAGGATCATATATCCAGCAAAACTTTGTCTCAAATATGAAGGTGAAATTAAGACATTTACAGATAAACACAAGCTTAGAGAACTTGCAAAAACAAAACCAAAGCTACAAGAATTACTAAAGGAAATTGTTTCGTCAGAAAATCAATAATATTAGATACCAACACAACACAAGGTCACAGAACAGAACATGCTGATATCAACTCAAATAGGGAAATCACAGAAACAAAATAAGATTAATTCAAAAAAGAAAAAAATGCTCAAAACAGGGAATCATTGAAGTCATTATGTAAAAGATTACAATAATCAAAAAAGAGGGACTAAGTACAGGAAGCATAGATCTTCCATCTGGAGAGCAAAACAAGGGGACGTAGGAAGATACAAGTTAGGTTTTTACTTAGAAAAATAGGGGTAAGTATTAAAGTGACCACAAAGAGGTCTAATACTTCCATACTTCAAAATAAAAACCAAGATAAACATAACAACTCAGCAAAAATAAATTCAACTACTATGAAAATGAGGAACACACAATTTACAAAGAAAAACTTCTCAGCTCAAAAAAGTAAGTGGAAAAATGAAATTGTCAACAACACACAAAAAAAAGCATGAAAATGACAGCACTAACCTCATGCTTATCTATGATTACGCTGAATGTAAATGGACTAAATGCACCAATAAAGAGACAGAGAGTCACAGACTGGATAAAAAAACAGGATCCGTCTATATGCTGCCTACAAGAGACACACCTTACACTTAGAGACACAAATAAACTAAAACTCAAAGGGTGGGAAAAAAATATATCAAGCAAAAAACAGTCAAAAAAGAGCAGGAGTGGCAATATTAATTTCTGACAAAATAGACTTTAAAGTTAAATCCACCACAAAGGATAAAGAAGGACACTACATAATGATTAAAGGGACAATTGACCAGGAAGATATAACCATATTAAATATTTATGCACCCAATGACAGGGCTGCAAGATACATAAAACAAAGTTTAACAGAATTGAAAAGTGAGATAGACAACTCCACAATTATAGTAGGAGACTTCAACACACCACTTTCAGTGAAGGATCGGACTTCCAGTAAGAAGCTCAATAGAGACATGGAAGATCTAATTGCTACAATGAACCAACTTTACCTCATAGACTTATACAGAACACGCCACCCAACAGCTGCAAAGTATACTGTCTTTTCTAGTGCACATGGAACATTCTCTAGAATAGATCACATATTAGATCATAAAACAAACCTTTGCAGAATCCAAAACATCAAAATATTACAAAACATCTTATCAGACCATAAGGCCATAAAAGTAGAAATCAATAACAGAAAAATCAGGGAAAAGAAATCAAATACTTGGAAAATGAACAATACCCTGCTCAAAAAAGACTGGGTTATAGAGAAGACATTAAGGAGGGAATAAAGAAATTCATAGACTGCAACGAGACTGAAAACACTTCTTATCAAAACCTCTGGGACACAGCAAAAGCAGTGCTAAGAGGTCAATTTATACTGATAAATGCACACGTACATAAGAGGAAAGAGCCAAAATCAGAGAACTGTCCCTACAACTTGATCAAATAGAAAGCGAGCAACAATCGAACCCATCAGTCACCAGAAGAAAACAAATAATAAAAATTAGAGCAGAATTAAATGAATTAGAGAACAGAAAAACAATTGAAAGAATTAACAAAGCCAAAAGCTGGTTCTTTGAAAAAATTAACAAAATTGATAAACCATTGGCCAGACTGACTAAAGAAATACAGGAAAGGAAACAAATAACCTGAATAAGAAATGAGATGGGCCATATCACAACAGACCCAACTGAAATTAAAAGAATCGTATTAGATTACTATGAAAAATTGTACTCCAACAAATTTGAAAACATAGAAGAAATGGATGAATTCCTAGAAACGCACTGCCTACCTAAACTAACACAATCAGAAGTAGAACAATGAAATAGACCCATAACAAAAAAAAAAAGAGATTAAAAAGGTAATCAAAAAACTCCCAGCAAAAAAAAGCCCCAGCCTGGACGGCTTCACTGCAGAGTTCTACAAAACTTTCAGAGAAGAGTTAACACCACTACTACTAAAGGTTTTTCAAAGCGTAGAAAAGGATGGAATACTACCTAACACATTCTATGAAGCCAGTGTGTCCCTGATAACAAAACCAGGTAAAGACACCACAAAAAAAGAAAATTACAGACCTATGTCCCTCACGATCATAGATGCAAAAATCCTCAACAAAATTTTAGCCAATAGAATTCAACAACATATCAAAAAAAATAATCCACCATGACCAAGTGGGATTTATACCAGGTATGCAAGGTTGGATCAATATTAGAAAAACCATTAATGTAATCCACCATACAAATAAAACAAAAGACAAAAACCACATGATCTTATCAATTGATGCAGAAAAGGCATTTGACAAAGTCCAACACCGATTTGTGATAAAAAGTCTCAGCAAAATAGGAATAGAAGGAAAATTCCTCAACATAGTAAAGGGCATTTATACAAAGGCAACAGCCAGCATCATCCTAAATGGAGAGAGCCTGAATGCATTTCCCCTGAGAACAGAAACCAGATAAGGATGTTCTTTATCACCACTCTTATTCAACATTGTGCTGGAAGTCCTAGCCAGAACAATTAGGCTAGACAAAGAAATAAAGGGCATCTGGATTGGCAAGGAAGAAGTAAAATTATCTCTATTTGCATACAACATGATCTTATACACAGAAAACCCTAAGGAATCCTCAAGAAAACTACTGAAACTAATAGAAGAGTTACAGCAGAGTTTTAGGTTACAATATAAACATACAAAAATCAGTTGGATTCCTCTACATCAACAAAAAGAACTTTGAAGAGGAAATTCACCAAATCAATACCATTCACAGTAGCCCCCAAGAAGATAAAATACTTAGGAATAAATCTTACCAAAGATGTAAAAGACCTATACAAAGAAAACTACAAGGCACTACTGCAAGAAACTAAAAGAGACGTACGTAAGTGGAAAAGCATACCTTGCTCATGGATAGGAAGACCTAATATTGTAAAAATGACTATCTACCAAAAGCCATCTATATATACAGTGCACTTCCGATCCAGATTCCAATGACATTTTTTAATGTGATGGAGAAACAAATCACCAACTTCATATGGAAGGGAAAGAAGCCCCGGAGAAGTAAAGCATTACTGAAAAAGAAGAAGAAAGTGGGAGGCCTCACTCTACCTGATTTTAGAACATATTATACAGCCACTTTTTTTTTTTTTTTATACAGCCACAGTAGTCAAAACAGCCTGGTACTGGTATAACAACAGGCACATAGACCAATGGAACAGAATTGAGAACCCAGATATAAATCCATCCACATATGAGCAGCTGATATTTAACAAAGGCCCAGTGTCAGTTAATTGGGGAAAAGATAGTCTTTTTAACAAATGGTGCTGGCATAACTGGATATCCATCTGCAAAAAAATGAAACAGGACCCATACCTCACACCATGCACAAAAACTAACTCCAAGTGGATCAAAGACCTAAACATAAAGTCTAAATCGATAAAGATCATGGAAGAAAAAATAGGGGCAACGTTAGGAGCGCTTATACAAGGCATAAACAGAATACAAAACATTACTAAAAATGACGAAGAGAAACCAGATAATTGGGAGCTCCTAAAAATCAAACACCTATGCTTATCTAAAGACTTCACCAAAAGACTAAAAAGACCACCTATAAAAAAAAAATTTTTTTTTTTTTTTTATAGACTGGGAAAAAATTTTCAGCTATGACATCTCTGACCAGCACCTGATCTCTAAAATCTACATGATTCTGCTAAAACTCAACCACAAAAAGACAAACAACCCAATTAAAAATTGGGCAAAGTATATAAACAGACACTTCAGTAAAGAAGACATTCAGGCGGCTAACAGATACATGAGGAAATGCTCTCGATCACCGGCCATTAGAGAAATGCAAATTAAAACTACAATGAGATTCCATCTCACTCCAACAAGGTTGGCATTAATCCAAAAAACACAAAATAATAAATGTTGGCGAGGCTGTGGAGAGATTGGATCACTTATACACTGCTGGTGGGAATGTAAAATGGTACAACTACTTTGGAAATCAATGTGGTGTTTCCTTAAAAAGCTAGAAATAGAACTACCATATGACCCAGCAATTCCACTCCTTGGAATATATCCTAGAGAAATAAGAGCCTTTACACGAACAGATATATGCACATCCATGTTTATTGCAGCACTGTTTATAGTAGCAAAAAGATGGAAGCAACCAAGGTGTCCATCAAAGAAAGAATGGATAAATAAATTATGGTATATTCACACAATGGAATATTATGCATCGATAAAGAACTGTGATGAATCTGTGAAACATTTCATAACATGGAGGAACCTGGAAGGCATTATGCTGAGTGAAATTAGTCAGTTGCAAAAGGACAAATATTGTATAAGACCACCACTGTAAGATCTTGAGAAAATAGTTTAAACTGAGAAGAACATATTCTTTTGTAGTTACGAGAGGTGGGAGGAGGAAGGGTGGAAGAGGGTTATTTACTGATTAGATAGTAGATAAGAACTACTTTAGGTGAAGGGTAGGACAACACTCAATACAGGGGAGGTCAGCACAACTGGACTAAACCAAAAGCAAAGAAGTTTCCTGAATAAACTGAGCACTTCGAAGGTCAGCAAAGCAGGGGCAGGGGTTTGGGGACTATGGCTTCAGGTGACATCTAAGTCAATTGGCAAAATAAAATCTATTAAGAAAACATCCTGCATCCCACTTTGAAGAGTGGCATCTGGGGTCTTAAACGCTAGCAAGCAGCCATCTGAGATGCATCAATTGGTCTTAACCCACCTGGATCAAAGGAAAATGAAGAACATCAAGCTCACAAGGTAATTATGAGCCCAGGAGACAGAAAGGGCTACATGAACTAGAGACTACCCAGCCACAATCAATGACTGCCCTGACAGGGGACCCAACAGAGAACCCCCGAGGGAGCAGGAGAACAGTGGGATGCAGACCCCAAATTCTCGTAAAAAGACCAGAGTTGATGGTCTGACGAAGACTAGAAGGACCCTGGCATTCATGGTCCCCAAACCTTCTGTCGGCCCAGGACAGGAACCATTCCCATAGCCAACTCATCAGACATGGATTGGACTGGACAATGGGTTGGAGAGAGATGCCGATGACGAGTGAGCTACCTGCATCAGGTGGACACTTGAGACTATGTTGGCATTGCCTATCTGAAGGGGAGATGGGAGAGTAGAGGGGGTGAGAAACTGGCAAAATGGTCACAAAAGGAGAGACAAAGGAGGGAGCAGGCTGACTCATTAGGGGGACAGTAAATGGGAGTATGTAGTAAGGTGTATATAAGTTTATATGTGAGAGACTGACTTGATTTGTAAACTTTCACTTAAAGCACAATAAAAATTATTAAAAAAAAATTTCAAGATCTATTCTGCAGTACAACACTGTCGGTGGTAGGGTAATATCCGTATGCCTATAAGGAAGACCAGTTAATATGACTATTACTCAAATTTATGCACCAACCACTAAGGCCAAAGATGAAGAAATAGAAGATTTTTTACTAAGTTCTTCATTCTGAAATTGATCAAACATACAGTCAGAATGCATTGATATTTACTGGGAATTGGAATGCAGAATTTGGAAACAAAGAAGAAGGATCTGTAGTTGGGATATTTGGCCTTGATGATAGAAATGATGCTGGAGTTCGCATGGTAGAGTTTTGCAAGACCAACGACTTCTTCATTGCAAATACCTTTTTTCAACAACATAAACAGCAACTATACATATGAACCTTGCCAGATGGAGTACGCAGGAATCAAATTAACTGCATCTGTGAAAAGAGACAATGGAAAACCTAAATATCATCAGTCAGAACAAGGCCAGGGGCTGATTGTGGAACAAACCATCAATTGCTCGTATGCAAGTTCAAGTTGAAGCTGAAGAAAATTAGAACAAGTCCACGAGAACCAAAGTCCGACTTTGAGTATATCGCACCTGAATTTAGACACAACCTCAAGAATAGATTTGACGCATTGAGCACTAATGACTGAAGGCCAGACTAGTTGTGGAACGACATCAAGGACATCATACATGAAGGAAGCAATAAGTCATTAAAAAGACCAAACAGGAAAGAAAAGATCAAAATGGATGTCAGAAGAGACTCTGAAGCTTGCTCTTGAACACAGAGTAGCTAAAGTGAATGGAAGAAATCTTCTGAATAGAAGATTTCAAAGGATAGCTCAAGAAGATAAAAAAAAGTACTATAATGAAATGTGCAAAGACTTGGAGATAGAAAAGCAAAAAGGAAGAACATGCTCAGCATTTTTCAATCTGAAAGAACTGAAGAAAAAAACTCAACCTTTAAATGGCAATATTGAAGGATTCTATGAGGAAAATACCAAATGATGCAGGAAGCATCAAAAGAAGATGGAATACACAGAGTCACTACCGAAAGAGCTGGTTGACGTTGAACTATTTCAGGAGGTAGCATATGATCAAGAACCAATGGTACTGAAGAAAGAGGTTCAAACTGCATTGAAAGCAACTGGTGAAAAAAAAACTTCAGGAAATGACAGAATACCAATTGAGATGTTTCAACAAATGGATGCAGCGTTGGAAGTGCTCACTCATCTATGGCAAGAAATTTGGAGGACAGCTGCCTGGCCAACTGACTGGAAGAGACCCATTTTGTAACCATTCCAAAGAATGGTGATCCTACAGAATGTGAAAATTGTGAAACAATATCATTAATATCACACACAAGTAAAATTTTGCTGAGGGTCATTCAAAAGCGGTTGCAGCAATACATCAACAGGTAACTGCCAGAAATTCAAGCCAGATTCAGAAGAGAACATGGAATCAGGGATATCATTGCTGATGTCAGATGGATCCTGGATTAAAGCAGAGAAAACCAGAAAGATGTTTACCCATGTTTCATTGACTATGCAAAGGCATTCGACTGTGTGGATCGTAACAAATTATGGATAACATTGCGAAGAATGGGAATTCCGGAACACTTAACTGTGCTCATGAGGAACCTGTACTTTGACCAAGAAAAAGTAGTGTGAACAGAACAAGGGAATGCTGTGTGTTTTAAAATGAGGAAAGGTGTGTGTCAGGGTAGTATCTTTTCACCATACTTGTTCAATCTGTATGCTGAGGAAATAATCCAAGAAGCTGGACTATGTGAAGGAGAACAAGGCATCGGCATTTGAGGGAAGTTCATTAACAACCTGTGTCATGCAGATGACACAACCTTGCTTGCTGAAAGTGAAGAGGATTTGAAGCACTTATTGATGAGGGTCAAAGACCACAGCCTTCAGTGTGAATTGCACCTCAACATAAAGAAAACAAAAATCCTGACAAATAGTCCAATAAACAACATCATGATAAGTGGAGAAAAGATTGAAGTTATCAATGATTTCATTGTACTTGGATCCACAATCAACACCTGTGGAAGCAGCAGTCACGAAATCAAAAGATACAGTGCATTGGACAAATCTGCTGCAAAAGACCTCTTTAGTGTTGAAAAGTAAAGATGTCGCCTTGAAGACTAAGGTGCACCTGACCCATGGTGTTTTCAGTTGCCTCATATGCATGTGAAAGATGGACAATAAATAAGGAAAATGAACGAAAAATTTATGCTTTGAATTGTGGTATTGGTGAAGAATATTGAATGGACTGCCAGGAGAACAGATAAATCTGTCTTGGAACAAGTACAGCCAAAATGCTGCTTAGAAGCAAAGATGACGAGACTTCATCTCACATACTTTGGTCACATTATCAGGAGGGACCAGTCCCTGGAGAAGAACATGATGCTTGGTAGAATAGAGGGTCAGCGAAAAAGAAGAACTCTCAACAACAGGAATTGACACAGTGGCTGCAACAATAGGATCAAACATAACAATTGTGAG
Source organism: Elephas maximus indicus (assembly GCF_024166365.1). Lineage (NCBI taxonomy): Eukaryota > Metazoa > Chordata > Mammalia > Proboscidea > Elephantidae > Elephas > Elephas maximus. Next base: position 63,796,079 of record NC_064838.1, read on the forward strand.
GCTGACCTAGGACCAGGCAGTGTTTCTTTCTGTTGTACATAGGGTGGCTATGAGTTGGAACCTACTTGAAGACACTTAACGATATGTTGTTGTTGTTGTTGTTGTTAGGTGCCCTTGAGTCGGTTCCAACTCATAGTGATGCCTTTGCACAACAGAACGAAACACTGCCCAGTCCTGTGCCGTCCGTACAAACGTTGTTATGCTTGAGCTCATTGTTGCAACCACTGTGTCAACCCACCTCGTTGAGGGTCTTCCTCTTTTCTGCTCACCCTGTACTTTGCCAAGCATGATATCCTTGAATGCCTTTGCATAGTCCATAAAATACAGGTAAACATCCTTCTGGTATTCTCTGCTCTCAGCCAGGATCCATCTGACATCAGCAATGATATCCCTGGTTCCACATCCTCTTCTGAAACCAGCCTGAATTTCTGCCAGTTCCCTACTGATATACTGGTGCAGCCATTTTTGAATGATCTTCAGCAAAATTTTGCTTGCGTTGTGATAGTAATGATACTGTTCTATAATTTCCACATTCGGTTTGGATCACCTTTCTTGGAAATAGGCATAAATATGGATCTCTTCCAGTCAGTTGGCCAGGCAGCTGTCTTCCATATTTCTTGGCATAGACGAGCGAGCACCCCCAGTGCTGCACCATTTGTTGAAACATCTCAATTGATATTCCATCAGTTCCTGGAGCATTGTTTTTCGCCACTGCCTTCAGAGCAGCTTGGACTTATTCTTTCAGTACCATTGGTTCCTGATTGTGTGCTACGTCTTGAAATGGTTGAATGTTGACCAATTCTTTTTGGTATATTGACTCTGTGTCATTAGGGACGGAGACATGAGGCAAGAAATGCAGGTAATCTCTCGAAGGTGGAAAAGACAAGGAAACAGATTCTCCTCTGAAGCCGCCAGAAGGAGCATAGCCCTGCTAATACCTTGATTTTAGCCTTCCGACCTCTAGAGCCGTAAGAGAATACATTTGTGCATTTATAAGCCACTAAGTTTGTGGTAATTTGTTATAGCAGCAATAGGAAATTAATATAATACCTCTTTTACCCTCCCCTCCCTGCCCCTCTACTTCCCTTCTGTTCCCATCCCCCTTCTTTCTCTCCCCCTTCCTCTTCTACTTTCTCTCTTCCTCTGTCCATTCTTTCCTTTTCCCTTTCTCCTTCCTCAGCTCCTTCCGCCCTTCCTTTTCTCTCCCCGTTCTCACCTTTCCCGTGCTACCTTTCCCTTTTAGGAGTAAACAAGGAGTAGTTAGAAAAAGACTGATGAATTACTGTTGATGGTTTTTGGTTTATGGTATCTTTAAGTTCTCTGCTGATTATTATAATCTCTGGTGAAGAGATTAATTCAGTCAGCATGATTTGTTCCCTTGTCTTGACTTCATAAAATCACAGAGATTCAATAATATAGTTATACATCCCCTGGGCTCCAAAATGCCCCATAATTACAAGTGATTCATGAGAACAGCTTAAGTTATAAGGGATTGTATTGTGCTCCACAGTAAGCAGTCGTTTATTAAGTTTAAAAAATGCCTTTAGAAAGATTATAATGGGCTCATCAATTAAAAGTGTATTTGAAAAAAAAAACTCTGGGGCTGTCGGTGGTAATTCTTCTTGTCCCAAACCCTTCTTGCAAAGCTGCCAACTTTGCCTGCGACTCTGCAATTCTTGCCCCCCTTTCCTAACGTTTCCTTGTGAACCACAGCTCTACATAAGGAGAAGTGTGCCTTCCTTGGTGCCCAGCGTGATTGAGATGGTCAAGCCTCCAGGGCTGAGAGCCCATGGTTCTCCTTTACAGGTTGGTCATCCATCATTTCATTAGAACAAGGTTACTGAATTGACGTGTCCTGGCTAATGTGCCCGATGTGGCTGTGGAGATGCACAGGGTCTCCTCAGGCAGTCAGGCTCTGTCCATGTTACTGATGTTCAGCCCTGCAACTAACAGATGGCTGAGAGTGACCTTCCAGAGGAACTCAGCTGTCTTGTGGCAACTCACACTGCCAATGTATGACTTCTAAAAGTTTTTCTTTTTCTCTGATGTGGCTAGAATATGCCTTCCCCTTTAAAGCTTGATTGGGAAAGGCCGCTTTCCCCTCTTCCTTTTTCGGAAGAAAACATGAAAAGCACATGCTGTGAGCTTCCTTCCATGGTAACATCCTGTACCTTTCCTCTCCTCAGATTTTATTTACAGCTGAAGCCCTTGCTTCTTACTTCCTGGAAAAGACTAAGGCTAGGCCATGACCTGCCCCATTGGATCCTCTGTGCCTCTCCTCACCTTGTTCCTGCCCTTCTCTTCCCTCTCCTTGCTGGTGCTCTCCTGGGAGGTGTCACAGCTAATCCTCCTATGAGCCTTCTGCGTCCTTGGTTTCCTGAGAAACCTGTCTGCTGCCTGGCCACACACCTTCTTTCCAGGCTTCTCACCACTCACTCACTCCTGTCTCCATGGACTCTGCTCTCTCCTCTTTAACACAGACCCATCTCCATCTTGACACACTCCTTCACTTAACACCATGCGCCTCGTACATATTGGTTGATTTCTGTCTCTCCATTCATACCCAGATGTTTTTCGTTCCCTACCTCTTTTTCCTCTGAAGTCCTTGCAGTCTGACTTCTCTGCCCCGCAGTCCACTAAAAACTAGTTTCTCTGTCTGTTGCTCTCCCCTCTTCAATAAACCCCCTGCTCTTTCCTGAGCCATCCTTCTTGATTCATGTTATTTTGGATATTGCTTAAACACACACACATGCACACACACACAACACACATGCACACAGGCACTCAAGCGTGCATATGCACATGCACACACACACCATTTAAAATTCATTTTTTATCTGGTTTCTAGGCTCTACAGCTTCAAAATGAGAACAAACAGTTGCAAACATCCATTAATAATCGGAACCTGGAATGTACGAAGTATGACTCTGGGAAAATTGGAAAGCATCAGAAATGAAATGCAAAGCATAAACATTGATATGCTAGGCATTAGTGAGCTGAAATGGACTGGTATTGGCCATTTTGAATTGGACAATCATATACTCTACTATGTTGGGAATAACAGCTTGAAGAGGAATAGTGTTGTGTTCATCATCAAAAAGAACATTTCAAGATCTATCCTGAAGTACAACACAGTCAGTGATAGGATAATATCCATACGCTTACAAGGAAGACCAGTTAATACGACTATTACTCAAATTCACGCACCAAACACTAGGGCCAAAGATGAAGAAATTGAAGATATTTATCAGCTGCTGTAGTCTGAAAGTGATTGAATATGCAATCAAGATGCATTGATAATTATTGGCAATTGGAATGCAAAAGTTGGAAACGAAGAAGGATCCATAGTTGGAAAATATGGCCTTGGTTATAGAAAAAATGCAGGAGATCAAATGATAGAATTTTGCAAGACCAGCGACTTCTTCATGGCAAATACCTTCTGTCACCAACACAAACAGCGACTATACACAAGGACCTTGCCAGGTGGAACACAAAGATATCAAATTGACTACATCTGTGGAAAGAGACGATGGAAAAGCTCAATATCATCAGTCAGAACAAGGCCAGGGGCCGACTGTGGAACAGACCATCAATTGCTCATATGCAAGTTCAAGCCGAAACTGAAGAAAATCAGAGCAAGTCCACGAGAGCCAAAATATGACCTTGAGTATATCCCACCTGAATTTAGAGACCATGTCAAGAATAGATTTGACGCATTGAACACTAGTGACCGAAGACCAGACAAGTTGTGGAATGACATCAAGGACATCATCCATGAAGAAAGCAAGAGGTCACTGAAAAGATAGGAAAGAAAGAAAAGACCAAGATGAGTGTCAGAGGAGATTCTGAAACTTGCTCTCGAACATTGAGCAGCTAAAGCAAAAGGAAGACTTGATGAAGTAAAAGAACTGAACAGAAGATTTCAAAGGGTGGCTCGAGAAGACAAAAGTAAAGTACTATAATGACACGTGCAAAGAGCTGGTGATGGAAAACCAAAAGGGAAGAACACGCTCGGCATTTCTCAATCTGAAAGAACTGAAGAAAAAATTCAAGCCTGGAGTTGCAATACTGAAGGATTCTATGGGGAAAATGTTAAACGACGCAGGAAGCGTCAAAAGAAGATGGAAGGAATACACAAAGTCATTATACCAAAAAGAATTAGTTGATGTTCAGCCATTTCAAGAGGTGGCATATGATCAGGAACTGATGGTACTGAAGGAGGAAGTCCAAGCTGCTCTGAAGGCATTGGCGAAAAACAAGGCTCCAGGAGCTGATGGAATATCAATTGAGATGTTTCAAGAAACAGATGCAGTGCTGGAGGTGCTCACTCATCTATGCCAAGATACATGGAAGACAGCTTTCTGGCCAACTGACTAGAAGAGATCCATATTTATGCCTATTCCCAAGAAAGGTGATCTAATCAAATGTGTAAATTATAGGACAATATCATTAATATCACACGCAAGCAAAATTTTGCTGAAGATCATTCAAAAACATCTGCAGCAGTATACTGACAGGGAACTGGCAGAAATTCAGGCTGGTTTCAGAAGAGGATGTGGAACCAGGGACATCATGGCTGATGTCAGATGGATCCTGGCTGAAAGCAGAGAATACCAGAAGGATGTTTACCTGTGTTTTATTATGACTATGCAAAGGCATTCGACTGTGTGGATCAAAACAAACTATGAATAACTTTGTGAAGAATGGGAATTCCAGAACACTTAATTGTGCTCATGAGGAACCTTTACTTAGTTCAAGAGGCAGTTGTTCGGACAGAACAAGGGGATACTGATTGGTTTAAAGTCAGAAAAGTTATGTGTCAGGGTTGTATTCTTTCATCGTACCTATTCAGTCTGTATGCTGAGCAAATAAGACGAGAGGCTGGACTATATGAAGAAGAACGGGGCATCAGGATTGGAGGAAGACTCATTAACAACCTGCATTACACCGATGACACAACCTTGCTTGCTGAAAGTGAAGAGGGCTTGAAGCACTTACTAATGAAGATCAAAGACCACAGCCTTCAGTTTGGATTGAACCTCAACATAAAGAAAATGAGGATCCCCACAACTGGACCAATGAGCAACATCATGATAAATGGAGAAAAGATTGAAGTTGTCAAGCATTTCATTTTACTTGGATCCACAATCAACAGGCATGGAAGCAGCAGTCAAGAAATCAAAAGACACATTGCTTTGGGTGAATCTGCTGCAAAGGACCTCTCTAAACTGTCGAAGAGCAAAGATGTCACCTTGAAGACTAAGCTGCGCCTGGCCCAAGCCATGGTCTTTTCAATCACATCATATGCACGTGAAAGCTGGATGATGAATCAGGAAGACCGAAGGAGAATTGACGCCTTTGAATTGTGGTGTTGGCGAAGAATATTGAATATACCGTGGATTGCCAAAAGAACGAACAAATCTGTCTTAGAAGAAGTACAACCAGAATGCTGCTTAGAGGCAAGGATGGCGAGATGGCATCTTATATACTTTGGACATGTTTTCAGGAGGGGTGAAGTCCCTGCTTGGCAGAGTGCAGGGTCAGCAGAACAGAGGAAGACCCTCGACGAGGTGGATTTACACAGTGGCTGCAACAATGAACTCAAGCATAACAACGATTGTAAGCATGGCTCAGGACCAGGCAGTGTTTTGTTCTGTTGTGCATAGGAAAAAGAAAAAAAAAAAAAATTTTTTTTTTTTTTTTAACAGCAACAACATGGCTTCAAAATCGTCCACGCTGTCTCCTTCCTGTCAGTTTTCCCTTTCAAATGGCTATAACTTATCCTGTATCATCAGTGACTGCTACAGTTGGTTCTAAACTACCTGCACATCTCTTACCAGGCTCCACTAGGCACACTCCACTTTAGTCATTCTGGTTCCTGTACCCTTCCTCTCACAGATGGTGCTTATTTTTGTCTTTCTACTTTGATTGTATGTTTATTAATTTAGGAATATTCATTGAGCACCTACTGTGGCTAGATAATGTGCTAGTGGTGAAGATACAAGCAGATAGATTCCTGCCTTCATGGAGTTTATAGTCTGGTGGGGAAGGCCTATGTTAAACAAATAATCACACAAAGAAGAGTCAGATTTGCACATGTGATAAGGCCTTTGAAGGCGAAGAATGTAGTACCCTGAGAGAATGTCGTAGGGAGTTGGCAGATGGTACCTGGGAAATCTCACTTATTAGGGAGGTCAGAGGAAGGGAAACTGAAGTTGAAATTTGACATTTGTTTAGACGTTAACTAGAAGCAGGGAGTGAATGAAGAGCTTTATGAGCAGTGGAAACAGCATGTGCAAAGGCCCTGCGGTGAGAGAGCTCAAAGGACCTGTTCTCAGAAGAGGAGGGGGGCAGAGACCAGACCATGCAGGGTGTGCACACCACCCTGATAATGTCCTAGGGGAACACCACAAGAGAGTGAAAGAGGTAGGCATGGTTAGATTTGCTTTTTGTAAAGACCCTGCTCCATTTGGCCCACTTTCACACAACCTATTCCCTTTACTCCAGCACATGCCTTGGTACGTGCCGGGGAAGAGGATTGGCTGGACCATCGTTGTGAACTCCAAGTTTGTGGAGAGTTTTCAATGGAGATGCATAAGGCCCCAGGGAATCAGCCTATCAGATGTTGTCAGCAGGGCGGGAAGGAGAGAGGAGCTTCAGTTTAGCCAGATTCCTCAGGGGACCTCTCTTAGACTCAGCTTCTCTAGCTGAGTTACTTCGCCCTGATGTGATATTCAAGAACAACAGCTGGGACTGAGAGGAGGCGATGGAAGTCGTGTGCAGGTTCCTGTGGGTAATTGGAGGTAAAACAGGAAAAGTGGCTCACCTAATTGCATTCTGAATTACAGCCATTGTGCAATTCATTTCTTAAAAGTACTTGATGCATTCAAGAAGAAAAGTCCTTTCCTAGATGGGGGAATGATGAGGGACGGAGTGGGACAGGGATGCACGTGTAATTGCCTTACTCAGGGCATTCTGTTTGTAAGTGCAGATTTGAGGGGCTTGCTCAATTATTTTCACTGCGTGCATGCCAACAGTAATAAACTTGGAAAACTGAAACACATGAGTCTATGGTAATTGTTTTTTAGATGGTGTAATAATTCATGATAATTGCTTGCAAAGCATTTTCCCCTCGTCTACAGGGGTAAATACATTAAAGCCACGTTCTTGTATACTATTTTACAATCTATTAGCATAATAACCCATTGCAAAATAAGCCTTGCTTCTGTGGGAAAGTGTGATGTGAGTCCATTAGATAGATACCTTTGTCTTATGTACAAGCAGCTAATGGCACTATTTATGGGCATCACCTTAGCTGGGTATATATGCTTGTTACCAACTACTAGAGCCGCGGCATGAGGTGCTATTTGGTAAAAGTCACCCAGCACTAACAATCCACCATGACTTTAGCGTCTTGCTTGAAAATTGCTTTTAGCCCCATGTGAACGGGAAAGTCATCTTGATAAGTTTAGCAGCAAGGCAAGTTATAACCAGTGTTCACAGAAAGTAATCAAATTAAATCTTAAAGCCTTTAATTTCATCATTAGTAGGTATTATTTCTTCCTTAAGCCTTATAATTAAATAGCATATTAGGAATAGATAATTTTTTCTCTTTAATACACTTATCAGGTATCTGGGGTTAAATTTGGAGCTCTGTTATGGTACGCATCTGCTTATTCTTAAATTAGAATGGTTTTAATGATACCTGAAGAATTAGAAAAATAATTGGTTAACCAAACTAAGGGAATTCGTGGCAAATAAGACATTGTTGTGTTGACCCAGGCTCTGTTATAATCTGAGGGTTGCATAATTAGCCCAATTACACAGAGGGAAATTAGACGCTCATTATTTACTTTTCTTGGGCATTTTGTGGGCTTGTGCACAATTTTTCACTGCACACATTAGATTCATTCTTCTTGAGGTTTACATCTGGTTTACCACAAGTAAAGAATTTCTGAATAAATGCTTTCTTTGTTATTCCCAGTTAGCAATAAGCAATCCATGGCTTGGCAATTACAAAGTAGTGATCTTTATGGAGAGCCGAGGGCACAGGGGCTGGGCACAGGGGCTGAACACAGAGGCTGAGCAGCTGATTCTGTTACTGCCGAGAATACAGATGAGCCCTTTTGTGACTGGGTAAGCTAGTATCTCTTCACAGGGCCTAGTCTAGGCAAACTGGCTCTCTCTCCTTCCAGTCATCCCTCTTCCCACCTTAAATAGGGCCTGCTGCTGGGATTGGCCAGAGAAGTTCCCAACCCTGCCTGCTCATCAGAATCACTCGGGAAGCTTTAGAAATTACAGATGCCTGGGCCCCACAGTGGAAGCCCCGGTGGCGTAGTGGTTAAGTGCTACTGCTGCTAACCAAAAGGTTGGCAGTTCGAATCCGCCAGGCACTCCTTGGAAATTCTACGGGCAGTTCTACTCTGCCCTATAGGGTCACTATGAGTCAGAATCGACTCAACGGCAGTGGGTTTGGTTTTGGGTTTGGGCCCCACTGCAGAGATCCATTCAATGTGCGCCCTGAGTTGAGATTCCCTGGAGGACCTGGAAGAGGGCTGGCAGATCAGAGCAGTCAGGGGGCGCTGTCCCGCTTCCAATCACGGAGCCATGGCTCCAGGGATTTGGGGTTTTGCAGCACGCTTCTCTATGGAGCCTGTATTTCCCTTCTCCTGGAAGCCGCCACTGACTGATCAGATGTGACACACAAAATGAAGCTAATATGTCATCCCTGGCTTAAGGTGCTACTTTATAGGCACCAAGGATAGAGAATTCACTCATTCCTTTGACAGATATTTAATGAGCACATGCTGGGTGCCAGGCAGTTCTGTTGGGTCTGGGGATATACTAGAGAAGAAAACAGGCAATTTTTGGAACCTAGTGGGGGAAATAAAAAATAAGGAAAAATGCATAAAAATTAGAATTATTTTCTAAACATTAAGCTAAGATGGAGAATTATGATTTTAAGTCTTGCAGTAATTCACCTATAGAGGTGGAGCCCCTTGGTCTTTGGAAGAAGCTCAGGTACAAGCCAACCCAGTCCAAGGAAATCATCCTGGAAAGCCAGGCGCTGACCCCCACTTCTCTCATCTTGCCTTCTCATTTGCTGCAGTTCAGTTTTATCCTGCTTGGGCTGTGAGGACATTGGCCTACTTTGCTTTCCCTGGAGCTGACCCTTGGCTAAGCCCACCTGACCTTTCACTTAGGTATCGATGGACTGCGTGCCTGCAGTCTCCCAGGTCTCTACTGCTTCAGTGACCAGCTGGTTTTCAACTCCATCTGCAGAGATCAACCACCTGAAAAAGATGTACAAATTATAAAATGTCCCCTCTACCTCGTTATTCCTCTTTCACTGGCCCTAATCAGAGCTGAAGTCCCCAGGCTTGGCTTCCTTTTCCCAAGGATCCCCTGACTGCACAGGCTGTGTGTGGAAATAGAATAATGATGTTCTCCAGGACTTCCTTCTCACTCCTGCAAGGGATGTCCTTGGTGCCAAATTGTTGACAATGCCTCATTCTCTCTGCCACATTGAATAAATATATTTAAAATGAGATTAGTTTCTAAGCCCTTGGCTTGATTTGTAATACATTTTCTATTCAGATATGTGCTGCTACTGTTTATCTCCACAAAATAAATATTAAAATTGCATTTGAACCTCACATTAAATTTATATTCATGCTATTACACTCTTATTTCTGTCAAGTGATATTCACTTCTCAGACATAAGGTTGAAATAAGAGCACAATGGCAAATAAAAGTAGTTATTATTATTTCAGCTTCTCCCGATTATCTCCTTAAGATGTTACTCTGAGCCTACCGCTGTTCTCACATACAGTCCGTGTAATGAATATTGAGAAATGCATATGAGCTCCTTGGTTCTCACTGTGTATCCAGGTGAGCTGTTTCTGTTGATAGGCTCCAGTTACTTGAGAACCAGACTAGCAGCAGGAATGGGTCCTTTGTTATCTACAGTTATTGGAGGTCCAGTTGGTGCCAATGACTCACAGTCAGAAGGACCTGACCTTGGGGTTGTATTTCCAGAAATGGGAACTGTTATTGCCACCATCCATACTTTTTTTTTGCTAGTGGCTTTTATTTACTTTGGACATTTTTTCATCTCACGTACTTTGGACATGTTATCGGGTGGGGGGACTAGCCCCTGGATAAGGACATCATGCTTGGTAAAGTAGAGGGTCAGCAAAAAAGAGAAAGACCCTCAATGAGATGAATTGACACAGTGGCTGCAAGAATGGGCTCAGATATATCAGCGATTGTGAAGATGGTGCAGGACTGGGCAGTGTTTCATTCTGTTGTGCATAGGGTCACTACAAGTCAGAACCAACTCGGCGGCACCTAACAACAACAACAAAGTGGGTCTTACTGATGGCCAGTGACCCATATATATGGGAATGCTAGAGTCCAGCTTTGATCATGAAACAGCCTAGTGTCAGAAATTATGACTGTGATCCTACCTGACCAACACACTGTCTTTGGCACTGTACTGTAGCATGACAATTCAGCCTGTAGCAGTAATAATAATACTGTGCTGACTAGGCCTTATGAAACCGAGACTGTAGAAACTGTATAGGGTAAGCAGACTTCTGTCTCTAAAAGTGGACGCTACTGGCTACTTTTGGGGGAATTTAGTGATATAACTTTGGAAAGTGTGATATTGTAGTCCTAAGACCTGGGTCTCCCTAAAGGTTGACTTTCAAATTTTGTTTGTTTTTGTAATTTTTAAAGCAAGTAGTTTAATCAGAATAATGCCAAAAGAAGTAATACTTCTTGCTTTTGGTAGGCTATTTGACAGTTTCTTCTGGATTTTTTTTTTTTTTTCTGGATAACATTAATAATGGAAATTACCACAGCTACCACATAGTGATTTTGGGCTTTTTTTTTTTTTTTTTTTTTACCATATAGTGAATGTGCAGCTACTGTGATGAACAGTCCACACACATTACTTCATTTAATCCTTCCAGCAACTCTCTGAGGTAGGTATTATTAATTGTCCCCATTTTGCAGATGAGAAAACTGAGGCTTAGAGAAATTAAGTAACATGTTCAAAGTCATCTCAGTGACTCAGTGGTGGAACTGAGTTTCAAATGCAGAGCTGTCTCATTCCCAAGTTGACCTCACTCAGTGTGCCTTACTTATTCCCTGTGGAGATTTACAAAATATAAAAGATAATAAAGTTGATATGAATTTTTAGCTGCTTGGTCAACTGCATCTGAAAAACAAACACTAAGGTGACAGGAAGTCCTTGGTTTCAGTATTGGCTTAATCACTCCTTTTATGCCTCAAACTAGCAGTTTCACTACATTAGGTCTCAAGACCGTCATCTGAAAAACAGGGCTAATATTACCTAAGTCAATGAGATGATGTGAAAGTATTTCATAATTTAAAGATGCTCTGTGAATGGACTCTCATAGTATGCCACAAGATTCTCTCTTTGGTTCTTTCTTATTCAACATTTTCATTACATCTGGAAGACACGTAGGCCATAATGATCAAATCTGTGGTTGATACAAACCTGGGAAGGATATCTAATTTGTTGAGTGAAGTAATTAAGACACAAAATACTATCTATACGCTGGAAACACAAGATGAAATTCACCCATTTCAGAATGTCACTTAAAAGGGAATGGTGTTTACTTCATCCCAACTTAACGTTGTTGTTGTTAGGTGCCGTCGAGTCGGTTCCAACTAATAGCGACCCCATGCACAACAGAACAAAACACTGCCTGGTTTTGAGCCATCCTTACAATTGTTATGCTTGAGCTCATTGTTGCAGCCACTGTGTCAATCCAGCTCATTGAAGGTCTTCCTCTTTTTCGCTGACCCTGTAATCTGCCAAGCGTGATGTCCTTCTCCAGGAACTGATCCCTCCTGACAACATGTCCAAAATATGTAAGACGCAGTTTCGGCATCCTTGCCTCTAAGGAGCATTCTGGCTGTACTTCTTGTAAGACAGATTTGTTCATTCTTCTGGCAGTCCATGGTTTTTTCAATATTCTTCGCCAACACCACAATTAAAGACGTCAGTTCTTCTTTGGTCTTCCTGATTCATCATCCAGCTTTCACGTGCATATGATGTGATTGAAAAGACCATGGCTTGGGTCAGGCGCAGCTTAGTCTTCAAGGTGACATCTTTGCTCTTCGACAGTTTAGAGAGGGCCTTTGCAGCAGATTCACCCAAAGCAATGTGTCTTTTGATTTCTTGACTGCTGCTTCCATGCCTGTTGATTGTGGATCCAAGTAAAATGAAATCCTTGACAACTTCAATCTTTTCTCCATTTATCATGATGTTTCTCATTGGTCCAGCTGTGAGGATCTTCATTTTCTTTATGTTGAGGTTCAATCCAAACTGAAGGCTGTGGTCTTTGATCTTCATTAGTAAGTGCTTCAAGTCCTCTTCCCTTCCAGCAAGCAAGATTTTGTCATCTGCCTAACACAGGTTGTTAATGAATCTTCCTCCAATCCTGATGCCCCATTCTTCTTCATGTACTCCAGCTTCTCGGATTATTTGCTCAGCATATAGATTGAATAGGTATGGTGAAAGAATACAACCCTGACGCACACATTTCCTGACTTTAAACCAATCAGTATCCCCTTGTTCTGTCCGAACAACTGCCTCTTGAACTACGTAAAGGTTCCTCATGAGCACAATTAAGTGTTCTGGAATTCCCATTCTTCGCAATGTTATCCATAGTTTGTTTTGAGCCACACAGTCAAATGCCTTTGCATAGTCATAATAAAACACAGGTGAACATCCTTCTGGTATTCCCTGCTTTCAGCCAGGATCCATCTGACATCAGCAATGATATCCCTGGTTCCACCTCCTCTTCTGAAACCAGCCTGAATTTCTGGCAGTTCCCTGTCGGTATACTGCTGCAGATGTTTTTGAATGATCTTCAGCAAAATTTTGCTTTTGTGTGATATTAATGATATTGTTCTATAATTTCCACATTCGGTTGGATCACCTTTCTTGGGAATAGGCATAAATATGGATCTCTTCTAGTCAGTTGGCCAGAAAGCTGTCTTCCATGTTTCTTGGCATAGACAAGTGAGCACCTCCAGCATTGCATCTGTTTGTTCAGACATCTCAATTGATATTCCATCAATTCCTGGAGCCTTGTTTTTTGCCAATGCCTTCAGAGCAGCTTGGATTTCTTCCTTCAGTACCATCAGGTCCTGATCATATGCCACCTCTTGAAATGGTTGAATATCGACTAATTCTTTTTGGTATAATGACTTTGTGTATTCCTTCCATCTTCTTTTGATGCTTCCTGCGTCGTTTAATATTTTCCCCATAGAATCCTTCAGTATTGCAACTCCAGGCTTGAATTTTTTCTTCAGTTCTTTCAGCTTGAGAAACGCCGAGCGTGTTCTTCCCTTTTGGTTTTCCATCTCCAGCTCTTTGCACATGTCATATAATACTTCACCTTGCCTTCTCGAGAGGCCCTTTGAAATCTTCTGTTCAGTTCTTTTACTTAATCAAGTCTTCCTTTTGCTTTAGCTGCTTGACGTTCGCGAGCAAGCTTCAGAGTCTCCTCTGACACTCATCTTGGTCTTTTTTTCTTTCCTGTCTTTTCAATGACCTCTTGCTTTCTTCATGGATGATGTCCTTGACGTCACTCCACAACTCGTCTGGTCTTCTGTCACTAGTGTTCAATGCGTCAAATCTATTCTTCAGATGGTTTCTAAATTCAGGTGGGATGTACTCAAGGTCATATTTTGGCTCTCGTGGAGTTGTTTGGATTTTCTCCAGTTTCAGCTTGAACTTGCATATGAGCAGTTGATGGTCTGTTCCATAGTTGGCCCCTGGCCTTGTCCTGACTGATGATACTGAGCTTTTCCATTGTCTCTTTCCACAGACATAGTCAATTTGATTTCTGTGTGTTCCATCTGGCGAGGGCCATTTGTATAGTCGCCGTTTATGTTGGTGAAAGAAAGTATTTGCAATGAAGAGGTCGGTCTTGCAAAATTCTGTCATTCGATCTCCTGCATTTTTTCTATCCCCAAGGCCATATTTTCCAACTTCTGGTCCTTCTTCTTTGTTTCTAACTTTCACATTCCAATCACCAGTAATTATCAACGCATCTTGATTGCATGTTCAGTCAATTTCAGACTGTAGCAGCTGATAAAAATCTTCTATTTCTTCATCTTTGTGGGGCGTAAATTTGAATAATAGTCGTACTAACTGGTCTTCCTTGTAGGCGTATGGATGTTATCCTATCACGACAGTGGTGTACTTCAGAATACATCTTGAAATGTTCTTTTCTACGATGAATACAACAGCATTCTACTTCGAGTTGTCATTCCCAGCATAGTAGACTATATGATTGTCCAATTCAAAATGGCCAATACCAGTCCATTTCAGCTCACTAATGCCTAGGATATTGATGTTTATGCATTCCATTTCATTTTTGATGATTTCCAATTTTCCTTGATTTGTACTTCATACATTCCAGGTTCCGATTATTAATGGATGTTTGTAGCTGTTTCTTCTCATTTTGAGTCGTGCCACACCAGCAGATAAAGGTCTCGAAAGCTTTACTCCATCCACGTCATTAAGGTCGGCTCTACCTTGAGGAGGCTGCTCTTCCCCAGTCATCTTTTGAGTGCCTTCCAACCTGGGGGGCTCATCTCCCAGCACTATATCAGACAGTGTTCCGCTGCTATTTATAAGGTTTTCACTGGCTAATACTTTTCAGAAGTAGACTGCCAGGTCCTTCTTCCTAGTCTGTCTTAGTCTGGAAGCTCAGCTGAAACCTGTCCTCCGTGGGTGACCCTGCTGGTATCTGAATACTGGTGACAGCTTCCAGCATCACAGCAACACGCAAGCCCCCACAGTATGGCAAACTACCAGACATGTGGGGGTCCCAACTTAATAACTCACACTTATTGAGCATTTATTTACCACGTGTCATATACCATTTTCAACTCTTTACGTATATTAACACATGATTCTTTCAGCAACTGTTTGGAGTGGATACTGTTAACATTCTCCCTTTACAGGTAAGGCAATTGAGCCATAGAAAGGATATGTAATTTTCCCAAAGTTATACAGCCAGTAAATTGACAAGACAGGACGTGAGTCCAAAATATCTAGGCTGTTTATACCATAAGTGTACTGTTAAAAAAAGCTAATACTGTTTTGGCCATATTGATAGAAATATTGCATCTGGATAAGAATTGGTAAAAGTCTCAGCCAATATCCTCTTGAATGTTCCACAAATTTTAAATGATTGTGTCCATACATTGAAGGGCCTTGACAAGCCAGACAGAATCCCCAGAAGGGCCGACAGGATGATGTCATCTAAAGGCGTGTTTAGGGAAGTGTGAGAATGTTAGGCTTGGAGAAGAGAAGGTATGGTACAGCAGCAGTCATCAAATATTTGCCACATGGTAGTTAATTGACCTGAGATAGATGCCTGACCAGTGAACAACCAAGGAAGAGGCTGAGTTAGGCCATATCCTCTAAAGAGCATGCACAACTGGAAAAGAGGGAGCCAAGTTGGGGCTAGAGCCCTGGTGGTGCAGTGGTTAAGAGCTCAGCTGCTAACCAAAAGGTCAGCAGTTGAAATCCACTAGCTACTCTTTGGAAGCCCTATGGGGCAGTTCTACTGTGTCCCATATGGTTGCTATGAGTCGGAATTGAGTCGACAGCAACGGGTTTGTTTTGTTTTTTTGGTGAACTGTGGAGAACAGATGCAAGTGTATGGATAGAATTTAGAGAGAGGCAGTTTCAGTTCACCGTGAGACCTGCCTGGAGATGAAAGCTGCCCACCAACAGAAGGAGCCTGTGGGCTCACTAAAGAGTGGGCACGCAGTCACTGGAAGTATTCAAGCTGAGGATGCCTGGGTGGCTTTCCATGAGAAAGCTCTTAGGGGATTTCTATGCTGGTGGGGGAATTGACTGGATGACTTCTAATGTCTTTCCCTTCAAGTTTCTACCACTCCATTCCTTGGTAGCTGTGTTGTACCTTATGTATAATTCTCAAAAATAGGTGTTTTTCTTAGGGGTAACTCCAAAGGGTTAATGATTGACTGGGTTTAGGATTTGTATGTTTTATTAATTAATCATAAAAACTAGCCCTTTAAAACCCTATGGTTTTACTTTAACACACATGGGGTTGCCATGAATCAAAATCAACTCCGCATCAACTGGTGTGGTATATTTCTAGAGCTGGAAGGTGCTAAAGCTGTGGAGCTGGGACAGCTATTTTCCATGCTTATAAGTGGGGAAGCTGAAAACACTCATCCGCAAGGGGAAGATAAATAAAGCAAGTGCTTAGTGGGATGCAGAATGAGAAAGTGCATGACCCAAGGGAGGGAACAAGAGAAAGTAAGAGGCTGGCTATTTTGGTTCCCACTGGCTGGCTAATTCTGGATTCCACCTCCCCAGCCTGTCTGGATTTGGTGCTCATGGGTTCAAGAAGACACCATTTTATGACCCCACTTAGTTCCCATTTTTTGTTGAAACTAGCCTGTGAAGATATCTGTAATTTGCCACTCAAAGTTCTTTAACTTTAGGTAATTTTTTATAGATAAGCTGACTCTCCTTTCTTTGTATAAAAAAAATTACTTTCACTATCTTCGATTGGCCACTTAATGGTGGCAAGTCATTACAGGTACACATTTTCCCCCAAGAAATAATGGTTATAATTAAGTGATTCAAAAGTACTTTAGTGCAGAAGGGCCAGGGCTATCCAAATGTCAGACCAAATTATAAAGTGAGCAGAACTAAATGCCACAGGATGTAACCATACATAATTTATGAGTAGCAGGATCAGATCATTCCATAAAATGAGCTGGAATAATCTTTTTCATGGTTTCGTATGTTTTTATTAAAAGATACATCTCAGTGGCAGTGAGCCACTGAAGATTAATAACGTTACAAAAGAGTAAAGCCTTCTTAGCATATCCCTGCGCCCCGTGTTTTTGACTGTGTACTTGGGGAAATGTCATTAGCTGAGCCATGGCTTTATCAGCCTATGCGAACCTGAGATGTGAATATTTTAGCACTGCTACTCAGGAGGATCCCGTGCTTTGCTTTGCTGGGGACACAAATTTCAGGCATCCGTATTTTCCAGGAAAGGAACACTCTGAGGTGTAGATGGTAAAAGAAATCCTCATGGGCTTCATGAGCAGACCCCTGATTGCCAAGAATAAATCCAAACTCGAGATTGTTTGGAATGGGTCTACGTGACAGAAACATTTGCAATCATGTCACTGAAAATGTTTGTTTTGCTGGGTCTACATGGCAAGTAGGATACAGATCAGTGAGCAAAGAAATGGCATGCTGACTAGGCTGGGCATTGCTGATGAAATGTTTGCTGGAAACATGTACCAGGAGTCTCGCTTCTGCACCCCATCCAGGAGGTGCCACACTGGCTGTCAGCATTCCAGCCTGAGCGTTTGTGAGAAACGAGCTGAAGAATTTGTCATCATTAAGGCTCTAGATTGTTTTCTGGGAGTGTTAAACCTTCTGACCATATTGTAACTCATGGAGTTTAACGCACATCCCTCTTGAAATTTAGATCAGATGGAGGATGGCTCTGCTTTGCTTTTATGGAATAAACAAGTTCCAGTGGAGCTGCCAGTAAAGTTCATTTTGTAAAGTACATTCCACTTCCCTGTTGAATTTCTTTATAAAATTAGAGATGTGTATTTTTAAAACAATTCCACAAAATATTTGGTGAAGAAACAGTTTAGGTGGACTCCAGTCCCATGTGGACAGGGATGGCTTACCTATAAGCAAAGTATGTTGTTATTTTTAGATGCCATCAAGTTAGTTCCGACTCATAGCGACGCTATGCGCACCAGAACGAAACATTGCCTGGTTGTGTGCCATCCTCACAATTGTTGTTATGTTTAAGTCCATTGTTGCAGCCACTGTGTCAATCCATCTCATTGAGAGTCTTCCTCTTTTTCGCTGACCCCCTATTTTACCAAGCATGATGTCCTTCTGCAAGGACTAATCCTTCCTAACAACATGTCCAAAGTATGTGAGACATAGTCTCGTAATCTTTGCTTCTGAAGAGCATGCTGGTTGTACTTCTTCCAAAACAGATTTCTTCATTCTTTTGGCAGTCCATGGTATATTAAATATTCTTCTCCAACACCACAATTCAAAGGTATCAATTCTTCTTCAGTATTCTAAATTCACTGTCCAGCTTTCACATGCATAGGAGGAGACTGAAAACGCGAGGGCTTGGGTCAGGCACACCTTAGTCCTCAAGGTGACATCTTTGCCTTTCAACGCTTTAAAGAGGTCCTTTGCAGCAGATTTGCAGCAATGAAATGTGCCTTTTGATTTCTTTTTTTTTTAAATAGTTTTTATTGTGCTTTAAGTGAAAGTTTACAAATCAAGTCAGTCTCTCACACAAAAACCCATATACACCTACCTGCACACTCCCAATTACTCCCCCCCAATGAGACAGCCCGCTCTCTCCCTCCACTCCCTTTTTTCGTGTCCATTTCACCAGCTTCTAACCCCCTCCACCCTCTCATCTCCCCTCCAGGCAGGAGATGCCAACATAGTCTCAAGTGTCCACCTGATCCAAGAAGCTCACTCCTCACCAGCATCCCTCTCCAACCCATTGTCCAGTCCAATCCATGTCTGAAGAGTTGGCTTTGGGAATGGTTCCTGTCCTGGGCCAACAGAAGGTCTGGGGGCCGTGACCACCGGGGTCCTTCCAGTCTCAGTCAGACCATTAAATCTGGTCTTATGAGAATTTGGGGTCTGCATCCCACTGCTCTCCTGCTCCCTCAGGGGTTCTCTGTTGTGTTCCCTGTTATGGCAGTCATCGGTTGTAGCCGGGCACCATCTAGTTCTTCTGGTCTCAGGATGATGTAGTCTCTGGTTCATGTGGCCGTTTCTGTCTCTTGGGCTCTTAATCGCCTCGTGTCCTTGGTGTTCTTCATTCTCCTTTGATCCAAGTGGGTTGAGACCAATTAATGCATCTTAGATGGCTGCTTGCTAGCGTTTAAGACCCCAGATGCCACTCTTCAAAGTGGGATGCAGGATGTTTTCTTAACAGATTTCATTATGCCAGTTGACTTAGATATCCCCTGAAACCATGTTCCCCAGACCTGTGCCCCTGCTACACTGGCCTTTGAAGCATTCAGTTTATTCAGGAAACTTCTTTGCTTTTGGATTACTCCAATTGTGCTGACCTCCCCTGTATTGTGTGCTGTCTTTCCCTTCATCTAAAGTAGTTCCTATCTATTATCTAATTAGAGAATGCCCCTCTCTCACCCTCCCACCCTCCCCCATCTCGTAACCACAAAATATTTTCTTCTTAGTTTAAACTATTTCTCAAGTTCTTGTAATAGTGGTCTTATACAATATTTGTCCTTTTGCAACTGACTAATTTCACTCGGCATAATGCCTTCCAGTTTCCTCCATGTTATGAAAGGTTTCACAGATTCCTCACTGTTCTTTATCGATGTGTAGTATTCCATTGTGTGGATATACCATAATTTATTTATTCATTCATCCTTTGATGGGCACCTTGGTTGCTTCCATCTTTTTGCTATTGTAAACAGTGCTGCAATAAACATGGATGTGCATATATCTGTTTGTGTAAAGGCTCTTATTGCTCTAGGATATATTCCAAGGAGTGGGATTGCTGGATCGTATGGTAGTTCTATTTCTAGCTTTTTAAGGAAGTGCCAAATCGATTTCCAAAAATCGATTTCCAAAACAGTTGTACCATTTGACATTCCCACCAGCAGTGTAGAAGTGTTCCAATCTCTCCACAGCCTCTCCAACATTTATTCTTTTGTGTTTTTTGGATTAATGCCAGCCTTGTTGGAGTGAGATGAAATCTCATTGTAGTTTTGATCTGCATTTCTGTAATGGCTAATGATCGTGAACATTTCCTCATATATCTGTTAGCTACTTGAATGTCTTCTTTAGTGAAGTGTCTATTCATATCTTTTGCCCATTTTTTAATGGGGTTATTTGTCTCTTTGCAGTTGAGTTTTTGCAGTATCATGTAGATTTTAGAGATCAGGTGCTGATCAGAAATGTCATAGCTAAAAACTTTTTCCCAGCCTGTAGGTAGTCTTTTTACTCTTTTGGTGACGTCTTTGGATGAGCATAGGTGCTTGATTTTTAGGAGCTCCCAGTTATCTAGTTTTTCTTCTACATTCTTTATAATGTTTTGTATACTGTTTATGCCATGTATTAGGGCTCCTAACGTTGTCCCTATTTTTTCTTCCATGATCTTTATCATTTTAGATTTCATTTTTAGGTCTTTGATCCATTTTGAGTTAGTTTTTGTGCATGGAGTGAGGTATGGGTCTTGTTTCATTTTTTTTGCAGATGGATATCCAGTTATGCAGGCACCATTTGTTAAAAAGACTGTCTTTTCCCCATTTAACTGTTTTGGGGCCTTTGTTAAATATCGACTGCTCATATGTGGATGGATTTATGCCTGGATTCTCAATTCTGTTCCATTGGTCCATGTATCTGTTGTTGTACCAGTACCAGGCTGTTTTGACTACTGTGGCGATATAATAGATTCAAAAATCAGGTAAAGTAAGGCCTCCCACTTTGTTCATCTTTTTCAGTAATGCCTTATTTATCTGGGGCCTCTTTCCTTTCCATATCAAGTGGTGATTTGTTTCTCCATCTCATTAAAGAATGTCTTTGGGATTTGGATCGGAATTGCATTAAATGTATAGATCACTTTTGGTAGAATAGACATTTTTATGGTGTTAGGTCTTCCTATCCATGAGCAAGGTATGCTTTTCCACTTATGTAAGTCACTTTTGGTTTCTTGCAGAAGTGTACTGTAGTTTTCTTTGTATAAGTCTTTTACATCTCTGGTAAGAATTATTCCTAAGTATTTTATCTTCTTGGGGGCTACTGTAAATGGCATTGATTTGGTGATCTCCTCTTTGAAGTTCTTTTTGTTGGTGTAGAGGAATCCAACTGATTTTTGTATTTTTATCTTGTATCCCAATACTCTGCCGAACTCTTCTATTAGTTTCAGTAGTTTTCTTGAGGATTCCTTAGGGTTTTCTGTGTGTAAGGTCATGTCATCTGCAAATAGAGATACTTTTACTTCTTCTTTGCCAATCTGGATGCCCTTTATTTCTTTATGTAGCCTAATTGCTCTAGCTAGGACCTCCAACACGATGTTGAATAAGAGCGGGGATAAAGGGCATCCTTGTCTCCTTCCCCATCTCAGTGGGAATGCTTTCAGGCTCTCTCCATTTAGGGTGATGTTGGCTGTTGCCTTCGTATAAATGCCCTTTATTATGTTGAGGAATTTTCCTTCTATTCCTATTTTGCTGAGAGTTTTTATCATGAATGAGTGTCGAACTTTGTCAAATGCCTTTTCTGCATCAATTGATAAAATCATGTGATTCTTGTCTTTTGTTTTA
Organism: Elephas maximus indicus; assembly: GCF_024166365.1. Taxonomy (NCBI): domain Eukaryota; kingdom Metazoa; phylum Chordata; class Mammalia; order Proboscidea; family Elephantidae; genus Elephas; species Elephas maximus. The sequence goes on from NC_064838.1 coordinate 63,817,478, forward strand.
TTTATGTGGTGGGTTACATTAATTGTTTTTCTAATGTTGAACCATCCTTGCATACCTGGTATGAATCTGACTTGGTCATGGTGTATTATTTTTTTGAGATGTTGTTGAATTCTATTGGCTAGAATTTTGTTGAGGATTTTTGCATCTACGTTCACGAGGGATATAGGTCTATACATTCCTTTTCTTGTGGTGTCTTTACCTGGTTTTGGTATCAGGGATATGGTGGCTTCATAGAATGAGTTTGGTAGTATTCCGTCCTTTTCTATGCTCTGAAATAACCTTCAATAGTAGTGGTGTTAACTCTTCTTTGAAAGTTTGGTAGAACTCTGCAGTGAAGCTGTCCAGACCGGGGCTTTTTTTGTTGGGAATTTTTTGATTACCTTTTCAATCTCTTGTTTTGGGTCTATTTAGTTGTTCTACTTCTGTTTGTGTTAGTTTAGGTAGGTAGTGTGTTTCTAGGAATTCATCCATACCTTCTAGGTTTTCAAATTTGTTTGAGTACAATTTATCATAGTAATGTGTTATGATTCTTTTAATTCCCGTTGGGTCTGTTGTAATATTGCCCCTTTGATTTCTTATTCAGGTTATTTGCTTCCTCTCCTGTTTTTCTTTTGTCAGTTTGGCCAGCGGTTTATCAATTTTGTTGAGTTTTTCAAAAAAACAGCTTTTGGTCTTGTTAATTCTTTCAATTATGTTTCTTTTTTCTATTTCATTTAGTTCAGCTCTAATTTTTATTATTTGTTTTCATCTGGTGCATGTGTGTTTTCTTTTTTGCTCTCTTTCGATTCTTTCACATTGTAGGAATAATTCTTTGATTTGGGCCCTTTCTTCTTTTTGGATGTGTGCATTTATTGATACAAATTGGCCTCTGAGCTCCGCTTTTGCTGTGTCCCAAAGGTTCTGATAGGAAGTATTTTCATTCTCATTGGATTCTCTGAATTTTTTTAGTCCATCCTTAATGTCTTCTTTAATCCAGTCTTTTTTGAGCAGGGTATTGTTCAGTTTCCAAGTGTTTGTTTTCTTTTCCCTGTTTTTCCTGTTATTGATTTCCACTTTTATGGCCTTGTGGTCAGAGAAGATGCTTTGTAATATTTCAATATTTTGGATTCTGCTAAGGCTTGCTTTATGACCTAATATGTGGTCTATTCTAGAGAGTGCTCCACGTGCACTAGAAAAGAAAGTATAGTTGGTTGCTGTTGGGTGGAGTGTTCTGTATAAGTCTACGAGGTCAAGTTGGTTGATTGTGGCATTTAGATCTTCTGTGTTTTTATTGAGCTTCTTTCTGGATTTCCTGTCCTTCACTGAAAGTGGTGTGTTGAAGTCTCCTACTATTATTGTGGAGCTGTCTATCTCACTTTTCAATGCTGATAGAGTTTGTTTTATATATCTTGCAGTCCTGTCATTGGGTGCATAAATATTTAATATGGTTATATCTTCTTGGTGTGTTGTCCCTTTAATCATTATATAGTGTCCTTCCTTATCCTTTCTGATGGATTTAACACTAAAGTCTATTTTGTCAGAAATTAATATTGCCACTCCTGCCCTTTTTTGATTGTTGTTTGCTTGACGTATTTTTTCCATCCTTTGAGTTTTAGTTTGTTTGTGTCTCTAAGTCTAAGGTGTTTCTCTTGTAGGCAGCATATAGACGGATCTTGTTTTTTAATCCATTCTGCCACTCTCTGTCTCTTTATTGGTACATTTAGTCCATTTACATTCAGGGTAATTATGGATAGGTTTTTATGAATTTAGTGCTATCATTTTGATGTCTTTATTTGTGTGTTGTTGACGGTTTTTTTTTCCCCACTCAATTTTATTTGCTGAGTAGATTTCCTTTAAGTATTGTCCTTTCCTCATATTTGTTGTTGTTGATTTTGTTTCTGCTGAGTCTGTATTTTTCCCTTGTATTTTATTTTGATAAGTAGGATACTTTGTCTCCCTTGTGGTGACCTTATTATTTACCCCTCAATTTCTAAATTTAAAACTAGCTTTTATTTCTTTGTATCGCCGTATCTTCCTCTCCATATGGTAGGTATATGATTACATTTCTTAGTCCCTCTTTGTTATTTTAATGTTGTCTTCTTTTATATAGCATCGCTGTTACCCCATTGTGGGCATTTTTTTTGTTTGCTCGTTTTATAATCTTGCTATGCTTTTTGGATTTCCCTGTCTGGGTTGACTTCCGGTTGCTCTGCCCAGTTTTCTAGCCTTGGGTTGTTACCTGATATTATTGATTTTCTAACCAAAGAACTCCCTTTAGTAGTTCTTGTAGTTTTGGTGTGGTTTTTACAAATTTCCTCAGCTTGTGTTTATCCGGAAATGTCTCAATTTCACATTCATATTTAAGTGACAGTTTTGTTGGATATGTGATTCTTGGCAAGAAATTTTTTTTCCTTCAATTTTTTCAATATGTCACCCCATTGCCTTCTTGCCTGCATGGTTTCTGCCGAGTAGTCCAAGCTTATTCTTATTGGATCTCCTTTGTAGGTGACTTTTCATTTATCTCTCGCTGCTCTTAAAATTCTATCTTTGTCTTTGGTTTTGGCAAGTTTGGTTATGTCTTGGTGACTTTCTTTTAAGATCTACCTTATGTGGAGTTCAATGAGCATCTTGGATAGATATCTTCTCATCTTTCACAATATCAGGGAAGTTTTCTGTCAACAAGTCTTCAACAGTTTTCTCTGTATTTTCTGTTTTCCCTCCCTGTTTTGGTACTCCAATCACTCGTAGGTTATTTCTCTGGATAGAGTCCCACATGATTCTTAAGGTTTCTTCATTTTTTTAAATTCTTTTTTCTGATTTTTCTTCAAATATATTAGTGCCAAGTGATTTATCTTCGAGTTCAGAAATTCTAGCTTCTACTTGCTCAATTCTTCTCCTCTGACTTTCTATTGAGTTGTCTAATTCTGTAATTTTATTATTAATCTTCTGAATTTCTGATTGCTGTCTATGGATTTTTCCAGCGTATTAAACTTTTCATTATGTTTCTGAATAATCTTTCTGAGTTATTCAGTTGCTTTATCTGTGTGTTCCTTGGCTTGTTCTGCGTATTGCCTCATTTCCTTCCTGATTGCTTGAAGGGTTCTGTGTATTAAGCTTTTGTATTCTGCCTCTGGTAATTCCAGGAATGCACTTTCATCTAGAAGATCCCTGGATTCTTTGTTTTGAGAGCCTGTTGAGGTGATCATGGTCTGTTTCTTTATGTGACTTGATATTGACATTGTCTCCATGCCATCCATAAGTTATTGTATTAGTTTATGCTTGTTTACTTTGCCGTAGCTTCTTCCCTTGTTTTGTTTTGGTATACCCCTATGGGTTGCTTGAGTGAGCTAGCTTGATTATTTTCACCTTTGGAGCTCTGGTGTCCTGTTCCCAGCTGGCTAGAGTTGTTATCAGGTATATCAGTCTAGGAGTCCACTCAGTTTTCTTGTATGAATTCAGCTCAGGTTTCCAGGTAGCTGATCAAGTGTGTAGTACAGGCTCTGTCCTACAGTCTTAGAGGGGCAGGGGTGATTGGCGTATATACCCGTATCTGATTGTAGCAGGGGATCACACTCTGAACAAGGCAGGGGGCTGAGAACCAACCCCCGAGCGCCTCTGAGGAAAATGTTCCCCTGTTCCCTAGAGCGTGCTGGTGGGTGGGTTCTGCAGACGGACCATGGGCACCCAAAGTTTTTGGTTGTAAAGACTGGGAGGTAACCATTACCTTTGGACCCCTGTCGTGGTTGGCTGGGTGACCTGAGTGGAGCTACCAAGCCTTAGGTCCCTGATGTGGGTAGGTGAGGACCTTGTCTGATAGGCAAAGAATGTCAAATGTCAAACACCCACCTCTCCACCGTACAGCTGAAATGGTTGGAGTTTGCCAACAAGGACCTAGTCTCCCAAAATAGGCCCACACAGTTCCATGCAGAAGTGAAAGGTGCTCAAGGTGACAGATGGCTTATGCCTGGACAGGAGCCACTTCTGTCCTGAGCTCCCCCGGTTAAAGGAGCTAGCAAATTATCTTTTCACCCCAAATGAAAATTTTTTCCTTCCCCAAAGCTGGGAGGATGGCTCTAGGTGCTCACCAGGGCCTATGTCAGGCACAGTGATTCAGCCGCTGAAGCCGGCTTGGGGGTGTGGTGCCGTGATAAAATGTACGCAAGTACTTAGCTTTTGCTGAGAGCGCCATTCTTCTCAGGTTCCAGAGGTGTGAGTAGTCTGTGTGGCTGGCTGCTTCTCCCTGAGGAAACTGCGTCCGAACGCTAGTACCAGCCCACCAGCACTGTTGCCACCGCCACTCTGGGAATGGTGCCTGAGAGTTCCCCGAGTTTCAGGTCCGGCAACTTCTCTCCACTTCTGAACGGTCTCACCCCACTACTCCTCAGTTCATTGTCTATGCTTGCATTTTGCTCAGGGCTGCCAGCTTGTCACAAATATACTCATTTTACTTGTTTTTTCAGGTCTTTGTTGTAAAGAGGGCTCGCCGGAAGTGTCTGTCTATTCTGCCACCTTGGCTCTGCCCCTCGTGTCTTTTGATTTCTTGACTGCAGCTTCCATGGGTGTTGATTGTGGACCCAAGTAAAATGAAATCCTTGACACCTTCAATCTTTTGTCCATATATCATGATGTTGCTTATTGGTCCAGTTGTGGGTATATTTATTTTCTTTATGTTGAGGTGTAATCCACACTGAAGGCTGTGATCTATGATCTCCATCAGTAAGTGCTTCAAGTCCTATTCACTTTCAGCAAGCAAGGTTGTGTCATCTGCATAATGCAGGTTTTTAAGGCGCCTTCCTCTAATCCTGATGCCCTATTCTTCTTCATATTGTCCAGCATCTCAGGTTATTTACTCAGCATACAGACTGAACAGGTATGTTGAAACGATATGCACACCTTTCCTAACTTTAATCCAAGCAGCATCCCCTTATTCTATTCTAACGACTGCCTCTTGATCTATGTACAGGCAACTTATGAACACAGCTTAGTGTTCTGAAATTCCCATTCTTCGCAATGTTGTCCATAATTTGTTATGATCCACACAGTCGAATGTCTTTGCATAGTCAACAAAACACAGGTAAACATCGTTCTGGTATTCTCTGCTTTCAGCCAGGATCCATCTGCGATGATATCTCTGGTTCCACGTCCTCTTCTGAGCCTGGCTTAAATTTCTGGCAGTTCCCTGTCAATATACTGCTGCAGCTGCTTTTGAATGATCTTCAGCAAAATTTTGCTTGCATGTGATATTAATGATATTGCTTGATAATTTCCACATTCAGTTGACTCACCTTTCTTGGGAATAGGCATAAATATGGGTCTCTTCTGGTCGGCTGGTCAGGTAGCTGTCTTCCAAATTCCTTGGCATAGACTAATAAGCACCTCCAGCGCTGCACCTGTTTGTTGAGACATCTCAACTGGTATCCCGTCAATGCCCAGAGCCTTGTTTTTTGCCAATGCCGTCAGAGCAGCTTGCACTTCTCCCGTCATTACCATTGGTTCCTGCCCATATTGTACCTCCTGAAATAGTTGAACATTGACTAATTCTTTTTGGCATAGTGACTCTGTGTATTCCTTCCATCTTCTTTTGATGCTTCCTGGGTCTTAATGTGTACTACAGATCATTAAGTAAGCACAATTACGCCTGTGCATACCTTGCTTACTACAAGCCAGAGTATACCGTGCTTATTGGATAGTATACCGTGGTTACTGGTTAATCCGCTCCTGCATGTGGATACCTCCAAGGACCATCATTCATGAATGCCTGAAGAATATAGTATTTTACCCTTCAAAAAATAACCAAACCTGTTGTCAATTCCAACTCATAGCGATCCTGTAGCATAGAGTAGAACTGTCTCATAGTATTTCTGGGGAACAGCTGGTAGATTTGAAGTGCCAGCCTTTTGGTTAGCAGCTTGAACTCTTAACCACTGTGCCACCAGGGCTCTACTTTACTCTTAGTGCTTAAAATTTTCTTATGTACACAATTTCTCTTCACTAAGTCTTCTACCTAACCACTGGTTAGACATCTGCTTCTGTACTTCATGATTGTAGAATTTTCTTCCATGGCTGGATATCACTTTGTGCTGTACTCACATATGATTTTAGTCTCCTCTTTCTCTTTTCATCTGAGTATCTATATCATTTAACCGAGTTGGACCATGATATCATAGGCCAGTTTATATCTCCAAAAACATCAAAGTTATGATAACAGGATGCTTAGGACCTAGAATACGTATAGGGGTATAAGGCCTAGAATATACTAACATTTTAAGATCAAGAGGATACATAGGAAAATAAGACCTGAGAGATACAAATTACAGTCAACTAAATAAATTTCCCAGATTAGAACTATACATATTCATAAGATGTTATGAATGAACTGAGGAAAAATGAGTTAGAATTCACTAAAATAACGTCTTCGTCTCTCCCCCCACAATATTACATAAAACCACATGTTTTGCATCTAGATGAGTTATTAATTGCACTGTTATTGGTGAAATGTATGATTTCTTCATGGTAGAATTGGAGGGGAGAGGGAACTTGACCTGTCAAAGTTTGTGCTTGGAGCTCCTGGTTGGTTAAAAGCAGCAAGCACAACATTGTTTTGCCTGTGAGCTAACGTGAGTATTTTGAGAAGGGAGGAAAAATAACTTCTAATGTTAACTAGAGTCCTCCAAGGTATAATATCTAGATTTGGTTTCTTTTTAACCCCAATGCCACTTATTAAAATTCAGGAAAACAAATCAAATCTAGATATTATACCTTGGAGAAATCTAGTTAACATCAGAAGTTATTTTTCCTGTCTAGTTTTTCTCAAAATACTCACTTTCCCTCACAGGCAAAAGAATGCTGTGCTTGCTGCTTCTAACCAATCAGGAGCTTCAAGCATAGGCCAAGTTCCCTCTCCCCTCCAACTCTACCATGAAGAAAACATACATTTCACTAATAACAATACTTTGAGAAGGGAGGAAAAATAACTCATGATTTTAACTAGATTCCTCAAAGGTATAATATTGAGATTTGGTTTGTTTTCCTGAATTTTAATAAGTGGCATTGGGGTTTATTCAATTTCTCTATCTTCAAATTTTATTACATTTCCAGTGAGAATGATGAAATTTCTGTAGTTACAGAAGCCAGCATTTTACAAATTTAGTTAAACTGGTTATAATGTACCCAGCTATCCCTTGAATCAAGTGAGCCTGGGTGGGTGGCGCAGTGTGTTAAAGTGCTTGGCAGCTAACCAAAAGGTCAGCAGGTCAAATCTGCCAGCCACTTGGTGGGAGAAAGATGTGGCAGTCTGCTTCTTTAAAGATTTACAGCCTTGGAAACCCTATGGGGGCAGTTCTACTCTGTCCTGTAGGGTCACTATGAGTTGAAATCAACTTGACAACAGTGGATATCCCATGAATCCAGTTCTGCTATGGGTCGTGTCATGTCCTATATGTATTGAATGAGGTATCATGCATTTTTATCATTATTGCATAGAAAGCCTATACCACAGTTGTTATCTTGGTCCCATGGACATCCCTGGACAAAGAGGTCCATGACTCCAAGCTGTGCTTAGCTCTCTAACAACAATCATTTCTTCCATTTAATTAGCACTTAAAAAAAATTTTTTTTAATGTGCCAGACGCTGTGCTAAAATCCTTATTTTCAATATCCCAATCAATTTTCTAACTAATTTATGAGATAAGTTCCATTTTTATCTCCATATCACAAGTGAGAGAACCAAAGCTCAAAAGGCAAATTAACTTACTCAAGCCCACACAGCTGGTGGTAAGTGGCCGAGTCAGCTTTTGAACTCAGATCACTCCTTTCCAGGGCCCATTCTCATAATCACTTTCTCTATTGCCTGTATCTCTAGTTGGCATTTAATACCAGGGCTGTTAGTCCAATTCAGATCAAAATGTGAACAATAGAAACGTCAAAAAAAAAAAAAAAAATCCGTTCAGTTAAGAAGATTGCTGAAGGAATTGTGAAGGAGTATGAGCCTTAGCCAGGTTGAAGTTTATGTGCTTCAAGACACTAAGAACATGTTAGATTTTTTTTTTTTTTTTTTCCCCGTAACAGCCTTCAGGATAGGCTTATCTGTATCGATGGCCTCAGAGAGGACAATAACAACCCAGAAGGACAGTTTCATTTCTAGGATATTCTATAAATAACCTTTTTGATGAATGGCTATGTCCATGGAGAATGAAGTACACATTATGGCTGAGGACAGGGGTACACCTCCCATCTGAATTGGTCCACTTACCTGGATCACCTACTTATTTTGACTTCTGCATTTAACCTTTATACAGCCCTGGGCTTTAATTTATTAAGGGTGTATAACCTCAGCTCATGGGCTGATTTTGCCCAAAGCAGGACAGAGGTCACCATTTTTCTCAGAAATAAACCTTGGCCACATTCGTGCTGTAGTTTAGGGATTTACATGTCTTTGAAATAACAGAGTATGGCAACAAAGATCTTCCTGAAGCCCAGCGATCCTGTCTCTATCATTACATCACTCCATCAGCCAGATCAGAGGACTGGCAAACCCTAAAGGTACTGACCAGATGCCTCTATGGGAATGCTTAAACCAAATCAAACCAAACCTGCTGCCATCGAGTCAATTCCGACTCATAGTGACCCTATAGGACAGAGTAGAACTGCCCCATAGAGTTTCAAGGAGCGCCTGGCAGATTCAAACTGCCAACCTTTTGGTTAGCAGCCATAGCACTTAACCACTATGCCACCAGGGTTCTGTTAATTCAGATAGACCAGACAAATAACCCATGAGTTTGGGGCAGAAAAAGGAAAACAGGATTGTTGAATATTTTCATTCAAAAAAAATTGGCTCTAGGAGCCACAAGATTTCTCCCTGGGGAAAAGAAACTTCATTCCTGGTATTGAGGCAAGAGCTCATTTTTCTGAGATATAACAGTTTTTCTTACAGGGTGATGGACAGCAGTGGAGTTTACATACCCAAACTGTTTTGATTATATTGTCCAAGTGTAATAGTTTTAAAATATTTTAGTAGAGAACTTTAAGAACAGGATTGTAGATTGCAAAAACTGGTCACAAATTCCTCCTATCTCTGTGTGCACGTACTGGAATATAATTTTGCTGCTCCTCCTGTCAAAAGTTAGAGTCATTTTTCCACCCTCTTGACTACGACTGGCATTTTGACTTTGACCAGTAGTATGTTGCAACAGTGATGATGTTGTTAAGAGTTCTAAGTTTAGGCATCAGGAGGCCTTGCAGCTTAACTTCTCATGTTCTTGCTGTCCTGAGATCTCCATATGAAGCATCCTGGGCTATGCTCCTTGAGGGTGAGAGGAGGCCCCAGGTTAGGTTCCATAAACCAGCCATTCTGCCCACAGCCCATTCATGTGAGTGAGATCACTTGGGACGTCTAGTTCCAGCTGACCCACCCGCCGCCTGCAGAATCACCCAGCTGACACACACACTTGTGAGCAAGGATAAAGTGGTTGTTATTTTAAGCCTTTAGTTTGGGTATGTGCTTATGCAGCAATAGATGATGATCATATACAGTAGCATCCTAGTATACATGCATACACATTTTAAAATGTCACATGTTAGTAATAGATATCTCTGAGTGGTTGACTATAGGTGATTTTAATTTCCTTTTTATACTTTTCTCTTTTTTCTAATTAACATGAATTACTTTAATGACAAAATTAATAATAAATGATATTGAACATACTACTGATTTTTATAAAATGACCATTACAAGCAACTGATTACTGATTGGACACTCCCAGTCCAATTTGGGTCCCTAGAATAGTGTGTTCCAATTATCCATTTCTGTCTAACAAGCCACTCTAAAACTTAGTGGCCAAAAACAACTATTTTGTTATGCTTATGATTTTGAGAGTCAAGAATATGGGCTGGGCATAGTGAGAGTGGCTTATCTCTGCTCCTTGATGACTAAGGTCTCTGTTCAGGAACTCAAATGGTAGGAGATGAGTGGGATGGCTTAATTGGGGTCATGTGCCTGGAACTTAGTTCTAGTTGTAGGCTGAATTCCTTGCTTCTTTTGAGCATTGTGTCTATTGGAGCTGAAATGTTTAAGATGGCTTCTTCAATCATATGTCTGGTACCTAGCCTGGGATTAATGGAACAACTGAGGCTGGCCAGGCATCTCTCCCTCTCTCCTCATGGCTTTTCTACATGACAGGCTTGAGCAGCAAGGCAATCTCAGACTAGTCAGATTTCCTACTTGATCACTGGCTTTATTCAGAAACAATGTTCTAAGAGGTCAAAGGTGCAAGGCTTCTTATGATGTAGCCTTGGAACACCCAAGATGTCATGTCTGCTGCACTTAATTGGTCAAAAGTGAGCCCAGATTCAACAGAAGGGGTATTACTACTCAATTGAGGAATAGGAAATAATTTGTGGCCATTTTTATTATCCCACAATCCACCCTCTGGCCACAAATTATTTACGTATTTCTCACATGCAAAATATCCTCAGTCTTTACCAAGAAACCTCGCCCTCCCGCCATTTCATCTCATTACAGTATTGGCTCAAAGTCAAGGCTTCTGCAATCTGTATCAGATCCAGGTGTAGAAGTGGGTTCTTGATGTGGAATTTTGAGTGAAGCATATTGAGTATAGGTTTATCTTGATCTGAACACCTGTGAACTACAGAAGACAATTATTTATACCCCCACAAAACATACGATGGCAAGAAAATCATAGTATAACCACAGTAGACCCTTCCATTCTAAAATGGGGGCAACGACAGTCACATAGCAACCATTGTTGCTGTGTTGTTAGGTGCCATTGAGTCGGTTCTGACTCATGGTGACCCTTACGTACAACTGAAGGAAACACTGCCCAGTCCCCTGTCATCCTCACAGTTGTTATGTTTGAGCCCATTGTTGTAGCCACTGTGTCAATCCATCTAATTGAGGGTCTTCCTCTTTTTTGTTGACTGTCTACTTTACCAAGCATTATGTCCTTCTCCAGGGACTGGTCCCTCCTTATAAAAAATATCATGTCCAAAGTATGTGAGACGAAGTCTCGCCGTCCTCACTTCTAAGGAGCATTCTGGGTCTACTTCTCCCAAGACAGATTTATTTGTTCTTCTGGCAGCCCACGGTACATTCAATATTCTTTGCCAACACCGTAATTCAAAGGCAGCAATTCTTCTTTGGTCTTGCGTATTCATTGTTCAGCTTTTGCATGCATTTGAGACTACTGAAAATACCATGGTTTAGGTCAGGTGCACCTTAGTCCTCAAAGTGATATCTTTGCTTTTTAACCCTCCAAAGAGGTCTTTTGCAGCAGATTTGCCCAATGCAATACCTTGTTTAATTACTTGACTGCTGCTTCCATGGGCGTGATTGTGGATTCAAGTAAAATGAAATTCTTGACAATTTCAGTCTGTTGTCTATTTTTCTGATGTTGCTTATTGGTCCAGTTGTGATGGTTTTTGTTTTCTTTATGTTGAAGTGTAATCCATACTGAAGGCTGTGGCCTGTGATCTTCATCAGTAAGTGCTTCAAGTCCTCTTTGCTTTCATCAAGCAAGGTTGTGTCATCTGCATATCACAGGCTGTTAATAAGTTTTTCTCCAATCTCAATGCTGAGTTCTTCTTCATATAGTCCAGCTTTTCAGATTGTTTGTTCAGCACACAGATTGAGTAAGTATGGTGAAAGGATACAACCCTGACACACACCTTTCCTGATATTAAATCACACAGTATCCCCTTGTTCTGTTCAAACGACTGCCTCTTGGCCTGTGTACAGGTTCCTCATGAGTACAATTAAGTGTCCTGGAATTCCCATTCTTTGCAACATTATCCATAATTTGTTATGATCCACACAGTCGAATGTCTTTGTATAGTCAATAAAACACAGGTAAACATCTTTCTGGTATTCTCTGCTTTCAGCCAGGATCTATCTGACATCAGCAATGATATCCCTTGTTCCATGTCCTCTTCTGAATCTGGCTTGAATTTCTGACAGTTTCCTGTCAATGTACTGCTGCAATCATTTTTAAATTATCTTCACCTCAATTTTGCTTGTGTGTGAAATTAATGATATTGTTGGATAATGTCTACATCCTATTGGATCACATTTCTTTGGAATGGTCACAAATATGAATATCTTCTATTTGGCTGGCCAGGTAGCTGTCTTCCAAATTTCTTGTCATAGATAAGTGAGCGCTTCCAGCGTTGCATCCATTTGTTGTAACATCTCAATTGGTATTCTGCCAATAAGTTTAGCGCAGCTTGGAATTCTTCCTTCGATACCATCGGTTCTTGATCATTTGCTACCTCTTGAAATGGTTGAGTGTCGACCAGTTCTTTTTTAGACAGTGACTCTGTGTAGCCTTTCCATTTTCTTTTGATGCTTCCTGCATTGTTCCGTATTTTGCCCATAGAATCCTTCAGTATTACAACTTGAGGCTTGCAGTTTTTTTTTTTCTTTCAGCTTCAGAAATGCCAAGCATGTTCTTCCCTTTTGGTTTTCTAACTCCTAGTCTTTGCACACGTTATTACAATACTTTACTTTGCCTTCTCAAGTCACTCTTTGAAATCTTCTGTTCAGCTCTTTTACTTCATCATTTCTTCTTTTTCTAGTAGTTATTCATCTATAGTAATTCTGAAATCCAGTCAGACACATGTTATCAATTCCCTCTTCTTGGTGGAAAGGGAATATTTATTGATCAGAGCTTACTTCTGCTTCCTGGGAATGGTTCCTATTCTAGGAATTCTTCCCATTGTATCAGCAGTGGAAAAAGCCAGACCTCCCTGAATTTGAACCCTAACTCCATACTTACAAGCTATATACTTCTGTACAAGTTATTTCATCATTCTGAACCTTGGGATTCATCATCTATAAAAAGTGTAATACCACCTTACAAAGTTATTGTGAGGATTACATGACCTGAAAATTAAATGAGCTACTTTGCATGGCATCTGTCATTCAATAGATGTTAATTTTACCTCTCTGAGATGTTACATCAATTTAGATAGTGACAAAATTGTCACAGGCCTTGAGAAGCCCACAGGATCTCCCCAAACAGAGGCTACTATGGGGGCACTGCCCACAGAATAGTTGAATAGTGAATTCAAGCCATTTATCACAGAATTGTTGGGTGGGCTATTAGTGCCAAATGGACATTTCAAGAGAACCTAGTTATACTGGAGCCTTGAATTTTTTATTTTATAAATTTCTTAATTACCATTCCTGAAATCACTTACTGGGTGGTGTTGCTTAATCTCTAGTAGCATTGTTTGTTTCATGGTCCTACAATTTTCATCTGCCATACAGAAGCTGCTATGAACAGAATTCTAAGCAATCCAAAATTTGACCCCTACCCAGCTAAGGTATTGGACCCTGCCGTCTGGGTCAGAGTTTAGCAGTTGCTCAGAAGTTCTAGTAGTCTCAAGTAGTTGACTGAGATATTGAAGTTACCACAAAATGATAGGAAGATATATTATTTAATTTCAGCAACTGAGTGGGGAAAAGGAAGCATATCAGATTAATGTGATTCCATTTTTTCATATAACATATCCTTGCTTAAGAAGGCAATAAGATGTGATCCCAAACACAATGTTTGGATCATAATAACACATGATTTTAAGATATTCCATTATACACATAAATAAATGGTCATGGATGGTAAAAAGGTATTCCAAGCTTAGTGCTATATAGTTTTATAATAAATACACGTTTTTTGGGAGGGCATGTGCTCAAAGAGACAAAGATACAGTCAGCATGTGCAGCAGACAATATCAGCACTCCACCCACATATACTCCATTCTTTACTGTATCACCTCTGGTCACTTCATCATTTCACGCCCACTGGCTCCCGCTATGCTTTCAATTCCAATAGTTAGAACCTGAATCTGTTTTCAGAGGGATACCCACGTGCTGCCACTGCCTACTTTACCAGCAAGGACTAAGAGCCCGAGTGCCTGGGAATGTATGTCCTCTTGAGAGAAACCCTTCACCAATGACTGACTGGTGCAAGAGTTTAAATATTCCCACTCAGATTAACTCATTATGTTTTAACACAAAGCCTTTATAACTGGAATATATGTTTATATATATTACAACATACATATTGAGCATGTGCTATGTGCTAAGTATCGTTCTAAACACCAGGAATACGGCAGTCAACAAAACAGGCAAATTCCTGCCATCATGAAGTTTAAATTCTAATGGGAGGAGACATAACAAACAAGTTGTTATAAAATATGTCAGACGGAGAGGAGCGATATGGAGAAAAAGAAGTAAGGTAAGGTGGGTAGAGTGTGTGAGTGGGGAGTACTATTTTATTTGGGTTCTCAGGCTAGGTCTCACTGGTAAGGTGACATTTGAACAGAGACCTAGAGGAAATGAGGAGGGTAGCTATGCTTACATCTGGTGAAAGATCATTCCAGGTAGAGGGAACAGTGTGGTGGACATAGATCTTCTGCTGAGACAGCATAGCTGACTGACAGACCAGCTGGCACCTACCAGATCCACCACCATGTTCACATGGAGGCTGCACTCCCCTGAGTCACTCCCAGTCAGTGGCTGAGCACAGCAGAGCACTAATTTAGGCCCATTCCTGGGAGACAGGGACAGCTCTGATGGACAACTGTGGCTCAAGCATGCCCAGTCAGCCTGCCGGAACCTTCCTTAGCACTGTGCTGCACTTTGAGACTTCCTGCATGGCCCTCCTTCCTTCGCATCTCCTTCACAGATGTCAGACCTGCATTGCACTCTGACAGCTCTCTCCACCTTCTCCTCTTCCACCCTTTTTATCTGTCACAGGTGTTTCACCTCAATACATTTCTTGCTCATCCAATCCCATCTTGGCATTTACTTATTGGAGGGCTTGAACTAATATACACAGCAAATACGAAGGACTGAGGAGAAAGCATGCTCGATGTGGCTGTGGGAGGCTGGAGGAGAATTAGAAAGGGGAGAGTGGTAGGAAATGTAGGAAAGTAGGAGATACAGCAGGGGCCAAATCATGAGGGCCCAAGAGGCATGTGAATTTTACTCTGAGTAAGCTGGAACACCTTTGGAGAGTTTTGAGCAGTGGCTGATGTGTTCTGAATAACTTTTTCAAAGGATACACTCTGCTGTGTCGAGGGCAGATTATAGAAAGAAAGGACAGAAATAGGGAGAGCAGTTAGGAAGCCACTGAAGAATCCAGATGGGAGATGATAGTGGTTTGAAGGAGGGGAGTAGTGAGGGAGGTAGTGAGCTGTGGAAGAATTCTGAGTATATTTGCTGATGATTTGGGCATGAGGAGTGAGAGAAAGAGGAGCCAAAGATGACACCAAGATTTTTGACCTGCACAAATGAAATTGGCATTATAATACTTTGTCTTCTTGAGCTGCCCTTTGAAATCTTCTGTTCAGTTCTTTTACTTCATCATTTCTTCCTTTAGCTTCTCGATGCTGGAGAGCGAGTTTTAGAGACTCCTCTGACATCCATCTTGGTCTTTTCTTTCTTTCCTGTCTTTTCAATGACCTCTTGCTTTCTTCACATATGAAGTCCTTGATGTCATTCCACAACTCGTCTGGTCTTTGGTCATTAGTGTTCAACGCGTCAAATCTGTTCTTGAGATGGTCTCTAATTGCAGGTGGGATATGCCCAAGGTCATATGTTGGCTTTTGTGGACTTGCTTTGATTTTCTTCAGTTTCAACTTGAACTTGCATATGAGCAATTGATGGTCTGTTCCACAATCTGACAGATGGTATTGAGCTTTTCCATAATCTCTTTCCACAGATGTAGTTGATTTGATTCCTGTATACTCCGTCTGGCGAGGTCCATGAGTATACTTGCCATTTATGTTGGTGAGAAAAGGTATTTGCAGTGAAGAAGTCTTTGGTCTTAACAAAATTCTGCCATTCAATCTCCAGCATTGTTACTATCACCAAGGCCATATTTTCCAACTACCAATTCTTCTTCGTTTCCAACTTTCGCATTCCAATTACCAGTAATTATCAATGCATCTTGACTGCATGTTTGGTCAATTTCAGACTGCAAAAGCTGATAAAAATCTTCAATTTCTTCACCTTTGGCCTTATTGGTTTGTGCATACAGTTAAATAATTATCATATTAACTGGTCTTCCTCATAGGCATATGGATATTATCCTATCAATGACTGTTGTACTTCAGGATGGATCTTGAAATGTTCTTTTTGATGATGAGTGCAACACTATTGCTCTTCAACTTGACTATGCAAAGGCATTCACTGTGTGGATCATAACAAATTATAGATAACATTATGAAGAATGGGAATTCCAGAACACTTAATTGTGCTCATAAGGAACCTGTACATGGATCAAGATGCAGCTGTTCAGACAGGACAAGGGGATACTGAGTGGTTTAAAGTCAGGAAAGGTGTGTATCAAGGTTGTATTCTTTCACCATACCTGTTCAGTCTATATGCTTAGTAAATAATCCGAGAAACTGGACTATATGAAGAAGAATGTGGCATCAGGATTGGAGGAAGACTCATTAACAACCTGCGTTATGCAGATGTCATAGCCTTGCTTGCTGAAAGTGAAGAGGACTTGAAGCACTTACTAATGAAGGTCAAAGACCACAGCAGTCAGTATGGATTGAACCTCAACATAAAGAAAACGAAGATCCTCACAACTGGACCAATGAGCAACATCATGATAAATGGAGAAAAGATTGAAGTTGTGAAGGATTTCATTTTACTTGGATCCACAATCAACAGCCATGGAAGCAGCAGTCAAGAAATCAAAAGATGTATTGCATTGGGCAAATCTGCTGCAAAGGACCTCTTTACAGTGTTGAAAAGCAAAGATGTCACCTTGAAGATTAAGGTGTACCTAACCCAAGCCATGTACTTTCAATTGCATGATATGCATGTGAAAGCTGGATGATGAGTAAGGAAAACCGAAGAAGAATTGACGCTTTTGAATTGTGGTGTTGGAAAAGAATACTGAATATACCATGGACTGCCAAAAGAATGAACTAATCTGTTTTGGGAGAAGTACAACTAGAATTCTCCTTAGAAGCAAGGATTGCGAGACTGCGTCTTACATACTTTGGCAGGTTGTCAGGAGGGATGAGTCTCTGGAGAAGGACATCATGCTTGGCAGAGTGCAGAGTCAGTGGAAAAGAGAAGACCCTCAATGAGGTGGATTGACACAGTGGCTGCAACAGTGGGCTCAAGCATAACAACTATTGTAAGGATGGTGCAGGACCGGGCAGTGTTTCGTTCTGTGGTACACAAGGTCGCTATGAGTTGGAATCAACTCGAGGGAATCTAACAATGTTTCAACAACACAAATGAAATTGGCATTTTCTGAGCTAGGAAAGACTGGTTATTGTGAAGAAGCATGATAGATTTCCTAGTTTAAATAGGTTCCTCCTCCCCGTGTACTGAAGCTTAATATTTCTTCTTTATTAGAAATCATAATTTTTATACTGTGGTTGCTGCTTCTACTATTGCTACCTACCAATGGGTGCTTACTTTGCCCTAGGTAGAAATGTACTTACTTATATTTATATGCACATTCATTTTTCCATCTATCATATAATCCTTACAGTAAGTGGATGAGCATGAAATTAGCCCCAGATTTTATTTTATTTTATGTTTTGGTCCTAGTTCACGTAGAGAGTTAGTGCCAGACAACTTGGGATGAATCCAGGATAGTGTGACTCTAACACTGTGCTACTCATCATGGAACATGCTCCCTTCTGCCCCATGTGGCTCTTTTGTGCCTGGCTTATTTTACTTAGCATAAGCTTTCAAGCTTTATCTGTGTTGTAGCATATATCAGAACTTCATTCCTTTTAATGGCAGAATAATATCCCGTTGTACATATACATCACTTTTTGTTTATCCATTCATCTGCTGTTGGACACTTGGATTGCATCTACCTTTTGGCTATTGTTAACAATGTTGCAATGAACATTGGTGTACAAGTATCTGTTTGAATCTGTGCTTTCAATTATTTGAGGTGGTACCCAGGGTATATACATATGGTAATTCTGTGTTCAACTTTGAGGAACTGCCACACAGTTTTCCACAGTGGTTGTACAATTTTACATTCCCACCAGCCATTTCTCCACATCCTTGCCAATTCTTGTTCTTTTCTGTTTTTTGATCATACCTATGTAGGTGTGAAGTAGTATCATATCACATTATGGTTTTGATTTGCTTTTACCCAATGGCTAATGTTGATCATCTTTTTATGTGTTTATTGGCCATTTGTATACCTTCTTTGGAAAAAATGATTATTGAAGTCCTTTGCCCATTTTTTGATTTTTATTTATTTATTTTTTGGTCTTTTGTATGCTTCTTGAGAAAAAGATGACATCACAATCATCTCTGTATATGCCTCTTCACCTACTTAAGTTTCTTGAATATGTTGTTGTTGTTGTTCGGTGCTGCTGAGTTGGTTTTGGTTCACAGCGACCCCATGTACAACTGAATGAAACACTGCTCAGTCCTGCACCGTCTTCACAATTATTGCTGTTTCAGACCTGTTGCAGCCAGTGTGTCAGTCCATTTCATTGAGGGTCTTCACCTTTTTCACTCAACCTCTACTTTACCAAGCATGGTGTCCTTCTCCAGAGACTGGTCCCTCCTTATAATATGTCCAATATGTGAGACAACGTCTCGCCACCCTCACTTCTAAGGAGCATTCTGGTTGTACTTCTTCCAAGATAGACCTGTTCGTTCTTCCAGCAGCCCATAGTATAGTCAGTATTTTTTGCCAACCCCATAATTCAAAGGCATCAATTCTTCTTTGGTCTTCCTTATTCATTGCCACGCTTTTACATACATGTGATGCAATTCAAAATATCATGGCTTGGGTCAGGTATACCGTAGCCTTCAAAGTGACATGTTTGCTTTTTAACCCTTGAAAGAGGTTTTTTTTGCAGCAGATTTGCTCAATGCAATGCAATACGTTGTTTGAGTTCTTCACTGCTGCTTCCATGGGCGTTGATTGTGGATTCAAGTAAAATGAAATAGTTGACAACTTCAATCTTTTCCCTATTATCATGATGCTGCTTTTTGGTCTAGTTGTGAGAATTTTTGTTTTCTTTACGTTGAGGTATAATACATACTGAAGACTGTAGTCTTTGATCTTCATCAGTAAATGCTTCAAGTCCCCTTTGATTTCAGCAAAGCAAGGTTGTGTCATCTGCATAACACAGGTTGCTAATGAGTCTTCCTCTAATCCTGATGTCCCATTTTTCTTCATATAGCCCAGCTTCTTGGATTATTTGCTCAGCATACAGATTGAATAAGTATGATGAAAGGATACAACCCTGACACACACCTTTCCAGATATTAAACCATGCAGTGTCTCTTTGTTCTGTTTGGACGACTGCCTCTAGGTCTATGTAAACATTCTGCATGAGCACAATTATGTGTTTTGGAATTCCCATTCTTCACAATGTTATCCATAATTTGTTATGATCCACACAGTTGAATGCCTTTGCATAGTCAATAAAACACCGCTAAACATCTTTCTCTATTAGTCTGGAAGCTCAGCTGAAACCTGTCCACCAAGGGTGAATGCTGGTATTTGAAATACTTGTGGCAAAGCTTCCAGTTTCACAGCAACACTCAAACCACCACATTACAACAAACTGGCAGACATGTGGTGGGTTGAAGAATATTGAATATACCATGGATTGCCAGAGGAACAATCAAATTTATCTTAGAAGAAGTACAGGAAGAATGCTCATTAGAAGTAAGAATGGCGAGACTTCATCTCGCATACTTTGTACATGTTATCAGGAGGGACCAGTCCTTGGAGAAGCACATCATGCTTGGTGAAGCAGAGTGTCAGCAAAAAAGAGGAAGACCTCTAACGAGGTGGATTGACACAGTAGCTGCAACAATGGGCTTAAGTATAACAATTGTAAGGATGGCACAGGACCAGTCAGTGTTTTGTTCTGTTGTACATAGGGTTGCTATGAGTTGGAACTGACTGGGCAGCACCTAACAACAACAACATACATCTTTCTGGTATTCTGTATTCTTTGCCTTCAGCCAAGGTCCATCTAACATCAGCAATGATATCCCTCATTCCACATCCTCTTGTGAATCCAGCTTGAATTTCTTGCATATAGTAGGTTCAATAATTCCTTGTAGAATTTTATGAATTTCGTATCACTAACTGTCCTCACCCATGTTCTAACTGGATAATAAAGCTTTATGAGA
The DNA here is from genome assembly GCF_024166365.1 of Elephas maximus indicus. Taxonomy (NCBI): domain Eukaryota; kingdom Metazoa; phylum Chordata; class Mammalia; order Proboscidea; family Elephantidae; genus Elephas; species Elephas maximus. The sequence continues at coordinate 63,837,630 of NC_064838.1, forward strand.
ATTCCTAAAAATGGCACACCCGTTGACCTGATGATATCCATTGGCCTCCTTGTTTGCCCCATACGTGTCTGACAGTGTGAGGCACAACTCCAAACTCTTGTCTGATTTTAGGCATTGGTGCTTAAATTTGATCTCCCTGGTGTCTCTGCATATCTTCTGCCCAGAGGAACTTCAGGGAGAATCCTCTCTGAGATCTGGGACCACCACCTCATCTTTGATACTAGTCATGATGCCAGAGTCCTGTGTAGAGGGAGGTTTGGGCACATTTAATTTTTTGTTTATACTTTCTGTTTTCTCTGACATCTGAAGGGCTCCGTTTCAGCTGAATGAGTTAGTTGTAGCTTAGGTTTCCTCTGCAACAGATGACAAAAATGGACTAATTGCTGAAACCCTTTTTCCTATCCATTCACAATCATTTATATAAACTATAATGACAACTCCTAATTATTTGGCAACAATAAAGTGCATTTGTAAAGATTCACCTTCAAAATGGCCAGCAGTTTTCTGATACTCTCCAGCTGATAATACTTCTGGACTATGAATGTCTGATCAGAATTAATTGCAGCAGATTGGAGTCCTATGAATATTAAAATGTCTTTAGTTTAAAGACCAATAGGTGCTATGATTCAGCAGTCCTGCGTTATTATTAGTAAGTTCCTTGGATCTTGAGTGATGCAGTTCAGCAAACCATTGCAAATTTTACAAATTAAATGAAATTAGTGACTGTACTTGTTGGTTGTTCGTATCAAGAACAAAGATAGAGAATAAAAATAACACCCCCTTTACATCTACTGAAGTTTTACATACAAATGCTTACTTTGCCTATAGGGTCGCTATGAGTCGGAATTGACTCAACAGCAATGGGTGTGGTTTGGTTTTGGTTTTGCTGAAGAAGTGAAAATAAAGCAGTCAGCTAAATATAAAATAATCATCATCTGCTGAGGAGATAAATGATATGCTTAGGGAGTGGACTGATTGACAGAGAAGAAGGAAACCCTATTAAAAAGGTCAGAACATAACTCAAGAGGTTAGTGGATAGTAGATGGTGCCAAGAAGACTTTAGTCTCCAAAGAAAGGTGAATACTCATGTCATATCTAAACTTGTAAAGAACTGAGAGGCTGGGATTTCTACATGTCACTGATTCTTCCTGTATGTTATACATTCACATTACACAGGAAACAGCTTAATTACTGAGAGCATATAATGAAATGTAGATATAAAATTCACCATAGGTAGATTATCAAAATTCAAAATTGTTGGGGTACTGAAACCTGGGAGAGGGTAGATAACGGTGCATGGTGAAGTGGTAACAGTGGAGGTGAGGAAGAAACTTAGAAGACTTGGAATAAATTAACAGATGATGGCAAGAAACAAGAAGTAGCCTTCAAAAAAATGTTGAATTTGATTGACTTGCTAGAAATATTATCTATTATCATTAGAAACAAAGAGCATCCCCATCACACAACTGTTGACTACCTGTAAGCAGTCTGCTACGTACAGGACATTGTGCTTAGGGTTGGAGAAACAAGACCTTAATTTTCATCTTTTCATTCACTTAACATCATTTCTTCTGTGCCCTCCATGTGTTAGGCATTGTGTTAAAATGCTTGGGCAAGGCCGGCAAGCATTGGGACCAGTGCCACCATTTGTATATCATTTCATGGCAGACATCACTAATCAATCACAGCACTCTTCCCGTTGCTCCTGTTCACGGCCTTAGCATCCTTTCCAGTATGGTTACAGATCCTCATTGTTGGCAGAGAGCTGATGGAGGTTCTTGCAGTAAAATCAGGTAACAAAGGGTAAGAGGTAGAGTGAAATTAGAAGACTGGGGATACATAAGTGAATAAATTTGAAAGCTGTTAAAGAGGTAGAAGAGACAGGACATTATAAGTGATTGGATACTTGCTGGGGATGAAAGTTGTGGGGCAAAGTCAAGAATGACACTAAGGTTTCTGGCTTTGGCAGTTGGATGGATGGTAATGCCATTCACTGAGGTTTAAGAGGATGAAGAAGGCCAGTATAGAGAAGGATAAGCTCAGTGTTAAGTCATTTGAATTTTAGGTTCCTATGGCCATCCAAGGGGAGATATCCAATGACCAATTGGATATTTAGGTGTATAATTCAAACGCACCATCAGAATTATCACACAGAGACTCTAGATCCCATTCTCTGGTTTGAATTCTGGCTCTACCAAGTACCAGCTGTGTGACCTTGGGAAAATTCCTTAGCCTTGCTTAGCCCAAAGTTTTTTTTTTTATCTCCAACACTGAGGCAACAGTAGTGCCTACTTTAGAGGATCGTTTTAAAGACTAAGTGAATGCCTGGCACACACCCAGTAAACTCAGTGTAAGTGCTGTGTCTCACTATCATTGTCATCACATATAAATTGTGCTAAATAAGTATTTGTAGAATAAATGAATCAGCGAGATCACCCAAAGAGAGTATATAGAATAAGAAGGTAAGAGGAATAAGCACAAAAAATCAGAGTTTATCATCCCTCAAGGAACTAGTTATCTAGAGAGAAGAGAGTTCAGATGCTTTGAAATATACTTGAATGAACAAAGATTCAGAATCCAAGTGGTAAACTTTGGTTAGGAACCCTGAAAAAAGAATCAGTGTTCCAGGCAAAAAGATTATTTGAGGGCCAGATGGAGTAGTTGACCTTGAACCCTTTAGGCCTTCCTGCGAGAGATACCTCCCTGCTCCATTGCCATCAAGTCAATTCCATCTCATAGCGACCCTATAGGACAGAGTAGAACTTCCCCATAGGGTTTTCAAGGCTGTAAATCTTTACGAAGCAGACTGACACATCTTTCTACAGGGGACTCTTTGGCGGGTTCAAACTACTGACCTTTTGGTTAGTAGCCGAACACTATCACCACTGTGTCACCAGGGCTCAGCTTGCTAAAAGGCAAGTTGAGGAAGCAAGGGGCAAGATTTTGTTGATTAAACAGTTTGGTAGAGTTGCAGCAAGTAGTATGGTGGCCAAAGCAGTCATTCCCATGACAGGAAATAACTGCACAGTGTTCACAAACTTTGTTTGCTTCTGCAACAAACATGCTTCTGAAAAGGTACATGAGAATCACAGTATTGTCAATCAGATCATATTTTATTAGTACTAATATGACTGGAGGAACAGCTTTTGTAGAATCCAGTGCTAGTAAATGACACACCCATTCCACAAGGTTCTCAAGCCCGAACCCGCAGAGTCATCTCTGATGCCTCTCTTCCCCTCTCTTCATCAATTCCTCAGTAGTCTCATTGGCTCTAATTCCCAAAGACATCTTACATTCATTATCTTTTCTTCAGCTCCACTATGATCATTTTGACACAAGGCACTGTGTTCTCCCATTTTGATGGCTTGCAGTAGCCTGCAGTGTCCCTGCTTCTCCCATTCTGCAAATCAAGCCATGTAACTCCTCACCTTAGAGTAAGATCTACATTCTTATCTGCAGGACTTCGTAGAATCCAGCTCCTGCCCACCTCTTTCATATTGTCCCTCTTTCTCCCTCTTCTATTAAACTTCAGCCATACTGGTCTTCCTAATTTTCTCAAATATACCAAGCTTTTTTTTTTTGTTGTTCCTGCCTGAAGAGTCTTTACACCAGCTGTTCCTTCTGCAGAACCCCTAGATTTCTGGAAGACTGAGAGTCCTAGCCATCAAGGTCTCATCTCAAGTGTTATTTCTGCAGAGACCCTTCCCTGGACACTCTGTACAGCTTCTCTTCGCCTGTCATTTTCCATTGATATCCTATTCAGTTGCCTTTGTTGCACTTTTCTAATGTTCTCACCTTGATTGATTTATTTGTTGTTTGTTATTGTCACCACCCACTAGAATATAAGTTCCTTGAGAGCAGGGAACAAGGCCAACTTCTCCACGATACTTTTAGTGGCTCACAAAAATGTCTTAATTTATCTTAAAATCAGGAAAAAAATGAATATTTAGTGATCAATCCAGCCTGAATTACATTTGTCTTTCTATGCAGTCATGAAATATAATCTTTAATATATTTTGTGGAGGAAGAGGCCCATGGATGTGAGAGTACCTGAGACCCACGGAACTCAATGTGCTTCTCAGCAGTGTCTCCAGCATCTACAGCTGTACCTGGCACATATCAAGCACTCAAAAAAAAAAAAAAATTGTTTGAATAAATCGAGTACCTCAAGAACTTTGGAGCTTGGCCTAAGAGAACTCTGTGTGTGTTTATGTGTGTGTCAGACGTATATATGTAGTCCCTGACTGACAACATACTAGGGTTAAAAGGAACTGCACTTAAGACCATCTTTTTGTTTTTACATCTTGTCAGTAGTAATACATACTACATACAATGTTGCAGCACGTAATTTGCTGGGGTTATCATTCTCAGATGTTTACTTGCAGATCTTCAATGTTATGATTTATAAAGACAGTGGTAATAAGAGGCAATAATAATAAAACTAAAAAAGAATGATGTATTTGACTTACATCAGAACTGACTTACGGTGAAGTTATATACATGTATCAATGTCTATGTATCGTGTATGTTGTATGTTAATGGCATCAGGTTGGATTTAGCCAAGGGGTGACACCATCAGGCATCTGAGATCTGAGAATGGGAGGACAGCAAGGGAGGTCCCAGTATCTTTTCCTGGGGCTCCCTCCGTTCTAGGTCAAAATAGACTTCATTTCCTCATTGCTCTAGTGAATAATGATGATGATAATAATTTTTATTGAGAATAAACCTGGTGTTGCTATTTTTGTGTAGAGAGATGATATGGTAGCACAATACAACAGCTACACTCTATACTTGAATTTTACAGCACATAAATGTTTGCTGACTTCATCAGTTTCCTCAAAGGTCTCTTCTGATCTTTTGACATTCATATGGGTTTCTCCTGAAGTACCTGTTCCTCCATCATGCGTGTAAGCATTCTCTTCCGTTGTTAATGGGTGTAGCTTTGCTAGATCCTCATGTATCAATGAATTTAGTCCGGGACGTGCAGCTTTCCAGCATCACTGTCGTTAACTTGATGAAGTCTTGCGGTATTTGCGATTTCATGAGTGACATATTTACTTTCTGGATTTCCCTGAACTTAGCCCAATTACACTGCCGTAATGTCATGAGCCTTTAGAATTAAGTGGCCTTGGTTCCGCAAGAAGGATTTGTATCTTGTTTCCTGAGCTTCTGATAGAAGAGAATGCGCACAGCACTTAAAAGGGCTTTAGTTCTTCCAGGAAGATTTTTTTCTTCTTTTTTTCAGGATAAAAATAAACATACAGTGACACCTAAGTTCTTTCTGAGGAACAAACACTATGTAATTCCTGATTCTGGGGCATAAGGGGTATGTTTCTGCTTTCTGAGCTGCTTTTGGCTCCTGCTTCTTACCTTTTTTTCTTTTTTACTCTCATATTTTCTCTGGAAAATCAGCATTTGAAAATATCCAAACTTTAAAACTAAGATCTTAAAGCCATTTTAAAGGTAAAACAAAAAACAAAAAAACTGGATAATTAAATGAGACAATCGCATAAATATATTTTTTAGAGTATATCAAATTAACGACTCAGATAAATTTGATTTTAATATGTAACACTATTAGCCCTAATGGCTACGTTCATTATAAGAATCTGTACATAAATTTCCTGGTAATGTGACAAGTGTTTGGAGGTACATCTCGCAATTATTAGTTAAATGTGAGCTAACTAACTTTATTCATCCATTTCTATATTCATGTTAGTCAAAGATGGTTGTCGTATTTCTAAGGAAGCAGATACGTAGGTGAGTTCTGCTGATTTCTTCATTTTGTCAGCTATCTGAATGGCAATTATGTTCCAAAATATTACTAAATTCATTTGCTTTGGTAATCTGGAGAGCACTGGTGATGCAGTGGTTAAGCGCTAACCGAAAGGTCTAAGGTTCAAACTCACCAGCCACTCTGAGGGAGAAAGATGTGGAAGCCTGCTTACATAAAGATTACAGCCTTGGAAACCCTATGGGGCAGTTCTAGTCTGTCCTGTTGGGTAACTGTGAGTCCGAATTGACTTGATAGCAATGGGCTTGGTTTGGTTTTGCTAATCCATATAAACTATATGTCAGGGCTAATCACTGGCACATAAGGATAGTAAAACAGATCGTTGTTGGGGCACCAATATTTGAAAGTGATAATTGTTACTGTTTTCGTGATACTCTTACATAACCATCTCTTCAGCACCTCTGGTCCAAGAAGGCCCAATTTGACTCTTTATCTTGTCTGCTTTCTCTCCTCCAGGGTACTTCTCTGGACTATGGAAAAGAGTGATGGGAGAGGCGGGGTTGGGACATAGATATGAGGACAGAATAGACTACCCAGCCTTGGAATTTCAGAGAGAACTCTGGAGAGGGCAGTGAGGGCAGTGTGTCTGCTGGATCCCATTCCATTGTGTGGACAGTAGAAATGGTTGGGAGTAGTGTAGCTGCAGGATCCTCAGAGAGAAGGTTTGTTAGAGTCCTCGCTCTTCAGTGGGTATTCTGAGCAGCCGAAAGATGCCGTGGGGGACCAGCTCATTTAAGCAGATGTGATAGATTCAGATGTTGAAAATTTGGTTGACCTCTGCTGAAAGAATTAGTCCCACCTGTATCTTAAGATTCTACCTGAATCTTAAACCACATCTCACTTTACTTTGGATTATGGAGTTCAGTCTCTGTCTCACTTTCTGGTTCTAACCTACTGTGTCTTCCTGGTTGTAACTTTTCCTCTTTTGGGAATGATTTGGCCACCCCTCTCTACCACACAGCAAGCTCAGACTACTCTGGGTAATGCCATGTCTTAGACTGGGTTCTCTGGAAATAGACTCTGAGACGAAAATTTGGGTGCATAAGGTATTGGGGAATACTTTATACACCCGTAAGGATGTAAGGAAGGCACGATTGGGCAGAGTGGGAAACTGATCTACAGTGAGGTTGCATCTGAGGTTTTTGTCAACCTTGGGGGAACCCTGGACCTGGGATGGCCCTCCAGAGTCCCAGTGGAGACCAAGGGGCCAGACCTTTGTATCCCAGCATTAGCCAGTCGTGGACTGCAAGCTGCTCCCTGGGAGCAGGGGTAAACCTGGGCGAGCTAGTTCCCTGAGGAGGAGGGACATTCCCAGTGATGAATGCTGCTGGGAGCCTTGTGTAGCTGACATTCCTAGCAGTTGCAGATGGGTGTGTTGGACCTGAAGAGTGGCACTGGGTGGAGCACCGCAGTACCCACCACACTCTCCTTCTAGGGTCTTACTTTAGTGTCATCCTGCTGGTCCTGGTTCCTTGGAAGTATAGTGTTTTTGGGGTGGGATGAAGTATGAAGGAAGAGAAAGAGAGCCAAACAGGGAAGGTGGGAGAAGGCTAAAATCTTATTTTTTGTCCTTTGCAACATTACCCAGGGTCACACACAAGAGGCAAGGCCATAAACATCACAGAGAACCGAGGCTGGTGTAACAAATCTGGAAATCACCTTCATGCTCCCTGCAAGAAGGAGAAGGAGGTTGTGCATTCTGTATCCCTCTCTCTAACCTTAGTTCCGTGTCCACAGATCATCTTTAATATCGACAGGGTCATCTTCCCATTTGGCAGCACTACTGTGGAATTAGCAAGAAATTGATCTACATATCATTTGGATGCTAACAAAGAGGAGAATGAGCTTTAGGTAATTATCAGAGGTAGGGGGATAATTATAACAAAGGCACTGCTTCCCCAGGAGAAGTCACCCTTACAGAAAAAAGAGCAGCGAATTCTCCCATTAGGAGTATTTTTTACAAGGTAAGTGCTTGGACGTACATTAAAGGCAATTCTAAAAAATTAACAAGTCTGAGAGGCTAAAATAACGGCAGTTCTGTCCTAATAGGTGGAGTACTGGGAGACCTGATGGAAGAGCATGGTAGGGGCTGCAGTGGGATTATAAAATTAGCATCCATCAAACTGTTTGACACATGCTTTTGTGAATGCACGTGTGGGTGCTTTCCTTGGCGATCTTAGCACCTGCAACATGCTTCTTCCACCATAGGACCTGATGATCTCCTTTTAGGGGTACATATTTGAGTGATTGCCCCAATATTCCAGAAAATTGCTGCTTCCCTGCCCACCAGGAGGCAACTTTTGATGCTTCCAAGGCTGAAAGCAAAAGCCATTGAAAATTCATCCTGGTCGTTCACTTGGAAATTTCTAAATGATGACAATTCTCTTACTCCCTGGAAGAGAATAAAGGAATATAGAAAATGTGTTAAAAAGAAACTTGAAATATATCCCTCTTCAATAAAGTATAAATTTCGCTCTAAATGTGCTCTCTTCCTAAATTGTAGATTATGGTTAGAAAAAAAAAGAACCTGGCCATTCCCAAGTTTATGAAATCACATAGTCTTTTCTGATGAAAAATTCCCAGCTCACCAACTCATTTGCACCTAACGATAAGTAGGTCATTCAAGTGCACAGCTGTCAGGATTCCAGGGTACACACAGTGACTGATTAAATTACACAGGAAAACCAAGGAGCTGGGCTATTACACTGGTGGGAGAACTGTACATGGAATGAAGCCTGAGGCATGGATGGGAACTGGCTAGTTAGCCCACCATTAATTTGCAAGGGAAACCTCTCCTGTTTTACATTATTTATATCTGCATCCAAAGTAGGCAATAGAAGGAGTATAATAACGAGAAGCATTACTACTCAGCAGGAGGCCTTTTCCAAACACAATCTACCAAGCACAAGAAGTACCTCGGCTTGAACACAGTTCATTCCCCTGACGAAGCTCAGTCTAAAGAACTGAGTCCTCTCTTTTGAGATTATTTAATATGCAACTGAAACTACCTAATCTATTTGCATAATTACAAAAAGAATGTATTCCTGTTATAACATTGTTGAGCAAGTAACATAAGATTTTTTTTTCTTGTTTATTCTATACTCTTAAGAAAAAGAAACACCCCCTTTACCTAGCCCCTAAAAAAAAAAAAAAAACCCCTAGGCTTTCTTTTTGTGCTTTAGTGTAAATAGCTGGTAAAGCCATTGAAATAACTGCCATTTTGTTGAACAGGAAGAGTGAGATTGATTCCATTCATATAAATAATATATTCTGTAAACATATCAGATATTTCTCGAGCTGCGTTAATGCACATTTGCATTCTCTTTCATACCAAACGGCTGTTTTAGTTTTCAGTTTATGGCGTTTTAAAGAGAAGGCAAGGTTTGGAAGCCAACGTGAACCACACACTCCCACTACGTTTCATGGAAGACAATATCACGTTAGTTTCTATTGCTCTCGAGCCTGACGGAGGACAGAAACTTGCTTCATTTTTAAAACCCTGAAAGTTAACATAGAAACTTTAATGTAAGCATTTAAATTATGAACTTGGAATGAGAAAGCGAGTTGGCTCTGATATGCATCAGCTTAACAGCACCACTCTGGATTTAGGAGCGTCTATTTTTTTTTTTTTTTATTCTGCCGAAAAGGTAGAGAATTTACTTACATAAATCAAACTATCCTGGTAAAAGGCAGCCATGTAAATCCCTGTTTCTCACCTGATATTCTCATTTGGATGGAAGAATTGATTCTCTTGGCAATGAAATAAGATACCCTCCTTCTCCTTTTGCTAACAGAATTTCTTTATAATTATGCAAACGAAATTTCAGTCATCTTCCTAATCATAGCCTAGGGAAATAAAAATCTGGCTGGTTAAATATGGCCCATGTTTTCGTTGCAGCTTGATAACCTACATTCTACATATGTAACAACAACCAAACCTAGATTTTTTTTCTGACATGCCCAAGCTAAAAATCAAATTAATTTTCAATCACCATGGGGTCTTGACTTCATATTCTTTATACGATTCTGAGCACACACTTTAAGAAGACACCTTTGTTATCCTTCTCTTCTTTCTCCTGATTCTCTACTCTGGTGGTATGGTGCGGTGGAAAAACTCGTGTCTTTTTGAGTCAAATATATGTAGGTTAGAATTTTGACTCTGCTTCTAACCTGCTGTGTGAACTGTGGCAAGTTAAATGAGCCTGCTGAGTTTCAGGTTCTCTTTTAAATGAGAATACTAACTGTTAGCATCCAAGATTATTATTATTATTATTAACTTTTATTGAGCTTCAAGTGAACGTTTACAAATCAAGTCAAACTGTCACATGTAAGTTTATATACACCCTACTCCATACTCCCACTTGCTCTCCCCCTAATGAGTCAGCCCTTCCAGTCTCTCCTTTCGTGACAATTTTGCCAGCTTCCAACTCTCTCTATCCTCCCATCCCCCCTCCAGACAGGAGATGCCAACACAGTCTCAAGTGTCCACTTGATACAAATAGCTCACTCTTCATTAGCATCTCTCTCCTACCCACTGTCCAGTCCCTTTCATGTCTGAAGAGTTGTCTTCGGGAATGGTTCCTGTCCTGGGCCAACAGAAGGTTTGGGGACCATGACGGCCGGGATTCCTCTAGTCTCAGTCAGACCATTAAGTATGGTCTTTTTGTGAGAATTTGGGGTCTGCATCCCACTGATCTCCTGCTCCCTCAAGGGTTCTCTGTTGTGCTCCCTGTCAGGGCAGTCATCGATTGTGGCCGGGCACCACCTAGTTCTTCTGGTCTCAGGATGATGTAGGTCTCTAGTTCATGTGGCCCTTTCTGTCTCTTGGGCTCTTAGTTATTGTGTGACCTTGGTGTTCTTCATGCTCCTTTGATCCAGGTGGGTTGAGACCAATTGATGCATCTTAGATGGCCGCTTGTTAGCATTTAAGACCCCAGATGCCACATTTCAGAGTGGGATGCAGAATGTTTTCATAATAGAATTATTTTGCCAATTGACTTAGAAGTCCCCTTGAACCATGGTCCCCAAACCCCTGCCCTTGCTCCGCTGACCTTTGAAGCATTCAGTTTATCCCAGAAACTTCTTTGCTTTTGGTCCAGTCCAGTTGAGCTGACCTTCCATGTATTGAGTATTGTCCTTCCCTTCACCTAAATTAGTTCTTATCTGCTAACTAATCAGTAAAAAACCCTCTCCCACCCTCCCTCCCTCCCCTCCTCGTAACCACAAAAGTATGCGTTCTTCTCAGTTTATACTATTTCTCAAGATCTTATAATAGTGGTCTTATACAATATTTGTCCTTTTGCCTCTGACTCATTTTGCTCAGCATAATGCCTTCCAGGTTCCTCCATGTTATGAAATGTTTCACAGATTCGTCACTGTTCTTTATCGATGCGTAGTATTCCATTGTGTGAATATACCATAATTTATTTAACCATTCATCTGTTGATGGACACCTTGGTTGCTTCCAGCTTTTTGCTATTGTAAACAGAGCTGCAATAAACATGGGTGTGCATATATCTGTTTGTGTAAAGGCTCTTATTTCTCTAGGGTATATTCCGAGGAGTGGGATTTCTGGGTTGTATGGTAGTTTTATTTCTAACTGTTTAAGATAACGCCAGATAGATTTCCAAAGTGGTTGTACCATTTTACATTCCCACCAGCAGTGTATAAGAGTTCCAATCTCTCCGCAGCCTCTCCAACATTTATTATTTTGTGTTTTTTGGATTAATGCCAGCCTTGTTGGAGTGAGATGGAATCTCATCGTAGTTTTAATTTGCATTTCTCTAATGGCTAATGATCAAGAGCATTTTCTCATGTATCTGTTAGCTGCCTGAATATCTTCTTTAGTGAAGTGTGTGTTCATATCCTTTGCCCGCTTCTTGATTGGGTTGTTTGTCTTTTTGTGGTTGAGTTTTGACAGAATCATATAGATTTTAGAGATCAGGCGCTGGTCTGAGATGTCATAGCTGAAAATTCTTTCCCAGTCTGTAGGTGGTCTTTTGGTGAAGTCTTTAGAAGAGCATAGGTGTTTGATTTTTAGGAGCTCCCAGTTATCTGGTTTCTGTTTGTCATTTTTGGTAATGTTTTGTATTCTATTTATGCCTTGTATTAGGGCTCCTAAGGTTGTCCCTATTTTTTCTTCCGTGATCTTTATCGTTTTAGTCTTTATGTTTAGGTCTTTGATCCACTTGGAGTTAGTTTTTGTGCATGGTGTGAGGTATGGGTCCTGTTTCATTTTTTTGCAGATGGATATCCAGTTACGCCAGCACCATTTGTTAAAAAGACTATCTTTTCCCCAATTAACTGACACTGGGCCTTTGTGAAATATCAGCTGCTCATATGTGGATGGATTTATATCTGGGTTCTTAATTCTGTTCCATTGGTCTATGTGTCTCTTGTACCAGTACCAGGCTGTTTTGACTACTGTGGCTGTATAATATGTTCTGAAATCAGGTAGAGTGAGGCCTCCCACTTTCTTCTTCTTTTTCAGTAATGCTTTGCTTATCCGAGGCTTCTTTCCCTTTCATATGAAGTTGGTGATTTGTTTCTCTATCACATTAAAAAATGACACTGGAATTTGGATCGGAAGTGCATTGTATGTATAGATGGCTTTTGGTAGAATAGACATTTTTACTATGTTAAGTCTTCCTATCCATGAGAAAGGTATGTTTTTCCACTTAAGTAGGTTCTTTTTAGTTTCTTGTAGTAGTACTTTGTAGTTTTCTTAGTATAGGACTTTTACATCTTTAGTAAGATTTATTCCTAAGTATTTTATCTTCTTGGGGGCTACTGTGAATGGTATTGATTTGGTTATTTCCTCTTCGATGCTCTTTTTGTTGATGTAGAGGAATCCAAGTGATTTTTGTATGTTTATCTTATAACCTGAGACTCTTCCAAACTCTTCTATTAGTTTCAGTAGTTTTCTGGAGGATTCCTTAGGGTTTTCTGTGTATAAGATCATGTCATCTGCAAATAGAGATAATTTTACCTCCTCCTTGCCAATCCGGATGCCCTTTATTTCTTTGTCTAGCCTAATTGCTCTGGCTAAGACCTCTAGCACAATGTTGAATAAGAGCGGTGATAAAGGGCATCCTTGTCTGGTTCCCGTTCTCAAGGGAAATGCTTTCAGGTTCTCTCCATTTAGAGTGATGTTGGCTGTTGGCTGTGTATAGATGCCCTTTATTATGTTGAGGAATTTTCCTTCAATTCCTATTTTGGTGAGAGTTTTTATCATAAATGGGTGTTGGACTTTGTCAAATGCCTTTTCTGCATCAGTTGATAAGATCATGTGGTTTTTGTCTTTTGTTTTATTTATATGGTGGATTACATCAAAGGTTTTTCTAATATTAAACCAGCCTTGCATACCTGGTATAAATCCCACTTGGTCATGGTGGATTAATTTTTTGATATGTTGTTGAATTCTATTGGCTAGAATTTTGTTGAGGATTTTTGCATCTATGTTCATGAGGGATATAGGTCTGTAATTTTCTTTTTTTTTTGATGTCTTTACCTGGTTTTGGTGTCAGGGAGATGGTGGCTTCATAGAATGAGTTAAGTAGTATTCCGTCATTTTCTACGCTTTCAAATACCTTTAGTAGTAGTGGTGTTAACTCTTCTCTGAAAGTTTGGTAGAACTCTGCAGTAAAGCCATCCGGGCCAGGGCTTTTTTTTTTTGTTGGGAGTTTTTTGATCACCTTTTCAATGTCTTTTTTTTGTTATGGGTCTCTTTAGTTGTTCTCCTTCTGATTGTGTTAGTTTAGGTAGGTAGTGTTTTTCCAGGAATTCATCCATTTCTTCTAGGTTTGCAGATTTGTTAGAGTACAATTTTTAGTAATAATCTGATGTGATTCTTTTAATTTCAGTTGGGTCTGTTGTGATGTGGCCCATCTCATTTCTTATTCGGGTCATTTTTTTCGTTTCCTGTATTTCTTTAGTCAGTCTGGCCAATGGTTTATCAATTTTGTTAATTTTTTTGAAGAACCAGCTTTTGGCTTTGTTAATTCTTTCAATTCTTTTTCTGTTCTCTAATTCATTTAGTTCAGCTCTAATTTTTATTATTTGTTTTCTTCTGGTGCCTGATGGATTCTTTTGTTGCTCATTTTCTATTTGTTCAAGTTGTAGGGACAGTTCTCTGATTTTGGCTCTTTCTTCTTTTTGTATGTGTGCATTTATCGGTATAAATTGGCCTCTGAGCACTGCTTTTCCTGTGTTCCAGAGGTTTGGTTAGGAAGTATTTTCATTCTCGTTGCATTCTATGAGTTTCCTTATTCCCTCCTTAATGTCTTCTATAACCCAGTCTTTTTTCAGGAGGGTACTGTTCAGTTTCCAAGTATTTGATTTCTTTTCCCTAATTTTTCTGTCACTGATTTCCACTTTTATAGCTTTGTGGTCTGAGAAGATGCTTTGTAATATTCGATGTTTCGGATTCTGCAAAGGTTTGTTATATGACTTAATATGTGGTCTATTCTAGAGAATGTTCCATGTGCGCTAGAACAAAAAGTATACTTTGCAGTAGTTGGGTGGAGAGTTCTGTATAAGTTAATGAGGTCAAGTTGGTTGATTGTTGTAATTAGGTCTTCCGTGTCTCTACTGAGCTTCTTACTGGATGTCCTGTCCTTCTCCGAAAGTGGTATGTTGAAGTCTCCTACTATAATTGTGGAGGTGTCTATCTCACTTTTCAGTTCTGTTAAAATTTGATTTATGTATCTTGCAGCCCTGTCATTGGGTGCATAAATATTTAATATGGTTATATCTTCCTGGTCAATTGTCCCTTTTATCATTATGTGTCCTTCTTTATCCTTTGTGTGGATTTAAGTTTAAAGTCTATTTTGTCAGAAATTAATATTGCTACTCCTCTTCTTTTTTGCTTATTGTTTGCTTGATATATTTTTTTCCATCCTTTGAGTTTTAGTTTGTTTGTGTCTCTAAGTGTAAGGTGTGTCTCTTGTAGGCAGCATATAGACGGATCGTGTTTCTTTATCCGGTCTGAGACTCTCTCTTTATTGGTGCATTTAGTCCATTTACATTCAGCGTAATTATAGATAAGTAAGTGGTTAGTGTTGTCATTTTGATGCCTTTTTATGTGTGTTGTTGACAATTTCATTTTTCCACTTACTTTTTTGTGCTGAGACTTTTTCTTTGTAAATCGTGTGATCCTCATTTTCATAGTATTTGACTTTATGTTTGCTGAGTCATTACGTTTTTCTTGTTTTTTATTTTGAGTTATGGAGTTGTTATACCTCTTTGTGGTTACCTTAATATTTACCCCTATTTTTCTAAGTAAAAACCTAACTTGTATTGTCCTATATCGCCTTGTATCCCTCTGCATACGGCAGTTCTATGCCACCGGTATTTAGTCCTTCTTTTTGATTATTGTGATCTTTTACATATTGACTTCAATGATTCCCTGTTTTGAGCATTTTTTTTTTTAATTAATCTTAATTTGTTTTTGTGATTTCCCTATTTGAGTTGATATCAGGATATTCTGTTCTGTGACCTTGTGTTGTGCTGGTATCTGATATTATTGGTTTTCTGACCAAACAATTTCCTTTAGTATTTCTTGTAGCTTTGGTTTGGTTTTTGCAAATTCTCTAAACTTGTGTTTATCTGTAAATATCTTAATTTCACCTTCATATTTCAGAGAGAGTTTTGCTGGATATATGATCCTTGGCTGGCAGTTTTTTTCCTTCAGTGCTCTGCATATGTCATCCCATTGCCTTCTTGCCTGCATGGTTTCTGCTGAGTAGTCTGAACTTATTCTTATTGATTCTCCCTTGAAGGTGACCTTTCTTTTCTCCCTGGCTGCTTTTAAAATTTTCTCTTATCTTTGGTTTTGGCAAGTTTGATGATAATATGTCTTGGTGATTTTCTTTTTGGATCAATCTTAAATTGGGTTCGATGAGCATCTTGGATAGATATCCTTCCGTCTTTCATGATGTCAGGGAAGTTTTCTGTCAGGAGATCTTCAACTGTTCTCTCTGTGTTTTCTGTCCTCCCTCCCTGTTCTGGGACTCCAATCACACACAAGTTAGCCTTCTTGATAGAGTCCCACATGATTCTTAGGGTTTCTTCGTTTTTTAAATTCTTTTATCCGATTTTTTTTCAGCTATGTTGGTGTTAATTCCCTGGTCCTCCAGATTTCCCAGTCTGCATTCTAATTGCTCGAGTCTGCTCCTCTGACTTCCTATTGCGTTGTCTAATTCTGTAATTTTATTGTTAATCTTTTGGATTTCTGAATGCTGTCTCTCTATGGATTCTTGCAACTTATTAATTTTTCCACTATGTTCTTGAATAATCTTTTTGAGTTCTTCAACTGTTTTATCAGTGTGTTCCTTGGCTTTTTCTGCAGTTTGCCTTATTTCATTTCTGAGGTCATCCCTGATGTTGTGAAGCATTCTGTAAATTAGTTTTTTATATTCTGTATCTGATAATTCCAGGATTGTATCTTCATTTGGGAAAGATTTTGATTCTTTTGTTTGGGGGGTTGTAGAAGCTGTCATGGTCTGCTTCTTTATGTGGTTTGATATCGACTGCTGTCTCCACGCCATCACTAAGATATTGTAGTGATTTATTCTATATTTGCTCACTGAGTCTTATCTTGTTTTGTTTTCTTTCAATATACGTGGATGGGCTACTAGATTGTGCTGTCTTGATTGTTGTAGCCCTTGACTTACTTATGACCTATTAGCAGCTGGTTTGGGCTGTTACCATATATATATGCCTGAGTCCATTCACTATTCTTGAGTAGTATCTGATTTTGGGTCATCAAGTGTGTGATGCACCCTAACACCTATCCACCTTGAGAAGTAGTGGTGATAGCTGTGTGCACCAGATTCTAGTAGCAGCTGGGGTTCACACTGTAGTAGCAGCTGGGGGCAGGATGCTGACAGGCTTCCCCCAAGTGTCAGTGAGGTAGGTGTGTCTCTATTCCTAAAGCACCTTGGTGGGAGGGCTCTGCAGCTGTACCTTAGGCCCCCAATGCAAGAACCTCTACAGATTGGTAGGTGTCACCCTCCTTAGACCCGTAAGGCAGGAGGCTAGGTGGTCTGGGGGGAGCTTCAGCCCTCAGTTCCCTGTTGTGGGTCAGTGAGGGCTCTGTTGAATAAGCAGAGATATCAGACCTGGGAAACTTGTTTTTCCAGTAAATCCGCTAAAAAAAAAATGCAGTCAGATCCCTATCAGAAATGCCTTTGCATTATAATAGCCACCTTGTTCCCTGTAGGGATGAAAGCCCGAGATATGGATCACATATGCTTGGATGGAGCTGGTTCTGTGTTTTTAGTCCAGTTAGGGAAGGATTTTTGGTCTCTGGATTTTTTGTGGTTGCTTCTCTCAGGCCGGAAGAATGGGTTAGGAAAAGACCAAAAAAAAAAAAAAAAAGGGAAAAGAAAAGCTGCGGAGCAACTCTCCCTCTGGCTCAGGAAATTCCAATGTTAATGAAGCCACCTGGGAGGGGGAGGGGAGGGTTCAGAAAAACAGGAGAGAGTAGCACCCCGGAATATAGACGAAGTTACTTATCTTGCTTGGGATGACTATTTTATCTGAGATTCCTTAGGGGCATGTCGCCTATGTGTGCTGGCTGGGTAGAAATTGCCCCTGAGGGTCAGGCCCACAGAAGCCGCGGCCAAGATTATTTTAAGGATTAAGGGAGATAATATGAATAAAAATACCTGCCATGGGGCCTAACCAAACGAAACCAAACCTATTGCCTTCAAGTTGATTCCGACTCATAGTGACCCTGTAGGACAAAGTAGAACTGCCCCACAGAGTTTCCAAGAAGTGGCTGGTGGATTCGAACTGCTGACCTTTTTGGTTAGCAGTCATAGCTCTTAACTGCTACACCACCAGGGCTCTGCCATGGGGGCTAACCCAGGATCTCACAAATACTTGCTATCTCTTTGCCTCCCACCCCCCTTCCTCCTACCCCCCACTTTCTGGCTCAAGGGGACCTTGATTTGTCAGTTGCTAAGGACTTTCTCAGCTGCATGCTGAGAGTGTATTCTACAGTTTGTAAAGTTGTTGAGAAAGCTCTTGCAGAGGACACAAGTCATTGTCACTGTGTACACGACAACATCCCAGTTTGTGTAGAAATTTCAGCCCCAGGCATGACATGATTATTTCTTTATGGTAAATCACTAATGGTCAGCCTGGAAGCAAGGGGACCACAAGCTCCCTAGTAGTCATGTTCTAGAGTCAGGCTATGGCCCCTTTCAGGGTCCCTAAGGAGTAGGAGGGTACTGATGGCACAGTGGTTAAACGTTTGGCTGCTAACCAAAAGATTGGCAGTTTGAATCCACCGGCTGTTTCTTGGAAACCCTGTGGGGCAGCTCTGCTCTGTCCTGTAGGCCACTGTGACTTGGAATTGACTCAACAGTGATGGGTTTGGTTTTGGCTTTTTGGAAGGAGTAGGAGCTGGTGCCGTGACTGAAAACCAAATAAGGCAGCAGGAATCCACCAGGCTAGGGTGTGGCCGTGGTTAAAGCCAGAAAATTCAGAGTTCACAGAATCCAGAACATATGCCAGGATTCCATGGCTGAAAGTATAATACCCTATTCTTATAAGTAATCTTCGGTGCGGGAAGGACTCCCCATTGTACCACCTTGATTCTCACAACTCTCCTGCAGTGAGTATTATTTGCCTAATTTTATAAATAGGAAAAGAGAATCTCACTGAGACAAAACCAGTATGGAGACTTCCACCTTCTGATACAAAGACCAGAGGGAGGTAGTCATGTGTAGAAATTACATGTATGGATTCTGGAATCAGACATCTTGGCTCAAATCCCAGCCCTCACACTTTCTAGCTGAGTGTCCTTGAGCACATATTGAACTCTTCTCAACTTCAAGTTCCTGGTGTGAAAAATGGGAATAACTGTATAGCATTGCTCTGAAGATTGAGTGAGCTAATGGAATAGTTATTCAAGCCAAAAGGTAAGAATCTTTCTTTTCTCTTAGCTTTTCATTCCTCCACCCTCTCCTCAAACTCCCAAACCTGCTTCTCCCCCAGGTTTTCTCATCTCAACAAACGGTACCACCACCTACCCATTAGTTGTTCAGGTCCATACCTATTTGTCATTCTTGATTTCTCTCTTTCTTATCCCTGCCTTCCACTCAACGCCCACATGTCTCTTAGTTCTACTTCCAAAGCGTTTCAGGAATCTGTCCTCTTGTCTCTGTTTATCCATTTAAGCCCCCATGGTCTCTGAGTGGGAAAATGAAGCATATTCCTCCTTTCTTGTGTGTGTGTGCCCCTCAATCTATTCCAGAAGGTCAGCAGCTGGACCCCACCAGCTGCTTGTAGGGAGGAAACACCTGGCAATCTGCTCATGTGAAGATTACAATCTAGAAAACCCTATGGGCAGATCTGCTTTGTCCTGTAAGGTTGCTGTGAGCTGGAACCGACTCTACGGCAGACAACAACAAATCTCTATCCTACAAACTGGAGTGACCTTTAAGAAAGCTGAATCAGACCATGTGACTCTAACGACTTAAAATTTTCCAATGACTTCCTACTGCCCATAGGCTAGGAAATCAAACCAACTAACTGCCGTGGCCCTTGCTTACCAGCAGGAGCAGATCTCCTACCTTTCTCCTCTGTTGCCCGTGCTCCAGCCACACTGGCATTCTCTGGGCTTTGGAGGGTGCTCTTGTCTCTGGTTGGAACACTCTCTCTCCTTCTTTAAATTTTAGAATCTAAAAGCAAAGCTCAACATGTGACCTCAGAGAGGCTTTCCCCAGGTCTCTATTTGAAGTGAATGCCCACCCTAGTCATTCTCTATCACGTTTCCACTCCCCTCCCTTTTTTTTTTTAACTATCTTATAGAACTATTTTTAAAGCACTTAATACTATTTTAAGTTGTTTTTTTTGTGTGTGCTCATTTGATGGTTCCTTATTATTTGCCTCTGTCTACTAGAACATGGAAACCCTGGTGGCATAGTGGTTAAATGCTACAGCTGCTAACCAAAAGGTCAGCAGTTCAAGTCCACCAGGTGCTCCTTGGAAACCCTATGGGGCAGTGCTACTCTGTCCTTTAGGGTTGCTATGAGTCAGAATTGACTTGAAGGCAATAGATTGGTTAATTGGTAATAGAACATACCCCCAAGAGCTTGCTTTGTTAATCACTGTATCTGAGATGTTTAGAACAGTGCTTGGGGCAGAGTAGGCACTGAATAGATATTTGTTGAACGAGTGAGTGAATGAGTGAATGGATCAATGAATGCAGGTAAAACACTCAGCACAGGGCATGCAGCAAGTACTCAACAAATGCTACATTTTATTTCTGCTGTTAAGAGACTGACAGAGGATTCAAAATCAAGTAGAAGATAGTGGGGCACAATGGAAGGAAGCCAGGGTTTGGAGTCAGACAGGCCTAGCTTCTAGCTCTTCCTCATTAAGACTTTGTTGCCTTGTTTGTTAAATGGGAATAATGATAATGCACGCCTCAGCATGATACCTTATTCTCTGAGGAGAATAATGTGAACATTAAATAAAGTGGCATACCAACTGCTTAGTATCAAGTCTGCTGCAGAGTAAGCTCTAAATAAATGGATGTTTCTAGTTTCATTGAGACCTTGACAGTTTGGTACAAAAGAATTTTGTTGATTCTCAAATATGTTCTTGTTCTCTTCTCCATGAAGCCTTTCTCCAAGCTTGTGCTGTCCAATATGGTAGCCCCTAGACATATGGCTTAAATAATTAAATTTTTAAAATTTAAATAATTAAATTAAAATTTTGTTTTCTTTGTTGCACTGGCCACATTTCAAGGGCTTGATAGCCACATCTGGCTAGTGGATACCATATTGGACAGCACGGATATATAGCATTTCTAAGATTGAAGAAAATTCTCTTAGATAGTGTTATTCCAAGCACTCTGGATGGATGTATTCTAAATTCTCTGCCCTTCTGTAGAACTTCTTTGTTCCTTTATAGAAAGAGTCATGTTCTACCTTGATTGGTTGTATCAGAGTAATGTTTTTCAAAGGATGATATGTAGAGCCCATGGAGTCCCAGGAGGTGATTCAGGGTCCCACAGTGCTGGGGCAAGAGATGTCGATGAAATCCAGGACTTTGACCTTTCACTTCAACCAGAAAAGCTGCAGTTTTAATCTGGTTTACCTGGTAGGGTTCAGTATGAGATTACTTTTGCTAAAAGTTTGAAAAGCGCTGCTATATTTAACCAGTTGCCATCAAGTCAATTCCGACTCACGGTGAGTCCATTGGTATCAGAGTATAAGTGTGCTCCATAGGATTTTCAGTGGCTGATTTTTCAGAAGTAGATCATCAGGCCATTCTTCTGAGGCACCTCTGGGTAGACTTGAACCTCCAACCTTTCTATTAGCAGTTGAGTGCATTAACCCGGGTAATTCACTGCTATCTTTAGTCCTTTTGTATTTTTTTTGTTCAGACCCGTTGAGGGAAGAAGGATTTGCTTCTGATGCTTTTTTTTTTTCCATCTCCCACACTACTTGCTCCAATGGATAACGCATAATACATACTCGAGTATTCCTGGTTGGTGGAATGAAGGAGTTAATCCCTAGAGACTATGGCCTGATGCAGTTCCACTCCTTAGGCCCTGCAGTACAATTTCTGAGCCATTTGCAATCACAACCCTGGTGAGTTAGAGACTGGATGATTTTTCCAACATCCTCATCACTGTCAGTGTTAGCATACACGTAGTTTATGGCATTTTCTGCTCCATAAATTACTTTCTCCCTCCCTAACAATTATTTGGGGTTTTGATTTACAGTTTGGTTTACCTTTTCTGATCTGTTTATACCTTCTAACAACCTTCCATTCATCCAGTTCTCCCTCCAGGGAGTTTAACCAGATTGGCCAATTAGCACTTCCTTTTTAACAAACAGAGAAATATTTCACTCTACTCAAGTACAGAAGACACCTCGCAGTGATGAGATAAATCAGAAGTTCCCTATAGATTTTCTTTACCCACTTGAAGTAAATACATCTATAATAATGCTCACACGTGCACATAATTCCTGGTTATACCTCTACTGGCAGCTTTGATTTCTCCTTAGAGTCAAGAACTGTGGGATAACGTGAGATTTTGCAATTTGCTTGGAGGTTAGATGTACATATTGTCTAATAATTGTAATATACGATGAATGTGCAAAGCGAGTTTAGACAAAATGTATGATGTCTGATGGCTATTTCCATACCCCCATATGATTTCTAGAATTATATATTTTTTTATTACTATATATTCTAAAAGACGGAATTTGGTTTACCACTTTTCCACATCCCAGAAGGTTCTGACCTCTCTGCTAATTAGGTGACAGTTCTAAGAAAGCACAATTGATATCTTAAACTGTTAGTTGATTCTAAACAATGAGTATCGCATTTTACTCCTCAGCTCTTTTATTTATAGAGTTACCACTGTGTCTTCTAATGAATTAGTGGTTTTGCTGAAACACTAAATTGTCTTTGTTTAAACTGGGGAACCCTAATCAAGTTGGCTTTTGATGCACTAGTAAGTTAGAGCTGGGCAGGTGATGGTCCCAGAATCAATCTCTGATGTTCTTTTATCAAGGCTAATTTCAATGTAATATTTCAATTTAGTTTTCACTAAAGCATTCAATTTGCATTTAAAAAGCAGTCAATATAGGTTAATAAAATGATGTCAACTGATCACTAATGAACTGTTCTGCTTGTATAACACTGGCCTTCTCACTATGAATTGTCTTGGACTGACATTCCACTACCCTGGGTGCTAGCCAAAAAAGACATACGAATGCCTGCTAGTGCCATGCACCCAAACAACAACAACAACAAAAACCAGTTGCCGTCGAGTTGATTCCAACTCACAGTGACCCTATAAGACAGAGTAGAAATGCCATATAGGGTTTCCAAGGAGCGCCTGGTGGATTGAAACTGCCAGCCTTCTGGTTAGCAGCTGTAGCTCTTAACCACTACGCCACCAGGGTGCCATGTGCCCAGGGATGCTAATTATGAATGGGTTGAATGGCTGAGTGACTGTTTATTTTGTCTGTGCCAATATAGCCAGGTGTTGTGAGGGACACAAAATTGAATAAAACACAAAATTTAACCTAGCAAGGTAGTCATGGAAATAGCTAAAAATAAGAAAATGGCAAGAAATAAGTGTCCTTATGAAAGTCCCAACCAGGTGTGACAGAAGCCCAGAGGGACGAGAGCTTAGTATTGGAAAAGGCTTTACAAATTGTGTGGCTTTGGAGCAGGACCTAAATGAATGTGGTTGAAGAGGAGAGAAGAGCATTTTTGGCAGCGTATTAGTATTCTATTGCCGCTATAACAAATTGCCAAAAATCTTGTGGCTTAGAACAGCAACTGTTTCTTATTTCAGTTTCTGTAGGTCAGATGTCTGGCGTGTTTTTTGTTCAACTGGTTCTCTGCTTATCTTCTCACGAGGCCAAAATCTATATGTCTGCAGGCCCAAGTTCCTGTCTGGAGACTCAAGGGAAGACTCCACTTCCAAGCTCACTCAGGTTGTTGTCAGATTTGAGGCCCTTATTGTTGTAGGACTGAGATCCCCATTTCCTTGCTGGCTGTCATCTGGGAGCCTCTCTCAGCTTCTTAAAATAATGCCTGCATTTTTTGTCACTTTGCCCTTTCCATCTCAAATCTCTCTGATTTCTTCTGCCTTAACTCTAACTCTCCAACTCCAGGCAGAGAAAGTCCTGTTGCTTTAAGGATTCATATGATTATACTGGGCCCACCCAGATAGTCCACAATAATTTCCCTATGGTAAGGTTCTTTGTAACCTTAATGACATTTGCAAATCTCCTTTTGCCCTGTAGCTTAACATACTCACAGGTTCCCAGGACCAGGGCGTGGACATCTTTGGAGAGGCCATTGTACCTGCCACTGTCAGGAAAAACAATAGAAACAGGGAGACACTTCATGACAAAGGTGAGGAGTCAGGAGCCTGCAGAGGAATGGAACAGGAAGTGGGGCTGGGGAGGCAAAATTGATCACTCCCTCCCATGTTTACCATGTATTCCCATAACACTTTGCTGACTTCACTAAGAGTCAAATATATTGAGTTGTTTTCCTGTCTGCTCATTGTGGCTAGGGACCTGGCTTTTTTTTTTTTTTTCAGTTTTCATCCCTGACCTAGCGCCCTGCCTTCCCACCCAATAGATAATTGATAAGTATTTTTGAAATTGAGTTGAAGAAAGTAATGGCAATTGATGATAGTCAAAAAACATATCTTAGGCCAAGGAGTAAATCTCTAAGTGAGGATTACCAGACAAGTGGTAGGGGAGATAATTTTATGAGGGTTTTATCGGTGAGGCAGGAATCACACCATGGAATGGACTTCACCTTTCCTTCTCTTGCCTGCTGCTCCCCACCTTCTTAGATCCTGCATCTCCTTGAGGCTTTCTGTGTTTGGCTGTAGCAGGTTTTGGTATTTCTGTGTTTGGCCTTCCTAGCAGTTAACGGCCTCACCACACTGTAAAGTGTTCCTCATGGCTTGACCAACTGTAGCTGAACTTTACCTTACATTTAGGGCTGTCCAGGTAACTTGCTAAGTTCAATAGTCGTAGCACCTGATTACAGCAAGAGTTGGGGTTACCATGCTTTGAAAGTCAGCTCTTCTGGATTGCAATTGATCTACTTGATACAACATTTCTAAGGCTCAGTATCCTCATCCACGGAATAGGGATATATACTTCTTGGACATCATGCAGATTAAATGAGATCCCATAGGTGAGTGCTTGCTATTTAATTAGTAATAAATGAATATCGGTTCTCAATCCTTGCTCAAAATGACTGTAGCCCAGGATCTTAAGGGCCACATATGAAATATCCAAAATATGAACGAATAGAAACATGGCAGAATTGAGATCCTAGTGATAGGGTATCAACTTTCCTTTTCGTGACTAGTCTCTCCCTTTTACTATTATTCTTCCGTCATCCTGTTTCCATGCTGGAAAAGCAGGGAAGAGTCTTAGGGCACCAGGGTTCCCCAGCAACCTGAGGTTTTCCCTCATTCCAACCTGAAGTGATCTCTCTTTCCTCTAGGGCCTAGCTTTTCATCTGGCACCTGATCACATGCTCTCGTGACACTTCTTTTCTTGTTAGTTAACTTTACAAATGTTTGTATTTTGTCTCTCACTCTATTTTGTGAGCTTATAGTCATTCACTCAAATACTTTTTTAAACATCTACTATGTGCTGGGCACTGGAGAGATAGCTGGGTCAGGATAGACACAGTCCCAGCCTTTGTGTGTACTATCTGGTGCAGAAGATGGACAGTTTGACAGTTGTGATCCATGTGGCATGTCATTACAGGGGACATAACAGGTGTCAAAGGAGCTCAAAACGTTAAGTATCTTTATGCAGCCTGTAATGACTTGTACTTAATAGGTACTCGATAAATACTAATGGATTGAAAATATTTATAATTTTACCCTGAACTTGGGAACAAGACAGGGTTGAAAATAGCCAGTATAATAGGTTGGTGTCTCTCAGCTTGAGAGCAGGCTCCATCAGAGATTTCCTGATAGATCATGGAGACAGACGGCTGCCTGTGTGCTCTCTAGCCAGCTCCCATGGCACTGCCCTCGCCAGGCCCAGCCCAGCTCTGACTGCCCATTATCTGCTCACTGCCCTGTTAACAGCTTAACCCAGTGACCCAAAGCTAACTGTGTACTGGAGGATCTATCCATGCTCTGAGGGACACTCCCTATTTTTTACCTGGTTCTCCTTGTTTTCACCTTTGCCGTCTTTGCTAGTGCCGACTTTTATAAACGAGGCCTTATTTCTTTGGCAGAAATATATTTCGGGAATGAGTGAAACAAAAGCAAACAATTTTTCCTCTTTCTTCTCTACTGCACTGAGACCCTGATAATTTTGTGAAGGATTGAGGGAGAAGTCATGGGTACCCTCTGAGGCCCACAGATGTACAAGTTAACAAGCCATGATACCCATGATAGAAGGCCTTTTATTTATGGTGTACATTCCATGTGCATGCACTTCTAAGTGGTGTCTCTCAATACACTCACTCCTTCCCCTTGAAATCCCAGTATGTTCCCCACATATATCCAAGGACGGTGTGCCTTCCACCTCTGCTCAGACTACCACACATTCTCTAGGAGCAGCTGACAAGGGAGAGGGAGAAGGTGAAGAGAATTATGTTACTCTGATCTTTTGCTCCCAACAACCTTCCTTATGTGTGATGAAATATAAATAGTATAAACCATGATTCACTATTAAACCTTCAAGAGAAATGACACAGAGATTCATAAATTAATGTTAAATCTATTTTCTGTGGTGATTGCAGGATTAGTGAGAGACTGCTCGCCTGTAGTTAGCAATGACAAATGATCTCTGAAGAATCACATTATGTGGTTTTTGGTGACAATATTAAGAAAATATTAAAAATACAGAGTCAGGAATGTAGCATTTGGTAAAATGATTTTTTTCTCTTTGCTGTTTTTTTTTCCTGTCACATGACCCCATAATTACCTGAACTTCTTGACATACTAATTAACTCTGATTTAAAACAGCCATTATATTAGAGTTAAGCTTAGTGAACATTGTCTAATATTATTATGCAACCATTAATATGACTAGGGAAAAATGAGTTAAGAAAAAGAAGGCTGCGATTACCATGAGTAATTTGGTAGCAAAGTTGAACTAAAGCATGTTGGTGACTGTTCAACATGTGATAATGTACATTATTGGCATCATTTATTGTCCAACCTAAATGACTCAGCTTACCCCCAGGCTTGCATATGTTAGATTTTTATTTTCATACCCAATGCTAAATGGAGCAATAGACCTCAGAGTGTGTCCTAAAAAGGCAGCACTCTGTAAGTCCAGGAACTTTGACCTCTGAATGTCTTTTTGAAATACTAACTAGGTTTGAGTGCTTTATTAACTAATAACAAGGGAAACATTCAAAATGTATTCAATAGGTAAAAAAAGTCATTTATTTGCAACATACAGTTGAACCCATTGTAAAATGTCCTTTCTTGATCTTGAAAAGAATGAGCAACAGCCTATCAGCAGTGTCAGGACCACAGTGTTGGAGGTCAGGGAACTCATGGATGTTCGCCATGACTGAAACCAGCTCTCCTCATCACTCAATGAGGAGGAGGTTTCTTGTGATGAGGACACAAAAAGCAAAAGAAAAGATTCAGTAAATTACCTGGATATTTTATGTAAGTGGTTCCATCATCTGGATGTTAAAATCCTTCATTCCGTAAATTTGTTCATTTACTAGATAAGAGCTTCATTCTAAGCACTGGAGATTCACCAGTGAATAAGACAGACAAATCCCTGCAGGCAGGGAGCCCACACTCAAATTGTAGGAATCAGAAACTAAATCAATAAACCAATAAATAAACAAGAAAACATCAGTTAGTGGTAAGTGCTGTAGGACAAAAAGCAGTATGATGTCAGAGACAGACATGGAGGACTGCTTTAGATAGAGATGTCAGTTAAAGCAAAGCCGAGGAGGTGGTATTCAAGCCTAGCCATAAATAATATGAACGAGCAGGTTTTCAGGGACGAGTACCCCTGGTAGAGGGGACACTGCGCAAAGCCCCCACAGGCATGATGTTTGTGTGTCCAAGAAACATGCAGAAGGCCAGAGAGGTGGAGCCTAACGAATGAGGAGAGAGTGGCATGAGCTGAGATCTCAGAGGTTGAAGGGGCAGATGATGTAGGGCCTTCCCAGCCATGGCAAAGACTTTGGATTTATTCCAAGTGCAGCAGAATGCTTCCAGTGGGTCTTAAGCCAAGAGTGGCATGATCTGACATGTATTGTTAAAAGACCACGTGGCTGCTGGGGGAGGGCTAGTTAGGAGGCTGTGGCAACAACCTGGATTGAGGAAGTAGGAATAAGGAGACAGAGAAATTGGTGGATTCAAGACAGAGCTAATAATGCTTGTTAATGGAGTGGATCCTGGGTGAGAGAAAGAGAGGAGTCAAGGATGACTCCTAGGCTTTTGGCTTGAGCAGCAGAGTGCATGGTGTGGTGCCTGGTATTGACATGGAAGAAAACCGGGAGAACAGGTTTGTTCTTTTGTTTCTTTGTTTTTATTGGGGGAAGAGGGTGGTAGGTAAGAATCAAGAGTCATGTTTTGAACATGTTATGCTTCAAATACTTATTAGACATCTAATTACCTGTACAGCTTTTAAAAGTACAGGCTTGTAGAACCCCCTTGATCAGTTAGGAATATCTTTGGTTTCAGGTAAGAAAATAACCAAACAAAAGTGACCTAAACAAATAGGGGCTGATTTTGTTCACATAATCACACACAGAGGCATGTGGTGCAGAACTGGTGCTCAGCCATGTCATCAAAGGCCCAGAATCTCTGTCGTTCTCCCTGCTGCTATCCTTCATGTTTAGGTCACTGCCAAATAGTTATGTGATATCAGATGAGCGCCAGACATCAGTGTCCACATACAAATAATTTAAGTCAGGAAGAACTGGGAAGAGTGATGCCAGAAGCATTTGTCTTATTTTAAGTCAAGGAAGCAAAAGTGTTCTTAGAAACTCTCATCAGAGTCTTTCATTGACCAGAACTGTATCATATAACCACTCCTTGCTGCAAGGGAGCCTGGAAAAGAGAATTTTTAATTGGGTACATTGATGCTCTGTACAAAATTGGGATTATATTAGCAAGAAGAGGAACTTGATATTGGATAGGCAATTAATATGTCTGCCACTGTACTTCAGGAGATTCCAATTCAGAAGGTCTTAGGACAAGAGAAGGCTGATGGTGCTACAAATTGCCATGCAAGCTAGGATTAAAGAATGGCTTATGTAGACAACAAGTGTTGTGTTGTTAGGTGCCCTTGAGTCA
Organism: Elephas maximus indicus; assembly: GCF_024166365.1. Taxonomy (NCBI): domain Eukaryota; kingdom Metazoa; phylum Chordata; class Mammalia; order Proboscidea; family Elephantidae; genus Elephas; species Elephas maximus. The sequence goes on from NC_064838.1 coordinate 63,866,234, forward strand.
GTTCCAACTCATATTGACCCTTTATAGAACTGAACAAAACACTGCTGTGTCTTGCGCCATCCTCACAATCATTGTTATGCTTGAGCCCATTGTTGTAGCCACTGTGTCAGTCCGTCTGGTTGAGGGTCTTCCTCTTTTTTGCTGACAAGTAGAAAGCTCAAAAATGGACTGAGCAGCAATTTCTATTCCTTCTCAGTTCTTAAGATGTATCTCCTTACTACCATTTACATGATAACAGATTCAGAGGGGCAACCAAAACTAAAAACCAAACCCACTGCCGTCGAGTCGCTTCCGACTCATAGCGACCCTATAGAACAGAGTAGAACTGCTGCATAGAGTTTCCAAGGAGCGCCTGGTGGATTCGAACTGCTGAACTCTTGGTTAGCAGCTGTAGCACTTAACCACTATACCACCAGGGTTTCCCAAAGGGGCAACAGAAGTGGGTTACTCTGTCTTTGGAAGCCGTGCTTTACACACCTCTTTATGGAATACATTAGCTTATTAATTCAGAGGTCATTGTAAATAGCTTTTTTTTCTACAATCTCATCATTTCCTTTCTTTGGGGACCCCATGCATACGGAGGATTAGGACAGTTCTTAGAAACATAGCTTTCTCCTACCGCTTAATTCTATCCCAAGTCCGCTCACTCTGCCATGTTTATCACATAGGTCAGAACAAAAGTAGATGGCAGCCCCAGTTATCTTGAACTTGGGTACAATACAATGTGTCATTCTCCATTATGGAAATTATCATTAGTTATTAACAGGAACATCTTTGACATGATGTATTGTCTACATTGTCACTGCCAAAAATGGGTAGTGATTAATGGATGCCCTTTGATGGAAAACAGCAAAGTGCAACGCAGAAAAGAAAGATCAGAAGTTTAAAATAGAAGCACTGAGTATTGAATACCTTGGTGTCTTTCTCTGTCTCTGTCTCTCTTAACATACACACACATACACTGTATAAGGTGACAACCAGTCATTTACCAAGTTTTAAAATGAATAAAATTTTTTCTTAAATTCTAGGCTACAGGATTGTCATGGATTGTATTGTGTCCCCCCAAAATATCCGTCAACTTGGTTAGGTCATGATTCCCTTGTATGATTGTCTACCACTTTATCTTCTGATGTGATTTCCCTAAATGTTGTAAATCCTATCGCTATGATGTGATAAGATGGATTAGCGGCAGTTATATTGATTAGGTCTATAAGATTAGGTAGTGTCTTAAGCCAATCTCTTTTGAGATAAAAAGAGAAAGCGAGCAGAGAGACATGGGAACCTCATAGCACCAAGAAAGCAGCACCAGGAGCAGAGCCTGCCCTTGGGACCTGAGGTTCCTGTGCTGAGATGCTCCCAGACCAAGGCAAGACTGATGCATCACAAGAACATTTCTCCAGAGCTGACAGTGAGAGAAAGCCTTTCCCTGGAGCGGGTGACCTGAGTTTAGACTTCTTACCTACTAGACTGTGAAAGAATAAGCTTCTCTTTGTTAAAACCATCCATGTGTGGTATTTCTGTAATAGCTGCACTAGATGACTAAAACAAGGACTTTTTAGACTTCTTTGTTTTCATCTAACCCCCAGGCCTGGTATTGTGCACAGGGCTTGCTCAGGACAGAACTGATCTTTGGAGATGCCCACTTCCTTATTCATTTTCCTACATGCTTTTGGGGCAACATTTTGTATGTGTCTAGGTCTTCCCTGGAAGCGTGCTATGCACAGAACTTTCCCAGCTAGCTCCCCACCCTCCAAAATAAGAATTCTGGAGGTAAGCAATCCAGTGCTGGTGTGGAGGTGTAATCATGCCATCAAGAACCCAGGCTTCTTTTAGATTCTGCTCCACCACAGCCTTGTTGCCTCATGGTTACAGTATCTTTGCCGTACCTCCAGATATTCCATCCACATTCAAGGCAGAGAGATGGAGGAAGGGTGGTGCCACAGCATCTGTTTCATTTTCATCAGGAAGGAAAAAGTCTCCCCAGAATTTCACAAGCTGTGATGGAAACTGGAAAAAAGAGTATTTGGCTCAGGAGTTCTGGAACCTAGAAAAAAAGAATAGATTGAGATTGATGTCTTCACTGTGCTAGGTGATGACAATACTTCTGACCATGAGTTATATGTGACAAATATGTTGCCACAGATAGATATCAGGTAGCCTTCGTGCACAGAGGTACCTCATGGTGGGAATGCTAGACTTGAAGGCAGGCTGGTGAGGGATGTGAGCCCTCCCAAGCCAGACTTGGTGAACTTCTGCTATGAGTAAGGTTGGAGATGCCCCCATGACTTTGGTTTCTACAAAGTGAACTTTGCAAATAAATCAGTGGCTTTTGTCCAGGGTCTTTGGGAGCATCTGTAACTCTGAGAAAAGGCAGGAAAGATGTATCTGATCCTGGAGTCCATCTCTTTGCCAAATATGATATAATACTGTGACATGAGATGTAATATTTGATCTTAGATGGAGGTCTAACAACTAGCAGTATTTTATCATAAAATGTCAGATGAATATTGATGTAATCATGTGGGTTAAAATAAAGATAAAAATTGCCACCATGTTCAGAAGAACACTGGCATTCTTTCTTCATGGACTAATGATTATTTATTCTTGTCTTTTTACCAGTTTAACCTTATTTTTAAAACTGGTATTATCTGTGTGAAATTGTTTCTGGGTATTAAGTCACTGTGGATCTTCTCTGGCTGGTTTTTCTCCAGGGACTTGTCTTAAGCTGTGGGAGCTGCTGAAGTCAGAAATGCTTCCCAGTGGAGGAGGATGGGTAGGGCTGTCTGCCAGAAAGGATGAGGACACACAGGCAGTTTCCTACAATGAAGACGAGTTGAGAGCGAGGGTGCCAAGAGCAGGTAGGCTGAGTCTGTCATGGGCCACCGGCAATCAAAATTCTTCCAGCATCACAGCAACACACAAGCCCCCACTGTACAATAAACTGACACACTAGTGGTAGTATAAATATGTAATCACAAGGAGCCCTAGTTGCACAGTTGTTAAGGTGCTTGGCTGCTGGCTGGAAGGTTGGTGACTCGAACCCACTAGCTGCTCTACGGGAAAAAAATGTGGCAGCCTGCTTTAGTAAAGATTCCAAAACCTGTTGTAGACAAGTCGATTCTGACTCATAGGGACCCTATAGGACAGAATAGAACTGCCCCATAGGTTTTCCAAGGAGCAGCTGGTGGATTCAAACTGCAGACCTTTTGGTTAGCAGCCGAGCTTTTAACCACTGTGCCATAGCCTTGGAAACCCTGTGGGACAGTTCTTCTCTGTCCCATAGGGTCACTATCAGTCAGAATCAAATCAATGACAGTGGGTTTTTTGGACACAGACACACACACCACACACACACATGCGTACATATATATGTGATTTACTGGAATACATTTATTAAAACAGAAAATGAATGTTATTTACTTAAGGAGAAAATAGAAAATATTTTTACCTGAAATATATGTAGATAATAAAATTTTATGCAAAATTTTATGAAGTTTAAAAACAAAAGAACTGTCAATTATAATTCCTCTTTGGAAAATAATTAGTTATAAAAGGTTTAAGGCTTAAGAGAAGTGGTTGGCCTTACACTTGAATATTAAAATAGATTTGTTTCCAAAATGTGTCATTCTAGAAATAATGAAAATCAAGATTACCATGAAGCTTACATGGGATCTTGAGTTAACCACCCAAACTAATTAAGCAAAATTATCCTAATTTGTTTATTATGTTAATGATCTGAATTAATTTATAGTAATTTAGCATGTATTACTAAAGATTTATTATGTTTCCTACTAAATGACTTAAGAGCTATAAATCCCATGGTTAAATGTAATTAGTGGAGACATATTTATCGAAAGGGATAATTACATCTGATAAAAGTTCTTCAGTTAGGCTTAATTAAAACAGATTATTCCCCCATAAATGAAAAGTAAATATGGTAATTACTGGGTAGACTTTCATAGCAAAAATGACTATCTCAGCATTTAAATTTTCTAAAAGGGGTGGGAAAGCAAACTATGTAACTGATTACTTCCCAATAAAATGTGATTAATAATCCCTGGGAAACAGGCATTTTCCAGGAGTAAACGTTTTGCTACTAAATTACTAAAGGGGGGATTCTGCTCAGGAAAACCTATCATTAACTCATTTTTAAAGTGGACTGTGGCTATTTTTGAACATAATGAATGGTGTTTTAAGGAAAATTTTTTTTTTCCCGAGAAGCTTATCTCTAAAAAATTTAGGGAGAAAAATGATTGCTAATTACTCTGAAAATAATATTTTCAGTGATAATGCGGATCGTGGTTGGTTATGTATGCACAGAATACAGAAGATCTGAAGCTGGAAGAACATATTTAGGAGACGTGAGTATACAGGAGAGATTAAACTATAAGCTATGTTTCCGTTACTGTGTGCATGTGTGTAACTGTGTAAAGCTACATATAGAATCTATTTTAAATTCTTTTGTATTTAATCAGTATTTTTCAATAACAGCACCAATGATATTGAAAAATGCTACTTTATCTTCTTAGAACACTTTCAGGACATTAGTTCATTAGATCATCATGCCCATTTAGGAAGGCAGATGAGGCAGGGATTACTGGCCTCAAAGAGGGGAAGTTCAAGGTCATGCAGTTAATTAGTGGACGAGCTAGAACTTGAATTGATATTTTGACCTGTAGAGCAATATTCTTTACCCAACATCATTAAGGTATAAAAAAAAAAAAAAAAAAACTTTTTTTTTTTTTTAAGGTATAGCGGGGTCCATAAGTACGATGCCAGAAAGGAGTTGGCTAAATACAACTATAGTTATGAACTGTTATACATAAATTCACCTCTGTAGCAAAAACAGATGGACAGCAGCACACTCATGGCATGGGTTTTAGTGTTAAAACAAATGATAAAAAAAAAAACAAAAAACAAGGCTTGGTTGGTGAATGCCCAGATGATCAGTGGCATGTGTGGGTCTGCAAGGGGGCAGTGTTCAGAATTATGAAGGCAGGCCGACCACCATCTAATGCAATCTGCCACTTGGTGGAGCTGAAACTAGACCCTGGCCATTCTGATATTTTCACTTTTAGGCTTTTGCCGTATTTAAATAAGTGCCTTTCTCCAGAGACCTCAAAGTATTATCACAGACAGTATTGCATTTCTCCTTACAATATCCTTTTGCATTCCATCGAGCCCAGGTGATTCATCAAAGTCAGTAGCTATGCCTAATATGCGCTCTGGCCACTCAGAATTACATAAATGCCTAAGCACAGGAGCTGAAGAGGGCCCTAGCCTGCCAGAGCTAGAAAACCATAGGCTTTTTCAGAGAGACCTGAAGCAGTCTCTCCTCTTTTGCACATGGGTTTGAAAGAGGTTTTTGTTCTTTTTTAACCTAAGAATAATTGAATTAATATTTTAAAATGTATACTGAATAGTGCACATTAGGTAACTTCATTTAATTCACATCAATATTAGTTTCAGAGACCTGCTTAATTTGTATTGTTGAAAGGTATTTAGTAGTATAGGTCAAATACATAAAGGTATTTCGAACTTTTTCACTAAATGTGGCTGAAATTTCAGTATAACCCTTGCCTTTCCCCCAAAGGGTGTCCAGAATCTTTGGACCTTTTGAGATTTGAGTAATATCATTTGTGGTCCCACTATGTAGGCCACACTCTGTAACTCTAAGGACGTTTTGTTTTATAAAGGCTTTTTTTTTTGGCTATATTTGATGAAATGATAACTGAATGCTTAATATTTCTAATTCTGTGCATGTGAGCCATATCAAACCAGACTTATACCTGAGTATGTAAGTCTCAGGTGCAAACTCAGTGCACGTGGGTGAAAATAAACAGATATACGACCCCAAAAAATCTATATTTTGAAAAGAACACAATCTGGCAGCTAACAGACATATGAGGAAATGCTCATGATCATTAGCCATTAGAGAAATGCAAATCAAAACTACAGTGAGATACAATCTCACCCTGACATTACTGGCACAAATCAAAAAAACATGAAATAACAAATGTTGGAGAGGTTGAGGGGAGATTGGAACTTTTATGCTCTGCAGTGGAATGGTAAAATGGTACGACCACTATGGAAAATGATATGGCAATTCCTTAGAAAGCTAGAAACAGAAACACCGGATGATCCACCAACCTCACTCGTAGGAATATATCCTAGAGAAATAAGAGCCATCACACGAATAGACATATGCACACTCATGTTCATTGCAGCATTATTCACAACAGCCAAAAGGTAGAAACAACCTAAGTGCCTGTGAACAGACAAATGAATAAGCAAACTATGGTACATACACGCCACGCAATACTGTGCAACGATGAGTAATAGTGTTGAATCCACAAAATGTCTCACAGCATGGATGAATCTGGAGGGCATTATGCTGAGTGAAATCAGTCAGTCACAAAAGGACGAATATTCTGTGAGACCACTATTAAAAAAACTCAAGAAAAGGTTTATACACAGAAAAAAACAATCTTTGATGGTTACAAGGAAGCAGGGGACAGGGAGGGAAAATCACAAACTTAAATAGTAGACAAGAGTTAACTTTGGTGAAAGGAAAGACGATATATGATATAGGGAAAGTAAACATAACTTGACCAAGGGAAAGTCATAGAAGCTTCAGAGACACATCCAAACACCTTGAGGGATCGAGTTACTGGGGCTGAGGGATGGGGACTATGGTCTTGAGGAACATCTAGGTCAATTGGCATAATATAGTTCATAAAGAAAATATCCTACATCCTACTTTGGTGAGTAGTGTCTGGGGTCCTAAAAGCTTGCAAGCAGCCGTCTAAGATACATCCGTTCTTCCCATCACGTTCAGAGCAAAGAAGAATGAAGAAAACTAAAGACAAAGCAAGTATCAGTTCAGAGGACTAATGGACCACATAAACCACGGCCTCCACTAGCTTGAGCCCAAGAGAACTAGAAGGTGCACGGCTACCACCACTGACTGCTCCCACAGGGATCACAATAGAAGATCCCAGTCAGAGTGGGGAAAAAAATGTAGAACAAAATTCAGATTCACAAAAAATAGACCAGACTTACTGGTCTGACAGAGACGGGAGCGATCCCTGAGACTGTGGTCCCTGGATACCCTGCTAACTCAGAACTGGAAAAAAAAAAAAATTTTTTTTTTTTTTTTTTGAAGCCACTCCCAATGTCCACTTTTCAGCCAAAGATTGGACAGGCCTTTAACAAACGATAACACACGTGAGGAACGTGCTTCTTAGTCCAATCAAGTATAGGAGACCTAATGGGCAACACCTGCCCAAAAGCAAAGACAGGAAACCTGGATGAATGGACACGGGGAATCTGGGGTGTGAGGGGCGGGGGGAGAGTGCTGACACATTGTGGGGATTGCCAGCAATGTCACAAAACAACTTGTGTATAAATTTTTGAATGAGAAACTAATTTGCGCTGTAAACTTTCACCTGAAACACAGTAAAAAAAATCTGTATTTTGAAAGTTAAAAAAATGTGATTCAAAAGGCATTGAACTTCAACTCCTGAGGAGTTATTTGAAGTCAATGCTCTGCATGGGGAAGGCCTGATAAACACTTTGGTGGGAAGTGAAATGGGTGGGAACGTACAACTTCTATCTGAGCAAAGACATTCCAACCTCCATGCCCCTTCTTCAGTGTTTCACGGCATTTTTACAAGAAACGGAACTCATTTTGTTTGTATAGAACCAATTACAACTAAATAAATACAAGAATCTCGATTGAAGCGGCATGATCTTATAGTTGATAGAAGTATCATGTATGGAGCCAGAGTGCCTGGGTTCAACTACTGGCCCTGCCACATGCCAGTTGTGTGTCCTTTGGGAAAGTTTCTGATCTCTCTGCCTCATTTTCCTCATCTGCAAAATGGGGGTAATATTAGTATCTCCCTGATAGGGTTGTGTGAAGATTACATAAACCATTTTTAGGATCAGATATCCTGCAAGATTTTGCATTGAGAGATACATGTATATTTTTTGGCCTTAATATAATATATGCTAAATGATGTGAACAGGTTCATTCAATTTTGACTCAAGACTGTTGCACAGTTAACTGAGTGGCTTTTATTACCCTGTTATACTACCCTGCTATCCACATGACTTTCATTTTAAGGGTGGGCAAAGCAATATGTACCCCTGATATTTAGTGGTTTGAATAATTACCAGGAACAATCTGTTTCCACCAAAAACTGCCAAGTACCATGTGTCCAAATGAGAACCCCATTTTGCACACTTCTTTTACATTCATAAAGCCCTGGTGACTCAGTGATTAAGAACTCCACTGCCAACCAAAATGTCGGCAGTTCGAATCCACCAACAACCCCTTGGAAAGCCCATGGGGCAGCTCTACTCTGTCCTATAGGGTCCCTATGAGTCGGAATCAACTTGACAGCAATGGGTTTGGGTTTTGATTTTTTTACTTTCATGGTTTGCTTGAATGTATTTTGATTCTGAGCTCCAAAGCATCAGTGCCATTATCCTTAAAGTAAATAAAGTCTGTTTAATCTGCTCTGTATTTTCATAGAAGATAATTCAGATTTTTAACCTCTTTCTCTGCATTTGCTCATTGGCTTTGCCATCATTAACATTTGCTTTTTCCAGAACGTGGTTTGCAGCCTAATGATGCACCAACTTCTCAACTCTTGTCTATAACATGTTTTTATCATCTTCCAGTTTGACCGAATCATCTACTAGTTAAAAATATAAATTTGAGGTATGAGTAATTTAAGGGGGTCAGAAAGCTGTTTTTTCTTATTTAATCACTAGCTTTTTTCTGTAACTGCCCTTACGCTTTCAAGAGAATAGGTATACCCCATCTCTCCTACAGAAACATGCCCAATACTTCCACAAGTTGAGAAACTCATTAGCTATTTATAAGCTTAAAAATTCATTATGCATTAATTTATTTATCTTCTTAAAGTTCAGCTCCCCTCTCTGGGCTGTTTTCTCCCCAATCTAATTTCTTTAAAACAAAATCCAAATACATAGAATGTGATTAAATACCACATATTGGGAAATCCTGACCTATTGGTGTCTTTATTTCTTCGAGGTGAATGTAAGGAGCATGTGGATTTTTTTTTTTTTTTTTTTAATTTCTATACTTGCTCTAAACCAAATACTTTCACTTTAAATGGAAATTACAGCAGTAACTTTCCCTAATGTTAACAGCAGAGTATGTGAAGGGGAAGGAATGTACAATTTGTTAAAAGTAATTCCAACTGTTTTATTGCATTCCAACCCAAGATAATTGCATATAAAGAAATTTGTTTAAATTATTGACATTAATTCACTGAATAGAACTTTAAATAATAATTTCATGAAAAGGAAAACTTGGTGAAGTCCTAGAAATAAACAAGATTTAACAGCTTATTAGAACTGTTTCTACATGATTGTAAATCAAAACTGCATCTCTGTAATTTTGGCAGCAACAATTTTCTTTTTACAGAGTATGGAGTAAAACATCATGGGGCTTAATAAGCACATATTTTAGTTCTTATTAAACAACTACATGGGCAACTTGCTTTTTGCCTCCTTGTTTTTGTTTTTTAGATGGAGTCCTTCATTTCCAGAACTCACACATTGGAATCTTATAACGTAGTCATTCTAAAGGAGGAATCTGTGATCATTTCAGGACTCTAATTTAGTCAACAAATATTTAAACACCTACTATTCCAGGCACCATTCCAGGTGCTAGAACTGATTCCTGACCTCCCGGGGCTTACTTGATTGTAGAAGGAGACAAACAATAAATCAATACCTAAAATAATCTCAGGTAATATTTTTTTAGTATGAAGTTCTATGAAACAGTGAAGTCTAGTAATGGGAAAAGGAGTGATGAGCAAGGGTAGAAACCACAGAGGTAGGCCTTTCTGAGGAGGTCATGTTTAAGCAACCACCTGGGGGATGAGTGCTCTAGGCCCAGGAGCTACTGACTCTGAAATGGAGATGAACTTGGTGTGTTGAAGGAATAGAGAAAAGTACAGTGTGGCTGTAGTTCAGTGAGAAGCGGACAGTGTCAGAAGATATGGTCAGAAAGGGCCACCCCATGTAGGCCTCAGAGCCCACAGTAAGGAGTCTGGATTTTATCCTTTTATGAACACACATTGGCGGTTTTGAGCAGGGGAATGACATGATCTGATTTATAAGATCGCTGTGGCTTTGAGGTAGAAAAAGGACTTGACCAGGGTAGGCGAAGAAAAGTGGTGACAAGAATGAAAATAGGAAGTACAAGATTGTCCTGAGTGCAAGAAATCCATGATTGGGATTGTTATAGATTCTACCAAGTGCTTTTACTTAGGGAGTCAACATGGGCTTGTGGTCGGACTTCATTTCATAGTAACAGACAGGCATTGTGCAGAATAGCTGGGAAATGCTTGGAACCTGGAATCTGCTTCCTTCTAATTTCCAAGCAAGAGCCACTTAGCTGCAGAGTAGTCTGAGAGTTATCCTGACCCTGACTAAGGAGTTTGAGGGTGGGAGGGATGTGGTGCAGAATCCAGAGTGAATCACCATTAGTCCTCCACCCCAATTCCCAAAATGAAGCATCCTTTCCCTCACTTAGCCTGGTAAGTTCCTCCTCGGCAAAAACGGTGCCTTGGCTCATTTCTGAATCTGAAAAACTATTCATGGTTTCTGAACATAAAAGTGCTGAATGAATGAATGACCCACCATAATCAGTGTAACCAAGCCTCAGTCTCTACTCGAGCTGTTAGAGGAGGGGTCCGTTTCATTCTTGTGCCCTACTCTTATCTTGATACTTTGTCGGGAATCTTCTCTTCTTTAAGATTTGATTCCAGCTTGGTCTAAACCATCTTCCTGCCCCTGACTCTATTTTCAGTAAACAAACCTCAGTGACAGGTTTCTGGATATCCCTGACCCTGTCTAACACTGTGAGTTTTCTTGCCTTTCTCTCCCCTTCCTGTCAGGCCCTGTGAGTCTCCTTGCCCTCCGGGTCTGCAAACACCAGACCCAACTCATGGTCAACCCAGCCCTTGGTCCATCAAGTCCATTCTAGTGGGACACAGTCCAAAACTGTAAATTCAGTGATAGGGTCACAACTTTTAAATTGACATTTCTGTTCAGGCTCCCATAGTGAAGTGACCCTATAAATTAACAATTTTCTTCAGCCCACATCCACTGCCCAAGATTGATGAGTCATATATATTCTCAACATTAACAGATCTTTTCAAATGGAGGCATCAGAATTCATAACTGAGCTCTGTTCTATGACCCATGGTTTGAGCACAAAAGAATTTCATGTGAAGAAATTCCAAGGCCAATTTTCAGAACAAGTCAACTCATGAAATTTCAAGACACATTCATTTTTGAGACTAGTAAGAGCAAGGGAAATAAAAAGCAAGGCAGAGAGAATTCACACTGAAGGCGCTCTCTTGAGGTGACCCATGAGGAAATATTTAACCTGTTGAATAGCAGTGGAAGGACTTGGCAGAGAAGGAGTAATTGCCAGCACCCTGGAAAGCCCAATGTTACGGATTGAATTGTGTCCCCCCAAGATATGTGTTTTAAATCCTAACCCCTATACCTATGGTTATAACCCCATTTGGGAATGGGTTGTCTTTGTTATGTTAGTGATACAGGATTCGTGCAGAGGATGTCTTATGTCAATCTCTTTAGAGATATAAACAAGTAAGCAAAAGTAACAGGTAGGGGAAGAGAGATGCCAAGCCACACAAAGATTGCCCGGGAGCAGAAGCTCAGAAGAGACAAGGACCTCCCTCCAGAGACAACAGAGAAAGCCTTCTCCCAGAGCCAGCACCGGAGTTCAGACTTCTAGCTTCCTAAGCTGTGAGAAAATAAATTTCTGTTTGTTAAAGCCACCCACTTGTGGTATTTCTATTATAGAAGCACTAGATAACTAAGACAGAAATTGGTACTGGAAGAGTGAGGTGCTGCTCTAGCAGATACTTAAAATGTGGAAGACAATTTAAAATTGGGTAATGGGCAGAAGCTGGGAGAGTTTTAAGGTTCCTAATGGTAAAAGTTTAGATTGCCTTGAAGAAACTGTTGGTAGAATTATGGACATGAAAGGCAATTTTGGTGAGGGCTCAGAAGGAAGTGAAGAGAGCTATAGAGAAAATCTCTTTGTTTTAGACAACACATGTGGTACCAACAACAGAATGTTGCTAGAAATGTGGATGTTAAGCTTGCTTTTGCTGATGCTCTAAAAGAAAATGATGAGCGTGTGATTGAACAATGGAGGAAGGGCAATGTTTTTTACACAATGGCAAAGAACTTGGCTGAATTATGTTCAAATGTTTGGTGGAAGGTAGAACTTGTAAGTGATGGTCTTGGATATCTAGCTGAGGAGATTTCCAAGTAAGATCTTAAAGGGGCCACATGGTTTCTCCTTGCTGCTTATAGTAAAATGTGAGAGCAAAGAGATGGACTTAAAAATGAACTGTGCAAAATGAAAACAAAACTTAAAGGTTTGGAAAATTCCGTTGCATAAATTAGAATTTTCACCAAGGACATGGCCACACAATCTTTTGTTAAAGAGGTTAAGCCTGTGACTGATGGATCTAATCAGCTAATGTGGCTGAAAACCTGTCAACTTAGACTGAAGGGGACAGAGAAAGAATGAAAGGAAAGAACACTGTCTGTCTTTTGGAATTCTATAGGCAGGAAACAGGCCAAAGGGACTACATCTGTTGTCCTCGAGGAAAAGAAAAGGACCATCCCTGGACCAGCTTGAAGATCAACAGAACTGTTGGAAGGAGCATAGGAAGCAGGGCATTCTTGATTTCAAAGGGTGTGGCCACAGTCTCCTGGATCTCAAAGGGTGGGGACACAATTTCCCAGATTCCAAAGAGCTGGATATTCACCAACTTGGTTCCAGAGTGTGGGGCTGACATAAGGTGTGTCAGGGTGATACGGCCACTGTCCAGAGCTGAGGGGGCGGTGCTTCCATGCCCAAAAGGCAGAAGAACGGGGCCTGCTGGGGCTGAAGGGGTGGGGTTGCCACTGGGATGGACTAGGAGAATGGGGCCTCCCAAAGCCAAGGGAGCCAAGTTGCTGTTCCAGAGGGCCTGGAAGACATAGCTGAAGCCCAGGACTGAAAGGCCTTCACCCAGTATCCAGAGGGTGTGGCTAACATCCAGAGTCTAGAGGGGGCAGGGCCATTGCTCAGATGGTCTCAGAGAACAGATAATTCTTTCAAGCCTCAAGTGTTAATGTAATTTGTTTTGCTGGGTTTTGGACTTGGCTTGGTGCCTGTTATCCTTTCTTTCCCTCCAGTTTCTCCCATCTGTAATGGAAATGTCTACCCTGTGCCTGTTCCACCATTGTACTTAGGAAACAGATAACTTGTATTTTAGGTTTCACAGATTGACAGATGAAGAAGAATTTTGCCCCAGGATGGAATACACCTAAAGTCTCACCCATATTTGATTTGGATGATTCAGAAGATGAGATTTTGGACTTGGAATTGATTTAAGACTTTGAGGATGATGTGATGGGGTAAATGTGTTTTGCACGTGAGAAAGACATGAATTTTGGGGGGCCAAAGTATGGAATGTTATGGATTGAATTGTGTTCCCCAAAATATGTATTGTAAATCCTAACCCCTGTGCCTGTGGTTATAATCCCATTTGGGAATGAGTTATCTTTGTTATGTTAATGAGACAGGATTCGTGTAGGGTGTATCTTCAGTCAATATCTTTTGAGATACAAAACAGATTAAACAAGTCAGCAGAGAGAGAGATAGGATAAGATAGATGCCAAAACACATGAAGATTTCCAAAGAAACAGGAAGCAGAAGCTGAAGAGACAAGGAACTTCCTCCAGAGCCAAAAGAGAGAGAAAGCTTTCCCCTAGATCTGGTGCTCTGAATTCAGACTTCTAGCCTCCTAAACTATGAGAAGATAAGCTTCTGTTTGTTAAAGCTATCCACTTGTAGTATTTCTGTTATAGCAGCACTAGATAACAGAGACATCCAGGTAACTGAGCTTTCAGAAAAAAGATATAATTTGATTTCACAAGCAACTAGAGTAGTTATGAGCTTGAGCTCTGGAGAATGAGTTCTTAATCTATGCTAGATGTGTGACTATGGACAAGTCGCTGAACCTCTTTGTGCCTCAGTTTCCTTGTAGTAAAATTGAGATGATAATTCATTGTTGTTGCTGCAGCTGAGTCAGCCTCCCACTCCTGGTGACCACATGCACAACAGAAGGAAACACTGCCCAGTCCTGTGCCATCCCTGTGATGGGTTGCAGATTGGACCATTGTGATGCACAGGGTTTCATTGACTGATTTTCAGAAGTAGATCTCTAGGCCTTTCTTCCTGGTCTTAGTCTGGAAGCTTTGCTGAAACCTATTTAGCATCATAGCAATACACAAGCCTCCACTGACAGACGGATGTGGCTATGCATGAGGTACACTGGCCAGGAATGGGACCTGAGTTTCCCGCATGGAAGGTGAAAATTCTATGCCTGAACCACCAATGCCACCATGGATGATAATAGTGTGTCATTTATGAGATTGTGAAGATGAAATGAGTCACTGACTGAAAATGCTTTAGCACAGAGGACAGCCCAGCAACTGGCAGCCTTAGGTGTTGTTGCATCAGTAGCGTTACCTCACCATCTCCACTGCCGTCCCTCTAGTCCATGCCACAGGCATATCTCACTTGACATCTAGCATTTGTTGGATGATGACACTGAAGTGTACTCCTCTCCGCACTGCCCTTGCAGCACTCAGATCCTTTGTCCTCAGTGTGATCAGAGTGAGCTTTTACAAAACCAGATCTGATCATGTCACTTCGCAATTAAAACCCTTTGGTGGTTGCCCATGGTGGTGGGATCAAGTCCATATTCCTGCATCCCTTCATTCCAAACCAAAAAACCAAAACCATTGCCGTTGAGTCAGTTCTGACTCATAGTGACACTATAGGACAGAGTAGAGCTGCCCCATAGGGTTTTCAAGGAGTGGCTGGTGGAGTCAAACTGCTAAACTTTTGGTTAACAACGTAGCTTTTAACCACTGCACCACCAGGGCTCCATTCCTTCATTAGGCCTTAATAATTAAAGGACCCCGTACTTGTCTTTATGGTCCTAATCACAATCACAATTAAATAATTAATTGTGTGCTCATTTAATGTCTGTCTACCTAATTAGACTGTGAAGTCCATAATCTATTATGGGAAGACTTCACTGATCCATTCCCAATGCATAACACAATGCCTGCTACAGGGTGGGTGCTCAATAAGTATTTGTTGAATAATGGATATCCTTTAAATATAGTTTGCTGAATGGATAGCACTGACTATAAAAAGATCAGAAGAGAAGACTTTGATGTGTGGTACAACAGAAATTTCCTGATGGTGGTGTCTCAGAATCGACTCGACGGCACTGGGCTGGGTTTGGGGTGTCTCACACAGTTGCAATGTAAACTCTTATTTTCATTCCCTTTAAATGCCACATAATGGGGGCAGAATGGGGAGAAAAGACAGTGATATCTAAAGGAAAGAATCGTCATGAGGCAAATTAAACTATTAAAACCATTAAATACTTCCTTTTTTTTATATATATAATTTTTATTGTGCTTTAAGTGAAAGTTTACAAATCAAGTCAGTCTCTCACACAAAAACCCATATACACCTTGCTACACACTCCCAATTACTCTCCCCCTAATGAGACAGCCTGCTCTCTCCCTC
Organism: Elephas maximus indicus; assembly: GCF_024166365.1. Classification (NCBI taxonomy): domain Eukaryota; kingdom Metazoa; phylum Chordata; class Mammalia; order Proboscidea; family Elephantidae; genus Elephas; species Elephas maximus. Next base: position 63,881,919 of record NC_064838.1, read on the forward strand.
CACTCTCTCTTCTCGCGTCCATTTCTCCAGCTTCTAACCCCCTCCACCCTCTCCTCTCCCTTCCAGGCAGGAGATGCCAACATAGTCTCAAGTGTCCACCTGATCCAAGAAGTTCGCTCCTCACCAGCATCCCTCTCCAACCCATTGTCCAGTCCAATCCATGTCTGAAGTGTTGGCTTTGGGAATGATTCCTGTCCTGGGCCAACAGAAGATCTGGGGGCCATGACCACCAGGGTCCTTCTAGTCTCAGTCAGACCATTAAGTCTGGTCTTATGAGAATTTGAGGTCTGCATCGCACTGCTCTCCTGCTCCCTCAGGGGTTCTCTGTTGTGTTCCCTGTCAAGGCAGTCATGGGTTGTAGCCAGGCACCATCTAGTTCTTCTGGTCTCAGGATGATGTAGTCTCTGGTTCATGTGGCCCTTTCTGTCTCTTGGGCTCGTAATCACTTTGTGTCCTTGGTGTTCTTCATTCTCCTTTGATCCAGGTGGGTTGAGACCAATTGATGCATCTTATATGGCTGCTTGCTAGTGTTTGAGACCCCAGATGCCACTCTTCAAAGTGGGATGCAGAATGCTTTCTTAATAGATTTTATTATGCCAATTGACTTAGATGTCCCCTGAAACCATGGTCCCCAGACCCCTGCCCCTGCTACGCTGGCCTTCGAAGCATTCAGTTTATTCAGGAAACTTCTTTGCTTTTGGTTTAGTCCAGGTGTGCTGACCTCCTCTGTATTGTGTGCTCTCTTTCCCTTCACCTAAAGTAGTTCTTATCTACTATCTAATTAATGGATACCCCTCTCCCACCTTCCCTCCCTCCCCCCAATAACCACAAAATAATGCATTCTTCTCAGTTTAAACTATTTCTCAAGTTCTTATAATAGTGGTCTTGTACAATATTTGTCCTTTTGTAACTGACTAATTTCACTCAGCATAATGCCTTCCAGGTTCCTCCATGTTATGAAATGTTTCACAGATTCCTCACTGTTCTTTATTGATGCGTAGTATTCCATTGTGTGAATATACCATAATTTATTTATCCATTCATCCGTTGTTGGGCACCTTGGTTGCTTCCATCTTTTTGCTATTGTAAACAGTCGTGGAATGAACATGGGTGTGTGTATATCTGTTCGTGTAAAGGCTCTTATTGCTCTAGGATATATTCCAAGGAGTGGGATTGCTGGATCGTATGGTAGTTCTATTTCTAGCTTTTTAAGGAAGTGCCAAATCGATTTCCAAAAATCGATTTCCAAAACAGTTGTACCATTTGACATTCCCACCAGCAGTGTAGAAGTGTTCCAATCTCTCCACAGCCTCTCCAACATTTATTCTTTTGTGTTTTTTGGATTAATGCCAGCCTTGTTGGAGTGAGATGAAATCTCATTGTAGTTTTGATCTGCATTTCTGTAATGGCTAATGATCGTGAACATTTCCTCATATATCTGTTAGCTACTTGAATGTCTTCTTTAGTGAAGTGTCTATTCATATCTTTTGCCCATTTTTTAATGGGGTTATTTGTCTTTTTGCAGCTGAGTTTTTGCAGTTATCACGTAGATTTTAGAGATCAGGTGCTGATCAGAAATGTCGTAGCTAAAAACTTTTTCCCAGTCTGTAGATAGTCTTTTTACTCTTTTGGTAACATCTTTAGATGAGCATAGGTGCTTGATTTTTAGGAGCTCCCAGTTATCTAGTTTTTCTTCTACATTCTTTATAATGTTTTGTATACTGTTTATGCCATGCATTAGGGCTCCTAACATTGTCCGTATTTTTTCTTCCATGATCTTTATCATTTTAGATTTCATTTTTAGGTCTTTGATCCATTTGAAGTTAGTTTTTGTGCATGGTGTAAGGTATGGGTCTTGTTTCATTTTTTTGCAGATGGATATCCAGTTATGCAGGCACCATTTGTTAAAAAGACTGTCTTTTCCCCATTTAACTGTTTTGGGGCCTTTGTCAAATATCAACTGCTCATATGTGGATGGATTTATGTCTGGATTCTCAATTCTGTTCCATTGGTCGATGTATCTGTTGTTGTACCAGTACCAGGCTGTTTTGACTACTGTGGCGATATAATAGGTTCTTTTTTTTTTTTAATCAGGTAAAGTAAGGCCTCCCACTTTGTTCTTCTTTTTCAGTAATGCCTTATTTATCCGGGACCTCTTTAAATACTTCCATTTTTGTCATTATTATTTTAATTGTATTTATTTTGTTGTTGAGAATATATACAACAGAACATACACCAGTTTAGCAGTTTTTAACATTGAAAGGATGTGATTTTGAGAATCAAGTGTTAAAGATTTTTTTTTTGCCAAGTTTCTAATGTATTTTGAATTTTAAATCCAGCAGTAATGTTTCATGGTGAAATCATTTTCTTTTCTACATATTTTAAAGCTTTAATGTCTATATTAAGTTATTGTCACAATATAATTCTATGTCCAACATAAATAGGGAGACATACCTAGACCAAATTCTTTGTCTCGTGTTTTAACAGAAGTGGTTGTTCTTCTGTAGCTCTTACCGCGGTAAGAAACAGGACCCTCTTCCTGAGGTTAATAGATTGCTCAATTTTGCCTGTCTTTTATTTATATGTTGTATTTACGGGGTGTTGCCTAACAAATAAGTGATATTCATTAATTCATTTGTTCACTTGCTCATTTATTCAACAAAGACATACTAAGTGCCTAATGGGCCAACCACTGTTTTAAGTTGGGGTAACTTGCATCTAAGGTGAACAGCAGATCTTAATATATGCCCCATGCTTGCTGGTAATTTTTTTAATAACAAAATGTACAGTAATTTTTAAATCTCCCGTTTTCCTAATATTTTAAAGCTTAAATTTACCACAGTAATCCGTGTAATTATATGAGTGTGTTGGGATGAAGCTTGAAGAGATTAGAAGAAATGTAGGCTAGTGGCGTCACTAGGGTTGGTGACATCCATTGCGTTAACTCACGATATCACCACCACCCCCCCCCCGCCACCCCGTGGACCTCCTCCCATACCAGACCACATGGAATCCTTAGTAATTTTTTTTTTTTTTTTGCTTTAAGTGAAAGTTTACAAATCAGGTCAGTCTCTCATACAAATCCTTATATACACCTTGCTATATACTCCTAATTGCTTTCCCCCTAACAAGACAACACATTCCTTCTCTCCACCCTGTGTTTCTGTGTTCATTCAGCCAGCTTCTGTCCCCCTCAGCCTTCATATTTCCCCTCCAGGCAGGAGCTGCCCAGATAGTCTCATGTGTCTACTTGATCCAAGAAGCCCACTCCTCACCAGGATCATTTTCTGTCTTATAGTCCAATCCATCCCTGTCTGAAGAGTTGGCTTTGAGAATGGTTCCTATTTTGGGCTAACAGGTCTGGGGACCATGACCTCTGGGATCTTCCTTCTGGTCCCAGACAGACCATTAAGTTTGGTCTTTTTACGAGAATTTGGGGTCTGTATCCCACTGCTCTCCCACTCCTTTTGGAATTATTTGTTGTGCTCCCTGTCATGGCAGTCATTGGTTGTAGCTGGCACCATCTAGTTCTTCTGATCTCAGGTTGATGTAGTCTTTGATTTATGTGGCCCACTCTGACTCTTGGGCTTATACTTACCTTGTGTCTTTGGTGTTCTTTATTCTCTTTTGCTCCAGGTGGGTTGAGACCAATTGGTGCATCTTAGATGGCCGCTTGCTAGTGTTTAAGACTCCAGGCGCCACTCTCCAAAATGGGATGTAGAATGTTTTCTAAATAGTTTTTATTATGCCAATTGACCTAGATGTCCCCTGAAACCATGGTCTCCAAAACCCCGCTCCTGCTACTCTGGCCTTCGAAGTGTTCGGTTTATTCAGGAAACTTCTTTGCTTTTGGTTTAGTCCAGTTGTGCTGACCTCTCCTGTATTGTGTGTTGTCCATCCCTTCACCTAAATTAGTTCTTGTCTATTATCTAATTGGTGAATCTCCCTCTCTCCCTCCCCCTCTCATAACCATCAAAGAATATTTTCTTCTCTGTTAAGACTATTTCTTGAGTTCTTATAATAGTAGTCTCATACAATATTTGTCCTTGCTCAACTAATTTCACTCAGCCTAACGCCTTCCAGGTTCCTCCATGTTATGAAATGTTTCACAGATTCATTGCTGTTCTTTATCGATGCATAGTATTCCGTTGTGTGAATATACCATAATTTATTTATCCATTCATCCATTGATGGGCACCTTGGTTGCTTCCATCTTTTTGCTATTGTAAACAGTCCTGGAATGAACATGGGTGTGCGTATATCTGTTTGTGTAAAGGCTCTTACTTCTCTAGGATATATTCCAGGGAGTGGAATTGCTGGATCGTATGGTAGTTCTATTTCTAGCTTTCTAGGGAAGCGCCAAATTGATTTCCAAAATGATTGTAGCATTTAACATTCCCACCAGCAGTGTATAAGTGTTCTAGTCTCTCCACAACCTCTCCAACACTTATTATTTTGTGTTTTTTGGATTAATGCCAGCCTTGTTGGGGTGAGATGGAATCTCATTGTAGTTTTGATTTGCATTTCGTAAATTTTTTTTTTTAATGAATGTGAGCATTTCCTCGTGTATCTGTTAGCTACCTGGCTACCTGAATGTCTTCTTTAGTGAAGTGACTGTTCGTATCCTTTGCCAATTTTTTAATGGGGTTATTTGTCTTTTTGTTGTTGAGTTTTTGCAGTAACATGTAGATTTTAGGGATCAGGTGCTGATCAGAGATGTCATAGCTAAAAACTTTTTCCCAGTCTGTAGGTAGTCTTTTTACTCTTTTGGTAAAGTCTTTGGATGAGCGTAGGTGTTTTACTTTTATGTGCTCCCAATTATCTAATTTCTCTTTTGCTGTTTGTTTTATATACAGTTTATGCCATGTATTAGGGCTCCTAGCATTGTTCCTATTTTTTCTTCCACGAGCTTTATTGTTTTAGATTTTATGTTTAGGTCTTTGATCCATTTCGAGTTGGTTTCTGTGCATGGTGTGAGGTATAGGTCTTGCCTCATTTTTTTGCAGATGGATATCCAGTTATGCCAGCACCATTTGTTAAAGAGACTGTCTTTTCCCCATTTAACTGTTTTGGGGCCGTTGTCAAATATCAACTGCTCATATGTGGATGGATTTATGTCTGGATTCTCAATTCTGTTCCCTTAGTCTGTGTATCTGTTGTTGTACCAGTACCAGGCTGTTTTGACTATCGTGATGGTGTAATATGTTCTAAAGTCAGGTAGTGTGAGGCCTCCCACTTTGTTCTTCTTTTTCAGTAATGCTTTACTTATCTGGGGCCTCTTTCCCTTCTGTATGAAATTGGTGATTTGTTTCTCCTTCTCATTAAAAAATGCCACTGGTATTTGGATTGGGATTGCATTGCATCTAAAGATCGCTTTGGACAGAATGGACATTTTTATAATGTTGAGTCTTCCTATCCATGAGCAATGTATGTTTTTCCACTTATGAAGGTCTCTTTCGGTTTCTTGCGGTAGTGTCTTGTAGTTTTCTCTGTATAGGTCTTTTACGTCTCTGGTTAGATTTATTCCTAAGTAGTTTATCTTCTTAGGGGCTATTGTAAATGGTATTGATTTGGTGATTTCTCCCTGTTGCTGTCTTTGTTGATGTAGAGGAATCCAACTGATTTATGTATGTTTATCTTGTATTCTGAAGCTCTGCTGAACTCTTCTATTAGTTTCAGTAGTTTTCTTAAGGATTCTTTAGGTTTTTCTGTGTATAAGATCATGTCATCTGCAAATAGAGATACTTTTACTTCTTTGCCAATTTGGAAGCCCATTATTTCTTTATCTAGCCTTACAGCTCTGGCTAGGACCTTCAGCACAATATTGAATAAGAGTGGTGATAAAGGGCATCCTTGTCTGGTTCCTGTTCTCAGTGGGAATAGTTTCAATCTCTCTCCGTTTAGGATGATGTTGGCGGCTGGCTTTGTATAAATGCCCTTTATAATGTTTAGGAATTTTCCTTTTATTCCTATTTTGCTGAGAGTTTTTATCTTGAATAGGTGTTGGACTTTGTCAAATGCCTTTTCTGCTTCAATTGATAAGATATGTGGTTCTCGTCTTTTGTTTTATTTGTGTGATGGATTACATTGATTGTTTTTCTCACGTTGAACCATCCCTGCATACCTAGTATGAATCCCACTTGGTCGTGGTGAATTATTTTTTTGATATGTTGTTGAATTCTATTGGCTAGAATTTTGTTGAGGATTTTTGCATCTAAGTTCTGAGGGATATTGGCCTATAATTTTCTTTTTTTGTGGAGTCTTTACCTGGCTTTGGTATCAGGGTTATGCTGGCTTCATAGAATGAGTTTGGGAGTATTCCATCCTTTTCTATGCTCTGAAATACTTTTAGTAGTAGTGGTGTTAACTCTTCTCTGAAAGTTTGGTAGAATTCTCCAGTGAAGCCGTCAGGGCCAGGGCTTTTCTTCGTTGGGAGGTTTTTTTTTTTTTTTTTTTATTACTGTTTCAATCTCTTCTTTTGTTATGAGTTTGTTTAGTTGTTCTGTGAGTAGGCTCTGCAGCTGTACCTTAGGCACCCAGTGCTTATACCTGTAAGGAGTGGTGGGCACCACTATGCTTTCCTGGGTGGCTAGGAGGTGTAGATAGAGCCTCCAGTCCTCAGGCCCCTGCTATGAGTAGGTGAAGGCCCTGCTTACTAGGCAAAGTGGCATCAGACCTCTAAAACCTGCCTCCCCACTGCACAGCTGAAACAGTTACAGTCTGATTTCAAACAGATTTGCCTTTGCAATATAATAGCCACCTGGATCCATGTAGGGGTGAGAGACAAAGTCTGTGGATTGCTTATGCCTGGACTGGAGCCGCTTCTGCCCTGAGCTTCCAGATTAGGGGAGTCCGCAGAGTATTTTTCCCCTGTTTCTTAATTTGTTCCTTTTTCCAGGCCAGGAGAATGGCTCAGAGAGTGCAGCAGCTTCTTTCTCAGGCTCAGGGAAATCAACTGTTTATGAAGCCAGCTGGGGCAGAGGGAGGAGGGATCAGATAGATAGAGAGTTCTTTTAAAAGAAGGAGCTATTAGATCCATGCATGGTAAGTTAGACAAAATCACTTATCTTGTGTCAAGAGTGCTGTTTTATCTCAGATTCCAGAGGCATGTGTAGCCTGTGTGCACTGGCTGGGTCCCCACGGAGAGTGCCCCGCGGGGTTATGTCTGCATCCCACACTTGCCTCTTTCGCTGAAGCAGCTGTGTCCTAAACTCCACCATGAGTCCCGTGGCGGTCATGCCAGGGGATCAGGGTGCTGGCACTTTGGTTGTCTTCTTTCGCTGAAGCAGCCACTTTCTAAACACCGTGGCCAGCCGCGTTGTAGACATGCCCACAGTGTCAGGGGTATGCCACTCTGCTGGTCTTCTTTTGCTGAAGCTGCCATGTCTCAGGGAACTACCAACAGCCCTGCTGCAGTCGTGCCAAAGAACGGCTCAAAGGAATTGCAGCTGAGGTGCTGCACGGTCCTGGCAACTCGTCGCTGCTTCTGTACTGTCTCTCCCTCCCCCATCACTCAGACTGATACCTTAATTTTGCCTTTGATGCTCAGGGTTTCTAGCTTTTCATATATATAATTGATTCACTTGTTTTTTTGGGTCTTTGTTGTAAGAGGAATTGGCAGAAGCTACTGGCTTTTTTTTTTTTTTTTTACTGGCTAGTTTGCCATCTTGGCCCTGCCCTCTTTAGTAAGGTTTTTTGTACTAACGTTACTCATAATTCCCGTATGTCACTGAATGTAATGGTGAGAGTAGTGACATAAACAACTAGCAAAAGTAAAATTACGCCTTTAAATTACAGTATCATACACCCAGCCTAAACGTATTTACATTTACACAGTTTCATGTGGTTACAGTGAAAATTCAGAAACAAAACAATAGAATTTGGAGTAAAAATGTTAAGACCTACATCAAAATTATGTTCATTTTAACGTTAAACTTTATCATTACATGAGCTGCATTAATGGATTAGGTTTGCATAATCAACAATGGCCCCAATAATGTACAAGTTGTAGACAAATGCCTATGAAAATGTATTCATCAATGAAATAATACCATAAAAATAAACAGGAACAAATACACAAGCATACAAGCATTTAAACACTTGGTGAAAATCAGAACTTTCCTGGCCTTCAAAGCAGCAAACTCGTAAGTGACTTCATCGACATCAATGTCTTTCGCCAACTCACTTTTTAATGTGTCCTTGTTTTTTTAAATCACGATTGAAATTTAAACCCTGAAAATTTCATTAAAGTCAGATATATATTTGCAAGACAGTGATTTTTTATACAGTTTTTTTTATTATGCTTTAGATGAAGGCTTACAGAGCAAATTGATTTCTTATTAAACAATTAATACACATATTGTTTTGTGACACTGGTTGCCAACACCAAGAAATCAATATTTTTAAAGAAAATTTTAAAAGGATTAAAATTTTAAAAACATTAAAAAAAGAATTTAAGATTTAAGTTATATTTCTAAACATGTATCAAGAAACAGCATTTCCCCACTTCATGTTTTAAACTGTCAGTTTGTCTAATTAGTTATCAGAGTTATATAATCAATCATTGTATACAGTAAGTTTATTATCAGTTTTAGTCATAGAATAATACATGATAAATATAGTTGTAAATTGCTTAAATGTAATATTTCTTAGATTATATAAATACTAACAAAATTGTTTTGTAAAATCTTTCTACATTGAATTATATTATTAGTTATAACATCATTAGTAACTGAGCGTAAGCCTTTTTTATTTTTCTCCTTCTTTTGCTTTAATTCCTATTTCATTCTCAAGAAAGTTATTGATATAGGTTCACAAATACTAATTACCAAATATTGTAGCCAAAACACAAGAAAATTTGATAAAATCAGTGATTATAAAAACATGGGCAGGAACAAAAACAGCAGTGTGCGCTTGTAGCATTTGCAGACAAAACCACGCGATTTTAAGTGTCACTGTAATCAGGTAATAGTGACAGCTTTGACTGGAGCACATTAGAGGGTTCAAAAAGTAAATTAACAGAGTTTTAGCCTTGTACGCATATTGATACATGTAAGCTGGGCTTATGAAAAATGTTTTTGTTGTATTTTTATAAAAAATAATTACTGCAGAAATGCTGCACAAAATTTTTTATAGACAGTCATTTTGGTGTCACCCACTCTGACAGTGTCACCTAGTGTGGTCCACACCCCCGCGTCCCCTAGTGACACCACTGATGTAGGTTCCCTCCTTGAACTATTTATAAGACACTGGTTGGCAGAGTCACTGGTGACCACATTGTCCAGAGTAGCATAAAGTACAGCTGTCTTCTTCCCCTTGAATAATTTTCTTAGAGAAAAAGCTGATTCAGTTTCTTTCAGCTATAATGCCTTGGACACAAATATGCTGAAATTCAAGATTTTATAAGTTTGGAGAGACTAAGTTAATTTCTCTTACCTGCAGTACTTTAGAAAACCCTCCGGTGCGCAGCGCAGACCTCTGATCCAGCCTGAACAGTGTTTACATCCATCACGTAGGCATTCCGGCTGTCCCTGGACCACTCCCGTGGCCCCATCTCTGGATCACTTCAGGTGGCGCTGAGCTGAATTATCGCCTTGCTGGATGGGATGGCTTGCTTAAATGCATGTTAAAAATTGTCAAATTTCCTTCTCCCCAAATTCTCTAGTATTCTCCCAGGATGTAACTTAAACAACGATAGGACTTATTTGGAGCAGATTGTTTTGGTGGGTACCCAGAATAGATAATGGGTATCTTGTGGGAAAATTATGGGGTGAAGAAGCTGAGGAAGATAATTTTTAGTGAGTGAGGCTGTGGCTGTGGCTGTGGATTAGCATACCTTCAGTCCAACTCACTAACAGTCAAATACACAGTGGTTTACACTGTTCAGCATCTCCAAGGATCTCCCATGGAACTTGTTGGTACATATCACCATTTATTCCCCCACCATCTTCCCAAAGCGGCATCATTCCCTTACTGTCTTCCCAAAGATACAGGTTTACTAGGCCAGTGTTGGGGCCCAGGACTATGTGGTAAGGTTCTCGGAAGAGTCTCATGCAGGTGTGCTGAGGACCACGTTTTAAAAAGCACGCTTAGGCATCTCTGAGTTCCCTAGGCCCGTTCCTGTTGAGTCAATTCCGACTCATAGCGACCCTGTAAGACAAAGTAGAACTGCCCCATAGAGTTTCCAAGGAGCGCCTGGTGGATTCAAACTGCTGACCTTTTGGTTAGTAGACATAGCACTTAACCACTATGCCACCAGGGTTTCCTGACCACTGGAAACCTGCCCCCCTGAACCTCAGCAGCTTAGATTGTTGCAGAAATGTCTTTGGCTAAATTATGTTTTAACAGTTTCTTCTCGGTCATTTGGAGAGGACTCTAGAAGAAATGGCCAAATAATTTAGTTCTGCACATCTTCTAAAACTTCCCTTGGAGACATTGTTTACTTCGTGGTTCCTTGGATAAAAATCTACTGAGGTGCGTTCAGACAGGAAGAAGCCCAGGGCTACCTTACAGGTTCTGTGAATAACGAAGTATATTCAACCCAAGGGCAAGTATTCAAACTGCCTAAAGAACTCAACATTCTCTTTTTCATATTAGAATTCAGAGTAAGATTTCCTTTAAACAAACAAGTGCTAGTGCTAAAAGGTTTTAACATTCCTGATGAACGGTAGTTTAATCCAAACATGAGTGGGGTCTTTCTTAGGTAGTTTGTTTTATATTTTATTTATTATGTGATGATAAATATGTATGTGTCTGTATAAAACCTCCCCTACCATATTTCCATCTTTGCTTTTGCTGCCAGGAAGCCAGAAGGACCAGGAACACACGTTCACTACCTATTTTGACGCTATCTCATTTGAGGTGTAGGAGAGACAGTATAGCAGAGTGGTTGACAGCATGGACTCTAGAGCCAGATTCACCATTTCAAATTCTGGCTCCATCACTACTGGTGTGAGACCTTCAGCATCTTCAGGAGAAAAATACTAGTCTACTTCCTAGGGTCATTGTCACAATCAAATGAATTGATACATGTGAAGTGCTTAGAGTAGTGCCTGGCGCATAATTATCACCCATATATATTTTTTTATTACATAAGTGTTATTATTTACTCCTCACAATGATTCTGTGAAGTACCTATTATTAGCTATGGGGAGAAAAAACTGGAACTCAGGACAGGTTGGTAACTAGCTTAAATTCTCCCAGTATGTGAAATTGCTGAGACTGGTCTGAATCTAAACCCTCTGGCCTCTCCTACAGCTCATGTCTCCTGTGTTGTCGAAGCTGAAGTTCATGCCTCACCCCTTATACTGGCCAATGTGGTCAGAATATTTTTATTCCTGCTCCCTCGGTACAGTTTTTATATCCCCTATTGATTGCTATTTTAACTGCATTATCTTATACAAATCTTCTCGTAAGTTGCCTCTGGTATTTTTCGAAAATAGGAAGGGAATAATTTTCAAATAAAATAAATATATCAAAGCAAATATTCTGCATGCATGCCTGTTGCCTGAGTAAGTGGCCATGTAAGTACATTACGGTTGACAATAAAATTGTGTCGTTGGATTTGAGGCACAGGCGAGCATGCCAATATTTTTTGGAGAAGCTTCTCTAGAAGAACTGACTACGAAAAGCAATTGCTGAGTAAATCCATTGTCATCTGCTTCCATTGTACTGGATTTACCAACAAAATTCCACAAATTATATAGAATGACAACAAGATATAAATCCAAAGAATAAGAGGCTATGTTTTTCTTGAAAGCCTGCCACAAAAATAGGAGGCAGAAACTGTGGTTTGGCCGACTTGATAATTGGTTGGAACTGGGATACTGATTGAGTCTAGTTCCTGCAGAGATTTTCCCCTTTTGCAAAGTAAGAAAAGTAAGTCAAAGCAGATAGCATGGCTGGCATGCATAACAAATTGCTAAGAAGTAGAAGCTAAAATGATTTAGTGAAGACCGTATTAAGAACCGGCTTACCAACTCATGAATGCACGGTACGTCTGTTTTTCTATCATCACCCCTGTTATCTTTAATCCTGAGGATAGAGACACACACCAGAAATTATCTCCAGCTCTCTTGGTCTTAGTCATGAAGCTTATAGTTTTCCCTTCCTTATGGGGGATCCTCACCTTTCCTTCTTTTCTAGACAACAGGTGATTGTTTCTCTGCTGCTTCAAACCTCAGGAAACGCTTGCATGAGGCTTTGGAGCCCAAGTGCACTGTCTGGGGTTCTCCGTAGACTGCATCCCACAAGAGAGAAGCCCGTCTTCAATCAAGAACCCCTTAAAGTTGTGGGTCTCTGGAATCACTGTGGGGAGTTAGCAGTCCTAGCAGGCTGTGGTCTTGACTCCTAGCCCCAGCCTCTCAGCCTCTGCACTGATCAACTGTCATCTGTAAACATCCTGAAGGCTGCCACAGGCATGGGTCCTGCCAAGGGGATGATACTGACCTTGTCCTGGAGAAGAGCTTTACAACAGTATGTACAACAGCCTCTAGTAATTTGGGAAACAGCTCCTTCATTCTAGGGTTGCTGTGAGCCAGCCTCTAGCAGGGCCTTCTTCATCTCAGAATGAAGATCCGTGACGTGGAGTGACCAGGTGACTTTGTTGCTGAGCCCCATGGAGCACAGATTTTCCCAGAGCTTGGCTTTCAGGCCCTGGGATCCCCTGCCTTCTCCAGCCTGAGTGCTAAAACAAACAAAACAAGAAACTGTGATATTGAACCAACCTGGGTTTTTCTTTTTGTTCCACGGGAAGCCCCTTCCTTGTTTCTCCCTGATTTAGATTCATGGAAGCTTCTGAATGTTCTGGAAAAGCCATCTTCTTCCATCTCAGTGTGGCAGAGGAGGTGCTTCTATGAGACCCTAAAGGAGCTAAAAACTAAAAAGTTGGAAACATCCTCAATAATAAACAATGAGGCAATGACTGTGTGTTATGGTTCAGTATTAGGTAGTATAACATTATGTCAAAAAAACAGAAATAGGGCATGCTAGTCATTTTTCAAGAAGCCTGGAAGGAAGGAAATAAATAAAAATATATTCAGCACTTACAGTGTGCCAGATAAGACGGTAAGTGCTTTCTACGCATTATCCCACTTAATACTTGAAGCAAGCCTATGAGAAAGGTGCTACTATTATCTTTATTTTACCAATTAAGAAACTGAGGCTTAAAATGATTAAGCACTTTGCCCAGGATCAGTGTACCGGTAAGCTTTTGCTAACAGAACAGTGGTTTAAAACAACAAACATTATTTCCCATAATCCTGTGGTTTGGCTGCAGTTCACTGGGACTAGGAAGACTTGGCTGAGACTGGACAATCAGAGATGCTCTACTCATATCTCTGTGCCTTCACTGGGACAGCTGGGCCTCTCTCCATTTGGTCTTATTCTCCAGGAGGCTAGGCCAGGCTTGTTCATGTGGTGACTGGAAGTTCCCAGCCACAAGAGAGGGCAACCCCCAATGCCCAATACATCATGTCTGCTTATGTCCCATTGGCCACAGTAGGTCACATGATCAATCCAGACTCCAGGAGAGGAGAAGCAGATTCTACCTCTTGATTGGCGGAGTGGCATAGTCACATTGCAAAAGGGCCTGCATGCAGGGATGTGCGAAATGTATGGCCATTTTGCAATCTACTACAATCACGAAATTACCAAGTGGCCAAGCTGATATGATAGTCTCATTCCAAAGCCATGTTATATTGCCAATACACGTTATGATACTTTTCTTTGAATGTCTTGGTGTTTTTGAATATTTTATTCTCAGTTTTTTATAATGAGTATGAATTACTCTGAGAAATAATGCAACTAAAAAAGAACTATTATGAATGTGTTTAGATGCTCTAAGTGCTTTGGGTAAAAGACCGTGATGTCATAACCACCCTATTTTAACCTGTTGTCAACACATCTAGTTTGCCATCCTCTGAGGAACCCAGAGTTGGTGGCAGAGAGTCATGGCACAGCAACCTTGGGTGAACTCGCCCAGAAAGGCAGAGAAACAGCCCTTGACTCCCACTCAAGGGTCTCATCATGTGAGCCCCAGCCATGTCATCTGAGCAGCTCTCTATTACGTAATTGTCGTGTCACAAGAATGCAAAGAAATAGCCAATGGACCTGAAAGGTTGCAGCTAATTGCCTCCTGTGTCCACTAAGCTTTGGGAGGCTGTGTTTAGAAGTAGCCTTATACTGATTCTTCAACTTGTATGAGGTTAAAGTGTTTTGTAGATAGAAATGGTGGGTTAGTTCATTTATTAATTTCTTCTCCAAATATTTATTGGGTGCCTACCACATACTTGGTACTGGGCTAGGAGCTGGGGATGCATTGGTGAACAAAACAGATATATATGATCCCTGACCTCATGGAGCTTCCAGTCTAGAGAAGGAAACGGACAACTTGCAGGTCAACAAATAGACAACCACACAGCAGTAAATGTGATGATATGGAGGGTCACAAAGGGAGTGGATTGAGTGGTCAGGGAAGGCCTCTCTGAAGAGGATATTAGAGCAAAAACCTGAAGGAGGAGAATGAGTTGGTCTCATGACAGGCTGGGACAGGGCATTTCAGGCAAAAGGTAAAACAAGTGCAGGTGTAAAGGGGTAATGTGCTCAGCTGCTAACTGAAGACTTAGTGGCTCCAGTTTACCCAGAGGTGTCTCGGAAGAGAGGCCTAGAGATCTCTTTCTGAAAAATCATTTATTGCACGCTATGGAGCACAGTTCTACTCCGCAACACGCAGGGGTCGCCATGAATCAGAACTGACTCCATGGCAGCTGGTTGGTTGGTTGGCTGGTTGGTCGGGTGGGTGGGTGGGTGGGTTGGTTGGTTGGTTGAAGCCAGTTGGAGGCACAGAAAGGAGGCAGTGTGCATCTCCTCCCTTCCCGTTTCTGTAACTTCCCTGCCTCAGTCGATGCAACAGCTCTGTAAGAAAATGGAGAACCATATCAAGGAAGGTTAGGAAAACTATGCAGACAACCAACATAAGTTTTTTCATGTGAAATGTGATTTAGCATCCAAAATAGTATTTCTTGACGTATTTGACAATTTGTGTCATTAAAATCAGTATTCATGAGTAGGATGATCATTTCTTTATTAATAAAGTCTAATACATAAGTGTAAGTTCAATGTACTAGTGAATGCCTATGGAGCCATTTTAGATTAAATGATACCAAATATATCTGCATGTGATTGTCACTCAGTAATTACAGTAAAATCATGTAGCCTGAACATTTAAATTTAAAACAGGGTAAAAATATAAAAATTCCAGCTTGTTTTTTTTTTCTTCCAAACCTTTAGCATCATTGAAATCACATTTTCTTCATATAAAAAATTTTTTTCAAAGTGTATTTTTGTTGTCCTCCTGCTTCTTATATAACTAGCTTGTGCTTTCATAGCACAGATGTTTAAAAGAAGTGATAAAGCAGAGTTTCACTGACAAAGTACAGGATAATCATTTATTTTAGGTTTACAAAATGCTGTTGATTCACCAAATATTTCTTGAGTCTCTATGTCCAGCCTTGGGCTAGGTGTTGGGAATACAGAGACAAATAGCAAAGATGTTTATCCTCTTGGATATGCCATTATGTGCTTCTTAGGGAAAACCTTCCAATTACAAAGAGACAATTTAAAATCTGCTACTCTCTAGAATTCTTCAATATTACAGAGCTTGTTCCTCTAGCATTTTTTCTCCAAGCTTAAGTGGTAAATAGAGAAATATGATTTCACCACCTACTCACAGAGACAAAAAACAAAAAAACTGAAATGAAAACAAATTCCCCAAAACAAAAATGACTCCCAAACCCTGCCAGCGAAGTGAAGGGCCTGGGCATAGATGCTGCGGTCAGCAGACTGAAGGCCAGGGTTGTTTCTGAAGATGGGTGGCTCAATTGCAGGTGGCTCTGTGCCCTCTACAGACGCCAAGCACTCGGGGTGTGTGTGTGTGTGTGTGTGTGTGATGAACGCACAGCTCTAACATGAGACACTCCAGGAGCTGACTGGGCCGCCTTCAAGGCATGGCGTACAAACTAGTTTTGGGGAATTCCTCATGTTTGTTGTTGTCGTTAGTTGCAGTCCAGTCAGCTCCA
Source organism: Elephas maximus indicus (assembly GCF_024166365.1). NCBI lineage: Eukaryota > Metazoa > Chordata > Mammalia > Proboscidea > Elephantidae > Elephas > Elephas maximus. The sequence continues at coordinate 63,897,995 of NC_064838.1, forward strand.
ACTCATGGTGACCCTGGATACAACAGAATGAGATGTTGTCTGGTCCTGTGTCATCTCTCTGACCGCTGGTATGCTCAAGTTTATTTTTGTGGCCACTGTGTATTTTGAGTGCTTTCCAACCTAGGTAGCTCATCTTCCAGCACTATATCAGACAATATTCTGTTGTGATCTATAGGGTTTTCGCTGGCTAATTTTTGGAAGCTGATTGCCGGGCCTTTCTTCCTAGTGTGTCTTAGTCTGGAAGCTCCACTGAAACCTATCCACCGTAAGTGATCCTGCTGGTATTTGAAATTTCAGGAACAGAGCTGCCAGCATTACAGCAACATGAAAGCCACCTCAGTTCAACAAACTGACTGATGGGCAGTGGCGCCTCATCTTAGAGAGGCTGAAACTAGGGTTCTGAGAGAGCCAAGCTACACAGCGCATACCCAGTGGGGCCCCTATGATCTGATGCTGACCAAGGGCTTCATTATCCACAGGCAAGGTCTGGCTGGCAGAGGAGCATCCATTAGTTGGGTTTGCCTGGCAGGAGGCTGGGATCTTTGACATGAGCTGTATGTGTGTGCGTGTCTCTATAAAATCTCAACATTTGCCAGGGCTGCTGCCAAGAAAATAAAAGTAGGCTCAGAAAAAATGCATGTGACAATGCAAGTTGACTGAATAATATTTCTTTGTCTTAAAGATATCGATGCTAAGGCTCATTTTTGTTTGGGTAAATGTCTTTTTTACAGCGTTCAATGTTAAGAGGCAGAATGAGAAAATCCACAAATTGCAATTAAGTAACTCCCAAGGTCAGTCAGAAAAAGACAATAAACTAGCTTCAAAATGTTTTCCTTGGCCATCAATTTTGGCCGAACTTTATTATGACAATTCAATGTTCGGTGGTTGCTGGATGTGTGATTTCTGTCATTTGAGTCCTAAGTGGGAAGCATTTCATGAAATCATGATGAAGGACAGCTGCAGATACTGTACAGTGAGAGCTAGGACCTTCCGTGATCAAAAAAAATATTGGTTATGGGTCTCGAAATGTTGTGCTGAGCACAAGACCCCGCCACAAAGGGGTGCGTACTGTATGATTTCAAGTATACGAAATTAAAGAACAGGCAAGACTAATCACTGCCGACAGATTGAGGAACTGACTGTAGAGGGACGTGGTGGAACTTTCTGGGATGATGGAAACGTTCTGCATCTTGGTTACACTTTAATCTGTGCATTGCAATGTATGTAAATTACACCCCAATTAAAAAATGAATAAAACTGAACTGAGCACTTCAGATCTGTGCACTTTAACATATGCAAATTATACCTCAATTAAAAAATGAATAAAATTACAGGCACACACGCGTGTGCGCGCACACACAAAAAGACCTGTTAAATACAGTGACTCTCAGACGTTGTTTTTTTTCCTCCTGAATTGATCCCCATGCAAATATATTGACTACTTTTTGTTTAAATGTTTCTTTTACCTATTTGCCAAATGACAGTTTGATTAAATATGTCATTTAACCTGCATAGCCTTCTGAGTTTTCTAATTACAATTTGTTATATCTGGTACTGGTGAACTGGGGTTTGCAACCAAGACCCACCTCCTGTTGACTGTATATTTCTTGTTGAGACAGATGTAATTTAAAACTCTCTGTGCCTTAGTTCCATCTGTAAAATGGAGATGATTAAACCTTCCTGAAGGCCGCTGTAGGATCCAGTGAAACGAGGCCTGGTATTGTATGGCCCTGCCAGTCCAGGTGTGCTCTGCAGGCCAGCAGTTTCAGCATCGCCTGAGAGCTTCATGTAAATGCAAAATACCAGGCACCGCACCAACCTGCTGAATCAGGATCTGCATTTTAACAAAATGCCCTGGTGATCTATACGCACATTAAAGTTTAAGAAGCACTGTCTTTAAATACATTGTAAGTGATAGAGACACAGACATTAGATATCGCCATTCATGCAGTTTCTATGGGGGAGACGGGATTTTGCACACCTTTTCCCCGTGTCGCTGGACCGTTGGGCTGAAACCACTCTGGCTCTACTGTAGGTGCAATGTTTGTAAAAGGTGGCTGTGCCAGTGGCTGGTGGAGGAGTTCTCGTGGATCAGAATGGAAGCCTCTCCTTGTACCAGCCAGCAGGCTGCATTTCCAGGTAACTTCTCAGGACACAATTCCAGAAGGAGTGAGAGTGGCCTAAGATCTATGTGACTGCAACACACACCATCACAACACCGAGAGTTTTGTGGACTGCAAAGGTGATGAGAGATTCCTTCCTACAACTTGGTTTTCTCCCCCTGAATCTGTTCCTAGCCAATCTCAGTAAAAGGTGCTGCCATCACCCAGTCATTCAGGCCAGAAACCTCGAGGTCACCTGTGATTTCCTCCTTTCCGTGGCACCTTCCCTCCCCGCACCGTTCATCTTCAGGTCCCATCTACCGCAGCTCCAAATTCTACCTTCAGTCTCTCCCCCGCCTCCATTTTCACTACCACTGTCATCACCTCTGCTTGGACTACTGCCCCTAGTGGCTCCCCACTTCCACTGCACTCTCTCTGATGGATCCCCTACAGAGCAAACATAAACCATGTCACCCCCCTCCCCTCCCACACACAGGAAAGTGCTTCCATGTCTTCCCATTATACTTAGAATACATGCCAGGCTCCACACCCAGTCCTGTAGTGGCCCATGTTGTTGTTGTTGTTAGGTGCCAACGAGTCGGTTCTGACTCATAGCGACACTATGCACAACAGAAGGAGATACTGCCTGGTCCTGAGCTCATTGTGTCAATCCACCTCCTTGAGGATCTTCCTCTTTTCCGCTGACCCTGTACTCTGCCAAGCATGATGTCCTTCTCCAGAGACTGATCCCTCCTGACATGTCCAAAGTATGTAAGACGCAGTCTCGCCATCCTTGGCTCTAAAGAGCATTCTGGCTGTACTACTTCCAAGACAGATTTGTTTGTTCTTTTGGCAGTCCACAGTATATTCAATATTCTTCGCCAACACCACAATTCAAAGACGTCAGTTCTTCTTTGGTCTTCCTGATTCATCATCCAGCTTTCACGTGCATATGATGCGATTGAAAATACCATGGCTTGGGGCAGGCACACCGTAGTCTTCAAGGTGACATCTTTGCTCTTAAACTGGGCCCTGCTACCTCTGCAGCCCTTTGTTGCCCACCCCGCCCCACCACACCGGTCTTCTTGCAGGTCCTCAAGCCCCCCATGTGATGTATTGCCTTGCAAATGCTGCTGTCTTGTCTGGATGGTCCTTCTGCCCTCCTTTGGATGCTTACCTTGTTTTCCTCCTTGGTGTGTCGGCCAGCTCCCAGCCCCCTCAGCGGGGTCTATTCTGAACAGTCTGCCTCAAGCAATCCTTTCTGTCCGTCTCCAACCCAGCCCCTTGGTTCTTTCCTCACTGGCACACATAACAAGTTGCAATTACTCTGCACACTTGCTCTTCTCTTTCTGTTTTCTCCCCCGCTTTAGAGTGGAAGGGCTCATGTTTGCCTTGTTCATCATTGTGTCTCCAGGGTCTGGCTCAGCAGCTGGCACACAGTAGGTACTTAATAGATAGGGGTTTTGACAAACAGACTGACTAATTGAATGGAACGAATGAGTAAAGGAATGAACGGATATATTCTTATGCCTAGCCGGGTGTCTGCTTAATTAGGCGATAGCGTCTGGAATTTACCTCCTGGTGACGTTTAAGATGCTCACCTCTTAATTCCCATCTCAACACCCTCACACCAGATTGCTGGATGCATTGTTATAATTTTCAGAAAGAATCTTTGAAAAGAAAAGGAAAGAAAGGCAGAATTATTCTTTCGCAGAGCTCGTTTACTTTATATCCCTGACCCTCTCAAAATACCTCCTCCCGTGACCTCGTCCTGCTTTTGGAAAGGGCAGTTCCCTGGCAGGGTCTCATCAGTCCTGGTGCCTGCACCTCTGCTCTCGGAAACTGCAGGAAAAGCAAGCGCGGCATCACCTTTAATTAGCAGGAGAAGAGGCTGCCTGATTTACACAGATAGTGCCTTGGAAACAAGAAACAGAAAAATGTAAGGCAGGAACAGGTTCATGGGAAAGAACTAGAATATGAAAAAGAATCATTACCCTGTTTGAACATACTGTTGTTAATCTGTATTGCCCATTATCATCCACAGCGTCTTGCCTATTGAGGTATGTGGACGGTGGAGCTGCTCTTTGCTCCAGCAGTGCAGCTGACGGAAGAGACCGGCTCCCCATCCATCATCATAATTAGTTTGTCATAATTTTCTGCCCTTCTTGGCTCTGCGGTAAAAAGATAGAAGAGGCATTTTAAGTTACTCAGAAACTGTTCCCCAAATTTCCTTCCTGTTCTTTATGGGAGCAGATAGCTGTATTTCTGCCCTATTTATTTTATACTTGGCCTGTGATAATGAAGTATATTTCATCTGGAAGCATATAGCTTTAATTTTCATGTTCTACTCCGAAATACCTCGCTGTTTCATTTGTTTCCGCTGTACAGTGTATAAAGAGAGCCCATGCTTCTGTCTGAACTCAGCCATCACCCACCTGAGTTAATTCTACTTTCAAGACCAACATTACGACCTCCTGAGCTAATTGCGTAATAATCCCACTTCTACGGTGCTTTAGGGTCCACAGAGGGCTTTTCCGGTTTTATCCTTTGATTCTCGCAATAGCCTTAGGCCATGGAAAAGGCAGGGGTTATCCACAAGCCCATTGTACAGAAAGAAGAGCAGAAACGTTAACTGGCTAGCCCAGGGTTATGCTGCTAGAGTGAGGTGGAGCCAGGACTTGAGTCCAGGTTTTCTAAATGTAAATTATAGGTTCTCTCTATTTTGCTGGAGCCCTGGAGGTGCAGTGGTTAAGAGCTTGGCAGCTAACCAAAAAGTTGGAGGCTGAAATCCACCAGCTGCTCCTTAGAAACCCTATGGGACAGTTCTACTCTGTCCTGTAGGGTCGCTGTGAGTCAGAATCAACCTGATGGCAACGGGTTTGGTTTTTATTTTTTATTATGCCATTGGTATCTCCTATTGCTGGAGCTTGCTTCTGCTGAAATGGAGGCAAGTCCTTTTTCAGTTATTCTTTCACACCCCTGACAGCATGAACAGGATAAACTCCCTTCTTGCGGTGGAAAAAGGGAAAAGAGATTGATACCCAAACATGAGGCTGGAAATGGGTTTTATGGCCTAGGGCAGAGGTTCTCAAAATGATGTCTGCAGACCAGCAGCATCACCATCACCATCACCAGGGAACTTGTTAGACATGAGAATTCTCGGGCCCCATCCCAGACACACTGATCCAAAACTTGGAGCACTCAAATTTGAGAATCACTGGCCTGGGGAGAAAATGGGGAAAAGTGAGTGGAGAGCAAAGGAGAGAGAGATGCTGTTGTGCACTAAGGACGCAGACTCTGGAGCCAGACTGCTGGGTTTTTGTAGCAGCTTCCCCACTCCATTCATTCACAGAGTGTTTACTGAGCACTTACGACGTGCCAGAAACCCTAGTGGTGTAGTGGTGTAGTGGTGTAGTGCTACGGCTGCTAACCAAAAGGCTGGCAGTATGAACGCACCAGGCACTCCTTGGAAACTCTATGGGGCAGTTCTACTCTGTCGTATATAGTTGATATGAGTCAGAATCGACTCTACAGCAGTGGGTTTTGGGTTTTTACTATGTGCCGGGCACTGTGCAAGTGCTTGGGGTACAGCAGTGAAGAAAACAAGGATCCCTGCCCTCCTGGGCCCGACATTCTGCTTCACACTTATTAGCTGAGTTATCAAGGAGCTGGTTACTTCCCCCTGGTCCTTTGTTTCTTGGTCCGTACAGGGACCATGCTAATATTGCCTACCTCGGATGAGACATAAAACAATCCAGCATATACTCGGCGCTCTGCAAGTGCTTGCTTTCCTTCCTGATTAGAAGGTCTTGGTTGCCAAGTGCGATTGACAAGCTGACGATAGCATCTCTTGCCAATTATCCCAGACTGTGATCGCAATCCCCAAAGAAAGACACCACTTCCTAGAGGCATGAGACTGACACAGACATCATTGAGATGCTTAAAGCAGGTGCTCAGAATATCTGATTTAGAAGTGTCCCGAGGATTCATGGACTTAGATGATAGGCATATGTTTGTAAAATACCCAGATTTTCTCATAATTTTCAAGTATCACTGTGGCAATATTGGCCCAAGTCCTCTGAGAATGAATACATTCTCGGTCCTGTCTCTGAGTCCGCTAACCTGACCTAAGTACCAGGCTCAAAGATGAGGATCTGATAGAGTGATTTAGAGCAGCACAGACCTTCATTAAAGATGCTTTAGAGGTCTGGCTGCTTCACAAGGGCAGAGATGGATTGAAGATATGGACTTTTCACAGTGAACTTCATGTTTGCACCTCCCAAATATAGTCGTTTGTGTTGTACTCAAAGCCCAGCCCAGTCTCAGCTCCACCAGGATATGGTGGTCTTATTGGGCCAGCTGGTGTGAAACTCTCTAGATGGAGCTGACAACACAGTGTGCTAGACACCTGGGAAGCAAGGTACTGAGTTTGTTGTCTTATTCAGTGCTGGTTTCTTGAACTGCCCCCACCCCAGTGTAAGACTCTGATGAAAGCTGTATTCTGACCCATAGCGACCCTATAGGACATAGTAGAACTGCTCCATAGAGTTTTCAAGGAGTGCCTGGTGGATTTGAACTGCCAACCCTTTGGTTAGCAGACGTAGCACTTACCCACTATGCCACCAAGGTTTCCACTGAGAGGACGGCATAGCCTAAAGTCAAACATGGACCTCCTATCCATTGCAGATGCAAATATTGAGAATGACTTTTGTTGTGTGGTATGTTTGTTACGTATATTAGAAAGAGAAGGGTGCAAGAGAGGATAAGAAGGAAGGAAAGAAGAGAAGAAGGAGGAAGGAAGGAAGGGAAGGAGGCAGGCAGGAAGGGAGGGAGGCAGGAAAGGCAGGAAGGAAGAGGAGAAGTGGAGAGGAAGTAGACTTGCAGAGCAGACTCCAAGCCCATTTACCCAACCTGCTGCCTGGAAGAGAAGGTAGGCCTCATCCTCCCACTGTCTGTCGGGGGACCAAAATGCCAGCTGGGCTGGCTGGGGCGGAGGTGTCACGACATGCTCTGTGTGGAGCAAGGGATGGCAGCAAGATGTATCTTGTATGAAGGCCTCTTTAATTCAGTGTCCCCGACCGCTTGTGAAATGTGGCCAGGTGAATGAAATTTCTCTCCTCGTCCTGTTTTCTCTATCGAACCCTCTGCCTCTACCCTGGGGACTCAGCCCTGTCTACCTTGTGACTTATGTACACCTGTGTGACTGTATCTTCTTCTGGGCTCTGCGTCTTGGAGGGCAGGCGTCATGTCTTAGGCACCGTATTATTTCCCATGATGCTTTTTACTCAGTAGGGTTCACAATATTTCTTCGTTGTTGTTGTTAGGTGCTGTCAAGTTAATTTCTACTCATAGTGACCCCATGTGACAGAGTAGAACTGCTCCATAGGGTTTTCTTAGCTATAATCTTTACAGGAGCAGATTGCCAGGTCTTTCTCCTGTGGAGTGTTTGTTTAACAAAGTGTAATTATTTACTGAAAACTTCATCCAATTTCTTGGGAAAAAAATAGACCCATTGGGGTGCAGTGTTACTAGTGTACTCTGCTGACTATAAGGGATAGAATGATTTCTCCTTTTAATTCCTTCTTAATAGTGAAACATTAAAAAACCCGTTGCTGTCGAGTCGATTCCGACACTGACCTTGTGGTTAGCAGCCATAGCACTTAACCACTACACCACCAGGGTTTCCAGTGAAACATTACTTAGCTAAAATCTAGTGGAGTTTTTTGTTTGTTTTCTCTTTCCTCTCATTCTAAAAAGAATAAAGCTCTGGAGAACCCCCCATATTTTATATCTAAATTTGAGGAAGCCAGACTCAATTGCTGAGTTAACCAAATTTCAATAGCCTCTTTGGAGATATTTATGGGCTTATCTTCACAGTTCTGCATTTTCCTTTTCTTCTCTTGAGCAGCAGCAAATACAATGTGATGACCAAATTATTGTACATGACGGTTCTTTAAAGACCCAGTTAATTTCCTGATAATCGTCTCATGAGATGATTTTCCTGCGATACAGACTCTTGGCTCCCTGGGGTTATTCTGCGCCTGTGATGCGCTGCCTTAATCTCATCTGACATCCCAGATCGAACTACAGCTTGTCCAGGTTTGATGGAGGCACTGTTTGAAATTTGGAGGTTTCCTTTGTGGCTTGTAGCTAAAAGCCAAACATTTGGGCGTGAGGTCTACCAAAGCGTCTTAAAAGTCGAAGCCATGGACTAAGATGAGGCCATCAAAATTTCCATGGCTTGAAAACCAAAGGGATATACAGACACCACCCCCACCCCCCCATGCCCTCCAGTTCCAGGACAAGCTTCCATTCAATTGTGAAATATTCAAGCCAATTTTTCCAATAATGTTACTGAACACGATGTAGCATTTTAAAAATCAACATCTTTTTTACACCGATAGCTTCCAGTATTCCTGTGTGTGCCAGGAACCTTGCTGAGGTCTTCACATGCCTTATCTAGTAGAATTCTCACAATTGCTTAGGATTTTGTCTCAATTTTACAGATGAAGAAACTGAGGCTCAGAGAGAGTAAATGACTTCCCCCAGACCACACAGCTAGCAAGTGGCAAAAGCTGGTTTCAAGTCTAGATCCTTTGGTTACTAAACCAATATAGTCTTTCCACCACCCAGTTGCTATTACATATACAAACTTTACAGAATCTGAGATGAAATAGTAGTGGAAATAAGAGATAATAAAAAGCAATTGAGAGTAATCCATAAATTAATTTGGGTTCAATATTCAGAAATAAGTAAAACAGTACACTTTCAGACAGCCTCTTTGTAATGACATTTGATATTATGATTTTCAAAAAACCTTCAAGAAAAATGCAAAGAACCAAGAAGGGCTTCTTCTATCAGGCATTAATACATATTCTAGAACTATAGTAATTAGAAATGTGTGTCATTGACAAATAGTCCAGAATAGAGAACCCACAAATAAATCCATGAATAAATGGAAATTTTGTAGAGGAGAAAGTTGACATTTAGTATGAATAAAGAAGAGATGAGCTGATTTTTTGGTAAATAATGTGGGGCCATTGAATATCTGTTGGAGGAAAAAAAAATTGGCCCCTATCTCAAACTATTTGTAAAAATAAAGGATTAAAAGACTATATTTTTTAAATCATGTGTTAGAAATCATAAGGTCATAGTGCATTCCTGTGAGAAAGACTCAAATTTGATATGTAAAGTAGGAAATGTATTTGCCCAAGACTGAAAAATAATTCTTCGCTCTGCAGTCACAACCATATTAATACCCATGCTTCATACATAAGAGGGTGCTGCTGATTGCAGATGAAATGGGGTTATATTGGCATATGTCCCACTTGCTTACGTGGTCCTCCTGGTCCCACTTTGGGGAGGATAGGCTGAGACTGGGGGTGCAGAACTTTGGTAAGAAAGAAAGCAAAGCTAAAGTCCCGAACTCCCCACCTACCCTTTCTACCCACCCAAGACCAGGATAGGTGCCCCGGCTATGTGTTCCCATGGCAGCTGGTGTTCCCTGACTCGATCACTGTTGCTGTTGACTGTCTCTCCTGCTAAACTTTGAGTTCTGAAAGAACAGGGGCCTGGGCTGCTTTGCTCACCACTGGGCTTATCCCAGTGCTTGACCCCTCCAAGTGACCAACAATGATTAGTGGAATGTATAAATAAATAAGCATGTTTTTGGCCTCATAAACAAGAGTAACAAAGAAGGTTTTATGGAAAATGTTAAAAATGTTAACAGGGAATTGGCAGGCCCAGTATGAGAGCTCTGGGCCAGATGGGAAATGTGTGTGCCTGTGGTTTCTGCGGAGGCCCAGGCACATCTGGAGAAAATGAAGGAATGGGACATCCCAGTCAGGCTGGCAACCTAGAGGTACATGGAAAACAGTGAAACACCTATCACTTTCTGGATCCTTCTATCATGCCGGGCACTGTGCTAAGTGCTTTATGTACGTTATCCAATTTATTCTCTCAGCAACCTTAAGGAGATGGTTGCTACAGTGGGTTGATTTCCCCCCATAAGATAAGTTTACATCCTAACCCCTAGTACCTGTGAATGTGGCTTCGTTTGGAAATAAGGTTTTTGCAGATGAAGTCATATTTGATTAGGTGGGTCCTAAATCCAATGTCTGGTGTCTCTATAAGAAAAAGGAAGGGGTAGTTGGAGGCAGATAGTTGGAAGAAGGCCATGAGAAGATGGAGGCAGAGATTAGTGTGACGCAGTTCCAAGCAGAGAACACCGAGGACTGTCTGCAGTCATCAGAAGCTGGAGGAGGCAAGGAGGCACGGACGGATTTTTCCCCAGGGCCTTCAGAGGGAGCATGGCCCTGCCAACACCTTGGTTTCAGGCTTCCATCCTCCAGAAGTGTGAGAAAGCAAAGCCCTGTTGTTTTAAGCCACCCAGTTTGTGGTGACGTGTTAAAGCAGTTCTATAAAGCCAATACAGATGCTATTTTATTGTAATTTTCCACCTGAGGAAACTGAGGCTCAGAGAAGGTAAGTGACTGCCCCAGGGTCACTCAGCTAGTAAGCGGCAGAGCTGGGACTCAAAATCAAGCCTGTTTGACTCCTACCTGCCTCTGACTGACTGAACTTGAGTTTAGTGAAAGGGGTGTGTTGAGTGGTAAGAGGCTCTTGTACCCCAGCCTGAAATCCTGGCTCTTCAATTCTTTTCCACCCACTTCATAAGACAGCCAACATGACCAACTCAAAGAAGAGCAACCTTAACAAACGAAATCAAGCCCTTGGTCTCCTGCCGCCCTTGGCTCCTGGCCTTCCCTGGCAGTCCATGCTTCCAGGTTGCAAAGAGACGCTTGTAAGGCAGATGGCCCTCTCTCCAGCTGCCCAGCAGGCTGCCTTGATCTCAGGCCAGCACATGCTTTAACACAAGAGCTCAACAGTGGCAAGCTCATACACCCTCCAAGAGCTAACCTTTTCCGGATGAAACGCTTCAGCAGCCTGCAGCTGCCTGCTCTGATCTTTGCACCGGCTCGAACTTTAGACTTCTCAGCTGCAAATTAGTAGTGGCTGCTAACCTACTGGATCACTGCGATTGGTGATCTACAATTTTAATTTGCAATGACTGATTGCCTCATTCCACAGGAAGTTAGTGGTATTAACCTGGGCAGTAATTCCTTGGCTTCTGGTAAATGTATTTGGGCTTCCTAAACGAATTGCAGGACTGGCCTTAAATATTCCTTTGTTCCCTTTTTTTGTAATAGTAAGTAGTTGAAAGTTTGCAAAAAATGCCAAAACTGGAAAAAGTGGAATTTTCCTTATTTAAATTGTTCATTTCCATTATTACTAATGATGAATTGGAAAATTAAAAAAAAAAAAACTTTTAATAAACATTACTATTTGAGCAATGATTCAAAGATAAGAGGCTTAAGTTCCTAATTGGAGAAAGTGGTAGAAAATCAATCAGTTGCCTGGAGAATGAAAATAAACTACTTAAATTAACTTTGTGTGGCCTATGGGCATTTTAATCCTGGAAAACAAAAATGAACCAGCCTAATTTTAAGAGAGAATGGTACCACTGCAGTTATTTCTGACACATATGACTGATTTTATGTAAGAATATAATATACATGTGGTCACTAAATCCCAAGAAATGACCACCCTTGAAGGAAAATAAAGTCAGTACTACTGATGTGTTTGCTTACAAGATCCACACTCAAATGAGATAGGCTTGACCTGCTAGATAAAACATTGTAATATTAATTCTATGGGTTAGGGTATAGTACTTTGGCACAGTTCTCTCTCTTCCATAAAGACAGTTCAGCTACCTCAAGATAAGTCTGGTTGCCATTCCAGGGCCTGCCCTCAAAGAATGGGTTCTTTAGCAAGGAATTTTGGGGCGGGGGTAGAGGGGACAGGAAACAGTGGGGCTGGCTCAAGACCCAGTTCCACTTAGGGAGGTGAAAAGAAGCTTTTCTTGAAAAGACTTGGAGGCCCCGGTTAAGACTGTGAGAGGAGAAGAAAAGGTGAATCCCAGCCTCAGGGCCTCCTTAGACAGATCAGTCTTGCTAATGAGTTGAGGATCTAGAAATTGATTCTCTTAAAACTCTTCCTATTCTACACACCTTGGAGGGTTCCTGTGTACACCCCAGGGGACAGGATGTGCTAGTTTAAAGTCGCTCTTGTTGGGAATGGAGGCTGCTAATAATTGCCTCTTAGGAAACTTCCTGAGGAGTAATTTGTAGACAAGGAAATGCCAGATACGAATCAGAGTCAATGTGGTATAGCCCTTTTGTAGACCTTTTGTCTATAGAGTCAAATAGTCCTGGGGCAAATCCTAGATCATGGTGGTACGTGACTGCAGGAAAAAGTATTCAACCTACCTAAACCTCAGTTATCTCCTGTGTTAAAATGGCCCTCATAGGGCTATTTTAAGGGTCAAATGAGATGCTAGGCACATATTTTTGCATTTAAAATTTAGGCAATCAGCTGATGATTTAGGAATTGGCAAACGAAGCAGAACTCAACTCAGGTAAGTTAGTGGCTAAATGGTTGTCTCAGTCATCTAGTGCTGCCATAACAGAAATACCACAGGTGGATGGCTTTAGAAAAGAGGAATTTATTTTCTCACAGTCTAGTAGGTTGCAAGTCCAAATTCAGGGCATTGGCTCCAGGGGAAGGCTTTCTCTCTCTGTCTGCTCTGGAGGAAGGTCCTTGTCCTCAATCTTCCTCTGGTCGAGGAGCTTCTCAGGCATAGGGACCCCGTGTCCAAAGGACACACTCTGCTCCTGGTGCTGCTTTCTTGGTGGTATGAGGTCCCCAACTCTCGGCTTGCTTCTCTTTCCTTTTTATCTCTTGAGAGAGAAAAGGTGGCCCAAGCCACACTCCAGGGAAACCCCCTTTACATCAGGATCAGGGATGTGACCTGGCTAAGGGTGGTGTTACAATCCCACCCCAAATCCTTTTTAACATAAAATTACAATCACAAAATGGAGGACAAACACAGAATACTGGGAATCATGGCCTAACCAAGGTGATACACACAGTTTTGGGGGGACATAATTCAATCTATAACACATTTGACCCCAAAATCTTTTACTAAGTTCAGCCCTTTCTTTTTAGTATGTGGGATGTGGCTGCAAGAGAAGAAGTCTCCATAGAGATGCAGCTCAGCTGCTGAGGGAGCTTGGGGCACATTTTTAAATGTGGGAGAGTTCAAGGTTTTAGGTAACCTTATGGAAGACATCTGAGTGTAAACTGGTAAAAGAACATGAGGGGATTTTTACAAAATATGTCTCATGCTAATCTACAATCAGTTACATCCTAAGGGAACAGTTAACTACTGTGCAAAAGAATAGTTATATTAAAAGTTAAATAATTTAATGGTACTAAATAGTTAATCAAGAACAAATCAAAGTGATAGGCATGTGGTCCATGTAATCCCCTACCCAAATCAGACAGCATGATTCTTCATCTATATTGATAAGCACCAGGGAGGCATCCAAAAAATCATAGGCTCCAAAGCCTTTCAGAGCGCATCTCATAGACAGAACTCGTTCACTGAGGGTTACATCAGTAAGTCAATTCAGCTTAGCTCGATAGATCATAACTGTCCAGGCCATTGTATTTACTGAGCCATGCACTACCTTTTCTTCAAGTATGCTCGAGAAAATTACTTGTAAGACTGTTTCTCTTCTGGGCACAATCAAGTGCTTTAGAGTGAACTTCATAAGTGCAGATTCAACATAGCATTAGGCTTGGTAATAATATATAAAAAATATTGCTTTAATAATGCCTGGAATCCCATGACTTTCTTTTGCCTGGTAATTCAGATGGATAACTTATCAGTGAATGTTCATGTGTGCCAAAGAGCAAGGCCTGATTTAGGGGGTGACAAAAACATCCAGGTTAAGGTGAGAGGTCCAAAACCAACTCTCCAAATAAGGCAGCTTCTTTGGAGGGAGTTTGTTGCCCTCCCCTAGGACCAAACCTTTTTATCATGGGGAAAAAAAACCAGTCGCGTGGGTTAAGAGAGGCTTCAGGGGGTGGACTGCTTTCGTATCTCACTGGGCGTGTCCCCCTTTAAAGTTTCAGTTAACAATGAAGAAAGTGTAATGATTTCCTACATGTCTGAGTCAAAGACTTTAACCTAGACAATTAAGCATTAAATCTTCAACAGCGCATTTAAAAACATGGGACTTGACTGAGTCCAGCACAACTAGATGGTGTCCAGCTACCACCACCAACTGCTCTGACAGAGATCACAATAGAGGGTCCCGGACAGGGCTGGAGAAAAATGTAGAACAAAATTCTAACACACACACACACACACACACGACCAGACTTACTGATCTGACATAGACTGAACAAACCCCGAGAGTATGGCCCCCCAGGCAAACTTTTCACTCAGTAATGAAGCCAATCCTGAGTTTCACCCTTCAGCCAAAGATTAGACAGGCCCATAAAAGAAAATGAGGCTAAATGGGCACACCAGCCCAGCGGCAAGGACAAGAAGGAAGGCAAGAGGGGAAAGGAAAACTGGTAATGGAGAACCCAAGGTCAAGAAGGGGAGAGTGTTGACATGTCATGGGGTTGGCAACCAATGTCACAAAACAATATGTGTTTTTAATGAGAAGCTAGCTTGCTGTGTAAACCTTCATCTAAAGTACAATAAAAAATAAATCTTAACTATCCTTACTATGCATAAGTAGAGAAGGAAATATTATAGCTAGATTATTAAAAATTTGACCATATACAAAAATGATAAAGCAATGTGAATCATTTAGTTAAAAGAATGACCAGTGGTGGACAAGATAATTATCTTGGTTTTGAATATGTTTCTATACTTTGCAGAAGATCATACCAAAGTGCTTCAGAGGGTAACTCCTTTCACAGATAGTATTTATGGTCCTTAAGAAGATAAAGGTTTCCATGACAGTGAAAAAAAATAAAAAAATGAAACATGGGTCTTGAACATATTACTATTGATAGCTTATAAAACAACTCGTATGAACTATGAACTCAGGCCAAGAGTGGGGACTTTTCTCTAGCAACTCTGCAAAAATTCAGCAGTTAGACACAGCCAGAGAGAGGAAGTGGCAGCTAAGCCAACTCAGCATACCTCTCAGTCTTCAGTCAGTCTCCTTTCCCCACCCACCAGTTGGAATCACTACCATTCCCTCTTTCCATCCTCTTAAAAACCAAAGAGGAAGACTTAAAACAAGAAAGTTTTGATAATAGAATGATGAGAGTCATTTACAGTGACGACTACCATTCATTTGACACTGTGTTTATATAATTTCTTTTTTCCCCCTCTGTCTTGGATTGAATTTTGTCCCCCCAAAATATCAGTCAGCTTGGCTAGGTCATGATTCCCTTGTATGACTATATGATTGTCTACCATTTTATCTTCGGATCTGATGCTGTAAATCCTATCACTATCGTGTAATAAGATGGATTAATGGCAGTTATACTGATGAGGTCTACAAGATTAGTAGTGTTTTAAGCCAATCTCTTTTGAGATATAAAAGAGAGAGAAGCAAGCAGAGAGATTCAGGAGCTTCATACCACCAAGAAAGCAGTGCAGGGAGCAGAGCACTTCCTTTGGACCTGAGATTCCTGCGTTTAGATGCTCCCAGACCAAGGGAAGACCTATGACAAGGACCTTCCTCCAGAGCCGACATAGACAGAAAGCCTTCTCTGGAGCTGACGCCCTGAATTTGGACTTGTAGCCTACTAGACAGTGAGAGAATAAATTTCTCTTTATTAAAGCCATCCACTTTTTGTATTGCTGTTTAGGACACCCTGTCGTAGTCATTTTTATATTTCCAGCTAAGGACTCTGCACATAGGAGCATCCCAAAAATATTCATTTGATTTTCTACTATATACTGTATTATCTACTTGGGTTTCCCATCAGCAAGAGGGAGCCTAGCGTAGACGGCTGGGTTCAGAATCCTGGTTCTGCCATTATACCTTCATAGCCTTGGGCAAATTATTTAAACTCTCTATGCTTGAGGTCTCCATGCGTCTGTCAATTTGTCATACTGTGGTGGCTTACGTGTTGCTGTGATGCTGGAAGCTAAGCTATCAGTATTCAAATACCAGCAGGGTCACCCATGGATGATAGGTTTCAGCTGAGCTTCCAGACTAAGACAGACTAGGAAGAAGGACCCAGTGGTCTATTTCTGAAAAAAAAAATTAGTGAGTGAAAACCTTATGAATAGCAGCAGAATATTGATATAGTACTGGAAGATGAGCCCTTCAGGTTGGAAGGCACTCAAAAGATGACTGGGGAAGAGCTGCCTCCTCAAAGTAGAGTCGGCCTTAATGACATGGATGGAGTCAAGCTTTTGGGACCTTTATGTGCTGACGTGGCATGACTCAAAATGAGAAGAAACAGCTGCAAACATCCATTAATAATCAGAATGTGGAACGTACAAAGTATGAATCTAGGAAAACTGGAAATTGTCTAAACATCGATATCCTAGGCATTAGAGAGCTGAAATGGACTGGTATTGGTCATTTTAAATCAGACAATCATATGTTCTACTATGCAGGGATGACAAATTAAAGAGAGATGGCACTGCATTCATTGTAAAAACAAAAAAACATTTCAAGGTCTACAAGAAAGACCAGTTAACATGACTATTATTCAAGTTTAGGCACCAACCAATAAGGCCAAAAATGAAGAAACTGAGGATTTTTACCAGCTTCTGCAATCTGAAATTGATCAAACATGCAATCAAGATGCATTTATAATTACTGGTGATTGGAATTCGAAAGTTGGGAACAAAGAAGAAGGATCGCTAGTTGGAAAATATGACCTTGGTGATAAAAACGATGCTGGAGATAACACAGTAGAATTTTGCAAGACCAACGACTTCTTCATTTCAAATACCTTTTTTCAAAAACATAAATGATGACTCTACATGTGGACCTCGCCAGATGGAATACACAGTAAACAAATAGACTAATATGTGGAAGGAGACGATGGAAAAGCTCAATATCATCAGTTAGAACAAGGCCAGGCACTGACTGCAGATCAAACCATCAATTACTCATATGCAAGTTCAAGTTTGAAGCTGAAGAAAATTGGAACAAGTCCACAAGAGCCAAAGTACAACCTTAAGTATATCCCACCTGAATTTAGAGACCATCTCAAGAATAGATTTGACACATTGAACACTAATGACTTAAGACCAGAGGAGTTGTGGAATGACATCAAGGACATCTGGGGTGCTGTTCTAACAGATACCTAAAATGTGGAAGCAGTTTTGAAACTGTGAATGGGTAGAGGCTGGAAGAGTTTTAAGGTGCCTAATAGTAAATTTTTTTTTTTTTTTTAATAGTAAAAGCCTAAATTGTCTTGAAGAGATTGTTGGTGGGATTACGAACGTCAGACAATTCTGGTAAGGACTCAGAAGGAAGTGAATAGAACTGTTACATTGGAGATGGCACAGACAGGAAGGAGCAGGAACAGAGAAACAGCAGCCTCAGAACCAGTAGACCTCATGAGACAGCACTGGAGCCAACCCATGGAGCAAAGGAGCTGAGTGCCTTTGCACAGGAAGCTTCCTGGTGAAGTGGGGTTCCTACAGACACTTATCAGTGGAGCTAAAGAGCTTCAGAACACTTGCCGTAGCAGGGCAGACATAAGCAATGAGGCCAGAGGGGTCAAGAGGCCAAGAAACCAGAAAGTAGAAGCTGAAGAGACAAGGAACACAGGAAGCAGAGCTACCTCAGTCTCAAAGGGTAGGGCCATGGCCTCCGAAGTTTGAAAGAGTGGGGCCACGGCCTCCTAGGTTTCACAGAGTCAGATTTTCACCAACTTGGTTCCGGAGTGCGGGTCTGCCTTTCATGAGTACCAAAGGGATGGGGGCAGATCCGCTGTTGAAAGCTGAGGGTGTAGGGCTGCCATGCCCAAGGGGCAGAAGATGAGGGCCTGCTGGGGCTGAGGGGGGAATGTCACCACTCAGAGAGACAAAGAGAATGGGGCTGCCCAAGTATGAGGGAGTGGAGTTGCCATTTCAGTGGTCTTAGAAGGGGGAGTTGAAGCCCAGGGCTGAGGGGCCTCCACCCAGAATCCAGACAGTGTGGTCAACAGCCAGAGTCTGGAGAGCACGGCCATTGCGTAGACGATCTCAGAGAAAAGAGGATTATTTTCAAGCCTTGAGAGCTAATGTAATGTGTTCTACTGACTTGCTTGGTGCCTGTTATCCCTTCTTTCCTTCCAGTTTCTCCCCTTTGCAATGGAAATGTCTAGCTTGTGCCTGTGCCATCACTGTACTTTGGAAGCAAATAGATAACTTGTATTCTAGATTTCACAGATAAAGGGGAATTTTTGGAGTCCGGACTGGTTGTTGATTTAAGACTTTTGCTGTGATATGATGGGGTGAATGTATTTTATATGTGACAGGGACATTAATTTTTGGTGGCCAAAGGATGGAATGTTATAGATTAAGTTGCGTCCCCCAAAAATGTGTGTCAACTTGGCTAGGTCATTGTCATTAATTGAATTATGTCCCCTGCAAAATGTGTATAGCAACTTGGTTAGGCCATGATTCCCAGTATTGCGTGGTTGTCCTCCATTTTGTGATTCTAATTTTATGTTAAAAGGATTAGGGTGGGATTGTAACACCACCCTAACTCAGGTCACCTCCCTGATACAAGGTAAAGAGAGACTCCCTGGGGTGTGGCCTGCACCACCTTTTATCTCTCAACAGATAAAAGGAAAGGGAAGCAAGCAGAGAGCTGGGACCTCATACTAACAAGAAAGCAGCACCAGGAGCAGAGCATGTCCTTTGGACACAGGGTCCCTGCCCCTGAGAAGCTCCTCGACCAGGGAAGATTGAGGACAAGGGCCTTCCTTCAGAGCTGACAGAGAGAGAAAGCCTTCCTCTGAAGCCGACATCCAGAATTTGGATTTGTAACCTACTAGACTGTGAGAAAATAAATTTCTCTTTGCTAAAGCCATCCACTTGTGGTATTTCTGTTATGGCAGCACTAGATGACTAAGACAGACATGATTCCCAACATTGTGTAGCTGTCCTATGTTTTGTGATTTGATGTGATTTTCCTATGTGTTGTGAATCCTACCGCTATGATGTTAATGAAGCAGGATTAGAGGCTGTTATGTTAATGATGCAGGACTCAATCTACAGGATTAAGTTGTATTTTGAGTCAATCTCTTTTGAGATATAAAAGAGGCAATCGAGCAGAGAAGGACAGGACCTCACACCACCAAGTAATAAGTGCCAGGAGCAGGATGTCCCTGAGCTGAGAAGCTCATAGATCAGGGGAATATTGATGACAAGTATCTTCCCCAGAACTGAGAGAGAAAGTCTTGCCCTGGAGCTGGTGCCCTGAATTTGGACTTCTAGCCTCTTAGACCATGAGAGAATAAATTTGTTTGTTAAAGCCATCCAATTGAGGTATTTCTGTTAGCACTAGATAACTAAGACAGACATCATACATGAAAAAAGCAAGAGGTCAGGAAAACAACAGGAAAGAAAGAAAAGACCAAAACGGATGTCAGAAGAGACTCTGAAACTTGCTTTTAAACATCAGGTAGCTAAAGTAAAAGGTAAAAGTCAATTGTGACTTAGAGTGACCCTACTGGACAGAGTAGAACTGCCCCATAGGTTTTTCAAGGAATGGCTGGTAGATTCGAACTGCTGACCTTTTGGTTAGCAGCTGAGCTCTTAACCACCAAACCACCAGGGCTCCACATTTTCTATAATGACTGTATGTTTTCTTTGCTTCTCAGAAAAGAAACAGTCTTAAAAAG
Organism: Elephas maximus indicus; assembly: GCF_024166365.1. Classification (NCBI taxonomy): domain Eukaryota; kingdom Metazoa; phylum Chordata; class Mammalia; order Proboscidea; family Elephantidae; genus Elephas; species Elephas maximus. The sequence continues at coordinate 63,917,830 of NC_064838.1, forward strand.
ATAGGAATAAAAACTAGGATCTTAACAGCTGCTGACATCCTGTGCCCTAAGAGGTTGCAGTGAGGGCTGGGAGAGGTTAGAAAATAACGACCGGGGTCTTCTGCTTCCCCACTCCCAGCTAATTCTTAAAGACCCCTTATTAGGATCTTCAAAATGATGAGTTTCAAAAACTCCCTTCAAATCTGAGTATGGCTGGGTATTAAATACAATTAAGGCATTGTCGTTTAATTGTCTTGAGGATAGTGACACATCGTGGATTAACAGAATGTCCTTATTTGTAGAAGATACACAGGGAAACATTGAAGGATAGAGTGTCATGACGTTTCCAGATTAATCTAAAATGGCTCAGATGACAAAGCAAGCATGACGTGAGTAGTGCAGAAAGTTAACAATTGTTGAATTTAGTGATGCTGCCTAGGTATTCCTTGCACTCTTCTTTTAAATTTTCTATTTGTTTGAAATTTTTGTAATGAAAAGTTGGAAACACAAAAACTTCCTTCAGTCCTCCCCTACTTTCATCATCTATTTTTCCCTCCGAGACTTGTTTTATCTCCCAGAATCTGATCTTTTTTAGGTCAGTTTCCCAGGTGCTTTTGATAAGAAAGTGTATTCTGCTGTTGTCAGGTAAAACGTTCCATAAATGTCAATTAAATCAAGTTGGCTGATAGTGTTCAAATCTTCTGTATCTTTACTGAGTTTTATTACTTGTATTGATTACTGAGAGCACCGTTGAAGTCTCCAACTGTAATTGCGGACTTGTCTATTTCTTCTTGCAATTATATCAGTTTTTGCTTCCCATACTTCAAAATTTTGTTATTGTATTCATATGCATTTAGGATTGACATGAATTGACCTCTTTATTATGATGAAATATCCTTCTTTGTTCCAAGTACTGTTGCTTGTTCTGAAGTCTACTTTGTTATTTAGTTCCTTCCTCTTTCTTATGTTTAGTACTTCCATGGTATATTTCTTGCATCCTTTTAATTTTTTAATTCTTTTTTATTTTAAAACAATTTTAGGTTTACAGAGAAATTGAACAGAAAATACAGTGAGTTCCTATATACCTTCTCTCCTCTTTGCACATTATTTCTCCTATTACTAACACCTTGGATTCCATTCCTGTTGTACATTTATTGCAATTAATGAACCTACATTGATTAAAAAAACAATATTATTAATTAAAGTCCATAGTTTAGGGTTCACTCTTGATGTACTATCCCATGGATTTTGACAAGTACGTAATATCATGTGTCCACCATTACATTATTGTACAGAAGATTTCCACCTATTCATCCCTTCCTTCCTCCTCCCGAATCCCTACCAGCTAGTGATCTTTTTAGAGTCTCTATAGTTTCGCCTTTTCCAAAATTCATATAGTTGGAATCATATAGTATGTAGCTTTTTCAGACTGACTTTTTTCACTTAGCAATATGCATTTAAGGTTCCACCATGTCTTTTCTTAGTGTGTGTCTTAGTTACCTAGTGCGGCTATAACAAAAATACCACAAGAGGGTGGCTTTAAAAAACAGAAATTTATTTTCTCACAGGTTAGGAGACTAGAAGTCCAAATTCAGGTTGCTGGCTCTAGGGGAAGCCTCTCTCTCTGTCTCTGTCTGCTCTAGGGGAAAGGCCCTCATTTCTTTTCAGCTTCTGTCCCTGGGTTCCTTGGTGATCTTCATGGGGCCTGGCATCTGTCTTGCCCCATCTTCTACTTGGTTCTGTATGCCTTATCTGCTCATTTTATATCTTGAAGGTGATTGGCTTAAGAAACACCCTATACTGATATGGCCTCATTAACAAACTTTATTCCCAAATGGGATTACATCCACAAGTATAGGGGTTAGAGTTTACAACATGTAGTTTTGGGGAACACAATTCAATCCATAACATACCACCACCTGAGTCCTCCAAATTAATTTCTTTCCCACATGCAAAACACATTACCCCATCCCAAAAGCCTTAAATCAACCACGAGTCCAAAATCTCATCTTCTGAATCATCTAAATCAAATATGGGTGAGATTCTGGATATATTTCACCCTGGGGCAAAATTTCTTTTTGTCTGTGAACCTTTGAAATCTAGAATACAAGTTATCTGCTTCCAAAGTACAGTGGCGGAACAGGCACAAGGTAGACATTTCCATTACAAGTGGAAGAATTTAGAGGTAAAGAAGGGATAATGGGCACCAAGCAAGTCCAAAACCCAGCAAAACACATTACATTAGTCCTCAAGTCTTGAAAATAATCCTCTGTTCTCTGAGACCATCTGGGCAATGGCCCTGCCTTTCAGACTCTGGGTATTGGATATGCTCTCTGGACTCTGGGAGGAGGCACCTTGGCCCTGGGCTTCAGCCCTGCCGTCCAGGCCCACTGGGATAGCAGCTCTGCTCCCTTTGCTTTGAATGGTCCCATTCTCCTAGTCCATCTGAGAGGTGACTCCACCTGCTCAGCCCCTACAGGCTCCATTCTCCTTCCCCTGGGCATGGAAACCCCACCTCCTTAGCTTTGAGCTGTGGCTCCATCCTCTCGGTATACCTAAATGGCAGCCCCACACTCAGGACCCAAGTTGGTGGTGATCTGACTCTTTGATACCTTGGAAGATGTGGTTCCACCCTTTGAGATCTAGGTGGCTTTGACTCCACCCTTTGAGACCTAGGAGAACTCGGCTCCAACCTTTGAAACGGAGCCAACCCTGCTTTCCATGTTCCTACAAACAGTTCTGCAGATCTCTGAGCTGCTCCAGGGATGGCTCTCTTCTTTTCTTGGAGGACAACAGATGTACCTCCTTTGGTCTGTTTCCTGCCTGTGGAATTCCAAGAGGCAGCCATCTTTCCTTCCCTTCATCCTGTCTCTGTCCCCTTCAGTCTAAACCAATGGCTTTTCTGCTGTGGCAGTTGGCGAGATCCATCACACACAGGTTTAATATCTTTAATATTATATCTATGCCTAATCTGCTCATTTTTTATCTAGAAGGTAAGCAGTTTAAGACACACCCTATGCAGATATGTCCTCATTAACATAATAAAGAAAATCCTGTTCTCGGGTGGGATTACATCCACAAGTATAGAATTTACAGCACATATTTTGGGGAGACACAATTTGATCCATAACAGTGTGATAGCTCATTTCTTTTATCACAAATAAAACTCCATTGTATGGATGGAGCACAGTTTGTTCATCCATTCACCAATTGGAGGGTATCTCAGCTGCTTTCAATTTTTGGCAATTATGAATAAAGCTGCTATAAACATTCATGTGTAGGTTTTTATGTGGATGTACATTTTCAATTCATTTAGGTAAATACTAGCAGTACAATTTTTGGATCCTGGGGTAAGCCAGTAAGAAACTACCAAACTGTTTTCTAAAGTGGCTGTATCATTTTGCATTCCCACCAGCAATGAATGAGAGTTACTCTTGTTTCACATCCTTGCCTGCATTTGGTGTTGTCGGTGATTGGATTTTAGCCATTCTGATAGGTATGTAGTGGCATCTCTTTGTTTTAGTTTGCAATTACCTATTGGCATATGATATTGAGCATTTTTTTTTTTTATATATTTACTTACTATCTGTGTATCTTTGGTGAGATTCTGTTTGGCTGTTTTGCTCATTTTGTAATTGAATTCTTTGTTCTCTAATTGTTGAGTTTTAAGAATTTTTTTTATATTTTGGATACAGTTCTCTTATCAGATATGTGTTTTTGCAAATATTTTCTCTCAGTCTGTGGCTTGACTTTTCTTTGTCTTTCATAAAGCACAATTTTACATTTTTAATGGCATCTGACTTACCATTTTTTTTCTTTTATGGATCATGCTTTTTGTATTGCATCTAAAAAGCTGAACAACCAAGGATGCCTATATTTTCTTCTGGACGTTGTTTAGTTTTATATCTTACATCTAGGACTGTGATTCATTTTTTTTTTAAATAATTTTTATTATGCTTTAAGTGAAAGTTTACAAAGCAAGTCAGTCTCTCACATATAAACTTATATACACCTTACTACATTTTACATACTCCCACTTACTCTCCCCCTAGTGAGTCAGCCGGCTCCCTCCTTCCAGTCTCTCCTTTCGTGACCATTTTGCCAGTTTCTACCCTCCTATCTCCCCTCTACACAGGAGATGCCAACATAGTCTCAAGTACCCACCTGACACAAGTAGCTCACTCCTCATCAGCATCTCTCTCCAACCCATTGTCCAGTCCAATCCATGTCTGATGAGTTGTCTTCGGGGATGGTTCCTGTCCTGGGCCAACAGAAGGTTTGGGGACCATGACCGCTGGGATTCCTCTAGTCTCAGTCAGACCATCAAGTCTGATCTTTTTATGAGAATTTGGGGTCTACATCCCACTGCTCTCCTCCTCCCTCAGAGGTTCTCTGTTGTGTTCCCTGTCAGGGCAGTCATCGGTTGTGGCCGGGCACCATCTAGTTCTTCTGGTCTCAGGATGATGTAAGTCTCTAGTTCATGTGGCCCTTTCTGTCTCTTGGGCTCATAATTACCTTGTGACCTTGGTGTTCTTCATTCTCCTTTGATCCAGGTGGGTTGAGACCAATTGATGCATCTCAGATGGCCGCTTTTTAGCATTTAAGACCCCAGATGCCACACTTCAAAGTGGGATGAAGAATGTTCTTAATAGAATTTATTTTGGCAGTTGACTTAGATGTCCCCTGAAGCCGTAGTCCCCAAACCCCCGCCCTTGCTCCGCTGACCTTTGAAGCATTCAGTTTATTCAGGAAACTGCTTTTGGTCCAGTCCAGTTGAACTGACCTTCCCTGCATTGAGTGTTGTAGGACTGTGATTCATTTTGAGTTAAATTTTTGTGAAAGGTATAACCTGTATGTGTAGATTCATTTTTTCCATCCATTTTATCTCCACTGTTAGCTTATTAGTTCCTTTTTTTATTACTTGTTCTGTGGTTTGCTATATGCATTTTAAGTTCTCAGTTTATTTTCAACTAACATTGTACATGTATTACATATAAAGTAAGACCATTTCAACAGTATTATTTTATGGCCCCAATTCTTTGTGCTTTTTTGTCACAGGTTTTATTTTCATGTTTTCTACTCCACGAGTATTGTTAATATTTTGATTTAAGCAGTCAAAGTCTTAAAAAAATTAAAACTGAGAAAAGATTCTCTCAAAATTACCTACATATTTATTGTTCTGGTGCTTTTCTTTGTTTTCCAGATCTATGCTCCCATCTGACATCATTTTCCTTCCACTTGAAGCTTTTCTTTGACCTTTTCTGAAGTGCAGGTCTACTGGTGATGAATTCTCCTAGATTTTGTCTGAAAAAGTTTTTATTTTGCTTTCACTTCAGAAGGATATTTTCACTGGAGGTATAATCTTAGGGTGATAGCTTTTGTCTTTCTTTCTTTTTCCTTTTGGCACTTTCAGGATGTCTTTTCATTGTCTTCTGGAACATGTAGTTTCTAAGAAGTCTTCTTCTTATCTTCGTTTCTCTGCGTATACCAAAAAAAAAAAAAACAAAAAACCATTACTCTTGAGTTGATTCTGACTAACAGCAGCCCTGTAGGACGGTATAACTGCCCCATAGGGTTTCCAAGGCTGTAATCTTTACGGAAGTAGACTGCCACATCTGTATCCCATGAAGTAGCTGGTGGGTTTGAACTGCTAACCTTCTGGTTAGCAGCTGAGCGCTTAACCACTGTGCCACTGTATTCTTCGTATACACCATGCCTTTTTTCTTTGGATGCTTTTCAAATATTCTCTTTAACACTGATATTTATCAATTTTTAAAATTTTGTCGTTATTGAGAATATACACAACGAAACATACACTAATTCAATAGTTTGTACATGTACAATTCAGTGACATTGATCACGTTTGAGTTGTGCGATCATTCTTACCCGCCTTTTCTGAGTTGTTCCTCCTCCATTAACATAAACTTACTGCCCTCTAAGGTTCTTCGCTAATATTTGGATTCGCTATTGTCAGTTTGATCCCATATAGTTCTTAAGAAAGCACAATGCTCATGGAAGATATTTTCTACTAAGTAAAGCTAAACTATTGTTTGGTTATAAGACAAATTAGGAGGATATTTTTGGTTTCAGGTTTAAAGATTATCTTGGGGCAGTAGTTTCAGGGGTTCATCCAGTCTCCATGATGCCAGAAACTCTGTAGCCCATGAGAATTTGAAATTCTGTTGTACATTTTACCCCTTTTGGTCAGGATTCTTTTATAAATCCTTGATCAAAATATTCAGTACTGATAGCCAGGCACCATCCAGTTCTTATCTTATGACAAAGGTGAGGGTGGTTCTTGGAGGCAATTAGCCACACATTCCATAACCTTCTCCTGGATCTGACTCTCCTTCTTCCTTTGTTGCTCCAGGCGAATAGGGACCAATTGGGCCTTGGATGGTCACTTGCAAGCTTTTAAGACTCTAGGCACTACACAATGAACTGGGAGGCAGAACGGAAGCACTAAACATGTTATTAAGCCAGTTTACTGGGCTGGCCCATGAAACCATGACCCTAAACCTCCAAACCAAGGAATAAAATTTCATGAGGTTTTTGGTTGTACATAAACAGCCTTGGCAGCTAATCTTTTATTTCTCTTTGTTGTAAATATATCTATCCCCCAACTTTTACCAATTCAACTTTATACAAGTGTACAACTTATTGATAAGAATTACAATAATCGACTGTGCAACCCTACCATTGATCAGTTCGATATTTTCATCACCATTAACTCCCTCTTTCCCTTCCCTTCCACCACTGGTAAGCACTAATAAACTTTGTTCTCTTTATATATCTTGTCTTTTTATATAAGTGAGATCATACAACATTTATTCTTTTGTGATTGACTTACTTTACTCAGCATAATGTCCTCAAGCTTCATCCATATTGTAACACGTATCAAGACTTCGCTTCTCCTACTGGCTGAGCAGTATTCCATTGTACGTAGGTACAGCATTTGTTTATCCATTTATATGTTGATAGGCGTATAGGTTGTTTCCACCTTTTGGCACCTCACACCATACACAAAAACAAATTCAGAATGGCAAACTAAACTTGCAAACTGAAACCATAAAATCTTAGAAGAAAATGCAGGGGCAATGCTGTTGGCCCTAGCATTTAATGATGGATTATCTAATAGAATAACAAAGGCACAACAGCAAAAGACCAAATAAATAAATGGGACCTCATAAAAATTAAAAGCTTTTGTTCATCTAAAGAATTACAAAAAAAGTGAAAAGACAAGCAACAGGTAACGAGCCATGCTTTCTAGTATTTATGCCCTGGTATAGCCCTCTCTCCTTAAATCTGAGCTAGCCCTGTCACTCACGTTAGCCAGCAAAATGAGACAAAAGTGATACTGTACCAGTTCTGGACCTAACCTGGAAGCTCCCAGCTCTATTCTCTTAGAGATAAGCTGCCACACAAGAAGTTGAACTGTCTTGAGGCCACCGTGCTGTGAGGAATCCCAAACTAGCCAAGTGGTGAAGGAGAACTAAGGAACCCAGGCAACAACACCAGGTGAGCTTCCAGCTTGCATTCAGCATCAGCTTGTCAGACAAATGAATAATTCACCTTGTAAGTGGATTCACCAGTCCTAATTGACCACCCCTGTTAATGTATGGAAACCCTGGTGGCATAGTGGTTAAGTGCTGCGGCAGCTAACCAAAAGGTTCGCAGTTCAAATCCACCAGGTGCTCCTTGGAAACTCTATGGGGCAGTTCTTCTCTGTTCCATAGGGTCACTAAGAGTTGGAATCGACCTGACGGCCTTAGGTTTGGTCTTTTTGGTTAATGTTATGTGGAACATAGGTGACTGGTCCTCTCCAAGCCTTGCCCCAATTTTTTTTTTAGATTTAAGGCACAAAATTTTAGGGGTAGTTAGTTATGCAGCAACAGATAATTGAAACACCTTAAATTTCTTTCCTGAGTTCTTTTTATTGAAGAAACCATGTTCTTGGAAATTTCTTTGAGATTACAGGGAAGTTCCTCACAAGATATAGTTCTATGCCTGCTTTCTGTCTATGGTACTTACTTCTTCCTCTCCACACCCACCCCCAGTTATCAATACTTACGTTCATTGTTAGGTTCTGTCTACTTATTACTAGTCTTCACGTAAGACTGGGCGTTTGTAAATAAGGAACCTTGGGGACAAATGGGGAGAATAAATCAGAGCAGCTTTGATTTAGTCTTCACCCCTGTATCCTCTGCCCAGGGCGATGTCTCCCTTTGAGCTTCAGTGTTTCTAACATTGCTGTGGCTCAGAGGAAACCCTCGAAAGTTAACATCTCTTCTTCATTGTAATAGGGTGGCTAGTGCATTTACTCTGTGTCCTGCCTCATCTCCCGCAGCCTTTCTTAGCAATAAGTAGGCAGACCATATAATTTATTGCTCAGACTATCACTTGCTTTACAGTGACAGGAGGGGAGGTTAAAATTACACTAGGATGACAGGCATAAACTGGCCAACTCAGGTCGTCTAATCACCTTATGAGCTAGCCTGAGCTCTGGGCAGTAAACATGGTGTGTGCCTTCCTGAGCTCAACTTGCCCAGCTTTCCTCATGTTGAGAAGGATGGGACTGTGCCGGGCAGTCCTGATTTCTCCTTTGCCCTGCCTATGTCCCTGGATCTCATTGTCTTCATCAACAAATTATTTTATCAACCTTTGAGGACTGAGTCATTTGCATATATCCTACCTATTTTCTATGGAGGTAACGTGTAGCCCTCAGTGGCCTTCTTCCCCACTTTGGGCCAGGTTTCAAAGCACGTGGCAGAGGTTGTGGTTCTAGCCTGTGGTTTGCAGTTTTGTATATTTACCTCTATCATTGCTATGGGAATATACGTTCCTTCTATTTTCATTTCTAAAGCTGTTTTTGATGGGTTGAAAGGGAAAGGAATAGAATTAACATGTCTTTATTCCGTTATCTTTAACTGGAAGAGCTCTGTTTTGACATGAAGATATGACCAGGACACAGAGTCACACCTCAGAAGGCAGGTTGCAGTACATTAGGTATAGCAGTTTCCTTTTTGGGGTAAAAAAAACCAAAAACATTTTATACTTATTCTACTAATGATATTTATCTCACTGGTACTTTCATAGAGTTGAAGGGATGCATATAATGTATGTAATTCTGAAATTTTTACAATGGCATGAATTTTAAAAAATCAGAAATCAATAAAGATCATTCCATTTGGAAAAAAAAAAAAAGACTTAGGCCTCTGTGGCCTTTGCTGCCTCATGGGGCTCAGGATACATGCCCCTAACAAGGCATCCTGCAGTCAAGCTGAAATGTCCTTTTCTTTTGCCCAGCTAGCCTTTCACCAAAACTTCTCTATTGCAGACCTTACAGCGAATTATCTTCCTTAGCTGGAAAGCACTTAAGTGTTGCTGGGCAGGGAGCACTTTAATGCCTGGGGTTAAAGGTTACTAGGATGGGATTGAATTAAGCACAGTGACAACAAAAAGAAAACCCCAGTGTCTGTGTGAGCTGCTGCTGCTGCCTGCTGTCTGGGCTTCTGGGTCCGCAGCTGGCCTGGTCCCTGGCTGCATGTATTTCTCCAGCTTACGGTCTCCCCTCGCTGTCCTCGCCATCTTCGCTGTCCTGGGATGCAGCATTAATATTTTAGCAATGGTGGTGTGTCCCTTAGCATATCCGGAAGGGAGGCGACAAGCAATAAACAGCAGTGATAAGCCTGTGCCGCCTCGGCTTCCTCGGAGGGCTTTACTGAGCACACCGAGAAATGGATTCAGTGGGACTTGGTTGGGTGGAGTGGAAGGTAAAGCACAGAAAAGAAATAGAGTGTTGCACGCAGCTGTCAACCCCATGTCAGAAATCTAGCCGAGAAAGGTAAGCATCAGCCGCTGGAAAAGACCTTCCAGGAAGAGCAAGGCTGCTACCAGCATGGCAGGCAGCTGACATGGGAGCAGGGCTTGACAAGTTATTCAATGGCCAGCTGGAAAAGTCCTTAGGAATACACACATTGTTCAAAAAGGCCCAAAATCCAAATCAATACAGCAAAGGGCCCTTAGGGAGGGAATGAAAACAAGTTAAAGAGGGGTAATGACCCCCTGCCTCCACCCCTGACAATACCCCAGCATCCACAAATGTGGGGGGTGTTTGATGTTAGAGGCTGCAGTTGTGCGGTGGGAAAATACGGCCAAAGGATCAGACAGACCCGAGACAAGACCCAGCTATCCCACTTGCCACTTGGGTTGAGGGTCTTGGGGAAGTGACTTCATCTCTGTTCAGAGGGAAATTCTTAGCCGGTTCTGTTCAGTGTCCCTGGCTCTGAGTTTGGTTTTCTTTACCTGTAATACAGGGATAGTAGCATGCACCCTCCGATGTAGTTTTAAGGATTAAATGAGAGAACATGTATGAAGGGCTCATCTGTAGGAAGTGTTCAATGAATGCTAGTGGTTTGTTCCCTGCAGCCTGTCCTGTGTTGCCAAGCTCTCGGGGGTGGGGTGGGGGGGGGGCAGGGGCACGCTCTTGCCCTCACCTTCCTCTTCTTCCAGTTTCCCCTTTTCCTCTTTCTCCTTTTCCTGTTCTGTAAGGACGGTGAAGCCCTGAGTGGGGAGATAAATTGGGCTCCAGCTCCGATGAAGCAGAGAAAATTCTTGATGTGTTTTTCCTGCAGCCGAGGGAGCAAACTGCTTTTGTGCTCCTGGTTTCCGTTACTGAGCTGGTTGTATTTTATCTTCCCCTAAGTGGCAGCCAGACCCCTCCAGGGTCAGGTCAACACAGACCCTGAATACAGCAGAAAGAAGCAAGTTCTAAAACTGGCCAGAGGTATTTATTTCTGCTGCAGCCGTACTACGGCACCGATAGTCTTCAACCCGCAGTCAGGGATTTTAGGACCCCCTCTGCAATGTCCTTCCCGTCTTGCTCTTGTTTCCACTCAGGTGATTCTCTGTGAGGCTGGGGGACATGTGCCTTTGCACAGCTTTAGTCATGGTGCCCACCTTCTCAGAACCAGCATTAACTCCCCATTGTCCAGGGACTAAATCCCAAACTCCATATCCTGGCATCCAGCACCCTCTGCTCTCTGGCCTCAACTTACTCTCCGTTTACTTCATGCCATTCTTGAGCACTTGACAAACCCAAACTGGACTAGTCACTGTTCCCCATTAACTCCTTGTATTTTTCTGCCTCTGAACGTTTTTGAGGTTGTTTCTTCTGTCTGGAATACTCCTTTCTCCTCTTCTGCCTCCTAATTCCCATGTCCAAATCATACTTGCTCTGCAAGTCACAGCTGAAGTGCTAGCCCCTCCACTAAGGTTTATTTGTATACCCTCTTGCCCTTCTTCAAACCGCTTTATCAACAGAGAGCCAAAGACTGACACTTGGAATTCTCTATCTGCAGTACGGGCATTTCTAAACTTGATCTTCTTTCCTAATATAACCTAAGGCCCTTGAATGGAAGATTTAGGCCTGATCCCTGTATCTTTTCCCAACACGGTCTAACATACAGTAGGCAACTAGATAAACAATTTGAAACAGTAATTGAGTTGTTATCTATCCATCCGTCCGTCCGTCCGTCCATCCATCCACCCACCCACCCACCCACTCTTCTTCCCACCCACCCACCTACCCGCCCACCCACCCACCCACCCACCCACCCACCCATCCATCCATCCATCCCCCCACCCACCCACCCACCCACATATATATGAAAACTCCGGGGGCATCACGGTTAAGAGCTATAGCTGCTAACCAAAAGGTTGGCAGTTTGAATCTACCAGGCACTCCTTGGAAACTCTATGGGGCAGTTCTACTCTGTCGTCTAGGGTCACTATGAGTTGGAATCGACTTGACAGCAACAGTTTTTTTTTATATACATATATACACACATATATACATATGTAAATACACACACACTCACACATACATACTGATATATGATTTCATATACCAGGGGTTGTAGGATTTGATATACCAGGGATGGCAAATTCCTACTGTGCCTGCTCACCTGGCCCCTCTGGTGCCCCAGAGCAAAATTTTTCTCTTGTGCTAACCTAATCAGGAAGTGGCTGTCTGGAGAAGTGAGTGAAAAGGATTCTAAGGTTGCTCTTATATAACTGGGATGGAGTGTCATGATTGATTAGCAGTGTCTCCCATTACCACTGTATCAGAGTTGACACAAAGGTGAAAGCTTTAGCCATATCAGATCAAACGTCTCCCTATCCATAGAGGGACAGTTGTAATAAATGGGATGGAGGTACTGGAAATAGAAATTGGCCCTCCTAGAATCGTCATCACATCAGTCTGTGGAGATACTATAGAAATAACACAGGATTGGAACCAGCAGAGCTAGCTTTCAGTTGGGCCCTTCTACTTGGTGGTTAGAAGCAAATTACTTTTCTCCACATGTAAAGAGGAGTTATCAATACTGTCTTGCCTACGTCACGACCAAAGAAGGGGATATTTTTCCAGGTTATGAGGACAAAATGTGATATATATGATTATATGAATCTACGGATGATTAAAATTCATAAATAACTTTTATTATCTCTCACTTTGAAAGCTTTGCATGTTCTTTAAATTAAAAAGAATACTTTGCTGTTGTTAGGTGCTGTTGAGTCAGTTCTGACTCATAGCAACTCTGTGTACAACAGAAACAAACAATGCCCAGCCCTGTGCCATCCTCGTAATCATTGTTATGTTTGAGCCCATTGTTGCAGCCACTGTGTCAATCCATCTCATTGAGGGTCTTCCTCTTTTTCGCTGACCCTCTACTTGACCAAGCATGATGTCCTTCTCCAGGGACTGATCCCTCCTGATAACATGTCCAAAGTATGTGAGATGAAGTCTCACCATCCTCGCTTCTAAGGAGCATTCTGGTTTGTTTGTTCTTCTGGCAGTCCATGGTATATTCAGTATTCTTAAAAATATATATAGAGAGAGAAGGAAAAAATAAAAGTAATTCTTCTTGAAGAGAGACTTCACTAGTAACAGCTTATGTATATTCTTCCAGATCCTTTTCAATAAAGTATATATTCTTTAAAACTCTTTGGAAACTTGTTTTCTTTTCCTTTAGCAATGTATAGTGACGATTTTTTGATGTTATTAAATATTCTATAATATCTCTTGAATGACAAACAGATTTTATTGGATTTTAATAGTGTTTAGTCCACTTGAAGTACAACACAAATGCAGTGTTGCTTTGGTTATTTATACTGTGATCACTAAGCAAGGGGACCCTGGAAATCATTTGACAAATTAAAAATTGTTGTCTTATAGTTTGCTTAGAATAATTTTTTACAGGTGGTGTCATGACCTTTTATTCGGGAATCTTTGTAGCAGTGGGATTGTCAGGTGTTTTGATCTGTAGTGGAGGACAGTGCATTGGATTTGGCAGACTGAAAGGACAAATACAGGAAGAGAAAGAGGGTAAGCTGCCTTTAAGTGGGTTCATGTGGTCATTGGACAGGAGTCAGTTTTGCAAATGTTCCAAGTGAAGAAGGGAGGGTTATTTTATTAAAAGTTGCAATCAACAAGAAGCCAAAGGCAGGGATAGTTTCGAGCTCAGGTTCTGGTAGGCCTCATTTGTGGGCTTTTGATTATTAAAAAAACAAAAACAGATACCAAGTAAATTAGAAAAGTAGCAACAAGCACTATGCTTGTTTTCACTGATTTAAAAGAAATGCTCTCTTTTCTGGTTTGAAGCACAAGGATCAGATCTCTGAAAACATAAGAAAAATTCCCAGTTTAGCATCCCATAGAATTACTGTAAATTATATATCACTTTATATAGCCAGCTCCGTAGAACATCCATTTTTGGAGACTTTTTAGAATTCTAGGCACTCGTGTCTGCAGTTGAGCATTGTAGAAACACTCAGGCTTTGGGGTTGTGAAAGACCTAGTTTAAGTCCTGTTTCTGTCACTTAGTAATTGCATAATCTTGAGCAAATTACCCAACCTCCCCCATCTTTAGTTAACTTGCCAAATGGAGAAGACAGTACCTGTATCACAGATTGTTTTGAAAGTTAAATGAAATTTCTTTATATTTCCTGGCCCAGTGTTGGTACACAGTAAATATCGGTCACCCACCTCTATATCGGTCACCCACCTCTATATCGGTCACCCACCTCTATATCGGTCACCCACCTCTATAAAAAAAAAAAAACTATGGAAGGCTCTAAATAGGACATGGAGATAGACAAGATGGCTCACGCTCCTCAAGAACCGATGGCTGTGCCACCAGAAGTTTTTTTTTCTCAGTGAAATAATTTGTTGCAACATGAGAAGTGATAAGCACATTCTGTAAGAAAGTTCTAAGAAATGAGATAAGTAATCAAAGCAAGAATGAAAGGAAAAGCACTGTGTAGGCATTTCAAAATGTCCTTGGTTCCATCTCAATATTTTTTATTATTATCAGTTTTTTAATCTTAACCCCAGTGACTTCCTTTTTGGCCTAGAGGGTCCCAGATTATCCATGTCCAAGCTAACTCCTCTCCTTTTGTGGCATTTTAGGCCTAGCAATAAAGCCATTAGGGACCAAAGCCTTCTGAATAGAGCATGCTGCACTTAACTCTGTCTTCCATGAGTGGCCAGATGGGTGACGATGGACATAGCTCTTTTGTTGTGTTTTCTACATACTTGATTTAAGACCCAACCCATTTGCTTTGACTTTTTTACCCCATCTGAGAAGAGGTGACTCATGAGGACACAGTAAAAAAAACAAAAAACAAAAAACCAAACCCACTGCCGTCGAGTCGGTTCCAACTCATAGCGACCCTATAGGACAGAGTAGAACTGCCCCATGGAGTTTCCAAGGAGTGCCTGGTGGATTTGAATTGCTGGCCTCTTGGTTAGCAGTCGTAGCACTTAACCACCATGCCACCAATTCTGCATTGTTTCTTCCCTGTGTTTACCCTCAACCTGTTTCTTAAAATTTATTTATAAAAGGGATCACCTTTTCTCTTAAATGTCACAACAGTATCTCAAATCAAACAAAATTATTTTGAAAAGTACTTTAGTTTCTGACACTGAAATAAAACTAAGTATATCAAAACTGATTCATCATATTTATATTACTCTCTCCTTTAAGGCCTAAAAAAAATGAAGATAGTATTGACTCTTTTAAATATTAAGCCTCTTTTATGCACTCAGTACTAGCTGCTTAACTCTAACTGAAAGACAGGGCAATAAAAATGGGCCAAACGTTTTACGTCCATTATAATTGCCCTTCAGTGGCCAAATGAGTAGACCTGTGTGTGTCAAGCTTTCGTTAAATAAACCCTAGTTAGGCTTCCTGATTTAAACTGGGAAATCCCCCCTGCCCTTTGGGACTGATGCAGAAATCGCCTCTTTCAACTAAGAAACATAAATGAAAAGATTGTTGTTTTAGAAAAATTTCTACCCTCCATCCCTCCCAAAGGTTGTAGAAGAAAATAAAATAATACGAAAAAAGTAATCTTCATGAAATAGCATGAATGCTAATGAACACTTGCCACCTAAGGATAGTAAGCCAAGGAAACCTGCGTGGGGAAAGCAAACTTCTAATATAAGAGAACATTAAGGAGAGGGTTGCTTTCCCCAGTTATTTAAAGCCTGGGTCATTTTCAACATATCCTAGGCATTACTGAGCTGAAATGAACTGGTATTTGCCATTTTGAATCGGAAAATCATGTGGTCTACTATGCCGGGAATGACAACTTGAAGAGGAATGGTGTTGCATTCATCATCAAAAAGAATGCTTCAAGATGTATCCTGAAGTACAGTGCTGTCAGTGATAGGATAATATCCATACGCCTACAAGGAAGATCAGTTAATATGACTATTATTCAAATTTACGCACCAATCACTAAGATCAAAGATGAAGAAATTGGAGATTTTTAGCGACTTCTGCAGTCTGAAATTCATCAAACACGCAATCAGAATGCACTGATAATTACTGGTGATTGGAATGCAAAAGTTGGAAATGAAGGACTAAAACCAAAAAAACCAAACCCACTGCCGTCGAGTCGATTCTGACTCACAGCGGCCCTATAGGACAGAGTAGAACTGCCCCATAGAGTTTCCAAGGAACACCTGGTGGATTTGAACTGCCGACCTCTTGGTTAGCAGCCATAGGTTTCCGAAGACGGGCTAGTAGTTGGAAATTATGCCCTTGGTGATAGAAATGATGCTGGAGATCCCACGATAGAATATTGCAAGACCAACGACTTCTTCACTGCAAATACATTTTTTCACCAACATAAACAGTAACTGTACACGTGAGCCTTGCCAGATGGAATACACAGGAATCAAATCGACTACATCTGTGGAAAGAGATGATGGAAAAACTCAATATCATCAGTCAGAACAAGGCCAGGGGCTGACTGTAGATCAGACCATCAATCACTCATATGCAACAAGTTGAAACTGAAGAAAATTAGAACAAGTCAATGAGAGCCAAAGTACGACCTCAAGTATATCTCACCTGAATTTAGAGATCATCTCAAGAATAGGTTTGACCTGATGAACACTAATGACTGAAGACCAGACTAGTTGTGTGGAATGATATCAAGGACATCATACATGAAGAAAGCAAGAGGCCATTAAAAAGACAGAAGAGAAAGAAAAGACCTAAGTGGATGTCAGAGGAGACTCTGAAACTTGCTCTTGAATGTCAAGTAGCTAAAGCAAAAGGAAAAAATGATGAAGTAAAAGAGCCTAACAGAAGATTTCAAAGGGTGGCTTGAGAAGACAAAGTAAAGTACTATGATGACATGTGCAAAGACCTAGAGATAGAGAACCAAAAGGGACAAACATGCTCAACATTTCTCAAGCTGAAAGAACCGAAGAAAAAATTCAAGCCTCCAGGTGCAGTAGTGAAGAATTCTACAGGGAAAACAGCAAATGACACAGGAAGCATCAACAGAAGATGGAAGGAATACACAGAGTCACTACACCAAAATGAATTGGTCAATGTTCAACCATTTCAGGAGATATCATATGATCAGGAACCGATGGTGCTGAAGGAAGAAGTCCAAGCTGCACGGAAGGCATTGGCAAAAAAAAAAGGCTCTGAGAACTGACGGAATACCAATTGAGATGTTTCAACAATGGACACGGTTCTGGAAGTGCTCATTCCTCTATGACAAGAAATTTGGAATACTGCCATGTGGCCAACCAGCTGGAAGACATCTGTATTTATGCCTATTCCCAAGAAAGGTGATCCAACTGAATGTGGAAATTATTGAACAATATCATTAATATCACATGCAAGCAAACTTTTGCTGAAGATCATTCAAAAGTGGCTGCAGCAGTATATAGACAGGGAACTGCCAGAAATTCAAGCCAAATTTAGAAGAAGACATGGAACTAGGGATATCATTATTGATGTCAGATGGATCCTGGCTGAAAGCGGAGAATACCAGAAAGATGTTTACTTGTGTTTTATTAACTATGCAATTTGACTGTGTGGCTCATAACAAGTTATGGATAACATTGCGAAGAATGGGAATTTCAGAACACGTAATTGTGCTCATGAGGAATCTGTACGTGGATCAAGAGGCAGTCGTTTGAACAGAACAAGGGGATACTGCAGGGTTTAAAGTCAGGAAAGGTGTGCATCAGGGTTGTATGCTTTCACCACACCTATTCAATCTGTATGCTAAGCAAATAATCTGAGAAGCTGGACTATACGAAGAAGAACAGGTCATAACGATTGAAGGAAAACTCATTAACAACTTGGATTATGCAGATGACATAACCTTGCTTGCTGAAAGTGAAGAGGACTTTAAGCACTTAACTGATGAAGATCAAAGATCACAGACTTCAGTATGAATTGCACCTCAACATAAAGAAATCAAAAACCCTCACAACTGGACCAATAAACAACATCGTGATAAACGGAGAAAAGGTTAAAGCTGTCAAGGATTTCATTTTACCTGAATCTACAATCAGTAGCCATGGAATCAGCAGTCAAGAAATTAAGAGACACATTGCATTGGGCAAATTGGCTGCGAAAGACCTCTTTAAAGTGTTAAAAAGCAAAAATGTCACCTTGAGGACTAAGGCGCGCCTGACCCAAGCCATAGTGTTTTCAGTCGCCTCCTATGCATGCATGTGAAAGCTGAACAATGAATAAGGAAGACTGAAGTAGAATTGATGCCTTTGAATTGTGGTGTTGGTGAAGAATAGTGAATATACCACGGACTGCCAAAAGAACTAACAAATCTGTCTTGGAAGAAGTATAACTTTTTAGAAGAAAGGATGGTAAGACTGCATCTCACATACTTTGGACATGTTTGTCAGGAGGGATCAGTCCCTGGAGAAGGAGAGCAGGCTCAGTAAAGTAGAGGGTCAGCTAAAAAGAGGAAGACCCTCAACGAGATGGATAGGCACACTGGCTGCAACAATGGGGCTCAAGCATAGCAACTATTTGTGAGGACGGTGCAGGACCAAGGCAGTGTTTCGTTTTGTTGTACGTAGGCTCACTATGAGTCAGAGCTGACTCGGTGGCACCCAACAACAACATTTTTACCAGCTGTGTGGTGTGTCTCCTGGTTAGCCACCTCGTGCTACTACAGAGAGAGGTTTGTCAGGCTTCAGGTCTCTGACAGGCACTTGTCACCATCAGGTAATAGGATATTTTGTGGCCTGGAAGGTTATTTGATTGGCTGTGTACAGTGATTATAATGTTGATTTGATCCTCATGTCACACTTGTTGTGTCCCGGGGAAAATAATATAGTTGTGATTTGTTACCTGTCTATTTTTCAGGATAAAACTGAGAGAATTTCCTGTGTTTGTTTATTTTTATCTCACCAGGAAAAACAGTTATACACAATAATTAGCTAGACATTGGACATAGAAAAGAAACAAAGCACTTGGTTTTGTTTTTTTGTTTGTTTGCTTTTTATATCCACATCACATGGAGGAGCTTCACAGGAGTGCAGGGAGAGAAGACAGTTTAAGAAATTGCTATACAACATGGTTAAGAAATTTCTCTGTGATTATAAAAATGGTAAAGGAATAATTCAGTGGAGATGCCACATGATTCTCCTGGGAATCCCACAGACATTTCTGAAAGCTGAGAAGGGTCTCTACATGAATCTCAGAAACAGTCAGCAGTTATTTTTGTTGTTGTTTTTTTGTTTTCCTTCTCTCTTCAGCTCAGTGGGTTCCCGGCCAGGCCACAGGACTAGGAGCTGAGAGAGATTCTGGGCCTCCACTCATCCTCAAGATGAAGTGAAATGTGAGACGTATTGTTGCAACTGCTGTCTGGAATCTCCAGGGAAGTTTAAAAAACTTCAGAGCTGTCCACTCTGTGAACAAAAATCCCGAAATCAACCATTCCAGGGTACCTTCTGACCAGCTTCTCAGTCTTTTTCTTTTATGGTGTGGTTGAGAAATCTGGTTCTAGTCAATGTGGGTTTATCTGTGAAGGTGCACAGACAGAGTGGGTGGAGGGGTGCTACCTTTCAAACTTGAAAGTTGAAAATCACAAGACAACAAGACAGGCATTGTCTATGGGAGACAGATCTTCATTAGTCCTAACTAAAGTACTGACATTTCAATTGGCTTTTCAGTGGTAATTGCGTGATTGCACGAATACAAAATGTCCAGCTAGGCCAGCACTTAGGCCACCTGTCCTACATGCTTAAGAATAACTAAAAAAATGGATGACCTGACATTTGGAGGAAAAGTGAGAATGCTAGAGAAAAAAGACAATGATGATGGAGAACCTCTCTTCCTTTTGGTACAATTGTTCCCTCTGGTTTCTTAACGCAACCACCCTGAAGTGATGACTATTCATTGAGCCCGTTTGGGTATGTGTTTCCCATGCCTTTTAACACTCAATAATGACAGCTTCCCTAAAAGAAAGATACCATCTTATAAACTAGGAATCTGAAGCTCAGGGAATCTCTGCAGTTTGCCCAAGGGAGCCCAGTTGGTGGATAGTTCAAAACACAAATTCTAAAACATGATTTGTAGGCACCCTTCCAGGGATTCTTAATCCTAGTTGTATATATATCAGGATCTCCTGAGGAGCTTTAAAAATGTACCTTCCCAGGTTTTACCCCAGTACCTCAGGCAGGGTCTAGGAAACCATGGTTCTGGCTTGTTAGTGCATGTATTCAACTTTCCAACAGATTCTGAGGCACAACCTTCAAAGCCAAGTCAGGGGCCTGGGATGAATAGCTCCACCTGCTGATGGCCCTAAGTGAAGGAGGGGCCAGGGAAGTGGCAAAGGAGCCTGCTGTTGATTATCAGAGAGCATTTTTTAAATTACGCAGTTGACCGATATAAAATGGATTACCCAGATGTCAACTCAGACTGAGAGGGGGGCCAGGATCAGTCGTCAAAACTGGGGCAGAATAGGTGATGGTAGCTGCCCTTAGGTTGTAATTTGGCCAGGGATCCCAGAAACACCAGCCCCTGCCTTTGCCCAGCTACTTCTGTTCCCAAAGTGTCCCGAGAAACATCAGGTTACAGGAGATGATGATATAGAAAGCGTAAAAGTAGAACTTTATAACAAACCAAGGTTGTGTTAAAAACTCCAGCATAGAGCTAGTGAATGAAAAGATTGGCACAAGAGGCATGAATGAGCACCAAAAGGTGGAGTCATTCCTCTTTCTTAAGCCTAAACTCAAATCTTGAGATCTTATTACCCTCTGACGAGAGCTGAGAGCAGCCCCTCAATTGAAAGCCAGTTTCGTAAGGTCTGGGATCCTGTCTTGTTTACAGCTATATCCACAGAGCTAGGGCCTGGCATCTAAGAAGTGCTTGATATCTGTTACATCCAACTCTCTGTTCATTCAGTGACTTCTTCATCTAACAAATATCTTTGCTGGGCACTGAGGTACAACAGAGGGAGACATGGCCAGGACGTTCTGAATCTACAATCCGACGTTCTGAATCTACAATCCAACGTCAGAAATGGCCTTTCGCTACAGCGTGGTGAGTGGACTGGGAAGATGGCGGCATGCACAGGAGCAGACCTGAAGCTTCCTAAACCCAGGGCAAGGGGGTGTGGGCAGCTTCCCAGAGGCACTGATGCCTGTTTAGATCCTGTCTGGTTGGGGATTTGTCTCCTAAACAATAAAGGTGAATTCTGTTGATAGACTTCTGGCAGTAGCCAGGTAACTTAAATACAGAACTGCGTTTTCAAAAGCTAGTTGGAAAATTTAAATGGTAATAAAGCCTTATTAATATGTATGACCTACACTTTTCCTAAATTTGGAGAATGAAAAGCTGGAGTATATGATCTTTATAAAAAATCTATATTCATACTATTCATTTGTGTAATCTGGCATATAATACCTGATTACCATAATTTTACCTAAATAATGAATAAACTAGACAGGAATGAAATTAAAACCTTTCACATTAGACACCATTGAAATCTTTTTATAGTAATATTCACAGTTAAATTCTTAATTAAGTCTGCTTGCTTCTTTTGCAAAAGTGCTTTTTGTAGATAGTTAATTTTTTAGTATCTGCATTAGCAAAAGGAAGGGCAATATAAATAACTCCCCAAAATCAGTTTTAAATTCTCCTCCATTGGGCGGTGTGACAAAGTCTATCAGGCGTAGTGCCTGATATTTGTCTTCCTAATGATGCTCTTTGTGGGGTAGTATTAATGTGGATTTGCCATTCCTGAAAAGAAAAAGTGGCTGACGTAAATCAGGGGAGAGAATACAGCTGGGGCTGAGTGGTGGGGAAGTCTGTATGGGGTTCACATTTTCCGGGTGACAGTGTGTGTACAGATAACCAACTAGCCCATGTTTCGTAAGCTGAAATAGATAGAAGAAGGTATTTCTTTGCTTCCTTTCCTCCTTCCTTTTCTAATCTCAATTCACTTCAATATGTTTCCAGAATGTTCAGTGTCAACAAAGACACACAAATCTGTTCAAACTCAGGTAAAACCTTAAC
This sequence comes from Elephas maximus indicus, assembly GCF_024166365.1. NCBI lineage: Eukaryota > Metazoa > Chordata > Mammalia > Proboscidea > Elephantidae > Elephas > Elephas maximus. The sequence goes on from NC_064838.1 coordinate 63,939,672, forward strand.
AGTAAACTCGGGGAAGTAGCTTGTCAGTGTGAGCACCTCCTTGGGAACTTCGGCCCATTTCTAGCCTAAGATCCTCACACAAGCTCTAGACACACGATCGTAAACTTGAGAGGGATAGCTTCCCGCTATCCATATCCTGGTGCCTGATGTAACTTTTTTGGGGAAACTTAGAAAGCATTCAGCAAGCATATTCAGTTGTGGGAGGCATTTTGCAGTGTTTGATGCTGTCATAACAATAAAGATTACAAATGATCTCCCTGCCACTCGGCATCCATCTTCTAGGATCAGACATCAAACCAAAGGTGGCAGAAATGTGTCCAGAGCCCTGGTTTATGAATTTACTTTGCTTGTTGCATTTCTTTTCTTGGAAATGTAATTGTTTTGGAACTATTGGGATCACAGGGAAAAAGCATGCCATCAAGAGAGTAAGCTATAGAGTGGGAAAATATGATCAAGTCAATTTAAGTTTGACAGAAATGGTGGGGCTTTCTGATTCACAACTTCTGGGCAATTGCTTCAACCTTTGTAGAGTCAGAGGGAGTATTTTTATCCTTTTTGTTGTTGTTTCTCAACACACACACAAAAAGACAAACACGGTATGTTACCAGAGCCTGGCAGTAGTTTGAAATAATATGCCATCTCAAAAAAAATCATATAATCCAATTATTATACAGACTTACTTGCTTTGATTTTTGGTTGTAAAAAAGCTGTAAGAGAAGAAGCAGAACTGTGAAACAAGGCACCAAATACTAGACGGGTATTAGATGGGGCCAAACTTCTCATTCATTTCAATAAAAGCAATCCTAAATCTTTATTTAGCTCCTATAAAATTTAGCAAAATATTTATTTTTAATAATTATACAAATAATATCATGTATTAGAAATAAAAATTGCAAAGCATTTTCTCTTGGGCATGTAGTCTATACTTTTTAAAGTAAGCATATGCATGCATACACAAATGCTCACACACATACACACACACATACCACACACACAGCCACACACTGGAACTCTCATCTCTCATTCTTTGGGCACCAGTATACACTCAAGATACAGAATTAGTTGAGTTCCAAGGTAGGTTTCTTTAACTGCAAGTAACCAAAATAGATTTCAGCTAATTTAATTAAGCAAAAATTTGTTGGAAAGGATAGATTTGCTTATAGAATCAGTGGGAAGGTATAAAAGTAGGCTTGGAAAAAGACATGAACCAAAGCAGCTTTAGTTAGCAGGAATTATTTTATAGAGTCGTCAGGGTTCTGAGGCTCTCTGAATGAGGTCCAGCCATTTTCATTCTGTTCTTTATTTGGCTGAAGACTGAGATTCTAGGAGGGAGCCTTCAACTGGCCCATCTTCTCACATGTTCACCCTTGGAAGTAGACAGTGGGGCACTTCCACCAATGGTCCCAGCAGACTGTTGCCAGTGGGGCAGGGGTGGGTCTCTGAAAAAAAGATGCTGAGCAGCCAAAAACAGCAAGCATTCAGTTCAGGGTGTGAGCAAAACAGCAAGCATCCAGTCCAGGCTATGAGCAAAAACATCCAGCATCCAGCCCAGTGTGTTGGCAAAAACAGCAAACAACCAGTCCAGCAAGCATCCAGTCCAGGCTATGAGCAAAAACATCCAGCACCCAGTCCAGGGTGTGAGCAAAGCAGCAAGCATCCAGCCTAGGGTGTGAGGGTGAATAACTTTTACTCCTTGAAGTACAGTTCCTGACCGAGTAGAGAACTGACCGTCTCCCCTTAGACCATTTCCAAAGTGTGGGCACATCTTGGTGGGATGTCATATGCTCCAGACATGCAGTCTGAGACCTGGGTCTCACACTGCTTGATTTGTGGCTTTCTGCCACATTTTTATCCTCTTTGTGTCATTGTTTCCCCATTTTGCCTGTCTCACAAAATTATTATGGAGACCAAGAATGGCGTAAGTTCATACTTGTGAAGGCATTTTCTAAACTATAAAGTGCTGTGTAAAATGGTAGTTTCCAAATGGTGTTGTGAGTTTGAGAATCCTCTGTTAGTGACTGCAAGAGCCTGGAAGAGACACAAAGACCCAGTAGAATGTCTTAGATGTCCTGAACATGCCTTAGATATTGAGGTCAGTGTCACTTCGTTTTGTTGGGAGTGGAGTAGAAGGTGTGTTCCTGACAGATCAGGGGGGTAAAATGAATGTGTATCCACCAGACTTTGACCATACCTTATAGGGAAAAGTCTTTACTTTCCTCTTTCTAGAACTATCTGCTCCCTGTTGCTGGTTCCCAGCAATCCTTAGGCTTCTGGCATTTGTCTGGATTTTGGGTTCTTAAATGATGAATGAAAAATATGCACAGAGACGTCATGCTTCATTTGAAGAATATGTTCCTGAAGTCCTTGCATAATTCAAAACTCACCTACTTCAAGACTAACACCAACAAAAGATAGGACAGAGTTTTGCTTACCAGCTAAAATGAGTGCCCCGGGTAGTCCTGGTGTAAGTTCGGTCCATTGTTCACTTGACTTCTTCAGCTCTGAGATGAAATCATGGGACTATGAATGAATTTTAACTTGAGGGGTATGTGCTATTCATAATTCTGCTCATAAAGAGAGGCTTGGCATTTTTTACATTATTTGGAATTCACACGATTCAAATCTGCATGAATGTGGTGGCACCATGGTTTGGTATAATGCCTTAACCTTCAGGTGCAGTGTTTGGTTTAAGTCAACCCCTAGAACCCCTCACTGTCAAATCGTCCTACTTAGCAAATGCCTAAGGAAGAACCGGGAAAGCCTATTAAACTCAGTAAACACTTGAGCATACATTTAATCTTAATCTATGTATGGAAAATCCTGGTTTTAGTAAACCTGGGCATCCACGTCTGATGGCTGCAACTTGCTTTCACACCAGCCAACTCTTGCGAATTGAATGAAGAGCGTTCCTTTCCATGCTAGGCCTATTTCCCAGCTGTGAAATGAGTTTCTCTGCTTTTGCTCAGGGGTTGAGTGATACAAGTCAAGGGTCAGGTCTTGCCTAGGCAAGAAGTAGGTTGCCACAGTTAGTTCCAAGGAAGGCTTCATACTAAAGCAGGTACTGCTGAAGAGCTGGAAGGAGAAGATTAGAAGCGCAGGTAAGAACGCAGTCCACCACCCTGCCAGTGCAGCACAGCCTCACAACGAGCCTTTGAAGTCGATATGTCCACTTGTGGTATTTTACGGCTGGGGCAGCTGAGGCCCTGGGCGGTCCATCCGCCTACACAAAGTCACACAGCTAGGAAGTGGTGAGGCCAAGTTGACCATGAGCTTCATCCTCATCACAAGCAGCTCATTCCCTCCTTTGAATGCAAGACTTCTGATCTATCTTATAAATGAGCACCTGGAACTTTTTTCCCATGTTTTCTTGAATTCCCTCCCTACTGTATTTTTTAATGTTATCTTTCTAAAAGCAATTTCCAGCACTCTACCCACAAAATTGATTTTCCCCCGAAAAGTAATAGGCATTTTGTTGAATAAATAAACTCTTAGGCCTTTGTATGTGGGAAAGGAAAAAAATACATTCCAAAAAGAGTGGCTATGTCAAGTAAATTAAAAACAAAAAAGAACAATTCTTGAATGAACATGATGACTTTCAGGTAGAAGGCCCTTTCTTGTGTGGAGTCACATGGGCATGGTGTAGATAATTATAGAATAATCTCTCAGAGTCCCCTGCCTGTATCTTTGGCTTTAGTTGGAATATATCTTCCAAGTTCATTTATCTCTATTTTTTTTTTAATGCTTTTCAGTGTGACCTTACCTAGCATTGCTCTGAGAACTTAATAAATGAACCTATTAGTTCTTTTCCTGATTATACATGTTATTGCATATCCAGGTCTTATCACTTCCTGAAAACAAACCAAATCTCTTACAATCATCTGGTGGCTCGTAGTTTACAAAGCACTTTTTGCCTATCTGATCTCACTTGATCCTCGCAGTGGCCCCTGGGCTTAGACAGAATGACTATCACTCCTTTTCTAGGGATAAGTAGCTTGAAATGTAAGATAATACACAGCTTGCTACGGGTAGGAAAGCTAGGGGCCATCCTCATGCCATTTGACCCCATGCTTCTTGTCCTTTCCCTTTGCCATGCGATTTCTCCCTATGGACATATCTCAGATGCTGTCCACGTCTCTGCGGTTCTATATCATGGGGACTTGCGCATCCAGAAAGGACTTTAATCTAAAAGTAGCGTTCTAGAAACTGCTACGCAAGAGTCTGTGGGCCATCCCGGTTCGTACCTGCTCTTCCCCTAATGGCATACTTATTTGTGCCTCAGTCAATGCTGTTCTCCACCCCAAGCTTCTTGCCCAATTGCCAATTCCTTTTAATCTAAACCTCAGGAATGGTAGTGGGACAGGCACTGCCTTGCCATTGTGCCCCAATCCTCTTTCAGCCTCTGAAACTCACTGCTCTAGTAGAGGGGCTTCTTGCTCACTTCCTCACCAGAACCGATGGCCAACAACACAGCCCTGCTGTAATTAAGCATTGATTTCATGTTACGTGTGTACACAGAGGAGGCTCATCTCATTTGTGGGCTGCTGTTATCTGTTGGTAGAACAAAATGTGTGGTCGTCAGTGGATATCCTATGGCTATCTGTGGCCAGCTGTAACCTCTAATCCATCTAACTGTAGTGACATTATGGTACGCCATTCAAGAGAGGACCATTTGTCTTAACGTGGACTCTGCTGCCATTAGCCTGCTTTTGTTCCCAGAAATAGCTGCACAGTTTCTTCACTGCACTCCTTCTTAGTTCCAATTTGGCCCTGCCAGAATGGAGATGAACAAAGGCCATTTACTCTAATGTACCAGGGTTGTAACTTCAAATAAATGGAGCACCAGGCATTGTTTGTTTTCTGCTTTTCTGAGGTAGTCCCACCTCCTGGCATTTTTTCTGGTAACCATGCTATTCTCAGGAGACTAGGACAAGAAATTTTGGATGGAAACAAAGTTCACATCAATAACATTATTAGGAAATGCTGGTAGGTTCTGGAGTTCCCCCGTCAACTTTATGTTGGATTCACAGGCCCCGGGCTGAGTTGAGATTGCCTGGCTTTGTAGATTGGATGAGAAAGGTCTATGGGGGAGAACCCCTCAGGCTCACTATGGGGATGAGAGCCTGAGGAACTAGGAGTAGAGTCCCTCTTAATTGGGTGATTTTTCTTTCCATTTGACAGTTTGATCTCTTCTGAGCCACCGGCTGACTTGATTAGGAACTTTTTCCTGACAGTACGATGGAAGTTTCTAAATAAAGATATGAGCTGTTTGTGTAGGTGTGTGCTTGTTTGGAGTTTTCCATTATGGGGTGAGAGGTTGGATGGAATAACCTGTGTAGGTGGTGCTTTTGCCTACTCTGCTTGCTCAGAATATTGGCCTAGGGTATCAGGAGATGAACCAATGAAATAAAATGCCTTGATTCCTAATCCTGAACTTTCTCTTCCAACACAGCAGTTTTATTCCTTACCTACTGCCATTGAAAGTTAATTCCATGAGGTGTTTCCTGCTGCCATCTAAGGGGATTAAAAATAATATTGTAGACAGACTTGTGTTTGGAGGGAAAGTTTCCAATCCTGTGCATATTGTGGGTTGTCTTTGAAGCACACGCTGAACACCCCAAGCTCTATTTTAAGTATCACTTTATGGTATCCCATTCACCTGGGTGAGTTGAGCCCTGAGCTCAGGAATGGTAGGTGATTGCCAGTCACACTATGGAAGTGTTAGCTGCAGGATCTACTGCATCTTAAATATGTCACTCAAGAATCCAGAGGAGTAGAGACAAGAACGTAAAATAAGATGATCTTCTCGTATATCATTCTCACACACATTTTAACGCAGCCCTTTAGGGACCATAGCAACAAATAATATTGCAGAGACTATATGTAATTCTTTTGGTACTTGAGGTGGGGAATGGAGGGTCAATGGGGTAGAAGACAAAGGCTTTGGGATCAGAGCAATTGAGTCCTAATTTCCCAGCTTTGTGATACTAAACAAACTCAGTTTTCTCATCCGTATAATGTGGGCACAGCAGTGATCTAGCAGGTCATGAGGACTGAAAAAGCAGACTCATGAAGTCACCTAGCTCTGTATCTGACACAGAGTGGGCACTCACTGGGTCATCCGGTGGTCACACTGCCTACCCCATTGCGTGAAGGCCATTCTGAGTTAATTACAGCTGTAACTGTGTAGAACCTTCCCAAAGTTTAGTCGTTTTTCCTTTGTGCAGCCGTTTTAACCGTCTACAGAGTGTTTCCAAAACAGTACTTAGACTATATCTGGACTACTGCATAATGATCTGAGTGATTATTTAAGGAGGGGGGAGGGGCGATCCAGAACTGAGGGAGGCTAACCTAGAGATGAGTGATAAGGCTGGTGAGAATTCTGTGGTGTGCTTCAGAATCATCTGGGACACTGGCTAAATGTGTAGATTCTAGGGCTCCATTCCGTAGAATCTGATTCAGTAGGTTCGAAGAAAAAAAAATAATAATAAAAAAATAAAGAAAAGATGTCAAAATTCCTGTGCTTCTCAAGTGATTATAATAGAGAGGCTTAGGGACCACCTTCAGGAAACACCTCCCAAAACATGTCAGCTGGAGAACCAGTGAAGGAATGAAACTGTCGACTAGGAAAGAGCCACTCATGGGGGACAAGATAGCAGCTTTCCAGTTGCCAAAGGGCTGTGACATAGACGAGGAATGTAATTTGTTCTGGAGCCATCAAAACAGAGCCTGATGGGTAGAAATTCCAGGGAAGCAAATTTCAGCTTAATATAAGGAAGTGGGAAACACTGGTAGCATAGTGGTTAAGAGCTACAGCTGCTAACCAAAAGGCCGGCAGTTGGAATCTACCAGGTGCTCCTTGGAAACGGTATGGGGCAGTTCTACTCTGTCCTATAGGGTCACTATGAGTCGGAATCAACTCAGCGACAGTGGGTTTGGTTTTTGGGGTTATAAGGAAGTGTTTTCTAAGAATTAATGTTATCTAGGGAGGGATCTATAGGGAGGGATCTATAAGGAGCCCTGGTAGTGCAGTGATTAGGTGCTGGGCTATTAACCTAAAGATCGGCAGTTCAAACCCACCAGCTGCTCTTTGGGAGACCGATGTGGCAGTCTGCTTCTGTAAAGATTACAGCTTTGGAAACCTTATGGGCAGTTCTACTGTGTCCTATAGGGTCCCTATGAGTCGGAATTGACTGACAGCAATGGGATTTTATGAGTTTAGGGTGGAATATGGGGATGTCGTGAGTAGGAATCAACTTGACAGCAACGGGTTAGGTTAGGGTGGAATATACTGTCTCCAGGGGTGGAGAGCTCGAGGAATTCAGGCTGTCTGTCTGAGTGACCTCTGGGAATTGTACATGGAAGAAACTAGTCCATGCTCTTATCCCTTTGACACTAAACTACTTTCATTGTAATTGTTTACATAGGGGTCTAGTGCCCTCACTTTCACAAGTGTTTTGTAACCATGTACTGGCTGCCTGATTCTGTGAGGACGAATCACACAGAAATGCTTCATCTTAGCAGGTGTGATCTTAGCAGATACTATCGTGGGGAGAGAAGAGGCACTGGGCTTCATTATCAATACGGAAGGAGGTAATAGCCTACCAGAGTCCCTGGGTGATGCAAATGTCTAACATGTTCTGCTGCTAACCAAAAGGCTGGAGGTTCGAGGCTACCCAGAGGTGTTTTGGCAAAAAGCCCTGGCAATCTATTTCCAAAAGATCACAGACATGAAAACCCTGTGGAACACAGATCTTCTCTGACACACATGGGGCTGCCATGAGTTGGAATTGACATGATCAAAATCAAAACCAAACCCATTGCTGTCAAGTCAATTCTGATTTTGAGTTTAGTGTCCTGGCAAGGAGAAGGTGATGGTGGTGGTGGGTAGGCTAGTTTTGCTTTAAGAAAGTTCTTTCCCACCAGCATTTAGCAGATCAATTGAGCAGTTTTAATTTTCTTTCAAGTGGGTATCTATTTTTTTATCTTCCTCTTCAGATATTAAAACTCTAGTTGTCTCTTAGAAATAAAAAACGGGTTGCTAAATACTTATTTTTCCTGGGTCTACATGTATCTTTCCTTCTCCCTTGAAATCGATGGTCACCATTAATATATATAAGATATTCCCCTTTTGATTTTCAGTTGATACACTGAACTTTTGCGGGAATCTTGTTTTGGGTCAAGCAGGAATCTTTCGGAATTTCAAAGTAGTAGCGCCATATTCTAGAGTCTAGATTCAGTTTCTGTTTTAAAGCTAGCAGCTGGCCGCTCATGCTGAGGTGCCATTGGATGTTGTTGAAGTTGGGGCATAGAGGTGACATTTTCTTAAAAACTTACATGGGCCAATTATTAGACTTACAAGGTTTTATAATTAGCTGACCTTAGAAACCTTGTTAAACCACATGGGCAAATTCATATGAAATTGTGGCTCAATTTAATTGTGCTTTGTTGTACTCCCTCTTCTCTCTCTACCTCCATACTTGCTATTTATGTAGTATTTTTTAAACTTAAAACCTCCTCTAATTGACACACAGATCCATCCAGGAAAAAGTCGTAAACATACCTTGATCTGCAAAATGTTCAGAGTTTTTTTATATATGTATACTTTTTACTGTGCTTTAAGTGAAAGTTTACAAATCAAGTCAGTCTCTCACACAAAAACCCATATACATCTTGCTCTAGTGAACTCTCCCCCAATAAGACAGCCTGCTCTCTCCCTCCACTCTCTCTTTTCGTGTCCATTTCACCAACTTCTAACCCCCTCCACCCTCTCATCTCCCCTCCAGGCAGGAGATGCCAACATAGTCTCAAGTGTCCACCAGATCCAAGAAGCTCACTCCTCACCAGCATCCCTCTCCAACCCATTGTTCAGTCCAATCCATGTCTGAAGAGTTGGCTTTGGGAATGGTTCCTGTCCTGGGCCAACAGAAGGTCTGGGGGCCATGACCACCGGGGTCCCTCTAGTCTCAGTCAGACCATTAAGCCTGGTCTTAAGAGAATTTGGGATCTGTATCCCACTGGTCTCCTGCTCCCTCAGGGGTTCTCTGTTATGTTCCCTGTCAGGGCAGATGGGTTGTAGCTGGGCACCGTCTAGCTCTTCTGGTCTCAGGCTGATGTAGTTTCTGGTTCATGTGGCCCTTTAAGTCTCTTGGGCTCTTAATCGCCTTGTGTCCTTGGTGTTCTTCATTCTCCTTTGATCCAGTTTGGTCGAGACCAATTGATGCATCTCCGATGGCTGCTTGCTAGCGTTTAAGACCCCAGACGCCACTCTTCAAAGTGGGATGCAGAATGCTTTCTTAATAGATTTTATTATGCCAATTGACTTAGATGTCCCCTGAAACCCCTTCCCCTGCTATGCTGGCCTTCAAAGCATTCAGTTTATTCAGGAAACTTCTTTGCTTTTGGTTTAGTCCAATTGTGCTGACCTCCCCTATATTGTGTGCTGTCTTTCCCTTCACCTAAAGTAGTTCTTATCTACTATCTAATTAGTGGATACTCCTCTCCTACCCTCCCTCCCTCCCCCTTCTCATAACCACAAAAGAATGTGTTCTTCTCAGTTTAAACTATTTCTCAAGATCTTATAATAGTGATTTTTTTTTTTTTTGTAATAGTGGTCTTATACAATATTTGTCCTTTTGCAATTGACTAATTTCACTTAGCATAATGCCTTCCAGATTTCTCCATGTTATGAAATGTTTCACAGATTCCTCACTGTTCCTTATCGATGCGTAGTATTCCACTGTGTGAATATACCATAATTTATTTATCCATTCATCCTTTGATGGGCACCTTGGTTGCTTCCATCTTTTTGCTATTGTAAACAGTCCTGGAAGGAACATGGGTGTGTGTATATTTGTTCGTGTAAAGGCTCTTACTTCTCTAGGATATATTCCAAGGAGTGGGATTGCTGGATCGTATGGTAGTTCTATTTCTAGCTTATTAAGGAAGCGCCAAATCGATTTCCAAAGTGGTTCTACCATTTTACATTCTCACCAGCAGTGTATGAGTGTTCCATTCTCTCCACAGCCTCTCCAACATTTATTCTTTTGTGTTTTTTAGATTAATGCCAACCTTGTTGGAGTGAGATGAAATCTCATTGTAGTTTTGATCTGCATTTCTGTAATGGCTAATGATTGTGAACATTTCCTCATGTATCTGTTAGCTACCTGAATGTCTTCTTTAGTGAAGTGTCTATTCATATCTTTTGCCCATTTTTTAATGGGGTTATTTGTCTTTTTGCAGTTGAGTTTTTGCAGTATCATGTAGATTTTAGAGATCAGGCGCTGATCAGAAATGTCATAGCTAAAAACTTTTTCCCAGTCTGTAGGTAGT